>NC_047575.1:17746635-19121635 GCF_011004845.1 Esox lucius | reverse complement strand
AACTTCAATGTCAGCTAAACTGTTCTGAAGGTCCTTTGCTGTGTAGATCTGACCAGTTTTCATACAAATCATTGTAATGGTTTCTACTTCCTTTGACTTGCACTGTTCAGTTTAACAGCATTGTCCTAGGAAGTTTAAACTGATAACTGGAAGTGTTGAATTTTCTATAGCCTGTTGCAGAAAGGTGACAAGTTGAATTTGCATCATGTAGAGGTCAGGTCAGCATTTGTTTACAGAACAACTTATCATGTTGTATGGCCAGGTGAACACTTCCAAAACAATGTCCTGTTTACTCTTGCTTAACAACTGATGTTTCTTGTCTCTTTGTCTCATCAAACTATATTGTGTTTTCTGGATCTTGTAATTTTTGTTGTGTGGATACCAACATTACCTAATAGGCATCCTCATCAACCAAAATAATTAACACAGAAGCTCAAAATGATCACTAAGTCCTCTTTTGTCTATTTCATCCAGTGTCTTCAAAACGATTAAACAAAAACATGAATGGTAGAGAGAGCTTCTTGTTCTTCCTCTAGATTTGAGGCCTCTCTGACCATCTGCACAGCACCCTGTATTTCCTCATCATTCAGGTGTCTCAGAAGAGGCCCATGTGGACATTTACCCAGGCAACAGCATCCCCCAGGTCAACAATGCATTTTGGCAACTGAAATGAAAGATCACAACAATCACATAGAAGTAGAGGTGTACAAAGTACAAAGTAAAAGTACTCAACTGGGTTTGGCTGTGTTCACCACTTTAGGGAAGTATCTAATTAAGATATAGGTAACCAGGTAAAGTGAGTTCAAAACAAACCATTGATCAATAAAATAAAAAGGAAGAGTGTAAATTATCAATTAAGGTCTTTGGTTTGTTATGAACCCTGTTTAGGTAATTTAGCTCATCCTTAGCAACTTCCCAAAACTGGTGAACACAGCCAAATGCTTTTACTTTTTACACCACTGCATATAAGATGGCCATGGCAAATTATTATTTTGTTTAAATTTCTAAATAATGACAACATAGTGTATATGAAGCTAAAAAATAAATGGATCTTGCCTGCTTGCATATAGTGACAGGTGCATCATGCATCTTTAGCTAGTTATAACGTACCCTAATTGACTAGAGCTGTCTAACAAGTAGCCTACCTCGTCGCTGAACTAGCTATCTTTAAACGTAGCTATAAGGGTTGTTGTGTTTTCTGTTTTCAAGCTATTCGAATCTCAGATTCAAAGAATTTAGTAGATAAGCGATCTTAGTGAACATGTTAACTATCCCTAAATATACAGTTAGAGGTTTTCATATGGAATCACTTACTGACATCTTTGTCATTGAGTGCATGCGTTCCTTCATAAACGCATGCACTCAATCAAAAACACCACACCAATGGAAACCGTCAATGGGCGTAACTTAATATTAAGGAACCCCCATATTAAGTTATGCCCCCGACTTGCGGTCTGCAGATATAGCCTCCTAAACCAGCCTGCTAGAATTAGGTAGCAACCAGTCAGCTAACATAGTTAGCTATCCAATATTGACACCAGAAGCACCAACTATCTCGGCCACCTGTCTCCACGGTGCATTTTTTTGTTTTTGTCTCTGTAGGAAAATAGTGTGAAATCGTATAGCTCAGGGAATCCCATAAATGCTACTAAAGGTTTTCAAAAAAAATCATACATATTTTTAAAAAGGACCGCAAAATCAGCCAACGAAACTTTACTATTGTGCACCTTGTCCTTCTTCTGGCGCACGAAGGGCACCTTCTCCGGTTCCTTCAGGGAGGTCAGAGCGAGCCACAGGTGCCTGACCTGCACCACAGAACTGGCCATCACCCGTCTCGCTGGCAGGGCATTGACCTGCGTGAGCTTCAAAATGGCAGCCGATGCCCTCGCCACTTACCTCACCTCTGCCGGGGACAGTGAGGTGTGACCCTCCATCATCCCAGCTACACCCGCCGCTAGCAGGCCCACGTTATTGCAGACTGCCAGCGACTGCACCAACAATGAGTACAGTTTCTCCGCCAGGCTGGCAGAGACTCTGTCCTTCACGGACGGCAGGGCCATATACGCTTGTCGCTCCGAGTACTCAAGCCCGGGACTAGGGAAGTAGCCAGGCCCTCCCAAGGTGGGAAGCCCTTACTCAGCTTCTCCAGCCTCCACTCCACCGTAGAGAAGGCGAGGAGTCACGGCCCTCCTTTACCCCCAGGGGGTAGACACACCTCCCCGTCTCAGGGACGACCTCCTCCTCATCCATCTCGAACGAGGAGTCAGAACAACTCTGTTCGGCCGAGCGGGGGGAGAACAGTTCCGGCGGTGGGCGGAGCTGGAGGGGGGAGGACGGCGCAGGCGGTGGGCGGAGCTGGAGGGGGGAGGACGGCGCAGGCGGTGCACACAGGCTCCTCAATGGTGCTGTCACGAGCGTGCTGCTGACCCAGACACACATAACAGAGCGGTTGAAGAGGGTCAAGCCATCCTTGGAGGCTGAGCTGGGTGTGTGCCTCTCTGATATAGCCACCGGGCAGGTGGCCACGAGAGGTGTAATTTGCATATTTAAATGTTCAGTGCCTGCCGTTTGGCAGAGAGGTAAACCAATATGAGCGAAGCACCTATGCGCAAAGCGTCACCAAATAGAACTGGAATCTTGCCTATTAAAAAAAGATTTCTATTGGATATTAGTTTTCAAATGGACCTCCGCTCACAGGCTTGTTAACGGCGTGCTTAGCGTGGTTTCACTATTACTTTGAACTGGATAGAATATATACCCTGAACACTTTTAGTTCCTACCTATGTTGCAGCATATCAGAAAAGAAACAAAGATGGAAGAATTGGTTTGTGTTCTGAGTGCAATAGAAATCGCAGCAGCATAGGCATGTCAAAACGAGACAGAGGACGAGAAAATGTGTTAATCTTTTGGTACAACTGGGGGGTTGAGACTGCCGGGCCACCTCTTTCCATTCAGTTTAGAATTAGCCTTTTCCCCTCACAAAAGCACTAATTATTTCTATCATCCACACTTATATTATAGCAGAAGATTGCGACAGGAGCCACATACCGCTTCAGAAAACCCATAATTCAGCGTTACCAGTCCTATTACAGTGTGTAGTCTGGTTGCAATAACAAACGATTTACCTAGAAAAAGGTTGGTTGCTTCTTGAAGACTGATATGGTTCACCACAAATGCGACATACCCACATACTTCGATGTGGTTTTATTTATAATTTTATAGATGTCGTGTGCCATGTCAAGATTAATTTGATTGGGTTAACTAGTTTAGAGACGTTACTGTCAAAAAATAAATTCTCACAAAAACCTTATAAGTATTCCCCAGGACTAGCGACATTCTAGGCCTGGTGTAACAGGCTACCCCCTAGGCTAATCCGCGAGTAGGACTCGAACCTAGGTCTCGCATTGATGCAGAAACTGTAATGGCAGTGACTTTATCACTTCTCCATTCAGACGCCCCATTCCCTTTTATAATATGAGGTTGGAGTGGATGGCTTAGCTAAATCATTAGCCAGCATGCTACCTAACATACCTATCAGTACCTAAACAAAAAGAAATGTAGCTCATTCTTGGTCCACTGAACTCCTTTTGACACAGAAATGTTTTGGTGTCAAAAATAAAAGTCAAATAACAATTTGTCAAATATTCGTGAAAATTGATTTAGCAATTCATGTGACTATAGTTCACTTCTTCAATTGAAATTAAACTTCAGTTCATGAAAATAACTAAGCAGATTAACGAACTAAACAAGCAATCTCACCAACTATCTAGCTTGATACAATTTGAAAGAGAAAGGTGCTTAATGTAGATAGGTTCCTTTTGCAAATGTAAATAGGAAAGCGCATTTACATGTGATGTAAATGCAATTAAAATTAAAATGTCCCCATGACAATTTTGGATAGTGTGAATAGGCATTATGGGTTACAGTAGATAATGTGGATCTGAGTGTAGTACAAAAGTAAGTAGTGATGCTCAAATTGAGAATTTAAATTGTATCACTCAGTGGCCGTGATTCAGTACATAGTAGAGCCATCTGTCTGTATAGCTATGTCCAGATGGACATTTAGGCCAGCCCTAGGGATGATAGAAATACTGAAATGGGGTCTAAGTTCTTTGGGGCAAAACCTAGCATGGGATACTTGCAAACAAATGTTTAATGTATGAAACTCATGTCAATGGAATATTTGCATGAATATTTTACCTACATGGAAATATCAAGTAAGGATTCTGGCTTTTATTTGTCAATAGTACGCATGTGAACATGAGTTTGTTGCCAGCACAGGAGGCCCATTTCACAGTAAGGGTCAGGATCCATTTTATTTCAGGCTTACACACAGGAATGTTCCTCTTTCTTACAGGTATGCTAGTTTTGGCATTGAGAGACAAGGAGGATCATCCATGAGGAAGGTAAATTCAAAGATTTGAAACAATAAATGCTATTGTTACTCTGCTAACATGAGTACTGTATTTAGGCACCTCTTACCAAACCCTCTCCTCTTTCCTCTCCTTGCAGTCATTTCACTATGCGTCTTTGAGGACTAAAACCAAAAAGAGGACCAAAGGTAAGACATGTGGGATAAACCCATTCATTGTCAGGATTATTTTGGTAATCAATTATTCTCTTTGATATTAGAATTTATGACATGGTTGGATGATACAAGTATACAACGTAGAAACATCCAGGATATGTTTATTGTGTGTCTATGAGACTTTCCTGTGTTATCCTGCTCTCCAACCAGGTTCTCTGACTAGTGCCAGTCGCAGACGTATCTCCTGTAAAGACCTGGGCCATGGCGACTGTGAGGGCTGGCTGTGGAAGAAGAAGGATGCCAAGGGCTACTTTACTCAGAAGTGGAAGAAGTACTGGTTCATCCTCAAAGAGTCCTCCCTCTACTGGTACACAAACCAGAATGTAAGCTGCTGTCAGCCTGCTCATGTCTAAAATCCTAAATTGATTCTGATACTGCAGTCATATATACGATAATAATGACCCTCTTCTTTATTTCCTTATTGCATGATGTACAACAAGACCACTTTACATTTTCTTATTTTGATAGATTTGAAGGAGACTATTAATATTTTACAACTTCTTAGCTAGTTCTTCCCCATGAAAGAAGACTGGGTCATTAGAAACTACAACTCATGGTTCAGTTTTATGAAATGCTATGGCTACAGATTCTGAGTTTTCTTTCAAGGCCAACCCTGCATATCTCCCCTGGAAACCATGTTTGTAATTTCCACAAACATATTCACATGTCTTTATTTTTACAACACACTTTTATGAACCTTTTATACATTTGATCAATATGATGATGTAACCTTTGGGTTAGAGTTTTGTCAGCTAATGTTTCAGACAGTACTTCAGCCAGCAAATTGCTAATAGAACTCATATCAGCTCGCTAATGCTCTGCTCAGAAGGGTATGACTTTCAGGCAGCACTAGTAAAGATATTTAAGACCTGTCCAAAATTGTGGCATGTTATTTATGATAATTAAAATGACAAGTACTTGGATTCGTTCCTGCACGTCTTCCTTTGTGAGTGGATGTGTCTACCATTTTTTTTTGAGTTTTTGGTGCTGACAGGCCTTACCCTGGAGAAAGAGCTGTTCCATCTTGTTGAGGTTGAGCTTAAGGGGTTGGGCCAATATCAAAGCAGAGATGTCTGCCAGGCATGCAGAAATTAACACAAGAAAGATAGTCATCTTGGGCAGTGCAAAGAGGCTCTGTGACACATGAAAACAGCTGAGATGGAGGGACTGCTTAAGGTTGAAATAGCATTCTGAGAGAGATAACAGATATGGTTATAGGCAATGTGTTCCAGAAACTAAAGACAGAAGGGGTACCAGCCTGTAGTTTTTGACAAGTTGGTGTCTTGAGGAGGAGGAAATCTGGCAATCTTAAAGTCAGAGGATAAGCTAATGGGGGAATTGAGGAATGAGAAAGGTCTGCAGAGATGGTCTGGAGAAGTAAATATGGGATGGTGTCAAAGGAGTAAGTTGTTGGGTAATTACTAGCCACCAAACATTTAGAACTCTATCTGGAGAGATCAGGTAAAAAAGGGTATACGGTGTGGACTGAATATGCTTAGTGAATGAGCTTAGGATGTCAACCTTCCGTTTGTAGTGATTGAGAAAGTATTCTCCAAAAAATGAAGAGGTGGGGGATTGAGAATGCAAATGAGAAGGTGGCGAAGAGTTTCCGGGGGTTAGAGTGTTGACATTCTGAGTGTTAAAAAGTTTATGAGATAAGTTTTGGTTTACTCCATCTTCACTTAGACTCCTGCAGCCCTATTTTTTAGCCAAGGGGCTTGTGAGGAGGGCTGAGACGGCCCAGGGGACAAGAGGCAGAGAAGGGTCGAAATCTTGAAACATTTTCATATTTCAATGACCCATGTGGGTTAGCGTTCTTGTGACAATAAATGGATAGACTGGAGAGGGCGCATTTACTCTAGTGAATAGTTGCTATAAAACAGAACAACAGTAAGTATTTGAATAGTCTAAAATAGCACAATCAAGGTACAGTATTTAGGCATAATATCAGGTTGAGTTGACATCAGTTCAGTTTGTTGCATTTTTAAAATGTATTTGGTTAATATTACAAAAAAGGGTTTTAAACTTGCTATGATATTATGCAGTTTTTTTAACAATCCCTGCATTCTCAAATATGACAATAGACCATAACAGGCTTGCTGTTTGGCTTGCTGTTTATCAACGCTACTGTATCTGCAGATTTGTCTTTTTGACAAACATAGCAATACTACAGGCCATATTCCAGATACTGAAACAATATTTTGTTGGGTTATGCAGTTCTCAGTATACTCCAATGTGTCTAATATATTTAATGAGATCTGTCATCTTTGTAGACAATGTTGAATGTATTGCTATTAATTTCCCTTTCCTCTTCCTGCTTAGGACGAGAAGGCTGAAGGTTTCATCAGCCTACCTGAGTTCCGAATAGATAGAGCTATTGAATGCAGAAGGAAACAGTGAGTGTTTCTGTGATTAATGTCAAACTGTCAGTGAACCTGAAAATTTAACAGACAACCCAAGGCTTAAATGAATGAATGAGTCAAGCACATCTTATGTTATTGACAGTGTCAGGGAAGCTACTTTGAAAAGATGTACCAAAGTTTGCCAAGTTAACACTGACTTGAAAAACAGGAAGAAGTTAAACTAAAGTTAATGTAGAAAAATATACTTTATTTAACTAGCTTAGGGACAACATGGGAAAGGGTTATTCTGTTATATGGTATAATTATTATATTTTGCTCAAAGTGGCAAAATGAATAAGCTGAAAAAGCTGACTAGCACATGTAGGGCCCAGAGAAGGGTCAGTGGGATGGGTGCTGGACCTTGCGTCCAATCTGCAGAATCCCAGGGCTCTGGGCCTACAGCCAAGATTAGTTGAGCACAGTAAAGGGACAATAAATTAGTCCTACCCCAACTTTTACTTGAAGCTTGAATTCTACCAGATTGTTTGGATCACAGAAAAATGCAAATGTATAATCATTAGATGATCTATGAATTTACACAGATTAAATAGATTTTGTTTATGCTTCTGTTGCAGTGCCTTCAAAGCCTGCCATCCCAAAATCAAGAGTTTCTTTTTCGCCACAGACTGTTTGGAAGAGATGAACAGGTAATACCTATTTATAGTATTTTCTGCCTGATGTTAGTGTGCTTATTTAATAAAATGCTTTCTTGGCTGCAACAGCATCTACAATAGGTGAACAGCTCCCATTATCTAAGGAAATACTGAACATTTTGTAGCTGTGACAATGTTTCCCTTTCATTCTCAAACATGGGGACGAAGAAAGATCCTTTAGATGTCTATAATGTTGTTCTACAGAGATTTTATTTTTCTTTATTTTCAACTGAGATAAAGAGCAGTAAGTGTCTTGTTTCAAGGAGCCCTTTGGGCCCAGCAGCTACTGCTTTGTTCATAAGAAACAGTTTCCCTTGGGTTGTGACTGATTCACTTGCTATCATCTCTGGCTCTTTGTAATTATGTGGCAGTGTTGATCTCACATTCCATTTATTGATTGAGTAGCATTAGCAAAAGAAAAGTGAGAATGTGAGAGGATTCAGAAAAACAACAATGCTATTGAGTTTAGTATTTTTAGAGCACATTTTTGCACATAACCCACTTTACAGGGAAATAAATAAAACAATAAAATGTAATTATGTACACAGAGCAGAATACAAATAAAATAAACATGATGAGGTAAAAGCATTGAAAGACTCAACAATGAATAGCACCCTAAGGAAAAGCGAAGGTAGAATGGTGTGTTTTAAGATTTCTTAAAAAATATCCACACTTTGGAGCCCATTCAGGTTTTCTGGCAGGTTGTTCAAAAAGTTCAGGGGCAAACAATCTAAAGGCTAACTCTCCATATCCCTTGTTCTTAGAAATTGGGACAATTAAAAGAGCCGTGCCAGAGGGTGTGGGGGACCTACTAGTTACACAATTTAAATAGACGATCATCAGGGATTGGAATGCACAATTGTAAAGTGAAAACCAATAGTAGAAATTATTAAAATGTAAATAAAAACACACAGGCAGCCACTGCAAAGACTCCAAATCCAGTTGTAATGTGTGTTCTCTATTTTTGGTCATTATATGCGCTGTATTGTTTGCTGTTGATCAATAGCTTTAGGTCTCTAGCATGCCAGTAATAATATTCTGTGTCATCCTAAATTCACCTTGGTAGATCTTAAGTGGTAAAAAAAATATATATTTTGGTGACATTCCTTATGTGTGGTTCAAATGTTAGCAAAAAATATATCAGGACACCTAGGTTATGCAACTGGTATTTTAGCTTTAGTGTCCATGCTTTTAAGAGTGTGTGATCAGATTAATTATTAACCTGGCAACCGGCATTCAATTTCAATCAGAAAACACACAGAACCACAGAAATAATGTTAACATATGAATGCAAATAAACACTTCATACAAAGTAAATACTCATAAAATGACTCTATACAGTGAGACACATATACACATATAGATGGTGCTCAGCATGTGTATTGATCAGAGAGCAGCTTTGTTAGTTTCCTATTGATGTTTAAGAGTTTTTTACAGTTAATTCCATAGTTTATTATGCTGATGACAAAGTGGATGGCATTGTGGTGAATTCATTTATCTTATGTGTTAGAGGAGGTTTTTAGTGGCAGCATTTTGAAGTGTTGTTTTAGTTCAGTTATAAACTATGGCCTGTGATGTACATCATGGCATTATAATGCTATTTCAATGTATTGTTACTGGTAAATGGTTTTCCTATGTTCATTTTATAACACAACCCTTGCAGTAGTAGAGACATTTTATTAAGGCTACATTGTTGTCCTGTTCTTCAGAGTGCACTGATTACATCGATACGATTACTTTACATTGAGAACCACACGTTTTCTATCTACACATCTACACATGTCCCTAAATTCTGCATGATAGGTTATAGACCTACTCAAAACACACAGGGAGCAAAAATGCAACTGTAATATGTTTGAGCAAACAACACAAAATATGTTTGAACATTCTTCCAGCGTTGGCTTCACCCATGCTGCATTCAAAACACAGGCCTCACGGTGAGCCAAATTACATATTCACTGCATGCGGTTTACAGTGTTTTGTAGCCTACTTGAAAAAATATCTAATTATTGATTGTGTTGTTGTAGAAATAATATACATTTGGTATAGGGTAACTTTTTTCTCCCTAAAAACGTAGCTAGCCTAATCAATAGGGGAGCTTTGTTCGGGATCTGGAATGCCTAATGAATAGGGGAGATTTGTTCGGGATCTGGAATGCCTAATCAATAGGGGAGCTTTGTTTGGGATCTGGAAGGCCTAAATGATAGGGGAGCTTTGTACTGTCTAGAAAGCCTAATCAGTATGAGAGCTTTTGTAAGGGTCAGGAAGCACAGTCTGAGAGACACATGTATTATACCCAGAGGTTTATATTCTAATTTAAAATGCAACGGTTGTGTGGGCCTAGTCTATTTATGCCTATAGGGCCGTCCACATGATAAGCGCAAGAACGGCATTCCGCTGGAGAAATATATTATTTTCAATGAAGGACGCACAAGCTCTTTCCTAATTGCTGGTGCCCAACAAAGCGATGCGCATCGCCTGAAAATACCGTCCAGTCACTGGACTCCTGAAATCGCTGACCACCTAAAGAGCAACCAATCGGATTACAGTGTGTGGTCCAGTTGTTTCATTAAAAAAATGGAGAGGCTAATTTTGTGTGTCCGAGTTCTCCAAACAGCCTCAACTCCCCATTCATATTCTGAATGGGGAGTAAAGCAGGTGGTTAAATGCTGATACTGCATTTACATTTGCTTGCAATTGTCCGCTCTACCCTTGCCCTCTTTTCTTTACGTTTAGTAGGTAGAACACAGAGGTGGAGATTGACAATTGCAGGAATATTAATACATACATTGAACTGAGATAGGTACACAATGTGAACTTGTCCTATTTCAAAAGTGGTCAAACAAATCAGGCAATAACTTTCCAATCACTGGGCACTGAACACATTAGACCTGCAAACAAATGCACATAAAGTTCACATCTTTACACAAGGTTTTCATAGAGTCATGAGCCTTCAGTGTGGAGCTTTAGGCTTGCAAATAGTAGATAGTATCACCATAAGTTTATTTTTCATGAAAATGAACTGCACAGTGATTAGTTAGACGTACATGATCAGGTGCTTTCACCCTCCATGGCTTATGCGGCAGACAATCTCAATGGAGTGAATACTCATAAAGCCACTAGCCTAACAGGCGTCTTCTCTGACAACTTCAATCTTTCCCTGTACCAAGTTGCCATCCCCAGTTGCTTCAAGTCAACCAAAGTCGTCCCAGTGCCCAAGAAAACAAAGATAACATTTCCTAATGAATCTTGACCCATCGCATTCACCAGTGTATAAAGCGTTTTAAGAGACATTTCATGGCCCACATCAAAAGCATATTTCCAGGATCTCTGGACCGACTCCAATGTGTGTTCAATGGATACTGGACTTTCTAATACAGGACCTCAGTCTGTTAGGAATCACAACAACACTTGTGCCCCTGGGGTGTGTCCTCAGCCCTCCGCTTTACTTCCTGACTATTAAAACTAGGGGCCACTGGGGGTGTGTCCTCAGCCCCCTGCTTAACTTCCTGACTGTTAACACTGGGGCCCCCAGGAGTGTGTCCTCAGCCCTCTGCTCTACTACCTCTGTTAAAACTGGGGTCCCATGTAGGTGTGTCCTCAGCCTTCTGGTTTAATCCCTGACTGTTAACACTGGGGCCCCCCAGTGGTGTGTCCTCAGCCCTCTGCTTTACTTCCTGACGGTTAACACTGGGGCCCCCCAGGGGTGTGTCCTCAGCCCTCTGCTTTACTCCCTTCTCACCAACTTAAAGACACCACAGTTGTGGGCCTAATAACCAACATTGAGTCAGCTGTAAGGATACAGCTGTTCGTATAGTTACTAAATAATAAATAAAGTACCTGGTCGATTTCAAAGCAGAAAGAGAAGCTTTTATTAGTTAAAAGCACTGCAGCAAACTTGTCTGATGTTACATGTTTATCGATCTCAACCATACTTCTGGTTACACCCCAATTTATAGACATGGCTACCCAGAATTCCACAACACAGTAACATGACTTCCTGTGAATGTAATTTCCTGTTAACTAACACAAACAGATGTTCTGTTTGTTATCTAAACACATTTAACTTATAACAAAGCGGACATTGATACTATCATTCCACACAGCATACAGGGAGGAGGTAAGAAAACTGGCAACAACCTCTCCCTCACTGTCAGCAAAACTAAGGAGATGATTGTTGACTTTAGGAAGCAGAGGAGGGAACCCCCTCGATCCACATCAGTGGAGCAACAGTAGAGAGAGTCAACAGTTTGAAGATCCTAAGCGTTCACATTTTCAAAGACTTGTCATGTTCTCATGGACCATCAATGCAACCAATGTTGTCAGGACAGCACAAGAGCAGATCCACTCCCAAAGGCGACTAACAAAATGTGGCTTGCCACGCTGGGTCCTGTCTAAATACCATTGTTTCTTGCAGGACTTCAAGACCCTACAGTGGGTAGCAAAGTCAGCCTACTACATCACTGGGGCCAAGTTCAGTTCATGCTCAACACATTGTTTTTTATTTATTTTATTTTATTTGGTTATGAGGGAAATGGAAAGTTAACATTGCTTTGAATACCTTCTGTTTCCTGTTCAAATGACATATAAAACGTGAAACTTCATCTAATAACTTAATTAAAAAGACTCCATTGGGGCATTAACTACAGTAAAACATAATACTATTCAATGGTCACACCAGACCCAGTAGGGTGGCAGTTAATTAACCACCATGCTGTGTATCTGCGTCCATTTAGATGGATGAACCGGCTGGGGCTGGCAGCGATTGGCTACACACCTGACGATAAGGTTCCGCGTCCCGATGAAGGTAGGACAATCTGAATGTGTTTAGGGACATCAGACAACACCCTATAAATCTAATGGTGCTAGGTCATGGAAGTGAATTGTTACGTAATTGTATGAGACCACTATGTAACACAAACTGTATTGGCCGGTATAAGGTCAACCAGGCTGTTTAGCTCATTGATGTTTAACTGTTCCAGATTACTGGAGTGAGAGTGACCAGGACGAGATGGATGGTTCTATGACCCTAAAACAAGAGGGAATGTCATCACGCTGTGACACCTACCATCGCACACCGTCTGTGAGTGCATGCAGCGCGTTCCCACTGGAGCACACATACACGTTATGGTTTACTATCCCTGTGGGGATTGATTTGTCCTCACCTAAACCCTAAACTATAACATAATACCAACCTTAACATTAAAAAAAAAGCCTTATTCCTCATCGTGACGGACAAGGTAAAATATTCATTGTTTTGCTCTCCACCAGCAAAGTAAAACACACTCACGCATACAAAATGACCACATTGTTGATTACCTCGGTCCCCTGGTCCCTTTCCAGGTGAACTCCTCCAGTCCGTTCCCTGAGCGCCATTTCTCCAGTGAGTCCACGTACTCCCATTCCTCCGCTGAGGATTCCCGTCCAGACGTCCCGGGGAGCACGCACTCCTCCGGCTGCCGCCCCACCCTCCGCGACACTCAACGCCGCTCCTGGCAGGACCTGATCGAGACGCCTCTCACCAGCTCGGGTCTCCATTTCTTGCAAACGGTGCCGGGGGAGGGAGACAGGGGCGACGGGGGTTACGGAAGTGGCCATATGGGAATGGGTCAGCTGCACATGTCCCCTGAGCGCCGACGCCAAGCCACGCTGCCTGCCCAGAGGCGCCGGCAGCCAGACAGAGATGGGCCCTTCCCATTGGTGGACATAGAGGAGCGTGAGCAGCGCCTGCACCACTGTGCCCACAAACAGCGCAGTCAGAGCCTGCCCCGGAACAGGGACGTGCAGGGCACCAAGGGAAGTCTGCGCCCTGCAGGACCCTCAGAAGAGAGGAGTGAGGACGATGAGGTGCCCTTCAGAAAGCACAACTCAAAGAAACACCAAGGTAATAATGAGCTCCGGGAGTTCCTGCTCTTGGCAGGCTTCCCTTCTATACATGTTGGAGTTCCAGTTACTTTTTAAAAGATACATATAAACGTATGTAGTTTGTCATGTCTTGATTGTTTCTTAATTTAATGACACAGTAGATTGTAAAACCGTATTGTACAGACCTTTGAAATCCTATCCTATACCCCCACACCCCTCAGATTCGCGGTCAAAAGAGCGAGGCCATGACCATGAGGGAGTAGATGGCTTTCAGGAGCTGTACCGCTCCATAGAGCAGGCCAGCCTGTCTGCCCTGGGGGAGCAGAGGCCCTCCACCAAACAGGAGTTCAGACGCTCCTTCGTCAAGCGCTGCAACGACCCCGTCATCAATGACAAGCTGCACCGTATTCGTGCCCTACGCAGCACACTGAAGGTAGGGAGATGGACAAAGACGGTTATGGGGCAGTTGTAGGGCAGGTGTGGGGCAGTTGTAGGGCAGGTGTGGGGCAGTCATTGGTCAGGTGTGGGGCAGTCATTGGTCAGGTGTGGGGCAGTCGTAGGGCAGGTGTGGGGCAGTTATTGGGCAGGTTTGGAGCCATCATAGGGCAGGTGTGGGGCAGTCATTGGGCATGTGTGGGCCAGGTGAGGAGTAGTCATAGGGCAGTTGTGGGGCAGTCATTGGGCAGGTGTTGGGCAGTCATTGGGCATGTGTGGGGCAGTCGTAGGGCAGGTGTGGGGCAGTCATTGAGCAGGTGTGGGGCAGTCATATGTATTAGTAGGGGGGGTCTTACTGAGCTATGTTGGATGTTACTTGTCCAGTATGTGTCTATGTAAAGCTAAGATAGTGAGGAGACATATGAGTAGGGGGGACTGGGGAAGGATGTGAGCCAAACACTAACGGATGAGTTTCTTACAGGCTAAAGAGGGTGATCTTGCCATTATAAACCAAGTGCTGGACGACCCTGGTTTAAACTCCCAGACGTTTCAGGAGTGGAAGCAGCAGCACCATGAGCTATTTGTAGACATCTGTGAGTTCAGCTCTGCCCCGACAGAGCCCCATCCTGAGGGGTCCGACCTCTCACCGTTGTCCCCCCCTCTGATGATGCACACCCACTCCTTCATTGAAACTCACGTTTGAGACATGAGCACTCAGAGACAGAGGAAAAGGGAGACACTGTGGAATCATGCAATCATCTCTTCCCCCCAATCGTCCATGCAGCCAGGGTCTACCGTCAACACTCACAGCAAACTGACAAACCAATCACTGTAATATGTGTACATACTGCACTGAGGTCAAACAGAAGAGAGCTACAGTCTGTATATACTGTATATTGGATTAAATAAGGCACTTGTGGGGTGCCATTCTGCATGAGAAACTATCATTCTTCATTATTTTCAAAACAGAAAATGCAACAGATGATAGAAGAAAGAGAACTTAACAACAAAAGACGTGAACTGCTATTGGCTGATGCAGTGCATTTTTTTTTTTTTTGGATGTGGTTTTTGTTATTGAATTCCTTGCTTAAGAGGAAGCAAGCTTTTTTTTAATTAAACATTTTATTTCCCCTTTAATGCTGCTTGAAGAGAATTATGTAGCGATGGGCTAGGCATCATTCTGATTACAACAGTGCACCCCCTACTGGGTCACCATGGTACTGTGTAACTCTGAGCCCCTGGAAAGAAAGACCCAATCTGTGTAAAAGTGTGGATTGTATGTCTGTAAACGTGTGGTAAGGAGAGGGGTTTGTGAGGAAAAGTGAGTGAGATAGTTCAAGAGAGAAAGGTATTTGGGCTTTTCGTCTATGAAGCTCAGCAGGGTTAAAAACGCATTTTGGTTGTATGTAAGGATGTTGCATGTTTAACATGTATGTATAATTATGTACATTTGTTCGAAATTTGAAAAAAAGTAGTTTAGCCAAACACAGCTCACTGGAATGAAACATTTTATTTATTGATATGTCTCTGTAGCTATTATAATTTTGCCCATCATTATAGAATTTTCTCTTGGTTAGATTTCTTTTTTTCAGTAAAACATCTGCATGGTAGTAAACATATACATGTCGCCATGGGGGTTGAGAAATGTGTTTAAGAAAAAGATAATATTGTTTGCATAGCAGCACCCTCTATTTAAAACTGTGAACTATATACTTGTGAATGCAATCTTTAGATTCTGTAACCACAGAATCTTTTTACTTATATTTTTCTTAGAAAAATTATATAAAATACAAAAATAATTGCGTCTCCTGAATGACTGTTTTTGCTTCACTCCAGCTGTTACAGAAGTTACCTCCTGATCTTCAGGATTGATTCAGGTCCTGAGTTCTGCTCATGTATTCTATTCCCTTTCCGTGTCTCTGTTAATTTTCTATGTGAATGTACTGGCTTATTTTAAAAAGGATCCCAGAAATTGTGTCGATGTATGTGTCTGCTCAACTTGTTGATTTATACAGGTTGAGAAGTAGTACTGCAGTACTACATTGTGATTGCATTCTACCTGCGCAAAATACATGAAAGACCACTCATAACACATTTTGTTCAGGTTTGATACACCTAGTTGTTTCTTTTTAGGCCTATTTTCTTGAATTTGTTTTACTTGTGATGGAAAGTAATTTCTATCAAATTTCAATAACAAGGTTTTTCTTTGTGCTGCTTAATACTAGTACCCTTATTCCTGCTAGGATATTGGCATTGCTTCAATTCACATCCATTGTTGTGTCCTGCTACTTAAAATGCCTTTAAGTATCAGAACATTTGTTATACATTATAATCTACTTTGGGTTATACAGTATAACAACACGCCATGCATTGTTTGGGTATGTCATGTTAGACATAATCTATTAACATTTATAAAACATGTCAGCAGTTGTTACTCTCAAGTTGTTGCTCTCAATCTTCAAATTTTATGAATAGCAGTACATGTATTGTAGAATGTATTTTATTTAACCAGAATGTAATTGTTCTCACAATGTTTTAAAACATTGTACATGAAATCTGTCCAATCTGTCCAGGGTTCCACTGTGTTATTTTGGGGGTGTGCACCTCATAGTACAACTGCGCAGGTGTGTAGCTAAGATGTAAGTTGCACTGCGACATTAAAAAAGGAACATATTGCTCTTTTTTGGAAGTATATTATTATCTGTTTATCTGTACATTAACTGATTAAAAAAGTGTTATTGAGAAAGAGAAATACATTTATTCTTCCTATGAATCAAAAGTAGCCTTTTTGTTTCTCAGAAATATATACAGTACGAGGTTGTAAAACTTAAGTTGTAAAACCAATAAACTGAATTACTGCACAAATAAATGCATGCATGTGTATTTATTTTCATAAAAAACATGTATCAAAATTAAGCTACTCTATTAAGCAAGTTATTCTTAATCCTGCAGTTATAACCCATGTCTTTTTCTAGGTTAGGACCTTGAATTAAAAGCAAAAACTTTATATTTATCTCAAATTAAAGTATGTTTAAAATAAGTCAAAATGTCTCCACAAATAAGCCCTGCAAACACATCAAAATATACACCATGTAGTGGATGGTTAGAAAATAAACGCTGAAAGCCATAGTTTATGAGGCCTTCACCTGCTATGTTGAATCCTGAATAATGATTGGCTGCTAGCCGTAGTATACGTAAGCAATAGGCACGAGTGGGTGTGGTGTACGGCCAATATACTACAGCTAAGTGCTGTTCTGGGGAACGGCATAACGTATATTCAATAAATCACAAACCTCGGAAATGCCTTATTGCTCTTATTAACCGGTTACCAAGGCAATTAGAGCAGTAAAAAGTGATGTGAAGTCCCTTATTGCTTACTTATACAATAGGTATGACAAAAGATTATTACTGTTGTAATTGGGTTGGTAACTGGTTCATAGAAAGCAATAGCTCTTCAGAGGTTTGTGGTGTAAAGCCAATATGAATATACCACGGATAACTGCTGTAACTAGGCAATCCGCGATGCGTCATACATGAAGATGGCCATACCACAAACATCGTGCCTCATTGCTCATACACTATAGCACGATCCTTAAAACAAATTATTCAATTACAAGATGCCCAGACTTCCCTTTAAATTGCCCAGAGGCACAAACCCACCCAGTTTAAAAGTAGCTTCGAGGTGTTTCACATTCCAAATATGAAAGTCCTTTAAGAGCAGCAAAAATTGTTAGATGTAACGCGTTTTCATTATAAAGTTAGTCCTTTATCGCCACCGGTAGGACGCAGAGGGGGCGGTACCATAATGGCTACCACGGTAAGAGTTTCTCCTATGCAAATTGAAGTATTTTTTCCTTGACTTGAGACTTGAACTCTAAGGCCGTGTCATATTTCGAATAATATAATCTTTTACTTTGTTTATTTGTGTTTTATGTCTACATATCGGCCAGTATTGCGCGTGAATATAATGTGCAGTTTCCTACACGCCCCTTTTACAACATGTTATACAACTGCTGTAGTCAGATTGGTGCTTTCACATAACTTGTCCGTATTGAGTGCTCTCACTCCACCAAGGGAACTCTGATGGGAAAAACTCTGTTCTCTTTGTATTTACACTACATTTCCATTGAATGAGGACAACCTTTTTCGGTTCACAACCTGTTTGCAGTCTGAATTTGCATTGACATTGCCGTTTGGAGAGAAATATATTTTCTGAAAAACATTATCTCATTGCGCTCGGGGCAGATGCTCAGCTTCTAAAAAGCGGGTACATCAAGAACGTCTTACCAGAACGTCTAGGATGTAAAATCTGTTTTAGTAGCCTAGTGCTTGGTGTGGAAATGATTGAATTTGGCAAACTTTGTATTAACAAACATTGCACAAAATAGGAACTGTACCATGGACTTCATGCTTACCGAATGTCCTGAGGCTCTTTTGATGGGTCTTGGTTCGTTTGTAGCGCTCACGTTGCACATAGCAATGTTTGGGGCTAAAAGGCACGGAGTTTAAAAAAAAAATCTAAAATTGACCAAAGTGTGGTAACACTGAATTATATCTGTATCTGAACAATATATCCCACTGTTTCAAGATTATTGAAGGTCTACTTTTAATGTAAAGAATATTAAAGTAACACTTTAGATTCTACTGTGCTTCACCAATAACTGATGAGGATATCCCACAGTGGTCCCATGGTCTACTTTAAACTAGTCTGAGAAGTGTACTTTTGTATCTGCAGGTAGTGAAGCTGGTGGCGATACCAGCAGCAATAGGATTGGCCTCGTTTCGAGTTTATGCCACGAGTGAGGACAAAACCAAGGATGTGCTACTTTCCCCCAGAGAGGTAATCTAATGACCCGAATGATATACAACTTACTCAAAGCAAATCACTTTTCCTCTATTCTTCCTGCTGTATGCATTTTATACGCTTTGATGGTGAACTATTGATCTATTCTTCTGCTTCCCCAGCTGTCTATCTATGCTCAGGATCCTTCAGCAACGCGGTACCTAGATGAGCAGCCTGGACCTCTGGAGAGAGGGCTGGGGAGGGTGCGGGTGGGACTCCAGCCCTACGTTAGAGCCCTTAAGGTGTTGTAAACATATATTGCTCTGTTGCTTGTCGCGGATTATGTAAAAATACGAATGAATGTTTTTTAAAGAATGGAAACAAGTTGTTTTGTACTTATTTCTGAATGTTGTTTTTCCAGAATAATTATTCATCTGCCAAGGTTGGAGCTGTTACAGTTTACACAACTGGACACGGTGAGGGTGGGAGTTCTGTTGACAAGTCTGGTCTGCCATCTCAATCTCTTAACAACCATTTTTTCACATTGATTTTACATAGATACATACGAGTTTCTGAGAAGTCCTCCTCCTGGTTTCATCCCAAGGGTCAGTGTGATCACAGTTTCTGGGTTAGCTGGCCTGATCCTGGCAAGAAAAGGTAATCACTGGTTTCTAATGTAGCGATTCTGAAGGAAATCAAAGGCTTGTTCAGGAGCGTGTAACATTGCAGAACGTAAATCAGCTGTGAGTGTTCGTCAGTTTGAATGTGGAATTATGTCTGCTGTAATCATCATTTATGGTTTCTGCAGTGTTCCTAAATTCTCCCATCAATAAATACAACCCAACGTTATTGATGTAGATGATTGTAGATAATCAAACATGCACATGGTACAGTAAAATCTCTAAATCCAAATGTCTTTTTAATGTCATTATCTGCTATGTATAGATGCTGAGTTTTTATCCTTGCAGGGTCAAGTCTGAAGAGGATGGGGATCCCTCTTGCTCTGGCAGCTGTAGGGACGGCCGTGTGCTATCCCGCACAGACAGTCAGTGTTGTAAAGGTACAGTGATTCTCAGATACTGCAGAAAGGCCTCTCTTCATACTGTTATTCATATACAATGCCATGAGGTCAAATACTTTCAGGTGTTTTACATTTCCAGCATGTCATAGTAAGTCGGCGATACTAGGAAAAGGGATATTGTTTCCTGGAGGGACCAGAATGATTGAGTTGTGGAGTTTCTCCATAACCCGGATGTAGAGGGGTGCTGGTCTCCTTGGTGTGCCGTAGGCAGGAATCATGCTCCTGTGTTTGGAGCGAGCTTGGACTAGAAGCCGGTGCATTATTTGGAGATCTGTGCACCGTCTGGTGTGAGGAAAGGTCACACTGTATGGATGTTGTAGAGCATAAACCTGCTGGAGTAAGTCAATGCTTTGATGTTTCGGCGGTCTGAGTGTTTTCCAGTGACAGGAGCATGTGAAGGTTTCAAACATGATAGGGCTTTGCCAGGAAGATGACCATCTTCATCTTGTCTAGGTTGAGATTGAGGCGGTGGGCTGACCTCCAAGTGGAGATATCTGGCAGGCGGAGATGAGTGTCGCCACCTAGGTGTCAGGAGGGGATCAGTAGATCCACCTAACAATGATAGGAGATACAGGGAGAGGATTTCATAGAGTACAGTGACACTTTTTGTGTAATGGAACAATATGCTGGTTATACATGTCTGACATTCGTTTGTTTAACATAAGCAGAAACATCTGGCATCATATGTGCCGCATATGTCACAATGGCCTAATGAGATGTTTCTATTTTTCTGTAGGTGACGGGACAGAAGATCTATGCAGGTAGCCAGTATACCACCTCATCTGTGGCATCAGTATTTAAGTCAAAGCCTAAAGAATTTACTCCACCAACTGTCAGTCTTGAGGTACATCTTACTATTAATTTAATAGATGCTATTTTCAGCAATTCACTGTTTTAATCTGTTGATGGATTTTTCCTTTGGCAAATACACTATCGTTCAAAAGTTTGATTGACTTTTGGCCACTTCTTGCACACCACACCATAGGGTCAAAATGCCACAACAGCTCAATAGGGTTGAGATCCAGTGACTGTGCTGGCCACTCAATTAGACAGAATACCATCTGACTGCTCCATCCCTAAATAGTTCTAGCACAGTTTGGAGATGTGCTTTAGGTAATTGAAATTGGCTCCAATCAAGCGCTGTCCACCGGGTATGGCATGGTGGTACAAAATGCGAGTGATAACCTTCCTTCTTCAAGATCCCTGTGCAAATGCGTCAAGCCCTTCTCCAGCGTCTTTTGATTTGGTCTGCATCTTACGGATGTTCTTCTTTGGATTCTGAACACCTCAAATTAGATTTGTCTGTTTACAAGCCTTTTTTCAAATCTTCCTGTGTATTCTTTTAATCTTTTTATTGGCCAGTCGGGTACATGGCTTTTTCTTTGCAACTCTGCCTAGAAGGCCAGCATCCTGGAGTCGCCTCTTCACTGTGTTTTGCGACTGGTGTTTTGTGAGTCTTATTTAATATAGCTGCCAGTTGAGGACCTGTGAAGCATCTGTTTCTCAAACTAGACCCTCCAATGTATTTGTTCTCTTGCTCAGATGTGCAGTGGGACTACCACTCCTTTCTATTCTGGTCAGAGCCAGATTGCGCTGTCCTGTTGAGGGAGTAGTACACAGTGTTGTATGAGATCTTCTGTTCCTTGGCAATTTCTGGCATGGAATAGCCTTCCTTTCACAGAACAAGAGTAGATGAGTTTCAGAAGGAAGTTTGTGGCAATTTTGAGCCTTTGCTCTTACCCATTATTGCTGATGCTCCAGACACTCAACTAGTCTAAAGAAGGCCTGTTTTATTGTTTCTTTACTCAGCACAAGTGTTGTCAGCTGTGCTAGCATAATTGCAAAAGTGTTTTCTAATGATCAGTTAGCCATTTATGATCAACTTGCATCAGCAAACAAAACATGGTATTGGAACACAAGTCTGATTTCTGATAATGGTCCTCTGTACGTCTATTTAGATATTCCATAAAAATTGCTGTTTCCATCTACAATAGTCATTTACAACATTAAAAGAGTAGTTCTTCCAAAAATCTTATTTCAGTGACAGTCCCCTTACCCCAAGTTGGTCCTTCAGACACATAGTATTTAAAAAAAAAGCTGCCTTACAAGCGGAAAACTACTCTAAAACACTCCAACCTAAGACGAGTGGTGTTGTTTGTCTGAAAAAACATGACAAAGTTTTATTCCTCAATAAAGTTGACATTTTCTTGATGTAATTCTCATTTCAAATAAACTGGTACTTCCTGTGTTTACAGGTCAGTTTTGTTCACACTTGTATCAATCCATAAGTTTGTTCGGGAAGAATAAGTGTATACATCACAGTAAACAAAAGGTTGTATTTGCTTGCTAGAAAGCGTGTTATCTATTTCGTCTTTGATGTTCACCTCGGACAGTCAAACTTTATTTGCTTGAGAGAGAAAGGAAAATGCATGTGTATGATGTCTGACTCTGAATACGAGCAGGAAGAAAATGTTTCGGCGGGTAGAGCCTTGTTCTAACCATAATACACAGATGATGGATTGACCAAAAATAAGCTTGGACAGCACCTAAAGGGGGCGAAGGTTGACATGTTAATTAACACGTTAATCCCCAACCCTTGCCCAGAATATCCGGAGGCAATGTGTACTTTGTGTATTATAACATAGCAATCGGAAGTATTACAATCTGTCTTGTCTCCACAGTTTGAACTGGGTGATTTGATGGAATTGCATTTGCCTTTAGTCCTCTTGTAAGTGAACGTGGGTCACGGTCCTCTGTATTAAAATGTTTCTCGCAAAAATGGTATGTCTTGTTGGCGAAGTTGCAGAGGTATTGTCCCAATTGCATAGCGGGTAAGATTTTATTTAAATTCAAGACCCACAAGCAGGCAGAAGTCGACATCGATACAAACAAAGGAAATCCTGAAGTTCAAAATCAAATGCACCGAATAACACGGCGTCATCCTGCACAATGAAATTCTTGTGACGTGGCACATGACATCTACGTAGTATTAAGATATAGCAATAATATAAGTGGAAACTAGCAGCAATTTTAAAATGCTAGGCGAAGCAACCTACGGTTATATCCGGAAATATTTGGACGCTGACACTATTTGCTCTTGTGAAGTCTTCTCTTTATGGTAGACCTGGATAACGATATGCCTAACTCGTGAAGAGTGTTTTTCACTTGGCTGGATGTTGTAGTGGTTTTCTTTACCATGGAAAGGATCCTACGATCATCCACCAGTTACTTGCCAATTACTTTTGGTCCCTTGAGAAAGGGGCTACATATTAAAGAGCTGTTATTCCTAAACCCTTCCTCCAATTTGGATGTGAATACTCTCAAATTAAAGCTGAGATACTGCACTTTAAGCCCATATTCATTATTTAACTGTAACTCGAATATATTTTGGTGAATAGACAAATAACTTGTCAGTGTCCAATTATTTCCGGACCAAACTGTATCTTCACATAGCTTGTTGAGGTTAAAGTTCATGCTCACCTCTGACATCACTGCCAAAGAACAGAAGTTGTGTATGCTAGCTATAGGAAATAGTTTGCGAGTGCCAGTTTAAATTCAGCCAATTCTGCTGGCTGATTCTTCATTTTGCAATTTTAAAAATAGATGCTACCACAACAGATTACTGAATGTAGTTTGAAGTGTTTTGGAGTAGTTTTCCACAAGACAATGGAGCTTTGTGATAAAGGTACGATCCACTTCCATTCATGAATTTGGATGATGCCAATAATGCTATTTACAGACTGTGCTGAATAATTGATTGTTTGTCCAAAGGACAAACCTTTGGACAAACTATCCCTATAACAATGCTTACACTGTAATTCTGATCTCTTTGATGTTATTTTAATGGACGTTTTTTTTCTTTTGAAAACAAGGACATTTCTAAGGGACCCCAAACTTTTGAATGGTTGTGTATGTGTGGAGCAGCATTCTAGCAATGTTCATAGATATATCAACGTTTTTAAAGTTTTTTTTAATGTATTCGACACTATATAACTATCTTTTTTTTTATTTTATTCTTTACAAGAATCAAGCCCTGCCATGGCCAGAAACATCTGAGGCTGAACCTGACCTCCATCCCACCACAGAGTTGCCCCATACGGAGGGTTCTATTGACACCAAGCCTTCTGCAGGAGTACCACTTAAGACAACCGATGTGTTGGAGCAAGAGGCTGTTCAGATTGAGATTGTTCCTGCTACTGAGTCAGCCCATGTTGAGGACGATGGCCACGCCCATGCTCAAGATGCTGCCACAGTGGAGGCACCTGTCCTTGTGACTGATGAGGAAGCTGCACCTCCTGTTGAGACAGTTCCACTTGCTCCTATTTCGGACACTGTCCATGCACCTCCCCCAACAGAAGCAGTTTTTTTGGGTCCACCTCTTTCTGAGATGACTGGTATTGAGGAGGCTTTCCCTACACCAGTAGATAGGGTTGTTGCACCATCTCTCGTTGAGGAGGAGGCGGCTGCACCTCCCCCCGCTCTCGTTGAGGTGGAGGCGGCTGCACCTCCCCCCGCTCTCGTTGAGGTGGAGGCGGCTGCACCTCCCCCCGCTCTCGTTGAGGAGGAGGCGGCGGCACCTCCCCCCGCTCTCGTTGAGGAGGTGGCGGCGGCACCTCCCCCCGCTCTCGTTGAGGCGGCGGCACCTCCCCCCGCTCCCGTTGAGGAGGTGGCGGCGGCACCTCCCCCCGTTCCCGTTGAGGAAGAGGCGGCGGCACCTCCCCCCGTTCCCGTTGAGGAGGAGGAGGCGGCGGCACCTCCCCCCGTTCCCGTTGAGGAGGAGGAGGCGGCGGCACCTCCCCCCGTTCCCGTTGAGGAGGAGGAGGAGGCGGCGGCACCTCCCCCCGTTCCCGTTGAGGAGGAGGAGGAGGCGGCGGCACCTCCCCCCGTTCCCGTTGAGGAGGAGGAGGCGGCGGCACCTCCCCCCGCTCCCGTTGAGGAGGTGGCGGCGGTGGCAGCACCACCCCCCGCTCCTGTTGAGGCGGAGGAGCCGTCTGTGATTGTAATAAAAACAGCTGGTGAGTCAATTTTATTGAATATACCGTTGTGCTCATGGGTTTGCATACCCTGGCAGACATTTTGGCATTGATTTTGAAGATATGACTGATCATGCAAAATAAGTCTTTTATTTAAGGATAGTGATCATATGACACCATTTATGATCGCCGTTGTTTAGCTCCTTTTTAAATCATAATGATAACAGAAATCACCCAAATGGCCCTTTTCAAAAGTTTACATACCCTTGAATATTTGGCCTTGGTACAGACTCTCAAGTGGATGCACTGAGCAGGCTAGATACTGAGCCATGGGGAGCAGAAAATAACTGCGTAAGAAGGTAATGGAACTTTATAAAGATGGAAAAAGATATATCCAAAGCCTTGCAAATGCCAGTAAGTACTGTTCAATCACAAAATTCGGGGATCTCTTGATATCCAGCCACAGTCCGGTAGACCAAGATTTCAGCCAAAACTTCCAGAAGAATTGTTAAGCTCTAAAGGAGTGGGGAATCTTCTGAAAATGTATGGCAAGATGAATGCCGCATGTTATCAGAAAATACTGGCAGACAATTTGCATTCTTCTGCACGAAAGCTGCGCATGGGATGCTCTTGGACTTTCCAGCATGACAATGTCATAAGCACAAGACAAATGGGCAACCATACCACCAGAATTCAGGGCCTCATAGACAACTTTAAAAAAAGACTGCACGCTGTCATTGATGCTAAAGGGGGCAATACACAGTATTAAGAACTAAGGGTATGCAGACTTTTGAACAGGGGTCGGTTCATTTTTCTTCCTTTGTTGCCATGTTTTATTTTATGATTGTGCCATTCTGTTATGACCTACAGTTGAATGTGAATCCCATAAGAAATAAAAAATGTTTGCCTGCTTTCATGTTTTTCTTTACAAATGGTACATATTTTACCAACTCTCCAAAGGTATGCAAACTTTTGAGCACAACTGTATTTTAATCTAAACTGCTTGTTTTATCTTCCCTACTATCAGATGTTATAGTACATGTAGCTCAGCATTGTTTAGAAGTAAAATGTATATATTTTTGTCTGTTTCCAGGGAAACCTAAGTTTGCCCCTGACCCAAAACTAGTTGACATGGGCCAGGCCAGCCCTGAGGATGAGGACCTGTACAGCACACGTGGATGAAGAACTACAGGTGGAATTGAAAATGGAGGGCAATGTGTGTTGGGGGATAAGGACAACCCACAGAAATATTAATATAATGTTATACTTTAAAGCAACTCTAGGTTTTCAGGTGCTGGTTTCTCTCTTACCCACAGCCCTACAGGCTATACCCCAATGCCCCATCCTACTTCCCAAGTGTTCACTACTACACCTCCTGAAATGGATTCAACATTGTTAGAAAGGCCTTTCCTCAGCCAATTCTTTCAACAATCCAGTTTGAATCCATGACAAAAAGGAGGAAAAAATTGGAGCAGTCGTACAGTACTAGAATGTTTTCTTTCTCGGGTGCCATCTGTTTCATTGAGGAGCCTGTGGTTTACATATACACCCACAGGAATTTGGGTGCAGGCAATCATCTGTACGCTCTGCCTCCAGAGCCACCACTCAAGGTTTACCTACCAGCACTTAGGTTTCTCTGTAAATCTCATTAACACTATTTCATTACTGTGAAAGAGTTTTGTTATAAACCAGACTGGACCATTCCACAATAGGTATTCATAATAGGCTTTGTTTTTACCAGTGACTTACCTACTTGGGTCACTGCACTGCTGTTTATTTCTGCCTGCCTCATGTGGTGGAGTTCTGTTATTAGTCACGTCAATCTATGCAAATATTTGCTGTGTGCCATTTTGTGAACAAGTATGCAGTTTTAACACTTGTCCACATTTTGTAGAATTTGTTAGTTCTTGTAGAACTCTCAAGTTAAACATTTTGATTTGTAAAAACCCAAAAATGTATGGCTGTGTTGTTAAAGTTTGACAATCCCTGACAAGCCCACATTCTACAAGTAGGCCAGTTTTGATGTGTGTGTGTGTGTGTGTGTTGGAAAATCTGATGTTCTAGTACTTGATATCATATTGAAAATATTAAAGACTTTTCTTGTAGTTTACAGTATAGGCAAGAGGATGTATTTTACAATTTAACATATTTCAGGATATCAGTCTTCACTGTGATAATTGTTTCTTTGGGCAATAGAATGACCAAATATGGAATAAAGGGATTTTCCTCAGCTTTTTCATTCTCATTTTATCAGAGCAGAGAAACCTGCAAATGGAATGGTGTTGTGAATGACAGTCATGCAAAAGCAGTGTGCATGATTTAAGAGGAATGTTTGTATTGAAACACTAGAGGGCAATAAAGTTTATGTATGCCATTCAGACACCACCAGTATTTATGTTGGAACAATGGTTACATTGGTCATCCATCTGAAATCTTCCATCTGAAAAATCACTCTGTGCAAAGACATCATACATTTTAGTGACAAATGTTTCAAGGTGGCTACTGAACTGCAAACTGACATTTAAGTTCAGAATTCCTAAAACTAGGTTTTGCTTTAGTATCTGGTAAGGGTCAGTTTAAAATGTTGGTAATTTTATTTGTCAGGACCCTTCCCTTTTCTAGTTTGTGATTTGTGATGTCTGAAACAGGGTGAGGTCACTCCTGAAGAACAGTCCTTGAATGTCAAGCCAGCTCCTTGGCCAGGTCGTACGCACTTAACTATTCGGTTAACCAATCACATTCATTTCTGGGTTCACACACATTTCTGGTGTCACGTGATCCTGCGGGTAAAGAAGTCCGATGTGGAGGTCCTGGGCTGGTGGGGTTAAATATGGTCTGTGTTTGTGAGGATGGTTGGACATGCTCGCAATTTTTTAAAATAACTTTAGAGGTACTTGGTAGATATGAACAGTACATTATCTGACAAAAGCTCTAGTGGACATTTCTGCGGTTAGGTTACCAGGCTCCCTCCTAGGCTCTTTGTGTTGCGTAAACAAAATGCACATTTTACAGTCCCCTCAGCACAAGATGCACCTACACTACCGTTCAAAGGTCTGTGGTCATTTGTCCTTGTTTTCCATGAAAACATGCATGAAATGAGTTTGAATAGGAAATATAGCTCTGGAAATTATTTAGACCACTGCAAAATTATCAGTTTCTCTGGTTTTACTATTCATAGGTATGTGTTTGAGTAAAATTTATAGTTTTGTGTAATTCTATAAACTACTGACAACATTACTAGTAATGTAATCTGAAGAGATTTCACCCCATACTTCCTTAAGCACCTGTAACGCGCTCTATTAGTGCGTATTAAAAAGGTAACGTGCATTGATTTTAGAGCTGAACAGAGAAATGACGCGACACAATGGTTACGATCATCTGTCTTGTTTTTTTAATTCTAATTACAAAAAAGGGAAAAGCCTAATTAAAAGGTTGACCGTCCGCAGTATTGAGTCCCAATATTGCGTCCCAGATAGCGAGAACTGCTGTAGCCTGTCAGTCCATTGGATACTTCCACCAACCAGTTCCAAGGCAAGGTTGAGTCACACTTTTTTTTTATTACCGCATACCAGAGGGAGGTTCAACAACGCATTCGGCGCAGCACTGCTTCTCGCACATGCACACAAACAATCTGTTACACAACCCCTGTGTGACTGATGAGACCCCATTAAATAGGGAGGGCTAAAAAAAAACTCAATCAAGCACACCTGTACATGCCCAAGTTAATTATATCCCACTGCAAACCAATCACACACACAAAATCACTCTCATGTGAAAAGAACCCAATTAATACCTAACGCACTAAAAAGGCATGTTCCACCCTGTTACACACCTCCCACGAGTTGGATTGACTCGATGGACACTTCGTCCGTACCATACGGTCAAGCTGCTCCACCAACAGCCCAATAGGGTTGAGATCCGGTGACTGTGCAGGTCACTCCAGTTTAGACAGAATATCAGCTGACTATTTCTTCCTTAAATAGTTCTTGCATAGTTTGGAGCTGTGCTTTGGGTCATTGTCTTGTTGTAGGAGGAAATTGCTTGCAAGTCTAGACTGTAATCGTTATGCACCGGAGCTCATACATTCTACCTTGATTGAGCTCACAGACACCCTAACCACAACAAGGCAAGGCAACCATATTGAATTACTAACCCCCCAAACAACGAGGGTGCTGGCCGTTTGCTTGTCTCCTGTGGACCCCTGAGATAATCCCAAGCAGGATTTGAACTCTGGTCTAGCAATGAACATAGTTAACACCCTTCAGGGAACTAAATGTGTTGTCATATCTAAATAGTATGCATCACAATGCATTCTAATGCTTCTTCTAGCAGTCCATGTCAGGCCAAAAATGCGGGCATGACCAGAATGTGGATAACTTCGGGACCAAAGACACAGGTTTGCACCAGGTATAAACAAAGTGTTTGAGTGATGTCATTGAGGAAAATTGATCTCTAAAGCTGATACATTTCCATGTTCTGTACTGTAAGATTTATTAATTAGTGTGAGTTTCTCTCCATCCATAAAGCAGCAGGAAGTCTGTTTGTGGAATGTGACCCTCATTTGACTGGCCAATATGATATACTAGGAACTGGAATATTAAACACTGGTAAACAACAGGTTCCCTTTTTGATTAAACATGCTCATCACATTACTATGGTGTGTATTATAATGCCAGATTGGCCAATGGGAATAATGTTAATATTTCCTTGATCTGCTAATGTATCAATTCCCTAGATAATACTGTGAGCTCTCATGACTTTTGGTTCTCTAGTCTGCAATGCATCATGGTTTTATGAAGCCAGGAAAATCCCAATGACTTCGATTCTTTTTAAGAAATGGAATACAGAAGATAATTTCAGCATTGCCAAGTACATCCATTCATCTGGGTCTATACTCACATGGGATACATTTCTGTTTCTCCTGTATAGCCTTGAGGCTCAACTTCAATTGCGAAGACTTCGCAGTGATTTACTGGTACCCCTCAACTATTTCAAAAGTTTAATATATATATATATATATTTACAATGGGAATATGTTTATGAGTAGTTAACTATTACAAACCATGATGCATAATCAAGTACTTAAAGATGTTCTTTGTAATTTCGTAATCTGACAATTCATGAAAACGTTTTCAACATAGGAATAGCTGTCAGCTAGGGATATTTTAAAAATAACAGCAGGCCTGGAGGTTCCTCTCAGTTTCACTGACCCAGAGAACACTGTCTAGAGGTTTTACAAGAGTTTTAATAGAGTTTTACTAGATTTTCCAGAGAATCTACCACTTTTCCCTTCCGAGAAAATTGCAAGTGGCAGGCTTCCCGTTATTTCCATTAAAACCGGAAGTGCTATGTATTATCCATGTGATACTTTCTTCACATACAGAATCAATATTACTGTATGTGAAGAAATACACATGGATCGTTTGTTTTTTTTGCCAGCTACACCAACATTTAGACACCATTTCCATTCAGAATGTATATGTTGCCTGACTGATCCCACTGTCAGCCAACATATAGCTGGCTACCTATAGTAGCTAGAAAAACAGAAAAATGACTGGCTAGCTATTAACTGGAAAATGGTGATCCTCCCTTGCTGCTCAGACTGTCAGTGGCAACTTGAATGTACTCTACAAATGGTAGTGGACTTATTGCTCACGGTGGTACAGGATACACATACAATATGATCGGTTCCTTTTTGAATCAGGGAATGGCAAATAATGGACTGTACACATTAAAATTAGGGCAGGAAAATCTCATCTCATCTTCATCCGCTTATCCGGTATCGGGTCGCGGGGGCAGCAGCTCCAGCAGGGGACCCCAAACTTCCCTTTCCCGAGCCACATTTGCCAGCTCTGACTGGGGGATCCCGAGGCGTTCCCAGGCCAGTGTCAAAATATAATCTCTCAACCTAGTCCTGGGCCTACCCCGAGGTCTCCTCACAGCTGGACGTGCCTGGAACACCTCCCTTGGGAGACGACCTGGGGGCATCCTTACCAGATGCCCAAACCACCTCAACTGGCTCCTTTCGATGCAAAGGAAAATATAAAAAGCAAATCATTGGATGTATTAAAATGAGAAGACGACGCCAGGTATTCCAAGCAAAATCTAATTAATTTATATATTTTAATTCATGTGTAGTTTCAGTGCCAATAATGCATGTGCTTTTTATGGGGACAACACAGCTTGCAGCATTGAGCGTTGATTAACGATTTTATGTAGAAAGAGGAACGGAGATGCCAATAGTCAAAGCATTTGCATATGTTCTACAGTTCTATTTTACGTCATGCTGTTTGTATGAATCATTTATTATAATTTACTGATTTCTCAACAGTTTCTGAACCAGGAAAAGAGAGTGAGTTCAGGGTGAAATACCGGTACATCTCAGTATCCGGGTTCCCTGTTAAACCCTAGACTTCACTAAAACTACAAGGATAATGTGCCAGTGTAATGTTCTGTGGTCCCCAAATGTGGGTTTCTATAAGACACAACTATGTTCCTGGACAGTATATCTGCAATAAGTGGCAACATAAGTGATAAAGGATGTTGTAGAATAAATCTATAGAGACCCAAGAAACCCCCTCAGTTAATACAAAGCTTTTGTTCTCAATTAACATTAACATGTGAAAACCGATGATGCCCATACACAAACAACGTTCTTCCATTTTTATACATAGCCTCAGATAAGGCTGTGATGTTGCCGTAGTAACAGGACATTCCTCCCTCTTTCAGAGCCACGACAGTATTCGGAGTAAAAGCCTTTTTCTACCCTTTGACATCATGTCACATTTTTATCACTCCCCAGGCTCTTTCGCCCCCATATTTGCATCCTGTGCCTTTTCTGATCCCACAGTCACAATTTTTTTTCTGTAGCAGCCGGCAGATTCTCAGGCCCGTTTTCTGCATCATCACCATATTCAAAAAACTCAGTCTTAAATGAGTGCAAGTGAAAATCTCTCTGCACACATGGGGTCCAACATCATGGACTCCAGACTACCAGAGGATAACAAATGTGTGTTTTCCTTGGCTTCGTCAGTCACTCTCATTCAATGACAGATAACAGTCAGTTAGCTTTGGTGTCACGGCAAAGGTTTCCCACAGCAACTGCCGTGAACTCTTCCAGTTAATTAAGGAAGCTGCAAAATGTATCTCTCTGATTGACTCTGTTTGGACATATGTATGCCAAATATTTATATAAGCGATCCAGTAGCTGAGTGGGGGTTTGACAAAAGATAGTTCTGTAATCCATGTATGTCACTCTATTTCAGCCCTTACTCTAACTCAAACAAACTCAATCTGATACAGATGATTAATGACAGTCTCCTTTGTAGGCTTTACCATAGAGCATTGTGTTAATACCCTTTTCTAAATTGGTAAAAAAATGACACACAGCTACAACTGTAACATTACGAGCAGCATGTGAAAACAAAAACTGTCATGTTAAAACTAACTAAAGCTCAAATACTTTGACATTGTTTGTAGGGCTATGACATTTTAATTAAGACACAGAGTAATCAGAATTTGCTGTCTTTCACAGACCGTTGTATACATTGTTAAATCTCTGATGAGATGAGGAAAACAAATAGATGTTCTTGTGGGCTATTTGTGGAAGTGAGTTTGACCCAGGAACATCACTGTTTTCAGAGCAAACAATGATTCTCACCCAGCTCCTCATTGGACAGTGAACCCTGCCCAGATTGCCCCATAACGTCAGCATACTATATCAAATGGGGCCCCTCCAGCAGCAGGGGGTCAAAACAGCTGCTTTCACTAAACGTGAGAAACAGCCAGTCATCCCCCCAAATCCAATACATACATGTGCTTGATACACTAATACTGGACATTCTGTGTTTTCCCATGTCTCAGTGCTGCCAACAAATGCTGTGAGAGCCTAAGTGGTGAGGCATGGATATAATTCTGGAAATGAGAACCTCCAAATCCCTCAAGGCAACAGTGTTTAGGGGATGGAAGGAACCGTTAAAAACCCTGATTACTATGAACTACAGTATGTAACTGTTCTGTCATTAAACCTTAATACTATCAACAATGTAACTGAACAATCATAAGACCTTGTTGCTATCAACAATGTATCTAAACTGTCATAAGATCTGGTTACTATCAACAATGTAACTGAACAATCATAAGACCTTGTTGCTATCAACAATGTAACTGAACTATTATAAGACCTGGTTACTATCAACCATGTAACTGATAGAATATATGCTCATATAGGCCATATTTTATGTTTAAAAAATAACTATTTAAATTTAACCACTTTTACTTTTACCAAGACAAGAAATATTCATTGTTATATGCAGATACATGTGACAATACTAATTAGCAATAATGTTTTTTGACTTGTATTGCAGTTATCTACTCCAGACTTTCTTTTGCTGTCCTTCCCAACTGTACCCATGTAGTGTACTGTAATGTACTGTAAAGTGGAAATAAAAAGTCTACACACCTCTGTTAAAATGCCAGGTTTTTTTGATGTAAAAGAATGAAACAAAGATAAATCATGTCAGAACTTTTTCCACTTTTAATGTGATCTATAATGTGAACAATTCAATTGAAAAACAAACTGAAATCTTCGAGGGGGAAAAATGAAAAATATAAACCTTACAATAACTTGGTTGCATAAGTGTGCACACCCTCTTATAACTGGGGATGTGGCTGTGTTCAGAATTAACCAATCACATTCAAACTCATGTTAAATAGAGGTCATTAGAAACCTGCCAACATGTAAAGTGACTCTGGTTAATCACAAGTAAAGTTCAGCTGTTCTAGTAGGATTTTCCTTGACATTTTCTTAGTTGCATCTCAGAGCAAAAGCCATGGTCCGCAGAGAGCTTCCAAAGCATCAGAGGGATCTCATTGTTTAAAGATATCAGTCAGGAGAAGGATACAAAATAAGCATTAGATATTCATCAAGTGGAGAAAATATGTCACAACAGAGACATTACCAAGAACTGGACGTCCCTCCAAAATTGATAAAAAGACGAGAAGAAAACTGGTCAGGGAGGCTTTCAAGAGGCCTACAGCAACGTTAAAGGAACTGCAGGAATTTCTGGCAAGTACTGCCCTGGGGGGGGGGGGGGGGGGGGGGGGGGGGGGGGCATTTGGTTGGCTTAAATATACAGTGGGGAGAACAAGTATTTCATACACTACCGATTTTGCAGGTTTTCCCACATACAAACCATGTAGAAGTCTAGAATTTTTATCACAGGTACTCTTCAACTGTGAGTGACGGAATCTAAGACAAAAATCCAGAAAATCACAATGTATGGTATTTAAGTAATTAATTTGCATTTTATTGCATGACATACACTCACCTAAAGGATTATTAGGAACACCATACTAATATTGTGTTTGACCCCCTTTCGCCTTCAGAACTGCCTTAATTCTATGTGGCATTGATTCAACAAGGTGCTGAAAGCATTCTTTAGAAATGTTGGCCCATATTGATAGGATAGCATCTTGCAGTTGATTGAGATTTGTGGGATTCACATCCAGGGCACGAAGCTCCTGTTCCACCACATCCCAAAGATGCTCTATTGCAGTGTCTCCCAACCTTTTTCAGTTACTGTACCCCCAAAATGTTTTTGCACTGCTTTCAGTACCCCTGAAGTACCCCCTCATGTTCATTTCACTAGTAAGTCTATGGTGTCATGAGTGTTTTCAAGTACCCCCTGTGGAGAGGCCTAGTACCCCTGGTTGGGAACCACTGCTCTATTGGGTTGAGATCTGGTGACTGTGGGGGCCATTTCAGTACAGTGAACTCATTGTCATTTTCAAGAAACCAATTTGAAATGATTCGAGCTTTGTGACATGGTGCATTATCTTGCTGGAAGTAGCCATCAGAGGATGGGTACATGGTGGTCATAAAGGGATGGACATGGCCAGAAACAATGCTCAGGTAGGCCGTGGCGTTTAAACGATGCCCAATTGGCACTAAGGGGCCTAAAGTGTGCCAAGAAAACATCCCCCACACCATTACACCACCACCACCAGCCTGCACAGTGGTAACAAGGCATGATGGATCCATGTTCTCATTCTGTTTACGCCAAATTCTGACTCTACCATTTGAATGTCTCAACAGAAATTGAGACTCATCAGACCAGGCAACATTCTTCCAGTCTTCAACTGTCTGATTTTGGTGAGCTTGTTCAAATTGTAGCCTCTTTTTCCTAATTGTAGTGGAGATGAGTGTTACCCGGTGGGGTCTTCTGCTATTGTAGCCCATCCCCCTCAAGGTTGTTCGTGTTGTGGCTTCACAAATGCTTTGCTGAATAACTCGGTTGTAACGAGTGGTTATTCCAGTCAAAGTTGCTCTTCTATCAGCTTGAATCAGTCGGCCCATTCTCCTCTGACCTCTAGCATCAACAAGGCATTTTCGCCCACAGGACTGCCGCATACTGGATGTTTTTCCCTTTTCACACCATTCTTTGTAAACCCTAGAAATGGTGTGCGTGAAAATCCCAGTAACTGAGCAGATTGTGAAATACCTCAGACCAGCCCATCTGGCACAACAACCATGCCACGCTCAAAATTGCCTAAATCATCTTTCTTTCCATTCTGACATTCAGTTTGGAGTCAGGAGATTGTCTTGACCAGGACCACACCCCTAAATGCATTGAAGCAACTGCCATGTGATTGGTTGATTAGATAATTGCATTAATGAGAAAATTGAACAGGTGTTCCTAATAATCCTTTAGGTGAGTGTAAGTACTTTGAAACATCAGAAGAGCAGAACTTAATATTTGGTAGAGAAACCTTTGTTTGCAATTACAGAGATCATACGTTCCTGTAGTTCTTGAGCAGGTTTGCACCACACTGCAGCAGGGATTTTGGCCCACTCCTCCATACAGACCTTCTCCAGATCCTTCATTGTTTCGGGGCTGTCGCTGGGCAATACAGACTTTCAGCTCCCTCCAAAGATTTTCTATTGGGTTCAGGTCTAGAGGCGCGCTAGGCCAACTCCAGGACCTTGAGATGCTTCTTACGGAGCCACTCCGTGTATTAAATACTTGTTCTCCCCACTGTAATTATTAATTAGTCTATGTTAGTATTCAAGTACTATTGAGTAAATTAAACAGTTATTAAACAGTAGAATTGCACTGACAAGTGAATTTGTTTTTTATACAGCTTTATTTCAACTTTTTCTGTAAAAATTGTTTGGTTCTACCAACAGCCAGTCAGTGATACCCTAACACCTATAACCAATGAGAGTGATTCCCAACACAGCGCCAACACAACTTTGTTAAAACTGCAATAGGTAGGATTTATTCAGTAAAAAAAAGAAATGTTCACTGCCTGTGGAATGTGAATTTATTATTTTTGGAGCATGCTGCAACTTCCCAGCCAGATCTGTTCCAGAAATCCCCTTCCAGTCAATCTCCTTCTGCAAGGCAAACTTCCCTCTTTGGTTTACCTGGATGATATATATAGCATAAGTATACCAGAGGGAGCAAAGTTCGTAATGTAAGAAACTGTTATGACAGCTAGAGACCAGGACAGCAAACGTTCAATTCCTCTTCTACTAGCATACACCACGAAAAAACAGCAAAGAAGCGAAAGACTTAGACAAACTTTCTATTGCTAGCATTCAGGAACCCTAAGATAACATTAGCATGGCTAAAAAGAACATCACTGAGTTTGTGCTTTCTTTGGAACAGGTAATTATCCTATTTTTATTTGAACATCATTCTCTATTGAGAATTGGTGCAGAAATGCTTTCTGTGAGTAATTGCAAAATGCTGTAATAGTTTTTTTACTGAAAAAAATCCTACATTGTTGTTCAATTTAACCAACATGAATTTGTCTAACTACAGTAGCTATCTGGTTAAAAAACACTGCCACCATGCAAGGAGCACAAAATGGAAGGACAAATCGAAAAGAGAACTTCAAAATATGTGTAGCCATTAAGTAATGGCTGATTGTTGTGAATGAGTAGGTTATGAACTGAATGTGAACTGATGTGCCATAAAAATAACCTGTGCTGAAAACAAAGGGATTTTGAATGTGGCCTAGCTTATGAATTAAATCCTTAAACAAATAAAAATTTTTTTACATGTTTTTGGACCGTAATAATCATTACTATTTATAAATGTTTTGGGCCGTGTGGGTCCTAAATGTTAAATTCTGTCCCGGGCCTGTAGAATCCTGTCGGTGTCCCTGCAGCAACACAACCCCCAAAAGGGGAATGGTTTTGCAGGTGGTAGCCACAGACAATGCTCCCCTTATCCTTCCTGACCGATTCTTCTCTAGTTTTGCATTTTGTGGAACATTCTATGGTCGGATGAGACTAAAATAGAGTTTTTTGGCCTCAGTGATAAGCGCAGTGTTGGTGCACACAATCACACTGCACATCATCCTAAGAACACCATCCCTGCCGTGAAGCATGGTAGTGACAGCATCATGCTATGGGGATGCTTCTTAGTGGCAGGGATGGGGAGACTGGTCAGGAGTGAAATACAGATATGTCGTTGAAGGAGATCAATCTTTCAGCTGGACAATGGCCCAAAGCACACAGTCAAGAAAACCACTAGAGTGGCTTCTGAACAAGTCTGTGTATGTCCTTGTGTGGCTCAGTCTATTCTCGTATCCTCAATCCAATTGAGACAGCGGAAAGTGAGTTGAAAAATTGCTTGTTCATTAAAGATCACTATGGAACTTGACGGAGCTTAAGCAATTTTGCAAATAATTGCAGGGAGAGATGTATTCAAATACATGGCTGTAATTGCTGCAGACACATGTCCTCTACCAAAATGAGTAAATTGGGTTCAATATTGATTGTAATTGGGTAATTGTTTTCTGTTTGTAATTCATTTAAAACCATTTGTAGATTTTATTTTTTACTTTGACCATAGGCATGTTTTTTGTGTGATTAGTGTCAGAAAGTCCTAATTCAATCCATTTTGATTACATTTTATGACACAAAACATTGGAAAAGTCCAAAGAAGAAAAACTATACTTTTGGGGGTTACAGCGAAACACCCTAAATACCAGATCTATGGCTGGGTGCACAACCTTTTCATGGTTTCATTACACAATCATGGTGATTTGACTATTTTTACAATGTTGTTGCCAAGCATACTCAGAGGTTTTGAATTCCAGCCCTTTTGAAATGTTACATTAACTTGTTGACTCTTGTTTGGGAGGTGGGAGTTGAAGAGGGAGAGAGGGAGGTGAGTAATGTATTCTCCTCCCTGATCCTTTAATGAGTTCTACAGAACAGACATCCTCCCTGTTACCCCTGACACCAGGTCACTATCTCCCTCCCTACCCTCTATCAGGCGCTAGACCACTCAACATTAGACCTGAATGGACTCTCCTTCGCTGTTTACTAAATGTTATTTAGTCTGGCAGTACCTTACCCAAACCCACCCTGGACAGGGTTCTGGTGGAATGATACAGTCCAAAACTCTTGTATTTTATTTGTATCTGGCACCAGGTGATAATCCCAAACCTAAACCCAGTAATGTGATTTGAGTGCCTATGTGCTATCTCTGTAGACGCCAGCTTGTTTTTAACAAGGGGTGTTAGACATAGAGGACTGACAAATGCCTAGCCTGTAATGTTGGCACGTGGTCAAGTTGCTCGTTCATAGACATGGATAACTCCTTACCTGGCCAGTGAGGCCATTAAAAACCCCCAGAACCAAGTTCTCATATTGCCAGTTTTCAGGCAAACACATTTTGGGACTAACTTTCACTAAAAAGAAGAGGATTTAAGGTAAATGTAATTATTTTGAATGTTATAGTGGCTTTGTGATTCATTTTGCATTGAAAAGATTCAGTTTATGTTCAAATCTTAGAAGAACGTTTCATATCATAGTGCAACGGGATTTAACATTTAACAAAACTATTAAAACAGCACAATAATGGGCTTATTACTATTGCATCAGTATTAAGAAGGTATGCTTTGTTGTCTTTGAAATAACTTAAAGTTTGATTCAATATTTGGGAATGTATTTGAAAAATTACACTGCAGAGAATACATTACTTTTTTGTTTAAATTAAGACGCTAAAGTCTTTCACATACTTTATTTCACATATTGACTGTTTTTCACAACAAGGTCCTAGATGGCTAACACTTATTTATCATGTATCATTAATTCGTGGGTTTAAACCTGTAAGAAAACTACAAATATATATAAAGTATCTGTAATTGCATGAATTTCAATTAATTTGGTATGTAATTCATACAAAGAAATACAATTACTAAGAAATATAAAGACATTGCATGCCTGTACAATTGTTATCTGCCCTGCCATATCCATCATATCATTAATGTTTCTTTAATAGATTTTCAAATAGAAGGAAGACTTTTTCCAGTTCTTTAAAAGGGCTCAGCATACCAGTCACAATGTTACACCATTGAAAATGTGCTGTTGGTTGTATAGAGGAGTTTCTCATGCACAGAGACCTAAAGACAGTGGAATATGGGCCAACCCCTGAACTCCCAGATCATTTTTTTAAACCAATCAAGTTTCCCTATGTTTTCCTCTTAGATAACTCAATCCAGATGAACTCAAGCCCACAGTCTGCATAAAGAAGGACTAACTTATGCTTATTCTCAAACTACAAAGCTATACAAATGTATTTCTTATTTTAGTCAGTTAGCCTAATAAAAAATATAATGTAAAATTGTTTACATACAGAAGGAAGACTGAGAACATAAACTCTATTCCAATGCATAATCAATCAGTTTTTGATTTGTATAAAAACAACTGCGACAACTTCTCTTTTCAGAATAAGAAGTGTGTGTGAGCATGTGAGCATACAAAAAGTATTGCAAAAACAACCCCAGTGGTTACACATTGGTATGACCGGTTTAAATTAATTCCAGTTTTAGTGGACTGGGAACACCTTTATTTGGCCATTTCTCCATGTGTCCTACTAACATTGAAAAATTTTACCAAATGCTTGCCAAAACAACTGTCTCTTGAGTGTTACAGTTACTGACTTAATCAAAGAAGGATGTATGTTTTAGGTTTTTGGTATTTTGTTTTGCTATTTTATAACGTAATGTTATATGATCTTCTTACAGGACTTGGTGGGAGTTAGCTGTTAAAGCAATCACAGTAACAGAGTCGCCATGGCAATGACACTCTCTAACCTCTCAGTGACCACAAACTCATCTGAAGATCCATGTGACTCCATCTCCCCCTCTTTGCATCAGAATAAACTAATCCCCACTATCTACAGTGTCATCTTTGTCATGGGATTCGTGGGAAATGTGTTGGTGGTGTTCGTGTTGTGTCAAAAGTCCAACCGTAAAACGGTGGCCAACACCTACATGGTCAACTTGGCTCTCTCTGATCTGTTGTTCCTGGTCAGCCTGCCTTTCTGGGCGGTATACTACTCCTTTGACTACAACTGGGTATTTGGTGGGTTGATGTGCAAGCTTTGTGGCAGCCTCATCTCTGTGAATGTCTACGCCAGTATCTACTTCATCACGTGCATGAGTGTGGATCGCTACAGAGCAATTGTTTACCCGCTCCAGTCTCAGTGCAGCAGGAACCTGTGTCGGGCACGAGTGGTCAGCTGTGTGATCTGGACCATTGCTGGCCTCATGACAATCCCCACCGTGGCCTTCAGAGACACCCACTACCTGAATGAGCTGAAGGTGACGGCCCTGCGCCGCTCAGCTACCCACCTGACCAGCCCTACTGGTTCCCTGGTCTGGCCCTGACCAAGAACATTCTGGCTTTCCTGGTGCCCTTTGGCGTCATTGCCAGCTGCTACTACCGCATCGCCAAGCATCTGGTCATGGAACACTCCAGCCTGGACAAGAGCTCCAACAACCTGGATCGTGTCATGAAGATGGTGGTGGCTGTGGTTCTGGCCTTCTTCATCTGTTGGTTCCCCTTCCATGTGCTCACCTTCCTGGATGCCCTGAAACAAACTAGGGCTGATGCACAGCTGTTGGATACGCCAGGCCATCATCGCCCTGATGCCCTTCACTCTTTGTCTGGGCTTTTCCAACAGCGCCATCAATCCCTTTATCTACTGCTTTGTGGGGAACCACTTTCGGGAGCTGCTGTGGCGGCTATATGCGGAGAAGGCTCCCAGTTTGTCCCAGAAAAGAGACTCCATCAGCACCAGGCTCAGCTCCTTCTCCAGGAAGCTCAGTGACCTCAAGGACACAGGGCCTCTGGAGACTCTGGGCCAACGCATTAGGGACCCATAGTGGAGGGAGGTCATCTGGCAGGGCTACCAGAAGCATGTCTGTCGGATGTGTACTAACTGACCCCAGGCATCCTGCATGATCCCCAGGCCAGGCCTTGTCTCTAACGGTCATTGACCCTATGTCTACTGCCAATCTGGATCACCCTGTAGACTGGTCAAAGGGCATCTAAACATATAGTTTAAAAGCTGGTTTGATATCCCATTTGACTGTGAAAGAAATTTTTGATAAAATATATTTCCTCACTAAATCTAAAGTATATCTGTGCTGGGTAAACCTGATGTTTTCTGAGATTGACCGGCGAGTGTTTTTTACAACATAACCTAATTACAATAAAGTAATGTGCATGTTGTTTTAATTGTATATAAATAACTGAAAGATATGTATATTTAACCAGCCTTTGGCAACCTTCTTCAAATGTGAAACATACACATTTCTGCTGTATAATGTTTGACTCTTGAACTACAACATTTAATGTTTAACACTTTTGGATATAGTAATTAATATTATTTTCCAGTCACATTTTGTATTTTAAAAAGAAATCCATCTTGTAATCCATATTTTGTGTTTGGAACAAAATACTGTACTGGTCTAAAAAAAGTGGCGGTGGAAACAAGTGGTTTAAAAACTTCTGAAAGGCTGTTTCACTATTAGCGTTGATATAGGCTCTGTTTTACTATTAGAGTCAATATACTCGGCTCTGTTTTCAACTATACTATAAACATCTATGTAGGCTCTGTTTTTACTGTAAGCATTTGATGTAGGCTGTGTTCTACTGTAAGCACTCTTAGGCTCTGTTCTACTGCCACATTGTGGTACCCTTAGAGAAGCACAGATACATAAGGGAATATACCAATTAACAGCCTAGTGAAAACATCAGCATGTCCACAAAATGGAGCTTGATACAATGTCCGGTGTTCTCAACAAAATTAAGGCCTATGTGTGATTTCCTGTAGATGTTATTGCTATGCAAGTGTGAGAGCTATTCAGTGTTGACTGATTTCAGTACGATTGAGCAGATGTTGGTTTATCATGGGGCTATCAACAAGGCCACTACCGCAAAGATCCTGGGTGCAGTGTGTAGACAGTGAGCGTCATCCTAAGACCCACTGGCAATGTGTTCTGTGAGTACTTGTATTGTTCGTTACATTATATATTCCTGTCCTATTTTGATAAAGGGTAGACAGTTTTAAAATGGACCATGTTGTTTGAATTTAGTTTAGTTTTGCATTAATGGTGTTACTTTGGAAACACTGAAGGCGGCGGTGGATTACAATTTTAGACTTAATCATCAGATGGATATGACATGCATATTTAATAACTAGGTTACGTGCTTGTTTCTTCTTGTTTTTTCCTTTTCACTGAGTGCAGTCTACAGAATAACATAAAGAACTATAATGTACCATACTGTACTATTAAACCAACAAAAACAATGCTGTTTTGAAATGCAGTAATCATATTTATGTTGTTTACTGACAGATGCCATGGTTTTGTTGACACCTACAGATTGTTCCTAATTCAGGAGGGATGCTGGAGAGTGGAGGTGAGAACAGAGAAATAACAGTTATAGTATCAAAATCCATTGTAGATTACCAAATGGGAACCCTTCGATTACTAGAATTGTTCACTCAAACACATTTCTTATACATAGAAAGCACATCCCATAGGAATATGGCCTCAAAACACTAGGTCACATCATAAAAATATACTGTGGTGTTAGTGACTTTATATTTATTTTGGAAATAGCTAATTCTATCCTGACATTACCTGGGTTTGTATGTTTTAGACAAGGTCTGGAGTAAAGGAACGTTCTTTCAAGAAGAAGGAATCTGATAGCTGCTTATGGTTATCCAAATCAAGGAATGGTGATGCTTTCTCTACCCCTGTGGAATACCAACAAACTAACACTGATCTGCAGTGAAATTATGGTTCCTCTACAAAAATAAAAACCTAGCGAAAACATTATATATTTTTTGGAAGTATTCCGTTTAAATAATGATTTATGGGTACTAGGTTTTGTTTTTGTTCTTTGTTTACATAGTGTTTTATTTGATTAACTTGTGTTAGAAATGGTAAAGCTTATATTTAGTTGAATTTAAACCACTGATATTTATAGTATTTTATATAAAAATAAATAAAACATCAAAACATACAAAGAATTTGCACATTTATTTATTAAAAGTCAAACCTTCAAAGTACCTTGATATGAACTTTCCACACTTATTTACAGTACATCCACTTCCTGGAGCACCTGCGGAAAGACATGCCTCTTGGTCAAACCCCAGAGTAGAAAATGCATTTAAGCGATTCAGTATATTCATATCATCAATCTACACAGTATCCCGTACAACACAAATGTAACTTGGCAATCACACCGTCTTTGCTCACGGATTAAGTTACCCAACTAAGACAGTATAATCAATATGAACACCAATGGGCAGAGCATTATCAATTATAGGGAGTACCATAAATTCATTTAACCAAAATATGTTATATAGTATACCATATAGCCTGTTTCATACAACACAACCCAATGAGTAGAAACAACAGATAAGGGTGCACAGAATTATATTTCTGATGAACGTAACAGTATTAATAAAGTGATTATCAGAATATAGGTGTTTGGCTTTGCCCAACAGCTGCATAAGCACTCCATGCTTTTGGTTCAGCCGTTTCCACAGTGCTAAATGTTTCATTTTCATATGAGAAGCTTGGAAAAGAAATGTCAGTTCACAAACTATACATGTCCGAATTATAAAAAATACTTAACAACAATACAACCAACTTGTAGGTCTGGGTAATGAATGAGGGTGGTTGACTGGACAACCTTCACTTATTAAACTTCTCTTTTTCAGCTCTGAACATATCCTACTCCAAGCAACAAAATATATAATAAGAATAAATAAGAATTCCTAGACTGCAATGTCTATATAAGGAAATAATTAGGTGTTAGATGTTAGGACTGAGTAAACTACTGATTTATTAAGGCTTGTTGAACTGGGGCTGCATTAAAATATAAATACTGTATATATAAAATATTTTAGCTGTTGTATGGTGTAATTTTATGCACATTTAATTTCCAGATACATTTTGTGGAATACTAGCCACAGATGCATAAAAAATACAGCACATCGCACAATGTTTTCACAAAGGAATGGGAATAATGTTTTGTGTCACATTGTGTAAGATGAACAAAGACAAAATACTTGTTCTGTTATTGGAAAACAGTATTTGTTTGTCGCATAAATGTTGATGTTTCCAATTTTATCTGTGGAAACGACTCCCTTGTTGTGAATTTGTATTTGAAAAATTCTCCTCGACACTCACTAGTTTGAAGCCATATAATTAGTACGGACACAAGCTATTGTAACCTACACACTGAATTTGCCCTATTTTTTCTGATTTCTCACTGTGTTCGAATTTCATGACATTTTAATTGATCAGTGGCAGAGAGTTATCTACTGTGTTATGTCAAGTGACGTGCTCTGACACTATTACTGGGATACTTCTAAATAAATAGGGACTGGTAAGGATTGCCTTGTAAAGGCATCAGATCATTAAGGTACATTTAATGTAATATCTGTGAATTACAATATGATGAGGTATTTGCAGCATTTACACTAAATGATTTAGCACTTTGTATAGTCTGCCCTGCTCTCTCTACTCTAAAAGGATTCTAGTCCAGTACAGAAATGACAAAAAAATAAAAATGTTCATGATATTGGAAGAATGTTTTTTAATTGTCGTTCTTGAAAATGTTTTAGAGCAGAAAGGCACAAGCTCCACCCAGGTAATACATTATATTTTACAATTAGCAATTTGTAAAAAAAATAAAATAAAAAATAAAATGAAATAAATAAATAAAGTTAACTAATGCTGTACAGGTTTTATGCATGAGAACTTTTACCTGTTGCTCTGTGTAACTCCAGTGATAAATTCTATTTATAGGATTAACGATTAATAATCAGTAACAACACATTATCAAGTTATCTCGCTAAAGCACTTGCTATTTACAATTTAATGTGTTTAAACCCACACAATCTACTCCATTGTATCACCAGAACTTCAAAATACGCAGGAAGCAGCAAAATCCCAGATGCCAGTGAGTCTTGTAGTCACAAAAAGACAGTAGCTGTCTACCATTTCAGATATGTATTGTATAAATTGAAATGAGAGCAATTCACTATACTGTTATACATAGGCCTACCGTACTCATAAAGATGAATTATATGGTAATGAACTTGATACAGCGTCTGTCATCTCAGATTCAGCATATCTAATAGCTTACAAAGTAGGTCAAATTACATAAGCTTGTTACTTCAAAATAAAAGACAGTCAAGAGTTTTCAAATGAGCAACTCATTCTCAGAAGAAACAAAACAATCAGAACACAGGTGAAACAAAATACCATCATTGTCACTTAAAGGCAGTTGTCTTTTTTTACATTTATCCTCATAATTCTAGAAAAAATGGTACAACAAATCATTGTATGTCCTAAAAACAGACTGTCTCTTGGTGAAGGGGGACCCAGGGCAGTGGTGAAGCACGATGCCGCTGTTACCTCCTCCCGGTTTCACTTTGCTGGTGAAGTATATGTTGTTGGCACTGTCAGAGAGCTCCAGGTGCTGCTCCACAGAGAGGACGAAGTAGCCGTCGTAGCCGGGCACCTGTCCACTGGAGAGCAGCTGCTGCCTCTCCCCTTCTGTCCAGGGCAAGGAGCCCTCCTCTCCTTCCTCCAGCCTCCTCTTCTCGATGACCCAGGCCTGCTCCACTGCCCTCTGCCGTGCCATCTCCAGCACGTGCTCCCTCTCCTCCTTCTCTGTAGCCCCGTAGCGGATGTTGAAGCACAGTGTCCCATGCTGCATTTGGATGTCAGCGAAGCGCCTAGTCCTCCCGCCCATCACCGTGGTCAGCTGGGACACGGTCACGTTGACGCCATTCTCCAGGACCTGACCCGCTCCGGTGTGGCCGACGACTCCCAGGTCCCCCTCCAGCAGGCCAGGCTTGACAAAGTAGTGGGTGTCCAGACCGTCCACCGTGAAGTGCAGGCCAGATAAGTAGACTGCATTGTTTAAGACTGCTGCCACACGCCGGCTGTCCTCACTTGCCACCCCAATAATTTCGGTTGTGACGACATTATCTCTGATGGCAAACTTGACGCCCTTACCAAAGATGGAGGAGATGGCAGAGAAGCGCGGCCTCCTGCCATGCCATGCCCCCAGCTGACCACTCACTTTACTCATGGGCAGCCGGTCAAGAGAGATGAAGTTCTTGAGATGTTTCTGCAGCTCACATTGGATCCCCAACAGAACCTGGTGGACAAACAAACACGCGAAGGTCATTTAATAGTTTTAAGGATTATGAGAAGGTTATCCAATATCTTAGGATCATATTATGTGGCTGGAGATTAGGCCTTTTCAAGCTAGCATAGTCTAGGTTCAGCTCACCTTGCTAGGGTCCCAGTCCTGTGTTTTGGTTTGAGTCGTCATCATTTCGTAGGTTTGCTCCATGCTTTCCACCTCTGGCTTGGGGTAACCAGGGACAACGTTGTGGAGCTGGAAACCAAACAGTTGCAACCAACTGCTGATGTCTGGAAACAGAAGGTACCAAGTAGTCATTTACAAGGCATATTATTTTAGCTTCTGTCATGCAACAAAACTGAGATTCTGGTTTTCTTTAGCTTAAATATCGGTCTAAAGGAACTAGAGAAGTAGTGGATATTAACAACTTTAGTCTTACCTGTAGTGAACTTGGTTACATCCTGTAATTGTCCAACAGGGTAGTTGTTTTTGAAGGAGTAGAGGTTGAAAGGTTTAGGGTTGAGGCTGAGCTCCGCCCAGAGGTTATGATTGGGAGTGGTCCACCGCCCAGCCATCACATCATAATCCCGCCTCCCCAGATGGACCAGCCGGGTCAGTGGGTCATAGAGTCCGCCCTGGAACCCAATGATCAGCTCAAACGATGGGTTTGAGTCCTGGTAGATGTCTCCATATGGGGTGTAGAGAATCTCCTTAACGATATGCCCTCGGCTGCTGAAGACAGCCAGCGGCGTGCCAGAGTTATCACAAGCCACGTAGTACTCCTCCCCACTGCTCAGCTCCATGGCGATGAGGTGTCCCTGCAGGTCGTAGTAGAGCGAGTTGATCTCCGAGCTGGAGTGGTTGTACATGTGAGTTACCCTGGTGGGTTTGGTCAGGTCGGCGTAGAAGAACTGCAGTTGCCTACCGTCACTGGTCACACTGGCCACCCGCCTGCCCAGGCCGTCATAGTGGTAGTAAACGCTCTTGTTGGACACTTTGTCGAAAGCTTTGGCAAGCAGCCCGTTGGAATTGTATTCAAACATGACAGTGTCCCTCAGACGAAGGAAGCCGTCTTCATCCATTTTGTACTGAATTTCGCCGAGTCTTGTTATGCGGTCGCGCAAGTCGTAGCGCAGCGGTATTAGTCTGACACTGTTGCCATGGCTCAGTAAATTAATGTTACCATTGAGGTCGTAACTATAGCGCCACTGTGGCCTGTCATTCACAGACACAGCCTGAAGCTGACTATCAGCGTCGTACTCGTATGAGTAGCGCGTGATGTTGTTATCCACACCAATCCTGATGTCACAGACTGTGATGCGGCCCATGTTGTCATACTGCACTGTCATCCAGTAGGCAATAGATTTCAGGATCTCATACTGGACCTCAATTACTTGTCCGTTCGCATTAAAAATCTTAGTGTGCTTCATGATGTGTGTAGTGATCACTTGATTGAGATCATAGTTTATGACGCTGAATTTCCCAAACTGTTCAATCCTACCAGACACATCAACATAACGGTAAAGGTCAATAGGAAGAGGAGTTTCATTGATCATGGCCTGCATGCTGGTCACTCGGAAGTTATTATAGCTGTAGTCAAATCTAGCATTCACCAGGCCCTCCACACTAAACCTGTAGATCTGTCTGCCAACCAGTGGACCTGTGGGGAGACAAATTGAATAATGATCAATTAGAAATGTGTAAACATTTAGTAGACTAATGTTGATTTTTAAATCTGACTTGAGTTACAATAAAAATCAGAGTTATTAATCAAGTTTTCTAAGCCAGGTGTATCATGTCATAATAATTTCCCTGTGGGTCGAGTTCGATTTTTCAAGATAGTCTGAAGGACTGCACTTGCTGTCTAGATTAGCAAAAAATACATCTCTATCCATTGCTTTAGAAATGTTCTATGCTTTCAGTCCAACTTTCGCTTTAAAGACTGTCAGCAAGCTAGGCAGAGTGAGGAGACTATAAATGTAGGTCTAATTATAAATCCTTCTCAGTTTGAATTTATATTTGGTTCAAGTCATTCCAATGTTTTTTAAGGAAAGATTGGTACTAATTTGCAGTCATGTAAGCCCACACAACCATCACAATGTAATATTCATCTTCAAAGGACAAAAGTGTATTTTATTCTTACTCCAACTACCCGCAGGCTGGACTGGATGGGCTCAGGCCTTAAATTTGACTCACTAGATATGCTTGAAGACATCTAATACTAATCCAGGTTCTCAAAGGCCTTGTTCACACCCATATTGGTTACACATTATAAAACAGAGGCAAAGTACTGTATTTGTATGACTGCCTAGACTAGACTAAACTAAACTAACTAAAGCAGAATGAAAGCCACTTTAATCACTTCTGTCCTTAGGAGAAGAATATTACATTGTGACGGTTGCATGGTATTATGTGACTGCAAATTAAGTTGGAGGCTGCTGTCCTGTCATGCTTGAAATTGCAGGAGTGTGATACATTCAAAGCAATTGAATGGCAGTTAATTAATGTGGGCTTATTCATTCTCCAGTCAGCTCTGTAAAGACCTCTAACAAGATGTTCAATACCTTCATTTGGACCCAAACTTACTGAGGAACTTAAGAGCTAAAAGGCAGAGATCCAACTAAAAATATAGCCTGGCCTGCAGTCTGACACTTCGGTTGGAGTATGTGGAGACATGGTACATTCCGTTTATCATTCACACTACTGAATTGATAGTCAAGATATAAACACAGTAGCCTCCAGAATTAATGGCATCCATGGTAAAGATTAGCAAAAAGGCAAATATCCTAGAATCTTTAATTGAGGTAAAATTTTAAATTTACTGAGAAAAATAAACAAACTATTAACCAATGAAATAAATATTCAATGATCCTGATCCTGATATAGATATTTTTAAGTATCTGAGTCATTAGGAACTCTGAAGGGGGCATCCATGACTTCCTGTTTCACTGGGAAATAACTAAGACGTTTAAATCAACTGGAACCATGAGGAACCTGCTTTGAAGAGGACACGAGTTTGTATTGCAAGCACACATAGTGAAGAAGGTTCAACGGGCAAACACAAGCAGTTGGACAATTACAGAATTACATTCTATGAAGGTGTCAAAGTCTCCAAAATGGCAATTAGACACCTCCATGTAAACATGCTATTTAGATGTTGTGTCACAAGAAACTAGTCAAGACATAAAAAAAGCTATTTGGCCACGAAAGGTTGGTTTGGGCGTCGAAAGAGGGAAGGTCATGAAGAAAATATCCGACTCCCCACTGTGACATGCGATGGTAGATAATGGGAATGTGATGTTGTGAGGCTGTTTTACTTCCCAAGGCCCTGAGGAGCTGGTTAGGATACATGTCACTATACACTCTGTGAGCTGAAGAGGAAAGTCCCCCAGTGAGTGCCCAGGACTGTGGAGGATCTAAAGAGGTTCTTCATAGAATAGTCTCAGATGCCTTTTTAACTGTTCTCCCGCCTCATCAGACATTACAGTAAAAGAGTGCTGTTATCATAGCAAGGAGAGGGTGCCAATCGCTGTGACAGATTAGGAAAAAAAAACATTATTTTTGCTAATTTCTTTACCAAGGGGCCCTATAACTATTGAGAGGCTTGTATTAAAGGAGATTAAGTAAGCAATTAGCTTGGATTAAGGTCTACTGTACATACACCATATGACCAGTAAGTAGGTCTAAAGTAGGAACAGAAATGAACCAAGATTGAATAATAGCCATTTCTAGTAATATATCGGGGCTTATGAATGAGCCATCCAAATCCACCAGCCTGGCTGCATGATTCCTTCTAAAGTATTCTCAACCATGTTCTCGCCTACTTCTGTGCTTCTCTCTGCTGTCCCTGATTGCTTATTTCAGCTTTAAATCAGACTTATTGTGCCCAGGCAGTGGAGGACCTGCCCAGGCAGTGGAGGATGCTATTAAGAGCTGTTCGAGTCAATTCGTTAGCAGGAAATTGGGGTGGATCTGTGCAGGGGGCCCAGCGTTAAGACTGGTAGTCTGGTGACCCCTTACAGCGAAGCATGCTAAAGGACAGAATAAAAGTATGTGAAGCTGAGGAAATTGCTCATCAGTGCACAACAGCACTCACAATCTCCCCCGAATGAGTCCTGATTTGGCTGTCAATATAACCAATGTGCCATTCCATTATTATATTCATAGGGACTTCAAAACCCTGCAGAGTTCTATGGATTTAGCTTTGAAAATATATTTCAACTTTGCAAGATGATTAGGATACATAAGATATACAATATAATTACATATCTAATCTGATAATGCTCCTATAATTGTCATAGGTAAAAATACTGGCAGTATATGCGAGAAAAGTGCATTTATAACGGTACACACAATATCTCAAAGCAGACTTCCTTAAATCATCATAAGAATAGCTGATAGTAATGAGAGTCTACAATAAAGGATAATCCTTACCTACGCCTAAATGCCACCTCATCAAATATAGCAATAAGGCTTATTGTCTTATTACACTCTTGCTGAGGCACGTCTATTTGTCGTTTTATTTCTTACATCCTGTCACATTAAATTGGAAAATTCAATAAGCTCCTTAATAGCATTTATTTTGAATCTATCTTATCATCTTGTTGTTAGGTCATTACTGACATGTAGCTGTTTGTTTTGGTTTGTACATTATGTCAAAGTTATTCCCAATACTATTAGCTAGAAGGTTGGTCTTCATTAGGTTACCTGTCTGCCTGTAGCGGATGGTGCACATGAAGGCCTGATTCGTAAGGTGGATGGTTTTCACCCCTCCGGAGGCCTCTTCGTAGGTGTAGGTGACAAGGGTGGTGTCGTACAGGATCTCTGCCAGGCGGGACTGGCGGGTGTAGCGGTACAGGATACGGCGGCCCGTGCCCAGGTACAGGGTCTGGAGCAAGCGGCCATCATGGCTGTGGTCCTGGATCACAGAGGCTCCGTTGCTGTCTGGAGGGCTGTAGGTGTTCCTGTAGTACCCCACTGACAGCATGGACTGCAGGCTGTGACGCACCATACTGGGCATGGTCACAGACATCAGGTAGTCTGTGTGGTCGTACTCAAAGGTGTAGCGCCGCTGGCTGTGCAACAGCAGCATGACCGACTGCAGAGCACAAAAACAATAGCTTTCATTTCGCCCAGGTAGCAGACAGAGGAAATTAGGGTTGAAGGCGTTTTGCCCAGTGGTTAAATGCTCTATCCATTAGGCTTTCTTTAACCCATTATCCAGAACAACTTACGAGAGTAAACACTCATCCTACAGGACTCCTTCTAAACTCATCCTACAGGACTCCTTTTAAACTCATCCTACAGGACCCCTTCTAAACTCATCCTACATGACCCCTTCTAAACTCATCATACGGACCCCTTCTAAACTCATCCTACAGCAGTGGTTCCCAACCTTTTTCAGTTACTGTACCATCAACAGAATTTTGTTCTCATCTGAGTACCCTCCATGTAAATTTTTCTAGTAAGCCTGTGGTGTCATGAGTGTCACCCCAGTGGAGAGCCCAGGTACCCCCAGGGGGTTGGGAACCACTGTCCCACAGGACCCCTTCTAACTCATCCCAGACTGCTCTCTAATTCATATCCATTTAGAATAAACTAAAACACTTACGGAAATTGATTGTGTGCAGATCCATTCCATGTTTAATTACCTTTTCCAGGAAAGTGTAGCTCCATATCTTCCCATTGGTCCATGTTCTGGTAACCACCCTCCCATTCTCATACTCCAGTTTTTCTGACCAGTTTCCCCTCTGGATACTGGTCACCAGGCCTGCTGAGGAGTAGGTTACATTCACCTCATTGTACTTGCTGCTGGGAGACCAGACAATGGGACGACCCATGTGGTCATACAGGATCCGTAGGGTAAACTTCCGGTGATCGTCATAGATCTTGCCCACTCGTGTGGCTTGGTTAAAGTCTATGGACAGCACATTTCTGTTGTGAGCCTAGGAATGGTGAGAGCCAAGAAGGAGGAGTCATTATTGGTACAGTAAATCCTCATAATACAGAAATTAAACTAGATCTGTTGACTGTTGTTCCTTCCCCAGAGATAGCAGTGACACAACATTCATGTTATTGGAAAAAAATCCAAATACATTATTCTGTGGTGCTGATTTGTCACAGGGTTTTCACATTAGTGTAATGACTAATGAGTGTTTCACCACCACTATAAATAGATTCAGACAGACAGGCAGTAATGGAGATTAATGTTCACTCAGCTCAAAGAAATGGGCCCTAAATGCTTTTATTTCATTTAATCCTAATTGGTAGCAGGAATAAGTCAAATATCTTGTGCCTGTTCTGTAAAGGCTAGGTTACAATTGATTTCCCATTGTCACCATCTGAATAAAATTCCACAGAAAACTTCTAGGGATCCATAATATTTGAAGAAGCCATGTGTAGACCTATGAATCTCTTCCATTTTCCATGATCTGCAGTGTGTAAGAGTCCTCAAACAAACCCCAGGGAGATCCCGAAAACATGCTGCTCTGTCCCTCCCGTTGCTCACCCTCAGCCTCCGTTCATAGGCTGTGTAGTTCCCTTTAGCCTGGTCCCTCCCGTTGCTCACCCTCAGCCTCCGTTCATAGGCTGTGTAGTTCCCTTTAGCCTGGTCCCTCCCGTTGCTCACCCTCAGCCTCCGTTCATAGGCTGTGTAGTTCCCTTTAGCCTGGTCCCTCCCGTTGCTCACCCTCAGCCTCCGTTCATAGGACGTCTAGTTCCCCTTAGCCTGGTCCCTCCCGTTGCTCACCCTCAGCCTCCGTTCATAGGCCGTGTAGTTCCCCTTAGCCTGGTCCCTCCCGTTGCTCACCCTCAGCCTCCGTTCATAGGACGTCTAGTTCCCCTTAGCCTGGTCCCTCCCGTTGCTCACCCTCAGCCTCCGTTCATAGGACGTCTAGTTCCCCTTAGCCTGGTCCCTCCCGTTGCTCACCCTCAGCCTCCGTTCATAGGCCGTGTAGTTCCCCTTAGCCTGGTCCCTCCTCTGCCTCCACTCGATGACGCTGACGGCGTGCTCGCCTGGTAGAGTGATGTTGCACCTGCCCACGGTGGGACTGACCACGCCAGCTGAGATGTGGGGTTCCGTGTTTAGGGTCACCTCCATGCCGCTGGCGAACGTCACCCACAGGGAGCCATCAGAGCTAACTCGATACGTGTTCTGTGCATGCTCTGTACGGGGACACAGAGAGACGAACATTAACTCATGCAGTATAACAAAAACCAATCTATCAAATGTATTTTATAAAGTCCTTTTTACATCAGATATTTTCAATTGCTTATATAACAAGTGCTTATGTATGGATACCCAGGCTGGAATACCAAAGTGCTAGCAGTAAGTAAGTTGGGGGGGGGGGGGGGGGGGGTTGGGTGGGATGGTGCTGGTGGTTGTTTTTTATTGTTGGTGTTTACAAACCTCTCATCTAATTTCTCTTTCAATCTCATACAAAATAGCAGTAAGGCCATTATAATGTGTTGATGAGAAAACAACTGAATGAATTTGCTTCTACATTGCTGGTTACATTCCTCACTTCGCATGGCACTGTGACCGCGCTGCACAATTTGACAACAAAGTTCCAGTATGATAACATAACAAATGATATGAAGAGATAAGGAGCTGATGCAAAACCGTACTACTACCTTGGCGTAATGTATAGATTGTGCTAGCAGCAGAGAAGTTTGTGGATGTGACGAATTTCTCCCGATTGGACGTTTCTGCTTCCACCCGCACGGATTTCTCCATATTGCTGTGGAAACTGCTGACCTCCCCCGTTGGCAATGTGACATTGATAAGATGACCATCAGCATTATACCTGGTCAAAGACACGTCAAGTCAAATACACTCCCAAACAATGTCACGTGGCTCTTACAACACCTTGTGCAGTGAAAAGGTTTCCATGGATTCCAGAACATTCCCTTCCTCTGTTCCCCCGGCAGAACCACTGGGTGTCAGTATAACAATGCTGATGGAACAAAAGAGCCAATGAGGTATGACCTCCAGTGGCAGTCTTACTACAGGACACTGAGGACACTCTTAGAATGGGGTTTGAGGATTTAAGCTTTTTTCACGGGGACACAATAAAGGGGTGGTTGCGCTGCCCATCAAACCAAATGAACGGGAGAGAAATAAAGAGGCAATAGAAAGGATTCTTCGCCCCTGACATCTGAACAGATTTTAAACCCAAAGCGCCCCAGAACAAATCCCTCAAAATGCCTACACAAACATTTTATATAATCACACTATTCTCTTTGAGGCTTTAAATCACCAAAAAAAAAAGAATACAATTTCTGCAGGCCATCCCCTAGAATTGCCCCAATGAGAGAAAAACATAATCTAGGAAATAATCTTCTATTAGAAAATGCATTTATATCAAAACATTTTCTGCCAATCTAATTTATATAGCTTTTAAATGTCACGCATTCTGAACACTCACTGAAAACCTGCAATACTGCAGCATAACGTTACTGTATTATATCAGTGTAAGGTGCCGAAGCAATTCCAACTTCACACTGGCAGACGGGGGACAACAACATCGCTATGATCGGAAGGACACTTAAAGTATATTCTTTAGCAGAATGACACTGACGTGAATCGACAGATAGAAAAGAAGGGGCATGATGGAATACTCACTCATAAACTGTTGTCCAGGCATTCTCATTGCTCATGGTTGCCAGGAGACCCGAGTTGCCATGGTAGCTGATCAGTGCCAGGTCATGCGCCAGGGCAGAGACTTTCTTGAGGACGCCCCCGTTGCTGACAGTCAGCCAATAGACCTGACCCCCGGGCACCAGCAGCCAGAGGGGCAAGCCATTGGCATCGCGGCGAACGTGAACCGCGCTGCCGTCGCCGGAGACCACAGCGCTCACATCTCCCTCGCCTGTGTAGGTGAAGTTATAGATGTAGTCCCCTGTGACTAGGCTGCGGGTGTGGATGTGGGTGCCGTTCACACTGAACAGATAAAGCTCCTGGTCCACAACGGACGTGATCTCATACATGCTGTTTTGGTTGAGCTGGGGCCTGTTAGGAGACAGGGCCCTGATGCGGTTGTTTCCCAGATCAGAGATGTACAGAGTCCCGTTAGGGGAAACAGCCAGAGAGGAGGGAGCTTTCAGCTTGGCATCGCGGGCATATCCACCATCCCCTGGGGGAACAAAACAATGCAGAGTTTGAGCATTCAACTAGCTAAGGTGGAATACATTTAACAGCACTATTTACACTAGTACAAAGAGATCCAATACCTAATGCTCAAAAGATAAGCAAAAAATATTGTATATAGGGACATGAAAGGATTAGCCTGTTGCATAGAACTTATAAAAGCTCTAGTCTATCGTGGCTGATCACATTTTCTTAACAATCCTTTTTTAAACGACATGGTTCCTACATCTGCAGCAACCCCTCTTTATTTGCTTTTACATGGAGATGGAAGAGGATGCTAGCTCTTTCAGACACCATAATGTCATCAGAACAGGAACCGGTGGTCACCAGATTGTGTCCTGACTGAGAATGCTCATATCAATTTCCAGGTACCGGCGGCAAGAAGAAAATAGGGACGCACCTCATAAGAAAATGAGGTATACCAATGTTATTTAGTTTGTCCTTTATGAGAGTGCAAATGGCACATGTAGCAGCAGTGAATTGTCCCTGTTCCATTGATTTCAATACAATATCAATGTGATTTATTAGGTTAATCTACATGCACTATTGATTGCTGTGAAACACACTAATCAATTTAAGTCTGGAGTGACCGCTTGGTAAATGTTGATGCATGAGCAGTTTTTAAGGTTACTAATTTAGCAAATTACAAGCAACATGAACATAAGTGTTACACAAATGTATAGGGAGCCCTTTTTTAAACCTGGCTGTCAGCATATCATATCTTACTGTATTTCAGCAAATCTGGAATTTAAAACCAGTGCTTTGACACTTGGCTATAAATAAAAAAACGTTGCGACAGAATAGCTTTCCAAATGTGTGTTAGGAATAAAAATAGTTACTATAATTTTTTTTTTACAGTATTCTATTTAATCATATAAAAATGAATCCTATAAAGAAATGCGTCGTGACCACTGTAAATGCAATAATAGATATTGAGCTATTTGGAATGCAAAATAACAATAATACAATTGTATTACAAACTATCCTTATTTGTTAACATACTGCTCTTAGAGCTTTTGTTTAAATGAAATTGGACACCCCAGTATTCAATACCACCAAGAGGATATCGACACTAAAACTCACTAGCCTCATCTGATCATAGTGCTCGCTTCCATCCTGTTTTTGCCAGCTCCAGGTGGTGCAATGGACACGGGGCTGAATTTTTCAGTCGAATCGACATCTGCAATGACCTTTTCAGTATATGTGCTTAAACCCCATTTGAAAACCTGTGGTTTGAATTGAAGAGGGCAGTCCATAAGGACAGAGAAGATATCTAGACAGATGTGCAGGAATGGTCTAAGATCCCTACCAATCTGTTCTACAGTACAGACAATATAAACATTTTAGTTCCGGGTTTGTTATCCTTGCCTGGAGAGTGTTTACTGAAAACTGTGGTGGCTATAATTTTCAGTCAAATTGTTTAGACTTTATGTTTTGTTGAACAAAATCTCTTTCAATGGAGACATAAATTCCCCATTTTCTTTATGCATAATACACAGCAGTTCGATATTTACGTTTGTTTCATACAATATTACTTGCACATCCTCATCAAAACAATACTTACAAAAGTGAGATGTCAAATGATGTGGACATGAATAAATAAACCTCGGATAAACTTAGGGAGTATCGAGTAAAAGGCAAATAAACTTCTCAGCACTCAGCTGAGCTATTTCGCACATTCGACGGTTTTTGTTTGTCAACCTAGGCAGCCGAAACCATAAACACCGGGGCGGGTTACAACAGTTCCAAACTATTGCTCCAGAGCATGTCGATTCAAGCAGCCTCTCTGCAGGCTTCTGATAGCCCACTGGAGTGAGTCGTGATGGCGTTCACAGCAGGGGACCCACCGGAGTAGCAGTCACAGTTGGGGTCGATCTTGCAGTCACACTCGGTGGGCGCCCCGGCCACCACAGAGATCTCCCCGTTGGTGGTGACCTGCTGGATGCGGTTGATCTTCCTCTCGTCTGTCTCAGCAATGAAGAGCGTGCCTTGGTGGGATACGGCGATGGCCTTAGCTCCTTCCAGGGTGGAGTGGACAGCTGCCTTGCTGACCAGATAGTGGTCGATCCCGGGGACCTGGCAGTGGATGGGTCGGCCGGCCACAATCCTCACCTGGCTGCTCTCTGACACTTGGATCACTATGTTGTTGTCCAGGATGTAAAGGGAGTTGTCCATGGGGTTGATAGCCAGGTAGGTGGGCCATTCTAGACGGACCTAGAGCAAGGAAATGAAATGTTTCCTTTGATTACATAGTAATACATTTTATACAGTGTTTGGAAAACTAAGTAGCAAGTATAGCACATCAACTGCGTAGACTTGTTGGGCATAGTCTGTGTCATACATTCACCAGCCTCGAGCAGGTCATTTGAAATAGAGGTCATACTGTGAAAAAAGGGGTAATGTCACTCTAAGGTAATTTCTGGACGTGTGCTCACACAGTGTTCCCCTGAGACTCAGCTAAGGACACCTATTTGAAATAAAAAGCTCCATGGCACAGTTCTGTAGGTGTGAGTGGGATACTTAAGGGTGTTGGATAAAGTCCTATTAAAGAAACGTACCCATATAATCACCCCTGTGTTTAATTGGATCATGAAAAATCATTCTTCCACCACAAATAATGTGTAGTAAGTGTTCCTTCACAATAGGGGTGAATGATTCAGATTGGTGGAGGATAAAATTAGTTGCCATCTCACCTTCAAGCACTCTGAAATTATCTGACGAAAGGGGCTGTATAAATGCGAGTCAAATGTCCGTGAATGAAAGGAACCCGTTCGGGAATAATTTGACACTTCTCTACACTAGTAAGCAAAATATACTGACAGCATTATGTCCATCCATTCTACACAAAGGAAATGTCATTTACCACTTGTCATTTGAACACCTGTTGTGAGAGAAGCCCAATTCATACTAATCAGAAAACAGATCCTCCCCAAAAGAACGGTAATTGACATTAAGTATTTTCCTCTTCCGTGCTTGAAAAAACTAAAATGAATGCAACCCACTCCATTTAAAATCTGGGCTGTTTGCACGGCAGTGTGGGATGGTGTGACGTCACGTATGTTAATACACTATTGTTTCCCTTTACTTTGTACCTGATCCTAATCTAATCCTAATCTGTTTGCACTGACTCAATACAAACTCTGTCCTAACCCTTCTAAATAAAGTGCTTTATTATGCACTTGCAGGCATCTCATTTTCTAGGGGATGGGGACCAGAGAGTTATGCCTTATTGCACTGTAAAGCCTTGAGTGGTGGATAGGATGAAGTATTGAACTTCCTTTGTCTCTTAGATCTCTCCAGCCTGCTATTGTTTTCAGAATGGCTCCAGGGGGAGAAAGACGATGTTCTGGAGAATGACACAATGCTTCCCTTCCAGTGATGCAACAACTAAATAACACTCATCTGCCTCCTGCAAAGCTTTGGTCCAAGCTGAGGTCACAGTTTGAATTGATTGTCAAATGCTTTAGGAAGCCTTTCCTAGGTCACTGCATGTTAAGCGGCTTTGCACACACAAAAACATGTAGGATGATTTCTGGAAAAGGGAATACATTGCAAAATCTATATACAAACTAAAACCACACAGTAGATTTCAAATGGCCAACATCCTGTAATACTGACCATTACCGTGATTAGAGGCCGTGCCCGATTTGATTTGATTGTCAAATAGTGAAAGACAACGTTTGCATGTGAGTTACATGAAGAGGAGTGGGAGAAAGATGGCTTGCAGATTATCTTGAAGATGAAGTCGCTGGAAATCATTTCACTGTGCAATAAATCAGTGTAAAGAGCCTCATTGAAGAAAAAAAATTAAATAAATAAAAAGGAATTGCCAGAAAATAAAAGCCATGAATGCAAAGTCTGAAATATGGACAGTAAAAATAACAGTTGCAGGCAAGATATCATCCAAATTTTAAGCATTTCATTTAATGCTTGTCCTGCCGCTTCTCATATGACTGAACAACTGCCTACAGGAATATTAAGCAGTATCAATGACTGGCTTATTGAGATGTAAAATAAGATTTAATTCTCAAGATTCCACAGTGTCCTATATGTATTAAGGTTTAATTAAGTTGGTATACATTATATATATGTGTATACCTAAGTCCCTGCTGCATTCAAATGCTCTGGATGAAGGACATGCCCATAATGATATAGTTAGTATAGTTAAGTATGTATGCATATTTCCAAAAGCATTTTAATGGGTTTTTCAACACATCATCCAGCCCAGTGATGTGCAAGGATAATCTTTCGACAGGAGCAAATCTGGGCATAAGATGAGAATTGTGTGCTTCTTATGTTTTGAGCCCTTATGGGGGCACACCAGTTAATTTCCCTGTTCCATATTCAAAGCTGTGAGACACACACACAGATGTGGGTCAATGTGCTGCGTTGCTGTAAATAAGACAGAGAGACCAGGAGAGGAGAGAGAGACAGAAGTGGAAGAGAAGAATAGACGGAGGGGTAGAGAGAGGGAGAGATAAAGAGAGAGGTTAAGAGAAAACGTGGTCCGTGGAGAAAGAGTGACTGTAGGGCATATCTCTGCAGCCCTCTCTGAAGGTTAGCCAGCCTCAGCATTTTTACAACTTTTGGTGAGAACTTAATAAAGGTGGTTTCCTATAGCGAGGTCCGGGGGCTGAGAATAATTGCTCTCAGGGTTAGGGTGCATCCCATGCCGGTACGGGTCTCAGCAGCTCATGAGAGCAGGAACAGCACCAAGAATCTCATTTTCCATTAAAAGGGACCATTCAGCTACCGAGGCGAGTTAATCGTAGCAGGAACATTTCAAAAGACGTGTCCTTCTTACTCAGACCCTCCATTTTTATAAGTGGGACAGATATGTCTTTTATTATGTTTTACTTCTTGGACTTTATCAATTGCTAACCACAAAAATATGATTTTAATGCTTTGCTACAGTACTTTTAAGTGACCGTGTAAAGGTTAAAAGACATTTCTTGCATGATATGAGATCCTTAGAACTAAAATAGTAAATAAATCATAGATAAGGGTACAGAATAGTTATTGAAATACCATTCTGTTAATTTAGCGTCGTCTCTGAAAAAGACGACGCTTCCTAACTGTGTGTGTTTGTGTTCAGCCGTCTAGTCATGTCACCTGTGAAATATCCATGCGGGCGTCACAGCTTAACGGCTGAGTGGACGTCAGGCCGTTGGAACCAATGACAGTTGATATAATTCCCTTCCCATTGATCTTGCGAATCATGGTTCCATCAACAAAGTAGATGAATCCCTGCTTGTCTACTGCAATCCCTGTTGAAGGAGAAGGAAAGACAGTTCATTACTGCAACTCAGTATCAAAGAAAAAGCGGTAACACTTTATTTGGATGTTCAGTAAGATGTCTAAACAAGGTGGAAATTGCCTGAGTTTTATGACAATATTAAAAGCTTGATAATACATTTGATGACAATTTATGACAACATTCACCAGACTGTGTTTATGGAGGAGCCCAGTCAAGTGACACAGACTGCTTATGACAATCATAAGAAGGCATAATTACTGAACTACCTTCAAAAGGGAGAAAATGAAATACATTTCTTGCTGACAATACTTTACTGTAGCCTACAGTAGGTAATAGTGAGCCTGAAGAATGTTTGCTTGAATTATCCACTAAAATCCTTCAAAGAGCTGTGAGCAGTGAGACAAAAAGACTGTTTTGAAAGAGACCCCATTAAGGAGTAACAGATTGCAGCAGCAGTCTATTCATTCTCTCATCACATTGTTGTGGTGAGCAGCATGGCTCCATGGTGGAGTGAGGAGGCATGCAACTACTTTTATCCCTGTCACCAGCCCCCTTCTTCTCAAAGGGATGGGTGCTGCATGATAATATGGCTAATTCATTTCATCAAATGTCTGGGTATCATCTGATCACTGAAAGCTGAGTCTCTAGTGCAGTCGTTCTCAAACTGGGGGCATGTGGCGATAGTAAGATCTGTGACCAGTATTTGCATTTATTCTCCAAAAGCAACATCAACAGATTAAAAGGATCTTGGCCAAGGTATTTGTTGAATAACTTTAAATGATGTAATACAATACAAATACACTATATAGTAACAAACAATTTATGCTCTAAATCCTCGGCAACATGGCCATTGGAGGCTAACATAGAATTGATAATACTTAGTATATAATTAGTAATTTAAGCCTTAAAAATGCAATGTTTTCTGTCTGCCTCAGGGCAAAAACGCAAGATATTTGCCAAAACATCTTTGTGTCCCTTGATAAAATATGTAGAATTCCAGAAAATGTTATGGACCCCCCAACACATTTTCCAAAAGAAATGCTCCTATCCGGGGCTCAATGCTTGCTATGTTAAATCATGCATTTCTGAAATCCTAGTAAAAGTCCTATTCTCCATTGCTTCTGAATGTGAGTCGGTCCCTGATGATCTTGCTTGAAAAAAATATAGGCTCCCGGACCTAAAAAGTTTGAGAATCACAAAGCAATGCAGATTCTTGGTTGTATTCTGCTAGCTCTCCAATTTCGCCAACCCTCTCCAATCCCAATGAATGAAGCAGCTTTAATCATCTTAGAGGAGCTTACATCATTAAAACCAAATCTGACATTTCAGATTGAAAAAGGTTCAAGGCAACAATTTGTCTAGTTGCAGCATGCATTGTGTTTATTGAAAAAGATGCCAAAAACAGTCAACACAGAAACTGTGGATGACAGCCTACTGAGTTGCATCCCTCTCTGTGAATGAAAAGAATGTGTTCAGAGTAAAATGTTAAAATATAAAAATGTATACTCAATGGCACAGAGAAATCAGACAATGTAATTCTGCTATTAATCCTTGTACCACTCAAGGTCAGGTGGAGATTTCCTGTTGGACTCAGCCACTTAGTAAGTCTGGTGGGCCGAATGGCAACACAACGGCCTCTTCCTGGGACTGGCCTTGGACCTAGTGGCTTAAGTCCATGTCTATAGTGTTTACATCAGGGCTGGCCAGCCAACTCCCTCAGAGGCACAGCTGTCAGTTATTTCTCATTCAACCACTGGTCAGGCCTGAGAAACCATGTCTGTGGCCTCACTGCTCTAACCAATCAATGATTAAACCAATAAATGAATAGAGATATATTTTGACACACTGCAAACAAATGACAGTGAAATCCTAAAGATATCTTTTGTGGCTTTCCAGCAGGATGAACTAATTCTGCACTTGACAATATTATATCCTCAAATAATTTATACAAAGGGTGATAAACTAATTTAGTTTAGGACACAGGGATTCAGAGGAGGATATTTTTAAGTGATTGCCAGACAACCCATGAATACAGTAATATAACTTAAAAATGCATACATTAAGAATCCACACATAACTGAAATACTAAAAATTATTCAAACAACATTTGTGCCAATTCTTCTTATTTACAGACTTTATTATTGAGCTTAATTCAATGAAATATCATCCTCTTCATCTAGTTAATTATGCATGATGTGGGATGATATGTGTTCCCCTCACATCATTCAGTGTCCCAAACCACAGAACGAATTGTAGCATGGTACCATAAAACAACCCTAAAAAAAAAAAAAACTATTTCAACTAAATCTTAGTTTGGTCTAATTAGAATTCTGATGTACAAAAGCAATCAATGAACTGTAAATATCTGTGGCCCTTGGGGCGAATCTGGGCAACACGTTAACTTATCAGATCTAAGGATTAGTCCCAATCTTACATGTGCAAATGCTGGGTTGACGTAAAATGGATTTTGGTGATGTTGTCGATGGAATTATTGACCACTACTACCTCAGACTGAGGTCCTCTCCGGTTTCCATATATTGACTGAAACCTAGGGTTAGAAGTGGAGGGAGGATTTAAACCGGGTCTAATATTTTAAGCTGTCCTCTACTAGTACGCCTAATGTATGCAGTAACTGCATTGCTGTAGTGTTTATGTAACAGGATTATGTGAAATATTCAAAACGTAATCTTTAGATGCAAATGTAATTTCTCTATGGTAGTAAATAAACTAAACTACTGACACTGTTACATGGTAACTACTGTATGCATACGAGAGGTCTAAAAGTAGCACTAAATAGATTCATGATCCAGAGATGATTGATTAAGCCCTATGTAATTTAATCCTGCCTAGGTTACCTTTTTGAATACCCTGGCCCCAAAACATTTGCCTGAAGAGGTACAGCCATTGCTGAACGAGAGAGACCAAATAATTGATTGCACAGACAAAAATAATGCTACTTCAGATGCCAGGAGTCCAAAGCTATTACCCTTGGTAACATGTAAAATTTCACAGCACAAGCTTAGGTGGATGCCCCCGGGGGAGAGGGTGGGAAATGAGATGATAAATTGACCAGTCACCATGTCTGACCCGCTGTTAATACTGTACCTCTCACATTAAAATACAAAATAAAAAGGGAAAACATTAATTTTGAGGAAAAGCTCTTGACCCTGATCCATCTCTGGACCCCGCCGCTGGGGCAAAGCGCAGTATATCCAAGGCGGCCGGGCAGTGCTGACTGGTGCCTCTCCCAGGCTTCCACAGCCAGTTGCTCCACATCAGAGAGACTGATCTGTTGGTTCTGCCTTAACGTACAGTACGTGTGTTCACGGATGACTGCTCCTGCCACTTTCACGCACACGCCTCCTCATTAAAGCAGCACAGCCTCGGTGCCGTCTCGCACTGATAACGCAGCGTGTACACGGCCTGTGGAATGACTGCACGGACAGCTCTTGTTCTCTCTGGAGAGGACTTTGTTGTGTGGCAGCTTGATTCCTGCACCACACGGGAGGTCGATAATTGGCCATATACTGTTTGTTTGAGCTGAGAACTGACACAAACGTGGCTCAAAATGGTTTTGATTTTCTTTGTAGCACTGCCATATTAGATGTAAACCACTGCATTTGTGTATCTAGTATACAGTGGGGAGAACAAGTATTTGATACACTGCCGATTTTGCAGGTTTTCCCACTTACAAAGCATGTAGAGGTCTGTAATCTTTATCATAGGTACTCTTCAACTGTGAGTGACGGAATCTAAGACAAAAATCCAGAAAATCACATTGTATGATTTTTAAGTAATTCATTTATCATACTCACACATAGCATTATGGTTAACATTAGGTTGTGTGTCCACCCTGTTGGCTTAACATGCAGTTATGTTGGTGTTTTCATTATAAATTATTTAATGAGTACAAAGTGTTAAATTACATATTAAAACCTGGAATAAATATCACCCTTAAATATCTTTATCTCAACAGAACAATATGTTAATGTCCATAACAGGGTGGACATATAGCATTGTATAGCATTTTCTTGGAAATATTATGAATAAAATGCCTGAGCATGACCAATATAATTTCCTTAAAGTTTAACATGTCCTTATAATGGCAACATAGTTAAAAGTCTAAAACACATACAATTGTGATCAAAAGTTTGTATACCCTGGCAGAAATTGTGACATTTTGGCATTGATTTTGAAAATATGACTGATCATGCAAAAAAAGCTGTCCTTTATTGAAGGACTGTGATCATATGAAGCCATTTATTATCACATAGTTGTTTGGCTACTTTTTGAGTGAAGAGAAATCACCCAAAAGTTGACATACCCTTGAATGTTTGGCCTTGTTACAGACACACAAGGTGACACACACAGGTTAAAATGTCAATTAAAGGTTAATTTCCCTCACATGCAATTAGTGTCTGTGAATAAACAGTCAATGAGTTTGCTAGCTCTCACGTGGATGCACTGAGCAGGCTAGATACTGAGCCATGGGGAGCAGAAAATAACTGTCAAAAGACCTGCGTAACAAGGTTATGGAACTTTATAAAGATGGAAAATGATATATAAAGATATCCAAAGCCTTGCAAATGCCAGGAAGTACTGTTCAATCACTTATTAAGAAGTGGACAATTCAGAAATCTCTTGATACCAAGAAAGATTTCAGCCAAAACTGCCAGAAGAATTGTTTGGGATACAAAGAAAAAACCCACAGGTAACCTCAGGAGAAATACAGTCTGCTCTGGAAAAAGACTGTGTGGTTGTTTCAAGGGTTACAACATCTTGACATGCCTCACAGCCTCTGGCACACTGTAATTTGGAGTGACAAGACCAAAATAGAGCTTTATGGTCACAACCATAAGCGCTATGTTTAGAGAGGGGTCAACAAGGCCTATGGTGAACAGAATACCATCCCCACTGTGAAGCTTGGTGGTGGCTCACTGGTGTTTTGGGGGTGTGTGAGCTGTGAATGCACTGGGAGTTTTGTGAAAATGAATGGCAAAATGGATGCAGCATGTTATCAGAAAATACAGGCAGACAATTCGCATTCTTCTCTTCTCTTGGACTTTCCAGAACGACAATGTCCCTAAGCACAAGGCCAAGTTGACCCTCCAGTGGTTACAGCAGAAAAAGGTGAAGGTTCTGGAGTGACCATCACAGTCTCCTGACCTTAATATCATCAAGCCCCTCTGGGGAGATCTCAAACGTGCAGATCATGCAAGACGACCAAAGACTTTGTATGACCTGGAGGCCTGTATGACCTGGAGACAAATGGACAGCTATACCACCTGCAAGAATTCAGGGCCTCATAGACAACTATTACAAAAGACTGCACACTGTCATTGATGCTAAAGGGGGCAATACACAGTATTAAGAACTAAGGGTATGCAGACTTTTGAACAGGGGTCACTCATGTTTTCTTTACAAATGTATTAACAATTCTCAAAGGGTATGCAAACTTTTGAGCACAACTGTATCTAGATTTCTCATGCTAGAAGCTATGGAGACTTCCAGGAATCACTCCTAACCAACTGTGTATTGGTTATAAACCCATAAGGTACCTGAGGTACTGTAAACTCATTTTTAATGCAATTGGAACAGAAGACAAATATTTTATCATGCTTTTTGTCTATACTCTCACAAACCACAGCTTTCAGTCAATCAGAATTCAAGATTTGAACCACCCACATAATAAACAACTGTCAGATTTCCGTGGGGTGAGCACCATTGACTGCTCTTAAGTATTGATTGAAACTATCTTTGAGAGTGTGCCACTTAATATTGTTTGGGCAAGACTTTCTAAAAGCACATTTTTGTTCTGAGTAGTCTATTATGAAGCATGTGGACAAGGTGTCAGGTTATCAGACATTTGAATCAGTCTGTCAATGCTCTTATCTTTCCTTAAAAGCATATTTACTCCGTAAGAGCCCTAGTCACTCACATATCAGTGTGAAATTCTTAATCCACTTATTTTACCTTTTTCTTGCTAAGACGCATCAACCAGCAGCTTGCTTTTACCTTGGCTATGCATTATCTGATGGATAAATGCTTCTAATCTCTCGATGATAGGCCATGTAAACGTACTGTATGTTGATCTGCCATGATACAACAGGATGCGTGAGATCAAGGAGAATTAGTTGCTGTGTTTTTTCTCCATTGGTTATTTAGACAAATCATGATTTTCCAAGTATTAGCATCTTTGGAATTTCAGGAGGGGAGGAGAGCACATAGTAAAAAAATTAGCAAAGAGAGAGATTGAAGGTTGCTTATCAATCCTGTATGGACTCAGAAGTTTATCGAGCATCTAACAAATTACACAGGACTTTAGTTCTGGTTTAACTAGGATTACAGGGCTAGTTACCCATCTTCAAAGGACATGCACAATAGTCAGTGCATGTTCAGCCTGTTGGCTGCTTCTCTGTGAGTCTCAGTTGGCTTACACTATATGTGCCAGCAAAACTCCCAGAACTGTGGAGGTCCCTGGTTCTGTTGATTAGATTTGATGTTACATATTTTTAATCTCACTTGGTTTTTTATTAGAAACCTACCAGCAGCAATTTTTACCTATCCCCATCCTCTCCCCTAACTCAAGGGGACATCATATTTATAGTGCTACCATCAGCTAACTATTGTATAAATACAGAGAAGCTTGAAATGTCCTTTAAGTGCTGGATTTTTACGAATAGTCTGTTCATGAAATTATGTCCAACCTTACAAAACCCATAGATCTCCCATCTTTCCAAGCATACCATCCTTCTGCCATATTCTGCCATAAATCTCTTATCTCCCGTGGTGTCTACCAATGGACTTAAACCTACCCATCTGCAATGCTTCTGCTGTAATTGCTCCACAAATAACACTGTAGCCAAGAGCACAATTATATTTTCTATTGACTGACTGTGCTCCTTCAAATCTTCCAACAATATAGTTTTCAGGTCCAACCACACCATGATATTATGATTAAATAACCAATCCTGGAGTTGAATTCATAGATAAACTTACATTCAAATAGTTTATTATTGTAATGTATTTAAAAATACACTTGTTTCAAATACATTGCTGAGCAAGTTTATATATATAAATATATTATATATTATGTATATACAGCTATGGAAAAAAGTCCTCACTCAAAACTTTCCTTTTTGACTTTTTTGGAAAGGAAAGAAAAAGGTGCAGTGGTCTCTTAATTTTTTCCGGAGCTGAATACACCGTTGGGTGCACATGGTCTGCAACAGTGCTCAGGTAGGTGGTACATGTTAAAGTAACATCCACATGAATGGCAGGACCCAAGGTTTCCCAGCAGAACAATGCCCAAAGCATCACACTGTCTCCGACTGTTTGCCTCCTTCCCATAGTGCATCCTGGTGCCATGTGTAAGCGACGCCCACACACCTGGCCATACACGTGATGTAAAAGGAACCGTGATTCATCAGACCAGGCCACCTTTTTCCATTGCTCCGTTGTCCAGTTCTGATGCTCATTGTAGGTGCTTTCGGCAGTGGACAGGCGTCAGCATGGGTACCTTGACTGGTATGCGGCTATGCAGCCCCATACACAGCTAACTGCAATGCACTGTGTGTTCTGACACCTTTCTGTCAGTACCAACATTTACTTTTTCAGCAATATGAGCTACAGTAGCTCCCCACGTGCATTAATGAACCGTGGCCGCCCATAACCCGGTTAGATCCTGACCACTGCAGACCGGGAAAACCCCACAAGGGCTGCAGTTTTGAAGATGCTCTGACCCAGCCGTCTAGCCATCACAATCACAATTACAATTTGGCCCTTGTCAAAGTTGCTCAGATCCTTTACGTTTCACCATTTTTCCTGCTTCTAACACATCAACTTTGAGGACAGAATGTTCACTTGCTGCCTAATATATCCCACCCACTGACAGGTGCCCTGATAATGAGATTATCAGTGTTATTCACTTCACCTGTCAGTGGTCATTATATTATTGTGTGTATTATATATATATATATATATATATATATACACACACACATACTGTTTTTAAAATATATTTTTAAATAAGTATTACTTGAATACTTTAAATAGTAGGCTATTTATTAGACATTCTATCAAAATATTTGAAAATATTACAGACTATCAAATACACATAAATGAACACACACATAAAACCTAAATAACAAATACAGTAGGCATTCATTTTAACCCAGAACGACATGCAAATGAGATGCATGAACCTGTATAGTAATAACAAATTAAACATCTGTGTAACAAAACCTAAGAGTTACAAACTGCCAACATTGTTCACACCCTCTCCTGTCAATCAGAAAGGTTGACAAGCTGATAAAGGAAGACGCACAATGTGTGTGACAGTGACAGAGCATCAGCTAAAGACCCGCCAACACACCTAATTGATTCACTGCTTGATTTAGCAAAAAAGTGTGCCAATGTCATCTTTCATAATCTAGCTTCTCCCTCAGGCTGTTTTTTGTGGAGCTAAAAAAAACGTCCCTTCACAAGCGCTGGGCTAAAGGTCAGGGTTACCTCAAAGCATTGTTCGATTGTATAATGATACAGCCCTAAGGAGTGAGCTGCTCTGGCAATGTGTCTTTAATATTGATAGCATCCTTTTTTCTGTAACAGATCTAACAGCACTGAGACCTAGTCACAACAACCCCTGACAACCATCACCACCAAAATCATAGAAAATACTACTCACAAAATCCACATATTAATACAATGTATTATTTCTATACAACTTACAAGTATGCATATCGAGCCTATTCCAGCTAAGTGGAACATTACCTGGCAGAGTATACAGACACTGTATGCAAGTGGAACAATAGAGCATTTGCAGTTAATGTAACAACAGTGGAATCAATTCACCTGAGGGAATAGATTGATATCAATTTCACTGTTTTTATGAGGGACAGACTACTTAATCCATCTCCAAGTGGAGTGTCACCGTGTCTGACATCTGAGCCATATTGCAAGCAGAGCTTTGTCATACTAGGCAGTGATGTAGACTAAAAGAATGTTCTGGATGGTGAATCTACTGTATAGAGATTGGTGAAGTTCTCGTGGGACATACAGTCGCCTGAGTTTGAAGAGACACTCCTGAGCCTTCTTAATCACAACGTTGCGGTCGGACTATGATGTTCTTAATCACAACGTAGCGGTCGGACTATGATGTTCTTAACCACAATGTAGCGGTCGGACTATGATGTTCTTAATCACAATGAAGCAGTCGGACTATGATGTTCTTAATCACTATGTAGCGGTCGGACTATGATGTTCTTAATCACTATGTAGCGGTCGGACTATGATGTTCTTAATCACTATGTAGTGGTCGGACTATGATGTTCTTAATCACTATGTAGTGGTCAGACTATGATGTTCTTAATCACTATGTAGTGGTCGGACTATGATGTTCTTAATCACTATGTAGTGGTCGGACTATGATGTTCTTAATCACTATGTAGTGGTCGGACTATGATGTTCTTAATCACTATGTAGTGGTCGGACTATGATGTTCTTAATCACTATGTAGGGGTCGGACTATGATGTTCTTAATCACAATGTAGTGGTCGGACTATGATGTTCTTAATCACATTACAGTAGTCGGGACCATGATGTTCTACATGACAGTGTTGTGTTCAGACCATGATGTTCTTATTCACAATGTAGTGGTCAGACCATGATTTAAATCACAGTGGTGTAGTCAGACCATGATTTTCTAAATCAGTGTTGGGGTCGGACCATAATGTTCTAAATCACAGTGTTGTGGTTGGACCATGATGTTCTAAATCATAGGTTCCTGGTCGGACCATGACGTTTTAAATCACAGTGTCCTGGTCGGACCATGATGTTCTTAATCACAGTGTTGTGGTCAGACCATGATGTTCTTAATCACAGTGTTGTTCCACAAAAACAAACCAAGACGATTTGCTAAATGCAATCCTTTCTATAAAGAGTATAGCAAATCTAGTTAACAGTACAGTTAGCATATAAAAGCAGAATGTTAAGCTCTTTCTCTTAGTATCCTGTTTATGCAACACAACCAGAATTCAGCAGCAACCACAAAATGAGGATAAATCCCAGCCTGGCTGAGGTGACAGTGATGAAGTGTTGTTGTGGTTTCATGGTTCAGGGAGCTATTATAATTAATAGTTCTAATGTTTTATGTGCTGCCAGGGAGACTGTGGGACTGAGGAGTGTGTCAATACCACATCAATATCAATGAAGGCCCAAACAGTAGCGCACGTATGGACTGCAGCTGCTTCACAACGACTGCATCTGTATCTGTGACAGCCAGTAATACTCATTACTCCTGAAGGTTAATGCTACGCTGCAGCCTCTCCTCTTCGTACCTTCTTTTGCAAATCTGTCAGCCACGACACTCAAATCCTGTTAGCGATCAACAAGCCTGCTCCCTCCCGGTCTGGGCTGCCCGGTTTAGGAACAGTTTCATCACCTGTCACGGGCTGACAGTAACATATTTATTTTGATTTGGCTGTGCCATCTTCGGGTCCCGACGAGACTAGGCGGATCAACTGGCTGCATGGGACCATGTCACATGTTGCTGCACCAGCCTTGCAAAGGCCTTCACTGTGAAGAACAGGGTGAGTTATTGAGGCCTGTGTGTGAAGGACCACGATCAAGAGACGGTGTGTTCTCACCTGATAAAGGCATTACTCTGGCGCCTACAGGGCCATGGCATCCCTGGCATTGTGTGTTGGAGGAGCAGTGAAATTAATTTCCATCGCTGCCCGACTCTGCTGTGTGGTCTAACTAAGCTGCAGCCAGCCAAGACGATAAGGTTGAGGGGGAAGGAATGGTAGGGGGGGGGGGACTCATAGCTGGAATTAACTAGCATCCCAGCACTGGATCCCAAACATGACACCTGGGCAGATGCCAGTCTAAGTGATGTGGCCACAACACTGCCTAATGTGGCTCATACACACTGCAGACAGGAGTCTGCGGATGGGAATTTCAACCCTGGCAAAAAGGAGAGACGCTCTGTTTGAACTACAAAGCCTCCACTGTTTGAGAACAGAAAATGAATGAGATCATGATTGGTGGACAAAGCCTAACCCTCATCCAATTTCAAGGACTTTATATTGACAAGACAAAGGTACATTTAACCTCTGCTAATAACATCTGTCAATATTCCAAATTATAATCATTTTTAAGTCCCGCAAAGGGGCTGGTTACTGCATACTGAAGAGCTGCGAACTTTCAGGTTTCTTATTTAACACTAGATTGTCCATATTTTTTGAATATTAAGGTATTGCAATGATGCCGTACCTCTGGGGTTGTTGAGGGAGGCCTCGATGGCTTTGCCCCGGTCTCCACAGTGGCCTTGGTCGAAGGGAGTGCACTGGTCCCCGGTCCCTGCTACCACCTCCATGTTCTTGGCCAGGTCCTTGGGCTCTGTCAGGGTCCTGAGTCTGTAGACCCTCCTGTTGCTGGTGTCGGACAGGTAGAGGGCCTCCCTAACTGGATCCATGGCCAGGTAGTACTTATGGGCTGGGCTGGTGCTGGAAAAAAAGGCATGTGAGCAAAACTAAAACCTGTCACTTCTACCAAGAACATGAACAATATATTGTGTATATCTGAAATAAACACATCCTGATCCTTCTCCTAAGACCTGGCTTTTATAACTTTACATCAGCTCAGTTGCCTTTAACAGTCTATTATATTGGATGATTGTTCAAAAGGAACCATGTCATCAGCTCCGACATAAACAAACATCCACCGAACATAGAAAGACTCAATCTTCCAATCAAAAGACACTATTAAAATCCATACAGCTTCTTTCTGACAACTACATCACCTTCACTGTTAATGCAATGCAACTGAAAGCAGACCGAAATCAGGAAAAAAGGAATAAAAAGAAACATTAGTGCCTGTAATGGGGGCACTGCCGGTGAGAGTAAGAGCTCCTGAGAGTGTTGATTGTCTGCATCCCAGTTAGGGATGGCCAGTATAGTACTTTAGCAGATTGACGTATGGACCGGTTATATCTGCTGTGACAGACTGCAACATTTGTTTTGTTAAATGTGAGACTACTCTAGTGCTAGTAGGGGCTGTTTTTATAGTTCACTCTGTTCAATAGTTGGGACGTCATCTGTTAACTCGAAACTGATAGTGATTATGTAATTAGTAGGCTGGTGGAATAGTGTTGTCTTCCCGATAGCTGGCTTTTATTGACTTATCCTACCGAATTTCTGCTTCAGCACCTTAGAATCAACTTTTGTTTTGTTGAAAAAACATAACACTGCATTTATTTAAAAACAATATGCTAATTATTGCTAGGTATTTTACCAATAAACTATATTAAATAATTTACCTAATTTGTTTGTATCACAATAACATTAATTTTGGGACTCGGTAAGTATAATCTGCTTGATTATGTATTATGTAAGTGGAGGCAAAATACTTCGCTATTCTGTCTCCTCCTTTCCTTGATTACCTTTGACCTTTTTCAAAAAGAGGCCAGAGAGGCAGGTAAGGAGGATATTTAGTGAATTTCCCTATGTTGGTCTTGCCACTTCAATTTCCAATGAGCACATTTGGAAATATTAATCATATTTCTCGGAGAGATGAGAGCCTGTTCGTTCACAGTAGAAAGCATAACAAGCCGATCACAACACAACTGTGTTACACTGGTCTTTAAGCCAGGTGCTGCTCATCTAAACACACATGAAAGGTTGGGGCTTGTCTAAGATAAAGGGCACGCTTTAAAGACCTCACCTCATTTTTATTTCTCTCCAAAGATAGCCCCATTTCTAATCTCTGCTACCTCTAAATCCAAGTCAATACACTTCTATATTGACTGACTCTCTCTTCACTTCTAATCCTGTATTCTGTAACCAAATTAGAACATCATCTTTCAACCATGAAAGGAAGGCTGGCGGTTCGTAACTGAAGCACTGCTCTCTTCATGCAGCAGTGTCATAAAAAAGGTTTCAGGAAAATACATTATGTTCTGAGACTGAGTACGGCATTTAAAGCGTACCTGTGCCTGATGTCTCGATTCCTAGCAGCGTTCCATTAAAGAGAGAGAAAGACAGTATTAGTTCTTATCCTCAGAGAAATGTCTCCTTTTTGATCCATGATTGCACTCATGAAAGCATTTCAATGAAACGTCTTTGTTCAGTTTCTTCATGTGCTCTGTAGGCAATAAATCACCTTCACAGTTTCTACATCCTTTTCCATTTCAACTTAAAATGGAACAATCATAACAACAGCAACTATAGCAAAATAGGATCTCGCAACAACTTTAATTACACGGTATACTTTCATTTCTTCACCCTCAAATATTGCTTTGGAATATATACAATATATATGTGTATATATATATATGTATGTATGTATGTATGTATGTATGTATGTATGTATACATGTATATATATATGTATGTATGTATGTATGTATGTATGCATGTATGTATGTATGTATATAGAGTATCTATATATATATATATATATATATATATATATATATATATATATATATATATATAGAGAGAGAGAGAGAGAGAGAGAGAGAGAGAGAGCAAGATGAATACATACTCGTATCACAGAAAAAAAAAATATATATATATTATGGCCGGCAGTGTATGTATGTATGTATGTATGTATGCATGTATGTATGTATGTATGTATATAGAGTATCTATATATATATATATATATATATATATATATATAGAGAGAGAGAGAGAGAGAGAGAGAGAGAGCAAGATGAATACATACTCGTATCACAGAAAAAAAAAATATATATATATTATGGCCGGCAGTGTCACCTCAATTCTAGAATGTTGATGGCAAATCCATTTGGTAGAATCCTCCTGATGAAGTTGAAGTCGCCAACATAGATGCTGCCATCGGAGCCACAGGTAATGGCGATGGGGGCGTAGAGCTTGTTTCCCAGGGCAGCACCATTACAGTTGGGGCAGGCAATGGGGCGCACATGCCCCGTACCCATCACTGTGTGGATGACTGGTGGCTGCTGGGAGATGAAGATGTTCTCTCCATTCCCTTTGTGTAGAATACCTGGAGTTAAAGGACAGCTAGCTTACAATCCAATCCAGAGGAAATGTTCATCCTTCCTGGACTCTTCAAAGTTAAACCAGGCCAAGAAGGATGCATTAGGATGCAAGTACAATTGGTTCAATTGGGAATTTCTGATTCCAATTGTATTCCAAAATGTATCTGAATTTAAGATGAAAGAAGTATATTTTCATTGAAGTCAACTGAGACATGAAATGTAAAAGGAAAGTCTCATTCATTTGACAAATATTTAATCTAATGACGCTTATAAATGCAAAACAACAGCGGTTGATCAAATTAATTATGGGAGAGAACAAATGGATTTTGATGGTTGGGAATTATTATTGTGAAGAATCCACAACATTATCTTTTAATATTTCTGGACCACTGTAGATATTTAAAAATGTTTTGGTTGAGTAAAGAAAAACTGAAGGTTGGAAATACACTGCTGCTTCAAATGTTCAGAGCTGTTTCGACAAAGAGGAGCAGGAGAATAGGTCTATTTGTAATCAATGAAAGCGGCTACATTCCAGACGTATTGTTGCATCTTCCCACAGCCTAGAGTTGAAAAAGAAAGAAACCTTGAGACTAAACCATCAACAGAACATTTGAATTGCAACAACAAGTTTTACAGTTGTTGTTCCAGACTAAATTATAATTAATAATTAGGCTACAAAGATATTAGTTGTAAAAAGACAGTGTTTGCAAAAATTATTATCTGAAAAACATCTCATCTATTGGGAGACTTGGACCAGAGATCATCCCTGACATTTTAAAAGCACTGGCCCATTTCATTTCATTCCTAACTTTAATTTGTTTTGGCCACAACCCACAGGACGGATAATCTGAATAGAAATAAATATTTTAATTCTAAGCAATTGAAGCCAATTCAACTGAAACCAAAACCAGAAGTCCCTAATACTGACAAAAATGCAATCTAAAAAATATGCCATGTTTTAATGCAAATAAAAACCTGTAGGATTGTTCTTTTCCACTGCAGTATTTGACCTTTGGTTTTGAAAGGAGGAAGGAATTATGATTAATGACAATCCTAAATATAATATAACATTTCCAGACCTCTGTAGATTGTGGCCACGGTGAGTTACTGTACTAAACACTTTCACATGTCTTGCCAGAGAACGGTGTTCTTCAACAGCTTATATTCATTGATGGGACTGACAAAACACAGGCTTGACCAGTGTATCCTTATTCCTTATGCTACAGAAATATTAAAATATTAACTAAAGGGCACTTTGTAAATCTATTCAACCCTGCGATATAGAACAGAACTCTTTGATACAGTACAGTAATAATTATGTGTGTCTATCTTGAAAATGTCAAACAATGATAGTTTGTTAATATCTTAAAGGTATTGCCCATGGATAACAGCATTGGGTCAGGTAGGCTTTAGGTTCAGAACTGGGGAATGGAAGTGGGACACTTAGACACAGCAGAACAGGCAGAGCACTCACCACTTTGGAGGTTAAGGATGTGGTGCTTGTCCAGGGACCAGCCCCCCAGGTTGGAGGCAATCATCTCAAAGCCCTGCAGCTGAGCCATCCGTCTTTCCCACACAATGTAGTCAGCACATGACTCATACTCATAGCCTACTGAGACTAGAACACAAGAGACCGCTGGTCCGTTAATGTGACACCGCCAATTGTCATGCATTCATTACCCTGTTGTTAATGCAATGCAAATGGGACACACCCGGAAAACAACAAGCCCTAATGCTTTTGTAACTGGGTGGCTAGCACCGGCGCAGTGTAACATCGCAGTGAATCTGCAGTTGCTGTGGTCCAGGCAGAATCTGGAACAATGCAGCGCGGTGGATATAGTGAAGCCTGGATGTGTGCTAACAGTCTACGAGTCTCCAGAGCCTTTTTAATGCATCACTGATACCATCATGCCTGGCTGCTTCACCCACTATGTGTGCACGATCACAGAATTCTCTCGCTCTGTCTTCCTCTCTCACCCACACGAGAAGGAAACACACACAACAAGCAGGACATAGTCAGTTACGGAGTAGCTACAGGCTTCTGCTTGTGTCACCATGATAGATCAGCCTGTTACCATCGGCAACGTAAAGGAAGAGGGAGCGAAAGGGTGTTTGTACGTGTGTGCGTGTTTGTGGGAGAGCGAGAGCGACAGCGAGAGAGAAAAAGGGAGAGAAAGGATGAGGTTTGAGATTGAGCTTAATTCCCACTGGTACATAAAGATAAATGAATAAATTAGAGCCTTTCTTATCTCTTCCTCTGGTTTCGTGTGGATGAAAATTTGTTTGCACCATAACAAAATGTGACTTGAATTTCAATTTAGTTTATATGTTGTTTCTAATTGGGCCACGTGTCTCAAACCTATTTATAGATAACCGTGTAGTTACATCTCCGGGACTTCCTATTTATATCAGAGGCTATTAACGACGGTGCATCATATCCACCATCAAAGAGCTGAATACACATAGATTAAAGTGTGCATTCAGTGAGAATAGATTCCAGTGCATGGACACCAGCCAGGCAATCAAGAAACACTCTGCTATCTGATAGTAATACAAAGCACGGAGGGCAATCAAGAGAGAAATCCTCATAGTGTGTGAAAGAGATAAGAGTTCCCGCTTTCCATTGCAGTTAGATTTGTAAAACTCTCTCCATTAAGACAAATTGCATCAATGCATCAGAGCTGTAGCTCCCAATAGAAAGCCAGCATACTAAATCAACCACAGATATAAAAGAGCTTATTTATGGCCCTTGAAAAAAGCCTTTGATACTACTGACCATTAAAACACCGCCAATGTTTTCAGAGTTTTGTGCAATTCTATTATCTAACGTATAAAAAAAGCAACATCTGCTTTTATATTGTTGACTGAAATACAGTCTTTAAAGTCCTTCCTCTGCCATTAGGTACAGATTTTTTTTTCTCTTGCAGTTATCCAAGGATAATGCTTGCTTGCTTGTTCAACAAAAAATGCCAAAGAAGCAAACTATAGCACCCAATCTTTGCCCTGGCGGGAATCACAACATACATTGTATAAATAGTGCTCCATATTGCCTTACCCAGAGCTTGAGCCAGGCCAACCACTTTCTGCCCATAGACATCAGTCTTGTTCCAGGCCAGCACATACACCAGGTTGGGGGCGGCAGGGAACCACTTCTGGAAGAGTCGTCCCTCAATGGCGGTGGACACGTGCACCTTAGCCAGGCCAGTGGGGATGATCGAGTGGGTTAAGATGATGCGTAACAGAGACTTGTAGCCTGGGGAGCGGGTGCTCAGATAGCTGAGCTTTAAGAAACTGCCAGGGATTGTGATCTCCTCTTGGACTGCCTAAAGAGGATGGTAAAGCATTGGCTGCTGTTATTACAGATTACTGGTTACCAGGAGTGTTGCCACCCTATCATTATTTTGACTTCAATGCAGATTTAATGCCGGTTTACCATCACAATACTAGTATCATGCTGAAAAATGATCACGGGAAAGAAACAAGCAGGGATAAGGAGTGTTCACAGTTCCTCCAGGTTTTCATCCTGAAAGTCACACTTCGTTAAACAGCAATATGAGTTCTTGGGCGGTGTGGGGGCAAAACAAATGGCCACTGGATTGATGCAAATAATAATGATTCTGCCAGGAAGGCAACTTCATCGCTCACTTGTTATTGAGAAGGTTTTTGAGAAAGACTTTCCATCTACCCAGACGGTAATCATTAGCAAAGTGGCAGACATGAGGGCACCGCACTCCCCTTTAGAAAGTTTCAGAGACTACAAATCACAAATGATGTTCATGTCTTAGGAAAAACCAGGAGCAAACATTTTCAATTGGGTTAACTAAGTTGATTTCCAAACATGACAGGCATTAAATACTGAAAGCAATAGTTTGTGTCTGTTTGCAGTATGGAAAAAGTACTAAATATTTTGTGTACTTTATAGCGCAACTATACCAGGAGTTGAAAAGGCTTCACAAACAGAGGGGACCTAATGGGAATAGGAAGTGGTCACCTGGCTCATAGCTATTTGGTTTGCTTGAAGGACAACTACATGTCATAGAAATATCTTTCGAGAATAACCTTTCTCCTCACCTGGTAGATATACTACCACATACTGTACATCACCTTATTGAAAACAAATCGAATATTTAGACTTCTACAGGATTTTACTCTACAACGCCTCTGGAATCCTAAATGTATCTATATATCCTATATAATTAGGAGCGTACAGGAGGACATTCTAATTACTACTGACGTTCTAACCCCCACTCCCACCCATCACTGCTCACAGCTTCAATCACTCTGAACTGGGTCCTCATTAAAATCCCTATCAGTTTCATTATCTCACACAACAAACTAGGACGACTACATGCTGCAAAACACAGTTCCAAAGCTGAGGTAGGAGCATCAGGGGGATGGGGAGGGAAGATACTGAGCAGATGGCAGCTCTGTGAATAAAGCGCCCCAGCAACTGATTAGTGTGAGATTCTAAGATGATTTCACAGGTACAATATGAGCCAGGTGAAAATTAAACAGGATCCAGGAGAAGAAAAACATTTCAATTTCCTACTAAAGAAAAATACAGGAATTGGAATAAAAACAACCATTTCTAATGTACACCTGGAAGTAATCACAACAACGAGTAGAGAAAATACAGCAAAATACAGCAGTTTAGTGTAGGTGGTAATTGAAAGCTGAGTGATCACCATTGGGATTGCATATATATATATTCTGCATAGAACTGGCGGCTATGTGGGCAGTCTCCTTTACCTGCAGCTCAGGGATGCCTGGGCCGCGCTCCACACAGTTGCTGGCGAAGCGAGTGAGTGGGGACGGGAGGACGATGGGGTACGGACTGACCAGGTTCTTCAAGTCACACACAGGTGGACGGGACTCCACCCTTGCCATGGTGACCTTCTCCACAACCACAAACTGGTTCCACGGTAACCAGACGGTGCGTTTCTGCATGAGGAAGGGAGCTCTCTGGAAGATCAGCGAGAGGGAGATGCCCCCTGCAGCCACCAGGTCAAAACTAAAGGAACCCACACAAACACACAATCAGAGCAGGACTATCTACGCAGTGGCAAAAGCATCTTGTTAAGCCCCTTCAATGTAGCATTCACAATACTAGTCCACGGACTACTTACCTGCCATCCTGGCGACTGATAGAGAAGCCGAATTCGGGGTACTGTTGGAAGCTGATATTCACCCCTACCAGCGGGGTCCCGTCTAGCGCCACCACCTGCCCTCGAATCACTGAGGCTCGGCTAGTGGAGAGCAAGGTACTTTAATAAGGGACAGTGTGTTCCATTTCAACTGATAAAGGCAAGTATCCTACCCATTCAGGGCACTGTGCACTCTTACAATAAGTGGTGAACCGAGTAACCCCGGAGATCCTGACGGATTCCCTAGAGTTTTGCTAGTTAGTTTAGTGGTTCTTAGAGGCACCTTTAATAGTCGAATATAGCAACAGGTTCCTGGACAAACTCTTGAGTGGAGGTGTATCTTGGTTGGCTTGTGGCTTTAAGCAAGATATTTCTAAGTATGTGTAACTGCAGCAATACAGTTTGTATTGTTATTCCATGTTAATTTTGAATACTGACACTTATGTAATTTAAATGAGGGTAACAGAAGTGAACGACATTCTTTACAACCTATACCAAGTTGGAATGGTTTTATTTTATTGCTTTAAGTAATCGGCAATGTTTATATTCATAATATTATATTTGAATAAACTGTATTTGAATAATTCTTAAAGCAACATTTTAATTAGCATTTTACAAACATAACATTAAAATTACAATTGAGATTTATGCTAACAACTGGCCCAAAATTACTATCTTAATGCCTCATGTCCATTAAGCCATCTGACACTTCTGCAATGTATTATTAAAATGTATTTTTGTCTTCATTAGAAATAATTATTTTACAGTACTATAACAAGCTATTCCTGTTCCATTATTTGGTACCAGACTGTATTGTCTATATTATCCATTCTACCTGCTGTCGAACGGAATTTCTCCTGGAAAGACATGGGTACTATCCTTCCCAATCAGGAAGTGGATGCGGTCGTAGAATAGGCGTGAGAGGAGCGAGGCAAAAGGGGTCTGGCTCTGCTGGATCAGGTCCAGTGGATCTGGGGAGCCCTGGCACAAAGGCCCACTCTGACAGCTAGGCTGCTGACAGCAGTCTGGGTCCACACAGTCTGTCAGGCCATCTAGAGGAAAACACATCAACCCGCCATCATCACAATGAAGTCCACACTACGTATAGTATCACAGACTCAGTGTTACTGCGGAGGGCATTCCAAACATGACGGAAAATCTCTCAAGTGGTATGAAACCGTAAATCTAATTTCCAAACAGTATGGTAAATCTAGTAAATCTATAATGTTGCTCATAAGTGGGAGTACATCTACACCCCCATATCAAGCCTTAAACACACAGAAATGAAGATGAGTTAGACATGGCTTAACTGTGATGATGAAAGTTATATCTCGCTGATATCACACTGATCATCACACTACAGCAAATAGCATTAGTAATTCAAATCAGAACAGTGTCTCTCAGGCCTAATAGTCTTTTGTACAAACCTCAAGCAATTAAAACTATGCTAACTAACAACAGGTGGTCTATATGAGTGAAATGTGTTTTATTCAGAATAAAGATTACAAAAGAATATAGGAGCTTTGCTATCAGAATGTAATAATCTAGTAACCATTTCAACGTAATATAACAAGATGTAACAATATACAGGACTTGCCAGAGAAGATGATTTCAGTAAGTGACTAGTTAACACAACAGCATAACTACTGGGCCAAGAGCCATAATATCCCCACTCAGCGCTGGACTGCCAAAGCAAGGAAGGCATTGTGCCCAGCCATAAACTGCATGGCAGTGTCTGCTCCAAACGCCCTGCTTGTGACCATAATTCATTCTGTTTCTGGCGGTTACATCAGGGATAAAAGCTACGTTGTTCTGAACATTAATAAAAGAATAATGGACAATGGAATAATGGACGATGCAGTCGGGACGAGGTAGAGCCTGCGTTTTTCAATTCTGTAAAGAACATCTCACAACAATAATGTATCCGTTAACAATGACACCTGAATTGTACCTGCCCTTGCCACCATATTTACATAATCAACAACAGAAGACAATAATGAAGAAAACATTCATTTTGGGAGAGAACAGCTATCCATGTTCCTGAAATAAGGTTTTATAGTTAATACCCTCCACAGCTGCAAAAGTAAAACAAAGCGCTTTGAATCAGGAACAGCCAAGCGCAGCCACCATGTTCATAATCATGGCAGGAAGAAAATTTGTTTGCTTACAGCCACACATTTACAGCTGGTAGGAAAGGTAATTATCTTTTCTCTTAATCCTAGCCCCTTTTCAGGGGAACCATTTGCCGTTTAGTTTTTCCAACTAATGCCTTTTGTTTTTATTTACTTAACCTTTATTTCAACTGGGAGTCAATACTGAGATAGAGGGTCTCATTTTCAGGTAGACAATGTGTAAACATTACAGATCAAAAACAATACACACATCCCTATACAGAACTTATATTAAAATGTATAAATGGACAAAATGCAAAAGAGATGAGAATATATTTTGGAATATATATGACAGTTCTAATGTAGTTCAAATAAGATGAAGATATGAGTTCTGGGATTCTGACAGATTTGTACATTATGTTGTCTATGGAATGTAAATGAAATGGAGAGATGCTTTCCTTGTCTCCTTTGTTGGAATGGGTGGCCAATTTTAGCTTTGTATAATTTCCTTCTACACCAAAGCAGGGTCAAAATGAATGTACGTCCTCCAAGATTCCCATCAGTCATAAGAATTTAAACACAATGTCAAGTTAGAATCTTTGAAGGGAGATTCATAGTTGCTGTGAATAAACGTATTTGGTTGAAGAATCAGAATGAAGCTATGCTGCCGGCACATTACTGAACTGAATGGGATTTTGTATCAATTGTATAAAGAAAGGAAAGACAACAATGTGCATTGATTACTGTGTGATCTATACAAACAAAGATACACTAACATCATGCTGCACATGCATGCCTTTTCACACACACACACACACACACACACGCACACACACACATGCAAAAAGGAAACGTACACACATTTTTAATGGCTAGAACAACTATGAAAATTTGCAAAGAAGTAAGACTTCCAAAAGTAAAAAAAGCTGACTTGGTCTCGAGGGTTCCTGGGATGAAGAACCAAGTTAAGAGATATTGATGCTGCTTGTAAGTGCTAGAAGCTGAAGCTGAGAAATAAAGATGAGTGGCAAAAACTGTCAAATCCTGACTCCTTGTTTCCCTGAACTAGCTTACACAAACTATAAGGTAGCCTGGGTTGGTTGTCACATGAATCAGTCATAAGAGAGGTTGGTTGTCACAGAGGGCGGTTGTCACAGTGTTCATCATTAATATATTTAAATACGTAATAATTACAAATTATTACGGTCAAATAGTTGTAAGATAAAATATGTGACTAGTGTCGGAAAGGTTTTCTGTGTTATTCAGGTTAGAATCACAGATCATGACGATGAGAGCAACTTTTGGGAGAACCACCCCCATTTGACCAAACATAGCGGGGGCCGTCCCACAGCGGTACATCCTCATGCAGGACTCCCACACACCGTCAGTATGCAAAGATGAGGATTAAAAACCAAATTGCAAGGACGCGGCTACAAAGCAAGACCTCTGCACTACCAGGGATCTCCTCGGCAAAGAACACTCCCTTCACCGGCGCATGCATGCATGCACACAAACATGCACGCCTGCATGCATACACTGACACACAACGGTTCCTATTTTAAAATGCTTTCTGCTATGGGGCTGGTTGTCACTTAGGCATATATTGTATGACAGCTTATGGCGTCATGGTGGAATAAGACAGGAGGATAAAAAGAGCCCCATTTCAACCCAAGACCTTGGCTGTTCTCCTTCTGTTGACAAGCGTCTGGTAAGATATACTGGTGCAGAGAAATACACTCATTAGTACGAAGTGTGACACTGTTCCTGGTCTCTTCGACAAAATATTATGCTATTTTATTCTCTGCAACTTCTGCCTGCAGATAGAAAGAAATGGGCTCAGTCTATTGCGGCTAATTCGCAATATGAAGAGATGCATTTTAATACAATGGAATCATGAAGTGGTTTTGAATGAGACATAGCACTCAGACAGAATAAAAACATTTTGTCACATTCGACTACATTGTACAATGCACTACTAATTACTCTTCACCTTATAATAAATCCTGATTAATGTTTTAAGGTATTTTGTTTATGCTCCAGTGAAATCCCTGTTTCCACATACTCACTTGCCTGTAGACTACACTGAATCTCCTGTACAGGAACTAGATGCAGTCAGTCGACAACTAGGTTACTTGTACATTCACAAATGGCCTGCACTGTTTGGTATCTTTCTCAATCTTTTAGCCTGAAAGACATTGGCATTGAACCTAAGTGCCAAAGTCTCATATCTGGTTCCCTGTGCTCTGGAAGACCAGGGGCAACACTCAAGCATTAATCCTTAAAGGAGCCAAGCAGCAGGCAGCACACCTACAGCAAATTATGAAGAGAAAACCTAAAGGTTGCCACGGTCTGGGAGAAGGGAGATGTGACAAAATTAAAAAAAGGGAAGAGAGCGGGAAAAGCTAGTTCGCTCAGATATCAGGAAGGAGAAGGGGAGTCCGACATGTTTCCTTTCTCCCTGACCTTGGCCTGTGTTGGAGGTCAGGTCATTAATCATAATTAGACAAGCCACTCTCCACAGGGACCTCACCTCCATCGTTGTCCGCATTGTCATCACACTCCGTCTCCATGACTACGTTGCATCCCATGCCGCTCCAGCCTGCCTGGCACACACAGTGCCACCCGCTCTGTTCCAGGGTGCAGCGACCGTGGCCATTACACAGGCCTGGACAGCCGTCTGGACGGATGGACACAGAGTAGAAGACAGAGAGTCTGTGCATCAGATCATTGCCAGAAAGAACAGGTCATTCCTCATGATTAGAGAGATGGAGACAGATGCTGCTATCTGCCCTATTCATTTACATAAAATCCAGATGTCTGGCCATTCAGAAACATTTGTAACATTTTGTTATATTCAGTCTTACATTAAATGAAATATGGTGAATGTTCTATAATTGCTTTGGGCAACAGACTTTCTCCTCAGAATTAATTCACATGCCAGTAAATGTGTTTTGTTGGTAGGAAACCCAACAAAAATGAAAGGCTAAAGAATGAAAGTGCATCTTACCTTTAACAACGAGATCCAGGTAATGTGCTTCATACCACAGGAAGATAAAAGGAAGAAAGAAAAAAAGTTGGTGAGATTAGATTACTGAGCCACAAAGATATATGCTAGCACCAAGGCACATGAAGAGATAATTACAGCGTATTAATGTGCCAGGAGCTAAGCTTTATGATTTGTTTCACACATCCACAGAGACACAAAGCCCATCTCCAACTCCCCATCTCTGAAGGGAAGTGGAAGGATTTCACAGGATTGTTTTCTTGCATTTCTGAAGTTCAAAAAGATCTTCTGGTTCTTTCACAAAATGTGCTTTCCAGTCACTTGGCTGTACCCGTATCCATTAGTCCCAGATGACAAACTGCAGTGTTCTATCAAGGTGTAGCCACATTAATTGAGTGTTCGAACTTCGGGAGAAAATTATTCAGTGGCAAGAAAAGAAAAATGCTCCCACTCTAGGGAGGAGGGCAAGGCTGATGGGAAATGTGCCTGGCAGCAACCAATAGTTTCATTGTTTTCATTCTCAAATAACACCAATGAAGTGGATGAACTGTGAAACTGACAGGCAGCCAACTGACATCATACAGGGGCTCTTGACACATGGCTGAACGTGACCCTTCAGTCATCGCTAGCTTCTATAGCCCCATACAGATTAACCCCGTCTGTTCAATACGTGATTTCAAAAGTTATTTTCTTAATTAACCCTAACCATAACCACACTGTTAACCTCATGCCTAACGATAAACATAAATTAAAACCAACAAACTAATGAATCCTACATTGTAAATGTTGTGTACGAGCTCGTGCTTCCTTCCAGCAGATTGAGGGAATGACCGAAATGACTCATGTGTTCCATCTGACAACTGTGCACTCATATTGTACAGCAGATGGATGGTTCACAGGGTTAGTTAATGGTCTGCTAAACTGCTAATATATTTAATGTGTAGTGATAGAAATAAAGACATGCTCATAGGTTAAATATTCATTAATGTGTATCTGAATATTCATTAGTGTGTTAGTTTCAGAAGATCCTGGAAGCCCATTATCCCTGGTAATTCAGGCCTCAGAACAATGCCTTGTACATTCCTGTTCCAGGCTCTGTGCTAGTGATGTCCCTCGGGGGGCAGGACTTACCGATGCTGCAGTGTTCTCCCTCCCAGCCAGGGTGGCAGTCACACTGTCCCTTCTTACACTGGCCGTGCTCGTGGCAGCGCGGGTGGCAGGCCTGCAGGTCACAGCTCGACCCCTCCCAGCCCTCCTCACACTGGCACTTCCCACCCACACACACACTGTGGGCACTGCAGGGCACTGGACACACCTCTGAACACAGACACAGACAGCCAGGGCTCTTAGTGCACTGGGCCACAGACAGGACACCAGAAGGCTCTGTCAAAAGCTCAACAAATAAATAAATACAGATTTTGTGATAATTTCTTAAAAATGAATTAATGATCCTGAAATAAATTCAGCATTCATCTTGTCTTGCAAGTTCATCTAATGTACACATAAAAAAAACATTAATATCTTTATTTATACAGTATCTCTATCTAACTACCCATGATCCAAAATTAGAATAAGAAGAGAAAGAGGAACATGTTGGTTATAATATAGAATAGGCAACTTCTAACTGAGTGCTTCAGGTGCAGTTATTATACATTCAGTACTCAAAGTTGTAGAAGTTTAATGGTATTCAATGAATAAATTCAGTGGAATATGGAGAGTACATCCTATCAGCAAGTAACCAATCAGCAGGGAGAAGAAAGAGCTGCAGGCATAGAAAGGCCACTTATTCCCACATATGAAAAAAGGCAATCTCATTTAAATATACATCATATTTAATCATGCCATAACAACTCCATTTGCATTTTACTAATCTCGATTTTTCTACCATTAAGCATATGACATTTCAATTCATTTTGTCTCCGCATCTGCTCGCAATAGTATTCAACATGTTTGCCGTCAAACACAATTTTATAGTGATGGCTAAATGTTGGCATTATCTTCAGTGTGCTCAGATTTCTCTGTTTTGTGGGCTCCCGGATGACGCAGTGGTGGAAGTCACTGCCTGGCAGTATAGCTTCGTCATTACGGCCATGAGCTGCTTTCCTAGTCGCAGCATACAGACAGAGCTCACACAGGGAGGTGCAAATTGGCTCAGCACTGTTCTGGGTTGGTTTGATGGATGTCAGAAAGGGTTGCCCTGTCTTGTCATGCTCTAGCGACTGCTGCGGTAAGTTTTTGGCCGAGGAAAGGGCTCTCCTCCCAGCGTGTGTGTCCTGGTGAGTACTTTCTGGATGAATGAGCCGTCTGGCAGGAAACAGAAAGGCAAGATATGCATTGGAGGACACATTTCAGTCTTTGACACTCTTGAACCTGCTGGGGAGTGCTTCTGATGAGGCGAGGTTATAATTGTGAATAGGAGATCAAAAATTTGGAGGTGAGAATTTTTTTTTAATGATTATGGAAACCGGAGTACTGAATCCGAGATTCAGTTAATTGGAAAGCAAAATATCCTCCACATGAGCTGTTTTCCCTTTTGGTCATCACAAAAAAATCTGAATTGATTGGGAAAGTAATGAGGAATGAGGGATAACTTTGCCTTTTGATGAATGTCTTAATATGCAAGCCATCTCTCACGGTTTCACCAACCCTAGTCTCGTGTAGCCATGCATTAAAACCACATCATTTTTACTGCCCCCATAAAGGTCTGCATAAATGCTTTCAATGATTTCTTTTTTTGGATGCTACATTTCAAGAACACATGCCTGTTAGTGCTACATCACAGAGTTTTTTATCGTCACTGTTTCAGACCGGGTAGAGAGTAATTAGATGCTAGTCTGCAACATTGCAGAATGTGCTCTAAAAACCTGTAAGAAAACAACACCATTATTGCTCTATTCACAGAAACTGCACACGTCAATATATTTTGAGGTTTAATCTGTGATTTCTTGGACATCCTCATGCACTGTTGCACCTACTACAACACACTAATGAGCACTTGTGGAGCTCTCCTCCAAGATAGGTATTTGACTGATTTGACAATTAGACAAGGGTGATCACTGATTTGGGCGGGTCGTCCTATTCTCCTATTTAGTTTGTTTTCTATTGTGGTCTTCGCATTAACAGGCGGGGCTACACCTAAACCAAATTATAGGCTTGACATGTAACACTACTTGATTCTAGGAACCAAACCATGAATGGAGGAGCAATAAATGATGACAGGTAGCCTATTGTAAAGCAGACAGGTTCCCATAATAACATTGGCACTGTTCCTCTTCCCTGTATAATGGAAAGTGGCTAAAGCAGTGTGTTACTCTGTTGTTGGGTTGTATGGCAGCTAGCAGCAGGCAGCTAATCTATTAGCTTGGCCCTGGGCTACTGAGGAACCTGATCTCTCGTGTGATCTGGCTGCTACATGAGATCTACATCTGCATCACTAGCTGAACAAAACCTTACAAAAAATGTCAGACAAAGATGACAAACTGCACTTAGGAATACGCAGCATAATCTCCCACAGCCTTTCTGAGATGTTTCTACAAACACTGTTTCAGAGCCAGTGGCGGCCGGCCCATTAGGGTATTAGAGGCGGTGCCCGACTCCTGATTCTAATTCAGTCTGTCAGCAGCAGCTCAGGGCGTTGGGCTGGGCGCCCAGTGTTCGGATTGCATATCAATTGCTTGCTATGGAGGAGGGCTGCACCAACGAGATACTAGGGATTTTGCAGCGCAGTGATAATGGACCACTTTGGGGCGTTGAAATGAATGACCAGGTCTCTATGTATTATTGAATGTAGTTCTTTATGTCAGGTATTGCCTAGAAAGCGCCAAACAATAAGCAATATAGTCACTCTATGTCATTATGGCGATGCCACAGGGCCAGAAATAAGTAAATGGACTAGATAAACAGTAGATCTGCATGAAACAAGCTGCAGCAACAAATAACAGAGGACAGAGGAAAGCATTGGTTTCATAACTTGTAAAGTGTACTCTTTACAGGAATGGAAGAGAAAGCCTGGCTGTGTGGCTGTGCACTTCGAGAATAGTTCACAAATCTTAGATAACATTTAATGAAGCTAGGTTGACTACTAGCAAAGCTGTTAGCCAGAGTTAACAGTAAATACAGCATCTGTCATTATACTCTGAGCTAAAACCATGCTTGTGACTTGCTGGCATTATTTATTCTTGCCCTGCATGTTAACATACAATGACAGCTTTTCACCATAAATATATACCCATAAATTAAATTAAGTGTATACTCTTTTATCTGGAGGCGATTCTAATTTAATGCATAAACCTTTTAGTGTAAATCTTTTAAGATTAGCAGTATACTAACAAATGAGTATTACACCAATGCATATGTTCTGTATAACAGCCTAAAAGGTGACCTACATGCAAATACAAAAAGCAGATAAACAGATAACACCTATGCTATAAATAAGATCCGAACTGTACAAAGCTGCATCTTGGGATGAGTCCTAACTATGGAATTCCCTGGAGTAGGAATATTATATATTTTTTTAAACAATCATTAGTATGCAACAATGTAATGTTACCCCCAGATATGCAAGTATTGATGTAGAAACAAGAAGTGGTGTGCAGTCCAATTTCAACACAGCATGTTAGAGAAATGATTGCTCAGTTGTCTGATAGGCTGCTGGGTGTGTGAAGGTCTCTTTCTGCTAGGAACTGGCAGATCATTACCAGCAGAAAAACACCATTGACCAGGGCCTGTGTGTTACTCAGTCAGAGGTAAGACCAAAAGTTAGAGTAATGTGCATCAGACACAATCTAGTCATCTAAATCACAGCCAGACTGAAAACAACAGTTGGGACTTGACTACATTTAAACCAGTCATGGGTGGTTAAGGACGTGACTGAACTCCAAAGGCACCCGTCTAAATGTCTGGGAGTGAACATTCCAACTCAAAATGTTTTCTCAAATGTTATTAAAGCCCTTTTAAGGTATTTTGGTATGGTTTAGACGTGTGTCATGGTTCTTGCACTCACCTGAGGAGCAGTCCGAGCCAGTCCAGTTAGAATCACAGGCACATGTACCAGAGTCTGCCAGGTAGTTCCCATGGCCTGAACACTGTTCCTGACAGGCTGGCAGGGGGCTCTGACAGTCTGGACCTCCCCAGCCCGGTGAACACAGGCACTCCCCCTTCACACAGACGCCGTGGCCAGAACACTGAGGGTCCAGGCAGTCGACTGGCCATGCAGAACCAGGAAGGTGAAGGGGAGGTAAGGTGGGGCGGTGGTGTTTGGACCAAGCGAAACAGTAAGAGACAAAGACATAGAAGCGAGAGAGAAAGTGAAAGAGTAAATATTTCATGCCCCTCCCTGACCATCTCTAGTGTTGGAATCATCTTAAATTCTGCATTTCCTCTCCTCGGGGAATAGGCACAGAAACACCCGATCACACCTAACTGATTTAACACATTGTCTGTGTACTTCAGCGTGCGTTTATACTAACAGTGTCTCTTCAACCTTGCGATAACAGCGTGTCCTAGCTGTGAAGGGTTTGTTACTGAGAATCAATTGCACCGTGAGGAAAACATGGCCATCTACAACTAGAACATGGAACAGTCTGCAGGTTTTACATGCAACTCTCACAAAGAATTAGCAACAAACTGCTTCCATCCATGTCTGGAGTTAATTGATCACATTTAGTTGTGATACACTTCAGAACAACCCCACCCCGGCAACTAATGCATGCTACAAAAAAAGAAAGATAAATCTATGCAGCGTTAACCACAGTAATTACCACAAGGCTTGCAGGCTGGATTCTAGTCACAGGCTCATTGGCTCAAGGTTATTCTCTAGCACGGATATCTCAGACAAAGCCAATAATTACCCCACTGGATACAACTACCTAAGGACAATCAATTGATTTGGCTGCTTCATCCTAGGCATTCCTCATGGCCCGCGTTAAAAGCAGGGAGTTGCTGTGTTTGTAGAGGATAATTTATTGGGTCAATCAGATTTTGCACACAAAAACTCTCCCCATAATTAAAATGATGTGAGAGCAGGATACTGAATTTCTTGTTGCTGTGCTTAAGTAGTAATCAGACAATCAATCACACACGGGGTGTACGTGTGCAAAGACCGGCAACAAACAGAACACTGGTTTGGCTAGCGGTTAGCGCACTGAACCATTGAAAATGCAATAAAAACGGACCTGGCCTGCCTCTGCTGCTGGCTGTAATAAATTCAGCTGTGCCTATCACTACGTCTGTGTAAACTGTGATAATGATTGTTATTAGGATAGGACCGTTGCCTTGTTCACAGTTGTTGCCCTTGTAGGCAGGGCTGCACAGGCAGAGGCCGTTGACACAGGTGCCGTGGTTGGAGCAGGTCGGGTCAATACACTGGTCCTCCTGGATGTCACACTCTGGGCCCTTCCAGCCCGGGCGACACTGGCAGTAACCTTTCTCATAATCTCCATTCCCACTGCACAGGACAGGGCACGAGTCTGCAGCAGCAACAACAACAACAACAACAACAAAGTTAATGAACACAGTAGTTTATAATAAATACTGTGGTGGACAGAAACAGATTAACCGTCGTAAACAGCACTGGATGCATTAGTGAAAACAAAATAATTCTAATTATGAACATGTATTTGTCAATCCAGCAGTCGCCGGTAGTACGAAGTCCTAACCCCTGACACTGCGATCTTCCCATGAGCCATATACAGTACCTGTTTCCCCAAGGTTTCACCCATCACCAATATCGCACTAATAGGCATGCAGCTGAAGACACCTAATCCTCTCCCCCTGATGATAGCTCTGTAAGGAGGCAGGCCACGCACCCCTACTCAGACCCTCTTCCTGTGAAATCCACCTAATCTCTCAAGTACTTCAATTTTGCTCAAGTGGCACCTGAGTCAAACTCCAGTAGCTGCAGCGTGGTGCTGCTACAGCGTCTCCGACACTGGCCCACGTTCCCCTAAGGGCCCCTCCTTCCACCACTCAGTGCCTTAGCGTGAAAACTGATATTTACAAAATTAAGAAGAAGCTTAGAAGCCCGGAGGCTGAAGCATGGAGACGCATGGTAAACATCGGAGCAAAATCTAATATACTGTGATGAATAGATTATATAGAAATACAATTTTTGGTGCAAATGCCATTAACCAGCAAGGGAAGGAACAAATTAGCAAGAAATTAGCCATGAAAGTAACTAAACAAATACTCTTAGTTGTTTAGTTGAGCAGCTTGATTGAGTAATGTTGTCAGTACTTATGAAAAAGGACCAGTGATGTTAAAAAGGTGATGTCCTTGTTTTATGACCATATTTTCACTATGATATCGAAATAACACTATTATGATAATACCTTTGTGATGCCAAAGCTTTTGGAGATAAAAATGTGTTGCAGCGTATGCGCAATGTAGCAGCCTTAACAAGCATAGGGTTCCAATATTGATGATGCATCCTTGACAAGGCTTCTAGCTACATAAAATAAGTAATACTTTAAATGTACATTTTCACATATGACATACTGCATGACATGTATGCATTAACTAAATACATTTTAAATAACTGACAACAGCACAAACAGTAGTAATGGGTTTCCATGTTTACTTAATTTTTCTGAATGTAAATGTCAAGCCATTGGCTGCGTTTGCTTTAATTATACATTACACCACAAGACGGTATTCAATCAAGTCCAAGTAGCCTACGTCTACATTTCTAATTCACGGGTGTGGGATTGGGTTCTCCCAGGTGGCGCAGCAGTCGAAGGCACTCTTTAGTAGTGCCAAGCGGTCTATCACAGTCAAGGTGTGAACCTTGACTTTACTGCTGAAGGGTGGCCGGGAACTTGAGGGGATGGTACGCATTGGCCCAGCATTGCCTTGGGGGGAAGCGTAAGCGGGCATTTCCTTGACTCATCACACTCTAGCAACACCTGTAGGTGGGCAGACTAGTTGTGGTCATCAGTTAAATAAGCATGACTTTGAACACGCTGATCTGACATGATGTCCCGGTTGGACATGCAGAAGTAAAATGATGTATATTATTTGCTTATGTGCTTAGATAACCCATACAAATTAATAGCCACATAATACATGATACAATCACATGAATGTTGGCTGGGAAAAAACCCTCATATATATAAGGGGGTCTAAACTTCACATTAGCATTCATATAACATTTATGAAGCAGTTAATGACACATTAACGAAAGTTGAAGTTTATCATACATTAAAGTATCCTTCGTTAAGGATGTATTCATTGAACATCAGTGTCTCTCTCACGTACACACCATTCTAATTTTACATTCTTATTTGATGCTGGTAGTGTAACACAGTCCTCTGTTCACCTATGCCGCTAACCCTTTGGTGTATAGTCTAAACCAGAAATTCTCAGCTCTCAATGGACGATGTGTTCTAAGAAATCATGAAAAATCTACATACAGTAGAGCAAAAACATAGAGGGTCACCAACATTCTTCATTAACAATAAAAGCACATTTGACTAATTTCCGCCATAAAATAAATGGAAATATTGGGTTGGGAATTAGATTGACACATACCCAGAATGATAATTTGTGCAACTTTTAAGGAGGCTATTTTTAATTACAATAGACAACACAAAAATATATTTCAGTTGACATACATGTATATACAATACACTTGTGATTATTTGAGGTAAAGTAATATGCATGTATTAAAACATTTTAAGAGTAATTTACAGTTTACATCCTAATTTAGAGATTTTCAGTTCCATATAGATAACACAGAAATGCATGTAGATGTGTTTAGCTAGCATGGTTCTATTAGTTTTTGAGTGGCAAATGGCTGGGTACTGAGGGCCACATCATGGGGAAAGAAACCAGGACCTGATTTTTTGGTCCTGATTAACCTGGACTGCCTGCTGCCCGCCTACTAACCTGTACTTCCTGCTGTCTGCCTACAAATCTGTACTGCCTGCGTAGAGACAACTTTCAGGACGTGATTTCATAAGGCTAAACACTTCTACAGTTTTATCTGTGTAAATGCCAGGTTGTTTTGATGTCCCCGCTCATAAACGTATTTTCCAGTATAGATCCATACTCCTGACTCAAGTATTTTCTTGGCCACTCTGAAGAGTGATCTACAGTGGGGAGAACAAGTATTTGATACACTGCTGATTTTGCAGGTGTTCCCACTTACAAAGCATGTAGAAGTCTGTAATTTTTTTCATAGGTACTCTTCAACTGTGAGTGACGGAATCTAAAACAAAAATCCAGAAAATCACATTGTATGATTTTTACAACCCACTCTCTTCCCTTTGCGTACATGTAACACGGGTTCACACTTGACAATTTCATGCTATGCATACGCCAAAGTACTTTTTTGCGTGCAGTTCAGACGCGATCTCCTCCCATTAAGAACTATGGTGAATAAATGCGATATTAAAGTTTTACCTTTACCCTTTTACGTTCTTTCAAGAAAAAAGTTCATCTACGGCTTTAAACGATTAGTCAATCTTCGGGAAATTTGTGCGTTGATGATGGTGACGTCACATAGGTTTCAGTTGGTGCGTGTCAATGAAATGATTTTATTGACCATTATTATTGATGGTAGGAGATTGCGTCTCAACTGCATGCAAAAAAGGACTTTGGCGTATGCATAGCACGACATTGTGTGAACCCGTGTTATATGTACGCAAAAGGAAGAGAGTGGGTTGGATTTTTAAGTAATTAATTAGCATTTTATTGCATGACATAAGTATTTGATCCATCAGAAAAGCAGAACATAATATTTGGTACAGAAACCTTTGTTTGCAATTACAGAGATCAAACGTTTCCTGTAGTTCTTGACCAGGGATTTTGGCCCACTCCTCCATACAGACCTTCTCCAGATCCTTCAGGTTTCGGGGCTTTCGCTGGGCAATACGGACTTTCAGCTCCCTCCAAAGATTTTCTATTGGGTTCAGATCGGGAGACTGGCTAGGCCACTCCAGGACCTTGAAACTCCTTAGTTGCCCTGGCTGTGTGTTTCAGGTCGTTGTCATGCTGGAAGACCCAGCCACGACCCATCTTCAATGCTCTTACGGAGGGAAGGAGGTTGTTGGCCAAGATCTTGTGATACATGGCCCCATCCATCCTGCCCTCAATACAGTGCAGTCGTCTTGTCCCCGTAGTGTGTTACTAATGGTTTTCTTTGAGACTGTGGTCCCAGCTCTCTTCAGGTCATTGACCAGGACCTGCCGTGTAGTTCTGGGCTGATCCCTCACCATCTTCATGATCATTGATGCCCCATGAGGTAAGATCCTTCATGGAGCCCCAGACGGAGGGAGATTGACCGTCATCTTGAACTTCTTCCATTTTCTAATAATTGTGCTAACAGTTATTGCCTTCTCACCAAGCTGCTTGCCTATTGTCCTGTAGCCCATCCAAGCCTTGTGCAGATCTACAATTCTATCCCTGATGTCCTTACACACCTCTTTGGTCTTGGCCATTGTGGAGAGGTTGGAGTCTGTTTGATTGAGTGTGTGGACAGGTGTCTTTTATACAGGTAACGAGTTCAAACCGGTGCAGTTAATACAGGTAATGAGTGGAGAACAGGAGGGCTTCTTAAAGGAAAACTAACCGGTCTGTGAGAGTCGGAATTCTTACTGGTTGGTAGGTGATCAAATACTTATGTCATGCAATAAAATGCTAATGAATTACTTAAAAATCATACAATGTGATTTTCTGGATTTTTGTTTTAGATTCCGTTTCACACAGTTGAAGTGTACCTATGATAAAAAAGTACAGACTTCTACATGCTTTGCAAGTAGGAAAACCTGCAAAATTGGCAGTGTATCAAATACTTGTCCTCCCCACTGCATACCTGATCATGGGCTCCACTTCTGTGGAAGAGCAGAGAGCCATATGGGCTTCTAAACATGAGTTGTTATAGACGTGTGATACAACATTTCTGACGGGATGCAGAGTTATTCACATATGCTGATGTAGGATGTGATGCTGTCAGCGTATTTATACGTGTTATCACTGCTGCCCAAGAATATGCCCCAATTTGTAGATTTCCAATGGGTTCGTCAATCCATTACTGCACTGTGCATTCAAGACATGGCAGTTTTCAGTCTGTACGTGGGGATGAGTTCAGGCATCACAGGATCTGAGTCACCTGGGGAATATCTTGTTGAAGGCGTGTGGTTAAAACTATTATGGTCACCTTACAATTTGAATTAGATTTCCACCTCAGTTATCATATGGTCCAGTTGCTGGGGTGACGCAGGCCCTTGGGAGTGATGTCAAATACCGCCAAAACAACAGAATAAAATTCACAAAGTGAGTAATAGGGTTCGCAGTGTATGAACATAGTTTCTAGATCAGGAGAGCAGAATTTAGGCATAAAAATAGACCAACCTTGATTGACAAAAAAAACACACTAGTCCGCCCCATTGATTTATTGCACAAGTCCACCTCACGATCGACATGATAATGCTGAAAGGTGGATAATTCCACTGCAGGTCGAGAATGGAGTCGTTTAGCCAGGGTTCCACGATGCAAAGGTTAGTGTTGAGAGGGACGTTTTTTTTGTGTATTAATCACTAATTCTAGCTGTTCCATTTTGTTGCTGACATTTGAAAACATTTGAAAGGAAAAGACCACGGAGGGCTGGACTGAGTACTTGTGTTTTGAAGCAAACCAAAGCCCCATGTCTCAGATTCCCTGTCAGATAGACACGGCCTGAAATCTGACTTGTTGACAGTGGAGTTGTACATTATATATTGTCCGATGATAGCATTTCGGTACATAACCCAGCTGGTAATGTGTCTAATGTTTAATAGTGCATTCTGGGTGAAAGTATCTGGGTCCTGAGGCTAAACAGTGGAGAAACACTAGTCTGAACAACTCATATCACTAAAATATGGAATTTGTACAATGCTGTGTCTATGCCTTTCCTATGCTACATATTTTATAGGCACCCACTTACAGTAAACTGTTTTCCAGAGCAATGCTATGCGAGAGAACATTCTCACTCTTTCCTTGCCTCTCCCTGGATCTCTCATCCCTCCAGCCTGTCAGTCTGTTTATGGACAGTTTCAGTATAAAAGCTGCCTCACAGACCCTGGCCTGTCCATTAGTCTCCATAATATGTCAGAGCTCCACACTGGGAACAGTAATAGACGCATTATGCTTGCTACAGTGGCTCCCTGGCCACAGATCTAGGCAGAGACAGGGGGCAAGATAAAGGAGAACGGGTCGGACTGGCCAGAGAGAGAATTCACTGACCACAAAGTGGAAATCATCAATGCCGCTTTCTATCCTCATATAAAACAAAGACTGTAACTAATCCTCAAAGACAATCAAAGTACTATGATTCAGAATGGCTTTTGGCGTTGATAATATTGGCAGTATCTATTATGAAGCATCAGCTTTAATAAAACAGTAGCCACTTTTATCTGATTGATCTGAATAATTTTATATTGGTGGATTAACAGAATGGAAAATATGAATGATGGTCTATCTGACCAGAAATGTAATAATAATGTAATATTATGTGGGAAAACTTGAAGTGAGCTTTCATAATGCACAAGAATGTAATTTAAATGTGCATGGCTTCATCAGAATAGTCTGCATATATCCGAGTTGCTGAACTTAACCCTTACCCGATGTTCTTAGAATTCTGTAGAAGTTCTAGATCATCTGAACTGCAAAATTACACACACAAAGTATAGAAAGTACATTTAGCCTTATCTAAATGTAACTGAGGACGTCCTTTTTCTGACACTCCTTTCTCAGGTAGATATAAATGTTGGGTGCATGTTAATAGTTACGTCCGTCAAAAGTTTTAAAGGGAAAATTCTACAAATCATCTGCAAGTTATTCATAAGAAAAAACATTCCAAGAATGAAGACCAAAATATAGACCAAGTTTAAGGTGAAATTGCAGGGGTAATATTCATGGATGTCAATTTTCTGTTACTGGGTATAATTACCATTATTAAAATAATTATGTTTCTTGTAAAAAACACATTTTATAAGTTTGAGACCCATAACTGGGAAATCCGATATGCTCATGTTGTAAAGGTGACATGAAATACAATTTTAATGATTTCAAGTCGGACCGTTCACAGGGATCAATGAGACATGGTATTCTACCTTTTGAGCAATCGGGTCCTAAGAAGCCAGTGAAGCAGTGGCAGTGACCTGCGACACATTCTCCGTTCCCTTTACAGTTGGTGGAGCAGCCGTCCATAGTTTCTACAAGACAGAGAAAGTGTTGAATGACTCTACACTGGGTGAGACAGAAACATATAAAATAGAAATTATACCAAACTCAGGGCATAAAGACCTTTAACACAACAATCCGTTTTACTTCCAGAACAGGCAGGAGAGCATATTAAGAGAAATACATTGGCTTGGCTCTCAGCAGAAGCTTACGTATGGGTGACAAAAGGTCAATTAAGGATAACAGACTTGACAGTTCCTTGCTACAAGGAATAGATGTCATTATGATTATAAAATAGCAGCCTTTTTAACTTGTTCATTTTGGTGCAGTAAAATAAATCCTTAAAAAAACAAATTATGCTTATTTGCATTAATTGTAAATGGAATACCTGATTTGCTTTTTTATTTTTTAACCACATTAGACTACGGTACATCCTGAAAAGAAAATCATAAGTATAGTTTTTTTTCTCAGTTGTAGTAATTAAGACTTCATTACAAATCCCGCTGCATAGTGCTGCAATATTAATTAGTGACTGTGACTGTGGAGAGGTACAAATGTACGTTACACAACGAGGAGCTACTTACCGATGGCAGTGCTAAGAACAAACACTTGTTCCATTTTCTTGCCATCGTTGTAGAAGGCAAGGTACCAGGTTCCAGCATCCATGTACTCTATGAAGCCCGTCTCCTGGAGGGAGGCCAGGATCAGGTTCCTGGGAGACGCGTTGGAATCCTCTGCCACCATCTGAACCTCCTGTTTGATCAGCTGCTTCCCGTCTAGGAGCTTGACAAAGTCAAACTGCAGCAGGAGAAGAAAACATCTGATGAAACATGAGGCCAAGGTTCGGGAGTCAGAAGAGCGGGGATGTCACGCGCCCCCTGGTTGGGCATACTGACTGAACGCGTTCCTCCAACATTACGGCATGAGCATCTTTCTCTGGCCATAACCAGAAGTCATCGTGTCCTGCCATTGATATGAAAATGACCTGAACTGAACCATATGCAACGGCCCTGAGCTGCCTTCTGACTTTGCCCTAATGAGCATGATGAGGAGACGGGCCCCCATGCTGCATTGCTGGATTACCAGATGAGTAGGATATGACAGCAGCCTGCGGCGGACACAGTGCCTTAGCCACACCAGTGTCACTCATGTTTGTGTGCTCTCAGAGACAAGCAGGGACCAGGGCTGGTATTATGCCGCTGTGGGCTGGTGACGGCATACACCAAAGCCTATCCGCCTGCCGGGCTCAGAGGGATGCCTGGCTTCACCCGACCACCCGTTCTAAATAATAAACTCGGAGCCGGGTGCGACCAGGTCCGTAACTCCAGCGACATGCCCCTAGGCCTCGCAATCACTATATGGCTCAGGTCCTCTTATGAGAGACAAATGATCCCCCACGGAACAAAAGGAAAACGCTGTTTGTAATTCAGTCGAAGCGCCGGGGTGCCATAGCTGTCGGGCTCCTGCATTTCAAATCATCAGCAATGCAAAGCAGCCAACGAGGAGGTAGAGGAGGCAGTCCCAAGACCTCCGTAATTTACTTCCAGACAGGGATCAGCACATGATGTCACACGGAACCGGAAATGGCCACTGTCGTTTCTGTTAGAATCCCCTCAGCGTCAATAGTGACAAAATCTCCTGGGAAGAAAAGAAAGGCGGAACCGTGCGTGCCACCCAGGGGACCGACTCAGATTAATGACTAAAACATCCTATTAGGATTCATCATGCGGAAGCCTGTTGGGGTTGCTGGGGCCGGTGAAACAGCCTTGTGACAGATGAGTCACTTGTGTGGAGGTCTCGCCGTGACCCTGAGTGCTCAGCCCCATGACCTGCTGGGTATTCTATCAGCAGAGGTAATAAAGGCCCGGTACGGGGGAACATATGTGGGACTGCATGCAGGGGCGAATAACTTAACCGGTGTCAGTCGACCTGGGTGACAGAGACAACTAATGATGGCCTGGGATAAGTCAAACCCACTGAGACAGGACTTGAATATTGTCCAACATTCAGTTAGCATTATATATGGCAAAATGTTATGTCTGCATTTGAAACCAAACTTTTGTTGTCTGTATTCACGCACCTACATATGCAAATGCCTATGCAAATTAGCCCACAATAAGGAGGCTTTAATTGAATTACGACAGGTCTTAATTTCTTGACGGATTTAAACTGTTAATCTTAGATAATATCAATGCTAACAAGCAGTGATTGGGGAGTTGAGGCAGTTTACTGACATCACATTAGTTCCACTAGATATTCCCTTAATTGCATTAAGTCCAGAACTATAATCTGTACGTTTTTATATTAAGTCACCCTTTCTACTAGTTTATGCAACTAACACAATAATAACTGTTGTATATCTGGTTCTTTACCAGGTCCTGGCCTATTTCAATAATTAGATCAGGAAGGTTTCATCACTTGTGGAGTTGATGTAACGAAGTGACATTTTGGCGTGCAGAATCTGCATGGCAATTAACTTTGTGTAATTAAGAATACTGGTTACATAGTAGATCAGGAGAAAGGTTAATAACATTCATTCTAAAATGGGTGGGTCAAAATTAGCATTGTAATTAGCTGAAATGGTACTCGTTATCGTCTCATACCTACAACCATACCGACGACTGAAGCACATCCGGCAAAAAAAAGAATTACGGATTTTCCATGCCAACTGCTTCTTTGCTACACACTTGGAATTACATTCAAATCTCCATGTAAATCAATTTAACAAAAATGTTGTACAGCTATTACTGTTATTGTTTTAATCACACATAAATTCACAGATACTAAATATAAAGTGTTACCCAGTTAAGTATACGCTCATCGTGTGCAGTCAATACAAGTACTGGTAGGCAGAAAACATAATTCCAGCAGATGCAATGACTGGTGAAGTGCTCAGTTAGAAAACCATAACATGATGTGTGAGTTGGGGTGTGTTTCAGACAATATAAAAGTTGATGTTGAATTACATAAGAGTATGAATGTTGGCGTGATGCTCTTGTGTGCCTGACGTAGGTAGAAGATACAGAACCTGCGTGTGTGTTGGGGGGATGTTCCTCCGCCCATAAATCCCCAAGAGGGCGTCCCGTGCCAGGGAGATGTTGAACTTCACATACTCTGGGTGGTGGATGGTGATGTGGAAACGCCAGAACAGTCCTGGGGGAATGGCCTGCATCACCTGGGTACCAATGTCCACTTCCCCTCGATCTATCACTTTACCTCTCTGGAATAGCTCCTTATCTACATATAAACACACACACATACACACACACACACACACACACACAGACAGACACACATACATAAACAAATGAGAACCGAATTCATACATATTGGCTACGGGCCCCTCTTCCTTTATCACATAATGAGATAAAAGGCAGGCAAATCTGTCTCATGTCATTGCCTCGACCAATACTTCATCCTACTCAGTCCTTTCAGGAAACATTCCTATCCTCATTTTCTGTTGAACTCAGTTCAAGCTGGCGCTACACTACTCTGAAAAGGAATAAACACGCCCGTCTAATATGCTGCAATACTTGTGCGACTCTAAGAGAAGAGCAGCAAGCTATCGGATGCTTATACACGTACCAACACCTCCCACATCCAGGCGGGAGCTAATTATTCTGCGCTGATAACCTCTGGTGTCAGCTCTCTAGCAGGTACGCCAACACACTTGGGTGTCACATTATTGATTCCCTCTCTCCTGGCGGGTAACATAAGATCAGTTCAGCTCGGCTACTACAGTACTACAGTACATGACGCTGTGTGTTGTTTTTCTTACCTTCACATTATTGTACACAGCCCTGGAAACTGAATGCTTTAAATATCCTCTAGTTCCATAAAGGGAACTTTGAAATAAATCCAAATGCACACAATTGCAATTCCATTGATAAAGATGAGCAAAACCATGCTATTTAAATAAATACAGAGCTACTGTTTATTATATTATTTTACACAGACATGTTTTGAAGATACTGGTTGTGCCATAATGTGTAACGGATCATGATAAACACATATCAAAACCGTCAGGCAATATCCATTGTAATGACGATATAATCTATGCAGTCCAAACTCTAGGTCCTGCTGGCAAACTGAGGATTGTGCTCAACGTCTACCAACATGGTTTGAACTGGCAAATGACCAGATGTATAAATCCATAAATCCAATCACTGATAAACATAAAAATACTTAAGAAGAAGGGATCTTATTCTGCACTGGACAGGATAAAAAAATATAGAATTGTGTTTAGAAACTTTAGCAAGACAAAACAACTCACATATAACTCAGATATATTATCCCGCAACAAATAGAGACACGAACATCATGTTCTCAGCCTTCTCCTGTAATGATCCAAATCCCTGGTAGGAGGTGCACTGTTCATTATTAAGTTCATTATTAGGGGGTATAACAAAACACCAAGTAATGGTTCAAAAAATCTCTGGATTATGCCTTTAATAGTCTTTGCGCTTGTGCTTTAATACTCATAGACAAATTAAGGTTCAGTCTCTTTTAAATTGGATGAAGCTCAGGTGTCTCTAGTTTTGGTGTTTCAAAGCCCTTCTTTTTAGATGTGTTGTATACAATTATGTATATCACACCCTCAGTTATGGATGTTACAGATTCAAATGGACAAATATTGTCAATATATGAATCCAAATACTACATTATAACACATTTCATGTAGTTTGGAATGTTTTCAATAGGTCAGTGGAAAACATTGTACATTAGAATTTCTAGAGAATCTAGAGAATCCTTAATAAAACACATCATTTTCAAGATATCTGTTCCAGTGAAAGTCTGAAAAACATATAACTTTCACAAATAAATGTGGTGGATGTACAAACTTCTGAAGCTAAGCTACAGTATAATAAAATATTATACATCCCATATACAACTGCTACGGATGTTACAGAATTTTCACAATGCTAAAAAGGTATACTGACAAAAGAAATAAAAGACAGAAACCAATTATAGATCATGTAATACCTTGATGAAAGAAGGCTCTATAGAGACATTTACAAGAGGATGACATCAAGGTGCCTGCTGTACAAATACATGTCGTGTGCTCATTTTTATCAAGGGTGCAAATTCTAGACTTTATTGTAACTGTCTAAAGTCTAGACATCGGAGGACATGGATTGATCACACTGTAGCCTTGACGACAACCTTGCGAAAAATCTAGGTTTTGTAGAAACTGTGTTCTTTTTTTCATTGGGAAAAGCTTCACCAGACTGGAGCAGGTGTACAATGTAATGGCGGTAATACTGTGTTGCTCCCAGAAGGCACAACCACTGTAAAGCTGAGTGAAGCTGTTCAGGAGAGACAGTGTTTGGTTTGGTGCCCCTGCCATCACAGAACCCATCACACGCTAATGAAGGCATATCTGACTTGTGCCTCTCCTGCACGGCATCTCACCTGCCACTTACACTGGGTTCAGAGGAGGGTAGAGGAAATAATTCCAAAAAATGCTTCAAAATAGTCTGACATACAAGTACATTAATTATAATAGCCTAAGGGTTATTCTCATAAAACAATTATTCCAGCAATCCATTTTGAATGCAGTGGATCCTTATTTTAAATTAGAGTAATATTTTTCCCCACATTTTAATAGACCGAATAAAAAAAAAAGCTTTTTTTACTTGGGTTCTTCTGTTGACTGAGACAAAGCAAAATAAGCTATTATTATTCACATTAATCTATATGATATATGCTGAGAATAATCTAATTGCTATTCTAAAGAGCCCAATTAAAGGGGACCAATTATATATAAAGGACTGGGCCAATTCAACATCCTATGGGGAGGTCAACTAAACAATGTCCCAATGTTCTACAAAAAGAGAGAAATGACAATAAAATATATATTATTATCAACAAAGGAATTACAATTGTTTTAAGCTTTTATTACGTAAAATACCAAGACATAATGTAATTGAGCATGCCCGTACACAATGTGCGTTTGTTTTGGAGAACAGAGAGGTTGGAAAGGGAGCTGGCTGGAGAACCTATGGTCTGAAAGAGTTAACAGTGATGCTGTGGGCTGTAGCCTGCTAGAGGATTAAGTCACGCTCTCTTACTTTAATTAACTGCCCATGAAGCTCCTCATGATTACTTCATAGTCAATGCATGCTAATGTGACCCAGCACAGCTATGCTACATTGTGCCAGCCACAGAGCACACAGCCTTATACTGTGTCAATCCAGCAGTACTACCCGCAGTGTTTCCTATTCCTCCCCATGGTAAGAGTAGGGATAGATGTATCAGAGGGCTATGACATGTGAATACTGAAACTCAGACACCAAGCTTTTACTGAGATTCATTATGTGCTTATGCAGGGGCAATCCAATATTTTCATAACTGATTTGATTTTAATCTACTCTTAAACATTGCCCTAGTTGCAGAGAACATTTTCTGGTTCACGCACTTATAGAAATAGAATTGAATTATGTGGAATGGAACTGAATTATTTCACTCATTGTCGATATGGAATTGTACGTCTGCTGTATTTGGGGCCCCAGGGTTGGTCTGGTGTTATTGGAATAATTCTATTTTTCTATCTCAATGATTCTATGATTTTATTTTTCGGAAGTGGAAAATTTCTATAATCAGATCTTTATCGTGCTAATGGAGGCAGTGCCCTGCGAACACATGAGGAGTTTTCACTCAGGGATGACCCGTGCATAACCCACCCACCTAACTACCACACTCTTTTATCTGAACCGAAATACAGCATCACAAGAGGGAAATCATTACTTCTTTCTATTGCATCTAGCTCACTTGTTATAAGACAATAGGTTTATTATATACACAGAGGTGGAGAAATAGCATGGGAGCCCACGGTTAACCTGTTGAGATAAAACCCTCGCACTAGCTTGTGGTTTTCAGTGAGGTAAAACCCATTCCCTGGCCTGGGTTTTATGATCTAAGTGAGATAAAACCTGTTCATAGCCCTGTGTTCTATGATCTAACAGTGAGGTAAAACCCATTCTCTGGCCTGTATTTTATGGTCTAACAGTGAGGTAAAACCCATTCTCTGGCCTGTATTTTATGGTCTAACAGTGAGGCAAAACCTGTTCACTGGCCTCTGTTTTATGGTCTAATAGTGAGGTAAAACACATTCAATGGCTTGTATTTTATGGTCAAACAGTGAGGCAAAACCTATTCACTGCCCTCTGTTTTATGGTCTAATAGTGAGGTAAAACACATTCAATGGCTTGTATTTTATGGTCAAACAGTGAGGCAAAACCCATTCACTGGCCTGTTTCATGGTCTAATAGTGAGGTAAAACACATTCAATGGCTTGTATTTTATGGTCTAACAGTGAGGCCAAAACTGATCACTGGCATGAGTTTTATGATCTAACAGTGAGGCAAAACCCACGCACTAGCTTCTGTTGTGTGGTCTAACAGTGAGGTAAAACCCATTCAATGGCTTGTATTTTATGGTCTAACAGTGAGGCAAAACCCGTTCACTGGCCTGTGTTTTATGGTCTAATAGTGAGGTAAAACCCATTCAATGGCTTGTATTTTATGGTCTAACAGTGAGGCAAAACCTGTTCACTGGCCTGTGTTTTATGGTCTAATAGTGAGAATAATAAACTAGAGGTTTCTTAACAGAGGCTAAACCATTGCCCACAACCACATACCTTTGTTGGTGTTGTTGAGGCCGGGGAGATCGAAGGGAGTGAAGGTTATGTCTATGCTCTCAGAGTCTCTGTCCAGTTTGCTGAGTCCATTCTCATAGAGCTGCCCATCCACTGGCTGCAGGTGCCAGGTCAGCCCAAACAAGTGCACTGCTGTAGGGGAGAGCCATGGTGCCATGGTTTAGCATCAGGCGGAAAGATTAGCGCTACAGAGAGACATTCAGGGCAACCATCATTCAAACTTAAGAGTAAGAAATGTGATTATACCTTGGTGCAGGAAACAAAGTGACTAACTACACTATGGTGCTACTGGTTCCTGCACCATGGCTGTATATCAAAATTGGAGTTATTTGACAGTGAACTAGTCATTAGAGCTAAGGAGAGAGTCTCCTTATTAAAGCACAGAAAAACAATAGAACATCATTAGTGTGCCATTTGTCTCCTTCATGACAACGTCACTGTCTTTTTATCTACCACACCTTAATGTGATTAAACAAACCCCAAACAAGTATCTTTAGATACAGGAGTGGTAAATCACCATATGAGGCTTATGAAATCAAATGCAATATTTATAAGTAGCTGTCTAATCTCCAAAGGAAGAGGGGATAAACTATGAATAAAGTAATTGAATAAAGAAACCAACATGGTCAAAATTAAACATTTATTTGATGTGAGGCTGAAAAATTGAATTAATTGAGAATGATTCCACTGCCACAATGTTTGGCTCCTTGTCTCCAAGATGGTGAGGCATGTGTCAAAACTCAGCTCCCTCAGGTTATTTAGTCCCATTCTCAGTAATCCAAGGAGCATTTCGAAGAATGGCAGAGCCAGTTCCCTACTGGCAGAGTAAGCATTCAAATCCACTGGGAAAAATGTTCTGGCATATAATTTGGAAGTAATCATTATTTTTATTTTTTTTACATTTCAGATAATCCAGTATTTGACAAACACATCACACCTCTCACGGTTCCTCAATCCAGACTAAGATAATCACTCCATTAGGATGCACCACAACACTAGTCCCCATAATAAAGTAGAAGTGTTAAAACAAAGGTGAACAAAGACCAGACACCGACAGAGACAGGCACCAACACATTTCTGAGCACAACACAAGCACCTGACTGCCGAAAGGAAGAGGGAGACGAGGCTAATTAGCAACTAACTACTATGTATACCACCTGATTCAAAAACCATAATAAACCACAAACCCAGCAGGACTCTTCAGCACTGATTAGCCATGGTGGAGACAAACAGTGGGATTTGGAAAGGTGCTACTCTAACAGCCATTCACTCAGTATTGCTGCATTTAGACACGCAGATCAATGTAATTCACCCCTGACCGCTTCAAAGCGCTTTCTTATTCATCTGTCTTTGAAGCGCAGCAAGGCCAGTCATATTGGGGGAAGGTCTTAAAGAATGCGTGTTGAAAAAATATATTTTTTTGCAGCCAGCTGAGCGGGAATGCCTAATTAGAGTGAAAGTAGTTCACACCAATCTGCATCTGTTTTACATATTCAGTGAAGGAATAATTGATAGTATCTGCTTTTAAAATGTATAATGTGTATAATGATTATGCAGTTTTTAGAGGGAAGAATTAGATTAAAACCTTGTCCTGTACTTGGGAAGACCCAGAGAAAGAGACAGCTGTTATAGTTGTAATGAAATTTAGAGAGAAAGATATTGCCGCAATAACAGATAACAGTTTTGTTTGGTGTTTACCAATAATGAGGAAGAGACAATTTGATTAAATATTGTCTCAAAATAAGGAGAGGGAATGTTTGGCTCTGGAGGAGACTGTGTGTAGTCCATGTTAAACCGCTTTGAACTATTGTTTTAAAACATGTTAATTGATTCAGGCCAAACCGTAAAATTACAATATGATCTTCTTGTCCAATTGTTTTTGCTCAACAGGAAAATAAATTAACATTTGAAAATACATTAACAATCTACAATTGTGCACCTTGGATTCTCCTGTGCACAAACATGCCCTACATTTATTTATTTAAAGTAATATACTGTGAACAAATTAGGTCTGGTGTAAAGGTGCAACATGCCCATTTAAGGCTTTCACCAGTATTCCACACAAAGATATGAAACTATGAGGAGGGCCCTTTAAAGGACCATAGACCAAGTAGCTAGTTCTACCTTCATGCCTAAAGGCCATACATTTATGAGTCTAATTCCAATTTAGAGGCATAAAGTAGCACAAAACCAAAGCTACACGCCTAAAGTATCACATCGCCCAATTACGTTTCATCAATAGCTATTATCCTTTGACAGGCAACGATGTAAACTAGTCAGTGAGTGAGGCCAGAAATAATTAAATCACAACACATGGACTGCAATGCGTGTTGGGAAGGGAAAATTAGGTTATGTTCCACAGTTGACCTACCACACAATAGGCCTGCACGACGATACCATTGTCTTAAAGTAGCTACAAATCAGGGCTTTATCTATGTGATAGTAAGATTACTGGGGCATCAGTTTGCATTACTCTGTATTGGTGCCCTGCGGAGATCTGTGGGAAGACTTTGGGGAGGGGTAATGAAGAGCAAGCACTGGATTGGATTCTCAGCAGGGGGCCCGATGTGCAGGATCCAACACCAATCATTTCCACGCATAGGGAATCCAGGGAGGATTTTTCTTAAACGCAGTTCAGTTCAGACTGAAAGTATCTCACCACATGCAACTGGCAGCCTCCCACCCCATATTAGCTTACCAGTCAATACTATACTAGCAGTGGTTGGGCACAACTGAGTAGTTACAGCCAGAAGCTGACTTACAGGGAGCTCCACATTTTTTGGACAGTGACAAAGGTTTTAGCTCTGTATTCCAACACTTAGGATTTGAAATCACACAAGGACTGTGGGGATAAAGTGCAGACTGTCTTTAATTTGAGGATATTTTTTCATCTACTGTATACTGGGTAAACCATTTAGAAATAACAGCACATTTTGAACAAAGTCCCCCGATTTTAGGGTACAAGAGATATTTGGACAGTTGGCTTCACATCTGTTTCTTATCAGGCACAGGGGCCCAGATGTCAGCCTTGCACCGCCACCTCAGATGAGCAGGCTGAAGGAGGAGGTTCAGGACCATGGACAGTGTGCCTGAGGAAGCGACATCCAGGAAAAGGACGCTGCTGAGGTCAGCCTAGCTTGTCAGCCCCAATGACACACAGCTGCAAGCGATTATGCCCTGTTACTGGCTGGGATAAAAGGAGAACCAGGAGAGGTATGAGAAAAGACGTTGATCTCCTGTGTCTCTGTGTGTTCCGACCACAGATAGCGACGCCTAAGAAAAGCCATCGCCCTAATGGAGAGACACCAGCCCCAGCTGCAAAGAGAGCCAAAGGAAGAACAAAGAACCAGCCAGCAAAGCTTTGTTTTCTCTTTTCCCTGTAAAATACAGACCTGTGTCCTCCCCAGGTGCTACAGCAGGGATTTATTTTCCATCGTGTTTCCATCGTGTTTCCATCGTGTTTCCATAAGTGTTTCCATCGTGTTTCCATCGTGTTTCCATCGTGTTTCCATCGTGTTTCCATAAGTGTATCCATAAGTGTATCCATAAGTGTTTCCATAAGTGTATCCATAAGTGTATCCATAAGTGTTTCCATAAGTGTATCCATAAGTGTATCCATAAGTGTATCCATAAGTGTATCCATAAGTGTATCCATAAGAGAGCTATGAATGTCTTGATTCTACACTTTCAATTTGCATTTGGAGTCTGTCGCAGATGGACACATGATTAACATATACCCGAATGATGGACAGAGGAAAGTCTGGAGAAAAAAGGAACTGCCCATTATCTGAAGCTTAGAAGCTCATCTATGAAACATGGGCACTTTAGAATTGGGGCAGTAGCACAATCAAGTGCACAGAGACATATTGTTTGCTCAGATTCAAACACATGCCTCTGGACAGCACTTCATCATGCAGCTGGACAATGACCCAAAACACACTGCCATACCTACCAAGGAGTGTTTTAGTGCCAAAAAGTAGAACGTTATTGGCTGGCCAAGTCTAGCACCTAATCTGAATCCAATTGAACAAGGCTTTTACATTCTAAAAACAAGACTGAGGCATAAAAGCCCCAAAATAAGCAGGAACAGAAGTTGGCTGCAGTAAAGGCCTGGCAGAGCATCACGAGGGAAGATTCTTAGCGCCTGGTCTATAGTTAACAAATGTCAGACAATCACAGCATTCAAAGGATATAGAACAAAGTACGAATACTGATTACTTTATTATTTATGATATGAATTTGTCCAAATATTTATAGTAACCTTAAATGTAGGGACTATGTACAAAACATGGGGAAATGTCGAAAAGGTTTATTGTTACTGTTTGAATACTTCTGGAGATCATCATTGATTAAACAATGTAAAGAAAACACCTAAACCGGTTTCAAGACTGTTTACCTGTTCATTTTACAGTTGAGGTAGTCTAACCTTGCCATCAGCTCTACATCCGTTTAGTGTATATCATCCAAAAAACACAGTAGGATACTTCAAACACTACTGTATAACTCAAGACTGATTTGCATATCCCTAATCTCAAATCATTGAGATCAAAGTGATACTACAGTATAAAGAACTTCATTCTATGGATGTTTCACTGGTGATATAATTAATCATTCACAATCGAATGAGATTGTGTTTTTTTTTTTGTGTCAGTAATGTACTATAATATTACAATTGATTATGTTACGTAGGTTAGAATAATGTGAAGATTATGTAATCTTGTAGACCTGGATTTTTCTTTGATATAAATGTAATAAACTCACCACTATTGCCTGTGCTTTAGTCGTAGAGTAGAAACATGGCTTAGAAAATAAACACGAGATTTGCCCATGCACAGAAGCTCCAAAGAGAATTGGGATCTTTGTCTGGGATGTTGGTCCAGGGGAATTAAGATCTTGAAAAGGTTGCTTATGTAAGGCTAATAATGCTAATTCCAGGCTGGGGCATAGGTGAATGATGGCTTGTTGTGAAAAATTACTACATGGGCCTTCAACTACTCAAGTTAAGTGATATTCTCCCAAAACTATTCCTTTAACTATATTTATACCCTTTGCTGCATTTGTCTCTCATCCACAAATTTTAGCAAAAATACGCCGATCAGCCATAACATTATGATCAACTGCCTAACATTTTGTAGGACCCCCTTTTGACGCCAAAACAGCCCTGACCCATCGAGGCATGGACTCCACTAGACCTCTGAAGGTGTGCTTGTAGTATCTGGCACCAAGACGTTAGCAGCAGATCCTTTAAGTCCTGTAAGTTGCGAGGTGGGGCCTCCATGGATCGGACTTGTTTGTCCAGTACATCCCACAGATGCTTGATTGGATTGAGATCTGGGGAATTTGGAGGCCAAGTCAACACCTTGAACTCGTTGTTGTGTTCCTCAAACTATTCCTGAACCATGTTTGCTTTGTGGCAGGGCGCATTATCCTGCTGAAAGTGCCATCAGGGAATACCGTTGCCATGAAAGGGGACACATAGTCTGCAACAATGCTTAGGTAGGTATTCCACATGAATCTACCATCTACACATGAAAGGTCTACCATCTGAACATTGCACAAAGCATCACACTGCCTCCGCCAGCTTCTCCAGGTAAGTGACGCTTACGCACCGAGCCATCCACGTGATGTTAAAGAAAACATGATTCATCAGACCAGGTCACCTTCTTCCATTGCTCAGTGGTCTAGTTCTGATGCTCATGTGCCCATTGTAGGCGCTTTCAGCACTGGACAGGGGTCAGCATTGGCACCCTGACTAGTCTGCGACTATGCAGCCCCATACGCAACAAACTGCAAGGCACCGTGTTTTCTGACACCTTTCTATCAGTACCAGCATTGACTTTTTCAGCAATATGAGCGACAATAGCTCGTCTGTTGGATCGGACCACACAGGCCAGCCTTCCCCCACATGCACCAATAAGCCTTGTCCGCCCATGACCCTGTCGCTGGTTCAACGCTTTTCCTTCCTTGGACCATTTTTGATAGGTACTGACCAATACAGACCGAGAACACCCCACAAGAGCTGCAGTTTAGGAGATAATCTGACCCAGTCATCTAGCCATCACAATTAGTCCCTTCTCAAAGTCGCTCAGATCCTTAAGGGGCTTACACACCGGAACCAGCAACCGCCGGCCGAAACGCCTCGTTTTTATTAATCATCTGCGGCAATTAGGGCAGCATGTAAAGAGGCAGAAATGTTGAGCATTTTTCTGGGGATCATTCACATTTTGGTCAACATCTACTCTGACTTGTCATATCAGATCGCCAAGTATGTTAATATTATAATTTCAGTTAGTAATATGTACAACTGAAACTAAACCGAATGTAAAATATCGTTTTGGTACGTGTTGTGATCCAATGAATATAGTCTAGTTTAACAGCGCATGTAACTTTTTTGTGTGTGGCACTAAAATTGTAAACTCCGAGTTTCCCCCGGAATGGACCTTGGGGCCGTAACGATAGCAACCGAAGTAGCCTAGCACACCTGATGCAACATAGTAAACATGGCAAAATGCCAAACTTATGTGCCTTCCTTCGTTTAGGGAATAATGGCCAATTAATTTTGTACTATATAACTATATAATTATTGGACGTTGTGTAATTTAACTCCAGGTAATTTAACTCCAGGTACAAAACCACAATGTTTGGCTACCGTCCAGCAGCAAGAGGCAAAAGTTGAGGCAACATGGTTGAGTTTCAGCAGCAGGCCCAAATATTGTGCGTGTTCCCGTGGGCGGCGGCCGCCTTGCTTAGGCATGCCGCTGCCGCCGAGGATTCATTGAATTTAATGGAGGAGGCAGCGGTTGCCAGTTCCGGTGTGTAAGCCCCTTTACGCTTGCGCTTTTACCTTTCTCACCTTTAATAATTGTACTTTCAAGTCCCAGTGCAGTCTTTGTTCATGAATTTCTAAAAACCCATTACATGTATTTCCATGAGTCTCTTTTAGCCTTGAAAATTCTCTGTCATAATGTGTGGGCATTATGAAACAATATATTTACATACGTTATTCTTCACTTTGACATTATGGACTTTTTTGTGTTGATTAGTGTAAAAAATGCTTGACTAAATCCAATTTGATGTCATGTTGTAACACAATAAAATATGGAAGTCCAAAGGGGTAAATATTTTTCTGAGCCACGGTAAATCAATCAACTTTGAAAGAGAAAATTATAATTTTAAATCCCCTTTATTGTATAGACACCCAACACTACAGTAGATTACTTTTCAACCCTCAGACGTCTTAATCAAAAGTGCTAGCCTGCAAGAAACACATTGATGAAGTCTGAGGTTCCCCACTTTCTTGCATTAGGCATCTTCAACCCTTAGCCTCGCTGACAGCATATCCTCAAACATGTCCACCACATCCATAGACCCCTGTCCCTGTATGCATTTTTTTATAGTCTTCCAGATGCTAGCTTGGCTGCTCCTGATAATAAGTAGGACTAACACACCCGTAAGCACAAAACAAAACTGTGCTCCAATAATGAGAGCAAGAGAGAACGACAGACAGTTTGCGGGCATAGTGTAAAAAATCTTTGTGTTGATCATTACCAGAGCATGTTTCAGTATGAAAAACTGCCTACAGTCTCTTGTCGGCAAATGACAGGAAAAGCTCCATTAACTATGTTTGAGTACATTGGGAAAAGATACATCCCAAAACCTCTGCAATTAGTATGAGTCCCACTGCTATAGGACTGGCCTCAAAGTCCATTTTGAGCTTCAGGAGAGGTGTCAGTTTAAGTAGAGATTGGCACTTGATTTAAACTTCCCTGAACTGGGGGAAATAATTCACTGCCTGCCCCCTGCAGCCCAGCCTCTGCTCTCTTCAAAAAGGGCATTGTTTGTTTTATAGAGCCACAACCAGAATGTTAATGAGAGACTGAAGAGAAAATGGATCGATCAATACGATCACAATGAGGCATGAAAGGTCTGCTACCTTCAAGGCAAGTCGCCTGGAATCATAAATTCCTTGGCTGCCCAGCTCCCTTTCAACACAGAGACTCTGACTCGGACCCTTTGACATTACTCAGTCTTATTGATCCTAACACTTTTCAGTCTGTTAAACCAATACCACAGCTGACAGCTATCCTTTACAGTGCCCTAATGAACTGAAAAAATCTAAACGTTTAATTTTCTCCAAGGAATATTCTTTCCCTCTCTGAGTTGCAGCCTGTCAATACACCTTGGAGAGAGATATCTAAACTTCATTAGGACTTTTCTTTTACTCGATACAAACTCCTTAAAAGGTAGGGGAGTTTTATTGCTTAAAAGTTATTGCACTAATAAACATAATGGGAGAAGTAATCAATCTGCGGTCAGTTTGCAGGTGAAGTGTTGCAGTTAGAAGAACTGCTAAGGCCTGCGAGAGTGTCCATCACGGAGACAGAGGAGGTGGCAGGGGACACTTTGTTTCTTCCAGGCTTTATAGCATTCTGACTTGAAAACAGGCCATTGTAACTTTCTGTTCAGCTTGTATCACCTCTGGGTATTTGGGTGGTATTTTGGAGTATTTTAATTAGGACCAGGTTGTCCCCTTCGTGAAGCAAGAGTGTTTCTGAGGAAAATGGAGTAGGTTCAGTCAGAGGGAGTCTGGGTTAGTGTGCTATATCAGCAGTAAGCCTGCCTGTTCTTCTATTTCTCTCCATAACATTCTCATCATTCATTCATTGCCCTGGGGCTTGTGTGCCTCTAAATATGACACAATGACATGTCAACGCTGTCTTTGAGGCTTTCCTTTCAATATGTTGGCTAGATTCAATGGAAAATTCAGCAGCAGCTTAAATAGCTGTATGGCTGGAGGTCTACAAAGTGTCAAATGCAGATTGTCCTGACAGCTTCCATTTTACTGTCCGTAGCACCTATTGGACATTCCCAGATTTTCTACACAAATAACAACGCATTCTCAACAGAAAAGTTTGTTTCGGTTATTTGACAGAGAATTTCCAAGTGGAGAGTAAAGTGGCATGTGTTCTAACGGGCAGTGTGTCATATTTTGTTCTGTAATACATTATAATGACATTTTATAATACATTATACACTCACCTAAAGGATTATTAGGAACACCATACTAATACTGTGTTTGACCCCTTTTTGCTTTCAGAACTGCCTTAATTCTACGTGGCATTGATTCAACAAGGTGCTGAAAGCATTCTTTAGAAATGTTGGTCCATATTGATAGGATAGCATCTTGCAGTTAATGGAGATTTGTGAGATGCACATCCAGGGCACGAAGCTCCCGTTCCCCCACATCCCAAAGATGCTCTATTGGGTTGAGATCTGGTGACTGTGGGGGCCATTTCAGTACAGTGAACTCATTGTCATGTTCAAGAAACCAATTTGAAATAATTCGAGCTTTGTGACATGGTGCATTATCTTGCTGGAAGTAGCCATCAGAGGATGGGTACATGGTGGTCATAAAGGGATGGACATGATCAGAAACAATGCTCAGGTAGGCCATGGCGTTTAAACGATGCCCAATTGGCACTAAGGGGCCTAAAGTGTGCCAATAAAACATCCCCCACACCATTACACCACCACCACCAGCCTGCACAGTGGTAATAAAGCATGATGGATCCATGTTCTCATTTTGTTTACGCCAAATTCTGACTCTACCATCTGAATGTCTCAACAGAAATCGAGACTCATCAGACCAGGCAACAGTCTTCCAGTCTTCAACTGTCCAATTTTGGTGAGTTCGTGCAAATTGTAGCCTCTTTTTCCTGGAGATGAGTGGTTCCCGGTGGGGTCTTCTGCTGTTGTAGCCCATCCGCCTCAAGGTTGTGCGTGTTGTGGCCTACCTCGGTTGTAACGAGTGGTTATTCCAGTCAAAGTTGCTCTTCTATCAGCTTGAATCAGTCGGCCCATTCTCCTCTGACCTCTAGCATCAACAAGGCATTTTCGCCCACAGGACTGCCGCATACTGGATGTTTTTCCCTTTTCACACCATTCTTTGTAAACCCTAGAAATGGTTGTGCGTGAAAATCCCAGTAACTGAGCAGATCGTGAAATACTCAGACCGGCCCGTCTGGCACCAACAACCATACCACGCTCACAATTGCTTAAATCACCTTTCTTACCCATTCTGACATTCAGTTTGGAGTTCAGGAGATTGTCTTGACCAGGACCAGACCCCTAAATGCATTGAAGCAACTGCCATGTGATTGGTTGATTAGATAATTGCATTAATGAGAAATTGAACAGGTGTTCCTAATAATCCTTTAGGTGAGTGTATGTATGATATAGAAAAAGGTAAATATATTTAGTCTTCAATATAGGATTTAGTCTTCAATACTAATATTGTATTTTTTATGGATGCATGATGAGCACTATAAAAATATAATACCTGCAATGTAAATACTACAATTGTTAGTTTAGCTCAGTTGTTGCTGTCTTGCAGTGACTCTCTTCTGGGTTCTGGACTAGCATGAACCAAAAGAGAGTCAGAAGAGACAGCAGATAAATAACAAGGTTGATCACACCAATTGTGCCATCAAGCAAAATCATAAAGGCCTGTGTTAGAGCAAAGAGAGATCCATGTTTTTGGTGATCTGTGATGACTGGCATCTTTCATGTTCACTGAGATGTGTGACATGTCATCACTGAGCAGAGGCTTGTGTGTAATATATTTTCCACCTTTGTTATTTATTTGACATTTTTATGTAACTTACCAACATTATTCGTAATGACGGTACATCTGTTCATATACGATTTGGACTGACTGCCTAATAACTAGAGGGTATTAAAATGTAGTTGCTCATTTCAAAGCTGTTTAGTACAAACTCAGGAAATACAGCATTTTATTAATGCATGCTACTACTGTACACTTATGGATTTTTGTTTTGTCAACTCAAAATAGGCAGTATAGCATTTACAAATAGAAGAATGAAAAATAAAATAGAGAGTTGTTAAGATGCAGTAAACGTTTGTTAGACAGCGGAGGATTTACAATCCTTATCCCTCGTGCAAGCTATGGGATGATGGCTACCTTTGAAACTGCCTTATTAAATGGGTGTTAATGCATGGTCATGGAGTTTAGTAAATTGCAGGTCTGAGGATCCAAATAGGGTGCCTAAAGTCCTCCATCTTGCACTGTGTTGCACTTCCTAAGATCTTTATTGATCTTATGTAGGAAGCTTAAGGGCATCATCTCAATTAGGAAAAACACACAGACATCTCTGGGTCATTCCCATCTACAGAGATGGCACATGAAGGTTATAATGTTCTTATATTAATATCAGTCAGTCTTAGACAGAACACAATGCCAGACTGAAAGACTAGGCCTAAAAGGTCATTTTTAATTTCTTGTTGCACTTACCTTATGAGAAATGAATGAGAGGTTCCAAACCAACACATTATTTCAGGTATATTATTTCCAGATGAATGGTTTATTGATAAACTAGCATACCCAGTTCAGACAGGAAACCCAAGTGGTCATTAGACCAGCCACTCATCAGCTGATGTCAGGATCGCTCCTATCACAACGTCAGATTTCATCTGACCACATAATCGTCAGGTTAATCACTGATGTTACGCACGCTGATGTGTGTTGGACTTCAGCATGTCGGTGCGACACACCCACCACCCTTCCTCCAACTGTTTGGTTCGGTTTGTGGCAGTCCCATGGAACTTAAGACCCAGTAGCAGCCCTGCCTGGTGTGTGAGTACCGGGCAATCAGACGCAACCATGGCCAACTGTGGTGGTAATTGTTTGTCTCCATTTCCCTTCTCAGTTTGTTAAGTAAACAGCGGCTGGACGGACCAAACCTCACAGCTACGAACTCGTTATGTACGGATCGAGCGACGGCTCAGTTTTAAGCTCCTAGATGTTCATGTTGTACTATTATGAACTGTTCGTCCTGGTGTTGATTTTGGCATGCTTTTAGAGGCACTTACGTGTCTCTTCACATAGAGAGTCCAATAATTTTTACGCCGTCAGCTCATAGTTTGTTAAGGTACTACTCAGTCCGGTCTACATTTCGGATGTAGTTGTCTTACTGATGTTATCAGGGACGTCGCTAAGCCTATTTTAGGGGACTTAGCCCCCCTAAAATATGAATTAGTCCCCCCTAAATAAATCAATGTATCAGTCAATATATTTTTTCTGTGATTTCTTTTTTTCTGCAACCTTTCCATCGCATCTCAACTTCTTACAAATTGTATATAAATTATATAGAATCATGTTCATTTGGCAGCATGTTTTTGTTTGTTTGATGCTTTGAACGTAACTCGCTGACCTGAAGTGAGCTGTCACTAACCAAAAAAAATAAATGAATTTCTCGTTAATGACATGCTAGCTAACATTTGTATGCCACTAATAATCCTCACAAACATTGATGACTTGATCAAATGATTACTCGGTACAAGATGTTTTTCAAAATGATGTTCAATTCTTAGTTTCTACGGAACACAGTTGCAAAACTGCATGTTTCACAGATTCACGTTTGTTTGGGTTTGAAGTTAAGATATTGCAACATATTCTGTTCAGAGGAAGGGAGATATGGTTATTTAATTTCTATTTTTAATTATGATACATTTTTTAATGACTTCATTACGAGATGAGTGGGCTAATGAAATCTCGCTTAGAAACAGAATATGTACTGTATGTAGATGCTTATTTACTATAAGCTCTAGTTGACGAAAGTATTTTGGCTACATAATACAGTCGTTTAATGCCTTTTGTTGGTGTCGGATGGATGAGGACAGAGCGGACTTTAATTTCTTTATTTGGAGAGAATTTAAGTCATATTAGTTAGGTAAGTGTCAAACAAACTATGAGACTGGTCTATTTTTAACTAACCTTGACCAAAAATAAACTTATTTTGATAGATTTTACACCTGTTGTTACTCTAAAAATACATGATGAAAAGATGTTTTAACTAACTGCATTTAGTTTGTTTTAGCTTTTCTGCGGTCATTTATGGGAATGTATCCATAATAATAATAGGGGAAAGTGGGCCATGTTGTCACACTTTTCACACTGTGTAACATTTAAGGGCACAATACATCACAATCCTATAATGTCACTCCAAATGAAAGAAGGAAGTCTTGGGCACATATTTTGTATTCATTACCTCCTCATATCTTATTTCAGTATGGAGTTGTAGAGCGTTAAATAGAGTGTGCACACTATCAGCGGGTAAGTTGTCACACTATGTAGGGTACGTTTTCAAATTGGATTATCAACAAATAAGAGCACAACTAATTCATAATGAATATTGATTTCAACTTCAAACCAAATTCAACTTCATTAAAAACTCAAAATGAAAACAATCATGCCTAGAGAATCTGGCAAATCATGCCTGTCAGTCAAAACAATAATGCTGGCATAGCAGCTCCAACTTCACCTGCCTCACAGCCTTTAACATTGACAGGTGGTGTGCTGTCATTCTCTGTCTTTCTTTTATAATTTCTTACAATCTTTCTTTCCTCCCCCTCTTTTTTCCATTCCTTCCTTCCTTTATTCTTTCCTTCCAAAACACATTTCCTCATTGCAACTGCATATTCATTACAGGCTTATTATGCCCTCCTCTCTATCTACTACCCTTGTCTCCACAATCCAATTCATAACACCACACTAAATTCATGACACTGTATGAACTAGTGTATGAGTGGACATACTGTCTCACACAGTAGGCAATTAGTGTGTTAGTAGACACATACACAAACACACAGACACTCCAGAGCCTGTCTTGTGTAGACTAGTCCAGGGATATGTCAGCTGCTTTAAACTCTATGTATATATAATAATCAGTTTAGAGTAACACTTAATAGTATTATCAGAGCTGATTAAAAAAGTATTACAATATTTTCTAAGCATTTTCTTTGTGTCTATTTACACCGGGGCAAGTTGTCACATGTGGAAACTTGCCCCAAGGTCATTGAGACAACTTGCCCCAAACTGACGTGTGTTAATGTTGGCTAAATCTTAAGTTTATCTCAATATAGGACTGCAGATAAAGTATCAAAAGACATGTTATTGTCTCCTCTACTCAGTGCAAAATTATAATTGTCTACATTCATACCTAACAAGGTTGTCTTGTATAAAATGTGGCACATTTTTACTTTTGGGGAAAAATAAGAATCTTGAGCTAACCCCAGATTAGAGTGATCTTGATCACTTGTGAACAGGAAGTTGACCATAGAACTTGTAGCCACACAAAATAGCACTCACTTCATCGGCACAACGTTCTGAGACGTGCTTCCCGAATAGTGACGTGTAGTTCGTGAACGATTTGTTAATTTTTAACAAATCTTTTCAGTGACTCTGGAATCACAAGTCCTTTTTTCTAGTGACTCGTTCAGTTGTATCGTTCATTCGAATGTCTGACAGCGGATTTCTACAACGTGATTACTTGCTTCATGCCCGGTGCTCCAGCTCAGTTATCTGATCAATGTCTATGTACATTTGAAAAGAGAAAAATAGATCAAGGCAGGAACATCATAAAGACATGTTTATCACTGATAATTGAACGCAGATTATAATAATTAATATATTTTGTTGATTACTGATGTCATGAAAAAAAACTAATTAAAGCAAGCACGGAGTCGCTGCCTTTGCCTAATTAAAAAAACGACTGACTCGTTCAATGGAATGGTTGTATCGCTCATTTGAACGCGGAACCCATCCACGGAATAAGCTGTTAGTTTTACGTTCGCAAAGAAACATAGATCAAGACAGTAGGTTAATAAAGACCTGTTTTTAATAGATAATTGGACACATAGTAGGTCTAAAATAATTTGGCTAATGTAGTAGTTGATTTGTGTATTGTAATGATAAACCAATGATTAAAACATTTTCCTGAAAGACTCGACAAGCTCAAAGTCAGTAGAAAGAATCAAACTTCACACAACTGGTCCTGAAACACTTCTGGACACTTGACGCCCGGGGTCGAAAGATCACGTGTTATTGAAAGAAACCTGTGTCGTTGAGTCACAAACAATTTACTGTCTCAGGTTTCAAAAACCAGGTGCAACAAACGCCAACAACTTTGAATGAGTGGTGTCACTTTGTTGCATGTTAGCCTAGTTGATAGAACCTTAGAAATGTTCTATCATCTACGGCAGTAACTATTTCAGTAGGCTACGCATCGCAACCCTTACTGAAAACCTTATTACCAATGTTGGTGGCAAGGCCACTAGCGAATTTCAGTGGTGGCTCAGAGTGTAGTGTCTTGGACTTTCAAGTGGAATTACCCAAGTTCAAATTTTGGTTAATATTTTCCAAATTTATTTAGCGCTTCCTCCATCACTAAACTGGTTATGTGCGTCCACCTTTGCGCCCATGATGATCAAACACACAACTGAGGCGCGCAATTCATATTTTGTTTCAAATAACAATGTTTTTATAACATTAAATAATAAACTCAAAAATACAATGTGTCATAATTATTTCGCAGTAATCCTTAAGTAATCATAAATCTTTTCAAAAGTATCTGTAATCCGATTACAATATTTCTGTTGGTAATGTAATGTATTACAGTTACTGTTTTTATGTAATCAGTTACATGGTCACATGATATGAAACCACTAGTGTCGACTGAGTGTCTGAGACCTGACTGCCTCAAGCTCTGAAAATTGAGGCAGGAAAACCAACAACTTTGAATAGATAGTGTCAATTTGTTGCAAGAGAGAAATGTGTGAGATTAATGAGAGATTTGGAGAGTAAGCTGTGTGACAATAGTTTGAAATTAGCCTGGTTAGTAGAAACTTTTTTTAAAGTGCTTGTTGCAAAGTGCAAGTCTCCACAGTTTTTTGCTGCCTGAGGGCCCGATTCGATCAGTGTCAACACTTTAAAACACTGATCTCTATTTAGTAATTTAGTGGAAACATTTCCTTTTCAGTTACTTCACTAGTGGTGTAGCCGCTGACTACTTAACAAGGTGACCCCGGTTCAAATCTGGACAGTCTTCTGTTTTTGTTTTCATTTAAAAACAGTACATATTGTTGTTCAAATAATGTCTAATTTACTGTACAACGAATAGGAATTGGAATTAAACTCTTCCCACCCACATGCCTTTATCATCCAAAACATTGGAGGAATGGTTAAATGAAAAGCAGGCTGGAAAGGCAAGAGAAAAGCAGGATTCAAACCCCACATTTTACATTTTACTTTTCAATTGGCACACGCACCAAACTGTTGAGCCACAAAATACTTTCGAGCAATATGGGAAAATACATCAGTCTGAAAATTTTTTATTTTTAACCGGCAGATATCACTGTCGAGTAAATGTTTGAGAGTATCGTAAAGCCTTGACACAAATGTTTCGACTGTCTCTGTGTTTCTGAAAACGTCACTAGATTATGCCTGGCTCTGAACAACATTTTTAGAATTTCTGCACAGTGCACCGAGTAAACATGGTTACTTACAAACAAGGTTGTTTGCATACCAAAGGGGGGATTGCGAGCCTCAAATGAACCACTCCAATACCAGTTACTTTACACTAGAAACAAGTGAAAATATGGTTGTGCCGCGGTGCACCACAAAAAGTTCTTAAAAGACAATGGCTCAACTGAATTGCTGCTAAGACTCTGCTTTCCTTTTGGGTAAAATACAATAAGAGGGAAATGTCTGCATACTCTCCAGAACGGCACTGAAGTCCCACCATATGACTACTCCATATAGCCTGCATTCCTCCAACCACCGCAAGGCAAGCAAGATAGCCATCAGCTCTGCCTTAAACACTGTCAGATGGTCTAACAATCATTTCCAAACCATGACTCCTCTATATGGCACTAGAAATGCTGACTCAGTGTAACCAGTCACTGGATCCTTTGAACAGTAGAAAATCACTATAAACAGTACACACCTGACTAAAGCATACTTCGACCAAGCCGACCCCAGTTCTGTATTCTGATTCTCAATTTTAAAGACGTCAGTGGAAAAAAAACATTTTATAAAACAGATTTTGTTCAACAGTAGCAATATTCCGGAAATTATTTTAGCAATGTCCACTTAAAACAAAATCATGTTTAAAAGTACTGATTGCTGCTTATTAGAATTACTCAAAAATATTTTAGAAGACTTTACATATTAAACACTTGCTCAACAGGTCGAATGGTTCATAAGTAAACACATTCAATTAGTATTAGCAAACATGCTAATACTGAATGGTAAGGAATAATGAGTGTATAGTTTCCCCATATTTTAAAATATCATAATGAAAGTCTCACATTGTAGTGTTGTCAAGATTTGATATGAGTCGTTTTGTTTTTGCTTCTCTCCCATAAAGGCTGCTTTTGTGAAGCACCTGTGCTATTTTTGCAGTATACACAATGTCTCCCAGCCCAACAGTGGAACACTGTAACTCCTTTAGAGTTGCCAGAGGCCTCTTGGTGGCCTCCCTGAATAGTGTTCTTGCCTGGAGCCACAGTATTTGAGGACGGCCTGTTCTATACAGATTCACAGTTTTCTCCATTTCTTAATAATGGACAATAACTGCACTCCAGGGGTTAAACAATGCCTCGGACATGTTCTGACACCTGATTGGTGATTTTAAAGAACCTTATTCTGGATTTGCTTTAAATGTTCCCTAGCCTTCATTACATCGTTTTTGTTAGGAATTGTATTAACCATTTGTGAGACCTCCCAGAGACAGTTGTATTTAACCTGAAATGATATGAAACAGCATCATTGCTGTTTCATCTAATTAATAAACTGGCTTCTAAATACACTTGGTAGCACCACAGCTCATTCAGATGTCTTGGCCAAGGGGATAAATACACATGCAGTCAATAATGTTCTGTTTAATATTTGTAATTAATTCAGAGCAATTTGTAGATTTAAATTTCACTTCAACATACTGACCTTTTCCGTTGATCAGTGGCAAAAACTCCTAATGTAATCTATTATGATGTAATGTTGTAACTAGAGCTGTCAAACCATAAAAATAACGAATTGCTATTAATCACATAATCTTCTGTAGTTAATCGCGATTAATACAAATTCAAATTTGGCCCAAAATAAAATAAAAGCAGTGCATTATTTTAAAGACAATGTTTTACTGTAAACTATGGACAGAGATTGCCATGAAATTAAATAAGTTCCGAAGCTGTCTTTTTCTGGGTTGGTCTACCAGACCAGGGTGTCACAGACCTTACATTTCTCCCCCTACTACAAAAGCTGGCAGCATTTCTCTGTAGCCCATATGAATCTAAATAGAAAGCTGGTGGTCCATGATCCCAAAATGATGTACCATCTACCATTGTACTCTTGACCAAGGCACCAAGTACCATAACTGCTATAGGTCATAAAACACATCAGCTCCTCTTATCCGGAGAACTGCTCAGTGTGCCAGCAATTCATTCAACTCTGAATACCATCTAAGCTTTTATTGTCCTTTGATGTTTAGACTAAAATGTGGTTACAATTGGGTGTGTGTGTGGGGGGGGGGGGGGGGGGCTAAAAACAGAAGCCTTCCTGATGGATGGTTGGCATACAACCAAATACTTGCCTTTATTCAAAATTCAACCAAATGCATTAGATACGGTATTGGAATAATAATTGTAGATGCTATGGTAGGCAAGGTGGATAGAGACGTTTATCCACAAACATTAACCAGAAGAGTTCTGTAATTCATGCATAGCATGGATGTCTTTTTTTCTTCAAATTCTGCTAATATAATTTTTTTGAGGAAATAAATTATTACTTACTATGCAATATGCATGTGGATTTGCACACACATAACATCCTGGGACCAGTTGGTAAAATTATAAATATTATATTGTTATATGTTTTGCTGTTAAAATAAATGTATTTAAAACCAATTTCTTAGTTCTTTTGGATTTGAGATTCACTGTAATAACACATCCTTTTTGTAATTGTATAATTATCCAAATAATTTAAAGTGTTACCAACAAAATGAAAATAATTATCATTAGTGCATCATAAACAATATTACGACTATTACTAACTCATATTCAACTATGTCACTACTGTAAATAGTTTGATATAAATGTAAATAGAATGAATACTGAATTTAGAAGTGATTTTAAATTACTCTTCAATACAGTAACATAACCCCTTTCTAAAATTGTTTTAATGGGATTACAAATGTAACCCCATTAAAAGTGTTAAAAGTGTAATGTTAAGGATACTATAGATACAGACAAATACCCAACTTACCAATGACGTAGGTGAGCAAAAGGGCAAGGGTTACGGTGATGGCGGTGGCGCTTAAGGCGGTGCATTTCCAATTGCAGCACTTGTAGGGTTTATTGAAGGTGAACATGGGTCTGGAGAAGGTGCTCCTGGGTAGGGGTCTTGGTGGTGGGGAGTACACGGTGTTAGATGTCAGAGGGTAGTTCTGACTTGCAGCGCTGAACAGAGCAGAGGAGCCTGAGCCATGTTTAAACAGAAAGTGCCTGCAACAGACCAATACAAGCGTTGGACATTGATGAGAATATAGAAAACATAGTGTACACTTCATCCTTTGGTTGTAACAATTATACATTATATTATATTGTTTTAGTGCTTAATTAGAAACAGTGTAGATAATATGCACATGTTAAGACCTTTACCATAGTGGGGGACTTTTGTTAGTTAATTGTGTATTTCTGTCAAAATCATTGGAAAATAATTGTTAAAAAGAAAGAAATGAACATTATCAATAAGAACAGTAAGAAGAAACATTTTAATATATATATATATCATTCATTAATGAATACTGCCTTAAAATGTTTGAGAGTCTACAACCAAAATGTATTATTCAATTCTCACACCTGACAGTGATGCTGAATGGTGTGCTTACATTGATTTATGCTAATGCAGAATGGTGGCTAATTCCTCCTCACTGTGAACTTGACCTTGGAACCACACCTTTATCTAACAAGCTGTATAAGACAGTGTGCAGGGAGGGAATAGACAAACCAGCAGAACAGAAAAACACAAAGTAGGGGGAAAAACAACCCTCATTGCTCAGGCCCTTAATTAGCAAAGGTTTTTAATACCATTAGCTGATATCTTTAATGCGTTCAGTTAAAGATGGGAGAGTAAAAAGGTCAGTTTTAGAGAAGATTATATCACAGGGCTTAATTGTTGGGCCAATTTTCATAGACTGCGTAATTAAGTTTAAGAATGGTTCAGGTTAAAGTTCTCTGGGACATGTGTTTGTTTGTTGTTGTCCAAACCACTGTAAACACAGCATCCTCTTTTCTTCCATAATCCTCTTTGTAGTCCGCAGAAACAACCATGAAAAGGGATTCATATTGTTCTGTCAGTTGATACTGACCAACGAAGCAGTTGAAGGAGCTGCAGACCCACTTTCAAAATGGGTTCAAACCTATGATAACACCTCTACTTTTTGCACCAGAACATTTCCATAATACATTGTGAAAGAGAACTGAGGGGTATAATACGAAGCGAGGTAACTGGCTTATCCAGGTAACTTCTGGAGTAACTTGGTGACGTCGGGTGTAACTTGCCGATTAACCAGTACTACGAAAGGTGAATACGTTTGACCCGAGGTATGCTGTCATGGCAATTTACGCTGCATCTCTAAACTGCTCCGGGCAGGTTATCTTTATGGTTAACTCGATGTTACCCAACATAAGCACTGCCCTTCCTCCCACAAAAAGGCAGGCATGTTTGGTAGACCCAATCGACATTATCGCAAGGATTGTGAGAGGCCTACTCCACATGGGGAGGGTGTTTAGAGGCTGTGTAACTCTAGTTTACCCCAGTGATGTTCTCTAATAAAGAAATTGATCTTCATCTGACGGAATTCCATATATTTGTCGGACTCTAGGGCCAGACGTCTCCAATGCCACTCGCCAGACTAATGCGCTCATGTTGAACAGTGTGTCGTGCTTGGCGATATTTTGCCAGTGGATATTACATGTATTCCATCGGTGAGGCTGAACATCTGATCAGAATACTGTAGGCTATGAATACTGTAGGCTACGCCGTGCAGTTTGCAAGGTGATAGCTCTCACAAAACTGCTTGATGCATTTGCTGTTCTCCCTGGCCATATAAGCGTTCTTAAGATCAAGTATGCTTTTTATGCGATCGCACAAAAAATATTTAGCCTATTTTTAATATCGATCCATCCCTTGTGCAAAAACAGCTTGCGTGGCCCAACGCCCCCCTTTCAGGCAAACACGCACCAACTCCAGGAGTCAACTAACAAATATAAATCATCGTCGTCGTACCGTTTAACACCACTTAAGTCAATCAGAGTTTGCCAATCCTGACTTTCCTTGATAACCTCGAGTTAAAGCCAAGTAGGCTGAACTCCCTTCCTAGTACAGCCCTCTGTTGTTTCTACATGTTTTGGAGCCTGTGACCGCCGGTCGAAGGGGTGGGCGGGGGGGTGGCTGTAGGACAGCCCTGGGGTAACCATAATGGAAGCTGAAGGGATTTTGTATAAAGAAATGAGAGGCAATAAATGTACTACACACAATACAAAGAGAGAGCTATGATAACAATAACAGGAATGTTACTGTAAATGCTCCCCAATACATTTAGGCAAAGCAATATTCAAAGAGACATTAAGAACAACATAGATGTCACACAAGGAAATCATCACACCATTCCATAGCTGTTAATGACTCTTATAGTAGTTGTAGATGTGCAAGAACAGATACACTTACTTATCCTACCCCATCAGGAAGATTGCAATTGATGGTGAGCTGACAAGTAGCCTAAGACATAATTCACTCTGAGGACTCAAACTGCGAACTGTCATCATTGAGTGGAAACGTAACAACAGAATTGCTCTCGTACATGACCAAGGCAACGGCGACAGTGAAGTTTCAGTTAGACAACGGGAACCGCGCCGTTGAAATGCCTGAAAAGGAGAGCCTGCCATCAAACGATCCGTCCTCAGTGTATTCAGGAGGGGGAAGAAAAACTAACCAAAAGCTTTGTTTTTTAATCTGACCTTTAATGGTTTGAAGAAGGTGTTCAGGAGGGGAAACTCATAAGTAATTACATCATAAAGACAGCGGTTTTCCCATAAGACATATGAAATGATGATTTGAGGATTACTCTATTGATCACTGATCTTTAGGGCATGCAGATAGTCAAGTGGCCAGTAACTGAAAGATCACTTGTTGAAATCCCTGAGCTGACAAGTTGAAAAATCTGTTGATGTGCCCTTGAGCAATTGCTGAAGATAAGAAAATCTGCTAAATCACTAAAATGTCATCTGTATTTTCCCATTTTTAAGGCTAAACATCACAGGGAGCTTCCTCATAATATGTGCAGACAGTGTCAGCCTAGTGGTTATTGCAGCTAACTGATAACTGGAAGGGAGCTGTATCCAATCTGTATGTCCCGGGAAGGTCCTTGTCCTGTCCTTGAGCAAGTCAGTTGACCCTAATTGTTCATGTGGGTTTCTCTGCATAACAGTGTCTGCTAAATGAGTGACATTTAAATGTAGAGTATCTATCTGACGGTGTTTGTTGATGTGGGTGGAACAAAGAACCTAATTGCTAGTCATTTTAACAGTCTGAAAAACACTTGATGCTACTAACCATGTACAGTGTTGGTTATTAGAAGGCTGCTATGTTTAATTGGCCATGTATGCCGGTGAAAATTAGCAAAATAGCAATATTAAATCAACAAAATTGAATGGCAAAATAAGTATGGAATATTCAATATTACTTGGCAAACGGAGGAGAAAAAAACTACTATTTGTCACCAACCTGCCTTTAAAGAGAATTGTTAAGATTAAACATCAAGTGTGGTGATGTTATTGATATCTGGATATCATGCCAAATATCCTATTTTATTAGAATTGACAATGATCAGATAAACAATGCCAAGACAAGGTATTGGATAGCAATTTGCTGATCAACATTAATCCTGGCATTGTATTAGGTTTAAATATCGACCCCTGGTTAATCAACATGGTTCATTTAGGTGAGAATAGAAAGTCAGCATACAGCCACTTAAGGCATAGTGACATTCTCCTCTTCGATGCAGAGTGGGTGACCTCTACATTTTGGCCAAAATGAGCAGACTCAGTGAGATCCACCGGAAGGGAGGATCTACCTACTTCATCAAATTTGAGATGTTCAAGTACCACCACTACCCCTCCTGTAAACCTAATTATATTAATTTGTCATTGTCGTACTGTTCTAGATTACACCAAGCTTTATGTTGAAATGAGACATTATAGATGTTTTGAAACAATAGGTGGCGGAGAAAACATACCTCAGGTAGGCCATTTTAGTGTCTAAGTAACACCTCTTCTCCTTCCTACTAGCTAATGGCTTCCATGAGTATATATTATTTATTTTTGGAGTCTCTGCATCCATTCCTTTATTGCTTCAGTCCCCTCAATGTACCCACAATGGCAGGGAAACTCATTCAAGGGGAATGCAGGTAGCTCTGTGAGGTAGACTTCTCGCTACTGATTTGGATACTCCATTTTGCACACACGCAGCACGGTGTAGTTGTCAATCTGGACACATTTCTTAACATTTGAATAGATCATTCTTTCATTTAAAGTCAAACAATGTTCATTCTTAATAACAATAAATTTTTTACCAGGTTGATTGTGGTGTACAGTAATTAATTACCCAATGTCTAGTAATGAATGAGGAAGAAGCATATAGAGTTAATAATATTTTAAAGTCCCCTTGCAGTCTTTTATTAAATATTTTAAATCATCACTTGGTAGAATGCTGTCTAACTATGATACTGTGTGTTTTTATTTTTATAATTGAATTCACTGAGCCTCCTTTGACCCCTGGAAGGCTCAGTCTGAACATGTGGGTGTTGGAAAACTAATTTCAAAAGAATTGCATGAACAGATCCTGATTGGGTGATCGGATAAGCAAATGAACAGTAATTTCTCTATTGTAATCAGCCTTTCGACATCATGTTGTCTGCCAAAAGTGCTAAAACCTAAAAACAGACAAGAATTCCATTAGTTTTTCTATTTGAAACAGCTTGTACACAAAACAGGACTATTTAAACATTAAAATATATATATTTTGACCAAAGAGTAGTTTTTCAATCCCTGAACCTACCCACAAGAGCTTTCTCCATTATAATAAATATAAACATTTTAATTGAGCATTTCTGTATTTTCAAAAGAAAAGATTGTGATATTGTTGCAACCACCCAATTCATTTTCTCGTTTGATTTGACACAGCTGTTGGCGGCCATCACTTCTTCCTTTGATTCCTTATCAATTAGCAGTGTAGTTAGTAACCTGTCACAGTCTGTTCTGTTTCAACTGCTTTCATCTCCTGTACTCTACCAGACTAAAGCAAGGAAAAAGAAACTAATTATCTCATCTTGCAGCCTGATTTTTATGCAGGAACAAGATAATTCATTCCAAGTTCATATAGTGCTTAAAGGGATAAAGGTCACATCTTGGTCTCTTGGAATTCACACAAATGAATAAATTATGACTCTGACAATAGTCAGCCTGGCAGAGACAGACACCGTTTGAAATTCTGAGGAAGTGATCACAAGCAGAAAATACTGTTCATAAATAGTGGCGGCTTGAAGTGATTTTCCCTTTGGACTTCTGTTTAAAAATTAATAACCCTTTTTAGGATGAATGGATACACTTAAATAAAGTGGTTGCTTAGTTAATTTTCATGTGTGACTATGCAAACTTGTCTTGTCAGTCAGTTGTAGACAACCTTTCTTTTACATCTACAGTACTGTAACTATATTATTTTAAGATTCACATCCGACACAAAATGCTAACTGTGAACTCAAGACGCTTCTACTGTTAAATCAATAAAAATTGGATTTTTTTTACACAAATTCAAATCTCTTAGCCCTGAATCTCATCAAAAGCCATATAATTTAGTTAAGCATCACAAGCTACTCATTATTAATTTACAAAAATGTTCACCCCCCTCAAGTGTGAATTATTAAAAAATTCTGAGAGCTCTGTGACTGAAGTGGCAGGGATCCTCCATGCAACACTTAAGTCATGCCAAACACACGTCCATTCTATCTACTTTCCTCAAAGGGAGTGCTATTCTGTGGATACAAGTAACTGGTGGTGTCACAGTGATTAAGAACAAGGAGAGAAAGGGGCCAAGATCTCTGCATGACTCATTCTGACGAAAACTATACCACAAAGCCTGTTAAGGTGTCTGCCACAATGCACTGACCCCATTACTAGGCAGGGAGAGTGGAAGTGCCAAGGCCTACCTGGTCTCCAGGGGGATGTTGCTGTTGAGGGCCCAGCTGTTGTGGACCTGGCCTCTGTCTCTGTCAGTTGGCTGAGTGGGATCTCCATCCATCGCTTGGCTCCGTGCCGGAAGCGTGTTCCTCTGCAGAGCCTCAGAAATGTGAGGGGATGGACGGGCACATGTGCAAGCGTGGGGAGGGGGTGGAGGTGGGGGGAGGGGTCTGAAGGTGAATTGGGCTGGTGGACTGCTAGCCAGCTCTGCTGAGAGAAAAGCAGAGAGAATGTGTTAGAAAGAAAGGAACAGAAATGTGAGTGCGAGAGAATGGAGGCTTAATGTGCAGCTTGATACGTGTCAGGACGTTGCTAACCAGCTGTTAAGCTGGAGAGAGTCTCAAAAAGGAAAACCCACATTTGAGAAATATTTTTATCCAATAAAATCAATAGACACAATAGAAAAAACTGATAGATATCAAGTAAAATATGTTTTCTTATAGTGTCAAAGCTTAAACCATGGAAACCTGAGAACACGGCCCTGTTTACATTTATTTGGGTTTGAGAACTGAATAATGAATCTGTCAAGTAATTGTCACTTCACTGATTGCTTTCAAGATAACTGACGCATTCCAAGTGGTGTAGCATTTTAGTGTTAAGGGTACAATTCCACCCGGTTGTGTCATAGCTGGTTATGACCGGGACACTCCAACAGGCGGTGTCTAATTGGCCCGGCACCATTTCAGACTAAGGGTGGTGGGGCCTGGCAAAGCATTCCTTAGCCTATCAAACAAAAAAAAACTCCCTCAGGTGGATTGGGTTCATGCAAGCTAATTAACTTCCTGCTTGAGCGAGCAGTGAGGATGCATGGCCCGATCTTTGTTTCTCACCAGCCCGTTCAGAGTAATAAGGCAAGGGAGTAACTATTAATTGGACATCAAGCAATTGGGGGGAAAAAAGTTTTCCTCTTAGACATTGCTATCCAAGAAGTTTTAAAATGAATACTGAAAAGGATGGAGGTACATCGAAAACTCTATGTTCACAAGTGCTATGTTTGAGGAAGTCCCATTCCCTCATGCTAAATAAATCCAAGACTAACATTTTAACACCGTTGGTTTTGGCCCCAGTTTAGTCCACCTACGCAATTCAGGGGGCAGAGGAGAGGAATGAATGAACAGTGAACTTGAGCAAGGACTCTCCAAGGCACATAACAGGAAAGGACAGGCGTTCCCTAGCAGGGTCTGTACTCACTCCACCAGAGGTATGGCACCATCCTGGGGACTATTCAAAGTGTTGAGGTTGAGGCTAGAGATTTGTTTCCCTTGCCCTGTTATTTCTAAGAGACTAATGAAAGAGACTTACAGGGTTGAATAGCATTTTATTGATTTTGGTTTGATCTCTGATACATTTCACTCCTACTTATTATACATCAGGTTAAATGGCAAGGCTAACTTCTAAAGAGTTATAGACTAATTACAGATGGGCATCTGGCCATTCATTCAGCTTAAATGTTAAATTGATCCAAAATGTCAATGTTCATATTACTGATATTGATTTGTAAAATTGGTTTGAAAAGGATAAAACATTATTATTGCAAATGTGTTCAGTAAAAGACATAAATGTAGTTTGCCAACAAAGGAATCGTAAGTATGAAGTCTAAAGAGCATTGTCTCACATCATATACAGTCATTATGCACAAGGAAGAATTTACAGAAGCCATCTGTCTAAGTAGAAATAAAAAACTAAATATTTTTGCTAAATATTTTTGCTCATTTGCTAAACATATTTTCCTACATTTTAAAAAGCAATGCATGACAACAGAAGCTTTGGAATGAAACTACACTGGCGGACATATGTGTTCTAGTCAGTAGCAACTTACAGCAATTTTTTTTTCAATTGGCGTACAGCAAATTGAGCTTGTTTGCCAACTAGCTGATGAAATTAAACTGCATCCAAGTTAAAGATGCAGTCCAGGATTTTTCTTAAAATCACAGTTTGGGTAAGAATAATCTAATCTAAAAGAAGAATCAGTATCATGCCATTTATCCAAGAAAATACAAGTTGCAAAGTGAATGGTATAACATGCGACACTGCAAATACATGACATGTTTTCAGGACCAGTTTTGGAACTACAGCAACAGTTTTACAACTAGTGGTCCAAAGTTTGGCAATGCATTGGTATGGGAAAATACCCTGTCTCTGGTTATGACAGTTGACACTGACGTCACCTTAACTTTTTTGAATTTTATCATAGTATTGTAGCCTCATGTAACTCCTTTTTATCAATCCCATGACTGCTTCTGAGTTATCAAACAAATCTGTGGAGACGACCGTCACACTAAAGTAAGGCAATTGGCTCAAAAGGCTAATAATCAGACAATTATAAAATGTAATCAACCTTAGAAAGGAAACATAATACTTTGTGATCCATCATCTGAAGAATACCGTGTAGACCAGACGTGACCAGAGTAATTATTACTGCACATGTATAATAATAATTAAATCTATGCATCTAACCGTCTGAGGGCTAACAAGGAAAACAGTATGGTTTCAAGAATGTTTGCAAAAATCTGGAAATAATTAAACAAATAGAAACATTTGTCTCCAACTAACTCCCATGCACAGGTTTGCAAGACAATGGGCCGGTCTTGCAGACAAAGATTAAGCCTAGTCTAGGACTGAGTTTTCAATGGAGTTTTCTATTGAACTTGATTGTTTTAGTCCTAGACTAGGCTTAATCTGTGTCTGCAAAACCGGCCCAATGTGTTCAATTTTATGTTTGGCGCAGCCGCGTCAAAGTTTTTTTTTAATGCTTGTTCCAGAAAACAAAGCTTTTGAGGTGTAATCACAAGCCTTCCAGTCCTAAGAGAAACAGTAGGTACACTTCTGAAAGGTTCTTCAGAGAAAAGCTTTTTTGAGATTGCTCTCTAATCATCCAGTAGCTTACAAAGCCAGCCCTTAACATGGCCTCAATTTACCACAAGTGTCTCAAACTCAATTTCTGGGAATTTCCTTCTGAGCACATGCTTTCAAGGAATAAACTCTGTGGGATTGAATGTATCTTAAATGTATACCTGACCTGATGCTGACATGGTTTATCCTTGACAAATGTAAATATACTGGGTCAGACTGAATTATTAAGAATAGGCCATTAACTGATTCTCTCTTGGATACGTTAGCTGATCTATGAGCTGCATGACTGCAGCCACTCAGATTCTGTCAACATTGTGATGTAAAACAACAAAAAGAGGATCATTAAAATGCATTTCCAGTGAATTCAGAAAGTATTCAGACTCCTTCACTTTTCCCACATTTTGTTAGGTTTTACTGTCTTTTTCTAAAATGGATTAAATTTTTTCCAAATAATCTAGACACAATACCCTTTAAAACCAAGCAAAAACAGGTGTTTAGACGTTTTTGCAAATGTAAAAAACTGAAATATCACCTTTACTTAACAATTCTGAGCCTTTTAAGGCACCTACACACAGGCCATGGTGGCGGTGAAGGTCTCATAGACTTTCAATTGGAGGAGGGCGATGGGCGGCAAAACTTAAGCAGTTTTGCGAGCAGTGCAGTGCCTTGTGCTCTATCCCATGAGCGGTGCTGCTTTCTGTGCACGCTTTCTCGCAGGTCGGGGCGCCCAAATTTGAGATTTGTTGAACTCATGAGCCACCTGCCGCACATGTTGACCAACGAAGCGTTCATCTTGTCAACCAATCAAACACTGATTCATTGACAACATCGATATATGACAGGAAAAAAGGATGTATGAACAAATTGTCGGATTTCTTGGGATTATACAATTTAACTTTGCACTTTGCAGGCCTACAGGGACCTAAACCAAGAAAATGCAGTGCAAAGGAACGTTGGTGCAATTGTGTGCTTATCAGGTGGGTGTTAGCCTATATGAACACAAAAGGAGTTCATACTGGTTTGACTGGCTAGCTTCGCACGTGCACAACTAGTTAAGTTGTCAATTGAATGTCAATCTTAATTTTTATCATCAATTTTATTATTACTGAATAGCAATACAGCCTAATAATTATAACAAGAATAATATGGCACACAGATGAGAATTGCAAATTTTCTGCTACCTAGACAATTACATTACCTATTTAAAATGAATACACAGAAAGATTATAATTTCTTTGCTTGCCTTTCATTTATTTAATTTACAAAAACATACAACATCTGTAAAGTAGGCTAACTTCTAGACGACATACCAAAACCTAACTTCACCAGAGCATTGTCATTACTATGGTAACCAACGTCAACTCAGCCACCGTAGCCGTCATGTGTACACCCCCACATGGGTATACACACGGTAGTTAGATTTCGCTCACGGTGCAGTTGTCACTTACAGTGGCCCGTCTGCATGGGCCTTTACTCAGTACTTTTGTTGAATCACCAATTTGGCAGCGATTACAACCTTGAGTATTCTTGGGTATGACGCTGCAAGCTTGGCACACCTGGATTTGGAGGCTTTCTCCCATTCTTCTCTGCAGATCCTCTCAAGCTCTGTCAGGGTGGATTGGGAATGTCTCTGCAAAGCCCCTTTCAGGTCTCTCCAGAGATGTTTCATGGGGTTCAAGTCTAGGTTTTGACTGAGCCACTCAAGGACATAAACAGGCTTGTCCTGAAGCCACTCCTGCATTGTCTTGGCTGTGTCCTTTGGATCGTTATCCTGTTTAAAAGTAAACTTTCTCCCCAGTCTACTGTCCTGAGGGCTCTCGCAGTTTTTCAATCTTGGTTTAATCAGACCAGAGAATCTTGTTTCTCATGGTCTGAAAGTCCTTCAGATGCGTTTTGGCAAACTCCAAGCAGGCTTTCATGTGCCTTTTACAGAGGAATGGCTTCCAACTGGCAACTCAAAGCCCTGATTGTTGGAGTGCTGCAGAGAAGTTTGTTCTTCTGGAAGGTTCTCCCATCTCCACACAGGAACTCTGGAACTCTGTCAGAGTGACCATCTGGTTTTTGGTCATCCTCCGTGACCAAGGCCCTTCTCCCTTGATTGCTTAGTTTGGCTGGGCGAAAAGCTCGTAGAAGTGTTTTGGTGGTTCCAAAAGTCTACCATTTAAGAATGATGGAGGCCACTGTGTTTTTCTTGGGTACATTCAATGCGGCATATATTTTTGGTGCCTTTTCACAGATCTGTGCCTCAACATAATCTTGTCCTGAGGTTAGGGTTAAGGGGACAGTTACCAAGACAGAAAAGTACCAATTTACACAACACAATCCCCAACTTTCTTTTATCGCCCTCTGCAGTGAAAGTCAGTTGTGCAAAAGCCCACCCCCCATCCCCGACTACAACTTAGCAAATAGCCACTCCATAAGTATGAATACGTTCTAAACTGCCTTTAGCGGCCGGGTACTGACAGTAAACAGACGTTGACACTGAGCGTAATTGCGAGGATTTAAGGACCAAGAGCACATGAATATGTTGTTACTGAACATAATAGCACTGCTGATATAGTTACATAGGCATGGGATTCCTTCAATTATGCTTTTTTTCTTTTTTAAAGCGAATAAAAAAAAAATACACATTTTATATATTTCTGTGTAGCGCATTTTGTCCATCCCTGCTTCTCAACATAGTGGTATTAAGAGATGCTGCTGCAGTGCCTTAACAAGAGGCTACATTCATTCCCAACCCTACTGCAGCATTTACACAGAAGCATAAACATTAGTTACGTCAGTCAAAGAATATGGCTTAAGAGTTTGTCGTAATTTAGATTGAGGCAATGATTTGTAGTCAGAGAAATAGATTTAAAATGACAAAAATAGCCACACAAACAAGAATGCTGCATTAAAAGCCTGTCTGGTTAGAGGGAATGTTATAAGAAGGCTGGCCAGCAGGACATTGGCTTACAGCTCTGAGTGAAGATGTATCTTGTCTGCAGTGTCGGGAATATGGAGGTGTGAGACTGACCCACTGAGACCCTGATCCAAGGAAGAGAACAGTTTATTGATGACCTTGCTTGCAGAGCATGTGTTTACAAGTGTGACTGCCACCCTGATGCCAACACAGCCAATACAGCAGTGAGATGCACAAGAAAACTCCCTATTTTGTCATTGCAACGCATGTTGAATTGAGAGGTTACTGTTCATTTTTAACAATGCAAATCCTACTCATTTTAATTGCGTTAAGTGACATTGTGTGTTAGGACTCTTAGTGTGTTGTACCCATTCTGTCTCTGAAAGGGAACCACAGTTAAGAGGGGAAGCACATTAGCTTCAGCTGGAGAGGGGAAAGAGCATGGCTCAGTGTCTCACTAGACATAGGAGAGTACAGAACAAAGGGTCTGGCCCTACAGTCCCCTCACCCTGCTGCTTTCAAGTGCTGCACACTGTGCATTATTCATGGACTTCCACACTATTGACATTTATACTTCAAAACTCACTCTCCTTTTGCACATGGAGAGAGATGGGAATGGAGCTGTATAAGAACAAGTAATGCTGGCATTTTCAGCAGACAAATCATTCTGCTCTCTCTCATTGTGTGTGTGTGTGTGTGTGTGTGTGTGTGTGTGTGTGTGTGTGTGTGTGTGTGTGTGTGTGTAAAAGTGTGAAGTTCAGCACTGCACCTGACATTTCATAGAAATACCCCTAAATGAAAATAAGGCTCTGCACATTCAGGATCGGTGCAAATTTTCTATTTAATAGGCTAAGCTTTTAGTCATCAGACCTTCAACTGAGTATACAAGCACATAGTAACACAGCCCATATATAGCCAACATGAGCCAAAGCAATCAAATATGATGAGAGACACCTGGAAGACAAGCACAGGTGGCACATCAATAATCACTCATCTCAGATATCACCTGGATTAAGATTTTTTTTCTTTCAATTTAATTCAACCATAATTTTACAATCATCATTTCCTTGATTCTTTGCATATTTCTAATATATTATTTTATTTTGTAATTTGACATGACATATATACAAAACCAGATAGTATATGCTTACATTTCAGTACATTTCCAACCTCGTTTCCAAATACATTTGAACTAACACTTACAGAAAAGGGAGCGGTAAATGGGTACATGTAATGGAGAATGGGGTCGTCAAAAACCCATTTAAGAGACCGCATCCAACCAGGTTTTAGGGGGGAGCTAAATAAAGCATGAATCCTGATGTAAAGTACTAGGCATGTACAAAAGATCCTAAGAATTTTTGACACACCTTTATCAGACCTTTTTTATGCAACAAAAACATATCTTGTAAACAATACCTTGTAAAAATTAGTCAGTGAAAAAAAAAAATTGCACGCAGCAGAATAATATAATTGCGTTATTTTCTGTTCTTGGGTTCACTTATGCTTTGCTTAAGGCACCCGCAGACATTACCACTATGCAGTAAGACGTTCACCACCATCACCAGAATCCATTTTTATTCAAGGCCCGTCTCTGACCATAACACCTTTTGAGACCACATTCCCATGCCAGGGAAGCATGCAAAGGTTGGCGTAAACTGGCTTAGCATCATTGAATGGTTGGGTAGGGACGCCATTCCACTTCTTGCGGTGGTCAGATGCCTGCAAGTTAATTGTGGCAGGAAGCCAGAGGAGCACTCTCCTCCAGGCACGTTGAATCCAACTAATATCCTGGCTGATCAAGCAGTGTGAAAGCAGAACGGTTTGTTGGGATGTGCTTCAGGGACGTAGGTTCCAACATTCAGTAGCCTCCAGAGCCTGCTCAAAGCCATAACCACAAACACCACAGAAATGGGAGGAAAGGGGATGAGGTGGGGCGGGCTACTGGAGGTGGTGACAGGGTGTAAATTGCCTTGATGTACTTTCTCATCTCCCCACATGAAGCAAACACAGACTTCTGGCAATTTCATTACATTTAGTTTGTTCTGGTTTTGCATGGCTGTATAGATGAGGACTGTACTCCCACTGGAATTTCATTACCATAATACAGCACAGATAATACTGTATATTTCATTGATCAACTTTAATTTCATGCTGATTTGATGTTTATGTGACAGCAGACAGAAGGTAACTTTCCAATCAGGTCACAGCGCCATCAAGACAAACTTGACAGAAGTCAAATGGAATTACATTTAATATAATAACATTAGCTTTATTGCGAAAAAATATGTTTTTTCACTCATATCCTCATCCTTATAAAGTACATTGGTTGCTTCTGTTATAGCTGTGATAACTACAGTTATTGAAATCACCACAAGTTATTTGTCCTGGATTTATTTTAGCTGCAGAACTAAAAATAAAATGTAGTTAAGTGGAAATGTGAATGGAAATACATCAACAATTGTGCACGACAAACCATAGGCAACCTGGAACCTAAAGGGCTGTTCAGTAGGCACACATATACAGTATCAGATTGGAACTTTGCAAAACACATGCGAAAGCTCTTAATGCCAAAGGCTTTAACACAATTTATTTCACAGCAGGACTCTCTATTATTAAAATTGTTCTCTGCATATAGAAAGGTATATCAGCCAGCCACAATGAAAATGCCTGGTGTTGAGTAACACCATAGAGGCTAAACACACCAAGCACTCAGGCACTCTAGGAGAGCGGCTCCCTTTCCCCTACCCCTCAGAGGCTACAGCAATAATCTCTGAAAATAAATCCCCATGTACAAAGTACAACCGCAATTACTTCCAAAGGTGGAGAATTTGGACTAGCCTATTCATCTCACACATCAACAATTTTTGCTTTTGGCAACAGTTGTACCATGCAATACCCATTGTACAATAACAATGTTCATCAGTATTGTTTAGGAGGAACATTTTCTTCAGCACAGTCTTTCCCCACGGCTTGGCTCCCTTCAGAATACAAGGGGACCACACCTAAGGGTACAATGTGACTTGACTGACTTCTCCAGTCTTTTAATGAATACATGTTAACCTTCAGCAGTTGTCCTTCACAGCACATGAACCTCAACTTCCTCTCTAACATCTAATTAACCACTGCATAGAGTCTATGGGTGAGGACTTAGAAGCACTGTATTTTTTTAATATGGTGAAGGATCAATTAAGGGACCGTGGACCAAAAATCTGAACCTTACAGAGCACTGACTGGATTGGAGGTTATATGACTCAGAGTGTCTTATTTCTTGCTCACTGTAGGTGAGAGACAAGACATTAGAACGGAGAAGGCTCTTTAAACTGAGCAGCAGAATTACAAGACAAATCTTGATCTGTTTTACACAGAAAATAACTGAAATTTTGTTTCACACACCTGTGTAATCTCTCAGTGGACAACACATATCTGCCAAAAGGGTCCTTATGCAACCCTTTCAGTCAAGAAAAAAAATGACTGTCCACTCAAGGTTTACATATATACATTCTCTGTCATAGTAATGCATGGTGTGAAATACAGAAGAGGAAGCAAAGGAAATTATGTTCATATTGTCCTTTTTGACTTTGTCTCTTGTAGCCTGGGCTTTAAAATGCATTTGCTCTAGACTGGTGCATGAATAGGATCTTTAAGAGCTTTAAAATAATCACACAGTAGAAGGGGCAACACAGGACCCACCTTCTTGAATCAATGTAATGCATTTCAATATAGGGGGTCAACATGACAACATAACATTACTCCAGAAGTGATGTTCTTTTTGGGATGTTTCAATTATTGTGAACCATGACTTTCAAATGGAAATACTGAAAGCTTGTTAGGGAAACAGATAATGATAGATAAAATATTTCACAGTATGGCTTAGCCCAAACACATAATTCATTTTTTAAACAAAATCTCTATTTTTGATAAAATGGCATTTGTAGAATGTTATAGAACTGTCCAGACACACAATAGTGTGGGGCCACAGATCTACATTAACAAAGCCCAAATATGTCATTTTAGAAATGGCAAAGTTATGCAGTAATGTTACAGGTCTTTTGATGTTCTGCATTTTCCATTTTATAATCCTAAACTGTATGAAATAACATCAAGACAAAACAAATGATTTATACCATTATGCTTTCTTTATAACACTTGAAAACAAATTTGAGTCTCAGGGTTTAACAGAATACTTTAACCTATAGGATGAGACTTTAGAAAGAGATATTTACGAATCAACCAGTATGAGCTATCATTGTATTGAACTATATTTTCAAATATTTTTTACCTGCAAAGTTTGTAAAACTCTAAATTATCTAAGGTATGGCCATCTTAAAACAATTCCATGGCATAGTACAAATTTAAAGTTAGGGTTTAGTCCAGAAGTCAGAATAAATGCATCTTTAAGCACTATGAAACTCAAAGTTTATTCATTTGATAAACCACTCTATAACTTTGAATTAAACACAAATAAATATCAATACAATAAAAATTAACAAAACTATTCAGGATTTAAGTAGAGCAATGTTAAATTCTTCCAATTTTCAATTGTCCAGAAAAGTTGTTGTTTTTATTTTCTCCGTCCGTGTAATCCCAAAAGCTTTAAATATGTTGATATTGGGGCTCTGTGGAGGCCAATTTAAATCTGTGATTGTTCCATCTGCTGACTTCCACTCCCAGGAGGCCTAAATTGTGCTTGCAGAACATTTGGGATCATTATTGTGTTGAAAGATAAATGTTTTCCTGAAGGTACAGCATGAAGAATCAAAATCTGTTTATATTTCACGGCACTCATAATTCCATGGACTTTGAGCAGATCCGGTACACCGTTGTCTGATATTTAATCCAGACAATGACAGAGGCCACTGTGCTTCACATAAGGCTGCAGACAGGCATCAATGTAATTCTTACCTACTACTTTTATGACATATTGACGTCTTTGTACACCAAACATTTCAAATTTGGACTCATTGTCCCATAAGAATTTCTGCCACTTATACTTAATTAGCTCTCACGGTCGAATCATGTACTTTATTACCATATAACATTGCCAAATGTTGAGCAAGCACTTCATTTAGTTTCCTTTTGTAACCCATAGGTTCTGTTCATCAAACACAGAAAGCTTTTTGGGCATACCAAGTCTTCAACCTGCCCTGCTTCTTTAAATTCCGTTATGCCATTTCTTCTATCCATCTCACAAGACGTAATTGACCTATTGGGAAATACAATAACTTCTTAGGTGTATTATGTTTATTGGTATTTAAGTTTACATGTATTTATTCTAATGTTAAGTAATGTTTTTAGAAGCATATAAATACTTGCAGTCCAATAAAAATCTTAAACTTATGGAGGACTAAATGTGACATATGAAATAAATACACATTTGGATTTACATCGTGTTTGTGCAATGCAAAATCAATAAGGGGGTGGGACTTCGAGGTTTTCTGATTGGGCTGCAGTGTTTTCGGCTGAGGACACCACGATTACACAGTTGCCAGCCGACAATTCAGTCCAGATGTGAGCTGTCAAGTAGTGAAATCTAGTGTTGTCCAATGTATTGCTGCAAAATTTTGTCAAATTTCTGATTTTGAAATTTTGCATGCATTATTGCAATATGTATAATCTCTTTTTGAGTGTGCTTTAAGGTAGGCCGGACGACCTGTGTAACACCAGCATGGTTCTTCTATAGCTTTATGGCCAGCACTCGCAAGTGAAGACAGCGGATTTCACAGAGACATTAGAAAACGTCTGGAGAGACAGCATTTGTCACTGCACTTTTGGTTTAGTAAACAATGAAAAATACAAAAGAAAGGTGTTAAAAAAGGGTTATTGTAAGTCCTGCAGGTTGGAAAATACACAGCTCAAGGTGCAAATTCAAAATACAAATGGAAATACATGTTTGCGTTTGCATTGTGTGTGAGTGTTGCAATGCAAATGCAATAAGGGGGTGTGACTTTTAATTGAATTGAGCTGTTACGCTCCCACCTCCCCGATGGTTAACTGCTCGCTGGAGGTGCGGGACGCAACAGCCAGAGTCAAGGCACACATGAGTGGCGTGCTGTATAGGGATTATGTAGCAATGTGAATAAACGGGACAGACACCAAGAGAACAGTTACCTCATGGGAAATGTTGAGTAACTATAATTATATACATATACACACCAAAAGAACAGTTACCTCATGGGAAATGTTGAGTAATTATAATTATGCATGTATACACCAAGAGAACAGTTACTTCATGGGAAATGTTGAGTAATTATAATTATGCATGTATACACCAAGAGAACAGTTACCTCATGGGAAATGTTTAGTAATTATAATTATACATATATACACCAAGAGAACAGTTACCCCATGGGGAATGTTGAGTAATTATCATTATACATATATACACCAAGAGAACAGTTACCTCATGGGAAATATTGAGTAATTATAATTATACATATATTCACCAAGAGAACAGTTACCTCATGGGAAATATTGAGTAATTATAATTATACATATATACAACAAGAGAACAGTTACACCATGGGAAATGTTGAGTAATTATCATTATACATTACATATACACACCAAGAGAACAGTTACCTCATGGGGAATGTTTTGTAACAGAGTAACACTTAACGGGGGTAGTGGAGAAATGCCGAACCAGCTGGGTCATATCAAAGAAAGGAACCAAAAAGAGCCCCAATCTTCCCTGCCTATCACTCTCAGATCTACGGCATCTCTTACCTACCTGCCACATAAAACCAAGGGTGACACCCGCTCGTATCTAACCTAATGTATACACGGGGATATGTAAACCCCAGAGTATCTTACCATTCTCCTGATAAAACCAAGTAGCAGATAGGAGGTAACAAACAAGTAGCACAAGTAACCCTTAAGTATAACAGTTAATGCACAGGCTAACAACATGAGCTAGAGTGGCCTAGTGTTAGGCTCTCGGGCAAACACCAAACTCCTTTTTATAGGGTGCGCGGCCCAAATCACTGGCAGGTACAGCCACTTCGGACACCTGGTTGATCATAATGTAATATTAGATTTTGGACAATTTGATCCTCCCCAATAATGCCTTGATTAATTTGATTTAATTACATTGTTACCAATATAAAGTCATAGACAGTAACTGTATTTCTGTGCATTTAAGCAGCACTGGTACGTAATACCACGTGCTCTCCAGCCACAAGTCCTCAGAGTCAGTTTTTGGTGTTTTTAAATAAAATTCATTATAGCTCATAAAACAGATACCCATTATCTTGTCTTTTTTACTGAGGGTGCTCATCCATTTTACATTAGGTGTAGACTAGAGAAGTGAGAGAAAATTATTTGGCAGCATTATAAACATCGAAATATGTAGTTTCAAGTATGCTACAGAATTAGATTAGGTATGTAACTTCCATAGGATGAAGACAGCCTACTGTTACCAAGACCGAGCATAGACCAACAGCAGCAACCTCTTTTCCATATTCTTAGAAGGGAAATCACTGCTTGTGTTTCATACAACATAATTAACTACAGTATGAATACATATGTTTTTAGTTTGGTTAGCAGTGAACATCTGTTTAAGCAGGCAATGCGGTGTAATGATTTGATGAGGCAATGAATTGTTAGTGCTGGTTTTGGTCCCGCTAACCCTTAGTTGATACGACCAAAGAATTACCTTGTTTCAATTCAGCATGTCCAATTGGTAATGTCTGGGATATAAGCTGGCTGCTACATTTATTTAAGAGTTTATGCTTCAGTGTGTTGGGAGAAATGTGTTATTACATTTCCTGACTCATTACAGCAGAGGAAAGTGGAGAGCGTGCCTTGAGCTCTGTGCGTTGTTTCTAGCCTTTCCCAGGAATTACAATAGCCCCCATTTTAACACCTTGCATCAATGTTTTCCATTGGACACTAAATCAAAAGTGCAGAGACAAATGCTGTCCTCCAGATGTTTTCCCGAAGCTTTGTGAAATCCCTTGTCTCCCTTGCGCGCATGCGCGTCATTATGCTATAGGAAAACAGACATGCACTCATCCGGCTGTACCATCCATCTCCAAAGAGCACTCAGCAACAGGATATACAGCTCTGGAAATAATTAAGAGACCACTGCACCTTTTTATTTCCTTTCCAAAAAACGTGGAAAGGAAGGTTTTGAGTGAGGAACGGAAGGGTTAAAATTAAGAGACCACTGCAAAATTAACGCTTCTGTTCCTCACTCAAAACTTTCCTTTAGAGCTTTTTTGGAAAGGAAAGAAAAAGTGGTCTCTTAATTTTTTCCATAGCTGTATATTGTAAAATTATGAAACATGTTATTCTTTTTTAAAGCAATGCAAAAATGCTTGTGATGGAATCAATTATTGAGAATGTATCTCAATCTCAATAATTGATTGAAAACTCAGATCTGAACAGTATTGTTAGTTGCCAAGTGTGTAATCACAGTGTTCAATCAGCACAATCAGAACAGCTCAACCTAATGAAAAGTCCCAGCCCCATACTGAGTTTGCAATGCACACACACACTGCTAATAAAAAAAACATATTTATTTATTTAAGGATATGGCACATTCAGTCCTCCAGAACTGTGTATATACTATATACACATACCACATATACACTACCGTTCAAAAGCTTGGGGTCACTTAGAAATATAATTTTTCCATGAAAACATACATGAATTTAGTTTGAATAGGGATTACAGCAAAAATGTATAGGCTATATAGTAATTGACAAGGTTATAAATAATTATTTTTAAGTGAAATAATAATTGTGTCCTTCAAACTTTGCTTTAATCAATAGCAGTTGCAGCAGTTACTACGTTGCAGAACTTTGGCATTCCAGTTTTCAGTTTGATGAGGTAATCAGAAAACATTTCACCCGATGCTTCCTGAAGCTACAAGTTGGATTGGCTTGATGGACACTTCTTACGTACCATATGGTCAAGCTGCTCCACCAACACCTCAATAGGGTTGAGATCTTGTGACTGTGTAGACAGAATATCAGCTGACTGCTTCGTCCCTAAATAGTTCTTGCATAGTTTGGAGCTGTGCTTTGGGTCATTGTCCTGCTGTTGGAGGAAACGGGCTCAAATCAAATGTCGCCCGCAGGGTATGGCATGGTGTTGCACAATGGAGCACAATGGAGCCTTCCCTCTTCAAAGTCCCTTTTACCCTGTACAAATCTCCCATTTTACCGTAATGGTCTGTCTGTCTTCATTTATTAATCTCAGTTTTCTCACGTTTATGATAGCAATATACTACTTCCAGTAGTATACTGTGCAAATAATGCTTAAGACGGTGTAGCAACACAGACTGATCCAACAATGCTTGGGACACATGTAGGAATTATTAGCATCAACTTTCAAGGCTTAATTTACTTCCATCACTGCAGAGCAGCTGTAAGTTGTTAACTAGTTACTAGTTCCCAGAAAATTACCTTTTTTATAACTCTTAAATGTACATCATATTTAAGTTTTTGGTAAAATAGTTTTTTAACCCTAGTAGTTTACAGCTTACCATTTAATTTATTTTGCTGGACTGATTCAATTTCAACCAAAACTGGAAAAAGGGGGGTGTTCTAAAACTTTGACTGGTAATGTATCGAAATTCTATATTTTCCTTAAAGGACCAAAAACGACAGAAACCCTGAAGCATATAGAAAAAAAGACCACAACATCTCTATAGTTTTAATGAGAGAGCTCTATAAAAAAAGCACAAAAAACCACACAAAAGTGTTTTCTCATTCATTTACACAGTACATTTTCAAATACTACTAACAGGCTAAGTAAATATTACCCAAACATCTTGTGATTTTATAAGTGATTGTGTATTTAAATACTATTTGTGAAATTGAAAGTAATATGTTGTATGTTTAAAGTCAAAACACTACTTCAACCTTTCCTTCTAACCAGTGACTAGTTTAGACCTGGGACTGAAAGGTACTGAAGGTACTGAAAGTGCTATCAAGGTACTGAAAGTGCTATCAAGTAGCAGATAGAAAAAAAGGTTTTAGTTCCTCTGGACCAAAGTTGCCTACCTCGGCTGTATGTCCTATGCTTGTGAAGATCTGAGAGGATTTGATTGATATGCAATATTGGTGTACATTCTCCCTTAGAGGGGCATGGTGGAGCTATTACCAGATTGATTAACTTTCAAATCATCTTAAATAATGGGGCAGGGTTTAGGGGGGGATTAAGGATTGGGCCTAAAGTATGGTAATAAATACTTAAACATCAATAAAATTGAGGTTTGAAAGTTCTTTGATGTTCAATACTTTTATGCATTTTCATTATGTGTCCTATAACAAAAACAATTTTTTTTTTGTAAATTATCCAAAAGAAAGATTTTATTGTATATTTGAAATAGTTCAGGTTATAAAAAACAAATAGAAATTTATTTTACTAACCACAATACATAAACAAAACAGTTCTGTAAATGATCCAATGAAGTTTGATTAAAGTAATCATTGGGAAACTGTGAGCTCTTTGCACTTAATATATTATCAATATTTGTAAAACAATTTGTAAGCAAATTACATTTTACAAAAAATACCTTCAGTTTGAAATACTGAAAAACCTAATGCAAATAGTTGCCTACATTTAAAAAAGTAGAACAGGCTCATAGTATTACAATAAATACAAGGCCCATTATGCATCTGTAATGATTGTCAGATCGGGAATGATTGTATTTGCCTTACTGTGTTGGCAGTAACATGTCAAGTACAGGCTACAAAATCTTGTTGTATTTCATCATATATTTTTGGCTTGTGGTGTAAAAGCAGTTTTGTCTTCTTGATTATTTGCCATTTAAAGACCCACCACTGATTTGATTTTATTTATGATGCGTTTGATACGTTCTGATGCACTTCTTCTTTCTCTTTCTGTACATTCCAATCTCAATCATTCAAACAGCAAGGGAAGGCGGTTCCTTCCCCCAACCTCTCTTAAGCCAAGTTAACATATTCAGCTTAATAAAAAAGATGACTCTACTTTGGTAGTACAGTTTAATAGGATACATGAGCTTAGACAGGGGCCTAAATGTAAGTGACTGCAGGGATTTAGCCAGTAAAATACTAATGAGAAAAAGAGTAAATATTGTGAATATCCCTGTTTTAATTTCCAGTACTTACAACCCACACAAGGCTTGCTCCTTTCCATATAATAGACACTTTGGACAGATTCAATTATTAATAATAAAAGCATGTAATTAGGAGTCCAGCAGTAAAAATTGTTAAACCCTATTGTGTTTTTTCCTGGTTCATTACTACTACTGTACTATAAATATTATCATTATACCGGTTCATGATCATTTTGGTTCAAATGTGCACATTCCAGTGGGCTATTAGGGCACAGGAGAGTAAAGCTGGTATAGGAGAAAGGGCCACTCCCTCACAGGCAATGCCATGCAAATTGGCAATATGGTGGCACTACACCAAGTGATTGAAAGACACATTTATGTGACTTAAAGTTGTGAAATCTAATTCATACTATGTCCATCTCACCAGAATGAAACAAAGTTGCCTCAGTAATTCCATGATGGAATTAGCCAATTTTATTCGAAAATCACCCGACATGTTACTACTCTGTCACAAATCCAGACAGATGGTTTCTATCAACAAAGGTGACTCTAAATATTTTTTCCACACTAGAATGTCAAAAAACACAGCTGATACTGTCCACTTCACATGGGTATGGTCTGGGAAATACTTAATCTATTATCAACTCCAACACAGATCAATGTATTGTAAAACTGGGTACACATGCTTTAAACACTGAATACGCACGTTCAGATAAACGACGCAGATGGCCACGTGTCCTGGAATATTATGTTTCAAGGTATGGATGCAGTAGGCAGCCAATGATGTAAAAACAGCTGAATAGTTAGTTGTGATGAGGCAGCATTTGTAACAGCAATATTTAATCAGGTTCAGCAGTGCCACACCCAAACCAGGTTAGTGAAAAGTCCCTCACACAATCAACAGGATTGTTCTCGTCCAATGCAATTCGCAGGATTCATTAGGAAGTGTGATAACATATCACTATCAACAGATACAACAAGTGGAAACTGTCCCATAACTGAAGTAGTCTACATCAAACATTATTTGCTATCTGACATGCAGTAGCTTTCAGCATGGAAACAAGAAAATGCTTACTATAGGTCATTTGATTTTTACAGAATTCAAAATGGGATTGAATTAGCTTTATTTTCAAAGATCTGACTCATCTACCTAAACTTTTTCAATCCAAAATGATTAACTGAAATGTATTTATGAACACAATAGCTGACATACAATGCGAGTTCATTTATAAATAGGCCTATAGTTGCATACAGCAAAAAATATACAATGCAAACCTGCATAAAGCAAGCTCAGCCAAATGAGTTGCATTGATCAATCAACTTGCTTTCTCTTTGTCTGTGTATAGGAATCCCCTCATTAGTCTTTTTTGTTAAATTAATTTCTAGTATGCCTGATGTTTTTTCTTTCTTTTTTGCCTAATAATGTAAAGCACTTTGAATTGCTCCTGTGTATGAAATGTGATAAACAAATAAACTTGTCATACCTAAAATATAATTACAATTAACAAGCATTTTCATCCAATGGCCAGGAGTTTTTGTGGGAGTTTTGTATATCCTGTGACCTGTATAGAATCTGTTTAGAATCCATCATAGCTACCCATCATAGGCCATTAAACTGTATAAAACCTAAAGCCCTCTCATATGAGCTAGTAATGTACAACCCATTGCATTTTTCCTGCAAGACTGCATTCAGAAAACATTTGGTCTGATGAGTGAAAAGAACCCTGTTAACATTTTCATTATGCTACCTGCATAAAGACACCTATTGTATAATGATTTCCCTTAAAAACATTTATGAGCACTGAGAGGTATTTGATACACTGTCGATTTTGCAGGTTTTCCCACTTACTAACCATGTAAATGTCTGTAATTTTTTTATCATAGGTACTCTTCAACTGTGAGTGACAAAAATCCAGAAAATCCCATTGTATGATTTTCAAGTAATTAATTAGCATTTTATTGCATGACATAAGTATTTGATACATCAGAAAAGCAGAACTATTTGGTACAGAAACCTTTGTTTGCAATTACAGAGATCATATGTTTCCTGTAGTTCTTGACCAGGTTTGCACACACTGTAGCAGGGATTTTGGCCCACTCCTCCATATAGACCTTCTCCAGATCCTTCAGGTTTCGGGGCTGTTGCTGGGCAATACAGACTTTCAGCTCCCTCCAAAGATTTTCTATTGGGTTCAGGTCTGGAGACTCCAGGACCTTTAGATGCTTCTTATAAAGCCACTCCTTAGTTGCCCTGGCTGTGAGTTTCGGGTCGTTGTCATGCTGGAAGACCCAGCCACGACCCATCTTCAATGCTCTTACTGAGGGAAAAATCTTGTGATACATGGCGCCATCCATCCTTCCCTCAATACGGTGCAGTCGTCCTGTCCCCTTTGCAGAAAAGCATCCCCAAAGAATAATATTTCCACCTGCATGTTTCACGGTTGGGACGGTATTCTTGGGGTTGTAGTCATTCTTCTTCCTCCAAACACGATGAGTGGGGTTTAGACCAAAAAGCTCTATTTTTGTCTCATCAGACCACATGACCTTCTCCCATTCCACCTCTGGATCATCCAGATGGTCATTTGCAAACTTCAGACGGGCCTGGACATGCTCTGGCTTGAGCAGGGGGACCTTGCGTGCGCTGCAGAATTTTTATCCATGACGGCATAGTGTGTTACTAATGTTTTTTTTTGTGGTCCCAGCTCTCTTCAGGTCATTGACCAGGTCCGGCCGTGTAGTTCTGGGCTGATCCCTCACCTTCCTCATGATCATTGATGCCCCACGAGGTGAGATCTTGCATGGAGCCCCATACTGAGGGAGATTGACCGTCATCTTGTACTTCTTCCATTTTCTAATAATTGCGTCAACAGTTGTTGCCTTCTCACCAAGCTGCTTGCCTATTGTCCTGTAGCCCATCCCAGCCTTGTGCAGGTCTACAATTTTATCCCTGATGTCCTTACACAGCTCTCTGGTCTTGGCCATTGTGGAGAGGTTGGAGTCTGTTTGATTGAGTGTGTGAACAGGTGTCTTTTATACAGGTAATAAGTTCAAACAGGTGCAGTTAATACAGGTAATGAGTGGAGAACAGGAGGGCTTCTTAAAGAAAAACTAACATGTCTGTGAGAGCCAGAATTCTTACTGGTTGGTAGGTGATCAAATACTTAAGTCATGCAATAAAATGCAAATTAACTATTTAAAAATCATACAATGTGATTTTCTGGATTTTTGTTTTAGATTCTGTCTCTCACAGTTGAAGTGTACCTATGATAAAAACTACAGACCTCTACATGCTTTGTATGTAGGAAAACCTTCAAAATTGGCAGTGTATCAAATACTTGTTCTCCCCACTGTATCATCCAAGCAACAGATTTATGTTTTTTTTTTTTCATAACAATATCTCCTAACAGAAGTCTGCACACAAATTCTCTATACTAGGATGTGGCAACTAGTACACTAGCTTTAGCTAGCTAGTTCGGGCCTCTGGCTCTGGTATGCACTAATAAACCAAAATGCACTTTGGTATTAACGAAAAGGTTGCAATTTGGTCCAGTGTTTAGTTAAAGCTATAAAGCTCGTCAATGCATGTTATTGATGCTGATAATGCACCATCCATTCTGTTACTATATGACATCATCCCTTGTGTTTAACAATGTCTGTGTCTTGAGAATGTAGTCCATCTGCTGGAACCAAAAAACACTTGCATTGTGTGGGCATTATGCTTTTAAAATACATCCAATCCAACATCGCTGGAACTACGTAATAGTAACCAAACTTGTAAAACGTGATTACATTCAGTTCGAACATATCCAAAGTGCTATTACATTTAATATCAACAGATCTCACAGTGCTATTGGTCTTTAATGGCTCGCAATTACATTCAGTGTCAGCAAATGAGAAGTGCCATTTCCCTGACATCGGAAACCAGCCACCAGAGGCAGTTATGAACGTATTAATAGTTAAACGGAGCGTCTGTTTTCTGGGGCATTTGGGCGGGATGATGGGCAGGTATTCCCACAAACCAACTTTCAGTCTGATGATTGCAAGTTCAATTCCCACCTAAGCATATTCCAATCCCCAACGCCAGTACCATCATTCCTAACCTTAACAGTTAACTGTAGATGTTATTCATAACGAGGCGTTTTTTAGACATTCTACCCATCCACTCTGGATACTACTGAGCCAGTCTGCACCACCATTTGTTGGATCCCCTGGTACCGTCTTCACAAAAAGGATTCCAGCTACTTGCTGCCATGTTGCAGCGGTACTAAAAGGCAGTGATTTAGACTACTGCAAAATTTGGGAGGCTCTTAAAGCATTTGTAACATTGTCAGACTTAAGAAATTATGATCATTGGTGCACAAAACACATCAGCTGAACATAAAAAGCCATGACTAAGACTTCCTCATAAAATTATCTTAACACTATTTACAGTATTTACAAATGCATTGTTTAAGATGTAGGTCATTTGAGCCGTAGGTAGGCAATTTTCTAAAAGATGGTGCCACAACACTGTGTTGCATCACTTTATATCCATGAATTCGACTTCAAAATTGCATTGAGGGCTTAGTTAAAGAGACCATATCCTTAACCCTTGTGTTGATGTGTCGCTTCTGGTTTATGTAAATGTTGCATTGCACTGTATGCTAGGGATTGTGGATCAATGAAATGGCATATCAATCTACTCATTGACACAGAACACAAGTGTGAAGAATGTAAACAAATATCTTTGTTGCAGCTCATGCGGCGACACTTGGACAATGGAAAATCCCCTCCCCAGTCATCTTACTGTGCTCACTGGTATCTATTCAGCACTGTTATGCCTATCCTTTGTACTGCGGATCATTGAAATAAGGCATCGGTCTACTCAGTGACACGGAACACAAGTATGAAGAATGTACACCAATATTGTTTGGCGGAACATGGACTAAGGGAAATGCCCTCCTCTGTAACCTTGTTTTGCATATTGATATTGCACTATATTGCATGCTATGTATTGGGATCAATATAATGGGATATCAGTCTACTCAGTAAAACAGAAATACACTGTCAAGAGCATACACAAATATTTGTGTTGAAGCTCTTACTGTGTCCAGTTACGAAATCAGCCACAATAAGTATTCAACCTATTGTATGTATTAAACATACATACTGGACTTTGCAGACCCTCCTTGGGATCAGTCTCCTGAGACACACAGAACCCAACTTTGAAGATACTGAATGTCTGGGACCTTTGAGATATCATGTTCTTACCACGGTATTTGCTGAAATCGAAGAGATGTTTAACCATGCACTCAGAGCCACAGTATAGTGCAACCACACCAGTTTTAAAAAATGTAACTAGAATGGCCAGGCCTTTCTGGATATCCCCTTCTTGCAAATGAGGAGTCAACTTCAGCTAGCTCATTAATGTTTCAGCTCTTGACTCAAAAGTTCTTTCAGTCCAATAATATATTTAATGTATGTTATTTCATATATGCTTATTTATTTTTTTAACTCAAGGATTGATGGGGGCATAACTTAAAAGCTTTTGTAACATAACAGTCTATAGCCTACAACTGCCATTTAAGCAGCTTTCTGACAAAATCCTTAACAAGCTAAAAAAAGGCTTTTTATTATTATTCAAGCAGTGTGTGGTTGTCTCGTGCATCACTGTGGAGTCCATGGCCTGGGTGCCACCATTTCTCTAAAGTTCTTCTCATAAAAATTATTGAAAGGTGGCAGGTTAGCCAACACATAAATACATTTTACATTTGGAATAATTGCATCTGTATAAGTTTTTTTCATGGCAACACAACTCTCAACCTCTCCAGGGAGGGTAGAGACATTCCTCTTCCCCAGTGAGCCCAGCTCATCTACAGGGTCCCCACAGTTCCAATGGGTATGAGCCTGCTGTGAGGTGACCCACTCTGCTGCACACTGCCTCAAAGACTCATCTTTTCACTAATCAAGGGAATAAGATCAGCTTCCTCAAACTCTGTCCTCTTCTGGCTCTACCGGGTGAAGATTGTACAAGTAAATGGGCCACATTAATATTTTTGGCATGTTGGCCATTTTCAACCAATTTTTCTCTACTCCCAATTTTGCCAAGCTGTTCAGATTTTTATCCCACTGCTTACCAGGAAGCTCAACCACAAAGCTTGTACATGGGTCTCCCCACAAACACAGAATTTAACAAATATGGCTTATAATGGGTGTAGTGTATATTCAGTATAATGGGTATAGTGTATATTCAGTATAATGGGTATAGTGTATATTCAGGCAAGATCATTGCTTAATGCACATTCATGTAAATGTTTTACAATAGGTAAACTCTAAATATCTAGGGATTCATCAAGTTTTGGAAAATAAAATGAAAAAATATCAGTGTAATATGCTCATAAATATATCTAGGAAAATTAAATTTGATAATTTGGAAAACAGGATGGTTAGCGCCATGATGATCTACCCAATCTCTGAATTTAACAGTACGTAGCTAAATACAGCTATTGTCAAACCAATTTGACCTTCAACAATCTATTCCTGCATAAGCTTGTGATCCAATGTACTCCCTAAATGCACCCAACCCTGCCTTAGGTTGAATATATATATGTATATATGTATATGTTATATATATATATATATATATTTTTTTTTTTTTTTATCTCTCTCTCACAGATGGGTGAAGTATGGCAGATTTACAATGACACACAAACATACACACAGAGGAACGGAACAACATTTTCATCAGGTTTTGACCATAGGTATCTCTACCCTGAGAACAGTTCAATAGTGTGTACACCTTCTGAAATAATAAATACATTATTCCCTGTTCTCTTCTCTTTCTGCCAGTTATGTTGAAGTTGCTAAATAAAAGCTATGAAAATCTATTGTGTCCCATTTTGTATATAGATATTTATTTTCAATATAATTATGTCTAGAACGTAGAATTAACCTAATAGTACCTTCAAATTTACATAGTGAATTACAACCAGTGAACATGCTTATTGTTAAAAAAAGGTTTTGATTCATATTTGTCAAAGCCCTTCCTAACATTCAAGTTAAACGTTCTTAATCCATCGTATTGGTTTTGTGATTATTATTCAAGTGCAGTATTCACTGATAGGAAATCCTAAAAAAATCAGCGCTGCTAAATTATACTGGTGTGCTTATTGATTTTTACTGTTGTGAACTCAAGCTTTCAAAATTATTCATCTTCAAGAGAGAATGGAGTTGAGTTACTCAGTTAGTCCAAGCAGATGTGCTAGCAGGGAACCATCAATAATTGTGTGTGTATGGGGTTACATGCTTTATAAAATATTTCATTCAGTTCTGTGTACCATCGTGTTTCACTGTTGTGTGCAGCGGGTCACTTTCCAGAGTTTTGTCTTTTTACAACGCACCATTTGAATCACACAGCCTGTGTAGAACCTGCCTGTGACTGACCAGAAGCACACTGAGAATATTTGGAGCTCTGACAGGGATATTCTCTTATAATTAGTGATTGTGAATGATAGGTCCTCTACTCAGAAACCTATACATTTTCACAGCAAACAGCAAATCTTTTTTTTAAACATGAATCACATAAACTCTACATTGGGGACATATTCTAAATGCAATAAAGACAATTTAGAACCAAGCCGGCGTTTAAATAGTCCCAGATTCCCGTCTTTGGGTAGGTTCGTAAACGTGGTTGTAATAATCCAGGTAGGAAAAATGAGTTCTGTGCCAGATGGTGCGTCAGTGATAGAGTGTCACCACTGGTGGCTCGGGTATTGATCCTCTTTTATGAAACGATATACAAAGGTCAGAGGAAGTCTATCCGTTTGCCCTTAGTATGCTTTTACTGCATGGACAGATTGGCAGACACAGAGGCCATTGTGTGAAATCCCATTTGACGTGACTGGGTGTTGTTCAGCGCCTGTAAATTCTCCCTTCTCAGATTCATTGCCTCATTTTATGGGCAACCCTTTATTTATACTTATCTGATTTGACATGCATTATTTACTGAGCCAGTTTATCCTAGTGGTACACACACACACAAACCCAACACTTTGTACACTTTAAAGAAAAGCATGACTAGAATAGGATTACAAAAAAAAATCCATCAACTGCAATGACACAAACCATAATAAACCGTATCAATCCCTATCTGACCAATCTGAGTAATCAACAGGAATAACTGAAAAACAATTAAAACTTTGAGGTTGATCCATAAATCTATTCTTAAGAGAATTTGGGTGAAACAACAATGTTAATCTCCAACAGGTTTAAAGCTTGACTACTGGATCCAATGCCATTACAGAACTTAAGCACTTGCAAAATGTATGGAGAAGAAACAACAGGAAATACTTCATTGTGCAATCAAATCGTCTCTCTTTTTCTCTATTGCTCTGTTTTTCTCATACTGCACTGAAGATGACAAATATAAAGCACTTGCCAGGATAATTTAACTACCTAATGAAATATTCAAAATACAAATAAATTATAAGTCTTACATTTGGTCAATTTTAAGGTTAGCAAGCTAGCCAATCAACTAATTAAAGGATTAGTTTGGATGAGGGTGACTTATACTGTTTTGAGACAGAAGTGCATGCTCCACAAGCTTGCATCCCAGATTAGCATTTGTGATTTTGATCAGACACTCACAGCTCCCATCCCGCAAATGCCAGTCAGGAAGAGTGCAAATGCTGTGTGTCCTTGAGGGTGGCTGCAGCTTCATTTAGAGCAGTACAATAGAGAGACAGAGCTCTATACAAACTGTACAAACCAATACACCAAAGCCAAGCAATGTATTCACATTTCTCCACACCTTAGACTCATCATTAATTTGAGAAGAAACCTTGCACAGGATAACTTTTTAGAAAAATGCAATATGACAGTTTCTGTCCGTTACCAACATGTACACAGCTGTTATTTTCACAGGGTCTGTCATATCAACAATTACTAATTTATTTCCTTTATTTTGCTTTAAATTATTATTATACAATTTTTTTCTCCTTATCTTCAGGAAGATTCTGAATTGTCTCCTATAAGGATGGGAAAATAAGTATAAAGGATAAACTAACCAAACCAAAATACATGGTCCACTGTCCATCAGTAGCTGTGGTGTGGCCACCCGATAGTGTAGAGTAAAACAACAACAGAACTCCTTCTTCGTGGTTTCCTTGGTGTATCTTTCAAAAACAAGGAGAGATAGCAAAGCATAGAAATATGTGGTGATTCAGGCAATTAAAAGCAGTATTGCTTGGTATTGGCTGCTCTGAAGGGTCTGCCTGTGTGTACCCAGTGTCCCTGACAGGGCAGACTCAATTGGTCTCCTCTCTGTCCAATGGGATTTGCAGGCCTCACAGCAAGTCTGACAGAAGTTGACACCATATATTACTTTATCAAACCATTATTCACCCTCCATTAAAAGAGAGAACTTAACTGACTTCCCATGAGGCCTTTACTGAAGTGACAGCCATCCATGGCGAGAGATGACAACCTTGCTGTTGAAGGGCAGAGCTGTCAGCTGCAGAGACTTTGCAACATCTCTCTGAGAGCTAATGGCTATTCATGCTTCTTAAAGGGGAGTGGACAGTAGAATAAATAGGCTATATAGAAGTGAATCATGTATGCTTTAAATGGGAAGTAGACAGAAGGACAGATGGAGCAAAGGGTAATGCATTAGACCCCAATGGACACAAGCTTTCTGGCACGATACTGTGCTACAGGGAGGCCATCCCCAGTGTATGCACAGTCTAAAGCCGCAAAAGGATCGCAGAACAGCTGCTTGACTGGATACACATTATCTAGGTCCCAATATATGGACCTGGGGCATTGTATAAGCCTTATGGTGGGGTTCAAATCCAGTTTCATCAAAATGAGATGACATAACAATGGAGATGTTGCCAGATTGAAAATCAGTGTGCCAACATGCATTCATTATCAAGATGCTAACAAAAGGACAGCACAGTTTAGCCAGTACATTTACTAAGTCTGTCCACATCTGTGATTGGCTGAATAAAATAATGTGTGTTGCCAAGAGACGGTACTTGCTCAAACCTTTCAGTAAATTATTTCCAAACCATGCACATCAACTGAATCCACACATATGTCAACAATCAAATTTATGAGACTGATAATAATTATGGAATTATGGAAGATGAAAATATTTAAGAGCCTTTTTGACAATTGGGAAAAAGCACAATTCAAAAACAAGTCTAAAATCAGACTTACCTCCTGTCATTGTAACGGTAAGCAATTACTTGAAAGTGCATTTTAAAAACCTGCAGGTGAACCGCATTCTGCCTGTTGTCATCTAAAATAGATAGCTTTCCTCTCATATGTCCCCTGCTGGGAACATGTCTCAGAATGTATTTTTTATAAGAAACGTCTTAGATTTGAGGCAGATTCTACTTTTATTTAATTTTTTACTTTGTTAGATGGTTCCTCACCCTCAAAGAAGTATATGTGCCAAGAGAAAATAATCCATGATTCAGTTTTCTTTAAACAGCTGTTACAAATGTCTGCTAACTCCAGCCATCGCAAGCTGAATTCTACTTTAAAGAGCTTGGTGACAATACAATAATTCAGAATGCAGAGTTATTCAGGTGATAAAAGAGCTCAATTTAGAGGTGGCAGCATTTGTAGACACAAGAACAGTAAATACTCATGCTGTTCATTTGGTTGGGGTCTTTACAATACGTACAGATGTTTCTTTGATTGAATCAATTTAGGCAGAGAAGTGCATTCGCCTATGTGTTAGTTGTGCTGGTTTTGAACAGCAAATCAACACATTCTAATCCTAAATAAATGTAAAGAGCCAAAAGAAAGTCCAGTGCACATGTAGTATTTATTAATCTAAAAAAGAAACAAATCTCACTGAAATAAACGGTTATCCATACGTTTTTACCCTTTCCTCCCTAATGACTTTGCTTCATTGCAGCTCCGATGCACATCTTGCGAAACCATTCTGCGTATTACCCTTTTCAATATCCAGAAAGTATTCGCTGGAATCTACACACTCGGAGGATAGTGCATTCTCTGGCATACAACCACAATTGAGCCGGCAGGTGCCTGACCTGGCAAGGGTTTCTAGAGAGCAATCAGGCAAGGCAGCCCTATTTGAAATCCACACCAATTCAAGAGGGTGCTGAGACAATTTGCACCACCCTACAAACCACCACCACCTTCAACCAGGATGAGAAGTCTGGTCTCAAAGTCATTATTATTGGAATTGCGATTTGTGGTGATATATGTGAGATAGTGTGAGATCCCTTTTAGACAGTTTGAGTGAGAGATCCCTTTAGGACAGTTTGAGATTACTTTTTGAAAACTGTTGTTTTTGGAGGAGACTGGCCATGTGAATGGGTTATTCATCTGACTGTTTTCCTCTTTAATAACTAATTCCTTGCAACATTCACTGTCCATTTTTGAAAATACTCAAAGATTGATTTTATCAAACCTATCTCTGGTTTCCATACTTCCTTTTTTTCCTGCAGCTTTGTAGTGTTACTGGGCTACATTTCCTGTCTACCCAAATCCGTCTTATCTGAAATGATGTCCCCATGGGGTTGCAGATTAGCAACTCTGTTGGTATCCTACTGCAGAAGACATCAACTTGAACAGAACTTATTTTCCCTTCAATATCAAATGTGTCACATGAAACAGGAAAGTTATCGGGACATGTCATGCACTGAGCAATTCCAGATCTTGTGCTTAATACATATTTCTGACATGACACAAGGGAGTTGTTCTGCTGAGTACCTTCAGACACCAGTGACACCTTTTAATTTTTGCTCTTTATTTTAAACAAGGTTTATTGTATGATCTGCTGAATGCCCTGCTGAGTAAATACTGTATTTAAGTACTCATGAAATGTATTGTGGTATGACCTTAGTTTTCAGCTTGGTAATATCCGGCTAATAATTTGGTGCTAAGTTTGTTTTCAAAAGACCTAACCTAATAATCAATATTAGTTACCATTTGTACTGTAGTAACCATGTTGTGTACCCACAAAACCAACAAACCCATTCTGTGTTATCAGAACTAGAGTGAGTAATTTCATTCAGGGAATATAAAATTATTTGTTTCGCTTTAGTTACAGCTTTATACCCCTTCCCCTTAAAAAAAAAACATAACCCCAATAATAACTTAAACAACAGATAATTGGTCAATAAGAGCCTTTGATGCCAACAGACTGGCATTATCATAGTTTTCCTTAACAGAAAACAGGCAGAATATCAAACCTAGAGTCAAAGGCTATGATGCAGGCAGAGGCGTTGCTAGGATCACAACACATTCAGGGCTTAGCCCCCCTCCCCCCATTTTTCATGGAAGTCTTTGATCTTTAATGTAAACCATCTCCACTTTCTCGACCCCCTAGCCCTTACAGCCACCACACATTATTTTCTCTTTCAACATACAAAAACGTCATGGTGTGTCTTAGATACTTGATTTCCATCATCTCGTCTGTTTCCACAACCTCCCAAACACATTCCCATTTACCCCCATTTGCTGTCTCTGATGTTGAAATAAGTTTGTTGTGATGTTGCATGCTGTTCGAACTACTAGGTTTTTGATATTAGGCCTACATTAGTTCACTCTGGAACCCGAAATATTCCCAAACAGAAGATGCATTATTTTACAGCACCAAATCCCTAGTCCTCTGGGTTCATTTTCTTCATCAATCATAGTGCTATTCTAACGCTCTACGCCGCATCTTCAAGGTTTTCTGGTTAGAATTTGCTGTTCAGAATGCCTGCACAGCTAGTATCGTTTCCCTGACCCGCCCGTGTTGTTTCTTTATTGGGGTGTGGCTATTACTTTCGTGCCGTTCACTTGCCAGACTCCAACCTTTACACTAATAATCTGAATTATTATTTTTAAGTAGGCAAATGGACTCCTAATAAATTGTATACAAATAAGAATGTTTATAGCGTAGATGGCACACTAGAAAAAATAAAAAGCCAAAATCGCAGCTTTCTGGTTTAGAAATCGCATGCTCAAATTATGATTTCAATTTGTTTTCGATTAATCGTGCGCCCCTACTCTTCAGCTACACTTCTTCTCATATTGCTCTTAGAATAATGATTCCAAAAAATTGGCTACCAGAATCAGATGCCAACAATGATCAGCCCTGTAACCTGTGCACTCGCTCTCTCTCAGCGGGCTCACACAAAATGCGCATGTTCCAAATAGTGGAAATAGATCTGCTGCTTGAATGTCACACAGAGGACCCAAAACATTTGCATATTTTAGGAATAGATCAGGGGCAATTGTTTTATTTCTTTCTTTATAAACAAAACATATAATTTGAGACCCGGGGCAATTCATAAAAGATCCGGAGCTATAGCCCGGGACGCCCAGGCCTAACAACACACATGGTTGGAGGTAAGGAATCAGGCTAGGAATCAGAGTAAACTATAAGGTAAACATGTAGGAACAGATCAGTACAGATCAAAAGTATAAAGTACTTAAAATGGCTTAATATAGTTGTGTCAGAACAAACAATACCTCGCAAACAAGGACCAAACAAAATAGGCAAGAGATGAATGGGAAAAGTTGGTGCAGAAAACAGGTGAACCGAATGAAGGCGCTGAGGGGATGTGGTTAAACAAAAGAACCGAGCATAGATATACAAAACTAGACCTAGACATACACCGATCAGCCATAACATTATGACAACCTGCCTAATATTGTGTTGGTCGCCCATTTGCTGTCAAAACAGCCCTGACCCGTTGAGGCATTGGACAGGGGTCAGCATGGGCACCCTGAATGGTCTGCGGCTATGCAGTCCCATACGAAACAAACTGCAATGCACTGTGTGTTCCGACACCTTTCTATCAGCGACAGCATTAACTTTTTCAACAATTTGAGCTACAGTAGCTCTTCTGTTGGATCGGACCACACGGGCCACGTACATCAATGAGCCTTGGCCACCCATGTCCCTGTCGCCAGTTCACTGCTTTTCCTTCCTTGGACCACTTTTGATAGGTACTGACCACTGCAGACCGGGAACACTCCACAAGGGTTGCGGTTTTGGAGATGCTCTGACCGAGTCGTCTAGCCATCACTGTTTGTCAAACTCAGATCCTTACGCTTGCCAATTTTTCCTGCTTCAAACAGAATGTTCACTTGGTGCCTAATATATCCCACCCACTTACAGGTGCCATGATAACGCAATTATCAGTGTTATTCACTTCACCTGTCAGTGGTCATAATGTTATGGCTGATCGGTGTAGAACTACGAAAACCTGAATCAGTAATAAAAAAACATAGAAATAACGGACACTAAGACTGGGGAAAAAACGAAAACAGAATACACAGGACTTTACACCAGCACTCATTCTTCATGGTTACATAGGGAATATAATCTCCATTTCCAGGTAAAACACAAAGGGTTGGCTGGAAAATGTAAAGACAAATAACATTACAACTTGAAAAACAAATAATGATACATTTTCTAACACAGATTTAACTTTATTATAAATAAAGAATCCTTTCTGTTTCTAGGTAACACAGTGGATAGGTTGCAATTTCAGGAAAGGATTGGGGGAAAACAAGATGTTTACTAGTAACCATAACTAAAAGTAATGACTATCTAATTACCCAGACAAATTGACTTATTAACAGCTGTTATGTAAAGTGCTTCCTATATCTTCTACTGGAGTTGACATAGAGATCTAGTCCTAACTGTCGTATGGCAGGTAGAAATGGCTTGAGGGCTTAGGGATCAAAACAGCATACTGACTGCTGCATAATACAAGACATAGCACTTACAGATACCTTGGTCAGAATCACCTTGCAGGGTTAACTAAGGAGAAAACACATTGCACAATATGACTCTTTCGCTGTACATGGGGATGGTGTGTGTATGTGTCTGGCTGCCAATGATTCTGCCCATATCTACATGTAGAAGGGTTTGTACATTACAGCTGGCACTGTTACCAATAAAAATGTTTTTTGTAAGCTAAAAGACATTCTCAATTAGGACCAATTAGGGTTAACTATCTTGCGCAAAATCTTCAAAATGCTATTGATTGTTATTATTTCCATGTCTTAAAATGGGAGTATGGTGGCAGAATTTTTTTTACAAAACAAAGTATCCCAATTTTAATATAGTTTCCATTATTAAAGTCTTAATCAATTGGAGATTAAATAGAAAAAACCATTGGGGGATGTATTTCGAAACATCTACACAACATATACAGTGAGGGAAAAACTATTTGATCCCCTGCTGATTTTGTACGTTTGCCCACTGACAAAGAAATGATCAGTCTATAATGGTAGGTTTATTTGAACAGTGAGAGACAGAATAAAAACAAAAAAATCCAGAATAATGCATGTCAATATTTGTATAAATGTATTTGCATTTTAATGATTGAAATAAGTATTTGATCCCCTCTCAACCAGAAAGATTTCTGTCTCCCAGGTGTCTTTTATACAGGTGCTGAGATTAGCAGCACACTCTTAAAGCACACTCTTAAAGGGAGTGCTCCTAATCTCAGTTTGTTACCTGTAAAAAAGACACCTGTTCACAGAAGCAATCAATCAACCAGATTCCAAACTCTCCACCATGGCCAAGACTAAAGAGCTGTCCAAGGATGTCAGGGACAAGACTGTAGACCTACACAAGGCTGGAATGGGCTACAAGACCATCGCCAAGCAGCTTGGTGAGAAAGTGACAACAGTTGGTGCGATTATTCACAAATGGAAGAAACACAAAAGAACTGGCAATCTCCCTCTGTCTGGGGCTCCATGCAAGATCTCTCCTCCTGGATTTGCAATGATCATGAGAACGGTGAGGAATCAGCCCAGAACTACATGGGAGGATCTTGTCAATGATCTCAAGGCAGCTGGGACCATAGTCCCACATTTGAATGATTCAGAGGAGAACTGGGTGAAAGTGTTGTGGTCAGATGAGACCAAAATCGCGCTCTTTGGCATCAACTCAACTTGCCGTGTTTGGAAGAGGATGAATGCTGCCTATGACCCCAAGAACACCATCCCCACCGTCAAACATGGAGTTGGAAACATTATGCTTTGGGGGTGTTTTTCTGCTAAGGGGACAGGACAACTTCACTGCATCAAAGGGACAATGGATAGGTCCATGTACTGTCAAATCTTGGATGAGAACCTCCTTCCCTCAGCCAGGGCATTGACAATGGGTCATTCCAGGATGGGTATTCCAGCATGATGGCCGAGGCAACAAAGGAGTGGGTCAAGAAGAAGCACATTAAGGTCCTGGAGTGGCCTAGCCAGTCTCCAGACCTTAATCCCATAGAAAATCTGTGGAGGGAGTTGAAGGTTTGAGTTGCCACATGTCAGCCTCGAAACCTTAATGACTTGGAGAAGATCTGCAGAGAGGAGTGGGACAAAATCCCTTCTGAGATGTGTGCAAACATGGCGGCAAACTACAAGAAACGTCTGACCTCTGTGATTGCCAACAAGGGTTTTGCCACCAAGTACTAAGACATGTTTTGCAGAGGGATCAAATAATTATTTAACTCATTAAAATGCAAATCAATTCATAACATTTTCGACATGCGTTTTTCACTGTTCAAATAAACCTACCATTAAAAGTATAGACTGATCATTTCTTTGTCAGTGGGCAAACTTAGCAGGGGATAAAAAATAAAAAATCCCTGTATATTATGAAGTCTCTACAGTAATATCCGGAGACACGGTTTTGTCTTAAAGCACTTATTGTAGACCTATATTATTTAATTAATAAAAAAAAAAATACAATATATAAACTGTAAGTCTTGTTAATTAAAATATTACATGTAATGTATGAGTCTTTTCTCTCGAAAAATTTTGCCTGGATGGAATTTGCTGAATTTCAAGCAGCATAATTGGTGTGAAAACGTGAAAAAGTGTGAAACATGGTAGACGATGTTGACCTTTAGAAAGACTTAAGAAACCAAGTGAAAATTAAGAACCTGGTTAGAACACAGATAACACATAAGCAGACACAACCTCAAGTTGGAACAAGACAGAACACGCCACAGATGAAGAAGACCAGGAAGACTAAGTTCAAAGATCAATAAAAAAAATATCTATCATGCCCCCCACAGGAGATCATCAGGAGCCCCTGTACCATCAGGCCTAATTGCTGGGAGCTATTCCTCTTCGAAGTGAGGAAGGCTGGGCTGTCCCTTCGGTCAGGGAGCCATGTGCTGGGGCAGGATTAATGGACTGGGAGTCAGGGCTTCGTCACGGCGCAGGGTAATAAGCAAATCTCACATCCGTCAGTCGAGGGAGCCCCCCAGTCCCTGAGCCCCGCTGTGCTAAGCTTTTACAAAGCTCCTAGGAGTCCTTGGGCTGGGGTGAAAACACATTAGCGCATACCCGCCTCACAGTCACACTCCTCACAGCAGTCGATTGGATTTCCATGAGATGGCTGTGCTTGCGCTCAAGTCGCCCAAATGTTTACTGTGATTTTAAAGTCTTAAGTCGGTTGATGAACATCCATTTGTACATGGGGGGAATGGGTTATGGTAATCTAGACTGAGGATGAAAAGTATTGGTTTTATCGTTGAGTGAAACCACAGCACCCTGACTGCAGTTTGTTTCTGTGACTGCTGTGTTTGAATCAGAATGCAGAACAAGAAATCTGAATTCCTATTTAAGGGTATCAGCTATTAGAACAGTTATGGCAGCATCCCTCTTAGCAACATCCTTTTTGCTATGTAAACAATTTAGATGCAGTCAAAATGCCAATCAAACTACAGAAATCTTAAGTGCATTAAGGCAGACATTTTAAGTGAACATAACAATACATGTAATAATAATCTGTATACAATGACTTCACACTGGAATTAAATACAAAATATCTAATCAAGGTAATTAAAAAGCAATTACAAGTGAGCATAGGAAGATGTAGTGCTTATGTAACTTGTTATCGCATAAAATATCTAATTGGGAGCAACAGGTTCAGTCAACATTGTATCCATGTAATTTCATAGTACATTTTCATCAAGATCTACAATGTTTCCTTAAGCTGGTCAATATAGTGTGCCTTGCAGAAAAAGTATAAATTATTAAATGGATTATAATTCATGGCATTTTGTATATACACTATACGGCCAAAAGTATGAGGACACCCCTACTAATTATTGAGTTCAGGTGATTCAGCCACACCGACTGGTCACAAGCGCATAAACTCCTGCATATAGCCATGAAATCTCCATAGACAAATATTGGCAGTACAATGGGTCATACTGAAAAGCTCAGTGACTTTAAATGTGGCACTGTCATAGGGTCAGTTTGTCAGTTTCTGCTCTACTAGAGCTGCCCCGGTCAACTGTAAGTGCTATAATTGTTAAGTGGAAGTGTCTAGAAGCAACAACAGCCCAGCCATGAAGTGATAGCCCACACAAACTGCTGAAGTGCATAGCGTGTAACATTTGTCTACATGCTGGAATGCATAGTACATATTGTAAAGTTTAGTGGAAGAGGGATAATGGTCTGGGGCTGTGTTTCAGTGTTTGGGCAAGGCCCCTTAGTTCCAGTGAAGAGTGTTAATGCTATAGGTTACAAAAACATTTTAGACAATTGGGTGCTTCCAACTTTGTTGCAACAGTGTGGGGCCTGCACAAATCCCTGACCTCAACACCACTGGGATGAATTAGAATGGCAATTGTAAGCCAGGCCTTCTTGTCCAACATCCGTGCTTGACCTCACACATGCTCTTTTGGCTGAATGGGCACAGATTCCCACAGAGATACTCAAAAATCGTGTGGAAAGCCTTCCCAGAGGAGTGGCAGCTGTTATAGCTAGAAAGGAGGGGCCATGGTTTTTGAATGGGATGTCCAACAAGCTCATATAGGTGTGATGGTCGGGTGTCCACATACTTTTAGCCATACAGTGTATATGTACCCTCCATAATTATTGGAACAATAGGCGTTTTTTTCCTCAGGGATATCAGCGGTGAGGTTCCTGAGGTAGACACATTAACAACTGAAAACATACATTATCAGGCATAGCAAGGCAGTGTCAGAGTAGTACAAGGGAGTAATGCAACAAAGTCCCTGAGAGGCAGGGGGGTATTGTGAGTGATGGGTCACAGAGTTCAGCAGCGTTTCAGTAGATGGGAAGACATTTTTCCTGAGCTTGCTGGTGCGGGACCGAAGAGACCTGTACCACCTGCCAGATGGTAGGAGGGCAAACAGTTTGTGGCATGGGTGTGAAGAGTCCCTGATGATCCTGCGTGCCCTGTGCAGACACCGCTTCCGCTGGAGGTCTGCGATGGAACCAGTGATGTGCTGGGTGGTTTTCACCACCTGTTGCAGGGCCTTTCAGTTGTCTATGGAGCAGCTGCTAAATCACACTGTGGTGCAGTTTGTCAGAATGGTCTTGAATGTGCAGCGGGAAAAATTTCACAAGGATCTTGGTGGACAGGCGGGTTTTATTCAGCCTCCTCAAGAAGTACAGGCGCTGCAGTGCCTTTTTGACCTTTTTTTTAGACTTCCTGTAATCCACAAGGAGCTCCTTGGTTTCAATGAGGTCGGTCCCAGAGAGGACGGCGTTTTCGGGTCTTGTTTATATACGGTTTCTTCTTTGCATGGTAGAGTTTAAACTTGCATTGGTGGATGCAGCAATGTACTGTGTTCACAGACAATGGTTTTCAGAAGTGATGTTCACTGCAGAATTGTGTCTGTTAATGCAGTGAGGGACTGAAGATCACGGCGTTCCAATATTGGTTTTCGGCCTTGTCCCTTGCTTACAGAGATTTCCCCGGATTCTCTGAATCTTTTAATGATATTATGTATCGTAGATGATGAGATCCCCAAACTCTTGGCTAGCTAACTTAAAATCATCAGGTCAACTTTTTTTTTTTAAATGCCATGATGCGCTAGGACTATCCATCAAGTTTTAGCTTACCATATGCAGAGATTTAGGGTGAGTTCATGAAATGACATTTGGATAGCAGTTTTCTTAAGTCAATTTGCGATTGATGTAGGAAATTGAGTTAAACTGTTAATAAGGAAATACTCTCTGCACAAAACATACATTGTACCGTCTGGCGGGACAGAGTCTCTAACCTCTGAGCTTTGGCTTGGCAGCCGGGTGAACTACCCACTATAGCATTTGGAAGAGGTAATAGTAGCTTTTCCAATAATATTATACATTTAAAAACACCATTTAATAACTTGATCTACCTTTGTAGGAACATGCTATTTTGAAGATTTCAAACACAACTGAAAATGTTTACTGTGAAACATGAATGATTTTATAATTGTTCTGTTCTGGTGGAAGAATTGCTTGTAGCAAAACCACCCATTTACTATCGAGTGCTTCCTTCATATGAACATGCTACGTTCAAGACATCAAACACAAATGGAAGGAAGGTTTTGAATAAGGAACAGAAGGGTTAAAATTAAGAGACCACTGCAAATTTGAACGCTTCTGGTCCTCACTCAATACTTACCTTTTCAACTTTTTTGGAAAGGAAAGAAAAATGTGCAGTGGTCTCTTAATTTTCGCTGGAGCTTTATATTGGAACAACCATTCTTAAGCCATTATTAACCTCTCCAAATGGCATGATGGTTAGTGCATCTGTCTTTGGATCTAAATATGGCAGGTTCACAACTGTGGCATAATAACAGTTTTTTTTGTGTAGTGCACATCCATATAAAAACAGTCCTGTCATACACTTGTTCTATTAATGGTATTACATTAACGGTATTACAGTATGGATATGTAGATTAGAACCAGAAAGGGGAGAATTAAACCAGGGTCAAAATATTACATTTGCAGGTCAATGTCAATGTTAAAACTAGACCACAGGTTAGTATTAATGAATTTCTTTAGCTAAAATATAATGTGGACAACAGAACCTGGATTAAATAAAACTAAACTGTAGTTTTATGCACTCCAGTGCCCTCCATAGTAATTTGTTGTTAATATAGCTCTGAAGGGGCAGCTACATATTGTTTCAGGCTTGAACATGTTCCGCTGGAAATGAGGGACAGTGATTTGGGATTGAACTTTGGTTTCACACGAGGGAAGAGATTCCAGCCAAAGACGGACAGCAACCCCACTGACTGGTTATCGCAGACTGCTTGAAGCTGCTGATTTGCATGCTCCTGATGTTGTTGAAGTGGTTCACTGCTTAACAAGCCTGAATTGCGCATCTCAGCCTTCCGCTGTACAGATCGCTTGTCGACACTACATATCCATTTGACCTGAATCGGAGGGGCGCTTCACCAGTCCATAGTGGTGGTCGGTGTATGTCCTTAAGGACCATGTAGAGTGTACGCCTGGAGTAGACGAGAGGTTTCCCAAACAGATAGGACGTTCCGGGCGAGCACAGCAATGAGCTGGAACATTCAAGAAGCAACTTGGAATGTAATAACCACCCCTCCATTGCTTCCCCTCATGGACACTGATCAGGGTGACCATAAAGAGGAGAGGAAGACCTAGAGTTAGAAGTAGCCACCTTGCATTTCAGTTCCTTTGATTATCTTGAGTTGTACATGTAATAAACTCCTTCGGCCCAGTTATACACCACCTGTCTCCCTGTATCTTTCTGCTCAGCTACAATCCATACATGAAAAGAAACATGTTTCACAAAAAGACAGATAAAGTCACAGAATGCAACATGAGCAGCTGCCCTCTGCCGCGACTCCAGTCAAATGCAGGTATGCACTACACTACTGTTCAAGATGAGAAAATGCAGAGAAACATGCTGACCTACATGCAGATTTTAGGGCAGTACTTTTCCAACTTTATGATAAATTAATCTAAGCTAGCCATTTGATTCGGATGCAGTACAGATTTCTAGCTACATAACATATCTTTCCCTGGTGAATGTCTGTCAGTTTCTGTTTACTAATGGGAGCAAAAGCGAACTGTGAATGCTGAATAATCATTAGTAAATGCAAACTGTTTTTAAACTGAATGAAAGTCTTGTTGCGTGAATAGGCCATTAGAGGAGAACAATAGTAGTGTTCCCTCCAGGTCCCATTGTTTAGCCTAGGGGGTGCTGTCGAGACTACTGAAGACACATTACAAAACAGTCCGTTACAAAACTGTATTTGGTGAAGGCAATGTGTATGTTTTAGTATTACTTTGTTTATGTAAATATATATATTTTTTTCATCATTGTCATCTTTGTTCAGATTTTCACAGAGGAGTAGAAGGACCACCACTGGAGGTCACACAACATGATGTGTAAATCCCCAGCAGGCATGGGGCTCAGCTCAGAGCCCTGATAATTATAGCACCTGCTGCATTGACGACCATTCTAATTGAGGACTCTATAAAAAGATTATCCACATCACGCATTCTCTCCACAGTTTACCACACACTTTTGTCTCGGATCAGAGTGTATACCCTGATCAAAATGTTGTTGTTTTTAAACGGTAGTTATTGTACTTGTTCAGATTAATTTATGAGTGCCATATTTATGTTAGGTCTCTGGGTGGAGTGTGCAACTCAGCACCATTATGGAATACAACTTGTTGTACAACAAGTTGTAACTCTACAAATAACCAAATAAAGTAGTTAATAAGTAGTTAATAAGTCTATTTATGTGATTTTGCGTACTCTGGGTAAGATGAATAAGTATATATGTCTCACATTAGGTGTCTAATCAATGGAATAGGAGTTGAATAAAAAAGCTGTATCCAATAAAAATTGCCAATCGGAGGTGCTTGACAGGAAATTTAAAGAAAAACACAGAAATGTGTAAGACCAATAAATTGTTTAAATAAACATATATCAGGAAAATAATGTTTTATTTGGCACACGTGTCTGGTTGTGACCACACAAGCACAAGCTCCCACCTAAAAAGACATACCTGTGCAAAACCTTATCACTTCAAGAGGAGTACATTTAGCCATAAGCACTTAAATACATCACGGCAAAGGAGACCATCTTTATTTAGATGGGTCATTATTCCTATTCCTGGCAGCACAATAGTGGGCGAGGAAGGCTAATTGTCAGGGTGGTTAGTGTGCACTATGCGATAAGCTTGACTAGCAGCAAAGAGAAAGGACCTATTATCTGGATTTTCAATTCAGCCCCCTAGAACTGCCTTACGCCTGTGACATGGCTGTATGTTTGCTCAGTGCAGCGACACATATCACTTTCTGGGGCCCTGTATGAAGGGTGGTCTCTGCTCGTGTGAGTACTTCAGATGCTGTCCCTGTGCCACGCCGCTTTTTTATTTCATGTCATTGAAACATAGAGGAATGGACTACATTGGCTTAGTCAGGATGTTCTCGGAATCTTCTATACTTGGAATGACCTTCCAGATCTGCGAGGGCTTCTGAGTAGTCACGACACAGCTGAGCACCCCTGCCTCAGATTCAGCAAAAGTGTTTTTTCTCAAATATGTTTGGGCAATACCTTAGGGAAGTATTGAAGTTTTGCGTTCATCATCTACAAACCAGAAAGCTTTACCGTCCTAATGATAATACCAATGATACATCCCATTTCCTGGGTCTCGAGAGGAGCTCTGAATACCTACTGCCGTCATTAAGAGAAAGCCATGTTAGCCGGAGGGTTTGTTCTGACAGAAAGTCCTTAACATGATCAATTAATCATGAGTTCAATCAGTTAAGACAAAGGGAATTAGTAGGCCTGGGGTAAGGGTTATGCCAAATAACATATGAATATTGAACAACACTTTTCACTCTACCTTTTTCTCTCTACCAGAAATGCACATATTTATTTATTTTCCATTTCATTATGGAGTATCACAGAAATTACTCAGATCATCTGTATAGTATGCATATGTAAACATGCAGCATGTCATAATAATTAGATCAATACTGACATTGGAATCTAATACAGCCAGGAACTTGATTTGAAACAAATGATCAAATATGGCCATTACATCCAACAGATCCAAGTTATATTATACCTGTACTATGCCCAGTTATATTATTTGGTTTAGTGCCACAAAAAAAGACAACTACAGTGGGCAGGGAACAGAGTAGCACAGCCTTCAAATGTACACACATATTGAACCTCAATAGCATGCATGTCAACCTCTAGCAGAGAGATTGACTGCAACACTATTGGTCTTTGTAAGAGGTCTTGACGTTTTGAAGAAACCAAACTCTGTTCAAACCGTTGACGCACAGCTCTGACAACACACCACTACAAGACAAGACAGAAGAGGTCCCTTCACATTCCCAAGTCAAGAACAGAGATTGGGAGGTGCACAGAACTACATAGACCCATGTCTACATTAACTTTGAACTCTGAATATGGACAACAAGGGATTGCGAGGAAGACGACAAATACGCATATTGTTTGTAGTTTACAGTTGATTTCTGGAGATCTTTTTGAAACAACCTACACCAAATGACAGAGGACTGAATGATAGTGGAATACATGAAAATGTAGTAATTATGCAGGAGTCAAGTGTTTTTGCTGAATCTGTTTACTGACAAAGAGGTCCTTGATTCATTGCTAGTTACAGACACTAAGAAAACCACAAGGTTGATATGCTAGATTTAGGTTTATTGGTTACAGCTGCTCTAATTATCTCTGGAGCTCTAACACATTTAATCTAACATTTATTTTGGGGGTTATCCCTAAAGTCTGTAAAACCGCTCATGTGCTCCCTTTGCATGACTATGCACTGTCTATAAATGTACCTTGCTAAAATCCTGGAGGCATTGGTAAATAAACAATTAATGCATTTCATTTATATACTGACAACTCAGTACTATGAATCACGGCTCCTTTTCTTGAACAAGCTGTTGCACACCTGTCTGATTTTCAGCTGTTACAAAAATGTATTATGGAATGTAGGTTGGTACTGAATGCAAATAAAAGTAAGTACATGCTATGATCTAGGTCACAGAACTTACCTTTGGAATAACCTAAAATGACTACCCTAAATGGTTCTTTCATAGACCGTGTTGCTTCTTACAAATACCATGGGGTATTTGTAAGACCTTCTCTAGATCCTTCATGTTTCAGGGCTGTGGCTGGGCAATACGGACTTTCAGCTCCCTCCAAATATCTTCTATTGGGTTCAGGTCTGGAGACTGGCTAGGCCACTCCAGGACCTTGAGATGCTTCTTTCATTTCCACTCCTTAGTTGCCCTGTCTGTGTGTTTCGGGTCATTGTCATGCTGGAAGACCCAGCCACGACCCATCTTCAATGCTCTTACTAAGGGAAGGAGGTTGTTGGCCAAGATCTCGTGATACATGGCCCCATCCATTTTCCCCTCAATACGGTGCAGTCGTCCTGTCCCCTTTGCAGAAAAGCATCCCCAAAGAATAATATTTCCACCTGCATGTTTCACGGTTGGGACGGTATTCTTGGGGTTGTAGTCATTCTTCTTCCTCCAAACACGATGAGTGGGGTTTAGACCAAAAAGCTCTATTTTTGTCTCATCAGACCACATGACCTTCTCCCATTCCTCCTCTGGATAATCCAGATGGTCATTTGCAAACTTCAGACGGGCCTGGACATGCGCTGGCTTGAGCAGGGGGACCTTGCGTGCGCTGCAGGATTTTAATCCATGACGGCGTAGTGTGTTACTAATGGTTTTCTTTGAGACTGTGGTCCCAGCTCTCTTCAGGTCATTGACCAGGTCCTGCCGTGTAGTTCTGAGCTGATCCCTCACCTTCCTCATGGTCATTGATGCCCCACGAGGTGAGATCTTGCATGGAGCCCCAGACCGAGGGAGATTGACCGTCATCTTGAACTTCTAATAATTGCGCCAACAGTTGTTGCCTTCTCACCAAGCTGCTTGCCTATTGTCCTGTAGCCCCTCCCAGCCTTGTGCTGGTCTACAATTCTATCCCTGATGTCCTTATACAGCTCTCTGGTCTTGGCCATTGTGGAGAGGTTGGAGTCTGTTTGATTGAGTGTGTGGACAGGTGTCTTTTATACAGGTAACAAGTTCAAACAGGTGCAGTTAATACAGTTAATGAGTGGAGAACAGGAGGGCTTCTTAAAGAAAAACTAACACGTCTGTGAGAGCCGGAATTCTTACTGGTTGGTGGGTGATCAAAAACTTGCAAAAAAAGCAAATTAATTATTTAAAAATCATACAATGTGATTTTCTGGATTTTTTATTCCGTCTCTCACAGTTGAAGTGTACCTATGATAAAAATGACAGACCTCTACATGCTTTTTAAGTAGGAAAACCTGCAAAATTGGCAGTGTATCAAATACTTGTTCTCCCCACTGTATTTGCATGCCTCAGGTTCTGTACTCAGTGGATGATACTCTACTGTATCATTTGGCCTTACATTTTATCACCGGTGTACATTTAGCTGATTTCTAAAAGGGCACGATATTGGTTGATGCTTTTATACAAGTCAAAGATGCAAGATTCCTTACTACCAAAAGGCAAAATATTTGGAAGAACAGCAGTTACCAAACACACTCCCTGTAAGACTTTTGTAAATTATATTTTGGTCAGTTGTGATTGTTTATTTTAATGTATGTTTTATTTCAATTTTGTATGTGTTTTTATTGTAATACAGGGCACAGCTGTAAAAGAGACCATTGTCTCAGTTGATTCCTCTGTGTAAATAAAGGTAAAAAAACAAATCACACAGTACTAATGCAAAAATGCACAAAGCATTGGGCATTATGATAAGCAACAATCACCCAAATAAAATGGGCATACCAGCTGATCCCATGCTTTTTACCATGTCAACTGGGCTATATACTAGACAACAGAGGGACACAGGAAAGGTTAATGGTCTTCCTTACTGAGTACTGTCTCAATGAATGTTAATTACAATGTTTAAAACAGTGTTTATTTGCAGACAGTTACAAAGCCAAATTCTGCTTTAATCATTGCTAGTCTCCCCTGGAAAAGTTATTGTAGACCACTTTTTAATTATTTACATCATACTGAACGTGATATGGATATAATTTGACAGAAAATCTAAATTTTATCAAACAAGCACTTTTATTACTATTCTCACACTATTTCTTTATGATTTTGTCACTAAAGAACATTAAGTCATTAAGATCTACTGGCCTTATTAATGTAGCCATGTACAAGAAAATAAATGTTCACTATTGAGTTATCATGTTGTTCTATAAATAAATAATTCAATAAATAATCACCACTAACTACACAACATTTCTTTGTTACACCAACCTAATTAGAAACAGCTAATCAAACAATACTTTAAATAGCATAACTTAATTGTGCTGCATAATATGATTCAAAATATAATACAATCATAATTTAGTTAAAATGTCAAATGTCTAGCTGGTCCATTTAACATAAAAATAGCCTACAATCTACCAATCTCCAAATATAAATATCCACAAAAAGGAGAAATTATCTTTATCTTTAAAATATCCTCAAAAAGGAGAAATTATCTTTTAAAATTCTTTATTAATTATTAATTATTATTTATTAATGATCTATTAATTACACTGAACAAAATTATATAATTTTTTTGCCCCCATTTATCATGAGCGGAACTCAAAGATCTAAGACTTTCTCTCTGTACACAAAAGCCCTATTTCTCTCAAATATTGTTCACAAATCTGTCTAAATCTGTGTTAGTGAGCACTTCTCCTTTGCTGAGATTATCCATCCACCTCACAGGTGTGGCATATCAAGATGCTGATTAGACAGCATGATTATTGCACAGGTGTGCCTTAGGCTGGCCACAATAAAATGCCACTCTAAAATGTGGGGGGTCCCCCAACAATGGGCCTCAGGTTACCACGACAAACAGCAGTCAGGTAGAGACCCCGATGAGGACGACAAGCATGCAGATGAGCTTCCCTGAGACGGTTTCTGACAGTTAGTGCAGAAATTCTTTGGTTATGCAAACTGATTGTTGCAGCAGCCGTCCGGGTGGCTGGTCTCAGACGATCTTGGAGGTGGAGATGCTGGATTTGGAGGTCCTGGGCTGGTGTGGTTACACGTGGTCTGTGGTTGTGAGGCCGGTTGGATGTACTGACAAATTGGAGACGGCTTATGGTAGAGAAATTAACATTAAATTCACGGGCAACAGCTCTGGTGGACATTCCTGCAGGATGCCAATTGCACACTCCCTCAAAACCTGCAACATCTGTGGCATTGTGCTGTGTGATGGAACTGCACATTTTAGAGTGCCATTTTATTGTGGCCAGCCTAAGGCACACCTGTGCAATAATCATGCTGTCTAATCAGCATCTTGATATGCCACACCTAAAAGGTGGTGGGATTATCTTGGCAAAGGAGAAGTGCTCACTTACACAGATTTGACAGATTTGTGAACAATATTTGTGTACATAGAGAACGTCTTAGATCTTTGAGTTCAGGTCATGATAAATGGGGGCAAAAACAAAAGAGTTGAGTTTATAATTTTGTTCAGTGTATATGCAATGAGGACTAACACATAACCCGACATCTGCGTTTTAGGGGGTGGTGATGGTTGCATTTAAGATCAAAACTGTGCTGGTTGGTTTAGTGCATATTGATGGTTTAATAAGAGATCAGCTAGTGTTAATGTAGTTGCCAATTTTCGCTTCTCTCCACATACATCCACGTTCAGGATTCGACATCACCAACAGCGAGACAGACTCTCCACTCATAACTAATATATGTGCACCAGGATAAGAAGCAAATGGCAGTCCATACAATTGTGTATATCATATTAAGGTACTGTGCCCGGAATTGTAGACGTCGCTTCAGCTGCAGCCTAATCAGGATCACAAAACCAAATACCATGTATAGTATGTTCTGACTATCACGATTAGCATGAATTACTATGCTGTGTCATTAATAATTTTGTTCTTCTCTTTGAACACATTTTCTATGCATATACTTTTTGCTATATCCAATCAGTATGGTTCAGTTAGTTGTTTGTTCATGTACGTTTAGTTTCTGTAATGTTCAATTACATTTGAATGTTGCAGTTATAACAAATAACATACCTCAATAGATATAATTATATATACACAACTATATCACTTTCTATAATAACTGAGACACTTATAATATTGCTACCATGTCAAGCCATTCAAATCCATTGACTGAACAAACTAGCTTCCTCTTGGTCTAGGACCATGATAGTTTTCAGGCACTTAATGGTTTTGTGTTTCCATAAAACAGACATTAAAATGGACCTGGATGCTTACTTTACATATGCAAGTTGAATACCAAAAGAGACCAGGGCCATAAATGTTATCTTTCTGTGGTTTTAACATTCCATCTGTCTGTCTCCGCATCCCAGGGGACTAGTACAGATGTTCCTGCCTGAATCAGATGATGTTTTATATCACCACCCTTCTATTCGTGCAGTCATTACACCATAACACTGAATATGTGCATCCATGGACACATAACACGAGCGAGCACAAACAAATAACCTGGCATGTTAATGTCATCAGAGGAATAGAGGTGATTCAATCTATTCATTTTTCAATGAAATACAGAATACTAATAATTATTTAACATTGCCTGAACCGTACATGGCAATGTATATTAAACCTGATATAATTGTCAATAACACTATAACTTTATTATATGACATACATAAAACAAACACAAATGTCTGAATTTGCATTTAGAAAGCCCAAGAAGCTGCTACCCCCCTCCATACTTTGCAAAACACTAGAAAAGGAGACACAGTACAGGCATGAGAGTGCTGTGTGTGTGTGTGTGTGTGTGTGTGTATGTGTGTTGTTTTGTGCTGTGTGTGACAATAGCCAGCCCCAGTTTTCCAGCATTACGCATTCTGTCGGAGGTCAATCCATTATCATTCCTGACATTTCAAACAGATAAGAACCCACCGCTGCCATTCTATTACCGAAATCATAATGGAATTTGGGGACATTGCAAATAGATGTTTGACTTTGGTGGATTAAGGCAGAAAGCTCCATAAGAAAATGTTATCAAAGGGCTGTTGACCAAACATGTGAAACTTGTGTTGTTATGTGTTTTTCAGGGCAGACCATAGCAATGAGCATTTGCTGTGGAAAGGAACATTATTAGCACTGGGACCAAGTCAGAGTTTATTCTCTCTCATACACCTAATCTCTTCCTCTTTCTCTTATAATGTTGATTTTCTATCATTGTTATTCAGGTTATCTATACAAAGAAATCTCCTAGACAGACTTAGTTCTAACAGGCAGCAAACAAAAGCTGATAATTATGCGTTGGAGAAAAAGATCTATCCAATAAGGCATGATGGTTTTTGGGATATGGCCAATCTTTTAAGTACTGTTATATATTGTGGTGCAAAAACATCACCAACATCATCTGCTTCATCACCATCACACCAACGGCCCCAATGAAGTCTGGAAAGTTCCATAGCCTTCCAGGGGCAGCTAGCAGGGCCAGCCCCGCCCCTGGCCAGCTGTATCTCATTGGGACCTCGTCAACAGAGAAATAAAGAGGCTCCCGGAGAGCAGGTAGGGGAAGAGCCAGAACCGAAGCCATGCTGCCCTCAAAGTTGTTTGTCCACAACAAGACAGGATCCCAGGATGGATTAAGACAGTTTGGGGAAGAATGATTGAAAGGCCAACGAGACAGTCACAGCATTGATTATTCCCTCACCTCCTCTCCTTCTACTTATCATGTGTTTTTCCCCTCCTGCCATTTCCCCAGGTGTCCTTTATGTTCCTGATTGTGCTTGTTGGTGTTTCCAACCTGGCAGTCATGAGTGCATCGCCTCACTGCTGAGTTTGACCAATCAGTGGACACCACTCCTAATGGCACCACCTGTTCCTTTTTCCATTACCCAATCGCATCACACATCCCTGGTTTAAAAACCCGGTCAGTTGGTTCTCCCAGAGAGACTCTTTTGGTAGCTTTGGTTGTCTGTGTTGTTTGTTCTCACTGTGCCTTTACACTACACTAATTTGCATGAGTTTTATGTTACGGGTCTCTGTACCATCCACCCTAGACTGCTAGAGCCACAGGGTTTCTCACATACAGCACAGGGATGCTACGGGTGTATGTTTTGTATTTTACACAATTATATAGTACATATAAACGGTAGACGATGTAACTACAGTGTGTACAAGTGTGCACTTTTTTTTGCTATAGCATACCAGTACGGGAGCTGTCCAAATTGCTACACAGGAACTTTTTTTAATATAGCAATGGAGAGTAAGCGTTCATGCCGTATATTGTGTTTCTTGCAACTGGTCTGTGAATCTTGTCAGCGAGTTAATTGACATCAGGTAGTACATTCAATGCACTGTCCCAAGTTGTAAGAAACTTGAATATCTCTAATTATGTCCCCACACACATCTCTTTCCAAAACCATGTGAATGAAAAGGCCAGTGATGCCTCCCCTCTCACCCTCCTCTCCAATTGGTCCCGAGACGCTGTATACTAGCATGCGTTTGCTAAGACCTTGCTGATAGCATGGTAAGTTACTCCTATTTTTTGTATTTGCTGGCCTAAGCTAACCAATAAAGTAATTGCCAGTCAAGTTTCAACCAAAACATATTAAAATGGTAGAATGAATGGACGACTTCAATACAAAAACTACACATCTCCTCTGAATAAGGTAATAATTAATTGTTTGCAGTCCACATCAAACAATATCTTGAAAAGCTGAGCTGTGATTCACTGTTGGATGAATGGGCTACAAAAGACAACCAGATATTTTGGTAATTTGAGGTGAGAAATAATAAGGACTGTGGCTTGGTCCTGGTCCAATGGACCAATTCATTAATAGACAGCTCCTGCACTTTTTCCAGTTTTAATTAAATCCCTAACCATAGTTACAAACAAGGAACCAGGCAAGCCTAGTTCAGCCAGCCCGCAATAGTAAGTGTAGCCATCTCGAGATTCAAACCCGGGTCACCCACCTGAAAGGCTGTGTCCTTAACCATTACACCACGAAGCTGTACATTTGCGAGTTGTCAGTATAGACGAGGCTATACTGAAACCCGGCATCTGTATATCCTGAACAAATCCTTGTGAATGACATTGATACAGTTAAACAGACTAACATTTCTTATTAAGTTTAACTCCACCACAAATAGCATCGATGTATGCTGTTTGCTACTGGCCATTTTAACAGCGTATTAGCCAGTAAAAATCTTTACTGGTATCTAAGAACTTACTGGAATAGTCATAAAAATAGAGCAATTGCTAGCGAGTCTGCCAAAGCTATTTCATTTCATGGAATAAGAATGTATTTTTTTCTTTCATGGCAAAACAACATAATTATTTTCTTTCAAACTTTTTCATCAAGTGAAAAGATGACAGAATCGTGGAATCTACCAGATATAATTAATAAATGTAATTGCTCTCAATAGATTCAAACTTAGGTCTTCCACATGAGAGGCACTGTCTTTAACCACTACGCCACGGCATTATACATTTCAGCAGTTGCTAGACTCCATCGAGGATTGTGTTACTGACTAATGTCTCTTATTAAGTTTACCTCCACCACAGTGTCTATGAACTGTATTGCTTTTGCCACTGGCTGTTTTAACAGCGTATTAGCCAGTAATAGGCTTACTAGTATACTGAATAAACATAAGAATTGAGCAATTTATAGCGAGACTGAAGATTACCTTTTCCATGCCAGAAACAGTTGCAATATAACCGTATACAGTTTCAGTTAAGGCTAACTATAACGTAACTACTGTATGTTAAGCCAGCAAATGTGTTTGTCTATCCTGACCCAAAACGCAGTCTGGCAAAAACATAGTATATTTTTAACATAATGCCCTACTTTTAAACAGAAAATTGTTTATTTAGGGCAAAATTATTGAAAAGCAGTGAAGTTCTCAGCCTCTTTGGGAACTCCTTCAATACTGTTGGAAAAGCATTCCAGGTGAAGCAGGTTTTGAGAACGCCAAGAGTGTGCAAAGCTGTCATTAAGGCAAAAAGTGGAATCTAAAATCCAAATGTATTTTTATTTGGATATCACTTTTTTTGGTTACTACATGACTTTTATAGCTCATGTTGTGGAAATTGCCAGAGAAAGAGATTAATCCAGAAATCAAGGAGTTGATTGTATACAGTTTATACGCAACTGCATGCATGTTATCCCTCTACCAATGTAGCTTGCCAAGTAAACAAGAGATGGTCAAAGATTTGGGTTTCATAGGCAAAGGATGGGTGATGCATCTGGGAGGGAAAAATGTCTGAAGACAACAGCTTGCCTGACTGAACACAACACAATAGGTTGGTCATCAATAGGATTTAGCACAATAGATTGATCCTCAATAGGATTTAACACAATCCCCCCCTTCGCATTCCTAAGTACCTTAAGGCTACTAAAATCTCCATCCACACTTATCTTATGCTCTTGTTCAGGTTGTGCCACAAGGCTGAGAGAAACATTTGCAGTTTAAAAGCTTATTTTCTGTTATTGTAATGTATATATTTTACCATAGGATGGTTGGGGTGGAGAGGTAGGAGGAGATGAACAATTAAGACTAGTCATATAATTATAGTTTAAAATCATAACGGTTGAAGTCACAAATTGCTGCTCTCAACATCGTCATTGGCAGCTCCCTATAATAATCTTTACATTCTAACTGGTGAATTTCAGAGTGGATGTGTGTCTCACAGATAGCAGGTGCCTCTCCGCCCAATATCTGCCTTTTACCAAGGAAAAACTCTAATGTGTGAGCTAACAAAGACGCTCATGAATGGCTAATTCATTAGCATAAACAGGAATTAAACAAAATGTCCCACTCGTGGTCTTTAACATTTCCAGATTTTTTTTTGATGAATTAAACAGCCTATATATTGTGCTGTAATATCCAACCAGATTTTTTCTGCCTTGCTTGGCAGAGAAATCCCTTGTACCAAATAAATCACATAAAGTAAACTGTATGGGCCGGTTTCACAGAGGCCTAGTCTATGACAAAAAAATCTAGTTCAATAGAAAACTCCATTGAGCTTGTATTTTTTGTATTAGACTAGGCTTAATCTGTGTCAGCAAAACTGGCCCTAAAACCACTTGGACAATTACACTTTTTGGGGGTTTGTATTACAGCACTTTGAAACGATACAATGATTGTGGGAATGAAAGAGAGATTCTCTATTTAGTCTTAATTCTGTGCTTTGCATATGGAGTCTATGGCAGGTGTCTTACAACATCAGGACCAAAGATATGTCTGTGCGTGTAGTGCTGGCCATCATAAGTGAGCTCAGTAAAAACCTGGTAGACCAAGTCAGACAATTTGGATGGAAGGAGGATCAATGTGCTAACCAAAATGAATAAAGGAAAACTAAACAACAGCTCTCAGACTGATCAGAAACATTCTCCAGGAGAAGACATCACCAGCTGAACAACAGTGACTGGACAGCAAGTTGCAAAAAAAATTGCCTTAAAAACACGTCCAGACAGGAAAAGCCATGTCTTGGTTTGATATTTTATTACAGAAACAATTAACAATAATACACATACAATGTCTTGGCATTAGGTTCTGTTCCTTTTGGGTAGCTCATCACATGATTACGTATACAAAACTACTAATACCAACATTAACAATGTAATATAACAGCAATACCGATGGCAATGAGTACACTGCTCCAATCCCCATGCAGAAGGAATCAGAATCAAACAGGGGGAGGCTGGGGTGGTGGGTGGGTTTAGCAACCGCATGCTAAGGCGCCCAGCAGAGCAGCACACAAAGGGAATACCCTGACTGACATAAATAGACCACCATATTAGATTAGAAAATCCTGAGACTCTGGTAGGAGCAATCCTGATGTTAGCTGATGAATCGCTGAGCCAATGCCCACTTGGTTTCCCTGGCTAATCTTGCTGCGCTAGTTTTGAAAAAAGGGTATTCTGGACAGATGTCAAAGATTCAAATGTACTAGATTTATGGCAAGAGGGAAGTATTGAAAATATGGATGTCCAGATCCGATCACCAGATCGGAAATCGGGCCCGATCACGTGGTTTCAGACTCGATCGGAATCGGACGTTACTTCCCGATCAGGACTCGGATATATACGTATATATATTCTCATTATTTAACACATCTGTAGTTATGCGGTGGCACAGAGTTAGACCCTTTTGACTCCACACAGAAACAGCAACGCGTGCGGGATTGTATCACTTTGTTGTAGAGACGCTATTGGCTAAATGCGGGCAAAGTAGAACACGGAAGCAGCTAGAAGCGGAAAGCGTGAGTATTTCTGCGGTCTGGAGGTTTACCTAGGAAACCCCGCCTAAGACGAGTCAGCTCACGCTGTAGGAGAGTTTGAAGAGGAGAGAAAAAATGCCCCGTGACCGCGCGAAGGCGCAGGACATCACAGTCAAGATAGCTCAAATGATCGCAATGAGTGACCTGCCATTCGCCTTTGTAGAGAACCCTGGATTTCTTATGCTTATGGAGCAAGTAGAACCTCGATTTTAAATGCCGTCTCACCACTATTTCACAGAGAAAGCTCTGCCAGCCCTTTATAAGAAGATTTCTGACAAACTACTTGTCCTGTTATCAGATGTACCCCATATTTCGTTCACCACAGACATCTGGAGTTCGTAAAGGTCCTGTTGTTGAATGTTTAAAATAAGGTGAATTAAATAAAAAATAAGGAACATCCTGGATCTGTTTTTTCGCTCTTTTTTTATTATTTTTTTATATATTATAGAAGTATCGGATCGGGACTCGGTATCGGTAGATAATCAAAATCAAATGACTCGGACTCGGACTTGAGGGCAAAAAAACCTGATCGGGACATCCCTAATTGAAAATGATAAAAAGTCAAAGTTCTATCATTTATAAATGGTCGAACCTATAGTGATGAGGATACCCTCAAATTTAAGGTGAAGGTCTGCATATTAACCTCGACAATATCATTTATAATCCAAAGTTCTGGAACGCAGACCAAAAGTGTATGAAAATGTATCATTGCCCTAACACTCCATATGCCATATCGCATAATCAATCGGACATCCCTATTAAACGTGTTTATCTTACATTTGTCTTTCTGTTATCTGCTATATTACAAAACCATATCTACTGTAGCACATACAAATGCTTCAGTTAGGGGAGGGGTAAAACATCTTGTCACACAGCTCGAGCTCTAACTCACTCTCCCTGAGGGAAAGTGCTAGGTATTGTAACAGTAAGTCCAACACTGATTGTCAGAGAGGTTTAGGCACAGTAATTTGCTGTTCCCTTTAAAACATGAGTTATGTTAAATCACTTTTATGTGTTTCAGAAGAAGATGTTTCCTCTTCCTGAGAAGAGAGTGTTGAATTTTAACCTCCTTAATTACACAAACAACAAGCAGCAAAATGAAAATCTCTTGTAGAGCCGGGGAGAGACAGATTTACTGGGAAGGGTCCTTTAAAAAAGACAGCCATTCCCCAGAGTGGTGCCTCCATTTACGATGTGACTGAGCCACATTATTGGACGCTCTTGCCGATGCCGATCTCTATAAGACTGGTGCTGTGTCTTTGAGTGGCACCAGCATCATCATCTGGCATTATGAGTAGGAGAGAGGAAGGCATAAATCCTGTCAACCAAGCTGAAGATAAACTACTGGCACAGATGAAACTACGAAGATAGTGATTCTGATGAAAACCCCACAACAAAAAGTATGCTTGATTATAACACTATAGACAATACCCTTTTTAGATGCATGTACTGTGGCGCCTTGAAAGGGCTATGTTTACAGAATGTTTGTGTTGGGCACACTAAGGAATATTTTATACTGACAACACCTTCTCTGGATGACTCAAAGATCCACTGGAGCTCCATTTCCTTGGTCTGTAAAGAAATGCTGTGGCAAAATCACTAGGCAACCAGAACTGTCAATCAAATATCTCAGCCTATTTAAGTTCAGACCACACTCTCATAAAAAAGTACATTGCCGTTTATTAATACCACAACTCACAGATTACTTTTCAGCATTTATACTTGTCAGAGAAACCAACATAGAACATTCTATGATGGAGCAGAATTCTACTGTTTGAAAAGGTACAGACGCATCTAATGAGGTATTTTATAAATTGTCTGAAATGTTCTCAGTTGCAATTGCATATTATTCTGTAGTTAATCATGATTAATTGCAATTTTAGATTTTGAAATCCATGTTAAGATAGCAAGCATGCTAGTTAGTGCTAGGTATGAACCAACATTGTCAGACAATCCAGTAGTGGTTGGAAGCTATGCTTAGCTTCAAACGGTTACACACTCATCTCAATAACAGAAAGTTCAGCTAAACTGTCATCCTGTCCTCTCACTTACCCAATGGTCCTTTGCCCAACCCGCCTTAGCGCTTTCCTTTACCCAAAAAGTTGTAGGAGGTTTCAAGGTCTGGTGTTGCAGTCTGGTGTATTATTGGTGTTGGTCCATAAAAGTACAGCTATTCTTATTCACTATCAATGCAACTGAATGGTTCACAAATGTTGGCGAAAGGTTCATTCTCCCCCTGAACTAAGTTTAAAAACTCAAAATCTCCCCTCAATTTCCTGAGTAAAGTAAGAAATTCAAAACAATGACCATTATTATTTGGTGGGGCTGTCACCTCTGGAGAGATCTATGAATATAAAGTTGGTGCAGCTCATAAAAGTAGGTCTTGGTGGTGTCAGATTGAGTTGAGAAAGCTTATGCATTTCATAATTACATTTTGAAAAGCACTGTGCAAGCCAGGGTGTCAGAAGATGTCAACCGTCTAGATTTAACTAGAGTCAAATTTAGACCTGCCATTTTAATGTTGTATGGAAGATCCACAAAAAGTGAATATACTACTGCTTATTGTGGTCAGTAAGCTGACATTCTAGTTTAAAATGCAAGTCCTGTTCTAAGAGCCATAAGAGGTCTGCTAACTTTCTGTTGTTCCACTTCAAACAATACATATGTTGAATCCCTTTGCATTGTTTATGAAGGAGATTTAGCTGCTTCTGAAATTCTTCAGGGTTGAATGTTAACCTTCCTAATTACACAAATAAGCAGCCAAATCAAACTCTCTCATAAAGGATAGCCACCTTCACTGGGGAGGGTCCATTTGAAAATACTGTCCATTCCCCGGAGTGATGCCTCCATTTGCAATGTGACTGAAGTCTTGTGCTTTCTTCCTAAAGCGAACCCTGTCTGATCATCACTAATTTATGTTCCTTTTGAGTCCTTTTCATATTTCATGGTTTGAGAGGGAGTAGAGCAGGAAAATAGATAGAGGTAGCTTTAAACTGAAGTGAGTAGCTCTTGGAAAAAAACAAGAGAGGAGAGAGAAGGCAGAAAGAGATGGTTGCCTAACAGTGGAAGGGGGGTAACCTGAGATTTACTGGGAAGGGTGTGTTTGGAGCGGTGGATGACAGATGAAAGAGAAGTAATAGGAATAAGTCCATGGCTGTCAGGAATTTGGGGATTGTGGGGGTTGGCAAGAGTTATCATCTAGGAGTAATGATGGTAGGTGGCAAGGGGGGATTTATGAGTGAAAAGACACAGGTAGGGAAGGCATTGTTAAAAAGCATATCCAGTGACAGATTGCAGATGGGGAGCATTCTGTGGAGAATGATATGGACAAGATTGTGAGTTCTAAGATACAGCCTGATATGTTGGTCTATATCTCTTCCTTTGTTTCTGGCTTTCAGCTGTTTCCAACTTTCTGTAAATAGCTGTTCAGAGTAGCTTTGGAGGGGGCATTTGGAGCAGTAAAAAGGTCAAGGAGCCAAAGATGATTTCAAGGTGAGATTAAAAAAATGACTGCCACTCAGCATGAATAAATCTGTATATGTATATATAGTACAAAAGTCTAAGAGAAAATTTATTCTCTGGACGGTAAGTGTTTCATAAAAAGACTACATAACATTTTAATATTTACAATAAACATGAATACAATAAAAAGTTACAAGAAATTATTATGTTTTTTTAAAGGGATACTGAGATTTTCTGACTGAAAGAAATGTAATAAAGACATTAGATGGAACTGGGCAATTTGAAGACACAAAGCTGTCATCATCTAATGAACAGTCCTTAAAGGTCACTTCCTTGAGGGACAAAAGGAAGTCCAGTGAAATGCCTACTCAGCATTTAGAAGAGTTAACTGGCACCAACGTACACAATTTGGCCGTGAGAACAATTCTAATTCTTAAGAAATTGCCTTGTTTTGCAACTAATAAACCATTCTTGCAATCTCTTTGGCACATTGCCTTTCTATAAGAGAGGTTTTGCATCTATAATAATTCCCTATTCATGTAAAAAATAAATATATATACAACATAATATGTGATATTATTTGGCTCTGTATTCAAGCACTTTATATTTCAAATCATACTGTGAGTGTAGGTTCAAAGTGTAGACAGTCAGCTTTAATTTCAGGGTATAATCTATTGATTAGTCATTACAGCACGCTTTGTACATTTTACCACTATTTTATGGTACCACAATTATTTGGACATCTGGCTTTGCTGTTGTTTCCTAATAAGCTAATCTTTTTGCGTCATTAGTGCATGAAAAAGAGAGTGGTCAATGGATAGCCTTGTTTCTACGCTTCGCATTTGGGGTATGATATCAGTGTCTGACAACATAGGAACAACACAAGGGTCAACGCAAGTCAAGCTGGCCATCATGAGGCAAGTTTGCATACATTGGCAGAAATAGTAAAATTTTGGCAATGATTTTTAAAATAAGATTGATCTTGCAAAAAAGCTTTTATTTAAGGATAGTGATCATATGAAGCAATTTATTATAACATAGTTGTTTGGCTCCTTTTTAAATCATAATGACAGAAATCACCCAAAAGTTTACATACCCTTGAATGTTTGGCCTTGGTACAGACACACAAGGTGACAGACATAAGTGAAAATGGCAAATAAAGGTGAATTTCCCACACCTGTGGCTTTTTAAATTGCAATTAGTGTCTGTGTATAAATAGTCAATGATTTTGTTAGTGGATGCACTGAGCAGGCTAGATACTGAGCAATGGGGAGCAGAAAAGAACTGTCAAAAGACCTGCGTAACAAGGTAATGGAACTTTATAAAGACGGAAAGGATATAAAAAGATATACCAATACCTTGCAAATGCCAGTCAGTACTGTTCAATCACTTACTAAGAAGTAGAAAATTCAGGGATCTCTTGATACCAAGCCAAGGTCAGGTAGACCAACAAAGATTTGGCCAAAACTGCCAGACGATTTGTTTGGGATGTAAAGAAAAACCCACAGGTAACATCAGGAGAAATACAGGCTCCTCTGGAAAAAGACTGGGTGGTTGTTTCAAGGAGCACAATACGATAATACTTAAATTAGCTACATGTTCGAGTTGCCAGAAAGAAGCCTTTAATGCGCTAATGCCACAAAAAAGGCCAGTCACAATATGCCCTACAACACCTTGACATGCCTCACAGCCTCTGGCACACTGTAATTTGGAGTGACGAGACCAAAATGTTGCTTTATGGTCACGACCATAAGCGCTATGTTTGAAGAGGGGTCAACAAGGCCTATAGTGAACAGAATACCATCCCCACTGTGAAGCATGGTGGTGGCTCACTGATGTTTTGGGGGTGTGTGAGCTTTAAAGACACGGGGAATCTTGTGAAAACTGATGGCATGTTGAATGCAGCATGTTCTCAGAAAATACTGGCAGACAATTTGCATTCTTCTGCACGAAAGCTGCGCATGGGATGCTCTTGGACTTTCCAGCATGACAATGACCCTAAGCACAAGGCCAAGTTGACCCTCCATTGGTTACAGCAGAAAAGGTGAAGGTTCTGAAGTGGCCATCACAGTCTCCTGACCTTAATATCCTCAATCACTCTGGGGAGATCTCAAACATGAGGTTCATGCAAGATGACCAAAGATTTTGCATGACCTGGAGGAATTTTGCCAAGACGAATGGGCAGCTATACCACCTGCAAGAATTCAGGGCCTCATAGACAACTATTACAAAAGACTGCACGCTGTCACTGATGCTAAAGGGGGCAATACACAGCATTAAGAACTAAGTGTATGCAGAATTTTTAACAGGGGTCAGTAAATTTTTTGTTTTATGATTGTGCCATTCTGTAATGACCTACAGTTGAATGTGAATCCCCTAAGAAATAACAGACATGTGCTTTGCCTGCTCACTCATGTTTTCTTTACAAATGATACATTTATTACCAATTCTACAGATACAACTGTATGTATGGATGTGTCCACCACTACTATTTAGCAGAGGCTGGACAGAAAGGTGGAAAAACACTTAGTTTTAAATGTCCGGTATTATAACCCTTTTATACGCCTCTGCAGACATTTCATCAGATGCTATAAGCATTCACTTAATCCAAATCAATATAAATAAGACTTCATTGGTACACACAAACAATCGCAAATAGCAACTGCCCAAAAATAGCAACAGCTGTGAATCCACATGATGTGGAAAACATGGCAGAACATTAAGCAGTGTTTTACTGCAAAGTTGTTGCTCATTTAATTCCAGCGCCAAGGGGGAGGTCTGCGACGAGGCATGCCACTTGTTATACCGCGGCAAATTGCAATGCCATGCAGCATGGACAAAAACATTAAATAAAAAATAAGAATGGCCACTAGGCCATTTTTGTCTACTATAGTCCTATTCATGGATTGCTATGTTGCTGTGTTTGATTCCATGTTGCTGTGTTGCTGTGCTTGATTAAAAGTTTTTTCTGAGAATGTATATTTAATTATATTTATTTACTTTGTCACCATTGGTAATCATGAATCTGATAGGGTGGCTATGACATATGGAGTTCCTCAGAGATCAATTCTCGTACCACTTCTGTTCAATCTCTATATGCTTCCTCTGGGCCAAATTCTACAGAACAACAACATTAACTGCCCTAGTTATGCCGATGATACTCAAATATATATGGATATCAAACCGTATAACAACAGCTCAACAGACTCACTGTGTCACTGAAAGAGCACATAAATACCTGGATGAACCAAAATTGTCTATAATTAAACCATTGTGTTTGGCAACAAAAATAATAGAACTAGTATTAGTAAAGAGCTGGATTCTCGGGCCCTAAAAACCAGGAACAAAATGCGTAATCTTGGTGTTCAGATAGACCTCACATTTAACAGTCATATCAAATCAGTCACCAAAACAGCATTCTATCATCTTAAAAATATAGCTCATTCAGAATGCTGCTGCTAGAATGTTAACCAGGACCAAGAGAACAGAGCACATCACTGCAGGTCTTAAATCTTTGCACTGGCATACAGTCAGTTACAGAATAGATTTTAAAGTGGTGCTTTTTCTTGGCAACAGATCATACAGGTCACACAAAATTTGGCTATTTAATATGCTATTAATTTATTGACTTATTCATTTTGCATATTTCCCACCCGACATTTTGGCGGTTGATATTTTAATCTGCGAGAATACACCTGATACCGGCAAACAGCCTTTACTGGCTAACGAAAACCCTGTTGCACAGTTTTCCTTAGCTGTAGGCCTAGTAATGAGGATTTGGAATAATTTAAGTGTTGTTTAATTTTCATTTAGTAGGGCCTAATAAACGAATGAAAATATAACTGCCTGTGTTCTTAGAAATAATACTTCTATGTAGGCTATTATTTTTTTGCGTGGGACACAGTGTTAGATAAAGTAAGATACTATATTATGATTAACAATTAGACACATGATAAAAACATTTTAACCACATTTATTAATGAATTCAGGTGTCTAGTAAATATAATACATATTATAAAAAATATAAAGTATTAAAAGATTCATGTTTGCGTGTAGCATAAAGGAAACATTATTTCAAATAAAAATAAACCTGATCAAATTAATTAGTTCTACTCATTTTGGCAGAATGCTCTGACATCCTATTAATTGACTTAATTCGCATGGTAGCCTATCAATCAATCAAATGTCCTCATCTGGCTGTGCCGGATGAAAAATATAGCTCACGCAATGTAATAATTGGGACAGCCAGGTGGCCAGAAAGTACCCGGGCAGACGCAAATCACTCTGAATGGGCAATACCCCCAGATAAAGGATGACATGCCTTGTGAATTAACTTAACAATGAGAATATAGTGTAATGTTGATGCCATAATTGATCACATGAAGCGCAACAAAATCTGTTTTACCTCTAAACTTAGTATTGCAATCTTATTTGTGAAAATCCTTTTTTATTAGGAGATAAACAAAATATGAAATATATAATCTGTCTGAATAAGAAATGTTGATAATTATTTTATAGAACCATGAAGATGATCCAGCTTCATATGTAATTCATCAAAGGTATCACAGTAATTAATTATTAGTGAAACAAAATAAAAATGATATCCTTGACTAGAGGCGTTGCTAGGATCACAATACATTCGGGGCATAGCACCCGCCCAACCACCAGGGGAGACTTCTTTGCCATGCAGTTTTTCTAACCATCGTCTTACTGTTTTTTAATATTGGGCCTACATTAGTTTGACATTTCACTTGGAACCCAAATTATTCCAAAACAACAGAAGATGATTTATTTTCAGAACCAAATCATCCCTAGTCTCTCTCATTGTCAGAAGTCCGAGGAGTAACAATACCATGTGATTAATGATGTCTGAAGCTTTGGACATCACAAAACCATTTCAAGGCTTTAGGAACTGTAGGTTTGAAAAATGTGGCACTTTCCAACTAGCTATAGGCTGTCCGAGTCTTTTTAATATGCCATATTTTTGTCTCTAACCTACTAATAAAAAACTTCCCTGTTACACATTAAGCACCCTACCAGCCCACAGAAAATAGTATATGTTTCATCATCTATGGTACATAATATTAAATCTCGGTATGAAAGGGACATTGTACATCTACACATTCCACTTGTAATACACATATGCTTAATTCTTGTTAATACTTTAACATTTTCTGCCCACTATTTGCACTTCTGGTTAGATGGTTACTGCATTTCGTTGAACTGTACTTGTACTGTTCAAAGACAATGAAGCTGAATGTAATCTAATCTAAACAAGGCTGAAAACCAATATTGGATGGCTATGATCTTTGGGTCCTCAGGAGGCACAGCATTAAAAACAGACACAATTCAGTAGTGGACATCACTGCATGGGCTCAGAAAACCCCCCGGAAACCAGTGTCTGTTAACACAGTATGTCGCTACATTCACAAATGCAAGTTAAAACTCTACCTTGCAAAGAAGAAACCACATATAAACAATATCCAGAACTGCCACCTTCTCTGGGCCCAAGCTCATTCAAGATGGAATAAGCAAAGTGCAACTGTTCTGTGGTCTGACTAATACAAATTTGAAATTATTTTTGGGAATCATGGACACCGCATCCAAGAGGAGAGGGACCATCCAGCTTCTTATCAGCGCACAGTTCAAAAGCCAGCATCCTTGATTGTATGGGGGTGCATTTGTGCAGGTATATGAAGGCACCATTAATGCTGAACAGTACAGGTTTCTGAGCAACATATGCTGCCATCCAGACAACATCTTCTTCAGAGAAGGCCTTGCTTATTTTAGCAAGACAATGCCAAACCACATTCTGCATGTATTACAACAGCATGGCTCCGTTAATAAAAGAGACCAGGTGCTAAATTAGCTGCCTGCAGTCCAGACCGGTCACCCATTGAAAACATTTGGCACATTATGAAACGAAAAATACGATAAAGGATACCCCGAACTGTTGAGCAGCTCAGATCCTATATCGAGCAAGAAAGGGAAAACATTTCACTTTCAAAACTACAGCAATTGGCCTCCTCAGTTCCCAAACACTTAAAAGAGTATTGTTAATAGAAAAGGTTTATACAACACTGTGGTAAACATGGCCCTGTCCCAACTTTTTGTGTCTTGCTGGCATCAAATTCAAAATGGGCTTGTATTTTTCCAAAAACAATAACATTTCTCAGTTTCCACATTCGATATGCTGTCTTTGTACTGTTTTCAATTAAATGTAGGGATAAATGATTTGCACATCATTCCATTCAGTTTTTATTTGCGGGGTTGTACTTTTGTACAGATATTATTTTGTTGAACACTGGCAACATTGCATTTGGAACTGCTACTTCAGGAATCCTTGGTTGTCCATTTTTAATGTAACATTTTAAATCATCAAAGATATGGACCATCATTTGTAAATGTACAAGTTGTGCGTATATTACTTTCATCAAGATGTATTATTCTGATGTAAGACAATCACGGGACGTCCAGAGTTTTGTTTAATCACATGCCATTTTCTTAGCGGACTGCCAAACTGAAAGGTAGGTAATTAGAACCTAATCTACTTTACTTTGAGTAAGGTTGGTTACAGCAGAAAGCTTACTAGACTGTAAACTTACACATGTACTGTAGCCTAAAAACAGGAAATTAATTTTTTAAAAAGCGGCCCAGAGAGTCCTGGAAACAGGTACTGTGGAAAGATGAGACAAATATAAGTGTACCAGAATGATTGGAAAACTAAAGTAGGAAAAAGGAACTGGCTGCACTGTGCTGGCTTTAGATCTGGACTTCTCTACTCAGAAGTGATGCGTGTATTCTCTTTCATTATATTTTTCAATGCACTGTTGTCTAGTACGTTTTTCGTAGTTTCTATCAAAACTCAATAGCCCAGATACACAGTGAACTGGGTTAGCAATTTGTCAATGTTGTCCTATTACTGCCAGGCTTAAAGGGGAGTGGTTTGACCTCTCTCAGCTGCTCTAAATTATAAGTATTTTATGGATTGGCCAGATATAGGCACTTGGCTTGCAGTCATACGCAAGAGCAATTAGCACCTTGTCCCAATAAGCAATTGTTGCGTTCACCCTGACTACATCTGAGCAGAAAACGCTGTTTCGATTATGATTTTAGTACCAACTTCTCACTCTCGCTGACTTTTACTAGAGATTTCAACTCCTGCTTTCTGGTTTGCTTAGAGCAGGGCTGCCCAACATTGTCCCTGGAGATCTACTCTAATTTAACCCACCTGATTCTAATAATTGGTTGGATGAAACACATAATCGGGATAGCTACAAATGGGGTTGAAGAGAAAACCTACAGGACAGTAGATCTCCATGAACAGGATTGGGCTGCCCTGGGTTCGAGCTTGCGTCTAACAATTTAACAAGACGAAACACTATGCGTTAGATGCTAGCTGTGGGTTAAGGTCTACAATCGCTGCAGGGTGCCATGGCCTAAAGACTCCAAGATCCTTTAGTGGCAGCTTAAGTTGCATATGTTATCAGTTTCTAGTTTTGCTTCCAATAAGACTTTTGCTGGAACTAAGACAGTACTGCCAACTTGAGCCATGAAGTAACTTGTGGAAGGTAAGATAAGAAGGCCCACTTCATCCATTTAATTTATCTTACAGTGGCTTACAGCATGTAACAACTCTCAGAAATATATGTGTGTTTCCATTCAAGCCTGCTTGTCACCTTGTCTTTCTAATCTTCTCCCCAACCTGCACAACCCATTTGGAATAATGGCTCTCTTTAAACATTTGAAAGTGTCAACCTGTGGTCATCAAGACAGAGTTCTTCTCAACCTATGCTGCCTATCTATGTCCCTTGACTTTCTAGCCCTGAAAGAGACATGAGACATCTGATTATGTGCTTTCCCAAAGTCCAAGAGCATATGGTTCGTGCTAGTGGTGGCACAGGGCTACTAATTTCTTCAAAGTGAAGCTTTCCTTCCATCCTCCTTGCTCCACTGTATATTTCCTCTTTTGAATTCCATGCTGTGAATGTAAACTGTCCATTCAAGCTAAACATTGTCATCAGTCATCAACCAGATGCTGTTGAAGAATCAACACCTCAACCAGATAATTTCCTAATGATGGTAAATGAATTCCTTCTCATCTGCTTTTGATTAATTTATTTCAATGTATAGATGTCATCCTTTCCCTGTCCTGTCTCCTACAAGGAGAGCAATGTGCATCAGTTTATCTTCACTAGACACTGATGTCTACTAATCTCACTGCAACCCCCCTCTAATCATAACTTTGTCTCCTATATCTCCCTTCTCCAACACCATCGACTCTGCACATTTCTCTCTCCGCTATTACCCTTTTCTATTTTAACTAATCATCTTTCTGATCTACTATTTTCTACCTTCTGTCTCCTCAGTCTGCCTCGTCCACCATACTGTCCTCCCATTTCACATGACACTCTCACTGTCTCCTCTTGGCTGGGACCGGCCCTCACCTCAAACACTGTGGCTAAATGATTCACCATAAGCCCACAAAAAGGGCTTTAGACACCTGAGCAAAAATAGAGTTAACTGGACTTCTGAATGACCTATGATATACTTTCACTTCCTCCTCCCATCTTCTCACTCCTCAGTCCTCTACCTCCTCCTTTTCCATGAGGATTAATTTTTTAACCACTTTGAAAATAATGTTGCTGTCATCAGCCAGGGTCCACTGCTTGCTAATACACCAAACTTGTCCATGCCATAACCATTTTCTCTGCTCTAAATGTAATCCTGCAATCACTGATATCCTGCTGACATCTTTGTTTGAATGTTGCCAGACCACCTCAAGCTCAACCCTGACAAGATGGAACAGCTCTTCCCCAGGGATAAGGCCTGACTTCTCTAAGACATGTCTATCATGTTTGACAACTCCAATTGGTCCTCCTCTCAGAGTAGAAAGAACCTTGCACTGACTCAGGGGAACTTTCCATCCTTACCTTTAGGCAATGCTGTTTCCATCCTTACCTTTAGGTGAGCAATTTGTCAACTACCCACATGTTGTTCAGTTGGTAGATCATGGTACTTGCAACCATATAATAATAGCCTCAGTGGCTGTGCTGTCACAGATGCTATAATGAATGTCATACAAAGACAAGACCATTAACAATCTCAATGGCTATTAATGTGTAGGTTGTGAAGATTTTGGATTGGACAAATTATACTTATTTGGGACTTCAAATAATCCCAGAAACTCAAATGGCTGGCTAGCTTTCATTTGGAAAGAAGAACAGTCTATCCTGGAAAACACATGTTTTAGTCGCAAAACCACTTACAGTTCCTCTCAAAAGTATTCACCCCCTTGGACTTTTCCACATATTTTTTGTCTTACAACATGAAATCAGTGTGGATTTAATTAGTTTTTTTTTTACCACTGATCAACAAAAAGTCCATAATGTCCAAGCAAAAAATTAAAGCAGCAAATTGTTCTAAAATAATTACAACAGTAAAACTGAAATAATTGATTGCATATGTATTGCGTACTCTAAGTGCAGCTGTGGTGCAACCAATTGTCTTAGAAAGTCACATACTGTAATTACTTGAATGCCCACATACTGTAATTACTTGAGTACATTTTTACAACCAGCTGCCAGAAGTTCCAGAATGCATTTTAACTGCTTGTTTGATGTGGGACAGAACTGTTCTCCTAATCACCCATAGACAGTATACTCTAAAATATAATATGGGAAACCATAGGAGCTCCTAGTCACGGCTTTAGTTCCGTTTCTTCAGATAACCAATAAATCCATAAATAGAAAAAATACTAGTTTTGCAAGGTGATATAAAGTTATCTATCAATTAATTAATTAGCATTAGACAATCAGATCTACTAATGAGTGTCTAATTGATACTCAGCTAGATGTACAGTATGTTTCTAAAGCCACAGTCATACTGAAATATTGAGAAGAGAAACTAAGTTATAAAAAACATATATTAGAAGTGGGCTAACTGGCTAAAAAGTGAAATCAACGTGGTCTACTTTTTGTCCATAAAAATGGAGGGGCATTTTCTGGATATGGACGCACAAGCTGGCAATTACCATACGGCTCACAATGAGAAAGCAATGGAAATCATGGACACAGATAAAATGAATGTCTCAAAAGGATTAATGTAGAACAATATCGTAGGACCTAATTCTCTCTTTCCAGCCTATCGGCCTGAACTGGCAGGAAGATGAACTTATGTCAGTGCAGCAGGACATTGATGGACCACAGTCAGCAAATGTCAATCATTAGCAAAATAATTTCCTCCAATTTAAAGAAAAAGGGGTCTAATGATGGCACTTACACTAATTTCCGGTTCTCTGATTTATTGCAAGATAAAGGTTCAGATATTGAAAACAAATGATTAATTGTAGAGTTTTGAGAATTCATTAGTATTGCATTTTGCCAATTACGTTTCATAATAACAAAACATCAAAATGAAAACCTACATTTTATGTAAATACATTAATCTATTTTTATCTAAATGTATCCAACACTATTCAGTCTCTGAACATAAATTGCACTCAAAAGATGATCAATCAAAAACAGGACAGGCACTCTGCTTTTGGCCTCAAAGACAATGTCAGGCTGAAGCGACAGATGCAGAAGCCTGAGTTTTGCCCCGGCAGTCAGGCAGCAAAGGTAGACACGTTTGAGGGATCCTCTCTTTGTTGTTACCTTTAGCATTAATCAGGATTACCATCACTGAAGCTGCCTGCTCTGATGTCTCTAATATCAGGCGAACAAAGTCAGGTCTGATTCAACAACACCCTCCTCAGGATACATCTCCCTCTGCCAGATCAAAAGAATGACATTGCAATTGCGTAGAATAATCTATTCAATTTCATTTTGCACTGCGAATTAAGGGCAGAAGGTTTTTGGATGCCAAAGTGAAAATAATGATATGATCAGTTAAAGAAAAATTTCAGCTGGAAAACATTTATTTTGAAAATGAACAGTAGTGCTCATAATAATGTTTTCTGAAATATTTCCCTTGACAAGATCAGATATTTCTCTCGGCTACTTATGAAGTCAAACATCCAGGTTTCAAACAATTAAGGAGAAGGAAAAATATAATGAGGCTAATGATAGGACTCACATTTTCCTAAAAACCTTCTCAATTAAATAAAATACTACTGTATTTACAAACGTGCCTACCATAATGCAGTAATTGCTCAAAAACTGCAGTGTAATGTACAGAAGTTGAACTGCATTTATACTGTTACGCCGCAAAATGACGCAAGAAAAGTAATATGGATGTGCTATTGCAACATTCTGCAGATATGCTGCAATCTAACTGCAATATTTTTTGTCAGGGGACGCATACCTGACAGATACATTTTACGATTATTTGCATCAATCCAGTGAACACTGGTTTTACCAACTCCATGTCATGTGTTCTGCAGAGGCAAAACTAACCGAACAACAGAGCTATGTGCCTTTACACAGTGTGAAGGCACAAATAGCTAAATCTTATTTTACTCAGATGTCAAAGGTGATGTCCTGATGTGCTTTAGTCACTGTTGGGGACAATGAACTGTTGTTTTTCAGCTCCAAAAGTGTGACTGATTTTCTGATTCAGTTTACAACCTAGCATACTTCTAGCACACTTCCAAGCCTTCTACCAAACCTGTACAATTTGGGTAGCCCTGAAAAATGAGGAATTCATTATTTTAGACAATTCTGATTATGTCACTGTTGGTCATAGAATCTTCAACTCAGCTATGTCAAATTAGAGTACAACCACTTTTCCGGAAACTACTACACCGCTGTCTATTGCAAAAAGGACAATGTTGAAATGAGCGGGACCCAATCAAATAGACAGTTTACTCTAAATATCGACATACACCCCAAAACATCAAAGCCCAAATCTGTCAGAGATAGATAACAATTCTCTTTAAGTAATTACATTGAAAATGTGACTATATTCAGGAAGGCATGATGTGACAGTGGGTCTATCCAGTGATCAATAAAAGCATCATCATTATGGCCAAAAACATTAAGGAAAAGTGTAAGAGCAAATACTTATATCTAATCATTAACAACAAGCTTGCATCCTGAGAGAAATGTACACCATGGTATTCTGTCTAATGCTCTTAATTCCTCTTATATTTAACAGTGTGGATTAATCCTTCTCTTTGATGTTTTTCTGATGAAATTGTTCAAGCTTGTCTGCTTTATTTAGACTGATATGGCTCATACGGTTCCATAACCTAGCTTCAGTCAGTCATTAGGAGGGTATTTGATATGTCCATCCTCCAAGGGTTTGTGAGTCTCACAGCCCCCAATCATCTTGTCTCAGAGTAAGAAGAGGGAGAGGAGGATGACTCTGATGTCGACACTTTAAATTATACTGATGAAATTAATTCAAAGATGTGAATTCATCACACAATATCAGTCCTGGCATATGGGGTCCCTTAATAAATTAATAATTAATAGAAACATCTTATTGAACCACTGCAAAGCTCAGGTTATCATTTTCTAAATTTCACTACTGCCAATTTCCTGGCATGAAATGGAAAGGGGGGAAAACAAATTGAACAAATAATACCTTTTTGGTATGAATTTTAGATTAAGGCTTGTCACCTGTTATACTTATATTAAATTACACTACATGATGGAAAGTTTGGGAGATAACTTTTTTATCACCACAGCTTGAATAAAATTTTATAGAGCATAATTCATATAAATGAGATATCTTTGACAGTGGAGTGGGATGAAACCCAGACGTGTGTGGATTCTTTATTATGCTTTAGAAGAAAGACGTATCGACATATTTTTTTGCTTTGCTACAAGATTATGTCATTGGCTCCTGGAAATGTGATCCAAGCATAAAAAATAAGGCAGTTAAAACCCTATTTGAAACATGCAAGTGTCCCTGTCCTGTGCTCCTTTTGCACTGGGAATATAATCAGCATATAACTACTTATCACTTTTTCTTGAGCCCTTCAGATACACAGACAAATGTGGTCCTGATCGCTGTGTTATAATTCTACTGAATTGCCCAGGGACATTTTGTAGTACCAGATCAGCTAAAGACACTCTGAGGTGATGGATTCAATGGTTGATAATTCACCAGAGGCTGGGCTTCAAGAACTAAAAGCCAAATGCATTTACACAAGACGTCAAGGGGATTGCTGTACATTTCCTAATTTCACTTCAAATCCCCCAAGACCACTCCTGGAACAAATCCAGACCAGTTTGTTATGTGGCGTTCTGCCACATAGAAGACATCGAGTTTGTTATTTGTCTGTAGCAAAAATACTGATTATAGCATAACAAAGTACTTACATTCTATTCGCATTAACATGAACAAATTAAACAAATAGATTTCGTATCATTGCGTTTAAAAACAAGGGAGAAAGAAATTGGTCTAGTTTTTTCTCAAGCATTTCTTTAAGTAAAAGACTATAAAAAACCTTGGAGACAAATTCTCAACATAATTAGACATTTATGAAATCGATCAACTCTACATTTTGTCTTTAACAAGACAAGGTGTTACTATTGTAAAAGGTGTTACCGTTTACCTGTGCTGCTACTGCAGAAATATATCTGATTATTTCTGAACCACTGCCATAGACAGATACATCTTTAAGTTGTACCTATGAAGATTAACTATGTGTTTTGAATTTACGGGTCCAGGTGCCTGAAAACACACTCACATAAATTATTTAAGATAAGTACCAAAGTGCAAATTGACCACACATCACATCATATCAAAGTGATCAGATGCATTGACTTTCGTTTACCACCAGAATGCATGAAAGGTAGCTAAAACGGTCTAGTAATCACTTGAGAGAAGACCAAGATCTGTTATTTGCAACACAAATAAAAAGGAAATAAAACATTATTGAACAAAATAGTAAGGTGGCCGATAATAGGGGGTCGTATTTTTAGCCACGTCGCTAACCAACTAGCAGAAGATATTATTTAATTTCCACTGCAATATCAGAAATGTATGTAATGCATTTGCATTAATTGCACACCTATACACTCCACTTGTACATATATATGCACCGATCAGCCATAACATTATGACCACTGACAGGTGAAGTGAATAACACTGATAATCTCGTTATCATGGCTCCAGGAAAAATGGGCAAGCGTAAGGATCTGAGCAACTTTGACAAGGGCCAAATTGTGATGGCTGGAAAAATGGGTCAGAGCATCTCCAAAACTGCAGCCCTTGTGGGGTGTTCCTGGTCTGCAGTGGTCAGTACCTATCAAAAGTGGTCCAAAGTAAGAAAAGCAGTGAACCAGCGACAGGGACGTGGGGTGGCCAAGGCTCATTGATGCACGTGGGGAGCGAAGGCTGGCCTGTGTGGTCCGACCCAACAGACAAGCAACTGTTGCTCATATTGCTGAAAAAGTTAATGTTGGTACTGACAGAAAGGTGTCAGAACACAGTGCATTGCAGTTTGTTTCATATGGGGCTGTGTAACCGCAGTCCAGTCAGGGTACCCATCCTGACCCGTACACTGCCGAAAGCACCTACAATGGGCACGAGAGCATCAGTACTGGACCATGGAGCAATGGAAGAAGGTGGCCTGGTCTGATGAATTATGTTTCCTTTTACATCACGTGGATGGCCGGGTGCGTGGGCTTCGCTTACACATGGCACCAGGATGCACTATGGGAAGGAGGCAAACCGGCAGAGGCAGTGTGATGCTTTGGGCAATGTTCTGCTGGGAAACCTTGGGTTCTGCCTTGGGTTCATGTGGATGTTACTTTGACATGTACCACCTACCTAAGCATTGTTGCAGACCATGTGCACACTTTCATAGCAATGTAATTCCCTGGCATTGGTCACTTTCAGCAGGATAATGTGCCCTGCCACTAAGCAAAAATGGGTGAGGAATGGTTTGAGGAACACGACAACAAGTTCAAGGTGTTGACTTGGCCTCCAAATTCCCCACATCTCAATCCTATCGAGCATCTGTGTGATGTGATGGACAAGTCCGATCCATGGAGGCCCCACCTTGGAATATACAGGCCTTAAAGGATCTGCTGCTAACGTCCTGGTGCCAGATACCACAGCACACCTTCAGAGGTCTAGTGGAGTCCATGCCTCGATGGGTCAGGGCTGTTTTGGCGGCAAAACAGGTACAGACACAATATTAGGCAGGTGGTCATAATGTTATTGGTGTACTTAATAGTTGTAAATGTTCTGCCTACCTCTATTTGCACTTCTGGTTAGACGCAAACAGCATTTTGTTGTACTGTACTTGTACTTGTTCAATGACAAAACAGTTGAATCTAACCTATTCTAATCTTGAATCTTATTTACATGATGGCAGTCTTTGGTAGCACCAGTCCATGTTTAGCAACACATGTGCCTCTAGCTGACGAGTGGCTGAGTATCATCCTCATCCAATTGTAATCTCAGATGACAGCAAAAGCTTATTGAGGTTGTCAGGAAAATGGGCATCTCCTCACTCATGTGCCCATGACTTTCCTTGTTGAAAAAACAATTTGGATATTAGGAGAATGGCTGGTTCGTTAATGCCTTAAAGGAAAGCTTGCTGTAAAATCCTACATTCTCTCAAATTGAAGTTGTTGTAATGGGAACGGGCTGTACATACACTGAATACAACATCATTTTTCAAATGAAGAATACATGTGCATCATCCATTAACTTGCTCCTAAAACACTATTCAAAGTGACCATGAATAAACACTTACAATGCATTAATTGTATAGATACAATGAGTAAATTACTAGAAAGATAGGTACACAAATGTATAACTTCAATACAAAATGTCAACCTTTTAAACATGATTTCATGGTTAGATAGGACCCTTTTTCTTTCACAAATTATTTAGTTTTGGCTTCATCTCAGAATTTTCCAGGGTTGCTTCACATTATAAAAATGTCTGGGTCTCTAGCCTTTTTGGTCATGAAAGCTACTGTAAACTGAAAAAGCTGAAACATGTTGTAAGCCACACTTTTTTGGGCATTCATTCAGAAACAATATTCTCCTCTCCCTTGCAACTTGCAACATGTTTCAGTTGCAAGTCCTTAGTTTACAAGTGAAAGAACTGCACTATTTTCTGTCAATATTCCTGATACAAATTAGGCAATGTTTCACCATTTGATAAAATAAAATCTGATTATTTTTACTGGTTTAGGATTTTTTGGTTTTTCAAACTAAAATGATTCAAACAAAAAATATATACAATTTTCTGAATTCAAATCAATAATATAATCACATCTTAAGACACTTTTGACATTGTCAATTTCCCATTGATTAGTATTGGGAAATCTGTGCAGTGCATGAATCTTGTGAGATTTATTCATAACAGTTTGTGGCAGAACACACAAAAAACAAATGTATAGTCAAAAGCTACCAGTAGCTTATGATTGACCAGTTGAAGACCCCTGTTAGGATCTGCTTGTTGTGTTAGCCATACATCAGAGAGACCTCCTGTGCAATGTGTATATTAATGAGCAACGATCAAGGCAAACAAGTTTGCAAGAGAATCTGTGGGCTCCACAACAATTGTTCCATATTGTTTATGGAAACCAACAATAAACACAAATAGAAAAAGGAAGGCCACACATTTGCACATCTGCTAACACCTTAAAAATGTCAGAAAAATAAACGTATAATTTTGGACAAAGGGCATAGGATTGACATGTCACATAGAAGCAGGGGTGCCATATGTGGGGAAAAGTTAGAAAAATTCTAAGGGCTCATGACTGCCTGGGGCACAAAAAAGGATTAGAACATGAGCTAAAGAAAATCTTTCAATTATTAAAACATTTAATTGTTAATTAAAACATTAAATAATTAACCTATCCACCTATCCTATTTTCTTGTATTTGGCAGAAAGTAAACATCCAAAGACCCTTTGTGTTGTGCATGCCCCCCAAAAATTCCTGGTGGCGCCCCTGCATAGGACAGAATCCTATGTAACTCTATATTGTGCTGGACACTGAACTGCATGAAACAATGCCAGGAGTTTATTGAACATGTGTGGTTATATTCTAAGTTAGTTTTTTTTATTATTACTAGTTTTATTTATGTTTACACATTCAGGTTTCACAAAATTAAATATTGGGTTCATATCAATTGCCTGTCTCACTCTATATGCCAGTTTAAAAGGCCTTTTTAGTGGTTGCTGCACAGGGCATCTGCTCTGATCCAAGGGCCCCTAACCCAGTTACAGCAAGTAGGCAGGACCACAACAAAATCATACTTACTGGCCCAAAAGACATAAACAAGTGTCCATTTTGGTGGCTTTTGAGACATTTTAGTTCATTCTGGACAACATGTTTACTGTTGTCGGACAAGGCTGATTGTGCACAAGATTACGGTAAGGCTTCTTGTCACATTTTAGTCATTTTTAGGCTACCTCTTATCTCCCATGTGCAGAATCAGAAAGTATTGTCCATCTACATTCAGGCTGTTGTCCAGAGGTTTTGTATACTCATAAAAAATCTGACACTAAAATTTGTGACAAGATTAACACTGGAATAACATTTCAGAAGACACGGCTAAATAATAACAATTAGCAAGATCACTTTTTGTCTTTGCAGAGCTCCCAGGCTGCATGTGGCTCTCAGAAACCTAATTGGTGGCTCATTAATGTCAATTTATTTGCAGGAGGTCCACATCTAGGGGCTCAAAATATTTGGGTCCTTGACATTCAAATGTTTTAGTGCCTAACCCTTCCTCCTATAGCATCATTGGAGTGACCGTTGACAGAGTGCCTGATATGAGAAGGATATCAGCATGTTTGATCACTTTAATACACCGTTCAAATAAAGGCTGTGTAGCATTTTTATGCAGGGACATTTTTTCTTTAAAGCCTGACAGAATTATTGGCTGAACAATATAATCAGATGATATTAGCCTTTCACCAATATATTTGTATCTGTCTATTCTGCCAATAAAGCACCAATATTGTTCACATAAAAGGAATTAATAAGGCTGCTTATTCATAGTGGTTCTTTTGGATTTTATGTTGGTTACCTGAAGAGGACAAGCTGCTCAATGACAAAGTGCAGCTCTGAAGTCACAATGTCTGGTTTGTAGCAATGTAAGACATGGTGGTTTGATGAAGCTTCAATTGACACTTTGCCAAGAAAACTGTTCACCCTTACCACATTCTTACATTGTTAATATTAGCTGGCAAGCTACCCAGCAGCATGGTAATAAGCCTAACTATCTAGTCAGCAAGTTAGTTCACTTAGCTAGCTTTTTACTTGTATTACTCTGATAAACAGCTTGAACTGGAGCAAGTAAAAGCTCGTAATTTATAGAAAGATAACAGCATTAATGTCCATGCCTATTATTTTGGTTGGCTTATTTTGTGTGTTTCTGAGATGAGACTCAGTGTCATTTACCAACATTTTATGACACAATAATAACAGCAAAGAGTACCACAGGTACCATATTTCATACACCCTGTAGGTAATGAGAAGCTATAAGTAGACCATTATTGAATTAGCCCCTGTTCATATTTTGGCCATTATCACCTATGTTGGCAATGTTTGTGCTAAAAAGGGGTGATCCATGAATTGATTAAACATCTCAGTAACAGTGTAAGATACACATTGTTTTAGGATGAAAACATTGTTACAACAAACAGTTGTTTATAACATATATTCATAACGGGCTGCCAGGTTGTCATAGAGTGTTTGTTTACATGATCTTTGACTAAAAGCATCTGCTAGATACAAATGCTAATGGTATTGGATATATAATGAACTTCATCTTAGCAGTAGTTGGGATTTAGTGAACAGAGCAGTTTCAGGTTTACTTTGAGATTCAGCCCTTACTGCTTGCCTGTGCTGCTTCAGCAAAAATATATCTGATTATTTCTGAACCACTGCCATAGACAGATACATCTTTAAGTTGTACCTATGAAGATTAACTAGGTGCTTTGGATTTACAGGTCCAGATGGCTAGAAACAAACTCACATTTTCCTCCACTGGACACCCTGTTTATAAATTAGTGTTTATAGTTAGGCCCTATATTATTAGCCTAATCACTCAAAAGATTGAATGCTTTCCCTTTGATAAGGATTCTCTGGCAACTGTGTTATGAATTGTTGTGTATTGACTGCATAGTTTACAGAAATTATTACAACGTGGCTAGAGAAGGATTGTATTTAAAAGAACATATTTATATGCAGGGTTGGGTAGATAACTTTTTTAATGGAATCTGTTACAGTTACAAGTAATCTGTCAACATTTGTAATCTGTAACATAACATACTCAAACTAAGTAATGTAATGAGATTACTATTAGATACCTTTCATATTAAAAGGCATTTAAAGAAAAATAGGAATATAACCAATTGAACACCTTCTGTGGGATTGATCCATGTTAAGAGTTTACATTGCTGGCCAAAAATGGAATTTGCATTTTACCTTATGGGTTATGTATAGAGCCTTTGCAAAGTGTTTCTAAATCATTGCTTTCGACTTCAATATGATTGGGCTAAATCTCTACATTACACACTAAATGTCTGTCAGATATTCAGTCATTGCAATTAATACAATCACCCTTGATCTTCCAGAAAACTGACTTTTTATCTGAACATAACTCAAAACCTAAGGATGTGTTAACCTATTCTGTTGCGTGTTATTCATGTTTTTTTATTACTTGAAAACAACGTTTTAAAAATGGCAATTTCTCAAAAAGTTGAACTGATCAAGATATCCATAGCTTTTCACGTGTACACTAAATTAGCAGTAGTTTCATGTTTTGCTCCGTAACCACCAACATTATCAAAACGAATGCACATCCACAATTGTGAATATCCGCACAACCACAAAAGTTGTACCCGCGCAAACGTATATACAATTATAAGGGCCACCAGCAATAGATTTTCAAAACACTCATTAAAGAAATCAACTGTGCTATACACCAGCACTCTTACCTGAAAGTCAATGTCATCAGCAGCCAATAATAACTAATAATCTCACTTTTCTGAGCTCCAAAGCAAGCAGAATCACATGGCCTACTTGTATGGAGTTAAGGTGGCTGTATCAAATCATCATCCTTTGGCAGACTGCATCCCGACACACCTTTTCTCCACAAACATCATGATAAATTCTTTACAATGTTTTATCTTGAAGGCAGCGCCATGTTAAAGCTATCGGTCAAATAGTTGCTAAAGTCCTATCTGAAAAAGATATAACACCAGGTATCATCTATCATAGTTCTGAGAAAGATATGTCGATAGTAGATGCTAAATCACTATCAGATGCTAATATTACCGTACACGCTATTTTTACCAGCCAACCAACCAAGCAACCAAAACCAGAGAAAAATAAACTGGCGCTTCATCCGTCACTAATCTCGTTATGCGCGCCCACCTCACAAAACACAGAGAACCGCAACTGTTATTTGAGTTTAAATCAGCGCATGACTTGGGTTAAGTGCAGGAACTGCCAAATCCCTCATTAGACTATTTTCATCAAAATGTATGTGTTAATAATCCTTGTTCTGACATGGCTTGCTCTTTTGCCTACAAAAGGAACCAGAACACTGTTAATGTGTATATGTTGCTCTATACTGTACTATGTAAACGATGCATGTACTACTATGCTAATGTTTCTTACATTACTGGCATTTTTTTTGTTTCTTACATTACTGGCCAATATAACCTTGAAAAAAGAAGAACCATTATTTTCTTGAGGACAACCTATACAGGCATGTAACAGTCACAAAGTTGCCTCATCCATCAACAGCTGACATTAAATATGCTTTTTCTGAAAGGGAACATAAGGCTAGAATGAGGGGGAGGATTTATGTGAATCAACTAAAGGTGCTTTATACTATGACCAAATACATTGTGTACCACGGAGCACACTACTAAACCATGGAAAAACGGGGGAAAGCAATCCTAGCCAATAAAGACCAGGAGCACATTTCATGTAACAATAATCTACCTTCCAGACCTCTGACTGTTTTTTATTTCAGGCCATATGAACATGCTGTTATATAGAATGACAAGTTTATGACCATTACTGTGTATTGGAGATGTCCCATCATTATTTAGTGCTTTCTACACAATGAAAAATGCCTCTCTAACGTGATTCATTCCAAACTAAAGAAAGCATTCATTTAGTTAAAACAACATTCATTCTTAGCCTTCATGCTTGTCTACAGTGCATAGCATTCATTTCTACACTCATGCACCATGTTTTTAAATCAACAATAATTTTCCCAAGAACAATGACCTGTGTGAACTACCAAGAGCACAACTGCCAGCAACTAGACAAAAAATAACAAGAGTCATTAGTTTCCGTTCAGAGTAAACTGATTATGAAACAGAAATATATTTTATATATACAAATATATACACTACCCCTCAACAGTTTGTAGAGAAATTTTGCAAGAGAAAATCTCAAATTGATCGGAAATACAGTGAAAACATTGTTAATGTTGTACATGACTATTGTAGCTGGAAACTGAGATTTTGCATGGAATATCTACATAGGCATACAGAGACCAAGTTTATCATAATTTGAAAAGGCTAATTGATCATAAGTAAACCCTTTTGCAAATATGTTAGCACTGCTGAAAACTGTTGTGCTGACTAAAGAAGCAATAAAACTGGCCTTCTTTAGACTAGTTGAGCAATTACAGGCTCAAAACCTGTCAGTCTATTCTTGTTCTGAGAAAATAAGGCTATTTCAATGAAGCTCTTGTACAATGCTGTGTACTACTTCCTTAATGGAACAGCACAAACTCTCTCTAATCATAATAGAAAGGGGAGTGGTAGGCCCCAATGCACAACTGAGCAAGAGGACAAATACATTAGGGCAGTGTTTCCTAATCCTGGTCCTCGGGACCCAAAGGGGAGCACATTTCAGTTTTTGCCCAAGCACTCACACACCTGATTCATATGTTACCCTATCACTTACACACTTGATTGACATAATCAACCTATCATCAAGTCTTTCATTTGGATCAGGTGTGTTGACCCTGTTGAGCTGTTGTGGGAGCAGTTTGACTGTATGGTCCTGTATATATCTATAGTCCCAGTCAAAAGTTTGGACACACTTACATATAAAATCATGTAGTAACCAAAGAAAAGTGATAAACAGATCCAAATAAATTTTATGTTGTAGATTCTTCAAAGTAGACACCCTTTGCATTCTCTCAACCAGCTTCATATGGTAGACATCTGTTAATTCATTTAAATTAACAGGTGCACTTTTTTAAAAGTAAATTGAGGAATTTCTTTCCTTCTTAATATGTTGGATCCTATCAGTAGTGTAGTGACAAGGTAGGGTTGGTATACAGAAGACTGACTATTTATGTCTGTATTGTATTAGTCGATATTATGGCAAGAACAGCTCAAATAACCAAAGAGAAACGACAATCCAGCATTACTTAAAGACAAGGTCAGTCAATATGGAAAATTTCAAACATTTTGAAAGTTTCTTCAAGTGCAATTGCAAAAACCATCAATCACAATCATGAAACTGTCTCTCATGAGGACTGCCAAAGAAAAGGAAGACCCAGTGTTACCTCTGCTGCAGAGGATAAATTCATTAGAGTTACCGGTCTCAGAAATCTGAAATTAACAGCACCTCAGATTGCAGCCCAAATGAATGTTTCACAGTTCAAGTAACAGACACATCTCAACATCAACTGTTCAGAGGAGACTGCATGAATCAGGCCTTCCTGGTCAAATTGCTGAAAAGAAACCACTATTAAAGAACATCAATAAGGAGAGATTTGCTTGGACCAAGAAACATGAAGAATGGACATTAGATTGGTGGAAATCTGTCCTTTGGTGTGATGAGTCCAAATTACAGATTTTTGGCTCCAACCACCGTGTCAGTGTGAGGTGAATGGATGATCTCTGCATGTGTGGTGTCTACCTTGAAGCATGCAGGAGGAAGTGTGATGGTGTGGCAGTGCTTTGCTGGTGACACTGTCTGTGATTTATTTAGAATTGAAGGCAGACTCAACCAGCATGGCTACCACAGCATTCAGCACGTAGTGGTATGGTAATTTGTTATTCAACAGGACATTGATCCAATACACACCTCCAGGCCCTGTAAAGGGCTATTTCACCAAGAAAGAGAGTAATGGCCCCCACAATCACCCAACCTCAACCCAATTGAGATGGTTTGGGATGAGTTGGACCAAAGAGTGAAGGAGAAGCAGCAAACAAGTGTTCAGCATATGTAGGAACTCCTTCAAGACTGTAGGAAAAGCATTCCAGGTGACTACCGCATAAAGCTGGTTGAGAGAAGGCCAAGAGTCTCCAAAGCTATCAAGGCAAAGGGTGGTTACTTTGAAGAATCTAATATATAAATATATTTGGATCTGTTTAACACTTTTTTGGTAACTACATGATTCCATGTGTTATTTCATTGTTTTGATGTCTTCACTATTATTCTACAATGTTGAAAATAGTAAAAGCATTCCAGGTGACTACATTATACTGGTACTGAATTTGATAGTACCTGGGTGAAGAATAGCCCAAGACAGTTCAAAATTAAGGAGCAAAGACATTTATTCAGGGAGGGAGGTAAACTGCATCTGAACCTCCCTCTGCTGTGTTCATTAAAATTGCAGATCACATCCCTCATCAGCGCCATGCCAGTTGAAAACACCAGCCTGCTCTTCCTTTCCAGTCAGTCTTAAAAGATCAGCAGGAGACGGGGACGATAGGAGAGACAAGGCCCTCCGTATTACCTTTTTTCTATCGCACAGCATAAATTTATTCCCCTGAGTGATAATATTCCAAAAAGAAACAAATAAATGCTGAGGGACATTCTAACATATTCATAATAATAAGGAGAACAACAACGCAGTAACAATGACAACACTATATGTGACGACCTCGGAGATGAATGCGGTTGAGCCATCAACATATTCACAAACACAAATTTAGAGCAGGATATATAGTAATATTTAACAACAGAGGAGCAAGTGAATGGCAGCAACATCACATGGCGAAGGAAAGCATCCTCCAGTTCACAATCTTTAAAACAGTAAAACTGCACCATAGTATTAATATAAAATGACTTGGTGCATACATTTCATAGAGACTTAGTGACATAGTGAGTGTAGACATATTTTTGCTTCTTTTATACTGATCTGCCATGCGAATAAAACCTACAACGTAAGTGGCATGCTCGACCACTTGAGCTACACAAGATGTGATTGATTTACACCATCATCCAAATAGGTAGATTTTGTGCGCACAGCTGTTGGAGCCCTGCAATGGGTAACTAACACTGCTGTCTGATATGGTATTCTGAATAATGAAACAAGCCTGTTAAACACTATTTCCCTTCGCTATGGAAAAGGTCCCTCACACAAACAACAAACTTAATCAAACAATAACTGTATGCCACTCTGAAGATTGTGCATAGCAAATTGAGTGCACAACATCCCTGATACATATACATTATTTTGACGATCAATAGACTAAACCTCATTGTTTGCTCTCATTACCCACAGAATGAGTCCATGGCCCTCCAAAAGGCTTTGATTCCTATTGTTACCAAGGAACAATGATTTTTAAACAATGTTAAGGAAAAACAAAGTTCTCTCAATAAAATAACCTTTTTTGGCATGACGTGACTAACATGCAAACGAGTGCACAATGTCACTTTATGGTGAATACTACTGTTGATTCCAGTGCCCTTCAGACCTTACAAACACCTTACAATAGTGTTCACCAAGGAGTTCTTGGGTTGGCGGTCATCATACCATGTTGGCTGGACACATTTTCCTGCCAAATAATGTGAACTAGTCAGATTCACAGCTACCTACTGACCAACGCTTATGAAAAGCGTATAAATAAACTGGTAATAAACAAAATAAATAACTTCTCAGTCAAAGGACACAGAGACTAGAATAAATAAGTAATGCATGTAATAACCCAATGTGGCATTTCCTGGAATAGGTGGTCTCACCGTTCTCTCCATCTGACTTTCTCTCCTGCTCAGTGTCAGTGAGGGACAGGACAGAATTGGCTCTGCTGGACAGACAGGAGCTATGCTCTGATTTGATCTCCTGCATCCACAGTCTGAGGGCGTGGTCAGGCGAGGGCCCACCCTCTGTCTCCGTCTCCACATCAGAGCCCATGCCCATCGGGTAGCCGTGCTGGGGGGCAGAACGCAGCTCCGCCTGGTAGCTGGGCCGCGCTTTCTGGGTCGATTCACAGAAATCCAGCTCTAGGAGAGGTGAAAGAAACATCTTTATTATCTTTTTTACACTGAGTGCATACGTACATCATTTATTTAAGGAAAGCTACACAACACCCAATGCCCATGTATAAAAAAAGATGTAGCCCCTTACAAACGTAAACATGTAGCCATTCTGATGTAAATTTGCTTGTGTCATTTCAATTATTATTGTGCTGTATGTCCTAGAGAAGAATTCAAGGTTCTTTCAATGAAGTTCTCTAGGTCATGAGGTAGAAAAACATCCTCAGCACATCCCACTACCGTAGCCATGCTTGAAATATTATACTGTATGAGCTAAATACTTTGGGATGCAAATTTGTATTTATTTCTGCCAGAAACAATGAGTTGTTATAACACGTTGAAAAAGTAAACTCAGGTTTGCCAAAACACATCTGGAAGCACCTCGCCTCTCAAGCCAGACAGCATACTTTCACAATTTAAAAAACACTACAGTATCCAATGTCTGTTTCATTTCCTATAAAACTCTGGATGAAAGAAGAGGGGTTAGAAATGGACTCGATGCTTTTGAGTTCCCTGTCATTTGTTGCTTGACAAAAACAAACACGAGAAACAAACTGGAGAGAGAAACTACACGGACGGTACAGGCTTCTATCCACAGATAGAAGGCTTCTATCCACAGGTCTACTACCCCACCAAGTAGCGAAAAGTAAATTTTTGTCTTAACGCATTGTTGCCTAGCACTCTATTTTACTAGTTAGGGCAAACATCTGTGTCTTTTCTATTGCAGTTCGCTCTTCTCCCTGACGTTTTTATAAATATACTCCACCCGCTGCATTAACCTTTTGTCTGACTTTGTTTTCCAATAGTCTAAGAGCCTGCGAGCATCTGGTCGTTTTTGTGGTGTCACAAGACTACTAATACCTCACGTCCCTCTCTCTCACTCACCTGTCCATGTCCTCTTCTCAAATCCATTATTTCAATGTCACTTTCAATTCAACCTTTAAATTGTTTTGTTTATTGTTCACCAGGCACCCATTGGAGACCTCTTCAATGAGTTTCACCCTTTGATAAAGCCATACTGGCCCATGGCTCAATACTCATGCAGTGGATATCAAAAGTATACACACCATTACTGATAAGACCGATTGTTTATGGTAATTGGGGAAATCTAGACAATGTAAGAAAATTACTTCACCATTAACAAGATCTAGTAACCAAAAGTATTAAAAATGAAAAATCTATATTTTGTTTGGAATGTAATAAAACATACAAGCGATGACTCGTGTGCATATTGTGAACGCATATAAAACCAATTATGGAAACACCTTTTGTTTGGAATATAGAAGTAAGTCTGTTTATGGAGATCTCTATCAACCTCTCACAACAGCATTTTGAATGTTTATTCCACTCTTCCTTTCAGAAGATTTCAAGCTCAGTGATATGTTGACGAAATCTCCTGAGCACAGACTTTTTTAGGTCGGATAACCGAATTTCTACAGGATTGAGATGTAGGCTATGGCTGGGCCATTCCAGGACATGGATCTCACTTTTTGCAAGCCATTCCTTGGTTTATTTGGCTGTGTTTTAGATCATTGTCATGTTGAAAAGTGAATTTCTCCAGCTCCCTGGCAGTGGGCCGCAGGGTTAGTTGCCCTCTGCCACCTCCACGTCGTATGACTCTCCCCTTTCATCCCGGCCGGCTTGGCACTCCCCTCCTGCTCTATGATTAAGTGACTCACTGTAAGCTCACAAAATGGGTCTGTGGGCAATTGGGCAAAATGGAGGAAAATTAAACTTCTGGATTACCTATCATCCTTTAATTCATCTTATTTTCCTTTCTAAAGTCTCTTTTTATCACTTCAAGGTTTTTTCTCCAAATCAGAAAACTCTTTGCTATCTTTTCCTCTCTCCTCAGTCCTCCACCTCAAACCTCCATTTTCCCTCTCTGTGGATTACTTTGTCAACCACTTTAAATAAAAGGTTGATGACATCCGCTCTAAACCAATTGAATCCACTGGACCCTCACACACCAAACACATCTACACATTAACCTCATTTTCTGAGCTGTCTCAAGATAAAATCATTCACCTACCCAGTCAACCCCATCACCTCCCGCTTCTTCAGACCATCTCTGGAGAAATTCTTCCATTAGCCACTTCCCTCATCAACTCATTCCTGACCACTGTTTGCATCCCTTCAATTTCAAGATGGCCAGATTCACTTCTCTCCTCAACAAACCAACATTTGACCGAACTGATTTAAAAAACTACAGACATCAGATGCTTCTGTCTATCTAATACACGTGAGCATGCAGTCTCTGAATAACACTCCTGTTATCTCTCTCCTCAACCATAACCATTCATGCGCAAAGACGGGGGTACCGCAATTGAGACCACACTTCTTTCGCTATTCCAAGCAGAAATGTGCAAGTAAGAATTTTATGAAACCTGTTTGATTTTCCCTTCTAATCCGTCCATACAACTCATAAAACATTGAAACTTGCTTTTTCTTAAACTAGTTATTAGTTTCGAAATGATAGGCCAAAGTTATTATTTGGTCATAATGAAATTCCTATCAAATAACTAATTGCAAATTGCAGTTTCGTTAACACAGCGTAAGAATGGTGCGTCTTGGGCACTTTCTTGGACATTCACACCAGGCTCCATTAAAGCAAAAGTCTTGACTAGTTGTAAGGACCTCCAGTGTGACATACGGTGGTCAACTGTATCATTTGAGAAGTATAAAGAAACCTTATTGTTTCTGTATAGTTACGGTAGGCTATGTCAAAAAAGAAACATTCTACTTTATAAGCATTTTTGAATGCCATCAAAACATTTTGGCTTGAGAAATCTCACAGGATACACCCACACTTTGTGGTGAATGCAATGCAACTTTGGGCATATATATTTGCAGAGCACTGTGGACAAGGGTGAAGTACCTCCTTTAGCCTAAGGCATAGAAACTATCATCATATTTGCAGTCCATGGAAAAAAAGAAAAATGCCTAAAGACACATTTCATGAAATTCAACTTTAATTCATATCACAAGAGACTAGCACACTATTTATTTAGGCTACCAGAGCACTACTTGTTTAATTTAGCTGGAGTGCGGAGCATTTTTTAAACTGTTGGCCTCCTCCCGCTCTCCATTCTTCATTCAGTAGACCTACATCCAATGCTCAGATAAGCTCTGACATGCTCCACACACCATCTTTTGTTTCCTATAAGCATCAGATTATTTATAATTTAGACACATTTAAGGCCCATTAAAAAGATTGAACCATATGGTATGTTGAAATGAAGCCAATAGACAATGTTGGTTATGTAGCCTAATTGTTGTTTATGAATCTGTTATTCCAAAGATGTTGTTTTTTCTTTAATAAATTCAATACATTTGTAGATGGGATAGCGTATATCTTTTTCCTCCGGAACAATGTTTTTTCTTTTTGCTGGACCACATAAGCGGAGCCGGCCAAGAAGAGCGAATGTCTCTTAGTGAGTGAGTGAGTGGCTGACTGACAGACCATCCATTGTTAAATACCAAAGTGGTTAGAAACACAGACTGCCATGTAGTCAACCTGGGTTCGATCCTCACCACAGACAGAACAAATTAGGTGTTAGGATATGTTCAGATTAAACCTTCACTGGCTACAAGCTTCAATAGCTGCATTATTGAAAGTCTATATTACAACTGCTTGTGGTTACATTGCGATGGACGAACTTCACCGACAACAAACATATTGCTTTTGATTTCGATTTACATAGCATAGTTCACATAGAGTAGTGATTAGCTATTCAACTGTTATTGTATGAACAACCATCTACAGTAATCTTTGTTCATGAGTACACTTTAGCTCCATTAATAAACGTTCTATTGCCCACGTTATTTTAGCAAAAATATAATAGCTGAGGTAAATGTTGCATTTGGAAACTATATGGAGTCCTTTGGTCTTGTGGGAACATCCCTGACCTTAACGCACATTATTAAAATGTTGACACCGGTTCAAATCCCCTCTCAGACTTTCAAATTTTTGTCACTTAGAAATATTTATCTACTCGGTACTTCTACAGCATTCGCACAACAAGCCTTAGCCAGCTAAAATGGAATTTTGGTAGATTGCCTATCTATCTATGTTGTAGCCTAATCTTTCTTACACTGATCTTGGTGTCTGCGTTTTAGAGGTACTTATGTCATGCAATACAATGCAAATTAATTACTTAAACATCATACAATTTTTTTAATAAAAATTACAGACTTCTACATGCTTTGTTAGTGGGAAAACCTGCAAAATCGGCAGTGTATCAAATACTTGTTCTCCTCACTGTACAAAGCATGTAGAAGTCTGTAATTTTTATCATAGGTACTCTTCAACTGTGAGTGACGGAATCAAAAAAATTATAATCCAGAAAATCACATTGTATGATTTTTAAGTAATTAAAAACCAGCCAGGGACAACAGCATTCATCCTTTCAAATAACGGCCGACTGAACTAGGCTTTCCTGGTTCTTTTTCTGGTTTTTACACATGCAGTGGTGTCCTATCTAGTAAATACTTTACTAAGATGCAATTTAAATGGCTTTGTAAAAGAAAGAAGCACATACATCAATATCAGAAAAATCTTCAATCGCTAAGTAAGCTTACACTCATCACATTGGAACAATGGTACTACCAGCGGTTGAGAATAAGTTGAATAGAATACAAAATCTACACAAAGTTCACATACAATTATATATCATGTATGTGAGCAGGTAAAATAATGGAATATCAGCAGTGAGTATATAAAATACATGGATTTACAGTTAAAGTACACATTGAGTATGCAGTTATTTAGTGCAGTTTGGAGGTGGCTTGATGTGAAAACTGCAATGCAAAGCTTTCTCTTTCCAGGATGTTTTCCGTGATTAATCAGGTTTGTTTACTCAGGACTGTGCAAAAAAAATTTTTTAATACATCAGAGTAGATTTTTTTATAAATATTATGCATGTCAACATGCTTAATCTTTTCTGAATTGACCCAAACGTACATGATTTAGCCTATTGAAAATGAGCAGATACACTATTTTTCCTTATTCTTTTAATAAAAGACAGTGAGGAGAAGACTGGAGGATGTAATAATGGAAATGTAATTACTATTTTTAGAGTGATAAATATGAAAATAAAAGCTTCCAAATTATAGGGAACACATTTCTTGTCATGATTTTTTTTCTTTTATAAATGAAGCTAATTGCACAAGTGAAGAGTTTGATACAGATCTAAGCCTTCTCATTACATGGGGAGAACAGCCATGGACATACCGACAGAAACATGAATCTGCATTTGGTAGAGCAATATTTTAAAAGATACATCTGCTGCTGGGACAGTTTCTCAACCATGCTCCTGGACACCCCCACCCCCTGACCCCGCCCTGCATGTTTTAGATCTCCCCCTGCCCTAAAATACCTGATGTAGCTCGTGAAGGGCTTGATAATGAGCTGATCAATTGAATCAGTTTTGACAAAGCAGAGAGAGATCTAAAACATGCAGGGCAGGGGGTGCCCAGGAGGAGGGTTGAGAAACACTGTGCTAGGAAGATGGACAAGTAATGTATTGCTAAATATTATGTCTGTCTCCTTGTCAGCGCTCTCTAAACCCCATGTGTATGCAGTGTTTCTTTAGGTTTGACTCTTAAATATCAATCTGTCATCATCTAGTACATGGAAACATGTTGACCATACCAGAGTATGAGTGGTTTTGGCTTCACCACATGTGTATGTGTTTGGTTGTAGATGTGAATTTGTGATGCCAGTGGTGTGTTTTAAAACCCTTCCATCAATGTATGTTAATGTTATTTAACTAACATTTCTTTGAAAATAAGATCTCCTTTTGTAATTTTCTTGACTGTTGTGAGGCCACGGTGATTAGCAAAATATAGTTTTCAGAATTCAGCAGTCCAAACAATTAATTCACAAGTTCAAATGCTGAGCAATGTTTATGTTTTGATTCAACAAAGCAGCGTCATTCAATACTCAATTAATTGGATTCACTCTTGTACCATGCAATCAATTATTTGTTTTAACATATTTTTTCTCTATGCTGCCTGCTGGAATGAGCACACCTCTGTTGCCACTGAAAGAGCATATATTATTTTGTTATAGAGCTAACTGTGGCCAGAAGGTCCAACAAATGACAAAAATGACGAAGCCACTCAGATCTGAGAGTTGTTAAAGGCATAAACATTGTTTGGAGACTAGGAACAAGCATATACGTAGACATGCACAGGTATCCTACTTTTAGAAACCACCTACACAATAGCTAAAGACGTACAAAATGCCTGTCTGTAGACATGCAGCCCAATTCTCATGTCTCTTCTATTTGGTCTTTTCAACAATAAGAACAGCTCTGAAAATGATCAGATGAGACTGGTGAAAATACAAATTAATGTGAAAAAGACTGGAATTAGCCCACCTACACGCAAACAAATGTAACCCTTTCTGTTCGAGGGTCATATATATGCTAAAACCTACCTGAATCAAACTACTGAAAGAGGGTCCTGCAGCACAACACAAAGGTTGTAACAGTTGCATATTCTGGTATGCATTCCTATATTTATTGCATCCCTCTGTCTCTCTCACACAACAGTAATAGCCTGAACCGCATTCACCTGACATTGGCTTTGATGATCTATTCTATTCATTCTAATTCTATGGAGCCAAAATAATTAAATATGTGAATGCTCCATTTAAGGTTTAAATAACTCTAACCTCCCTCCCTCAGCTCCAACAGTCAGGTAAACAGCCCCACTCTCTCACTGCCACTCCCTTTCTGTCAATTTCAGGGTCGGTTAGTCAAGTATTTTAAAGAGCAAAATGACTGACATGGGTGATAGTTACTCCATGTCTCACGTGGTTCTTTTGTGTGGTTATTTAACAAGAAAATAATTACAGTCCCTTTATCTTTTTCAGTAAAAGATTTTACAAAAAAGAGCTATGAATCACATAGCAAAGCACATAAGTGACTACAAACTAGTGGCGAACCATGACTATTGGAGCTATATAGGCCCTCAGTAGCTGAAAAAAAGATATGACGTCATACTTACAGAAAACTCAGATGCCTGTGTATACAGGGTATGACTTGAGACCTTTCTTTTGCAGACCTACGTAAGCAGAAGCAATTGTTTGATGACAACGCCTAGGATGTGGCTCACAGAAGCAGCAAACGTACAGAACGGTAGCAAATATCGATAGCAGGAACCACTTTAGAAGAAAATACGGTTGAGTCGTTTCAAAGAAACTCAAAAAAGCAGTCACTCAAAAAGTAGCGGAATGAATTCAACCACACAACTCCTCACAATGTTTTAAGACAATTGACATTATATGCTGTCAGAGACCAAAATGTTTCGATGTATTCGATGTCCATCCAGCATGCATCAAGAAAAAAATACACCACGACAAGAAATGTCATATACCTATAGTACTTCCAGTTGCAACGGGATTACCGTTGTTTTAACAACACAATCAGTGACCTAAAGTTGAAACAAAAATCTTACACATTGTATTCTTCAAATGATATGAACGCGATTGCAAAAAATAGCAAGCTATGGTGTATAGTTGATGAAAAAACTTCACTCACCATAATGATTATAATGTAAGAACGAAGTCCATTCTCCTGTCCTTTATCAAATGGATAATGGCAGGTTCGTTTAGCTTGTCTTTTGATTTTAATTCCGAAAGTTATTTTTCGATTGAGATCAAAGCAAAGGCTGACCGACAGGCCATCGCCATCCTTATGTACACTCAGTGCAAAAAGCTAGCTCGCTAGCTAGGCTCAAGCTTGAGAAAACAAGATAAGGCTTGCTATTGGCTCTGAATTAGTGTCGTATACCTTGACCCTCTCTAGAGCATGCGTTACACCGGTAATACGTCATCCAGAGTAGACTCTCAGTTCCACGCCCCTTTGAGGGGGCAAACAAACCCGCGTCCCTCGTAGGCTACAACACCTTAAAGTCCACTGGCTTAAATTAATAAGGCTTGTAATACCAAAAGTTGCTGTGTAGTTGGTTGCACTAACAATAAAACCTGATCTGAAAGGTTTTCCCCTGCCATGTCCTAAAAAAATATCCTGATAGAAGGGCTACATGGGGTCAAAGCTATAGGGAAGAACAAACTTGTGCTTGTGGAAAATATTTCGTAAGAGCTCTCTTAGGTTACGCTGTGTCTGATTAACAATTATATGCTGTGGCCAGATAGCTATCTATAAATACTATCCCTGTGTTTAGGTTACTAAAAGCCCATGGCTAGGTAGGATAACAGGCAGGCCCTAAATGCTAAATTTAGCTAACTTCGATATACGTGATTTCATCCTGCTTGCTGTGTAAATTCCTTTATGATTTGAATGAAAACTACAATCACTTATCGAATCACAAGTGATTTCACATAGGCATATGTTACAGCGTTGTTATTGGTGATTCCCTCTTGCCGTTCCGTTTTGAACTTATTACTTTTGTTGTCATGTTGTACAGCTGTCAGTGTCACCTACTCAACACATTCGCTGCATATTCACCGGTGTTAAACACCTGCCAGGCAAACGTAGCCTAGGTCAGTTGTCAGAGCACGTTGCTATTGCTTGCTTGCATACTATTTGTAGAGAAGGAATGAAAAGTAAACTTTTTCACTGGTAATTTGCTTACCAGGAGACTCAGTAACGTAGGAATTGATGTCCGGGTAGAATACCTGGCTATAGAGTGGGGTTATTGCACCAGTTGGATGCTGGAAGACTGAATGGACATGCTTTAAGATGGACCAAATTAATATTTTCTATGTATCATAAGTGTTCTATGGAAGGTATAGTGGTCATATTGACTTAAAATAATACATTGTGGGTCATTTGTAAACTGATTTCATTCTGGTGGTTCTCTTTTAGTGTTGTTTTGTACTGCTATTTTACATGAATGTCTATGACGAGTGCTGTTTTGTCCCCCAAAAAGGGGCGGGAACGTGTTGCGAGCCAATGTTTCCGGATGCGCAGGTCTGATGTATAGATAGAACAGTTGATGGGCTGATGTCATAGAGTCCCTATAGATCAGAATGGAGCAACTTGACAGCCATTCTACCTGGGACCTGTAAACAATCTACAACACAAACATATGGTAGAAGTGGCATTTCAGTTGTTATAACAGTTTCATTTCCTTAATAATATATTAATAGCCACTGTCATGCATAGCATAATGCATAAAATGACTGTACTTTTCAGAATATTAACAAACAAATCCATTTGAAATAGTTTTCAGTTATTTATTAATTTAAGAGTACAGAATAGCTATGGTCTAATGGAGGAAGAAACAGGATAGTACTTTAAATACAGTGCAAATTTATATTTATTTATTTCCAAAGATAATGATTAACTGTGATTTTACTTTTTGTGGACAAAGGCTACCCAACATAACCATTGCTGATTATAGACAGTAATTATGTTTTTTTTGTCAAAAATGTGTTATTTCACATACATTGTGTGAAACATTAATTCATACTTTACTGTAGCAATTTAGCTGACACCGTTAATTTAAAAAACAAACAGAATTCTGATATTGTAAAGTTATGTTGCTCAACAGCTAGGGTTATGCTGGATTAGCTTTCTTGTTCATTGATTAAAAACATGGCATGTAAAGTTCAGTATGATATCATACATTTCTACACTATTACTGATGCGTGAACAATGTGTACCAACCTCATTTGTATTGTTCATCCTTTTTCAGGACCCAATTACTGCTGCACAAAATACCAAATACAAAAGTGTAAAGTGGCTTGACTTTTCCGAACTGGTCCAAGGTAAGATGGCGGAGCTATTGAGGCATCAGATAGAAATAAATGTCCCATCTAGGCTCTAGAGGGCCTTGAGGCATCCTACAACTGTCCCACATATTACAAGATAATTTGTGATTGGTTGATTCTACTGTCATTCCAAAATCCTGCTCTAATTGAAGTCAATGTCAGGTGACAGTTGGCTGGTGCCTTCTATTCAAAGCTTGAGGGCCTAGCCAATGAGCGTTGAGCACAGCTAGATCATTTCTACCAATGTACTATGTACCAAACAAAAATTATGATTTGATATTCTTTCCTCTTGGATACTATCCTTTGTTTGTCCAACACAAACTGAAGAAATTCAATAGGAAGATCATTACAATTAAGATTTTTTTTTTTAAACTTAATGTGAACAAAATTGCAAATTATAATATATAAATATATAGCCAGATTTGTATCTATCCTTAGGCCCTCTCTGAGGGCGTAGAGGGCCCTGACGGTTTCCCACTTCTACAAACTGTAGACACTATAGCTACTTTAATATTTGTAGATTAACATATGAACCCTCACCTCGATTGGTTACTGTCATATGTAAACCATGTTTCTCACTGAATGGCTTTTGCTGGGTGTGATGGTATTGTGCCCAGAAAGGACCAATAGAAAGGACTTCTCAAAATGCAGTGAATTGTCAGTGTCAGCTTGCCACCAACTATATCTGTGTATCCAAGACTGGTTGTGGGGTTTTGTATGAACTGGGTCAGTATGCATGCACCTGAGAACAGCTGACAGTCTGTGGTTTGGGGACAGTATGGTACCTGCTGTTCTGCTTATCTGGTTACATCATGTCATTACCTTTGCTTCTCAGACTTGTTGCAGATTATTATTCTTGAACATTGCTAAATGCTGCAGATAAGTTAGTCTACAGTTCTACATTGGCAAATCAATGAGGGATCAACAGAACATCTCAATGACACAAACCAATTTGTATTGAAATTCTACAGTATATATTTCCAAGTTATGAAACTGAAAATGGGTTTTTACTGGGTTGAGTCTGCACAGACGACCAGTTTTGTGCCTGCTTTGTAAATATTAGTGCGCTAGTGTTATGTTGAATATGACGGTCGAGGAGATGTCGGGGTGTTATACACATGCTATGTAACAAAAAATATGTAATTCTACATGACAGATCCAGTCTGAAAACTGATTCATAGGCATTTACATGCTCTTTCATTCTTTACAGAATGCCAGTTATCCAGAGTTGTTCTACTGAGGCTGAAGAATTGATCTACCACACCAGGGGACAGAGGATGACAATATCACAACATTTTTCTGGAGAAGGACATTGTATTTCTGTTCATTGTCATTGCATGACTGGTTAAATTTTTTGTGTGACATGTTAATTAGGGTACCTTCATCAATGAATGTGGCTGGATCTTTCCTCAAAGATCCCTGTAACCAATTTGACATGATGTAAAATGGCACCCACCTATCTACAGTGGATATAAAAAAGTCAACACACCCCTGTGAAAATCCCATGTTTTTGTGATGTAAAAGAATTCAACACAGATAAATCATGTCAGAACTTTTTCCACTTTTAATGTGACCTATAATGTGAACAATTCAATTGAAAAACAAACTGAAATCCTCGAGGGGGAAAAATGAAAAATAAAAACAATAACCGGGTTGCATAAGTGTGCACACCCTCTTATAACTGGGTATATGGCGGTGTTCAGAATTAACCAATCACATTCGAACTCATTTTAAATGGAAGTCATTACACACCTGCCATCATTTAAAGTGACTCTGATTAATCTCAAATACATTTCAGCTGTTCAAGTAGGATTTTCCTGATATTTTCTTAGTTGCATCTCAGGACAAAAGCCATGATCCACAGAGAGCTTCCAAAGCATCAGAGGCATCTCATTGTTGAAAGATATCAGTCAGGAGAAGGGTCCAAAATAATTTCCAAAGCATTAGATATACCATGGAACATAGTGAAGACAGTCATCATCAAGTGGAGAAAATATGACACAACAGAGACATTACCAAGAACCGGATGTCCCTCCAAAATTGATGAAAAGAGGAGAAGAAAACTGGTCGGGGAGGCATCCAAGAGACCTACAGCCACATTTGAGGAACTGCAGGAATTCCTGGCAAGTACTGGCTGTGTGCTACATGTGACAACAATCTCCCGTATTCTTCATATGAATGGGCTATGGGGTAGAGTGGCAAGACGGAAGCCTTTTCTTACAATGAAGTCTCCCAAAAGCACGTGGGAAAATGTGTTCTGGTCTGATGAAACCAAGGTTGAATTTTTTGGCCATCATTCCAAAGGGTATGCTTGGCACAAAAACAACACTGCACATCACCCAAAGAACACCATACCCACAGTGAAGCATAGTGGTGGCAGCATCATGCTTTTGGGCTGTTTTTCTTCAGCTGGAACTGGGGCCTTAGTCAGGGTGGAGGGAATAATAAACATTTCCAAATACCAGGCAATCTTGGCACAAAACCTTCAGGCGTCTGTTAGAAAATTGAAGTTGAAGAGGAAGTTCACCTTTCAGCATGACAACGACCCAAAGCACACATCCAAATCCACAAAAGCATGGTTTCACCAGAAGAAGATTAACATTTTGGAATGGCCCAGCCAGAGCCCAAACCTGAATCCAATTGAACATCTGTGGGGTGATCTGCAGAGGGCTGCGCACAGGAGAGGTCCTCGCAATCTGACAGATTTGGAGCGCAATTATTGCCAATAGACTCCTACCCAAAAAGACATGAGTGCTGTAATAAAATCAAAAGGTGCTTCAACCCTTAGTTTAAGGGTTTGCACATTATTGTTATTGAGTTTTTTATTTTTCCCCCTCAAAGATTTCAGTTTGTTTTTCAATCAATCAATCAAATGTATTTATAAAGCCCTTTATACAACAGCAGTTGTCACAAAGTTATTTTACAGAAACACCCGGCCTTAAACCCCAAGGAGCAAACAACAGTAGTGTTGGATTTCAGTGGCTAGGAAAAACTCCCTAAGAATGCGGAAATCTAGGAAGAAACCTAGAGAGGACCCAGGCTCAGAGGGGTGACCAGTCCTCTTCTGGCTGTGCCGGACGAGATATTAAGAGTCTAATTGGAATAATGAATAAATGCATGTGGGCTAAATCCAGAGTCTATTTAAATTTAGACTAGGTCAGAAGTATGACCAGATGGACAAGGACAGGGACAGCAACGGGCCCCCCAAACCAGGTACTCTGCAGGTGTGGACCAGGAACTCATGTCCTTCTAAAGTTTAAAATGGGAGGAGACTGGGAAAAGTGAGAAAATGCATTCCTCATATCAACAACGATTTATAGTAGAGAAGGAGAACTTAGTGGGGAAGGAGAACTGACCCAATCCCCCAGCACAATAGCATAGCAGCGTAAGACCTTGGGACTGAGACGGGGGGGGTCCGGCGACACTTTGGCAGGAAATCAATCTACCCACATTGCCAGGCATCAACCAAAGGGACACCCACCAACCGCAATCACCCTGAATGAGGGCCGATTATTGCCAGCAGAGTACAGCCCAATTGCACAAGTGTGCAACAGAGAGACAACAACAAGCCAGTGACTCTTCCCCCAAAAGGAATTGGAGGGAGGGCATCCCAGTGGCGATGAGAGCCCACCTGGCAAGACAATTCAATTGAATTGTTCATGTTATAGGTCACATTAAAGGTGGAAAAAGTGATGTCATGATTTATATTTGTCTCATTCTTTTACATCACAAGAACCTGGCATTTTAACAGGGGTGTGTAGAATGTTTATATCCACTGTATATGAGGTCCTACATCACAGTGCATGTCACACTTAAAAACAAAGCCATAAAATCCAAGTGACTTTCTGTAGAAAACTGGAAGGAAATGTTGGAACCATAGACTTTTTGAGCTGGTTTTCCAGTGCTGCTTCATTCCTACAGTTAAGTCTGGTGGTGGAAGCATCTTACAATTGGGCATCTTACAGGGAGTTTGCATGTCATGCGTGCATGGCAGGTTGCCATTTCTTTTCCCTTAGTTTTCAAGTTAAGTTGTTGAAATAAAAAAACCCTGGGGCTTGCACCGGTCATCATCTCTGTGTTTGTCCCAGAAGGATTATGGCATTTTCAAGTATTTTGACACGTTTCAGTCAGGCTTTTTTGTCTCTCAGCAGTGGGTCGCCTACCATTCACTGAGTTGGTGATGGATGGTGCAGGTTTCTTCCATTGACAAGTGAAGGAGGCCACTATTCTCTGCGACCTCAAATCCTGCAGATATTTTTGGTACCCTTTCCCAAACCTGTGCCTTGACACAATCCTATCTCAGAACTCTACCAACTATTCCTTCAACTTCATGGCTAGGTTTTTTGCTCTGACATGCACTGCCAAATGTGGGACTTTATATAGACAGGTGTGTGCTTTTACAAATCATGTGCAATCAATGGAATGTATCACAGGTGGCCTGCAATCAGGTTATCGAAAAGCTGAATGTTGGAATAACACAAAAAGACGCACTCGTGTTTTATGGGGATTATGAGTCATACTATTTACAAAAAAAAAACAAGCCTCCTGTATTCATAAGTAATCCTAGAGGTCATCATAGTCTTTCATGTGTAGGCTCTGTAATCTGATTATAACATTCATGCTGGTATTGCTTCTGATCACAGTTAGAGTTGAGCATACTCTGTCAATGCTATTATATTAGTTGTTGTTCTTATCAAGAAAAACAATGACATGGGTATATAGTCACATCAATTATAATGCTTTATCCAATAGTGTCTGAATCATTTGGCATTTCCACAGATAAATGTAGAAGTGTTCCTTTTGCCCCTTTCCCAAAAAACATACTGTGACAGCCACATCCTATGCAATCGCACTATGTCTGTGTGTGTTTGGAAATTATATTTGGTACATAGGCTTTAAAGACTGGTGATCTACCACTCCATTATCAAATACGGGAGGGGCAACATGAGCTTTTTTGACTCTCCACTTGATCTGAAATCACTATCACCCACTATTTATCTTGTCATTTTTGCAGATTAAGTGTTTTTGCTAGTAATCTCACGTAATTAGCTATAACATACAGTATCTCACAAAAGTGAGTACACCCCTCACATTTTTTGCCAATATTTTATTATATCTTTTCATGTGACAACACTGAAGAAATTACACTTTGCTACAATGTAGAGTAGTGAGTGTACAGCTTGGACATTTTGACTTAAGGGTGTACTCACTTTTGTTGCCAGCAGTTTAGATTCTGAATTAATAACGCAATGTCGTATTTCTTGGATCTCCACAATTTTACAGATGTTCTGTATCTTCAATAGCACATGCAGTGGGGCCTGCAAAAGGCTGCCGTTCTAGTTACTTCCTTATTTTTCTAAAATGAACATATATATTTCAATATAAATATATGTACATCACATGGATAGTTGCGTACGTGTGCACCGTTTACCTGGGGAAATGATGGCAGGATGCACTGTGGACATCAGTTTGACATGTACCACCTACCTAAACATCGTTGCAGACCAGGTATACCCTTTCATGGTAAGGGTATTCCATGATAGCAGTGGCCTCTTTCAGAGGATAATGTCTATGCAGATTCTATGTCAAGTTTGAAGGACACAATAATGATATAAAATCATTTCATGTATGTTTTTATGGAAAACAAAGACATTTCTAAGTGGCTCCAAACTTTTGCTCAGTAGCGTGTGTGCGTATATATATATATATATATATATATATATATATATATATATATATATATATGCACATACATATATTTCCACAGCTCTGTAAAAAATTAAGAGACACTCCAAATTTTTCTTAAATCAGCATCTCTACATTCCAGCCATTCCATTCCAGTGTCTGTTAAATTCCAAAACATGCATACCTCATTTTACTTAATGAGGTACTGTTAGGTGATTACCTGCACCAAATCTAATTTAATGAGGAAAATTATAAAAACCACTGTTGTGGTCATCACTATCCTCTTGCATTAGGACCATTTAGATGGCAAAAACAGTGCAAGTACACTGTAAACCCTAACGTATTTCTTACTCAAATGTTTCTACTAAGTGTAACTCAAAGTTAGATAAATGTTCCAAATAACTTTAATGTTTTACTGACTTTTCCTCAATTTTTACAAGTTTAAAATTAAAATGTTCCCAGCATGCTCTGCTTCAAGTTGATATTTTGGAAACATTTAATTATTCTTTTTTTGCATGTACTTTGACTGATTAATTTGTCTTAGTTACATAAACATCAAAAACATACATTTGTCTAAAGTAATCAAATAATTTTGTCAAACATATATTTTGCACCCACTACTGAAATTATAGTAACAATTACATAAAATATCCATCTTTGTGTCTGACATTGTGGTTCCAATAGGAATTATGCATTCCTTTGCAAGCCAATCCCTTGTGGGTAGCTTTGCAAAATCCAGGAATCTTAGCAAAAGTGTTGATTTTTATGTAGAAAATCTGGGAACGTCGAACCAGAACTGGTTTAACCTCTCCTTGTACAGAGATGCTCTTCATGCTGCCAGAACGTCTTTCATCTATCCTAAAGAAACCTGGCCTGGACACTACCAATTTCAATAACTTCCACCCCATCTCCAACCTCCCCTTCCTTGCGAAAACCCTGGAATGGACTGTTGCCACTCAACTTCAATGCCACCTCCTCAATAACTGTCTGTTAGAGCCTTCCGACCACTTCACAGTACTGAAACTGCCCTCCTCAAAGTTGTTAATGACCTTCTTGTCTCTGCTGATGCTGGCGCCCTCAACATCCTTATCCTGCTTGACCTGAGTGCTGCCTTTGACACAGTCAATCACCATATAAAGCCCTCCACCAACTTGCTCCACCCTATCTCTCGGACCTTATTACCCAATATCATTCCTCCAGGTCACTCCGCTCTGCCACTGCTGGCCTCCTTATCATCCCTCGATCCAAGCTGCGGAGCTTTGGAGACAGGGCTTTTTCATGGGCTGCTCCAAGACTTTGGAATGCCCTTCCACCATTCATCCGTGACTCCAAATCTGTTGCCATCTTCATCCACCACCTCAAGTCTCATCTGTTCAAACAAGCCTATCCCTAGCCCCAGCTCTGTTGCTTGTCCCACCCCTCCCCCCTTTTTTGTTTTGTTTTGTTAGCTACCGTTTGTCTCATTGCTCTGTAGTTGTTTGTTATGTATGTATTGTTAAGCGTCTTTGGGTCTTTGAAAATTGATATTTAAATGTAATGTATTATTATTTATTATTATTATTAACTCTGAGAATTGTCCAGCAGGACAATGCTCCATGCCACACAGCCAGGTCAATCAAGGTGTGGATTGAGGACCACCAGATCAAGACCCTGTCATGGCCAGCCCAATCTCCAGACCTTAACCCCATTGAAAACCTCTGGAATTTGATCAATAGGAAGATGGATGGTCACAAGCCATCAAACAAAGCCGAGCTACTTGAATTTTTGTGCCAGGAGTGGCATAAAGTCACCCAACAGCAATGTGACAGGCTGGTGGAGAGCATGCCAAGACGCATGAAAGCTGTAATAAAGAAATCTGGGATATTCCACCAAATATTGCTTTCTGAACTCTTTCTAAGTTAAAACGTAGTTTTGTTGCTGAAAAATGAATATGAATTTGTTTTCTTTGCATTATTTGAGGTCTGAAAATAATGCATCTATTTTGGTTATTTTGACCAGTTGTTATTTTCTACAAATAAATACTCTGGCAGTAGTTTATAGAATAAATCAAAACTGTTAATTTTACTCAAACACATACCTATGAATATTAAAACCAGAGAAACTGATACTTTTGCAGTGGTCCTTTAATTTTTTCCAGAGCTGTATATGTTATTAATTGAAATAATAATTGTGTTTTTCAAACTTTGCTTTCGTCAAAGAATTCTCCATTTACAGCAATTATAGCCGGCAACTATTCATTTGGTCTGTGTCTCACAAATGATCTTCTTTGTAATCCATTTTGTGCATACTATTTAATGAAGCTGACAGTTGAGGAACTGTGAGGTCTGTTTCTCAAAATAGTCCTCTTGCTCAGTTGTGCAGCGGGGCCTCCCAATCATCTTTCTATTTTGGTTAGAGCCAGTTGGTGCAGTTCTGCGAAGGGAATAGTACACAGCGTTGTACAAAATCTTCAGTTTCTTGCAATTTCTCCCATGGAATAGCATTCAATTTCACAGAAGAATACAGGTGCTGGTCATATAATTAGAATATCATCAAAAAGTTGATTTATTTCAGAAATTCCATTCAAAAAGTGAAACTTGTATAATGTATACATTCATTCCACACAGACTGATACATTTCAAGTGTTAATTTCTTTTAATGTTCATGATTATAACAGACAACTAATGAAAACCCCAAATTCAGTATCTCAGAAAATGTGAATATTGTGAAAAGGTTCAATATTGAAGACACCTGGTGCCACACTCTAATCAGCTAATTAACTCAAAACACCTGCAAAGGCCTTTTAATGGTGTCTCAGTCTAGTTCTGTAGGCTACACAATCATGGGGAAGACTGCTGACTTGACAGCTATCCAAAAGACGACCATTGACACCTTGCACAAGGAGGGCAAGACACAACAGGTCATTGCTAAAGAGGCTGGCTGTTCACAGAGCTCTGTGTCCAAGCACATATAGGCAAAAGGAAGGAAAAAATGTGGTAGAAAAAAGTGTACAAGCAATAAGAATAACCGCACCCTGGAGAGGATTGTGAAACAAAACCCATTCAAAAATGTGGGGGAGATTCACAAAGAGTGGACTGCAGCTGGAGTCAGTGCTTCATAAACCACCACTCACAGACGGGTTTCATCTGTCGCATTCCTTGTGTCAAGCTACACATGAACAAGCCACAGCATCAGAAGCATCTCGCCTGGGCTAAAGACAAAAAGGACTGGACTGCTGCTGAGTGGTCCAAAGTTATGTTCTCTGATGAAAATACATTTTGCATTTCCTTTGGAAATCAAGGTCCCAGAGTATGGAGGAAGAGAGGAGAGGCACAGAATCCACGTTGCTTGAAGTCCAGTGTAAAGTTTCCACAGTCAGTGATGGTTTGGGGTGCCATGTCATCTGTTGGTGTTGAAGATGCGATATGCCAGACCCAACAATGCAGAAGAGCTGAAGGCCACTATCAGAGCAACCTGGGCTCTCATAACACTTGAGCAGTGCCACAGACTGATCGACTCCATGCCACACTGCATTGCTGCAGTAATTCAGGCAAAGGAGCCCCAACTAAGTATTGAGTGCTGTACATGCTCATACTTTTCATGTTCATACTTTTCAGTTGGCCAACATTACTAAACATTTATTTTTTTTATTGGTCTTAAGTAGTATTCTAATTTTCAGAGATACTGAATTTGGGATTTTCATTAGTTGTCAGTTATAATCATCACATTTAAAATAAATAAATATATCAGTCTGTGTGTAATGAATGAATATAATATACAAGTTTCACTTTTTGAATGGAATTACTGAAATAAATCAACTTTTTGATGATATTCTAATTTTATGACCAGCACCTGTAGACTGACGAGTTTCAAAAGAAAGAACAGTTTTCAACTGTGATAGCAAGCCTAGTTTAGCCGGCCCGCAATTTAAAGTGATTAATGTTGTTGCCTTCACTAGATTCAAACCCGGGTCTCCCACATGAGTGGCTATCTTTAACTACTGCCTAGTGTCGGTATAGCATCTCGACATTAGATATTTTTGTCACGCATTAACATCACACCAAATTTTTATATTTCGCTAGACACCATTAAACATTGTGATAAACTGACTAACATTTCTTATTAAGTTTACCTCCACCAGAAATAGCATCTATGAAATGTATGGCTTTTGCCACAGGCCATTTAACAGCTTTTTAGCCAGTAGGCTTACTAGTATTTAACTTACTACTTGAACTCAACACAGCCAAAGCTTTTTCATGGCACAAAAACGTTAGTTTTACAATTGATACAATAACTATCAATATAGGTAACAATAACTGACTATTTCGTCAGAAACCCCTACTCTTTTACTGCCCAAGGAGTTTTTATCTAGCCTATATTACCCCAAAAATCATGCATGGATGCATACTTTGAAAATCCACCAGAAATAGTCGCAATACAAACAGTTTTATTTTAGGCTTACAATAACATAGCTACCTGAAGGTTGTGGCTAGCAACGTTTATGTCTATCCTGACCCAAAAAGCATGCATGGATGCATACTTCGAAAATCCACCTGAAATAGTCGCAACATAAACATGAAAAGTTTTATTTTAGGCTAACTATAACGCAGCTACTGAAGGTTTTAGCCAGCAACGTTTTTAACTATCCGGAACAAAGCCTAATGCATAATTGCTTTGACTGTGACTAGATTCCAACACGGGACCTATTGGTTGCAGGTCTGCATCTCTAACCACTACACTATTTAACAAGGGTCGTCAGTTGGTTGGTCGGTCAGTAAGAGACATTTACTCTTCTTAGCCGGCTCCACTTACGCAGGTCTGGCAAAAAACACCAAAACTATTGCCGTTTATTAAACTGAGCAATCAAAATAAAGTCAGATACAAATTCAGATTAGTAGGTATTGCCTGATAAGTGTTGTTGGTGACTCCTATTACCAAAAAATACATTTTAACAGTGCATTTGACAACAATAATCAATTCTAAGGCATTTAAATTTTCAAGGTGCAACACAGTCAGATTTTGAAGACAGGGATTTGCTACCCTCTCATTGATCAGAATGTAGAATTAAGATTGATTTTGATGTTCAGAATGCGGATTAACTTGTAGCTGTAAAAGCACTCTAGCTGTAAAAGCAGATACAGTACATCAAAAATCGTAGAAGTGATCATTTCTCAAATAAGAGTTTAACTCATTGAAAACCATATCAACAATGCAAAAGTTCTTCAAAAGCCTGTATTTGTTTTATACTCTAATCATTGTAAAAGGAGTACAGCAAGCAACCAACATGAGTCATGGCAAAAAAGACTGAGAAGGTTCTTATAATTAGTAGATTTCCTTAACATTGACAATGGAAACATTAAACAATGCAATATTACTGATGAAATTGCAATATAGCACTAAAGAAAAACATTGAAATCTTAGATAGAAAGGGCTAGAAAGAGAGAGAAAAAAGGAAGAAAAGCAAAAGAGAAAAGAGGAGGGAGTGTAGTCATAGTGCCCTCTACACAGGAACAAATACGCTTAGTTCTACATTGAAGGAGCGGACATTTAATTTGTCACATATGGTGAGATATATTAGGAAGGTAGAAACGTATATCAGCTAAGAAGTTAGCGAACCGTGATGCATTTTGATTGGTTTGAGGTCCCACAGATCAACGCACTCGTATCATAAAATGCTCCAAAGTTGAATGTGCAAGAAAACAATGTTCTAAAATGCACATGCAAGTGACTTCAAGGACAAGATGTAAATATTTGTTAAAAAGAGCGGAGATCTAAACATGCATTAACGACTTTCATGAGATGCTAATATGACTAGAAATACCACTAACAAAACAACAGTGATTTAGGAGCCTTTCTTTTCCATTTCCATACAAGGAAAATTACACATACTGTAACCTAGGGCTGTCACAAAACAGCACAACTGCAAAACCCTTGGGGAATGGAAAACAATAACAATGTTTTTGTTTTTATTGGTTCCCCCTTCATTGTTAAGTATAATACATAACTGTATGTAGGCTGATCTAGCCGATCCTCCACATATAAAACCTTCCCTAGCCTGAAGCTTTAGCCATTGGAGAACTATTCTCATCGTCATTCAGAAATGGTCAGCCCACACAGTACATAACACTAACACAGGGTGAACTCAATTGTTTGGCAATGATGACATTTGGTTTATGAACTAAGGTTTATGATCTTTATTCATGGAGATCTTCAGTGAGGAAGCGCCAATGTGACAAGTGTCTGCCTTGTGTTTTTAGAATCAACACTAGAGGGTTCACTTGGATGTGCTAGCTAGAGACAATTGGAGAGCCTGATACAAGAGGTCCGATAGCAGGAGGACTGTATCACCATATCCCCCTGTTATGTTGGGGATCTTATCTATTGGCGGTTCTCTAATTTCAATAATAGGACTACTACTCTAATTGCACTGTGGGTAAGAACTTGGGTTGGCCTTTACAATAGGTCTGTGAGATAATACATGGGCCTACATAGGAGAGTTTGTTATATAATTCTTCCCAGAGTATTATTTGTATTTATTTTGATTTTTTATTTTGTGATCATAATTACAGTATACCCACCTCTCCAGGCACCACTACACCACTGATTGTTAGATTTAAGAAAACATCACATTTTTACAATATCATATATTTATACTTGCAGCCAATTTGGATACGATATAACAAGCAGATTTACCAGAGAAGGAGTTGTGCTGACCACTGGGCTATGCAGAAGCTTGGCGCGGCAAGCAGATTTTACACATACATACATCCAAGAACACATGTCAGTGGATTTATTAGGACTATGCTTATTAAAAATGTACCTTTATTTTAGCAGGATAGGTCCTACTGAGACCAAAGATCTCTGTTGCGGATGAGCCTGCATCAACACAAATGATTAAACAATTGAAAGTATAGGGAGCACCCCCAGAAATAAAAAAATGAACACACAATTCATAAGATACAGTACAAACACATATTTCATGGAAATATTCCTCCATCATCCTCTTGAATTGCGCTGGATGCACCAATTCATTTAATTTAAAATGGTCTTGGAATTTATTCCAAATGTAATTTTCCAAAAGGTATTTCTAGAGTTCATCTCTGAGACTGTTGCCAAGCAGTGTGCCAATCAGGGAAATAATTGACCTGGAATTGACTGGCAATTATACTCACTGCATGCTCTACGGCCACTATGGCCTTTGTGCCCCTGCTACTGTCAAAATCTCGCAGTCAGCAGTCGGTTTGTTTGTTTGCAAGTTTGGGTGTAAATTTTGTCTTAAACCAAACTAAAAAGTTATTTCGTACTTCAAACAGAATGAAGATTTCAGCACGGACAACCAATCCCTAACACTATCTTATAATTTTGGAAGCGTCACACACTGCTTTATTCAAAGCCACTAGCAGGAGCGCAACTGAGAACAATCAAGAATAGACTGCATGAATGCAGGTAAGGAATCTAGCTAGCTATCGATCAATACATATTTAGTGCCTAACTGAATCAAACCTCTCTGTTTTGGAAGGTGTGTTCATGACCAACTGGGAGGTGGGAAAGTTCCTACCTCAGAGTGGGAGAATACTGTACATCGAATGCTTATCGAGAGCTCTGAGATAACTTTAGGTTTGACATCACTCGACATGGAAGTTTGTGGTGAAAGATTAAAAAACAAAAATGACTTGCTTCTCACACAAATAAGTCACTAAATACATTTGTTTATTATGTATAAGGATACTTGGCAGTTCAATTTTGTTTAACTGAGGTAATGTTAGCCTTTGCTTTACTTTTTTTTCCTTCTCAGAAATTCAAGTTCCAAATCCTCAATGGCCTTTGTGCCCTAAACATTTTTGTGACAACGAAGGCCAAATGGCCTAGCCACTAGAATGATGAAATGATTGGCCTGGTGTCAATCAACATATTTTTGAATCTGCATATTGCCATCGCAAGACAATTCATTTGCCCAAGTTTTGTTACATTGTCCTAGATTACAGAACCAAAATCAATTGCATCGCATATCATTTCAAAATCTCTGCGCACCATTGTAAATATGAATTATCAATAGTAGCCTAACCATTTAATCTCAATATGATTAATTTGAAAATGCATTTTGATCTAATTTAGTTATACAGTGTTGTTTTGAACGAGTAGGTACATTTTCATAAAAACAGAAAGAATAGCCTCAATCTGGCAACGAACTCACAAGAAGAAACAGCTGCTCTGACCACTGAGCTACGCAGCAGTATGATGTGGCAAGAACATTTTCTTTATGCAACTATGCAAGAACGTGGAATTTTTGGTGTCTGTATAGGAATGCAATTTTGAAAAAGAAAGCTCTCAACAGTATGAAAAAAGCAAAGGTTTGTCAAAAAATGCATAGCAGGGCCTAAGAAATTGCTTATGATACACTAATGAACAGATTGACATCATTACACTGTCCACCTTCTAATTTGATTGGTGTGACACAACAAATAAAAAGAATGCTCCATACTTTCCCTATGACATACCCTTGCATACATAGGGAGATTTTCTTTGAGAAAGAAACTGTCCTCTGCTCGACTCTCCTGTCTGGTTTCCTCCATAACCTGGAAGCCACTGAGTGGTTGTGTGGTGAAGCAGTGTCAATTGATAGAAGATAATTGTCAAAGTCCTTTGCTTAGATAATCTCCTTAAGCCGTTTACATCACTACATCCTTCTAACCAACATGATCATTTCCTGTATCAAATTCTGCATCAGCTAATCAAATATCTTAATCTGATGCAATTATCTCTAAAATATTAACATTTTAACCTTTTTTTTACTTTCCCTTTAACAGCAACAATGTGGGGCAGCCATTATATGCCAAATCAACGATTTGCCACCTTGTTGCTGGTCAGATGCTGTAAACGTTAGGTTAACTGCTGAAGAATATATATTTAATATGCTTGGTCTGTAACATGTAAAATGTGCCAGTATCTATTGCATGGCAAGTATTTGCACAGTGATATATTTATTTTTTTGGTCTTTAATTTCAGCATTTTGGATTTAAAATTAATATTGTGACTTTGAGGTTGACAGACTAAAGGGTGCACATTGTCCGCTTTAATTTGAGGGTATTTTCATCTATATCAGATTAACCATTTAGAAATTACAAAACATTTTGTACCTAGTTCCCATTTTTTGTACCAAAAAGAAGACAGCAGTCAATGTCTTAATTACAAGCTATACATTTGCATTTTGAGTCTGTTGCTGATGTCTGACAACATGACCAAAAGAATGTCAATGCAAAATGTAAAATGCAACATGACCAAAAAAAATTTCAAAGCAAATCAACCTGCTCACTTGTTTTCAAGGGTGTGACTGCTGACTGGCATAGCAGGATAGATTCTGAAATGTACAAATACATTGTCTCCTCAGATACGACCAATGTCTTGAGTCATTGGACAGAGCTTCATCGTGCACCAGGACAATTACCTGACACACTACAATAGCTACCAAGGAATTTTTCAGGGCCAAAACCTGAAAACGTCTTGACTGAGCAAGTCAAAAAACGGATCCAAATCCAACTCAGCTTGCCTTTCACATGCTTGACCAGAGTTAAGGCAAAAGCCCACAAAACAGGCCTGACAGGGCATATCCAGGACAAATATCCTGTATTTGGTGATGTCTATGGGTTGCAGACTTTAAGCAATTATTAGGTGGAACAAAGTGCTAAACACACAGTATGTAAGAACAGACCCTCAAATACAATGAACAGTCTTTGCTTTAACAGGATAGTCATTGTATTATTTAAATGTGCTGGAATACAAAGCCAAATGCAGGGGTATTAACACCCAACTTCTTTTGGATGAAAAACAATCCAGTTCCAGTAGAAACTAGGTGCTATTGGGAGTGACAGCCTGGAAGGCAGGGCTTCCAACTAGGCCTTATACAGCGTAATTCATCCATGGCCTCGAAAGGTGTGATTGTGTAGTGGGTTATGATACAATAACAGTGAAACACAGTGTTGTACAAAGGAAACACAACCATTCATATGCTATTATTTAAGTTTGTCCTAATGTAAAAAAGTCTGAGTCTGATGATATGATTTCATTAAGCAGTAATGTCCCATAGTTTCTTATTATCAGCAGTTAAAGTAATAGTAAGTAAATAAGTAAATAGTAAGAATATTCTTTACTGGTAAAATATAACTCCATCAGAAAGAAAAATAAATGCCAAGGCAATAACACTATTATTATAACATTACCAAAAGTCAGCTGTGTGGAAAAGAACAAATGTACTTATGATTAGCAACGCCTATAGCCTCTATTTTTTTTGGGTCAAGTTGGGAGATAAGTGGCTGAGTTGTACTCGTACAGCAGTGAGCACATCAATGCAGTCTACAATTGTAGTGGACCTAATGACAATTGCAGAATTTGATGACAATTTTAGTTTCTTGTCCCTTTTCATTCATCAAATTATGGGTGGACAGTGCTCTGTTAGTATGCTGAAATTATTGTTGACAAAAAGGCAGGGAGTCTTTTGAAGAGATTGACAATCAGATTAAAACCGCTTTTTCTAGTTGTAGTTATGCCACACACAATCTACAACTAGATAAAACATTTTGAACCTGTAATTGTACCTGCAAATGCTGATGCCGAAGATACTGAACTAGTCTAAAGAAGGCCAGTTTTATTGCTTCTTTAATCAGCACAACAGATTTCAGTCCGAGAATTGTAAAAACACCACATATTTTGACCATCATATAGCTGCTGGTTAGCAGCTTACTAGCTAGCTACTTACTGGTAAATGACAATCCTTTTGCTGATGGGACTGTCAGTGGCAACACGTGTTGGAACTGCTCCGTGCTTTAGAATATTATTTTCATACTTTGTGGCGCTAATTACACCTGCCTTAATTTCAGTGTTGATTAAATTCAATGAAGATTTAGCTGTGCATAACCTTTAAGTAATTACAAAATAAATGGTTTATACTTTATAGTAAACAGAATACAAAAATAACAATTAATTTGTATTATTTTTGCAGGCTAAACTTTTATGTATTTGGCTAAATAGTTTTTATCCAAATACTTCAAAGTTACTTACTGACAATGCAAATATTCATATACAATTCAAACAGAAGCAAAATTGATTAGAAGCAAAACAATAAATTAAGTATTGGGAATAAAAGAAGCACCCAAATGCCTATTAGCAAGAATGCCAATGGCTTCACTGATCAGATCAAAAACATTAAAAATGAACTCAAAATAATACCTTTGCCCCCAAACCTTGAGTAACATAATATTGATCTACGAGTTACCTGCCTGCATCAAATGAATGTGATTCCTTACATATCTAGACGAACCAAATGCTTAATTGGACCACATGGATGTGTGAATAGTTGTAGAAGTGAGCAAAAACTAATCAACAATCTACAAAGAGAATCCAGAACATGCACAGAAGCAACTATTAATAACTTACAGACAGATCTTAAACCCACTACACTTCCCATCCCATCTCTGGTGCACACGCTTCAGCCTTAGTCAGCTGCTCTGAGTGCCAGAAAGCTCACAGCATTTCAGAATAGTAGCCAGTTATCCTCACTACGAGCCCTATTCTTCAGCACTCTATTTCTCACCTGCGCCAAGCAACTCCATTCACTAAAGATCAGGTACTCTGTTACTTTATGGCTAAGTGTACCAGGTTGTCATGGAAAAAGATAATATGTACCATTAGTATGAGTAATAGATTTAAAGTGTAGACCCAACTATAGACCCCCTAAATATGGCAGAAAAGTATTTCTGTAATACCATTGATATATAGAATTTGGAGAGGCTTTCTGGAAGTGTGTCCCACAGAATGAAGCATTGGGAGCATTGTCTGCTTGTGTTCACTAACTCTCCTAATGCCAGCTGCTGCAATGTCCGCAGCCGATCAAAATTAGCAATTTAAGAAAATGTGCTGCTGGGTGGACAGAGAAATAATATGTTTGGGTGAGTATGATTACAACTTCATGCAGCAATGTGTTTGTTTCACACAGAGTTAGCCTCCCCTTATCAAACATCTCTGCTACTTTCTTTGACATCCAACGGCACCACTCACAGGTCAAAAATTAATGAGGCACAAATTGTATTTTGACCTCAGTAAACGCGAGGAAAGTCTCTGTTCTGCAGGGAGTACTGTTCCACACTACCTCGAGAGGTGACGGGGTGACAATTTACATTTTCACCCGTGTGCACTACTACAAAAAATAATATCCAGCGTAAATGTCACGTCCTGGGATTCAACGTCCTCTCCCCATCAGTTAGAGCAGAGACACTTGTTTATTGTGATCATTCCCCTCACATTTATCCCTGATCACCGTCCCTATTTAAGTTCCAGCTTCCCTTACGTGTTTGTTGGTCATTGTTTGTACATCCTTCTGTTTTTACATTTGTTCTTATATCTTGTGTGTTTGCCCAAAGTCAGATTTTAACAAAGCACTTAATCAAATAAAAGAGGGACAAAATGTCTTCCACAAAATGTTGTACTTCCCTAACAGGTCTGATTTTGAGCGATACTAATTTGCGCTGCTGGCCCTATGAACATTGTCAATGTATCCTTTTAAACTATAAGTTAAATTACTCCAAAGAGGATAACACTTATCTCCTCTACAGTTTGGTCAAATCAGAACTCCAACAGTTTTAAAACGGCCAGTGCCCAAAGCTTCAGCCACAAACTCAACATGCAGAAAGGCCAGGGCTAAAACTTTAATTATAATTGCTCTGTGGAGAAAGATCAATCTTTATCAACATTTATACTGCCAGGATCTAAATGAGATATTGGTGATAATGACTGTATCACATAGCTAAACCAGAATAAAATAATGTATAACACAGAATCTTAATACTTCTATGCACAGATTAACGGTTCAAATACCTTTTTCTTATCAAAAACATTATTGAACTGTTAAAATGTATAGTGAGTGAAAAAATGCATCAATCATTGTATCAATACAATTGATTTAGAAACAGTTTCAATAGATTTGCCAGGGCTGCAGATCAGCTGTAGATCAGAATCCTCTATGACTAGACTCAGTAAAATCAGCCTGTGTCCATGATCTGTATTTAACACTGCAGTGCGGTTTGAATGGACAAGGGGTTGTCTTTCTTCAAACTGCTATTGAGAATCCCGCACCAAGGTGATTTGCCTGACCTCACTCTCAAGTAATAATCTCTGCACTAATTACGCCAGTCAGGAACCCATGTCCTTGACCAATTTCTTGTCAGTAACCATCTCTCTACAAACTCCTGCCCCTTAAAAATCCCAGCCGCGAAAACAGAAATTAAACACATAAATGAGCATTGAAAATATTATCTCCTCCACGAAAGGGCTAGAATCCTGTGCACACTGTTTTTCTATCAATCTGCTCAGGTTGAAAAAACTGCTGCTCTGAGCAAATGTCATTTGTTCATTTTATGCAGTTTCCAAGGTAACCAGATAAAAATGTTTTGTTCAGTGTATCATTTGAATACTGCAATACATGGGGGCTGAAAGCCAATTTACACTCAAATTTGCAGTTAAAGTCCCAGTGCAGTCAGAAATGCGACGTGTTTTATACATATTCCCACACTATGAGGTTGGAATATTACTGTGAAAATGTAAAAGTTAGGACAATGCCTTTTTAATTATAAATCTGTCTTGAATAGACTGGCTGACATGTCTGGCTATTTGGATTGATGTAGATCAGCCTGCCTACCAAAGTAAGCAAAATAATTATATAACGTATACAGTACTAGTCAAAAGCATGGACACACAACTTCAAGTGAATGGGTAAGTGTGTCCAAACTTTTCAATGGTACCAAACTTTTCAAAAATATATACTGTACACTAAAGACATATACTGCAAATACTACAGTATGTATATTTTATGTATACTATATATAACTACACCAACATCACCTTTTAAAACACTTACTTTGGTTGCGCCACAGCTCATTCATGTGTTTTAGCAAAGCAGGTAAATATTTAAGCAATCCATTATTGTCTTTGTCATATATTTTTGTGTTGATCAACTGAAAATGGTTTAAACCATTTCATGTTGTAACAAAATAATATGTGGAAATATCCAATGGGTGTGAACAATTTAAGAGTGTCTGTTCAAAATATGGAATGCAATAGTTTTTACTTTGAGTGATTTAAAAACTGTGAAAGTATAGTTTTAGTACCAATTATGATTTTTTTTAAACCTTTGGGATGGGTTTGCACAAGCAGATACTTTGGACCTTTTTACCCTACTAATTAATGTCTCTAATGACATTAACTATATCAGCCCCTAATGTCTCAGCCCCTGATTTTATGCTGCTATTTTATATACTATATTATACTGTGACGCTGGACCAGGGTCAGTCTGTCCTGTCTTGATCTTAGCTACTACACCACCACCCCCAACCCATCAGACGTGGCAGTGTCCAGCCCACCATCTCAAACCATAACACAATAATCTAGGATTAACTTTAGCCTAGGGGTTACCGGTTCCACTGGGAGGAATGTCCTCTAGCCCAAACCTGGGGGAGAACACCTAGTTATTATACCACCCTCAGGACGGAGAAACAGTGTCTCCAGATCTAGTTATTTCACTGCAAAGTTCCCAATAAAATAAATTTGATTAATTTAAATTAAGTCCCAATGATTACGTTGCATGAATTTATGTGAAAGGGGGACAAGGGTCAGTCTTTAAAGTATACTTGTATCCATTACAGATACAAGTTACCTGTCCACATTTGTAATCAGTAACATTACCTTACTGAGTTTGAGTAATCAAAAAGTTCTGATTACTTTGAATTACTTTTATATTAAGAGGCATTAGAAAACAAATAGGAATAGCATACAACCAATTGAAGATATTTTGGCAAAAAAATTGCAATTTCTCGAAAAGTGTATTAAAATTACTGTATATAAAAATCAAGATATCTGTATCTTTTCGCAAGTACACTAAATCTAAAGTAATCCGAAGTTTTGCTCCACAACAACCAACATTGTCAAAACGTTGCAGAAACCCCAGGCACACGAACGCACGTTTGCAATCGTGAACATCTGCACACAAATAAGTTTTACTCGCGCGAACGTAACCTGCGATACTTAGGGCTATCATGCAATGGATGTTCAGAACGTAAATTAAAGAAATTAACTTTGATTATACACCTACACTCTTATCTTAAAGTCAAGTCACCAGCAGCCAATGATTACCAATGAACGCAATTGTCTGAGATGCAAAGCAGGCAGAATCCCATGGCCTACCTGTATGGACGGAGTTGAGTTGGCTAAATCAAATGCAATCATCCTAAGGCAGAGTGCTTCCCAACACGACTTTTTTCCTCAAATATCGTGATAAATTCCATTTAATGTTTTATCTTGAAGGCAGTGTCATGTTACAGGTATCTAAAGTTGCCTAATCTTCGAAACAATTCCTGTCTGAGTTGTTCAGTGCAACTCTTTTTGGGTGTTTTGTTTGGTGCATTTGACAAATAAACCTTGAAAAAAACTTGTCGACTATCATTGTTCTCAGAAATGTGTTGATAGTAGATAAATAAATCACATTTTATATGACTAATATTGTCGCAGATATACTGTATCAGCCACCCAACCAACCAAAACCGGAGAAAATTTTACTCGCTTCGTCGGTCACTAATCTGGTTATACGTGCCCACCTTTGCTCGCATGATGATCACACACAACAACTGAGTCACGCAATTGTTACTTTGATTTTATATAATGACGTTTTTAAAACATATAAAAACAAAATCAAGCATGCAATTTCACAGACCTAATCTTTTTCAATTGAAGTAATCCAAATTTAATCATGAATCTTTTCAAAAGTATCTGTAATCTGATTACACTATTTTAGTTGGTAACGTAACGGATTACAGTTACAGATTTTTTGTACCAATTTACTTGTAATCCGTTAATCCCCAACTCTGCTTATGTATCTTTGTGAGAATCGAAGGACTGCTCTCTCTAAATTTCCTGGTGTCCTGTTTGACCTGTTTGACTACCTGGACTAAAAGTGTCACATGGCTGTCCCTGGCCAAAATCCTCCTGGATGTGTTGCAGATCAAGTTGCTGCCTGATGATTTCATTATCCTTGTGATTGTCGTTGTCCACCTGGTAATGCAGCTGACTTGGATTCTGTTTAAGGACTCCAGCCCACCTGCATTTATTGACCTGCTTGTCTTCTGAACATACAAAAACATTGACATAGCCCAAAAGGTAATGTACTCTCATAAGCTTTACCCAACAAAGCCAGAAAAGGTCTGGCCACCCCTCAAGTCTGGTACCTCTCTAGGTTTCTTCCTAGGTTTAGACCCAAATAGGGAGTTTTTCGTAGCCACTGTGCATTAACTCTTGTTTGCTTGCTCTTTGAGATTTCAAGCTGGGTATCTGTAAACGGCGGATGTTAAAAGGGGCAATATGTAAGATTTGTACTGTACTACTAGCATAAAAACATGATATCCAGAAATGGCCAGTAGACATCTGCAGTTAATGTTTTAAGTTAATGTTTCAAAGAATCTTTTTCTACAACATTGATTTTATGAACATATGGATTTGACATATAGATCAGAAAAATGGTCTGCTTTGGTCTTAACCATATGGGTGTGGGAAAATGAAAGACCCATGTGAGGCTTCCAGAACAAGGATTATTGATGCCGATCAATCTCTGAGGGTTTACAAAGTGATTTCCAAGCAATTTGAATTAAATAATGCCCAATGGATCACTGCCCACTGGATCATCTAGAACTGAAAAAACTATTCTAGACCACAGGTAATCTACAAAGGACAGATTGTCCTAGCAAATTCAGCACAATAGTTGACCAAAAGATGCAAAAAGATGCCTCTAGGAAGGCCTGGGTGATTTCAAGCGATCTACTGACTTTTCTAGCCACAATCAATGTTGAAGTGCATGAGTCAACATTCAGAAAGAGACTGCACAACCTGGCCAACATAGGAGATCAGGAAAGAAGAAGCCTCTGCTCTCAAAAAAGCATATTACAATAGGACTGACGTTTGCCAGGCGACAACTGGGTAAAGACCAAAACTGCTGGAGCAATTATGGACCGATGAGTCAAAAGAGGCGTTGTTTGCCCGTAATGTCAGACACCATGTTTTGTGAAAACAAAACACAGGCTTTGAACAGAAAAACCTCATACCAACCATAATTATAGTTTGTGGCTGCTTTGCTGCCTCGGGGCCTGGCCAACTTGCCATTATTGAATCAACAATGAATTCCATATTGTACAACAGAATTCTTGAGTAGAATGTTAGGCCATCCGTTAAAAAGCTGAAGCTGAACTAAACATGGATATTGCAACAGGACAATGATCCAAAACACACATGCAAAGCCACAACAGAAAGGTTCAAAAGGAGAAATGGAGGGTTATGGAATGGCCAACAGCCCAGACCTTAATCCTATCAAAATACTGTGGGGGGACTTGAAGCAGGCTGTGCATGCAAGAATGCCCTCGAACACAGTTCAACCACAGTGGAAGCAGTACTGAAGAGAAAAGTGGGCAAAAATTCCTTCTACTCAGGGAAGGAAATTGATAGGCAGAAGAAATGGCTACATTACGTTTTTTCAGTCCAAATAGTGATTTCTTCATTTAGATTTTGGCAGATCTATGTTAAATGCTAGCTAGTTAATATTGATGACAGTCCACTGAATTTTGACTAATTATTGTCAGTATTTTTTTCTGACTTTGTTAGCTAATGACAACATTTCCATCTGACAAAGTGCATTTGATGATATGATGACAATTAGTTTTTCTACTTTAACATATTTCAAAGCCCCTATACAATAATTTACACAAAACAGTAAATAGCCTGATTACAGTCATTAGTCCCCGTTTAACTTCTGGTCATCAATATGACTGTGGTGTCTGTAAAATGGAATGACCATGACATCAACTCGACTGGGGGACGGAAGTGCAATCCATGATTATTATTTACCATGGGTATGACATCACATCATTTTTACATCACACATTGTTCTTAGGCATCACAATGTGCCGTGCCTAAGAACAGCTCTTAGCACTGGTACCTATACTTATGGGCATACACTACACTCTTTCATGCCTAATTGCTTAATAATAATTAAATCAAAACATATGTTTGTGCTATGGTGAGTAGTGCAACGTTGGGAATTTATTTTCTGGCTTTAAAAGGGCCAATCCTCCCCTAATAGTTAGTGTACAAGACCAAGTTTTTGGTTAACATGCCTGGTTAAATGAATTACAATCATTCATCGGACCCAATAAATCGCTATATCATAATTTGTGACAACATAACCTATACCTTCTTACAGTGGAAGTGCTCACAGCAGGCCACATCAAATCTAGTTCAGTTTAATTTATAGTCAAACAGCAATAGCCTAACTAGCATACCAGCCATCTATGCAGTCAGCATTCTTTTGAAACAAAGGCTCACCCCTGCGCTCCATGGTCAAGACTAAACAGTCGTTGTACTCTGAGCCAGAGCACATGGTTAAATAGCAAGCAGCTGATATTGATTTTAGCAGCCTGTTTTAATTTGTTGGCTTTAAGCGAGCCTGCCATACTTAATTGATACCACCATTACACGTTTTGACCAATGTGGTATAAACATTTTATTAATGGCTTTCAAAATGATTTTTTTAAAAACCATACACGTTACAATATTATAAGGTGTTAACAAGAATTATTGAAGTGTGTTTTGACCTTGATTACATTGTTTTCCCAGCAAAACTCATTTCCTATTCTCATTTACCAAAAAAAGATTTGTTCAGTCTGAAAAAGTAATTTCAAACATAATTATACAGCAGGCATCCTACCCTACAACCCCCCTAGGTTCTTAAATAGCCTCGTTGTGTGACTAGCTAGTCTTGGAAAACATTTATGGATTAAATGCATTGCCTCAGATGTTCACAACAATATCTACAACTAAGTCTACCTTCTACATAAGCATGCAATGTTTCCATATAGTCAGCAACATCAGAGTAGAGTTTTCATGCATCAACCTGTGGATATGCAGTCATTAGAATATAAAATGTATTCTGCAACTTACAGTTTAACAAAAAGTTTTTATCATGTACAGTATACAGTGATCCCTTCATACTATATCATCTGTTTCCCCCTCTGCCGTTTTGACTTTACAACTGACCATAACCTGTTCTCACTTTGACTGATTAAAATGGTTGGTTGTGTGTTGTTGTTCAGTACCTCCTGTGGGCTCGCCCACTGTTTTCCGCTTGGCTCTGTGGCTGTTGTAGTTAAGTCTCATCTCCTGGCCATAGTCGGGCAGGGTCTCTCGGGATGTGTAGGATTTGCAAAGGTTCCTGCCATCCTCACTTTCATCTGAGGAGCTGGTGTAGACGAGCTCCATCTCATTCCGGGCCTTGGACAGTGACTGGTAAGGCTTACAATCCATCTGCTCCATGCCTGGCAACACTGAGCCAAGCTCATTCAGTCATGGGATCCACAATTCAAGACCAATCTAGAGGAACCATGAGAGGAGAAAAAGTACGATCTTAGAACAATAATTCACATCATAAATAGCTACTGTTGTGTTGTATTGTGCGAAAATATTACTGAATTTAAATGTCATTGTTTGGATATTATTGTTTTCAGTCAGTATGCCCTTGTTCTGATTTGGTGCTTGGAGCTGTTAAAAGATTGATAGGATTTTAGAGACATTTGAGGAGGAGCACTGTAGGAACTGATAAATAGATTATTTACAGAAGAATCTCATGCTGCTTTAAAATACAATGAAAGAAATCATATGACGAATAATGTTTTCATTTCATCCCCAGACCTATAAAGGCATTTCTAGCATGCTAGACCTAAAGCAATGTTAACGGACACAGTCTGCTTAAAGATGCATTCCCAGATTTTAGGTAACAGCCACGGGGTCCTGTAGTAGTGTGTTACTGTGTGTATTTCAGTGTGTGATGTACAGTATGTGCTGATATGTGCCAAAAATCATCAAAATAATTTGCTTTCAAACTTCATGGCTAACTGAGGTATGATTGTATTTTAAAAATGAGACACATGTAAACATACACCAGCACATAATGGGAGGTTTAAAGAAAAGTAACAAACAAAAATCCACAGACCACTGTACATCTTTTATATACTGTAGCAATTCTCAATTGCCTTTTAACATCATATACAGATACTTTACCCCATTATTTAAATGATAAATATTTCACATAACATAGTAGGAATTCAACAGCAGCACAACTATAAATACAGTTACCTTGCATCTGCTACTTTGCATCTCTGTCATGGTGTTGGCCAGTTTTGCCCAGCAGTGTTTTGCGGTGTAGCGTAAAGCACACTGCAACCTGAACCCATTTGTTCTGCCCTGAGCTCTGCTTGAGAGGACCTTTCTATCATTGCTGCCTGACAGCCACTAAACCTTGGGCATGGCCTTGACCCAAACACACCCCTGGTAGAAGAAAGGGATTGCTTTCACCCCACTGTCCTTCTCATCTCTGGGAACCGCGGTGGAAACGCTCCCCATACTAGAAAGAAGAAATCAGATGAAGCTAGGATGGCCTAATGTGGTCCAGCGGTCTGTGGCGCTGCCCCAGCTGCACATGTTCTGCTGCAGCATGGTTTTGAATTCAGCCCACTGTTCTTTCAGAAAGGACGCAATCTTCCTTTTAGTATACATTTGAAAGTGCTTAAAAAAGTGTGCCCTCTTCTGATGTGTAAGCTTTAACAACATTCAAGACAAATATGACAATCAAATGCTCATTATGCTGTGCCATCTTAGCCCATATTGTGGTAATAGGTTATTAATTGCAAGCTTAGTGCATAGCTTGCCTGACTAATTGGCATTGTAAGGCATTTGTATATGCTGTTCTTCTGTGTGTGCAAAGGAAATTACTCAGGGTAGATGTGGCTTTTAGTGGGAATCAACAGCACCAGTTCAAAAAGTCCTTTTTAGAGAGATTACTGTGCAGGCACTAAGTCTAAGACCCACGTAAGGCACTTATTTCCATTGGTGATTTACCACAGCACACACGTTTTTAATTTCCACCACCATGAACATGGACCCAGCTTTCACCTTGTGCTGTACCCAAAGACACTGGGGACTTGAAGTGGTACAGTGTGCTGGTATTGTAGCACACAATCCACACACTGTTTATAAAGAGGTTCTCTCATCACTCACTGACGCAAAAACATATAAGTGGATAGATTTTTTTTTTACCCCTTTATTGTAGAGCTAGGATAGGTTTTAATGTCCATTCTAGTGCAACAGGCATATCATTGCATCAAAGCTGTTGTATATGGGACTGGGTATGACAAAAACCCAAGCCTTTCAACATTTAGAAATTGCAGTAGGCTATGCAAATAGGGTGCCAAAAGCATTTAGGGTGCCAAAAGCATTTGAATAGTTGGATTCATAGCTGTCTCTTGGTAACCTGGTGTGTCTTTATAAGTAGTTAATGCAAAAAAAAGATGTCAACACTTATCCTGATTGTAGACATTGTAAAGACATATAAGTCGATGCGAGTCAAGCTGAACATCACATGAATTAGAATAACTCAATCAGAGGCGTAGCCAAAACATTAGCATGGCAAAATCAACTGTTAGGTACATTAAAAAGAAAGAAAGCACTGGTGAGCTCTGCAATGGAAGAATTGAAAACATTATTGCGGACAATTGAGGACATGTAGTAGCAGTATGCACAAGTACAAGCAGGATGTCTTTTTCTGATTTAAAAAAGAGCTTAGGTGGTAGGTGTGGCAGGGGCTGTGGATGTGGTCATGGCAATCAGCAGATTTGTAAGCAGGCCAAATCATTCAATTAAGTGTAAAATGTGTAAATCTAGGATGGATTGATCTGAGGATGTTCATACAAATGATAAACTGTTTAGCTGTCAATGAATATGGGAATAGCCAGAGGAGTAGTTAAACAATATAGTACATCCAAAAGGCTACTGATTGATATTGTAAATAACTAAGGTCTGAATGCTAGCTGCCATGTTTAACAGGTGTGTTCTATGCCAAGAAAACTCCTCAGGCTATTATTCAAGCCAATACTGTGGAGAAAGAAAACGCAAAAACAGAGAGAGAGAGTGTGAGAGAGAGCGTGAGAGAGAGCGTGAGAGAGAGAGAGCACGCACGAGAGAGAGTGCTAGAACAAAAGCATGGCATGGGATCACTAGGCACCAAGCAAGTATTCTGATGTATTTGTGCACAAATTTAATCAAACTAAGGCTGATAAAGTTAACGAAGCCCTCTCCTGCTACATCTCAGCTTAAAAAGGTCTCTATCAAGTAAACTCCTTGAATTAACTTATTATTCAAGCCATTAATGGAGGAACAGTGAAAAAAGACTAAAAAGAAGATGAGCTGACAGGAACCATTGGGTACTGACATCATTAGGTACATGGCTTTACATCCACTTTTCAAAATGTAGGCAGAGTACTCAAAAAAAATTACCAAAGTACTCATTCATTATGCCAGCTAGCTACTGTTATCAAGATGCATCTAAAACTAAAAAACTATCTGCTCATTATCTTGCTACAAATCGCTAAGAGAAGGGATGAGGTTGAGAGCCCATTGGCCAAAGATGTTTTTTCTTAGATAACACATTTTGTCTTTTCTGTATTCTCATTGGGCATGTTTGTCGGTTTGTCTCAATCACACCTACAGTCACAATCCACAAAGTTGTAAGCAAACATTGTCTGGGTATGTGTGCATCTGAAGTTCAAATTGCACCCTTTCTCTTTGGGCTGGAATGCCAGACGTCTTATCAGCTAAAACAAAACACTGTCTTTGAACACAAGATACCAGTACCCACCATAAAGTATTATGCTAGAGAAAGCTGTTTATTAATAACTACAGCATTTAACACCATAATACCATCCAAACACATCACTAAGCACAGTATCCTAGGACTGCCTGACCGGTTTCCCACAGACATTAAAGATAATCACAAACAAATCCTCGATGCTCACCATAAACATGACGATCTCTACCTTAAGATCAGTAAAATAAAAGGAGGTGATGGTGGATTACAGGAAAGGTAAAGTGGGTATAGAAAGTCACCACCCCTTGTTCAACTTTTTTTGCCTTTCCCAATTTTTAAGGGTTGGCGACTTTCTATATCTACTGTAAGTGCAAATATGTCATACACATCAATTGGGCTGAAGTGGACTTGAAGATCCTTGGGGTCCACATCACCAACAAACATTGTCCAAACACATTCAATCACTGGTAAAGAGAGCAAATAAAAGCCTCCTCCTTTTTAGAAGGAAAAAAATATTTGTCATAGGACCTGAATCTTCAAACGATTCTACAGCTGCATTGTCAAGAGGTTCTTCACAGGCTGCATCACTGCTTGGGATAGCAACTTCATATCCCTCAATAGCAAGACTGTTCAGAGGCTGGACCAAGCAGCAAATTCTTTGCAAAGGCCCAGCTCCCTATCACGAAATCTTTAAAAGAGATGTCAGGGGAATGCTCTGAAAATAGTGAAAGACCCTAGACACCCATGCTATAGACTATTGTGTACACCACCACATGGCAGGCATGGACTTTGGCCTCAGTGTGTCAAGTATCACAACTTGGCTTACTACCAGGACATACGGCTGCTAAAGAAGACTGATGATGATGATGATAAAATATCAATTTAAGAGATTATCAAATGTCTATTTCTGCACAATACTTCCAATATTGAATACTCTGATGAGCTAAAACATTATGACCACTTGCCCAAAATGCTGTTGGACCTCTGCATGCCGCCAAAACAGCACCGACCTGCTGAGGCATGGATTCTACAAGACCCCTGAAGACATTAGCAGCAGATCCTTCAAGTCCTGTAAATTGCAAGGAGCCACAGTGGATCTGACTTGTTGGTCCAGCACATCCCACAGATGCTCAGTCGTATTGAGGTCTGGAGAATTTGTCTTAAAATACAATTATTTGTATTCAAATACATACATACATTAGATTCTAAAATGCCAAAGTAAAATTTACAAAATGTTTTTGATTGATGCCAAAAAAAACAGAGAAATGCAAGTAAGATGTTGCATATACAACCTACGAATGGGCTATGACATCAGAATTAGTGGCAACGGAGAGAAGTCAAGCTCAAGCTTGTTCAACAGGTAGTGTAATAGACATTTTCTGCTCTTCGGCCCTACCAATTTCGATTGTCTGGTATTTTGCACTGGCTGAAGGGGATTGCCAAAGGAGTGGCAGACCAGGGTGGTGGTTCCCCTGTTCAAAAAGGGGGACCAGAGGGTGTGTGCCAATTACAGCGGTATCACACTCAGCCTCCCTGGGAAAGTCTACTCAAAGGTACTGGAAAGGAGGGTTCAGCAGATAGTCAAACCTCAGATTGAAGGAACAATGCAGATTCCGTCCTGGTCACGGAACAACCGACCAGCTCTTTACTCTTGCAAGGATCCTGGAGGGGGCCTGGGAATATGCCCATCCAGTCTACATGTGTTTTGTGGATCTGAAGAAGGCATATGACCCGGGTCCCCCAGGAGATACTGTGGGAGGTGCTGTGGGAATATGGGGTGAGGAGGTCCCTTCTGAAAGCTATCCAATTCCTGTATGTCCAAAGTGAGAGCTGTGTTCGGGTTCTCAGAAGTAAGTCGGACTCGTTCCAGGTGAAGGTTGGCCTCCGCCAGGGCTGCGCTTTGTCACCAATCCTGTTTGTAACTTTCATGGACAGGATATCGAGGCATAGTCGGGGTGGGGAGGGGTTGCAGTTCGGTGGGCTGGGAATCTCATCGCTGCTTTTTGCGGATGATGTGGTCCTGATTGCATCATCGGTCTGTGACCTTCAGCACTCACTGGACCGGTTTGCAGCCGAGTGCGAAGCAGTTGGGATGAGGATTAGCACATCTTAATCTGAGGCCATGGTTCTCAGCAGGAAACCGATGGAGTGCCTCCTCCGGGTAGGGAATGAGACATTACCCCAAGTAATGGAGTTCAAGTATCTCGGGGTCTTGTTCGCGAGTGAGGGGACAATGGAGCAGGAGATTGGCTGGAGAATCGGACCAGCGGGGGCGGTATTGCATTCGCTTTACTGCACCGTTGTGACGAAAAGACAGCTGAGCCGGAAGGCAAAGCTCTCGATATACCGGTCAATTTTCCTTCCTACCCTCACCTATGATCATGAAGGCTGGGTCATGACCGAAAGAACTAGATCGCGAGTACAAGTGGCTGAAATAGTTTTTCTCAGAAGAGTGGCTGGCTTCTCCCTTTGAGATAGGGTGAGAAGCTCAGTCATCCGTGAGGAATTCGGAGTAGAGCCACTGCTCCTTTGCATCGAAAGGAACCAGTTGAGGTGGTTCGGGCATCTGGTAAGGACGCCCCCAGGTCGTCTCCCTAGGCAGGTGTTCCAGGTATGTCCAGCTGGGAGAAGACCTCGGGGTAGGCCCAGGACTAGGTGGAGAGATTATATTTCGACACTGGCCTGGGAACGCCTCGGGATCCCCCAGTCAGTGTTGGCAAATGTTGCTCCGGAAAGGGAAGTTTGGGGTCCCCTGTTGGAACTTCTGCCCACGCGACCCGATACCGGATGAAGATGAATTAATGAATGAATGAAGGGGATTGTAACGTTATTATAGTAAGTGTTCACCGTTTGAGAAATACAATTACCATGGCAATTAGTAACCATTGCAACGTTATTTACATTTCTGCATTCTTGGTGCTAGCTGTTGCTAGCATCATGGAATTAATGTTGTCCAGCTATGTCAACAGTAGCTAACGCGATTCTGTTTAATGCACTTGTCTAACCTTGCCATTAAAGTTAACTTAAACTAGGCTATTTATATAGGTAGCTGAGTTGAGCTAACATCAGAGATGTTATAGGACTTTGCCAACATGCTAATGAGGCAACCAATAATCTTAACTGAAGCAGTTATCGGGTGCCAGAGTTGTTAGCTGGCTAATTGGAATAGCGATTTATGAAATGCTTTGATATGATATTCTAGCAAGGCTATATGCTAGATATATTTAAGATACATAACAAGGTACATGATCATTTAAGCAATAGCATAAAGTGAGGATTGAATGATTTAATAAAAATATCATGATTCCCTCATGTCTTTGAATGTTTTGATAGACATCGCATGTTGGACTGTGTGAAAGAGAGAATAATAATGAATGCTGATATGTAACATTAGATGAACAGGTAGGCCTAGATACTGAGCTGGCTTACACGTGATCACAACCCAGCATCATGCAGCTCGAATGGCATTCGCGAGAGAACACCAAGATGGACACCCCTTTTTTTTGTCACAGATGAGAGCAGGTTCACACTGAGCACATATGACAGATGTGTCAAGAGTCTGGAGACACCGTGGTGAACGTTCTGCTGCCTAAACCATCATCCAGCCTGACCGGTTTGGCAGAGGGTCTGGGGAGGCATATTCTTGGAGGGTTGCACAGATCGCCACGCGCAAGCCAACGGTTGCTCTTACGGGCCGAGATGAAATCCTCAGACCCATCATCAGACCTTACACTGGTGCAGTGGGCCCTGGGTTCCTCCTGGTGCAGAACAATGTCCAACCTTATGCAGCCTGAGGATGTAGGCAGTTGAACTTTTTTGAACCATGTTGCTGGCATCAAATTCAAAGTGGGCATATATTTTTCAAGAAACAATAGTCATATTTTCAACATTTAATATGTTGTCTTTGTACTATTTTCTATTGAATATACATTTTAAATGATTAGCACATCACTGACACATTCCTCCCATAACCATCATTATTATTTTCTGTGACTTGTGCCACAGTAGCCCTTCTGTCGGTTCGGACCAGACGGGATAGCCGTTGTTGCCCTTGCGCCTCAATGAACCCTGGGCACACAACACCTTGTCACTGGTTTGTCCCTCCTCGGACCATTGTCGGTAGGTACTCACCACTGCAGACCGGGAGGAGCCCACAAGCCTTGTTGTTTCAGAGAAGCTCTGACCCAGAGCTCTGGCCATAAGAATTTGGCCCTTGTCAAAGTGGGTCAGGTCTTTGCTCCTGCCCATTTCTCCTGCACCCAACACGTTGATTACGAGAACTGATTGTTTGCTTACCATCTACTCTATTCAGACCTTGACATGTGCCCTTGTTAGGAGATGATTAACATTACTGGCTTCACCTGTGAGTGGTCATAATATTTTGGCTCATTAGTGCATATGCGTAAACACTTATGACATATGTGGCCACACTCACGCACACTCACATTTGTTGTAACCCTAATCATAAACCTACACTAGATTTCAAAAGACTACACATCCTTATTAAAAATACATTTGTAGTTTATGGGAAGGCTACATTTCAGACCAATCATGTCACATGATACCTTTAAAAAGATCTTGTAACAACAATATTTAAGTGAAAACAAAAGTGTGACATGATTTGTCTTGATTTTAGCCTTTACATAAACAAAAAGCTGCATTTTGAATAATAGTAGATTTTTGATGTCTCCTGTAAAGCTAATCCCAAGCCCAACTTTATGTTTTTCCTTATAGCCAACCCTTTACATTAAACTCACCCACACAAACTGTAATCCTGCACATAACCTGGTACAGATAAACAAACAACACACAAATTATTGGCCAGAAACTGCATGAAATTGGAAGCGATCGGATGATCAAAGTCAAATCTGAAACTGGGGACATAACTCGCACTACCATGTGTGTAAATAATAAATTCCGGTGGTTAAATTGATCCCTGTATGCAACTGAAATAGAAACAATCCGATCAACAAGCACAACCTTTTAGAGAAGTAATGTCCCATGCTCACACGCCAATATAATTCTGACACCATAAATAGGAATAAAGATACCGTAATACAATTTTGAACGATTCGTTTAAAAGAAATAGTGACTCCTTCAATTTTATTGTTTATTCAAAAGTTTGGCAGCGGATTTCTACAACATAACTTGCCTTGTACCCGGTCCTCCAGCTCAGTTATCCGATTATTGTCATATGTACATTCGCAGAGAAAAATAGACCAAGGCAGGAACTTCATAAAGACATGTTTATAACTGATAATTGAACCTAGACTATAATAATTAATATAGTTAGTTGATTACTGACATGGGGGGAAAAAAGATGAAAACAAGCACGAGCCTGCCTTTGCTTAAGTAAAAAATACTCATAAACGACTGACTCGGTCAGTTTTATCGTTCAATTGAACGGTTGTTTCGTTCATTTGTACGACTGGCAGGGGAGATCTACCCATCCCCGAATACGCTGTTAGTTTTACGTTCGCAAAGAAAAATAGATAAAGACAATTGCATTATAAAAACATGTTTGTAACAGATGGAGACATGGTAGGTCTAAAATAATTAACGTAGTAGTTGGTTGATTTTTATTATAAACACAAATGAAATCGTACACTGCAGTGATCCTTTGCCTAAGTAAAAAAGACTTGTGAACGGTTGTCAATTTGAGATCCGAGGCTATTCACAAAAGAACCGGGCTATAGCCCCAGGCACCATAGGCCTAACAACGCCACTGGTGTTCCTTATTGTTAAGTTAGCTAGATAGCTAGCTACAAGTATCCAGTCTACTACGGAGTAGAGGGAGTATGGCAGAGCAGGAAGTACTGTCCTTAATAGTTGTAGCTTATTTAAAAAGAGGAAACACTTTTTGATATACTAGATACTAGGGCTGAATGATTAATCAATTTAAAATCGAAATTTTGATTTGATACAATGTGATTAGCAAATCACAAAGGCTGCACATTTTTGTGTATCTGGCCCAGGGTTTAACTGTCATACCGTCCTTTTGTGAAAGTCATGCTCACCAAGTGTTCCCCTCCTGTACCAGTCATGCTCACCAATCAGAAGTGGCCCAAGATAACTGTGTATACGCCCACCAACCACAAACACCTGAAACCCAAGAAAAACTTTACATTTGTGGAGTAGGAAGATGGCCTCCGCTGTGCAATCCGCTGATTGGATTTAGTCCTGAAAAAAAGCAGCACTTCGGTGGTGTTTTGGATTTGACAGTACAGATGTGCCTCAAAGTAAGGTATTGTGCAAGGCCTGTCGTGGAATAGCCACAACCTCCTGAGGCAACACCACAAACGTTTATCAGCACTTGAAAAAGCACCACAGGCAGCTGTATAACGAGTGTACAGTCAAAAAGTTTAGTGATGCACTAGCCCAATCTGAGTCTAGTAGGCCTAAACAAACAAAAAGTTCAGACATTTGTGACAGTAACTCCTTATGAAAGGGGCTCAGGGAGGAGCGTGAGGCAACGAACGCCTTAACCTATTTAACTCTTTTATTCCAATTGTTTTAGAAGACCTTTTAGATATCACATCTAATTTAAAACCCTCCTTTTGCCCTCTAGACATTATAACACCCTGGCTGTTTAAATAATTTATTGGAAGAGTAGGCCCTGAACTACTCTCCATTATAAACAGTTCTCTCCGCACAGGTTGTGTCCCTGACTATTTTAAGTGCATGTGTCCAGCCTCTTCTTAAAAATCTCTCATTTTAATAACTACAGGCCAATTCCCAAGCTGCCCTTATCCAAAAATGTTGAGAAATTTGTAGCAAAGCAACTTTTACTGGTGGTGGAACACAATCTTATTTTTGAGAAATTCCAGTCAGGCTTTTGTCAGAAACAGTAACTGAAACTGCTCTTTTTAAGGTTACAAATGACTTGTTGAATGCTGACTCTGGAGAGTGTTCAATCTTGTTGTTACTGGATCTTAGTGCAGATTTCAACATCAAAGACCAGAACATTTTAATTGACAGACTTAGAAATCAGGTTGGGATCTTTGGGATTGCACTAGATTGGTTCGTCGTATAGAGCATTTGTATTGTCCAATAACAATTATGTCTTCCTCTGTCCTCTGTACCGGTGAATTTCGGAGTAAATAAAAAAATTCTTATCACTTTTAGGCACTACATGTCCCTGTACCTGATTACTTTAGTGACATGCACAACCCATATTGAACTGTTAGGCCTCTCAGATCCGCGGAAAAAGGACTTCTGGCTGTTCCGGAGTCTAGACTGAAAACTAAAGGGAACTGGGCCTTTGCTATACGGCCTCTGGAACAGCCTACCACAGAATGTCAGAGATGCTACGTCAGTGCATTCTTTTAAATCTTACCTAAAAAGTAATTTATATAGCATGGCTTTTATGAATATTTTAACATAGCGATTTTATATCTTGTTTATTCTTATTACTTCCTTTACTATAAAAAATATATATATATTTTATATATATATCTTATTATTTTAATGTATTTTTATTGTGTGTAAAGCACTGTGTAATTGTACTAGAAAAGTTATTTTATTTATTTTATAACGTACTTTTTCGCGAAAGACATGGTGTAACCAAAGGTGGGTTTCAAAACATCATCCAAACACTGAATAAAAGATATTCAATTCCCTTCCACACATACTTCAAATGTTAGAAAAAAGTTTAGATGGAGCTGATTTTTTATTCTATTATGCGTATTATGCCAAAACAATCGATTTGCGGTCAAGCAGGATGACCGAGCCATACCTAACACTCACCATATACTTCTTTAAGGATAACTTTCAGTTGAAGAGTCACTGCCTGCAAACAGCATACTTTCATGTTGACCACATGGTAGAGAATATTGCCCATGGACTCAGAGAGTCATGGTCCAGCTGGGGTCTGAATTAAGAGGGCCAGACGAGCATCACCACTGATATTGGATCAAACATTATCAAAGGTGTGGAACTAAATGAATGAACCAGGCTTAAGTGTTTTGGCCACAGGCTGCATCTTGTGATTGGTAAGAGTCTCTCTTATTTTCTTTTAGATATTATTGTATGAAAGCATCATACGTTGTAAATAAAAAAAAAATGATTTAATGTAATTAATTATTAATAATAACCTGCTTAACTATTTATTTGTTTTACTTATTGTAGTCGATTGTATTGCTTTCTGTGAAGCACCTTGCGCTCTTGCTAGAAAAGTGCTATGAAAGTAGGCCTAAAGTTGGTAATGGTCCCAGCCGAGCGGGACCGTTTGCAGGTCTGATTGTGGTTTTAGTCTTGTCATGTTTCTTGGACTTAAGTTGTTTCACATGTCATTATTTGGTCTTTCCTTGTCATCTTCCTTCCCGAACTCGGTTAATCAGTTTCATCATACTCACCTGTGTTTCCATTAATCTGTGTCCTATTTCCTCGTTTGCCTGTGTGTTTAGTTCTGTTTTTTTCTCCTCATCCTTGTTGGTTATGGTTTGGTTACAGTTCGTGTGTGGGCGTTTAGTCATTGCCTCCATATAAGTACTGCTCTACAACACTGTTGCCTTTGCTGACTACATCCCCGTGTGTAAAGACCCTATATTTCAACTCCAGCCCTGCCTGCGCCAGTTTCCTGCACTATAAAACATGTGACATTCATTATTATTGTTATTACATTTTCAGTCTGAAGAATCCATAACTGTACCTTACACAATTAATGTGTTTAATTCTGTGAAAGATTTCCCCAAAATAACACAGGCAACAGGGCATCGCAAACAGTGGGTTGGCCGTTTCTCTCACAGCTGGAAAAAAACCCTGACTTAGTAAGGCACTGCAAGAGTTAAATCTACCGGAGCACTCGTTGATTTCAGAGTGTCAAACAAGATGGGGCTCAAGGCAGAGGATGATTGGGAGGGTGTTGGAGCAGAACAGTGCCTTGTCTCAGGTCCTGTATGAAGACAGGAAGACATGTCACCTGGTCCCCACATGGCAGGACACAGATGTCCTCGAATGAATGAACAAAGCCCTGTGTCCTCTTCAGGAGTTTACAGACTGTAAGGGTGTCATACCTGAAGCCAGTCCTGCATCTCCTGAGGACATCAACTTTGGCTGTAAATCTCAAGGACACACCCCTTACCAAGGAAATAAAGTCAAGAGCCCTTGGCTACATGGGGGATAAATACAGCGACCCAGCCACAAAGGAGCTTCTGGACATCACTTTGTTCCTTGATCCAAGATTAACTACATAGGTGTAGAGAATGTCCCAGCCATCAAAGCAAGAGTGAAGATGAGTGAAAACAAGATGTCACATGCAATATTACTTATTGTATTTTGATTTTCTGGGTATTCTTTTTTTATGTTTGCATATAATGCCCAAATGTTCATAATTACATCACACTGCAAAACTTAACAGATCTCATCTCAGCTTTACAGAAGAGGGGTCATGTCAGTATAACGGACGCTGTGCTTTAAAGTGCAGCAGAGGCAGAGCCATCCACTGTGAAGGGAAAGCGGTAATTGGGCAGCTTCTTTAAGAGCAGCGCTTTGCCCCCTGCTTCATTCTCTGTGCAGTTGGAGGATGCCATGGAAGCTGAGCTGAACCACTACCTGATGACCACCATTGATGGAGAGGAAGATCCCCTGACCTGGTAGAAGTTACACAATGTAAACTTTCCAATGCTGAGCAAACTGGCTCGCAAATTCACAACCATTCCAGCCACGAGTCTTTCGTCAGAGAGTGTTTAGCGCTGGAGGCAATGTGGTCATCAGCGTTCATGTCTGAAACCAGCAAAGGTTGACATGTTGGTTCTCTCAACAAAAAATCTATAAAGAACACAATGAGCATTGAGAAGAAGTGGACGTGTAAGGGAACAAAGTATAAGATCTCTGTTGTTTAGAGTAATTAAGATTTTATTTGTTCTGCACTTCATCCTATAGTGGCAGCAATTTTCTTTTTGTTGAATGCGCAATATTTAGATATTTTGTGTAACATTAATATTCCTTTATCTATTATGTAGTGGTCGCTTTTTTGATCGTCATTCTGTGGTTTGTCCATTTATAAGCTATATGCTGGATATCAGTAAATAATGTTCTATTAATGACAGAAAAGTCCTATTAAATTCTTATTGGAATTATTTTATATTATTATAACTATTAAAATGAAATTATTTTTGTTAATTTGAACTTAACTTGAACATGGCTCAGCTGGAGTCTGGAAGCATAAAACCATGCTGATAATGACTTGTGGTTCTTCACTTTTGGATGCTTTCAGTGCACGTTTGATTGTCCAAGCCTTATGAAAATATTCAAACCCCTTCATTTTCTTCACATTTTGTTGTGTTATAGACTTCATTCATAACTGATTAAAGTATTTGTTTAACATCAATCTAAACAATACTCAATAATACTAACACTGAGCTCAGATACGTTCATTGTCTTTGATTGGAGTCCACTTATGGTAGATTCTATGGATTAGCTAGGATTTAGAAAGGCTCATACAAGTCTATATAAGGCCCCACACTTCACAGTGCATATCAGAACAAAAACCAAGCCAGGTCAAAAGAAATCTTCAGAGATAGATACAGCTCCGGAAAAAATTAAGAGACCACTGCACCTTTTTCTTTCCTTTCCAAAAAAGTTGAAAAGGAAGGTTTTGAGTGAAGAACAGAAGGTTTAAAATAAAGAGACGACTGCAAATTGAACGCTTCTGTTCTTCACTCAAAACTTTCCTTTTCAACTGTTTTGGAAAGGAAAGAAAAAGGTGCAGTGGTCTCTTAATTTTTTCCGGAGCTGAATGTGTGAAGGCATAGATGAAACTTACTGCTAAAGCTTTGAAAGTGCCCAGGAGCAAAGTTGGCACCATCATTGTAAAATGGAGGACGCTTGGAAGTGCCAAGACTCCTCCTGGAGTTGGCCACCCAGACAAACTAACAAACTGGGCAAGGAGGGCTTGGTGGGGGCTTGGTCTGGGTGGTGACCAAGGTCCAAAGGCCATTCTAAGAGAACTTCAGAGTTTCTCTGCAGAGATAGGAAAACCATCCAGAAAAACAACCATCTCTACAGCACTCTAACAATCAGGACTTTAGGGTAGAAGAGCTGGATGGAAGCCACTTCTGAGTAAAATGCAAATGACATCGGCCCTGAAGATCTCTGAGAGCATGAGGAAAATTATTCTCTGGTCTGATGAGACCAAAGTTGAGGTCTCATATTTGTCCTTACTATGAAGTGCTACATTTGGCTAAATCAATATGGTAAAGCATGATGGGGTGAGCTTCATGCTATAGGGAGTGGCAGAGACTGGGAGACAACAGGATTGATGGAAGGATCAATGGTGCAAAATACAGAGGTCACTGAAGAAAACCTGATTCGCAGCAAATAGGACCTCAGACTGGGGCAAGAATTCATATTCAACACGACAACAATTCCGAACCATACAGCCAAGACAAAGCTGGAGTGGCTTTGAGATGAGTCTGTGAATGTCCTTGTCCTTGCTCAGCCAAAGCCCTGACAGTAATGTGATTGAACATCTGTGAGAAAACCTGAAGATCGTAGTTCAGTGACACTCCCTATCCTATCTGACAGCACTTGAGAGGATTTGTAAAGAAGAATGGGAGAAACTGCCCAAATCCAGTTGTGTAAAGCTGGTAGAGGCATAGCCAAGAAGAATCAAAGCTGTGATCACTGCCAAAGGCAATTCAACAATGTACAGAATAAATACCCTGAATGTTTTTTATTTTCAATAAATTGTTTTTGCCTTGTTATCACACTTAAATAGATGGCATTTCTTTCAATAAATATTTCATTAAGTGTATAAAACAACAAAATGTGGAGAAAGTGAAGGGGCCTGAATATTTTCAGTATGTACTGTAAAAGCTGGTGTTGTTTTACATATAGGCTCAATCATCTCAATCAACAATAATAAAAAAGAAAGGCGTGGGGGTAGCACTTTCTAAATGTAAAAAAAGGTTTGGAAAACCCTACTTTAGAGCAATGACAATGACAGGTCTCTCGGTGGGAAGAGGAGGAATAGCTCCAGAGAAGTGTAGTTCCATAACAAGAGATTGAAGCAGGGAGTGCCTGCGGCATGCCTGTAGCACTGTAATGAAGTTTGTTGCTGGCATGCCCATGCTGAGCCGACCGGCCAGACTCTCCCAGACTCTACGGGGGACTTTCATCTGAATACTGCATCCTGCCACCTAGCTACCCAATTAACACCAAGCACTTTACCCTGCCGAGTCTCAGGAAGACTTCATGGTACATGGCAAACTTGCACCAAACGATCAAACGTCCTTTGATTTATGGACTCAGTACTGCAGTGTAATTCTCAAAGGAAGGATATTGTGTTTAATATAGAAAAAAATAAAACTCAGTTTCATGAAATAATTCCTCCCTCCTGCCTATCTCTCCTACAGTTTTGGATTGTTATGAGTCTTCTAGAATGCGACTTTCAAATTCTAAGTTCATGGACCACAAACAGATGTACAGGAAGATTCCTTCTGTTTAACCCATGGATAATGAGCAAATTACCATGTTGAGCAGGCTGATGTTACTCTGAATGATGTGTGTGTCCACTTGGCTATTTACTTACAAATATCGTAATCATCTCTTTACAGTCTACCCAGTGGTCATCAGAAGACACTGCATTAGCCCCATTTTGCTCCCATTAATTCTATGCATTCAAAACAAACAATGCTAAGCACAAGAAAGACAGACTTTTAAGCAAAGATGAACAAGGTATTCTGCATTCATGGGGCTTTATACAGAAAAGGATATTTGTTGTAGGAGAAAAAAGACTGATCTTCTCCGAAATGGAACATGATTCATCATTCATAAAATGTAAGGGTTGCATAACAAGGTTATTTTAGGAATGCATAGTTAAATTGCAAGTTGCTCGGATGAAGGATAACATTTACAATTTCCCAGTGCTACATTATGCATGTGCCCTTTCAAAGATGGGAAAATGTATATTTTCAATTTCTGCCCATTTTATTACATTAATGACATTTACAGAGTAGTATTAGTTTTTGAGTGGGGAAAATAGTTAAGAAATCAACCTTATTGATTGCATTTGTTGTGCCTTCTGAACTTTGCCCTGAATCAAGTCAGCCTGCTATAAGTGTAGCAGTTGATGCATTGGCTGGTAAGGGCATAATATGCTGGAAAACCAGCAGCTAACTGCTGTTCTTGGGTTTGTAAAGCAAACACATATATAAAAATGCCCACTTGCAACTGAACACAAACATTTAGAAGACACATAGTTGAACTAAAACTGATTTCTTGTTTAAAATCGACATTACTCAAAGGTTACTGAAAAAAGTGTGGAAGTGCCATCCACAGGGTATGGCATGGTGTTGTGAAATGGAGTGATAGCCTTCCTTCTTCAAGATCCCTTTTACCCTGTACAAATCTCCCACTTTACCACCACCAAAGCACCCCCAGACTATAACATTGCCACCGCCATGCTTGACAGATGGCATCAAGCACTCCTCCAGCATATTTTTATTTGTTCTGCATCTGTGAGCCAAACACCTTAAACTTTGTTTTTGTCTGTCCATAACACTTTTTTCCAATCTTCCTCTGTCCAGTGTGTGTTATTTTGCCTATCTTAATCTTTACTTTTTATTGGCCAGTCTGAGATATGGCTTTTTCTTGCAACTCTGCCTAGAAGGCCAGCATTCCGTAGTCACCTCTTCAAATTGACTAAAGTTTGGCCACCCCTTGACAAATAACATATTTTGATGATTTTTTTTATTGAAAAGATGTATACATACATACATGTAAACATAGTCTCTATAGGACATGGGGAAAAAAAACATTTTCAGCAACCATTATTGCGTAGTTACTACGTCATATATTAAACAACATTTTTTTAAAGAATTAAATGCATGTGCAAAGGTTTGGGCACCATACATATTACTTAGTAACACCCCCTCTGGCAGATATCACAGCTTGCAAACGCTTTTTGTAACTTGTTGAAAGTCTTTCAATTCTTGTATTTGGGATTTCCCCAAATCTCCCATTCGTCCTTCCAAAAGTCTTCTAGTTTTGCAATATTTTTGGGCCATCTTGTATGCACAGCTCTTTTAAGATACCCACAGATTTTCAGTGATATTTAAGTCAGAGGATTGTGTTGGTCATTCCAAAATCTTCAGCTTGCGTCTCGAGGTGGTCCATGGTGGATTTCGAGGTTAAGTTTCCTTCATTCATTATCCTGTTGTAGAAGCCTTCATTTATTCAGCTTCGGCTTTTATATAGACTGTGATATTTGCTTCCAGAATTTGCTGGTATCTAGTGTAATCCATTCTTCCCTCAACTCATGCAATGTTTCCTGTGCCACTGGCTACAACACAACCCCAAAACATGATACAGGTGTTCTTTTCATGAAAAGCTGCAAATGGTTTCTCTAAGCATACCTTTGCTGATTGTGGCGAAAGAGTTCTATTTTAACTTTATCAGTCCACAGCACTTGTTTCCAAGACACATCAGGCTTCTGTAGATGTTCCATTGCATACTTCTGATGTTGGATTTTATGAGGATGCAGGTAAGATTTTCTTCCACTGACTCTTCCATGAAGGTCTTGTTGGAGTAAGCATCCCTACACTGAGAAACGGTGCACCACCATCCCTGAGTCTGCTAAATCTCTTGCACGTTTTTGCAATCAAATGGAGGTTCTGATTTACCTTTCTGACCAGCATATGAGCAGTTCTCTCTAAGCGTTTTCTTGGACTTCCAGATCTCTTCTTCACCTCCACAGTTCCCCTAAACTGCCATCTCTTAGTTACATTTCACTGTGGAATGTAAGCTGACAATGCTTTGCTATCTTCTTGTAGCCTTCTGATGTATTGTGGGCATCAATAACTTTTCAGATTTTCAGAGTCTTACACAGCTGCTTAGAGGAACACATCGTTGTGGAGTGTTTGCACAAGGTTTGAAAAGTCAGTGTTTGTAAAGTTTTGAAATTGGCACTAGCTGACATGTCCTAATGACAATTGTTGACATCCCTCAGGCCTAACAAGCTGATTAAGCTGTGAGACCTTGTAAAAAGAATGAGACTTCTGAGGCCTATACCACCAAGCAAGTTCAACATGCCCAGGATTCCAACATGCCCAAGATCAGACTATAATTATAATTGTGCAATCCTTTAATATATATGTTGCTTAGCCTAGATTAATTCTTATGGCATGTAAGACAATTTTGGCTGTATTCTTTCAGTTGCAACCCTGGCAGTGTTAAGCGGTCTTGGGGGCAAATTAAAATAATAGAACAAGTGAAAAAGTGAAGTCGGAGAGAAAGATAGTCCAACCATGACGCCTGTGTTGTGTGAATATTTCTATATGTGCTAAAAATGAATTACCTATAATTGTCCAGCCTACTGCTTTTTGTGAAAACCTTTGGTGTCCATGTAGGCAATGTACCAGAATGACCAAAAAATGACTATCCTTATTTTTTCTTTACCTGAACGTTGATGCTGTGGAATGTCTTGCGATTAACAAAATCGCCTTCATTCTCACCCAGTAATGCTGTTATCGGAAAATGGGAGCAATCTATGGCACCAATCACTCTGGGGAACCCTATGAAATGAGTATGCTGTATTTAATATACAACTGTAAACGTCATAGGGTTTACATTATATGAAGCAGTCAACGTAAGTTATTGTCTACTTGCTATTTCATAAAAAATACCTCTTTAATAGACCACGTGGGCAAGCGGCCTGGGAACATAACAAACATATGAAGAAGTTCTGTGTGAGCAACAACCACCTCACGAATTGCGCGGCAGACCGTGTTTTTGCTTAGGTTTTCAGCATCACCCATAACACACATAAAACTATATGTAGCAAAAAAACGCAACACTATGCATATGGTCTGTGGAACTGTAAGCGCAATAATTCGATGTTTCACACTGGCTACATACGGCTCAAAAAGCTGACAAAGATACGTAATTCCCTCCGCTGAGAATCTATATCAGTCATAAAGATACTCATAAGAGAAAGCCAACAGGTTTTGTCGGTCTCTAAATATTCTTGCTTTTCTAAGAAACCCTCTAACAATCCACGCACCAAGCTCCATGGGATCTTCCAAGAATAGTGATGCCTTTGTCAATCGAGAACTGATTGCTTAGTAGACGGTGCTTTTATACTTGTTGAACTGTTATCTCGAATATAACCTGCTCCGGAGCAGGTTATAACTTGTGCATACAACTGTATATACAGAGGCACGTTTGACAGTTAAGGGATGTTAAGGCCAAATGTTGTCTCCAAATGTTTACCGAAAACATGCCCTAATATTGGAAGTGATTTGTTGTAAGATGGGGTAACAAGCCACCCTCCTAAGAACATTGTCTACTTGTGGACAGAAACATTTTAATGTTAGGGGGAAAAAGGTATGTGGATGATGATTAGGCTTAGGAGAATAAACTATAAGGGAACCAAATGAATGCAATTTATCCTTTCTTAGATATTTCCTAGAAAATAGTTTTTTGTACTGGGGTAACAGGGGGGCTTTTCCCCCAATAGGGTTATACACATTAAAATCCATTTAATCTGTTTTATGCATATATTTTTTTTTAAGTAATACTATTACAGTTAGCAAGCACAAACTGAGCTTGTGATTGTACAAATGCCATGCATAAACATAAAGGGGGTAATTATCCTATGGAGGCCACTTACCCCTTGTGCGCAGTTACACCGAACACACTCATCCAACATATTACTACTATATTTAAAAAGTATACAACATTTTCTCCCTGAACAAGTGGTTTATTTATCTGAAGGCTTTACTACTTGTACATAAAATGTATAGATCTAACCTAATTTAAACATATTTGTAAATACATTTAAAAAAAAGAAAAATGGATAAACTTATATCCAAATCATATTGTGGAACCATGTCCAAACGTTGTGATGATCAGTGGCAACCAGGGAAAGTGTTGTGCAAAAAATTTGGAATTACATGGGGGTATGTTACCCCAGGGGGCAAGTTATCCCATCCTACCCTATTGTCACCTTTGATAAGATGAGTTAACGAAGCTGTAAAAAATTCCCAACTCAGGTGGTGAGTTATATTGAACTCATTCATTATTCAAGGGAATCAACAAACATTACACATTTCTCAGATTATAAATTGATTTTCCCCAAAAAAAGTAGTTTCAAAAGGTTTGCCACATTTGTTTTCAGTACTTTGTGCACCCTCCAAGGATATCAGCATTGAGCCTTTTCCTATAATTTCTTATACCATAAGGAGAACACATTTGAAGCATTTTTAGGACCATTTCCACACACAGAATATTACCACAACCTTTTGTTGCCTCTGTGTTTGAATGGATACGTGTCTCTAAACTTTTGACTGGTACTGTGTGTTTTTGTTTTATTTTTCAGCTGTTTTCACTGTTTTATTTGTAAATGCTTGACCTGTTCTCACCATTTCCTTTCAATATTTTATATGGCTGACGGTACTACCACTGGTGCCACTGGGCTAGATGAGATGGGCTAGATGAGATGGACACTCTCCTATCATGGAATACTAAATTGATGAATACCCCTGTCAATAAGTTTAGGATCTTCTCTCATTTGAAGAAGCTAAATGCATATGTGATATTTCTGCAAGATCCTCGTTTACGCATTAAGGATCACTCATGGCTACAGTACTCCAGGTTTAGTCAGGTTTCCCATTCACACATAAATTCCAAGGCCAGACTAAACTGGTCTTCTCTCATGCGCACCACTCATTCTCCCCTCATTCTTAATTACATTTTTTTTATTGACCGTGGGTTACTCCCAAATGTGAACTGAATATTTACCAATCATATTATCTCACCATGGTCCCCTGGCCCTTGACATAGTTTTTCTGAAATGTCCTTGTTTCCTCCCTGTTGGAGATTCAACACTCATCTATCTGATGCGGTCTGCTGTGACCATATCTCCACTTCCATTGATCATTTTATTTTTTCAAATCAGGCAAGCACTACTTCTCACTCTCTCTTGTGGGAGTCTCTTAAGGCCTACCTCAGGGTTGAATGGGAATAACGTTTTGCTGTTCTTAAGAAATTTGGATTAGGAGACAAATTTGGCTCATTGATCTGTCTCTTAAAGACATCTTGTATACAATTGTACCAATGAGATCTGTTCTAATTATTTTGCCCAGGAACATTGGACTACGCATTGGACTAGGTTGACCTCTGTCCCCTTTATTATTTCCCTTCACTATTGAGCACCTTTTGGTAGATTTGCCTGCAACTTCATCTTCTCAGGGTGTATCATGAGAGGGGTTGAACATAGAGCAAATCATCAGTATTAAATGAAAACCTATGTCAGTTACCCTGCAACCTGCTTACCTTCTATACTATCTATTCTGGAGAACTTTGGCTCCTTGTATGTTTACGAGCTAAATCTCCAGAAGACGGAGTACTTCCCAATCAATCCAGCACTGCTACAGCTCAAGTTGACTATCTAGCCTTTCCAAATCAGCTGATCTATTTTCACATACTTCGGGTGATTGTAACTTGTTCACTACCTGCTCTTTTCTCTGCAAACTTTGTTCCCGTTTTTGAGTAAATGGATGTCTGACTTTCTGAGATATGGTAAGGTACCACTACCACTTATATGGAAGAGTAATCTGTTAAAATGAAGTCAGCCCAAATTCCTTTATCTATTTCATTCTATCCAATTGTTTTTACCAAATTCCTTTTTAAAGACAATTAATCAGACCTCTTAATTTGGAGATGTAAGGTACCCAGAGTCACTAGACCTTTGCTTCAGAGGGCTTGCACTTCCCAGCTTTGTATAGTAGTACCGGGTTGCCAATTTAAAAAAAAAATGCCATTCTGGTTGGATGCTCCAGCTAACCATGGTGCCACATTGAGACATGATCTTGCATTTCTACCCCTCTTCCCATTTTCCTCTGTTCTTCTTTGCCGGAATCTCCCTCTTGCTATACTGGAAATTTGGCAGCACCTTCCACACTTTCAAAGTTCAAAAAACTTTCAAATTTTTCTCTGCCCTAATAGATAATGCTTTTTATCTTTGGACAAAGAAGAGCACTATGACGTTCAAAGATTTTTATGACAATGGAATTTTTTTGTTTTCCCAATCTGGCCTCTAAATGCTTTAACCCCCTCTCAATTTAAGTGAGGCATTGTGTCTTCTCTCAGTTTTCAGGCTTTCCCGCACCACCCCCTGAGAAACCCTGAGATAATATATTGTATTCACTACCTCGACAGAAATAATTAATTGCTCAGAACTATTTGGGTACTCTGTCATTGGAAAAGCATTCCACCAACAGAACGATATCTGCTTTGTACCGGGAGATGGGCACTGAATTTACACAGCAGTGGGATGAGGCGATTGACCGCGTACACTCCACATCTTGTGCTCGTCTTAACCTACAATTCAAGTTTGCTCAAGTCATAGAGTTCAAGTGTAGACTGGTTGAAATGTATCCAAATGTAAATGATGAGAGTGATATGTCATGTCTCCTCATGTGACCTTAATCATCATGTTGACTCAATACCTTAGAAATATTGAAAATATTTTTTCCAAATTTTGTCTGAGGTTCTAAAAATGCACCTGCAACCATGCCCCCTGATAGCTGCTGGTTGGTCCCCAAACAGGCAAATATTGTTGAATTTGCTTCCCTACAGGCTCGATGCAGGATTCTTCTCCATTAAAAATAGGTTCCCTCAGGGGTTCCAGAGCTGGTTTAGCTGGCAAATTATGGCATTTTATATTATATTATAATGCTTTGCAGAGGCTCCCCACTGATGTTGTGCTTTAGGTTTGGATTTCTCATATCTTTTTTTTCTCTATTTGCATGTGTTTGTTTTATTGTTTTATATTAAAAAATATATTTTAATGATTATTGTCTTGACTCTGTGTTGAGATGTGTTGTGTGTGTATTTTGCGCGTGTGTGTGTGGGTGGGTCAGGGGCTGTCAAGGGTACTGGTTGAGCTGGGTTGGGATGGAGGGTTGTGAACAGGGGTGGTTGGGCTGAGGGTTGTTTGGTGGGACGGGGAAAAAAGCAAAAGGAACGAAAACTGAGGCAAAATTGTATTTTCTATATTGCCCAGTATTGTTGGTGCCCTGTTGGTGTCTCTCTGTTCAATAAAAACTTGAAAAAAAGTTGACTAGTCTTGCCAGCTAAATCTTTAAACATGAATACACAACTTGCATAACACTAATAAACCAACACTAGGTATAAAAAGTCACCACACCCTTATTGAAAATGCATTTTGTGTTTATGGAAAGGTGATTATTAAGAACAATCACCTTTAATAAGATTTGGTAACAGCAAAATTAATGTAAACACAAATGTATGACATGATTTGTCTTGATTTCAGCCTTTATTTTCAATAGGGGTGTGTAGATGGTTGATATCCGCTGTAAATGTAGTCCCAATTGTATGTTTTTTCCCCAAACCCAACTCTTAACCTGGAAATCCAATTTAAACCCACCCACACCATGTAGTCCTGCTAACAACCTGGTACTGGTACCCGGTGCACATATTTTCTCCATTACAACTGCTAATGAAAAGATTCCTTGTGATAATACCTTTTTTCTTAACTTTCTAATTTTATCTATGTTATTATATTCAGATTCACTTCTATTATATTTAATTCAAATTCTTGTATTTAAAATGTAATTTTGTACTCTTTGAGATATCCTTGGAGAGTATGGTCAAATCCTGGAGAATTTGTATGGTGACAAGGACTGATCCAGTGTTCAGACTAAGGCAACCAGCCACCCTTTAAGCGTACCTATCCAGCTAGCAGCTACATTTGTTCAGCAACAAACATGTACATTATTGGCCTGAAAACTGCATTGATTTGGGAATCATCAAAGTCAAATTTGAAACTGGGGATATAAATCACAGTACCAAGGACATAGTGTAAATAAGAAATTCCAATGGTTAAATTGATTCCTGTATGCATCTGAAGAAGCAATCCATTCAACAAGCACAACGTTTTAGAGACGTAATGTCCCATCCTCCCATGCCAATTGAATTCTGACACCATAAATAGGAATGGAGAATCTCAATTAAACAATAAAAAATCCTGAGAGATTTCATTTCTTTATCCAAAGATACAGTAATATTTCTCTTCGTGGTGTTGATAAGGCAGAATGCCTACAAAACTCTGGGATCATCAATAGTTATGTTACAGTGACGTCTATGTTGTTAATAGTGAAATTTGTATTATATGTTATCACACTTTACAATCAAAACATAGCCTCAACGCAGTGCCAATTAGGGTTGTTTTGTAAATGCCAGGGTAAATGCCAAAGGCATTCATTTAAAAAACCCATAAATGGCAAATAAACTAAAGACCTTCTCTTGACGTAACCTGTTGAGCAACAGTCTATGAACAGTATATGAACCTGTTAGTTTTGAGGCATTTATCAGCAGGTTTATCCTGGCTGAGATGCCAGAATTATAAGGTCATACTGAAAAGTGCTTGTTGTACTAAACCTGTGAAGGATGGCAGTTGGATAATGGAATGCAACTGTATTTATTTTTTTATCTTAATTTGTGTCTCAAAAAAAATTTAAGAAAGAAAATAGCAGAGACACTGCTTTCTGCAAATAATAAGCTCCCTGAACCACAGAAAATTGGAAATCTTAAATCAAAGGATCAGCTTCTCATTCAAATTCAAAGTCTGTTATAATAATTCAACAATGGTTTAACAGGAAGCTGGTATAATTTAACAAATGACTACTTTATTTTTATCATAAAAAAGGTATTGATCTGCTGAAATATCATAGCCTGTTTGAAGCGTTGCATTATAGGTGCTATGAAAAAGAGTTAAATCAAAACAGTATCATTTTTCACACATTTCAAAAACATTTCCCCCATTTAATCTGTACATTTCAGAAGCAGTTCCTTTATTCCACCACTTGGCACTGCACATACACATGGTCATGGCTGTGTGTAAATTTACAAACACTCTCAAGCAAACATACATATTGATAAGTTCTATTTTATCTATTTATCTCAAACACAGATGACACACAGATTGGTTGGTTATTCTCTAACTTTGCTATAAAATGAAATCGAAAGAAACGCGAGAAAACAAACAATTAACCGGCTACACAGCTACTGCAACGCACCACACTACTTAGCAATCAGGACAGGGTTGCTGTTGTAATCTAAAAGATATTAGCAACATTTTACAGCATAAAGAAGTATGGACAAAACAAAACGTATAGCCACAGTTTATTTCTTACTCACCTCGACATCATTATCACTTTCAAGTATGTTTCTTACCTCGTATCACTGAACAACATCATGGTGTGGTGAAGTCAACCGTAAATCTCAGGAATTTGAGTCTCAGGCTCAGCTTGTCAACTTTTTTGTAAACCGTGACTACATTTACGGATATAGTCGGTGCAATTACGTACGCTATCAACATTTCCCTAGTGCTATAGGTCCTTTTATGTTGCTTCCTATTACGTTGCTTCCTATTACGTTGCTTCTTAACGTTTCTCTTATGCAGGTCCTTAACGTAATTGATTAAAAATAAGAAAATTACAAATAACATTTACGGTTAATGGTTACATTTCATTTAGGTTTAAGGTCATAGGCATCACAGTACTGGTGTTAGGATTAAGGTTAGGTTACGGTTAATATATGGCATCACAGTACTAATATCAGGGTTAAGTTAAAAGTTAAGGGAAAGATTACAAAGACAGAAAAACGCCAGTCTAATAAAATAATTCTGCAACACAAAATGTCTCGCCTCTCACTGGAATAGATTAAGACCCGAATGTATTGTAATCCTAGCAACGCCTCTGGTAGTCATTATGGACCATTGTACTGGAATATGTTCATGTTGAACGTATAGTAATCACAATGCAGATTAGTTCATACTGAAATATTTACAGATGATTGTACTTCCTGCAGTGATGCGTTGGGAACATAAGTTTCACTACCGATATTTCACTACCGATATATCAAATATTGCCATGTCAAGATGTGCCATGCTAATAGACTCCTAACCCAAAAGACTGAGTGCTGTAATATAATCAAAAGGTGCTTCAACAAATTATTAGTTTAAGGGTGAGCACACTTATGCAACCAGGTTATTGTGATTTATTTAATTTTTTTCTCAAAGATTTAAGTTTGTTTTTCAATTGAATTGTTCACATTATAGATCACATTAAAGGTGGAAAAAGTACTAACATGATTTATCTTTGTCTCATTCCTTAAAATCACACAAACCTGCCATTTTAAGGGGTGTGTAGACTTTTTATATCCACTGTATATTGGTTTGTGTCATGTTGTGCCTGATAAGTTCTGTGATGTGGAAAACACATCCAGTCATAGAACAAATTCAACAATATCCATTTGTTGAGCTTAGTAGGCAATAAATGAAATGTATTGAAAATGAATTAATCTGTCTGTTACAAACCCTGTGGCTCTAGTAGTCTAGGGTGGATTGTACAGAGAACCGTAACATAAAACTAATTCAAAGTGGTGGTGTACAGTCTATCAAAAAGGGTATGTATCTCAAGAGTGTCTATGTCCATGTGGAGTAAAGCAAAAGAGTCTCTCTGGGAGAACCAACTGACTGGGATTTTAAACCAGGGGATAGAATAGATTTATAGAATCTTCTTGTAGGTAATGTCTTTCCCAAAAACCTTTTCAATTAAATGTTAACTAGAAAGATAGGATGGTGTAACACAGTCACAGGCAACAGTTGAAACAAATGGGTAGGTAATTTAGAAGATTGTATGTACTTGCAGTACCAGTCAAAAGTTTGGATACACTTACCCATTCAAGTGAATGGGGAGGTATGTCAAAACAATTGACTGCTACAATATACTGAAGGGCTCTTCCTTTCCATTTTGTATGGTTCCAAAAAACTGTTAGAGAATGATGTGAAAAGTTCAAAACATTTTTCATAATGCAGAATCTCTATGCCTGGGCATTGCAATCTCTTTTTACCATTCATCTAGGTTATACAAATCTTCCCTTTTGAAAATCGATTGCGAACCAAAAAGCATGGGGAGATAGATGCTTTTTACAATGGACATTAATTTGATGAGTTGTCTGACGTGCTTTTAACATCCCTGTGAAGTCTATAGGACTTGATTAGAGCCAACCTTTTGCAAATTCAATTGATTGGCCAAAGGCACACACCTGTCAATATAAAGGTCCAACACTAAGTAGTGGATGTCAGAGCAGAAACAACCTGGAGTTTGCCAAATGGCTTATAAATGACTCTGAGCTCCAGGAAAATAAATCCCTGGTTTGGTGAGACTAAAATTCAACCGTTGGGTATAAATCCCAAGTATTACGTCTGGTGAAAAAAACGGTACCACACATTATGGTATGGGGATGCTTTGCAGCAGGGACTGAGAGACTGGTCAGGATTGAGGGAAGGATAAACAATGGAAACTACAGAAAGGTGCTTTCCTTTGTTTATCAGAAACATGATTCAAAGGACACAGGACCTCAGACTGGTGTGAAGATAGATCTGTCAGCACGACAACGACCCAAAGAAAACAGCCAAGATCACACTGGTTTGGCTTCAGAACAAGTCTGTGAATGTCCATGGGTGGCCCAGCCAAAGTACGAGTTTGAGCCCCAGTGAACACCTGTGGAGAGACCTGAAGTTTGCAGTTCACGATGCTCCCTATCCAATCTGACAGAGTTTGACAGCATCTACAAGGAAACGTGAGAATATGTCAAAATCCAGCTGTGCAAAGTTGGTAGAGGCATACCAAAGAACACTCAATACTGAATAAAGGGTTTGATCCCTTATTAAAATGAGATGGATATTGTGTGTAGATTAAAGGCAAAATAAAAAAACTATAATTTATGTCTATAACAATACAATTTTGAGAAAGTGTAAAGGGGCCAGAATACTTTCCGAAGGCGCTGTTGTGCCCAATACCTTCAAAGCTACTAACTTTCAAACTTTGAATGTCTTTGCTAACTGAGATATGACATTGATTACAGTTATAGATTATTCCCATATCAACAACTTGCAGTAAAAACAAAAAAAATTATTTGTAAAGTTCATAACTTTATAATAACTTTATAATGTCCATAGTAATTTCCAAACACTAGGCGGGCCACTTCACTCTGAATAAGTTGCAGGGGTTTGGTGGCACATGCCAGGAATCCACCAGGAGTGAGTTGCAGATATCCATTTAAGAGATAACAAGTGCCTCAATATAAGTACTTTGCTTCCTGTGTGAGGTAAGGTCATGCTCTAGGAATGCCAAAGAGCATGAACCTGCAGGAGGAGTCACTGCCTTGATGTTAACCCTTTAATATCCTCACAAAAAAAATATTTTCTTTGCATTTTCTATTTCCTTGGGGCAATAAAAACAACAAACAATATATATTTTTTTTAACAGACACAATAGAGCACTAAATATAGTGCTCTACCAAACGGTTGAGAAGTTGCTTCATGGAAAAAGTATCAAAATACATTTAAATAACCAAATAACTTGCAGAAATAAATCAGACTTGCTCATGTGTGGTGGTGCAACAGCGCAAATATTTTTGGGGCATTAGATCCAGTTTATCTCTGGTAGTATGCTACGAAGCATTGCTGGTTTGTCTTCAAAACCAGGAAAACACCTCGACACATCCTTTGGACAGAGGTTGCACCGCCCCCGCTTGTCACAGTGGCAATTGTCCACAGTTATCATAACGCACATCTCATTGTGGTTGTGAGGGTCTTGTGGTGTAGCGTTTTTCTGAGATGAAATCTGTGGTGGAGAGGAAGATGAGGGCCGGCCAATTTTGGATGCTGGCTTGTTGACTTGCTCCAAACTGACTGCCAGGCGGAATCTTTTGAGAGGCAATGGTTTCTCGTTCAGTAGGCCACAGTCCCTCTTGTAGACCAGCCAGGAATTTAAGATGCACAGGTCAAGGATGTATCCGAACAGGGGAAAGTACCATCGCCTTAACTTTGCTGGGGTCTTGTACATGCGTAAAATGTTTTAGAGTGCATCTATTATTTATAAAACATAAAGTAAAATATCACGGTTACAAAGCATGTACTGGTATCATGCTAATAGTTAGTATACCAACATATGTCTAATCTAGATATTTACCATAATTACAGTACTTTGAAAACATCTCAGAAATACTGATACTTTTTTCATCAAATATATAATGAAAACATTATTTATATGATAGTAAGATATTTTTTTATTTAATAAAAATGGTCAATACATTATCTTATCATCACTACTTTTATCAGTAAATGACAACTGAACTGTTTGGTGAAGCATGTTTTTAAACATTAAAAAAATCATACTTATGAAATTGTTTGACCATATATATAATGGAGTAACATTAAATGGATCATGTTACAATGAATGATCCGATGTTTTACATTTTGTAGCAAATAGTACATTTTTATTACTTTAGATTAGAAAATTATTCAACTCATTAGACTTTTTCTGTTGTTTCAAGTTCCATAATTATGTTAAGTAACACCTCTGAAACTATAATATGTCGAACAAAATATGCTTCCCTTTGAAAATTACACCAGAGTTCTCATGTTTGGTGTGACTTTATTGTAGCTAACTTCCTGTAAGGAGGCAAACTGAAAAGGCATACTATTTAAAGACATAGTAACATCTAGTAGATTTTTTTAGCATAACATACCTAAACCGAGTAGTAGAGGTGGCTTAATTAGGTAGAGTTAACTTCAACACATTTTTCAATAAGTGACTCAAAATGTGCTTTACCAAACAGTTGAGCAGAACATTAATGGGCAAATAATGAAAAGGTGCACGCCAAACTTGTACTCTGGGACTGAGACACTTTGCAGTTGTCAATCATGATAGACATATCCTGGCGCAGACAGAACTTTCTGAGGAACAAGAGCGTCTTAGTCTTGTCAAGGTTGAGCTTGAGGTGATGGGCTGACATCCAAGCAGAGATGTCAGGCACGCATGCTTTTAAGCGTGTTGTCACCTTGGTGTCAGAATAAGGAAAGGAGAGAAAACACTTGAGTGTCATCTGCATAGCAGTGATAGGAAGGACCATGTGAGGATGTGACGGAGCCAAGTGACTTGGCGTATTGACAGAAGAGGAGAGGGCCTACAACCGAGCCTTGGGGCACACCAGTACCACACATTGCAGACACCAATTCTCTCCACGTGAATGGATATCATCAAACCTATTTTGAATGTGGTTGACAAAGTCATCAGCAGAGGGGGAGGTTGACAGTTTTTTCCTCCATTTTGGTTCAGCTTCCTGAAGCCGACTTCTGTGAACTTGCAGTGAGTCATTTAGCCACTGAGCAGGAACAAAGGCCCAGGTCGGCCGGGAGGAAAGGGCATTGTGAGAGTTGTGGGACTTGGAAAGCGAGGAGAGCAGGGCCGAACAGACAAACTCAGGAGACAGAAGGGAGAAGAATTTAGGAGATGGGAGCATTTAATAAAGATTAGATCAGCATCTAGAAAAGATTAGATCAAGTGCATTGCCTGACTTGTGAGCAGGGGTTGACTGGGAAAGGGTGTAGATAAAAGACTGGAAAGAACAAAGTGGTAAGAAATGAATCAAAGGCAGATGTTGGAAAGTTGAAGTCACTCAGCGACAGGGATTAACTAATCATTATGTTAAGCTTATTGAGAAAGTCACCAAGAGCACCTGATGTATAATAGATCATGACAATGTTAGGCTTGAATGGACAGGTCAGAAATTGGTAGGTGAGCAAGAGCGAAGAAAGCTTATCTACATTTAGAGGAAATTAGTAGCCCTGTGCTAACCATGGCAACCAGACGTTCCTACACTATGGGAAAACAAAAAAGTAAAATGGAGAGAGAGCAGCCAGATTAGTAGTATTTTCATGGTGAGCCGGGAGGGCAGCATCGGCTGAGATGAACTTGTTGACAGCAGACTGACAGTCCCAAACACCGCCAGGAAGCAGGTATTCCACATGGGTGGTCAGGGCTGGGAACACAATATTAGAAGGGTTGTGACCACAGCATTGGGAGTGTCTTTAAAAACTACACGGAGACCGGCAGACAAGGATGAGTACACACACATTTCACAAAGTAGACAGCACAATGTACAGCTCCGGAAAAAATTTAGACAATTGCACCTTCTTCTTTCCTTTCTAAAAAAGTTGAAAAGGAAAGTTTTGATTGAGGAACAGAAGGGTTACAATTAAGAGACCACTGCAAATTGAACGCTTCTGTTTCTCACTCAAAACCTTCCATTTCTACTTTTTGGAAAGGAAAGAAAAAGGTCTCTTAATTTTCTCCGGAGCTGTATATATTTTTTTAGACAAGAGTGGGTTACTAATGTAAAAAGTTAAGTATCTTCCTCTCATACTTTCATTGAATGACTCTGAAGAACAAGTTGTCATAACTGTCTTTGTTTTGGCGACGTTCAGAGTTGCAATCGACAACACTACCGTTTGACAAGTTTGCCGCTTGAAGGAACACAGTTGCTACACAACTTCACAGATTAACCGGGCAATTGAGAGCAAAAACATACCTACCTAATTGGTTCGAAATAGAAAGACAATGACAACAAAACATCCAAAAAGAGAATGCACTAAACTTCCTCTAAGCAGTGTGGATAAACCTATCTCCAATGCAGCATATGTATTTAATTTGTTTATGTACCCAACCAGTACAAATGGAAAAAAGTTAACCTAAAATTTGGATCATATCATTTAGACTACAGTGTAGTCTACTTTAACTTGGCCCACATACTCTTCAGGGGAAACACTCTGCTAACACCACCCACACCATCCATCCATCCCCCAAGCCTGTGACATTTAGTGATGGGGGACAGCAAAATGAACTTAAAAAGCAATGATTTCCATTTAAAATATTAACGACATATGTCTGACAATTCACACACAAATTGGTATTCCACAGTGTAACTGTGTTACTGGCAGTAATCCCACTAAAATGTGAACCATTTAAATTATTCATAGATATTTATGAAATGTCATATCCTGTACCTTCTGGAGTCATATGACAACTGAACACACTTACTGTAATAGTGGGACCTGGTAAGAATAGATGCTCACAAACAGAAAAGAGACTATTAAGAAAAAGGGTAAAATCCTTAAATACAGAGCTCGGATTAAAATGGCAATGAGGTTGAGAGTAAACTATTCCCCTGTTACTCTTAATATAAATAACGTATTAAATGACTCAAACACATTCATAGCACTTGACATTGACCACAAAAAAGGATCCTGAGTAATGTGATTATCTTTACCTCTTGACCTCTCCAAAAGAAAATACATTCATTTTCATACACTGCATGCTGTTTAGATGACAATGAAAGTACTAAAACAATTAATCTCATGATACTTGCTATAGTAAGCTTTGGCACAGTACGGAGAGCCAAAGTACAACCTATTTTTTCACATATTTGGACATATGAATATGTAATCTGCACTTTAACGCTGTTGACGAATAACAAATGACAATGAAAGATAATACTTTGTAATAACGTATCCATCAAAAATGAACAGAAACGCATTTTCTAAGTGCAACAGAAAAAACAAGTGCAAACCCATATTCAAAAGCCCATATTTGCCTGCTCTTCTTTACACTCCTGTGTCAATTGAGTCATGTTTGAGGACTTTCTTGCATGCACGGCCTGCTTCCAGTCCCCAACAGCATCTGAGCCATTCTGCTTTGCTTGTGAGTTTTAATACACTGTCCTGTTGCAAGATTCATTTTAAGTTAAACTTCAGCTTTTTGACAGATGGCCCCAGATTGTCTTCAAGTATTCTCTGGTATAATATGGAATTCATGGTTGACTCAATGATGGCAGGTTCGCTAGTTATGTATAAAGTTCTGAGTTTCAGTGATTCGTTTTCGCCAAACATGGTGTCTGGCATTGCAGCCAAACAACTCCAACTTTGACACATCTGTCCAGAGCACATTGTTCCAGTAGTTTTGGTCTTTGCCAAGGTGTTGTCTAGCAAATGTTAGTAGTGTATTTGAGATTAGAGGTTTCTTCCTTTCTTACTTCCCATGTTGGCCACATTTTTGCAGTCTTTCTCTGACAGTTGGTTACTGCTCTTCGACCATAATTGTGGCAAATAAAAGGAACTATTTTGAGGAGATATACTTACTTTTTCACATGACTGTAGACTACTATGATGCTATAACAACCTCTACTAACCACTTAAAATCTGTGGTTAAATATAATGTAGAACAAGGCATGCCAGACTGTTCCCCTGTTGTTGGGGTGTTGGTCATACAACCCCCTCTTCTCAGACTTGTAGTTTTAGTACACAAACATACAACGATGCCTTGCAGGGGAACTGTATCCCTTGACCTCCATCTTATTAACTCATAGATATAACTGGAATGTCAACGGAGGAGCAGATATTCTGAGCATGCTTTGGGCAATTCTAAACAACCATTAAAAGGATCACACTAAAGGAGAAAACATGTTGGCAGAGAAAATCCTTTGGCAATGGCACACACACATATTCATGCGGACACACACGCGGACACACACACACATTGTAAATAAATATTAAAACTAAGCTCAGGGTCAAGTGATAATTCCTCCTTGCTCTTGACAATTTCTCATTGCACTAAAGAGCAAGTGCCTCAAGATATCTCTTTTTATTGAGTTTTTGTGTGTTTTGAGTGCAACTAAAAAGCAAAACATAGCCTCTGGGAATGAGAGAATATGTAAAATGCCTGTACATTGTATTCCAAGCACGTTAATACTCACATTTTTAAATAAATCTCTCTCAAGCCATAATGTTTCATATTTAAATATGCAAAACATCGGTTAGAAGAATATTATCATATTTACTGTAATACTACTACTACAAACAAAACAGTATCGTGTAGATCTGTTCTAGCCTAAAGTTACTTGTCCAATTTATTCATTCACTTAATTCCAATCTCATGACGGGACGTTATTGTTTACTGCAATAGCACTTAGTTTAATGTTCCAGCATAGAACACGTGAAAACAGTCATTTTAAAACAACAATATATTTTCACCAAAAATAACCAAATTATTCAGTCTTCAGAAAATAATAGCATAGGCCAATCTAGTAGGCCTATGAACAACAGCAATTAAAAAGTTATCTAATTTACTGGGCATATTTGGTTTATTTTATGTGAAGGAGCAGGCACATCTTTTCACTTTGTAGGATGCAAAGAAAAACAAGTGCTATCATAACTATACATTTTTCCTGCAGAGTCTGGAGCAGTCTGGGTCTTACCACTGGAACACAGTGTTTGTTGTAATTGTGGTTGAAACTATAACTGTGGTTGGGTCGTGGATGTGATGGAGGCTGTGGTTGTGGGAGGAGCTGTTGTAGGCCTAGCATCATTCGCATCTGCTGTGTCATCCTCACTTCTTCCAGTCTCACAGTTGGGTGTTTGGACCTCAAATATCTGTGGAGATTAGTTGCTGATTCTACACAGGTTGGAAGATGGATGTTACAATTGTGCACTATTGAATACATTTTTTTTTTAGGTGTCTATTGCTTCTTTGTCACCATTTATTCATATTTTCTACTTCTACTGGGATGCTGTCCACAGTGTGTTGATAAAGACCTACATCATACCCAGAATAATATCTGACTACTTCGAAAACTATTTCTTTACCGCCTTTTCTCCCTAAGTTAAAGTACCCAATACCACTCTACGACCTTCTGTCACCGCTACAACAATCCTATGGGTTCGGGAAAGCGGTAGTGTGCCACAGGCTTCTTCCAAGACCTGTCCGAACAGCCAGTCTGCTAGTTATTAATACCCCCTCCCTTAACCTGGAAGTTAATCTGAGGCAACATGTCAGAGAAAACGCTTGCGGTGCACGTCCACTGTTCCGGCGCAAAATTGCCTACAAACGCCCCGCCTTTCCCCAGATACTCTCACAATCTCACATTCATTTCACAACTCTCTTGCAACAAACACACCCTTTATTCATAGTTTTAGATTTTGCCACTGATTTTGCCACCTAAGCCAGTGACGTGTTTGATGCATAACCGGCACCACTATTTCAGCGCCTAGCGTCACATGACCTGAGGTGTTTCAGAAACACGTCTCGGAATATTGGCCCAATCCCAATGTCCACACTCACAGACTTTGAAGCGCGTTCTCGCTAAGTCTGTGAGGGCTTAGGGTTGTCCCACTGCCAAACCGTCAAGTGTGCGGGGGCTCTCCTGCAGACATTTTGAGCCCTTTATGCACCCTTTCCATAAATCCGCATTTCTGCTGACTTTGCCCACAGTTCATAGCGTTATGAGGTGAAACACAAGGGATACCAGGGGAAGCCCGTAAGCGAGAGAAGAATCCTGGCAAACCCACCTTATATTAGATGAAAGAAGAAGAACCGTAAACTACGTTACATTAACAAAGACATAAGATCATCTCATTACACATCTAGCTTATTCAACTATTTATTTTAGTTTTTGCTTAGCGATGGTTTTTGCCAAAAATAGTACATTGATTATTAACAAATAAAGATTATCATTGACAATTACCTCTTGTACACTCTGTAGGGCAAGAGCCTGCAAAACATATAAATCCGGCAGTCGATCTAAGTGCCTTGGCCGCGAAGAAAGTACACATTTTTTAATTAAAAGTCCCAAACCCACAAGTGTGCGACATGTTTCAGCGTCGTCAAGGTTATGTGATAAAGTCACAAAGTGCTGTCCCATTACTATGGCCCAATCCCAATGCCCCCCCCCCCAAACCCTTGAACTCTCACAGACTTAACTGATGTCACCTGGTAAGTGATTGAGTGCAAGGGGCTTAAATGATAGGTGATCAGGGCATCATGATATCTGACTGTTAAGCATTTGTGAATGGTGAAGTAACCTTTCTCAAGCAGCTAGCTAGCACAGATTACCTGACAGTAGGAAGAGTTTGTGGCTATAGATTGCCAATAAAAGGGAGAAGTAGTTCGTTGTGAGACTAGCTGTCCCTATTATAACCACGCACACTGGCAGAAACAAAATGTTGATACAGTTGCATACTAGAGTATATGGTTGAATTATATATTGCCTGTAAAACATTCTTAGTACTGTAGATTTAGTTTCAGTTTTAACTGTAAATGCAAGCAAATATGTCAGGTTCAGTATAGTCAGATTCAGTATAGCCAGATTCAAGCTGTGGAGTGGTACCACTGAGGGGGAAATACAGTGCTGTTGGTTCTGTTACTATGGTAATCCTCATTGGTCTTATCTGTAAAATGTTCCCTTAAACTCATGTCCCAATACTTTGCCAAAATGTAACGAAATACCACATTTGTTACTCAGAACACATTCAATAGTTAGAAACACTGGACCGTCATACATTTTTTGTGTTTTAAGGTTCTAGTTTGGGGGGGGAAAAACGCAGGTACAAAACAATCTGAGTGGCTATATTCTCAGTCTATCTGCCAGAGTGACTGGTGATTTAAAAGTGTAGTTTGTATCTAACTACAATATAAGGAACAAGTTCATTATTGTAAATACAGTGACATGACTATAAAAAAAATTGCTGCTGGACAATAGGTTCCCCGCTGCTAAACATGGAATCTATTTCCAAATTCTCTAAGCAGGCTTTACAATGATGGGTACTGTATCTATTTTGCCATTATTTCACTATTTAGTATTTCTGAATCAAAGCCATGAAATAAACATCTGTGATTTCATTGTTCTTCTAAATACTCTAACTGCAACTGAAGGTCAAACAATTACACTTGCATTACATTGGAAGCATTACATAGTCTATAGAAACTATGTAATTTCAAGCATTTAGACTGGCTAGGTCACGTGCTAACAAGATTTCTCTCTTTCCTGTCACTTCACAATAATCCTCCTTTTCCAGGGTATGTTGTGCAGACCTGCTCATTCTAACCTCTTTGCACTGAGACAATTCTGTAGTTTGATGTTTCGCTTTGATATAAGACGTGAAAACCTGCAGTCACATAAAATGAAAGACGAATCTCTGAACATTGAATGTTTTGAATAGGTAGTCCCAGGTTGGCTTGATTCTAGATCTGTCAATCTGCACTATAATAAATAGATATTGCACCATGAATTTTCTTTTTGCTGAAGTAGTGAAATTGAATTTGCATTTTTAAATGCATGAATTATCTTTAAATAATTTTCCTTAATTTTATAAGTTTTCTGTAAATGTGGTTAGGCTTGGGCATTATATCATAACGTCCCTCAAGTCATTGGTGTTGTAGCAGCTTTTTTAGAAGTTTGTTACATTTGAATATGTAATGTTTTAAAGTAAATATTTGTGCAATACATTGAGATAAAGCAGATGAGGTTTGTCACTTAACCTATCACAATATATAATACACTGAACAAAATTATAAACACAACACTTTTGTTTTTGCCCCCATTTATCATGAGCTGAACTCAAAGATCTAAGACTTTCTCTATGTACACAAAAGGCCTATTTCTCTCAAATATTGTTCACAAATCTGTCAAATCTCTGTTAGTGAGCACTTCTCCTGATTAGACACCATGATTATTGCACAGGTGTGCCTTAGGCTGGTCACAATAAAAGGCCACTCTAAAATGCAGTTTCACTGTATTAGCGGGTTCCGGGTGGTCTGAAAACCAGTCCTCAATCTGGTGTGACCACCATTTGCCTCACACAGTGCAGATTGTTTGAGCTTGTGCTAAAGGTTGGGCTGAATGGGATTTTTTTGGTGGAATACCAGGAGAAATCTTTATTTCAACAAACTTAATGATGGTGATACATTATAGGCATACATACACCTTAAATCATCTCATTTTAGTGTTCTTTTTCACGCTAATTGTCTGCACATTATGTGGTTAGCATTACCTGGTTGCTGCCATCTGGATTATTAAATGTAGATTAGAAGAATTCAGTAGTGCCTGTCTTAACGCTAACATTCCTACCAGGAAAAACAATAATTACTATAATTTATAGATTAAAAAAATCATGGATCTAACACCTTAAAGGACATTATTAAAAATAAATAAATAACCTATTATAGTGTTTATCTACAATTTCCTTTAGATAACATTAACACCATAACCACTGCCTCCCTAAGAATGTTAGTAGCATACATATGGCTCTTTGAATGCATTTCTAACCAATTAGTACCCTGTATTCTAAATAGGAAAACCTTCTCTTGTTAGCCAGGATGATCAAAGTTTTGTACCAATGATTTTGGACACATGGTAAAGAACCTACAGGCCACCGAATCATTACCATAATTCCAAGTCTTTAATCTTCTTTTAACAGTGCACATCAAAGTAGTTTTCCGCCTCAGCCTCTAGTGAAGTGCCACCATGACCAGGAGCAATATGACAAATTATCTCAAACTCACTCTGTTGTTTAGCTATTTATTTGTGTTTTCTTACAGACCAAAAATAACATGGGCTGTCACTTCGGCATCTACAATAATCAATTATAATTAAAGAGAATTACCAGCCCCTTCGGTGAATGTAACAAACGCAATTATATAAGAACATCAAAAAACACCCCAATCAGTGCACTTGAAGTAAAAACCTGAGGACAAATGCATTAAAATTCACTTTTGTGCTCTTGAAATTCCTGAACAAAAATCCAGAAAAAGTCCCACAGGTAGTGCTGTTTGGTAGTGGGAACCTCCACTAAACCTGGCACCCCATCAACATATCTTGTAAATGTTGGGCGTAAATATGAACAACAATTATTAAACATTCATGATATAAAGTTGTCCCTAAAGAGCAGATATAAGCACTGTACATACAGTAGCACTGTACATACAGTACAGTGCTTATAGAAGGATTATACCCTCTTGAACCTTTTTCTTTTTGTCAGTTGTTCAGACTTTCAAGCATTTAGATTTTCTTCACACCATACTCCACAACTCTGGAGATTTTCTTTTATAGTGAAATAAAGTTATAAATTAAAAATACAAAACTGCATTTGGATGAATGGCCAACCCCCCCAAGTTAATACTTGTTGAAAACACCTTTGGCAGTAATTAGAGTAATTACTGTGAGTCTGTTAATATACAGTTAGGTCTGGAAATAATTGGACAACGACACAAGTTGTGTTATTTTGTCTGTTTACCTAAATATATTCAAGTTACAGATAAATAATGAATATGGGATAATGAATAAATAATGAAAAGTGCAGGACAGGTATGGACTATTCCTTTGTTATTTCTTCATCAATTAAGCAGGTAAAAGGTCTGGAGTTGATTCCAGGTGTGGCATTCGGATTTGGAAGCTGTTGCTGTGAACCCATAACATGCGGTCAAAGGAACTCTCAAGTGAAACAGGCTGCAAAAAAAGAAATTCCATCAGAGAGATAGCATGAACATTAGGAGTGGCCAAATCAACAGTCTGGTACATTCTGAGAAAAACAGAACACACCGGTGAGTTCTGCAACCCAAAAAGGCCTGGACGTCCACGGAAGACCACAGTGGTGGATGATCGTAGGATCCTTTCTATGGTAAAGAAAAACCTCTTCACAACATCCAGCCAAGTGTAGAACACTCTCCAGGAGGTAGGCATATCATTATCCAAAGCTACCATAAAGAGAATACTTCATGAGAGGTAATACAGAGGGTTCACCAAATAAAACATACTGCCACAAGCCACCCAGGAGTTTTTTAAGGCAAAGAAGTGGAATATTCTGCGATGGCTGAGTCAATCACCTGATCTCAACCCGATCAAGCATGCATTTCACTTGCTGAAGACAAGTTAAAGCAGAAAGACCCACGAACAAACAACAACAGAAGACAGCAGCAGTAAAGGCCAGGAAAAGCATCACAAAGGATTAAACTCAGCGTTTGGTGATGTTCATGCATTCCAGACTTCAAGCAGTCATTACCTGCAAAGGATTCTTGACAAAGTATTAAAAATGTAAATTCTATTTATGATTGGGTTAACTTGTCCAATTACATTTGAGCTGTGTGTGAAAATGGTTGCAATATTTTTGTTCAACCCGTTGACAATGGATTTCATTTCAAATCCATTGTGGTGGCATACAGAGCCAAAATTATGAAAATTCTGTCAGTGTCCCAATATTTCCGGACCTAACTGTAGGTCTCTAACGTCTTAGAACACCTACATTTGGCAATATTTGATTTTTTTTAATAAAACTCTTAAACCTCTATGTTTTTTGGGGTGCGTTAGCAGACGGCAGTATTCATGTCATATATTTTTAATTCATATATTATATTTTTTTGTTAATTTAGGTCACAGTTCTGACTAGGCCACTTAGCATCTCCACTGCATCTTTGGCTGTTTGTTTATGGTCATATTTTGCTGAAAGGTGAACTTCAGATCCAGTTTCAGCTTTCTTTCAGAGGGCAACAGGTATTCCAGCCTAACGTTTTTGCGCATTGCCTGTCCCTGATGTGCCATGTTGGGTTTGTGCCAAATGCAGTAAGTTGAAAGAGTTCTATTTAGTTTTTTTCAGACCAGAACCTTTTGTGCCACCTGGCTACAGGATCTTCTGAGTGTTATTGGAATAATTAAAATGGGATGCAATGTCTGTTTTATGAGTAATTGCTTCCTCCCTACCACACCAACCACATTTGTGGAGTGCATTAGATACTGCTGCCAATCTTTGGCCATTGTTCGACATAAAAACATCTATTTATGTAAAGATACCACTGGACTCTTATTATCCCCTTATCTGTCTCCTTGCATCATTTTGGTTGGAGGGACAGCCTAATCTAGACAAAGTCTGTGGTGCCATACCCCTTCCACTTAATTATGGTCTAAACAATGTACTAAGACTTTTTTTCACTTGCACAACTTACACAACTTAGCAAGTTCTTTTGAAACTTTTATGGTGCTCATGGTTAATTATTTGCTTTGCAATTCAGTATCCAAAAGAGTGAATCTTTTTTAAATTATCTTGAAATCACTACAATTTAATATAGATAGATGCCAATTAAAAGGTAATTGGTTACACTTGAGCTAATTTAGGATCGCTATTACAATTTGAGTATACTTCAGTTTGGTATTTTCAATATAAAATGTAATTTCCTAATAATGTGGAGTATGTCGTGCAGATACGTACAAAAGAAAACACTAACACATTGTTTTAAAATACATTGCAAATGCTTAAAATTCGGTCTATATTATTTTATTAATGTCAATCTAACGATGCTGTCCTCCATAACGTGCAGCAAAACAAGACCATACTTCATTAAAAGATGATTTAGAGACAATGTATACACGATTGAAAAATGGTAATAGCGTTAAAATAAAGCCATTCACCCAGAGATGCCAATAAGGACCACAGCTCACCACTCATGCCTCCCATTCTGAAGAAAAACTGAGTGCTTTAGTAGATTATCATTCATAATATAAAATGTGAACTCCATGTAAACAGTTCAAGGTGTACATATTTATGTTCATAACAGTGGAAAAACCCAAGAGTTCCAACAGCAGGATAAAGCCCACAAAGACCTGAAATGGCTGCAGTTTTTTGTGGATGTTTTGGAACACACAGCGATGCGTTTTTGGTGAGTCAATCTGCTTCCACTATGCCTCATGCAATATCATCCCAGACAACACAAAAAACACAAAATGCAGAAAAACTTAAGGTTGAGTGGACATGGAATGTATTCTACCTTATTTCCATATTTCTCATTGTGCTTGGCGTTTCAAGTACATTTCAGTTACCACCCATGTATTTGATAGTGACAGAGCTCATCACATTCAAAGGGTTTCAGGCCTTTAGCCTTCACTAAGGCTTCATTAAAACACATGGCAACCTCCATTCTGAAGTACTGTCAGGAAAGATTGATTAATGGAACCTAAATCATCTCATCTGAAACAGACATCTTAGCAATGGGTGCAATATGTCCAACTATAACAGTTTGCATCAGTTTATAAAAAATGTATGCTAATTATCATTTTTGCATAACATTAAATCAGCCACACAGCATGTATACAAAATCCCAGATCTTCAAACAACCCATTTTGAAAATCTACGTGCAATACAGCATGCATTTGATAAAACGTGCAATTTCAAGTTGGCTTTTTTACATTGTGTGAAATATACTCTTTTAATAACAGGCCTCTTCAGTAACATGTAAATAACGGCGACTGATTACCTTTCGGATCAGTCGCCCTCACAGACATTAACAGGACTCCGTCCCGGTACATAATGTTAGTATTGTTTCCCTGACAACAATAAACAGATTTCAGATTGATGTGCTATGCCTCGTTTTTATTCTATTTGTTTTTGGTAAGGTAGCAATATGCCTTTCATTTCTACTAAATAAGCCATGTGACTGATCAACCATAATAAATCTTTTTTTTAAGAGAGCGGTCTCCACCCAGGTAGCAGAAAGAGAAGCTGTGTTTAGGCAGTTTAAGATGATCTGATTGACAGTTCTTGTTGCCAAGTGACAAACGTTACTTCTGATTCATTCAGACCCGGCATTTCTTTACAGAGTATAGAAAATGGCAGTAGGTGGTGTTTTGGAACCATCTCCGGAGAAGGTTTCGTGCTGGCATTTGAAAAGCAGTGTTGTACCTTTGCATACATACTAATACACAATAACTTAAGCGCTTCTTAGCTGGCACAGTCCGCATGTCTGAAAAGAGTAGCAGTCAGAAATCTATTTTTGCTACAGCTTGACCTGAAGGCTGGAGTTGCACTCATCAAGATGGGAGTCTCGGTTGACAAATATTAAAATTTCTTAGACAACACTATCTGCCTGTTGGGCCCTGTGCAGGGCCTCCCCCGGATAGGGCCACAGAATATTATTGTGCTGGGGGGAGTAGAGTCAGTTCTCCTTCCCCACTGTGATACCTTGTATACCTATGATATGTACTCTCTAAATGTTCTTGTCTCCTGCTCCCTTCAAACTTAGGAGGACATGAGATCTTGGCCCACACCTCCTGAGTACCAGGCTCTAAAGACTTGTTGCTACCACTGTCCAAAGTCCTCCTGGCTGTGTTGCAGATCAAGATGATACCTGAATATTCCAGCTGCCAGTCTGATAACCACCCCCCGCTCCTGTCCAACTGGTCATACGTCTGACCTGGTTTAAGATTTATAGACTCTGGACACAACCCAAATGCATTGACTAATTATTACCACTTGAAATTAGTACTCTTGAAATGTTCACCCGGCACAGCCAAAAGATTGGTCACCCCACTGAGCCGGTTTCCTCTCTAGGTATCTTCCTAAATTTCAGCCCCCCTTAGGGAGTTTATTCCGTTTATGCTTCAACATTGTTGTTGCTTGCTCCTTGGAGTTTCAGGCTGGGTGTAAAAGCACTTTGTGACAACTGCTGATGTAAAAAGGGCTTTATAAAGACATCTGATTGATTGATTGATTGATTGATTGATTGACTGACTGATTATCTTGATACTGTTCTTTGTTTTCTAGTAATGGTCTTGAAAACCACTAAGAAACAGCATATTAAAAAGACTAATAGGCCACTGTCCTATGTATCATATAAAGGGAATTATGCTCCAGTCATGTTGTAAATCATAATGACGTCCTATGTGTTCCATCGTGGAGGAGCTGGAGATGGAGGGAATTGTCCACTAAATAATTTTTGGAACATGTAGACGATTATTTAGAAGTCATTCTAATGTTCTAGCATTTGAATCACAGAATGGTTGAATTATTATACTTTTTTTCTAATGTAATTCATTTGGCTGGGTTTGAGATTTCACTATACAGCACACAGGTTGAGTTTGTGTTTGTAAATGAAAGAGAAACAAGATGACAGTATTTAACTGAACTTTCTTGGCTAATCACAACCAATAAAAACAATTACAAAGACCGCCATAGAAGAAACCATACTCCATTGTTTATATTCCGTTGGCATTTGAGAAAAATTAGAATGTATAGGATGAAAAGATATTTATGAAAATGTATTGTTCTTGGAGCAAAGCCATTCCATCAGCACTACACATAATAAAAAATAAGAAGAATGAAAATGTCAGGGAATGCATTTGCTTTATTATGAATTTGTTGGTGGCCCAGAGACGGAGAATATCAAAGTCTTACAAGAATATGCCTTTAGCGTATAGCCTACATTACACAATCAGATAGTCAACAGGTAAGAAGAGGATTCTCTCTCCTAGAGAGAAATAACAATCTGTAAGCTTGGGCCGTATCCAGATTGTCATACTGGTACTGAATTCCCTGCCAATGACTTTTATCAGCACTTCACAACCAACACTGAAACTATCTAGAAAGATTCCTCTGTTTCAGCCAAAAACACATCCTGTCCAAGGGCTACAAGCCCCCTCACATGATAATTACCAGCAGACACTATATCCAATGAACCATCACCAGCCACAGGGGTCAACCTTCTCCTGGTCTCCAGCCCTTCCCTGAATCAGGGGACCTCCCAGCAGCCCCTAACACATTTGCAGCTACTTCCAATGACTGGTCCAGACCCAAATTGGGCCCACTGGGGGACCCTGACACTTGCACTACCCCTGGGGCCTGCTGCTCCCGGGCCTTTTCCAGACCTTCCTTTATGTTTCTACAATGGGGGTCAGCTCTTCTTGTGTGGGGAGCCTCCACCATTGAACCCCAGCTCCTTCACTGGAGCCAGGCCAACCTCACTTAGAAAGCTTCCACTGCTAGGCCTGCACTCTGTTGAACCTGCCAAAGCTTCACATCTGCCATCTTCTGCGGACGCATGGGCATGGTGTGGGAGCCACTGCCACAGGGTCTGCTTTCTTCCACAGCTCTGGTCACAGTGGCTGTAATGGCCTCTCTCTGGGTCTGACCTGGGCAGAGCCTCCCCCAGCATCTGACTGGCAGGGGGTTGGCCCTACTCTGATGTGCCATCTGTAGGTACACTTTCCACATCCTGTCCACTAATGGGGTAGCTAGACATGCCTTGTCATTACAACAGGGAATACTTTTCTTTTTTTTACTATCCTGCTTATATTTAGGGATTGCTATAACTGAATTCCCTGCTGGTGACTCTAATTACCACCTCACAACCTTTATGACCTGCACCCTCAACACCCACTTGACCACAGGATCTATTGTTTTTAGACAAAATGAAGAAGCCTCCTTATGAAACTTTTACCCTTGCCACTAAATGTTTGCCAAAACACAATGTACACAAGTGAAATTGTTGTGTTGACAAAGCTTTGAAGGAGTAGATATGTGTTGATTTGGGATTGAACATTTGTTTGACTGGTAATAGTGGATGGTGACTTGGGACTAAACACAGTTTTCACAGCACATTTCAGCAAAACTGACAGCAACCCCCACGACTGGTTATCAGCTGGTGATTTGCATGATCATGACATCTCCTCAAAAGATCAGTGCTTCCCACGCCAGGAGCACACGCAGCTCAGCTTCTCTCTGCACAGATCGCATGTCGGCGCTTTCACAGTGAATGGCCACGTGATAGTATGAATGTGCTCTGAGAGGCAATCTGCCATCGATGTGCTTCATTCGTTATGTAAAATAAAGTATAGCTTTAACATAAGGCACTGCTTTTTAAAAAGAAATGTTTAATTTAGGGCCAAATCTGAACACATTCTAAAAGAAGATTATGCAATAAGTCTTCTTTAATTGCTATTAATAATTTTAATCATTTGAAAGAACTAATTATTATAGTTGTGTGCAAGCTTTTTGAAAACAAGTAATGAATATACAACATATATGTATGAATATGTAATATTATTGTCCCGGGAATTGTGCCAGTGCATAAATGATTCAGCCATAATAATGGCTAACATAACTCTAATTATAACCATGTTTTGGCTAACATAAGCTAACATCATAATAATAATAATAACTGTAATATTTCTGATTATACCAATATAGCCCAATATAAAATTATTTAATTCTTATTTTGAATTCTGCGTGGTGTTTGCTGTTTTTTTAATACATTTTCTAATGTAGCCAGTAAGAGGTTAATAAAAACAACAAGCCTAAATGATTATTTCAGAATAGCGTATCAAACATTTATTATACAGTTATGTTTTTGTGCCTGTAAGTGTGACAGAAAAGGTCAGTGTTATGTTCCCTAACAAACAACCAAAGAATGTAACCACTCGAACAAAAGGAAACTAACAAATAAAATACGGACAAGCAAAACCAAAACAGGTGGGGATGAAAAATGGGTTATGAAATACACTCATGGAGCTGTCCATTTAATGCTGTCAAAAGACAGGAAAAATTGATTTTAAAAGACACCCAGCATGAGTGGCCATTACATTTTCTCCTGAAAAGGAAAACAAAAATAAATACACACACCAGTATAGAATACGGATTGAAATCAATCGTAGAGCAAATGAAATGGATAAAAGAAAAAAATTTGTGAAGGGGAGAGATCAACTGTTGGCTCTGTCAGAAGCTCTGGTGTCAAATTAATCACTACATTTGCCACTCTTTATTTCCACTTGCAACATTTTCCACTTGCAGTGCAGATTTTGTGGATTGCACAGTTACAATTCATGAATTTGGACCAATGTAATGATGCTAACACTAGGGAGGGAAAGAAGTAAAGAATGGCCTATCGTAAAATACGACACCATCATTTCACACGTATATAGTTTTAGATTGAACCATCTCTTAAAATATCAGTTGCGTCTGCACAGGTGAAATCATGTGAATCAAACTGGAGACAAGGAGACTCCCCTGGCAAATAACTAGAAATGATTTTAGCACCCTTTATGTTAGCAAAGTACATAACTCCAGTAAAAAATAAAAAGTGAAAAATGGATGTGAAAATGTGTTTATGTGCAATCATGTGATAATCATCATATTAAAACAAAACTTTGAATCTCAAGATAATTTTGTTGTGTTGTCCTCCCCCAACTGGGGAAATTACGTATTTAGTTGGCTAAAGAGTAAATAAATTATGATGAACTTCACAGAGTATTGAAAGTGCATGGTGTTTCGCCTTTCCAATAATTCCAGAGGGTCTTATTCTGCTGACATGATAATTGATGTGTGGCTGCTGTTTTACAAATACCCAAATAATTTCACTCTTTTCCATAATCATCTCATTATGAACTGTAGAGGTGGGTCACACATTCCGGCACTCTGAGGCAAAACAGTAGCAAAATCAGCATTAAAACACCACCTTGCAGCCTATTGTTAAAATCACTCAATTACAACATCTACTGGGACTTACCAGTCAGCCCCTGTAAACACTGCGGTAGTATGGCACAAATAGTTGATGAGAGACCACTGTTTAGTACACCAACTCTGCTCAGTTCCGTCAACCAGGGTAGACAGGAGTCCATGTACAACCACGTTTCCAAAAATGTTGGGACGCTGCGTAAAAAGCAAATAAAACCAGAATGCAATGATGTGACAATCATTTAATCCCTATATTTAATTGAAAATAGTACAAAGACAACATAAGAAATGTTATTGTTTTAGGAAAATTATATGCCTATTTTGAATTTGATGGCAGCAACACGTTTAAAAATAAGTTGGGACAGGGGCATGTTTATTACTCTGTTGCATCTCCTCTCCTTACAACAATACTCTGTAAGCGTTTGGGAACTGAGGAGACCATTGCTGTAGTTTTGAAAAGTGAAATGTTTTCCCATTCTTGCTTGATACAGGATTTCAGCTGCTCAACAGTTTGGGGTCTCCTTTATCATATTTTTTGTTTCATAATAGCACCAAGACCCTTTTACAATCGAGCCATGCTGTTGTAATACATGCAGAATGTGGTTTGGCATTGTCTTGTTGAAATAAGCAAGGCCTTCCCTGAAAAATATGTTGTCTGGATGGCAGCATATGTTGCTGCAAAACATCTATATATTGTTCAGCATTAATCTGCAAGTCACCCATGCCATGTGCACTAACGCATCCCCATACCATCATGGATGTTGGCTTTTGAACTATGCACTGTAAACAAGCCAGATGATCCCTTTCTTTTCTCTGTCCATCTTAAATTAGCCTGGGCCCAGAGAACGCGGTGGCATTTTATGTTGGCAGTGGCACAATACAGCTGCAGCACAGAAAACAAATGTGCCAGTTGTTGTTTAGTGAGTCAGGCCAATCATATGAAACTCTGCATGAGACCAGTGGAAATATGTTTTTAGAACTTAACTAACATTATCTAATGATTTGGATTTGTCAAAATGGTGTATGAAGATCAAGACTGAGGAGACATTTCAGACAAAGAAAGACCCAGTGTCTGCGTCTTCTGAAGAAGATCCTGAGGGAGATCATTATCTGTCTGTATTTCAATTACCAGTTCTGCTTAAAGCAGATGAGAGGCGACAGTGTAGTGATGCAATGCAAGCTTCGCTTACCCAGGATGACGGAGGTGGATGTCTACAAAAACACTTCCTCCAAATTGAGAAAACATTTAACGGGAGGAAAACAGCTAGCCCAAATTAATATTTCAATCGCTATGGATGTCTTTAGCAGTGTATGTGTAACTAGCTCCCTCGCTGTCCAACTGCCCCATGTGGGGCTCAAACCAGCAATCCTCTGAACACAATAATAACTCCCCCCAAAAAGTGACATTACCATTATCATACAACTACTTACTAGGTCTTGGAGGAAGTCACGTAACTGACTAAAGTGCTATCAGCAGCGACTGCTAACTGACTAGCTTGTCAATGTCATTTTTTGTTTTGGTTTTGGGTATACACCCCCCTCCCACAGGGGTATTATATTTTGAATAAAATGTAGACTATCAACAATGGGATTTCACATGCAAATGTCACATCCACCATCACCAGCTGTGCCTTCACATGGAGTCACAGCTTGCAGAACAGAGAAGAGTGGGAGACAAAATGTACCAACACAATGAAGTGAAATCTGATTTCATCTTTATAACCTGTAGACATCTTTCCCTCAATATCTCTTGGTCTTATCCTGTCATCGTTGATTGTAGTTGCATACAGTAGTTAAAAAGGTGCAATACAGTTGTCCAGTATGTACTTCGATGAACTGGACCCACACATAACTAATGTTCCTGTTGTTAGGTCAAAAGTCTCTGCTTGTTTTGACATTAAAACAATTATGTAGTCGCTGATTAGTATTGTGCATCCTCTGCAGCATCCTTCTCCAAGTAATATCAGCCAAAATGTATTAGTAGCCATGGCAATAAACAACAAGCGACACTCACCCACAGAACTGTTGGCACAGTTAATGTGTACCCATTGGACTACATTGGACTGTTGCTTGTCTTTGCACAACTACATATCCCTCTCTTTCTTGACCTCCCCAGACGTGCTAATGAAGTAAACTCAGGGATGGTGAAGGTGAGGGGATGCAGTGAAATACTCTCTACTACACATCAATGCACATATTAAAGCTTACACCACCTGTAATAACCCTTTTCAGAAATCTAGTACGCGGTGCTCCCTTTAGAGGATATATATTAAATGAAATATTTTCTGAGGTGGAAAACGGTGTAAAATGTTTGAGAACCTCTGACATACACTATACGGACAGAAGTATATAAACACCGATACTAATTGTTGTATTTCAGCCACACACATTGCTCACAGGTGCATAAAATCCAGCACATAGCCATGAAATCTTCATAGACAAACACTGGCTGTACAATGGGTCAAACTGAAAAGCTCAGTGACTTTAAACGTTTCACTGTCATAGGATGCCACAAGTCAGTTTGTGAAATTTCTGCCCTTCTAGATCTGCTCCGGTCAACTGTAAGTGCTATAACAGCCCAGCCAAGAAGTGGTAGACCACGAAAACTCACAGAGTGAGCCACTGAGTGCTGAAGTGGGTAGCATGTAAACATCGCCTATCATCTGTTGCAAGCCTCTCTGTATGCAAGCCTCACAAACCTTTTTAATGTAAATTAAGAATTTGAGATTTCCGCCTATCCTGCCAATGCCCATTATAACTGCAATTTATGTTGTCAGTACATGCTCATTGAAGGTATTCTCTATAAAATACACTTGGGAGATTGAGGAATTAATCAAAACATAGATTGGAAGAAAAACGTTTTTCATGCACAAGCTAAAACACACACAAAAAATAGTGTTTCTATTAATTCATGGACAGACTAAAACTCAAATATTGATAAATGCTGCTATAAATACATAAAACTCTGTATGCCTGTAAAAGGTAACAAGACCTAGACCAGAGATGTGGTACTCTGTCGGAAAGGGGAGATCCGCAACTTTAAGAAACTACTGCAACATATATGATAGGTGGATCAGTTCTAAGGTTCTAAGTATCCCAGATCTGGGGTAGTTCCATTCATTACCAAACGCAGTTCCAAGAGTCAGTTCGAGTTGAGGATTCACTATCTAGCAGTCTGATGGACGAATCTGGGTGTGGCGGATGCCTGAAGAACGCTACCTACTGGAATGCATAAGACCTACGTAAAGAATATTGGTGGAGGGATAATGGCTCGGGGCTGTGTTTCAGGGTTTGGACTAGGCCCCTTAGTTCAAGTGAAGGGTCAGCTTAATGCTACAGGACAATTGGATGCTTCCAACTTTGTGGCAACAGTTTGGGGAAAGCCCTTTTCTGTTCCAGCATGACTGTACCCCTGTGCACAAAGCAGGGTCCACAAAGACATGGTTTGACAAGGTTGGTGTGGAGGAACTCAAGTGGCTTGTACAGAACCCTGACCTAAACCCCATTGAACCCCTTTGGGATGAACTGCCTGACCTTACAAATGCTCTTTTGGCTGAATGGGCACTAATTCCCACAGAGACAATACAACATCTTTTGGAAAGCCTTTCTAGAAAAGTGGCAACTGTTATAGCTGCAGGGGGTGGGGGCAACTCCATATTAATGGTTTTGGAATAGGATGTCCAACAAGCTCATATAGGTGTGATGCTTGGGTGTCCACATACTTTTGGCTATATAGTGTACCTATTTACACAAAACCATATGTAGCATCTATCTGCTTTGAATGAGATGGCACCCTAAGGACCAGTTTATACTTAGTCAATCAGATTAAGTACAATCGTTTCAATGCGAATCAGTACTCAGTATCACGGGAGTATGTTGGGAGATATTCTGTTGGTCAAAATTCTCGCAGAAAAATGAATGCGTCTAAACCTCCTTTGACAGCCAAATCAGAAAGCAATCCCCACAGAGTAAGGAGGTGCACACATTACATATATTTGGTCCCCCAAATATATGTTATGTGCCTTCGGAAAGTATTCATACTGCTTCACTTTCTCCACATTTTGTTGTGTTATGGACTTGATAATTGATTAAATTGATGTACTTTTTAAAAAATGCATTCAGACCCTTTGGCATGGCACTCCAAATTGTGCTCAGATGCATCATGTGTCCTTGAGATGTCTCTAGAAATTGGAGTCCACCTATGGAAAATTCAATTGATTGGATATGATTGAGATATAGACACAATTGAGCCTAAGGCTCCACACATAATTTCAGATCGAAAACCAAACTATGAAGTCTAAGGAATTATCTGTACACCTCTGAGATTGTGTTGAGGCATAGATCTGGGGAAGGTTATAAAAAAATTGCTAAAGCATTGAAAGATACCAAGACAACAGTGGGCACCATCACTGTGGGATGGAAGAAGCGGGCCATTCAGCAAAATTTACAGAGCAAAAAAGACCCTGCTCAGACAGGTGAGCAAGAACCACTGGCCACTAAGGTTTCTGAGTTTCTCTGCAAAATGTTGAACATGCCAGAAGGACATCCATATATGCAGCACTCCATCAATCAGGCCTGTATGGTAGAGTGGCTAAAGGGAAGCCACTCCTGAGTAAAAGGCAAATGAAATTGCACCTGAAGGACTCTGAGAGCATTAGAAAAAAGATAATCTTCTCTGTTAATACCAAAATGGAATTATCAGGCATGAATGCCAAACACTATGTCTGGGAAAAACATAGTGGCTAATACCATCCCTAATGTGAAGCATGGCGGTCGGAGCATCATGCTAAGGGGATGCTTCTCAGCAGCAGAGACTGGTCAAGATTGTGGGGAGGATGAACATGGGAAAATACTGAGAGATCCTTAAAGAAAACCTGATCCAGAGCACACCGGAGCTCAGGGCCAAACATTAACCATATTTCTGCTTCACCCAAAACACACTGCCAAGGCAACGCTGGAATGGCTTCTGGGCAATTCTGTGAATGTCTTTGCATGGCCCTATCAAAGCCGACACTTGAACCCCATTGAACATGTAAGGGAAGACCTGTAGACTGCAGACAAACAGCAGACCCAATCCAATTGGACAAAGCTTGAAAAGATGTGAGGAAGAATGTGAAAACTGTGTTAAGCTGGTAGAAGCATAACAAAAGAACCTGTGACTGATGCCAAAGGAACTTCTACAAAGTACTGAAAAAAGGGTCTAAATACATTTGTACATGAGATTAGTATTTTTTTCCTTTTTAACAAACATACAGAGATTTCTAAAAACAGGTTTTTGTTATTATAGGTAAAATGTGTAGATTAACGGCAAAAAACATAAATGTAATGCATATTATGCTGTATGTTAGGCCAAATTTCACAAATACAATAAAACCCAGAGCAATGCAATAAATAAATAAAGGTCTTCCAATACGTTCACCTAGTTGTAAGTACAGTACAACGCCAATCAAAACCTGAATTTAACTTTTAACCAAACCCTTTGGTGAACAGCTACATTGGGACCCAGAAGTGCAATTCAAGGTAACTGTCCTGGAATGGGAGTCATGGAGAAACCAATCATTTTTTCTTTCTTGCCAGCTCAGGGTTTAGATCTAGCAACAATTCAGTAGGCGGTCAAATGCCCTATACACTAATCCTCCTGCGTGCGATGGTGATGTTATGTGCTACCACCATAAATGTATAGCAAAACATGGGTGATGTCAGCAATACCAGGATTCTACACTGTACAGTTGTATGAATCCATAAAAGCTGGTGGATAAGTTTGGAATCCTATATTAAACCTTTGATTTCTACATAGATCACAGTATGCACAGTACTTTGAAATATGTGCAAATGATTAAAAATGGAAGTAGCAGTTCACTGTTCTAATGTCATATGGCAGCAGTTTTATATGTCAGGGATGAAAATACATGGGCCTGTACATTAATAACAATTAAAATAAGGAAGACATAAAGATGAAACAACTAGCATGGTTTGCTCATGTCTAGAATTGTGGTTTTGCCTGCAGAAAGAAAGATGATTAAAAAAAAAAAAGGAATCAGGCAAGCCTAGTTAGGCTAGCCCACAATTAGAAGGGATGAATGGTGTTGCCCTCACTGGATTCAACCCGGGTATCCTATGTGACAGGCTGTGTCTCTAACCACTATACCACGTGTGCGGAGTGTCAATATACTTCTCTATTGTTAAACCAATTAATCGAAAATGTTGTTTCTTTAGAATCACTCCATGGCTGGTTCGTTTCTTTAGAAAACAAAGACAGCTGAATAGCCAAACACTACGTTATGTGAACTACGATGTAAATCGAAAGCAATGGCTGAATCTTACTTACATACAGTGGATATAAAAAGTCTGCACACCCCTGTTAAAATGCCAGGGTTTTGTGATGTAAAAGAATGAGACAAAGATAAATCATGTCAGAACTTTTTCCACTTTTAATGTAACCTATAATGTGAAAAATTCTTTGAGGGTGAAAAATTTAAAATAAAAACATTACAGTAACCTGGTTGCGTAAGTGTGCACACCATCTTATAACTGGTGATGTGACTGTGTTCGGAATTAACCAATCACATGCTGCTGTTAAATAGAAGTCATTACACACCTGTCATCATTTAAAGTGACTGTGATTAATCACAAATAAAGTTCAGCTGTTCTTAGATGCATCTCGGAGCAAACGCCATGGTCCGCAGACAGCTTCCAAAGCATCAGAGGGATCAAATTTTTGAAAGATATCAGTCAGTGGAGAAAATATGGCACAACAGAGACATTACCAAGAAACAACTAACTAACTGGACGTCCCTTCAAAATTGATGAAAAGACGAGAAGAAAACTGGTCAAGGAGGCTTCCAAGAGGCCTACATCAACATTAAAGGAACTGCAGGAATTTCCGGCAAATACTGTCTGTGTGCTACATGTGAGTACAATCTCCTGTATTCTTCATATGAATGGGCTATGGGGTAGGGTGGCAAGATGGAAGCCTTTTCATACAAAGAAAAACATCCAGGCCCATCTGAAGTTTGCAAAAACAAATATCAAGTCTCCCAAAAGCACGTGGGAAATTGTGTTATGGCCTGATTAAACCAAGGTTGAACTTTTTGGCCATAATTCCAAAAGGTATGTTTGGTGCAAAAATCACCCAAAGAACACCATACCCACAGTGAAGCATGGTGGTGGCAGCATCATGCTTTGTGGCCGTTATTCTTCAGCAGGAACCAGGGCCTTAGTCAGGGTGTAGGGAATTATGAACAGTTCCAAATACCAGGCAATTGTGTCACAAAACCTTCAAGCGTCCGTTAGAAAGCTGAAGATGGAGAGGAAGTTCACCTTTCAGCATGACAACGACCCAAAGCACACATCCAAATCCACAAAAGCATAGCTTCACCAGAAGAAGATTAACGTTTTGGAATGGCCCAGCCAGAGCCTAGACCTGAATCCAATTGAACATCTGCGGGGTGATCTGAAGTTGCCATGCTAATAGACTACTACCCAAAAGGACTGAGTGCTGTAATAAAATCAAAAGGTGCGTCAACAAAGTATTAGTTTAAGGGTGTGCACACTTATGCAATCAGGTTATTGTGAGTTTATTTTCTATTTTTCCCCCTCAAAGATTTCAGTTTGTTTTTCAGGTGAATTGTTCACCTTATACACTAACCTAAAGGATTATTAGGAACACCTGTTCAATTTCTCATTAATGCAATTATCTAATCAATCAATCACATGGCAGTTGCTTCAACGCATTTAGGGGTGTGGTCCTGGTCAAGACAATCTCCTAAACTCCAAACTGAATGTCAGAATGGGAAAGAAAGGTTCACTGAACTGAAATGGCCCCCACAGTCACCAGATCTCAACCCAATAGAGCATCTTTGGGATGTGGTGGAACGGGAGCTTCGTGCCCTGGATGTGCACCCCACAAATCTCCATCAACTGCAAGATGCTATCCTATCAATATGGGCCAACATTTCTAAAGAATGCTTTCAGCATCTAGGTGAATCAATGCCACATATAATTAAGGTAGTTCTGAAGGCGAAAGGGGGTCAAACACAGTATTAGTATGGTGTTCCTAATAATCGTTTAGGTGAGTGTATGTCACATTAAAAGTGGAAACAGTTCTGACGTTTATTTTTGACTCATTCTTTTACATCACAAGAACCTGGCATTTTTATATCACACTGTATAGACCATGGTTATTTCAACTCTGATTGTCTTGTTTGGTAATGCATTGCCAGGTGTGTAATAGAGAATCTTCCTGTGCATTTTTTTATTCAGTCTTGTCTTCAGCAAGTGTAGTTGCTTTATTGGATTAATGTCGTTGACTGACATGGCCAGTCAAGTTCATTACAACTCTTGAAACACTCCTTAGCAGTATGTTGGGGTCATTGTCTTGATGCAAGGTCAAGTGCCATCCAATTATTTTTGAGGTATCTGGTTGGATCTGAGCACATAAGATGCTTCTTTACACTTCAGAATACGTCCTACGGCTGCTGTGACCATTTAAATCAGTAAAGACAAGTGAGCCAGTTTCAGTGGGTAGCCATACCCACCAAAAACAAATCACCCACTTCCCCTTTTTTCACAGAAAATGTGGTGTGCCAGTACTTTCCCTTTTTATGGAATCCAAGAAATGACACACTTTAGTAAAGGATATCTGATCAATTAAATAAGTTAGGGCTAGTCCACATGTACACTGTAGGGTATTCTCTCCTTAGTTCTTTAAAAAGAAATGTCTGTCCACACAAAAATACACTGTCAAGCACGGTCAAAGAGCATGCCAAACCAACAGGCGACAACATGACCCCAACCTTATAGCCATGTTGGCCAATCAGAAGTCTGAATTTTTTTTTTATTATCGGTTCCGGTAGGCTAACAACAGTGGCGCAAGCTGGATGTAGCAGTGACCTACGCATTCTGACACCTCTGTTCCTTAGTATAGTGGGAGACTAACTGTACATTCATGTGTAAACACGTAGAAGTCCTGTTAGCAATATTAAAACTCATGTCAACAAAGGACCTAACAGTGCACACCCTGATGTCAAACAAAGGAGATAACGGTGCACACACTGTCGTTACAAGCAAAAACTATGTTGTCCCTATTTACAAGTCAACACTGAAAACAGAGTTTCTGAATATCCTTATCCTGGAAGGAGTTTTTCACAAGGTCTGTTTTCAGTGACGTTAAACAGTTTGCGTGTGGACGAGAAGCCAAAAGGCATAGAAAACCCATTTAAATAAATACTATACTTGTACATGTCGACTAGGCCTTACATTGTTTGTAAGAGCTTTTAATTATTTCCTTTGCCTCAAATTATTTCCTTTGCCTCATTCAATAAAATAAATAAAAAATGTGTAGAGGTCAGGGAGTCACAGCGAACTGATGTATTGTGGTGCAAACGAAATGGCGATTGAATAAGCGTTGGACTAAAAGCTAGCAGCCTCTGGAATCTTCTTGGGGAAGCCAGCACGGCCAGCCCCACCCCACACAGCTACCTCCTGTTGGGAGCTCATCAAGGGAGATATTTTAGTGTTCTTAAGGAGCAGTGGTGAAGGCAACAAGCAATGCTGCACGCCGTAGGTGGAACACAACGAGGATATTGAGGGGTGTAGAGGTCGCCGAGATCACGACCGCCAAAATCCAGTAAGCTGCCCCAGATACAACACCAACTCCTCATAAAAGGGGTTTGTCCTTTGGCTTAGATTTTTCCCTTACCTCCTCCCACTTTTCGTTTCTAAATAAAACAAACTTCAGGGCCCTAAACCCCTGTCTGTTGTCAGTTCTGTGTCTCTCCCTGTTACAGTAAATAATAGACAATAATGTGTTCAAAAATCTGCACCAATGATAAAATCCAAGGCTGTATGATATACTGCATTCAGAGGTTTTAGTACTGAAGCTGGAGCATGCATATATAGCATATCACCATTATCTATCTTAGACAAATTTTGCTTGCACAATTTAATTCCTATTAGTCATTCTCTGTAGAGGTCTTCTTTGATCTTCCAGGTCATTTGCCATTGCTGAGAAATCCAGAGCTTTCTTTCTTCTTAATATACCAAAATGTTGACTTTGGCATGCCTAATGTTTTAGCTGTGTCTCTGATCAATTTCATCTGATTTATCAGCACCATGATGGGAAGCTTTACTTGCATCACACACCAGCAACCGACTCCAAATGCAAAGCCTACAATCAAGACATTGACAGCTCTTTTGTGCATGCACTAATAATCCCATAAAAACATAACTACCTAATATAAAAAACTTTTTTTTGGGTGCCCTTCAATGGCACAACCCTTAAAAACGAAGTGTTATTTCTAAATGGTTTATCTGATATGGTTGAAAATACCCTGAAACTAAAGCGGAAATGACTTAACTATATTATCATTGTATCATAAAAAATCGAAAGTTCTGGAATACAGAGCAAAAACAAGACTGACAGTAATGTGGGCTACACTGTACATGTATACTGACACCACACACACACACACACACACACACACACACACACACGCTCTTCAAATAAAAAAATAATATTGCTGCTGTTTATGATCAGCTTCTACCCCTACCAATATGTAGATAAACCTAAACAACTTTTTACCTGAGTACTTTGACTAGGTATTGGTGCTCCATTCACTTTTTGTATTTTTTTCATTATTGTTATTTTTGTAACGTTGCATAAATATTGCACATATATTCCTCACTTCCTTATTTCCTATCCTTTTATGTTATTTATTTCCATCTGTATTTTTAGAAAAGGGCCTGTAAGCATTTCACTTTGAATACGGTATACAACAGTTGTTAAAAAAGCATGTGACATAACATTTGATGTGATGAAATGCATCTGTAATACATTCATACTCTAAATATGCCATTCGGTTCTTTTCTAATAAATTGGATGGAGTTAGACAATGTGATAAGTATCCTCATATGGAAACATTTTGAGGGAAGAAACTGAATAATAATTTCCAGGCCAATCAAAACTCTACAAAACTTGTCCTTGGACCCTGTCCCTCTTTTTATGTGCTATTAGGACCAGACTCTACTAATTTAAATTGCTAGTGGGTCACTTGGAGGGGGCATGGTGGCGTTTTGACCAAATCTGCCAGTTTAAATCAGACCTCATTGTTTATATTGCTGACAGCCTAAGAGCTACTCCCTTATACAGCCATTTAATTGTACAACTTGTTAAGCAACCTAATAAGAAATGTTTTTATCAACATGCCCCACAACAACCCACCACGACTTCTAAGTGCAAACAAAATGTAGAATGTCTTATTGAGCCTAAAAGCCTTGCATGCATAGTTATGTATGCAGAAAAGCTTGGTGGTATATGGGAACTAGTACAAGCCTGTTATTGGCTGGTTTAGTGTGCAGTTTGACAAATGATAAGACATGGTTTTAAATGTGCTTCCCACACTTTCGGGGGCTGAGAAAACCAGGCATCTCTCTTAAGCTCTAAACAGCCAGTAGACATTGAAACATAACAGACTTACACTGAAAGCACTGGAACTATGATTTTAAAACAGCTTGACAGTTGTTGATCTGCGGGTGGTGCTACTGTTTATCAGAGGAGATGATGGTTGTAGACAGCAATGTAAAAAATTATTGACATGACAAAGGAAAACACCTATAGGAATATGTAAAATAAGGTGCATATGTTCTTTTCAAGCATGAGCTGCTTAATGTCACAAACTCCTTATTTTTCTTTCAGAAAGCTATCATTCTTCTCTCCCCTGGAATTCTCAATGTCCATTAAACCTTACAAAAAAGTAATAGACTAATAATAGTAAGACTAATTCATCATCAAAATTATGCAAGTTTTTCTTGCAAGTTTTTCTTGAGGCTCGCTCACATTATGAGCCAGTTGTGGGGAACCAAGTTTATCAATAAAGTAATTGACTGTTTCCCAGATGCACACACACCTTGGATGCAAAATAATGTAAGGACCAAGTCAAACGCCAGTAAGTAATGAATTTTTTGTTCTGTTAAAATGAAACTAGCCACAAATATACTGTGCCCTGTCACAACCATAATCAAAAAATGGCCTTATAAGTTTGGTGTGCTGTTAAGATGATTACACATTTTGATATGTTTCGGGGGGATAAGTTATTTTATATCCATCAGCTAGTTTGCAATTTTCTGACCAGCCGTCACATCACTTGAGAAAGTGGGTCTGCTGCATAGCATATGGTAAATCACGGTTACATACCCATTATGTGATAGTTTAACCACCACATAAAACAAATATGCATGTTAAATAACTAAGTGACATGAAGTCATATTCAAGTGATGAGGTCAGAAAAGCTTACCTTAATTAACACCAAAAGAACCAAACATTATCGGTTACCATGCTAGCTTAGTGCCGTTTACGCAACCATGATGCGCTGGCACTGCCCTGTTGAAGCAATGTTTGTAAACAGAAAGTGTCTATAGGAGACATGTTACAAGAATAGCATCTTATTGCAGGATGAACATAGAACTCCTGTAATGGTATACACTCCCTTTATTTCCAAGCCATGAATCAAATGGAGGAATACACAGAGGCATTATACTTTGACACGGGCGCTTTTGACAGGCACCAGGGAACAATTTATTGTATCAGCCAGAGCTTCCACTTTCAGGGTCCTCATTGCATTGTGCTGCAGCTGCAAATCTTCCATTTGGAGAGTAAGAAGGTGTCACTCAGAATCTTCCAATGTCAAATGTCTTGTATGACACTCACGCTTTTGTCATCCCTCAACAGTATGCCGTTTGACATTCAACTTTGGCTTCATCCTTCCCGCATGGACAAGCCCTTCGATGCAACACATTATTCACTATCGCTACCGGCATGTCTGTCAAGCACCTCTCTCCACTGTGCATTTTCACCATGCACCGCAGATGGCTGTTCCCAGCCTCCTACTCACTCTGCTGGGCAGGCTGTTTCATAGCCCGTCCCTCAAACCAATCATCTATGCTAGATGTAAAATGTGCCATGTACTGAAGACACTAAATGACCAAAAAGTTCATACTCATTTAAAAAAATGTAATTGCTTTGTTAAGAAAAACAAATAAAGTGACATGCATTGGGTAAAAGTTGAGTATTTGCATTTACTTCAAATACACCAGGTTCAAGGTGTTTTGATCTAAAAAAGACCACACAATTTCTTCCTCATCAACTATTAATTTGCTTACTTCACCTGATGCTATGTGGGACTGTATCTCAATAGCAGAGTTATGTCATTGCATGCTCTTCTGAATCATCTACAAGCATCTTGTGTTTTCTATTGTTTTGATTATACTCTGATAAGGAACATAGATCATTATAGATAACACTGAGTTGTTTGATGAGTGAAATATTTGTAGAAGTTGTTACTTTAGTGATTCTGTTGTAAGACTCCAGTGGATCAGATGAACTCCTTTTGCTCATTGGTCTCTAGTGGTATGAGGTAAACTTAAAAAGACATCAGTTGTTCAAAACAAAAATGCCTTTGATGTCTGTTACCAGCTCTGCTTTATTCATACTGAGAGTCTTTAGTCTCAGTTTATACATAATGTAGATTTTGTGGGAAAGGTATTCAAGACAACATTCATGATTCACATATCTAAGTAAAATTACTCAAAGGAAAAGTTGATTTTCTCTGCATTGGCACTTCCAGATACCTACAAAAGCTGATAACGTTTCTCCCTGGAGTCTGCTTAAAATATTTCAGGACAAACACACTGTATATGTTAAATAAGCACAAACAAATAAATTGTGTATTCAATAAAATATCAAAAAATATACATTTGGCTTTATAACAGCCTATGTATTGACAATGGTGTCTTTAACACAGGTGTTTTTAGTTAAATTATTGTAAACCATTTGAAGTCCCATCCCTGGAATGGAGAAAGGAGCTCCTGCACCAGGTACTATATATAAAAGTGTCATTACTGTACTGCATGATACGAGTTACAGTTCAGTACTGATACCCAGATAATGGTTGTATTTCATCTTCGCTGACAAATGTTCCTTTCCATCTTCCCAATACACCTCTCCATCATTGTAAGAGACCAAATTAATGTGCTCAGATACTGAACACTTTTCAATGGCCGTTTAAATGGCCTTGTGAAATTAAAATTTAAATAATTTATTTTAAATCATGTTCATTTATATCAATTCCATTTTAAGACGCACATATTTCATTAAAGTTGAAAACCAAATTGTTTTTGTTTCACCTACTAGATTATTTAAATCTGACTATGACTATTTACCAGGCAAGTTGATTAAGAACCAATTCTTATTTACAGCAACAACCTAGGGGGAAAATTAACAATTAGGGTTAACTGTCTTGTTTAGGGACATAATGACATAGCTTTCACCTCGGTGGTAGGGGGATTAGAACCACAGTCCTTTCAGACCCTAGTCAGTTGTTTTCTGCTGAAAGAAAATGGAAAGAGATGTAAGACTAAAATACCATGTGCAATAGAGATTTCGATAAATAGATTTGATGATTTAATGATGACTGGCATAATACAGTGGTTGCATGAGTAGATGGTTATTCTGTGGAAAGGAATTGTGGGTAGAGAAAGCCACAACTTAGGGGATATTATCGGTAAAATAATTGTTTTTGTTGTAAAGACTAAAATCCATTTGACAACAGGGTACACCAAAGGCATAATTTGAGAAGAAAAATATACAAGGCTCCTGACTAACAATTTCCACAGAAAAATCATGTTGGTGGCAAGATGATTTGGTCATCCCCAAAAAAAGTCTTATATAATAATTAGAGTAAAATAAATATTTGGCAAATTAGTTCATTCCGACATAAGAAACAACAAATAATTCAGTAATTTAATTAAATTGTCAACCGTAACTCTCAGGATTTACGCTCGTATGGATCAATTTGTAATATACTGTATGTTTAGTATGAACATAAGTTGGTGCAATTGTGTTTGCTATCATCCTATCCCCAGTGCCTTGGTCTTTAATGACTCACTATCACGATGTTCCTTAATGTTTTGCTATTATGTTGGTCCTTAATGTAATCCAAATTTAAAATTCCTTCTTACGAATAACATTTACGGTTAACAGTTAACAGTTAACATTAGGGTTAAGGATAGGCAATAAGGTACTGGAGTATGAGTTAGGATTAAGGTTAGGTTACGTTTAAGGTTAGGCATCCCAGTATTGACATGGTTCAACTTCAACATTTTTGGCAGTGGATATGAAACTTACTGGCCCCAAAAACAGACCCTCCTTCCAAAAGTTGTAATTAATCAGCGTTACAACATATAACCAAATACATTTGTTACATGTTAAATCCTTTATGAAATGCATACTGGATATATAAAATCTAAAAAATACATTTTTATACTTCTTACATGTTTAATTATTAAAATGAATAAAAAGAACAGTTAAACAAAACATGAACTCATTCATCCCCGAGGGAACAAGGCAAACGGCTGGTCCGTCTTACTAAGTATGCGGTTGTCGTGCGGTCAACGGCCCTGGAGACGGATTGCAAACCACCCGCTTGGCTGTCATGCAGACCAGGTGCTGTTTGCTATTGGCATGACTGGTCAGGTACTGTTTGTGAAAGTTGTCAGTGAATTTGTAAAAAGACCCAGATTTGTCCGCTCTAGCCAGGAACGTACGACAGAAGTGCATCGGAGTCCCATCGTAGTCGAATCAGGTAAATTATTATTTGCACTGAGGTAAAAAAAATTGCTTTCGTTTGAGCTCGTAGAAGGGAGTTATTTGTCCGTGTGCCAGATTACGAAACAACTGGAGGATGCTGAGTTTATAATGTAATTATTATTTTTTTCAACCTCAATTTTTTTGCAATGGCCCGATCGGGAAAGTGACTTGCAAGTTTTATTAGTCCGGACTTTTACCTCGCCCGGGGCCATCGTCAATGACGCCCAGATTGACGTAAGGGTTAGGATACAAAGTCAGAAAAACGCCTGTCTAAACAACACAATTCCCCAACAAAAACACCCGTCCATAATGCTCTAGCAAACAGCCACTCTATTTAAGTATGAATACGTTCAAAATTGCAGCCGGGTTAGTGGCCACAATGTTCCCCTCTTTTTGAAATCAGAGCAGTGCTCCACCGCTGCTAAATTCTGGTGCACCGCAACAGAAAAACAGTTTATCGTTGTGTGCAGTTTACCATCGCATAGGCATCAGAGGCAAGCAACAATACTGCACCTGATGTTCGGAGTATCAACTGGGATATGTCGATACTGAACATGATAGCACTGCTGATTTAGATTAGATTAAACTTTGTCACTGTACAAGTACAGTACAACGAAATGCCGTTAGCATCTAACCAGAAGTGCAAATAGAAGAGTGCAGAGAATGTACAAGTCAAACAATTAAGAACAATGTATGTCATAGGTGGGATGCAAATTTAAGATGCCATTGCATGAGCAACTGAAATGCAAAGATAGCAGCAATGAGGTTCCCAAGGTTGACATGTACATGTAACAACTGAAAACGTCTTTCTCAGACATTGCAAAGCAATTTCAGAGTCTAGCAGTACAAAGAGAGTAGTGCAACAAGGTCCCTGAAAGGCAGTACTTAAGCGGTGGCCGGGTGGGTATGATTATTGCTGGGTCATAGTATTCAGCAGGGTTACAGTAGCTGGAAAGAAACTGATCATACTGTTCATACTGATAAAAATAATTGCTTTTTCCAAAATTGTGAACGCAATTGCTGCGATGATGAGTTGTAGATTGCACGTTTACATTGCTGGATCATTGGGACGTAGGTCTCCATGTTGCATTTTTTTTAAAGAATGCAATCATAGTTTCACCTAATTTTGTTTTCTTACTGTTATTTCTTACTGTATGCCAAGAACACATTCCTATAAACAGCAACGAGAGAGAACAAAGGTCAGCGTCTCTCACTTGTTCTCAGATACCCTCCCCCACATGTCTGCAGGTGTTCTGTGTCCCCTATATGCTTTGGTATTTAGCTAGTTAGCTATTTTCCCAAACATGGACATTTCAGAAGACGTATTTGATGCAGCTTTGTTGTGTGCAAACTGCAAGCTTTAACACCAATAAAGGACATGCAGAAGATTTGTCTGAGAAAACTTGTACGTGCTTGTATTTGTACGTGCTGTGATTGCCAACAGAGACGACGGCCAGGACATTAAGATAGCCAGTGGAGAATTCAACATAATGTTCAGCTCGTAAGAGACATCTTTGTTGGCAATGATCAATGGAGAAGCCAATTGCAGAGCCCTGTGTTTCATGTAATCAGAATAACAGTGGATGAAGTTCACAATGGTTAGTTCAGTTAGCATTAGGTTCCCTTGCCGTCGAGCATAGTATACATTGTAAGTGGTACTTTAAGCTACATTTGCAATTGCATTATGTTAACTGTAATATAAAAGTAGGCTAACATAATTAATGAATACTTCTTGATTTTATAATCACACTCACTTTGGCAGAACCAATGACAGATGGTGATTTGGCAAATCACAATGGTTTTCAAGTTCCTGCCACACCTGCAGTGTAATTATCAGCTAAAATGAAATGAGTCCATCCCACAAGACCAACATCAAATGGAAGCTGAACCAGGCTCATCTATGCTGTGCGCAGTAGCCTTGTGCAAAGGTTAAGGGACCTATTATAGTCAGTAAATAAGGGGACAAGGCAATCAGATCAACAGTAGATTTATTTTACTCTTCACTATGCAGCAAATGAACAGAATGCATATTGTTTCTTTAGCTAAATGTTTAATTGAGAGGGAGCTTGTGTTTGTGTGGAACCTTCTCTGATTTGAACTTTGTAAATTGTATTTTACCAGCATGTTGAATTTCGCTATGACCTCAACATTCTCACTCGCTTGGTTTGCTCCATTGTGGTGCCTCTTTTGCCACTTCATTTAGAAAAATGTCATTGCATAGGGCAGTAGCTGCCTACCTGTTTCACGAACCAACAGAAGGCTGCCGTCACAGTTACACCCACATCAGGAGGAGGTTGAGTGAGATGGAGGAAGTAGCTCACGCACACAACCAAACAAGCAACTCGCAAAACAGACACAATTGGAGTGTTTGATATTAGGACAAGAATTATTAATATTACCATTTGAACAAAACATGAAACTTGAAACATTTTATGACCAATTAAAAATATAACTCAAAAAGCCATGAAAAGAGTCCTGATCCACAGCAATCAACAAATGAGCATGAGTAGAAAGGGATTGGCACAAATAATTACATAGAAAAAAGGCAGTTGATGTTGAGCAGAATGGACTTAATGTTTTGTAGGTCATAGTCTGCTCATAGAATCACATGATATGGGGAGAATATGTGCTATAAGGTGTGGGTAAAATACACTCTTTAAAAAAAACAAAAAAGGGGGGTTCTTTGATTAGATTAGATTCAGTGTTATTGTCAAAAAAATTCAGTTAGCATCTAACCAGAAGTACAAATAGAAGAAAAGTGCAGGAAATGTACAAGTATTTGGTATAATGTTTGTTACAAGTGGAATGTGCAATGGTGGCAAATACAGTGCAAATGGCAATTCTAAATGAGCAATGAAGGCAAATAGGGGAGGGCAGAAAATGTATAAGTATTAAGTACATGCATGTACAAGTGGGAAATTAATAGTTGTGCAATGAGGCAAATGCATGTACAAATGGCAATTCTGAATGAGGAAAAAAGAATGCAAGTATAATAGTAATTCCAAATGTGCTGTGCAGGCACATTGAAGGTGGAGGTGGCATGTGCAACTGAAATGCAGGGATAGCATCAATGTGGTTCCCGAGGTAGAGACGGGAACCACATACCTTGTAACGCTCATTAACAACTGAGAACTTATCATACTTTGCAAGGCAGTCCCTATAGGTCCCCATAGGACAATCCTTAGATCAACCCCTTCTGGTCAGTCAACGCTTTTCACATATTGTTCCACATGGAACTCCTAGAATCAAAAAGGACTCTCATATGCTTACCACCAAAGAACCCTTTAAAACTTTTCTTGGCAATCTTTGGGGCATCTACTAAGTATATAACATTTGTCCTAATTCTTTAATGACAATGAATACAGCCATAAAATGTACAATAACAAAACTGAAAATGATTAGGCCTAAAGACGTTTCTTTTTTATGGGTTCATGACTGTCACAGGGTTATAAATGGATAAAAATAAAGAATACACAATTTAATACTCCAAAAATATACTGTGATGCACGGGCCTGGGTCATGTTTCCCAGCCACCGTAAGAGGGCGTTTTAGGCGAGAGAAATTAGGACCATGGACAGAGCACGCCGGAGGGAAAAGGGAACACGGCCGACCTGCTATCATCACTACCAATACCACAGCGATAATCATTACCCGTGTCACAACAACCACAACGACTACTGCGTCCACACCCTACACCACTAACATTACAACCACGATAACCACTACCATCACCACCATTATCACTACCAAGACTATTATAACTACCACCACAGAAATGACCACTGCCACAACCACCAGCAACACTACCATCATCAACCCCATCATCAGAAGCAATCACCTTATCACCGCCAGAATCACCATGGTTCCTACCACCATCTCATAACTATTGCTAAAACCATCACCACTACTACAACAACCACTACCATTTCCACAGATTTTTTCAAATGGGTTTTGCCCTGGCACCTCCAATGAGGTCACAACCTCCATCACCACTACTAATGGCACAACTACCATCAACACTTCTACCAACACCATTAATACCATGACCACTGTTACAACTACATCCCCACTACCACCATCATCACTGCCACAATCACCACCACCACTGCCACTACCATCACCATTACCAATATATTTATCCTGTATGTGTCCTGAGAATATAAGCCAGTGATCAACATTCCTTTATGTTTTCCTCCTTGTCTTAGTACATCTCTTCTTATGGTATGCTTAGGATGATATGTCATTTGTCCATGTATATAGACACTAGGAGAAACATGTTTATGTATAACCTTTATTGTAAAGACCAGTGAACAACAGGCCATATTTTTTTACTAAATTGTAATGGTTATGAAACTATACGATATGGGAATTAATAACCCGACCATAAACAAAAGTGTCCTTTTATGCTAAAAGACCAGGGTATACTTGACAATGGCACATGGAGTAGTCTTGTCTCATACATCTAGTAGATATGCCTAAGGGTGGTCATTGAACAAGCCAGAATCACATTCTTTCATCTAGGATTTGCAGATATGCATACTAATACTCTCCTTTTCACCACCTTTTGACATCAAATGTCACACTAATATTTTTTTCTATATTTTCTTCGAAATAAAAGAAAGAATAACCCCTCTGCATCTACCATTAGTGAATGTGTGGGATGTGGAATGGAATATATTTGCATCACTGATTTGATGATATAAATTTGTTTCAAACTAACCTCCAGTCAAACTGAAAGCTGACAGTGTATAAGATAATAATTTACAATTTCACACAATGCATTCATAGGCACTAAAAACTGTTTTCAAACGATTGATAAGAACCTCAATCAAGGCAAATGCCCATGCATAAGTTTATAGATATAAAGCTGATAGATATACTGAATTAAAAGCCACAGCATTGCACAAAAACTGAAGGTTTGTTTTGTAAATTAAAGTCTACAAACCAAAACACTGTTGTTAAGACTGTAGCCCTCTCTGGGATAAAGATCATACGAAATAGTAACACACAGCAGAGATCTATTATGAGATGTAAAATATACAGGACTGGTCTTGCTTTTTCATTAAACAAATCCAAACGTCTTTTCTGTATAAGCCATTAAACGACCTATTCTAAATCCTTGCACTCGGCCAATAAATGCAGGATCACATAAGCAAGCAATTTAGACATTCTATTCCCTTTCTTCAAAATTTGCATTAATGTTTTCTTAAGGATATTTTTAATTTGAATGAAGAAATAAGGCATGGAGATTGGCAGCTTGATGGTGTACCTAACCACATTGAATTTCGGAGTACAGTACATGACATCTCACAAACACACACTGAGACAGATTTAAAAATCAATAACTCTCAAAAATTACTATGCCATTTTATTTAGAAATGTATTATTGTCACACTTTGTCAATCCAATATTTCTATCAGTATTTTTATTTGAGTAGTATTTTATTCAGAATATATTTGGATGGATCAAACAGATAGCAACTGTTGGAAAAAATCTGAAAAACATAAATCTCTATTATTCTATATAAAGAAGTCCTATTTAACAATACAAAGATGGCTATCACATAGAAGAGTCTGGAGTTTCATCTAACCTACTTGATGCAGATTAATTTAATGACATTTTTTTTTTTAAATGCAGTAAGGAAAGCTCAACATTTCCTCTGAATATCTCAATAACTGTTTCAGGTGACTACACAAAGCAAATAAATGCTGTGTTGATCATATCTTATGTCCTTTTTATAACCAAATCACATTGTGTTACTTGTCATCAATGGGATTAGTAAAATATTATACAATAGTAAAACGTCCTTATCTGAGATCCTGATAGTCGACTATGTTCTCAGATCACCTGACATTAAATTCTACTTTATACTACTACCACCACTACTACTAGTAGTATTAGTACTATTACTAACAAAACAGATTCAAGTTTGCCATGGTCCACTTCCAAAATAGTTTCAGTATAGCCGAACCGTAGCTTAAAATGAAACCTAAAAATACACAGAAATGTGCTAGGTCAATAGTGAACAACATGGAAACTCAAATGACCTATCTTTAAAGTTTATTGGTCGAGGGTAGACTTGCCTTTAGCAAAATGGCAATGTGTAAGTATGCTACCATGAAATGTCCCTTTCCTCGGAGCTGGTACCCCCAGCATAAATATAATGCCCATTAGCACCCACGGGCCCATGCAATCACAATCTTCATAGCCTCCTCGGCAGCTTGTTTATTGATACGTGGCTATCACTGTACTATACACTCGCGGTTTCTCGACACATAACGATTTTGCACCTGAGGAACCACGATTCACGAACGATAGTGACAGTGGGCTACAAACCACGTAGAAAATCTGCAATACACACAATCTGAAAGCAGTAGTAAGCAAGCTACACAAATGGCTCACCTTTGCGTGATGTGACCATAACGGATGCTTATTCCCATGTCATAGCTTCACTTCAGATAAATAAGACTGTTCACATTCTTATGTTGTATCCTCGTGTATCCTTGGAAAATAACGCAGTGAGAACCGCTGCGCTTCAGCTGAATAGGCTATGATGTTTCGGTGAATGTCTCGAATATAATTGCAAGACAGCGTTTGATGTGTGGAGCGGAAGGCGTTATTAAAAGTGATTTGTTTTTTTCGAAGGGTTATGATTCAACTGCTCATCTTCAAAAAATCTTCTCTGGTGGACACAGTCACCAACTCAGCATCACTGGAATATACCATGCTACAGAGAGGAAGGGGGTGTGGCACCCGTGAACAAGAATTTCACCACACAACACCAATCAATTAATCTATGCCTGACGACTGAAGTGCGTTATTCCATAAGTTTCAGTGTATATTAATGAACATTATATGTAATCCACAGTAGTTCTCCTTTCCATGTGGGCCTTACGGTATTATTGTGTAGTTTTATTCAAAAACTGCCACAGTAACTGGGCATGTAGGAGCGGATATATTTTTGAGACTGGTTCTCTTCTGAGCGAAGTAGCTTCCAATATTATTTACCATTAGCCAAAGCTGCTAACGTCATGATGTCAAAATTGGTACTCACCAAAATATTAAGTTGCGCAGATCAACTAATAGTAATTTACTGCCGTAAAACCGGATATGTTATTCAAATGTGTGTGTACTGTAAATACAAATTTCTTTCGAGATACTGTACTGCTGATCAGTGGGCCTGTTCGTGGCAGTAATGAGTGATTTCATTTGGTCCACGACAAGAGAACCATTATATGGACCTTTTTGAGTATAGGCCTACTACTGTCATTAGGGCAGCAATCAAGAGCAATCAATAGTTGCTCTTCGCAAATCTGTATTTTGGTGAGTGTTTGCAGAGCATGTTGATGGTCCATTCTAAAGGAGTTAACAGAACAAACTTTGAGAAATCCTCTCAAGCTTAGGTACTGAGGCATTCAAAAGTTTTTTTAATTTATTTTTGAATGTTGCAACATTGTCCAAATAATGGAGATAATGAAAATATTGATGATATGTTTAATATTAGTGTTATTGTTATTATTATTATGCTTTCAAGCAATAAGGCACAAGGAGGTGTATTACAGCTTTTATTTCACAGCTAAGGGCAGTTCTTATGCATGACACAACGCAAAGTGCCTGGATATAGCTCTTACCCTTGATGTACAGTGGATATAAAAAGTCTACACACCCCTGTTAAAATGCCAGGTTTTTGTAATGTAAAGGAATGAGACAAATAAATCATGTCAGAACTTTTTCCACTTTTAATGTGACCTATAATGTGAACAATTCAATTGAAAAACAAACTGAAATCTTCAAGGGGGGAAAATAAAATAAAAAAACCTTACAATAAGCTGGTTGCATAAGTGTGCACACCCTTAAACTACAGTGGGGAGAACAAGTATTTGATACACTGCCGATTTTGCAGGTTTTCCCACTTACAAAGTCTGTAATTTTTATCATGGGTACACTTCAACTAAAAAATCCAGAAAATCACATTGTATGATTTTTAAGTAATGAATTAGCATTTTCTTGCAATTACAGAGATACGTTTCCTGTAGTTCTTGACCAGGTTTGCACACACTGCAGCAGGGATTTTGGCCCACTCCTCCATGCAGACCTTCTCCAGATCTTTCAGGTTTCGGGGCTGTCGCTGGACAATACAGACTTTCAGCTTCCACCAAAGATTTTCTATTGGGTTCCGGTCTGGAGACTGGCTAGGCCACTCCAGGACCTTGAGATGCTTCTTACGGAGCCCCTCCTTAGTTGCCCTGGCTGTGTGTTTCGGGTCGTTGTCATGCTGGAAGACCCAGCCATGACCCACCTTCAATGCTCTTACTGAGGGAAGGAAGTTGTTGGCCAAGATCTCACGATACATGGGCCCATCCATCCTCCCCTCAATACGGTTCAGTTGTCCTGTTCCCTTTGCAGAAAAGCATCCCCTCCATGCTTCACGGTTGGGATGGTGTTCTTGTTGTTGTACTCATCCTTCTTCCTCCAAACACCGCGAGTGGAGTTTAGACCAAAAGCTCTATTTTTGTCTCATCAGACCACATGACCTTCTCCCATTCCTCCTCTGGATCATCCAGATGGTCATTGGCAAACTTCAGACGGGCCTGGACATGCGCTGGCTTGAGCAGGGGGATCTTGCGTGCGCTGCAGGATTTTAATCCATGACAGCGTACTGTGTTACTAATGGTTTTCTTTGAGACTGTGGTCCCAGCTCTCTTCAGGTCATTGACCAGGTCCTGCCGTGTAGTTCTGGGCTGATCCCTCACCTTCCTCATGATCATTGATGCCCCACGAGGTGAGATCTTGCATGGAGCCCCAGACCGAGGAAGACTGACCGTCATCTTGAACTTCTGCCATTTTCTAATAATTGCACCAACAGTTGTTGCCTTCTCACCAAGCTGCTTGCCTATTGTCCTGTAGCCCATCCCAGCCTTGTGCAGGTCTACAATTTTATCCCTGATGTCCTTACACAGCTCTCTGGTCTTAGCCATTGTGGAGAGGTTGGAGTCTGTTTGATTGAGTGTGTGGACAGGTGTCTTTTATACAGGTGAAGTGTTCAAACAGGTGCAGTTAATACAGGTAATGAGTGGAGAACAGGAGGGCTTCTTAAAGAAAAACTAACTGAGAGAGCCGAAATTCTTACAGGTTGGTAGGTGATCAAATACTTATGTCATGCAATAAAATGCAAATTAATTATTAAAAAATCATGATTTTCTGGATTTTTGTTTTTGATTCTGTCTCTCACAGTTGAAATGTACCTATGATAAAAATTACAGACCTCAACATGCTTTGTAAGTAGGAAAACCTTCAGAATCGGCAGTGTATCAAATACTTGTTCTCCCACTGTAATACTTTGTTGAAGCACCTTTTGATTTTATTACAGCACTCAGTCCTTTTGGGTATGAGTCTATTAGCATGGCACATCTTAATATGGCAATATTTGCCCACTTTTCTTTGCAAAAGCGCTCCAAATCTGTGAGATTGTGAGGACATCTCCTGTGCACAGCCCTCTTCAGATCACCCCACAGATGTTCAATTGGATTCAGGTCTGGGCTCTGGCTGGGCCCTTCCAAAACGTTAATCTTGTGAAGCCATGCTTTTGTGGATTTGGATGTGTGCTTTGGGTTGTTGTCGTGCCGAAAGGTCGTGCTCTCTATGCCATCAAGAGAGGGGCAACACATTTCTTAGCTTTGAGGTAGAGGCCCTGCAATCACATTGTGCTCCTGGCCCCCCACAACACTAAAGTTGTCCCTGTCCACCAAAAGACATGAAACTGTCATTGCTGCTTGGGTTGATGAGACAGACAGACTGAAAGTCCGAAAAAATTGGCTTGTGGGAGCATAGCCAAAACACAACTGCCTGCTGGAGCAGCACATCTCAAGCAGATAGTCTGTTCAAACAGCATACACCAGTAGTACATTGCAGCAAGTTTACATGCCCCTGCAAAGAAACTGCCCATTTCAACTATTAGGGAAGAAATTAAGAAGTTTTAATCAAATGGAGACATTAACCGTAAGCCTGGAATAGGACATGTGTCTATATTAACCCCATGCACAGTGAGGAGGATGGTTTGAGAGGGCTAAGAGTCTCTAAGGATCACAGCGGGAGAATGCAGACGTTAGTTGAGTCTTGGGGTAAGAAAGTCTCAAACTACATAACCACAGTGTTGCCATAAAAAAAAGTGCTGTCATCAAACAACCAACTTAAAGCCCCTTCAGTTTGCAAAAGGTTACTGGAACTTTCAACAGGACCAGGTTCTATGGTCAGATGAGATTAAAATCGAGGTTTTTGGAAACAAAACCAGGTAGATTTGGCATAGACAGAAAGATATCCAATAAGGAAAGTACCTAACCCCCACTGTGAAGTATGGTGGTGGATGTTTGATGTTGGGTCGCTATTTTTCTGGAAAAACTTGTCCTGAACAACTTGTTAGGATACATGGTACAGGACAATGATCCAAAGCACACCTCAAAATCAACACAAAAAAATCTACCACAGAATCAAGGTTTTGCCATGGCCATCCCAGACCCCTGACCTAAACCCCATAGACAACTTGTGGGATGACTTGAAGAGGAGGCCACAAGCATGGACCTTGGAACCTGAAGGATCTGGAGAGATTCTGTATGGTGGAATGGTATCAGAGCCCTTGCCATGTGTTCCCTAACCTCATTACACATTATAGGAGAAGAATCAGAGCTGTGATCTTGGAAAAGGGAAGTTGCACACAGGATTAAATGAAGGGGTGCCAATAACTGTGGCACACATATTGTGGTTCGCATTTGGTTTATAATAAAAAAAAATCTTTTAGTTGTTTTACTTTATTTAAAGATTCAATTTTTGTTCATATTTTGAATGAAAGATCAAGATGAACAACAAAGTATTCTTTGCATCGCCCTTCATGTTTATATTTAGCAAAGGTCCCAATATTAGTGCAGGACACTGTATATAACTGCAAACACTGTTCTCGGGTTAGTGGAAAAGGTGTGGTTCGACATTCACTTAATTTGGCATAGAGAGGGAGGGAAACAGAGACCTGTCACCAAGCTCCTTTGAAGTGAATAGAGATCAAGAAAGACTTCAGTATGTGTGCCTCTCACATAACCCTGAAACGAAACTATAAAGACCTGAATGAGCTCAACAAAGAAAATCTCCTGGGATTTATGTTTGCAACCGCTGGAAATCCTAACTGTCCAGTGCAGAGCTTAAAAAAGTATTTCAGTAAATGCCAGACCGAAGCAAAAGACTTATTCCTCTAGCCACTACACACGAGAGAAGCAAAATGAACAGGACATCTGTAATTTCTGGGAACCGATGAGACTGAAATCTCTTGGTTGTTTTATTAATTAACAAAATATTCCCCTAATGAGTAAGAATATGGTTCTACTTGTAATGTCAATGATCACATTGTGTTTATTGCTTTTCTAGTTCCCAGGAAATAGAGTATGTTGCCTGGAATAAGTGAGGAGACAATCTTATTCAAGCAATACACCAACCACAGCCTGAGAAGCACAGGTGCCCATTTGGTTTTAGTCGCTGGGTGGGAGGCAAGACAAATTATGTCAGTTTCAAGGATCCAATGAGAGACCAGCCTCAGGAGCTACTGGGCTCCTTGTGTAAAAGAGAAAAAAACAATGGAGCTGGTTTCTCTGTTCCTCAGAGCAGCAGTGCCACAGGCTGCGCAGCAAGAGGCACAGCAGGATGCACAGCAATCAAGCACCTACTACGCTCCCCTGGCCAATCGTACAACCAACCCAGCAGAAAACTCCTCCTCACACAAACCTACTGGCCCACTTGAACTCCAGTTTTCAAACCATTTAGGGTTGTGGATTTAAATGTTTTAAGCACATTATATAATATTTTTAGATATTCTGAATATGGACAGAAGTATCTGGGAATGAGATTACTGTTGAGATTACTATGAAAAGCAGCAGTTGGTGGAATTGGGAAGCACCTCAATACAATACTGTTCCTGAATGGTTATTCACAACGGCTTGACATTAACTTAACTAATGTCATGTTGACTCCCAGATGGTGAAAACACTAATAAAGTTATTTTCCCTCATTATTGAAATCATTACATTCTTTTTCAAGATTTAACCAGTACTACGCTGCGGTTCCCAGCTAGCCAGGATATCTATTAATTTGCTAGTTTATAAGCAAGTAGTTTTTTTTCATAATTACTCTTGTTCTTTGTGCCCCCAGAACAGGCCCCAAGGTTTTCCTTCTATCTACCTTTGTGCACAAAACATTAATTGAATTATTCACATACAAATAGGCCCAGAAATATTTGGACACTGACACAATGTTCATAAACTTGGCTCTGTATGCCACAACATTGGGTTTGAAATGAAACAACCTAGATGCAATTGAAGTGCAGACTTTCAGCTTTAATTAATGGGGTTGAACAAAAATATTGTAGGAAACATTTAGGAATTGCAACCATTTTCATACACAGTCTCTTTATTTCAGAGGCTCAAATGTGATTGGACAAATTAACACAATCATAAATTTAAAAACAAATTAAATTACTGCTTGAAGTCTGGAATGCATGGACATCACCAAACGCTGGGTTTCCTCCTTTGTGATGCTTTGCCAGGCCTTTACTGCAGCTGTCTTCAGTTGTTGTTTGTTCGTGGGTCATTCTGCCTTAGGTTTTGTTGTCAGCAAGTGAAATGCATGCTTGATCGAGTTGAGATCAGGGGATTGACCTGGCCATTGCAGAATATTCCACATCTTTGCCTTAAAAAACTCCTGCATGTTGTGGGTTCACAGCAACAGCTTCCAAATGTGGAATCCACTCCAGACCTTTAACATGCTAAATTGATAAAGAAATAAAGGAATAACCCACACCTGTCCATGAAAAAGCTTTTGAGTCAATTGTCAAATTACATTTGGTCCCTTAAAAAAGAGGTGGCTACATATTAAAGAGCTGTAATTCCTAAACCCTTCCTCCAGTTTGGATGTGAATACTCTCACATTAAAGCTGAGAGACTGCACTTTAAGCATATATTCATTATTTAACTGTAACTTGAATATATTTTGGTAAACAGCCAAAATAACAAAACGTGTGTCAGTGTCCAATTATTTCTGGACCTACAGTAACTGTAGTCGTCACTGGGGTAATTTCTTGTTGTTCCTCATTCACTTCATTCATTTTCTTTATTTTCTATGGGATGAAACACAAAACTGTTATACAATATACAGTGCTCTTCTTGCTGTATGAAAATAGGATTAAAATGTAAATATTAGCTAAAACTACAGAATGTGGCCTTTTATTTCTGTCCTTTTCAGTCGGTTTTCAGTAGGCATAATCCAACATGCAGACTAGGAAACTTTCTATGATTGAAAAGCAATCAATTTGGATGCTAAAGAAATGAGGAACTCAGGTCAAATCAGAGTATAAAGTTGGGCATGTTCACACCAACAATTTGGAATGTCCCAAAAAGAAAGAAACCACTGTCTTCAGCAATCAATGGGCAACAACCAGGTTGGCCAAAAAAAATCATCCACAAATGATAACAGAAAAACAACCAGAGCTGTGAAAAACAACCCTAAAATGAAAGCAGCAAGCAGCATTTAGCGGGATTTAGCACGGAGCAACTAAAAGCCAGATTGCATATTCTTGTCAAAAAGACAAAATATCCAACTCATGTCCATACAGTGAGAGAAAAAATTATTTGATCCCCTGCTGATTTTGTACGTTTTCCCCACTGACAAAGAAATGACCAGTCTATAATTTTAATGCTAGGTTTATTTGAACAGTGAGAGACAGAAAAACAACAAAAATGTTATAAATTGATTAGCATTTTAATGAGTGAAATGTCTTTTATCCCTTCTCAATCATAAAGATTTCTGGCTCCCAGGTGTCTTTTATACAGGTAATGAGCTGAGATTAGGAACACACTCTTAATGGGAGTGTGCTCCAAATCAAGCTTAATCTCAGCTTGTTACAGGTAACAAGTTTAATCTCAGTTTGTTACCTGTATAAAAGACACCTGTCCACAGAAACAATCAATCAATCAGATTCCAAACTCTCCACCATGGCCAAGACCAAAGAGCTGTCCAAGGATGTCAGGGACAAGAAAGTAGACCTACACAAGGCTGAAATGTGCTACAAGACCATCGGCAAACAGCTTGGTGAGAAGGTGACAACAACTGGTACGATTATTTGCAAATGGAAGAAGTTCAAGGTGACGGTCAATCTCCCTCGGTCTGGGGCTCCATGCAAGATCTCACCTCGTGGAGTTGCAATGATCATGAGAACGGTGAGGAATCAGCCCAGACCTACACGGGAGGATCTTGTCAATGATCCCAACGCAGCTGGGACCATAGTGACAATGAAAACAATTGGTAACACACTGCCGTGAAGGACTGAAATCCTGCAGTGCCTGCAAAGTCCCCCTGCTCAAGAAAGCACATGTACAGGCCCACCTAAAGTTTGCCAATAAACATCTGAATAATTCAGAGGAGAACTGGGTGAAACAGGGGTATAGATGAAAAGACGTTGTCGGTATAAATATGCACCATATGACAAGATACAGTACTAATTAACTTTACAACATTATACACTATAGGCTATGATCAGTTGCTTTATCCCCCTGACCTGTGAAAATTATGAAACCAAGACAGTAGCCAGTGAAGAAGTCACTGAGACACCGAATGTACAGTACCAGCCAAACATTTGGAGACACCAAATTTTTCAAGCGTATTTCTTTATCTTTACTGTTTTCTTCATTCTAGAATAATAGGGAAGAAATCAAAACCAATAACACATTAAATTATGTAGCAACCACAGAAAGTGTTAAACAAATCAAAATATATTTATATTTTAGATTCTTCAAAGTAGCCATTTGCCTTGTTGACAGCTTTGCACACTCATGGCATTCTATATACCAGCTTTATGGGGTAGTCACCTGGAATGCTTTTCCAACAGTCTTGAAGGAGCTCCCGCATAGGCTAAGCATATGTTGGCTGCATTTTCTTCATTTAGCGGTCCAACTCACCCCAAACCACCTCAATTGGATCAAGGTCTGGTGATTGTGGACGACAGGTTATCTGATGCAGCACCCACTCTCCTTCTTGGTCAAATAGCCTGATTGACACAGCCCCCTCTGAACAATTGATATTGAGATGTGTCTGTTCAGCTTTTGTGTGCTGCAATCTCAGGTTAACGATTTCTGAGACTGGTAACTGATGAACTTATCCTCTGCAACAAGGGAAACTAAGGGTTTTAATTTCCTGTGGCAGTGCTCATGAGAGGCTGTTTCATCATAGAGCTTGACGGTTTTTGAGACTTCACTGGAAGAAACGTTCAAAGTTCTGCAAATGTTCCAGATTGACTGACCTTCATGTCTCAAAGAAATTACGGTCTGTGGTGTCTGCATATTTCAGCAGTTCCTGCCATAATATAGACTACTGCAGTACAGATATAATGATGGGCTTCTGTTTGCCGAACCTACCTTGTCACAACACCCCTGTTTGCCACAAACACTAAAAATAAAACATAAATCAGCAAATTAACCTTGATGGTTAACAAGGCAAACCTGTTAATTATAATGCATTATGGGTGACTATATCATGAAGCTCGTTGAGAGGATGCAAAGATTTTGCAAAGCTGTCATCAAGTCAAAGGGTGGCAATTTAAATACTTTTATTTTCTTGACATTTTATAAAACTGCATTACAAAGGAAGCAACCACTATATTTGCTATACTGGCTTTAGGTAGCAATATCCCGAGTTGTTAGAAACATAGAAAGTGCATGTCCCTAGTACTTCCAACAGCACCTTAACAAGTTATCTACAGCTTCATAGTCTGACCTCTGGGGAAATAGTCCTCCATATTGGTATTGGGAACTCTCTCTCTCTATTGGGCCTTACTGTGTCACAATAGTATAAGTAATCATCATATGTAATCATCATCATCTCTCACCAAAGGTATAGATGAAAATAATTTTTCAGTATATACACAACATATTATGAAATATCATCACTATAGGCTATACTAAGATGCTTTATGGGGTAATCAGAATACAAACTGAAACCAACACAGTAGCCTGTCAAGGAGTCACTGACACACCATATTTGTATTTTCCACTCAAACATTAGATCTGGAAGAAAGCAAGGAAAAATAGTAGTAGTTAGGTTTGCCTCATAATTTCATGGCTCTTGCGCTTTCTCCTTGCCATATATGCCATCTCATAGGTTTATCAATAAACATGTCTTACAGGTACAACATGTCTCCCATTACATAGAATGTTAACTCTGCAATACAAAAGTAGGACCATCAGCTAACCAGAGAGACTATTTACTTGCAATGCAATCCTCACAAATACTAACTCACATCATACTTAGTAATGTCAGACTATACAATATTAGCATAAGGCTAGGTTTCATAAAAATTACCATCAACGTTATTAACAGGGGCTAATAGCTAGTTAATTCAGTCTTCCGTGCTTAGCAAGATTCTAGATGGACATTGTTCTCGTTGATTCATTTTACTTTCAAACATGATAACAAGCAAACATATCTACAATCATTATATTTGTAAGCTAGCATCAGCTAAAGTATACCTGCTGTTTGGACCTCCTGGACTGTTTAGAAACAACACTCTACAACCATAGTTTTTACAAACAGTACAGTAACGTTAGCTTGTATTAACTAACTAGCATTAGCTAACTTACTAGCTGCACTTTTTAGCATCATCTATGCTTTAGCTAATACAACGTTAGCTGACGCCAATTAACGTTAGCTAAAGCAGAGTGGTGCTAAACTGTATAGTAACGTTAATTAATGTTAACTAACATGTAGTTGTTTCTAAATAAAAGTAGTCTGTTTGCTAGCATTAAATAGTACTAAGTAACTAGCTAATGCAATATAACATGACAGTACCATTTGTAAAAAGCTACTTACCTCAGCAGAATGTGTCCATTTGAACTGAAATAGTAACCTCATACTTGTAAGCACCTGAAATGGCAATGAGCTTGCTAGCTAGCTCAGCGACAGTAAAAGTCCTCAACTTTTTTAGAGAAGTGCCACACGCCCAACCAGTGGCCAGAATGATATGAAATAGTTTAGCTTGTTAAGGCAAAGAATCATTGTTTTCAGTGATGAAAAATAGCAGACAATGAGTGTCTCAGGCACCTCATTAAGTGTTTTACATTTTGAGAAATATTAATGTCTCTGAGTTATATTGCAGAGTTTTGGGAGTTTTTGTTTATAGCGTTTGAAGTATTTTTCACAAATTCAGAATTGCCGAAAGACCGTTATGTCTGAGTTAATGGGTCTCAAATGCAATTATGTTTCATATGAGGAGCTGGACTTTTCAAAGCTCTAACTCCAACGGGGAGAGCTTGGTTAACTTTCAAATGTGGAAAATCTTAATAGCGCCACCGTGTGGTTGACCAAAAAGTTGCTTGCAGTCATTTTTGTTATATCATCTTTGTCAAGATGTGTACCAAGTAGAATTATTATACCATTGTCCTTGTAGGAAATGTGTGCAAACCACACCTCACTCACTTTTGTTGCCAGCGGTTTAGACATTAATGGCTGTGTGTTGAGTTATTTTTAGGGGACAGCAAATGTATACTGTTATACAAGCGGTACACTCACTACTTTACATTGTAGCAAAGTGACATTTCTTCAGGGTTGTCACATCAAAAGATATAATCAAATATTTGCAAAACTGTGAGGGGTGTACTCACTTTTGTGAGATACTGTATATACATTTTAAAGACCTTCATCTATAGATGCCAATTTAGTTACGTTAATATCAGTCATTTGGTGCCATAGGAGCAGCGTTTCAAAAGTGTTTCTCAAATTCAAAATGGCCAAAAAACCATAACGGAAAAGTTAATGGATCCCAATTGGAAAAACATTCTCTTTTAGGAGATGGACCTAACTACTTTGTTCAGGGCTGTAACTCAAACGAGGTGAGTGTGGTGAGCTTGCCAGTGTAAAAAACCCAATATCGCTGCCGTGTGGTTGATTGAAAATTGCTGGCACTCATATTTGTCGTCCCATGGTTGTCAACTTAAGTGCCAATTAGAATTATAATACCCTTATGCCTTTTTTCTAGTATCTCCAAGTGGACAAATAGAAACATAATTCATAGATAAACTAAACTCACAACCCTGATCATATGTATCAAATGCAATCACACTTAAGATCAGTCATTTGATACTATAGAAGTAGGGTTTGAAGCATATTTTCACAAATTCCAAATTTCACAAAAACCATTACAGTGGAGTTTATGGGTCCAAATCGCAAATATGTTCCTTTGGAGGATTTGCACCTATATACCCCTTTTCAAGATTTTATATAGAGACAAGACATAATAGTGCACCCTTGTGTTTGACCGAAAAATGCTTACACTAATGTTTGTTGTCTCATGGTTGTCAACATACAGGTGCTGGTCATAAAATTAGAATATCATCAGAAAGTTAATTTATTTCAGTATTTCCATTCAAAAAGTGAAACTTGTATAATGTATACATTCATTCCACACAGACTGATATATTTGAAGTGTTTATTTCTTTTAATATTGATGATTATAACTGACAACTAATGAAAAACCCAAATTCAGTATCTCAGAAAATTTGAATATTGTGAAAAGGTTCAATATTCAAGACACCTGGTGCCACACTCTAATCAGCTAATTAACCCAAAAAACATGCAAAGGCCTTTAAATGGTCTCCCAGTCTAGTTCTGTAGGCTACACAATCATGGGGAAGACTGCTGACTTGGCAGCTGTCCAAAAGACGACCATTGACACCTTGCACAAGGAGGGCAAGACACAACAGGTCATTGCTAAAGAGGCTGGCTGTTCACAGAGCTGTGTCCAAGCACATTAATAGAGAGGTAAAGGGAAGGAAAAGATGTGGTAGAAAAAAGTGAACAAGCAATAGGGATAACCGCACCCTGGAGAGGATTGTGAAACAAAACCCATTCAAAAATGTGGGGGAGATTCACAAAGAGTGGTCTGCAGCTGGAGTCAATGCTTCAAGAACCACCACGCACAGACATATGCAAGACATGGGTTTCAGCTGTCGCATTCCTTGTGTCAAGCCACTCTTGAACAAGACATAGCGTCAGAAGCGTCTTGCCTGGGAGAGGACTGGACTGCTGCTGAGTGGTCCAAAGTTATGTTCTCGGATGAAAGTACATTTTGCATTTCCTTTGGAAATCAAGGTCCCAGAGATGGGAGAAAGAGAGGAGAGGCACAGAATCCACGTTGAAGTCCAGTGTAAAGTTTCCACAGTCAGTGATGGTTTGGGGTGCCATGTCATCTGCTGGTGTTGGTCCACTGTGTTTTCTGAGGTCCAAGGTCAACGCAGCCGTCTACCAGGAAGTTTTAGAGCACTTCATGCTTCCTGCTGCTGACCAACTTTATGGAGATGCAGATTTCATTTTACAACAGGACTTGGCACCTGCACACAGTGCCAAAGCTACCAGTACCTGGTTTAAGGACCATGGTATCCCTGTTCTTAATTGGCCAGCAAACTCGCCTGACCTTAACCCTATAGAAAATCTATGGGGTATTGTGAAGAGGAAGATGCGATACGCCAGACCCAACAATGCAGAAGAGCTGAAGGCCACTATCAGAGCAACCTGGGCTCTCATAACACCTGAGCAGTGCCACAGACTGATCGACTCCATGCCACGCCACATTGCTGCAGTAATTCAGGCAAAAGGAGCCCCAACTAAGTATTGAGTGCTGTACATGCTCTTACTTTTTACATTCATACTTTTCAGTTGGCCAACATTTCTAAAAATATTTTTTTTGTATTGGTCTTAAGTAATATTCAAATTTTCTGAGATACTGAATTTGAGATTTTCATTAGATGTCAGTTATAATCATCAAAATTAAAAGAAATAAACACTTGAAATATATGAGTCTGTGTGGAATGAATGTATACATTATACAAGTTTCACTTTTTGAATGGAATTACTGAAATAAATCAACTTTGTTATGATATTCTAATTTTATGACAAGCACCTGTATGTACCAATTAGAATAATAATACCATTATGACTGTTGGAGTTTTGTGCATATTTAAGCAAAACCACACCCGTGCACAAGTTCATTGGTAAATAGCGAAAATGTTTTTTAAAATACGAGCCTCATTTATATTACCTTTGATAAAAATCGGCCATAGATGCCAAATATGAAAGTACATGAAGATTGGTCATTTGTTGCCATTGTTGCTTTATAAGTGTTTTTCAAAAATAAAAAATGGCACAAAAAACATTAAGGGCCATGCTTTTTCATATAATGGTCTGCTTTATATAGATTTTAAAATCCTTTGTCCATAGATGCCAAATATGAAATTATGTGAAGATTTTTTCATCAGTTTTTAACAAAATCCCAAATGGCGGATAATCCAACATTATGGGTCCCATTGGCAAAAATTTTCTTAGTAAAGAGGTAGACCTATGTACCAATTTTCAAGACTCTAGCTCACATGGGGTGGGCGTGGTGAGCTTGCAGGGCATGGTGAGCTTCCAGTGAACTGCTGAAACCCTAATAATAATAATAATAATCTTTCAACCATGTCCCTATCATCCTGCACTCCACTCCACTGGCTTAACTTTGGTCTCTTGGCCATTTCCCCATTACAGGAGGGTAGCAACTGTTCAACCCCTTTCCCTAACCCTATCCTTTAGCCTGGCTCTCCAGTAGTGGATCCAGCATCCATTTGAAGCCAAGGACATCCCTGCCCTTTCTCTAAAAATGTCTGAGTCTCTTCTTTTTTATACATTATCAAAAATAATGCCACAGCCAATCCTTTTCTATAAGTAACAAAAATAAAATGTGTATTTAAAAATATACTCCAGTAATTAATTGAACATTGGACAATTAAAAAATACAGGACAAATCAGAGTGGGCACATGCCCTTTTGCCTACTCATGGTATGAGGCAACTGACCCTTTGTGGGAAATGTATCATAGCTCATTTAGAAAAACCTGCTACAGTGTTATGTACATCCCAACTCTTAGCTTAAGTTATTTTCTTCAACCGACATTTTTATGGTAGCTAACATTTAACTGAAACAATAATGTTGACGGATCCAAATAGAGGTGAGGTGAACGCAATCACAGCCTGTGAACTGGCTGCTTTCATCCATTAGTATTCAAGGCTGCTAGCTTATGGCTTATTTGAATTGCAATCTTATTGCGAGAGGGTCTTGACAGAGGGACCCAAAGACTGAGTCTTATAAACTCTAGTAGGCCACAGCTCTGCCTCTGCTCTGCGCCAACACAACAAGTCAATACTGCAGATTTAAATACATACAACCTCACTGCATCATTGAGCTTTATCAAGGATTCATGTCAATGGTGCCAGAAAGATTTCCTGCATTATTACATTACAACAATAAATAACAACTGAAGCAAACATACAGACAGAGCCATTGATGACCTTTTACAAGTGAAGGTATGTGGCTCTTTTCAGGTTAATGTTGTGCAAGTGTGTGCATAGCTGTTGTAAATTCCATGAACAATTCCTTAACAATATAGTTTGCCATTGCCCGCTAGAAATGACGAAATGCTATTCATAATAGCCAGGCTGACACGACCCACATGACTTACACCGTAGGGAGAGCTGTGACTCACTGGTCCGAACAGAACCTCTTGTAACTGCAATATTCCTTTTGATTGGTTCTTATTTAATAGGTATTTACATGTGCAGCAATGCACATTTCATCATCAATTCCACTAAGCCAGTGATTTTGGAAGTAAACATGATATTTTGGTTTTATGAGCCATTGCTCATAGATCATGATTTGTTCTATCTGAAACGGAGAAACACAACAACTGGTGCACATACCCTTCAAATTCAATGCATTTGCGAAACAAACACCAAACCCTTTCCAGGCTCTGCCACTAGGACTTGGAAATTCTGCTTATAGGTGGAATGTTTTTTTCTGATTATGAAATAATTTGATATCAGTAAAACAGAGACCCTTGGTGGATTGTAGACCATCCTGAATCTATCAGAAGGGATGAAAAACTGAACATAGAATCATAGGCGACGAGCACAGGCGGTGCCTGGCTGTTTCTCCCCAAGGCGTGGCTCCAGCCCCAAGAAAATAATGGGGGTGGTGGTAAAACAAGGCGGGGGCATCACCTCAGGACCGGAAGCAGCCAGGAGCTCCACCTCAGAAAAGGAAGTCGGTGGAGAAGCGGGAAGGCACAGACGGGCTAAGCCCTCTGGGAGACCCGACGCTGTGCCAAATCCTGCCTGGAACAGCTCCAGAAACTTGGCATATGACCACCGCTTCCACACCTCAATCCTTGTGAACTGGAGGGCCCAGCTCCACGCACTCCCATCTAACCACAACAGGACCCTCGCCACCCTGTCGTGGTCCGTCAGCTGGCTGAGGTGTTGGTCATACTGCAGAGTAAAGTTAAACGAATTGTTCTGGGTCTCACTCGAAGAGGTCAGTCTAGGGTGTTCCTCCGTTCTCTTAATTGTCGCAGTGTGTGAGGGTATGGTGGGAAGATATCTCGTCCTCCCCCCACCAAGACCACACCTCTTCACCCTGCCAGCCCTCCACTGGGTAGTAGTGGTGAGGCTCCCCTTTTCTCTCCCAGACTACCAGAGGATAATACTGTAGTAGAGACTCCTTATCTTCTTCTGGCTAACACAGTAGCTTCTCTATAGTTTAACTCTGCTGTGTCCTTAGCTGCTCGGTCATTCTGTTGCATTTTAAGGAGAAGCAAGACACAATCGCAAAGTAACACAAATAAAACATTTTAATTCAAAGATATACTTTATCAGGACAGGAAACTCAAATGTAACTAGAAACAATGACTGACCAACAGACCGGGAACGAGGGAGACTAAACTGGGAGATGATAAGGGGAAATGAGACACAGGTGAGAAGACTAAAGACAGGTGAAATCAATTAACTGAAGGGTTGAAAAACTGAATACAGAATCATAGGTGAAGGACAGAAGTACAAATGCCATCAACCTATAAATTTCCATGGTATAAACAACACATTCAACATATCACGTTAGTTTATGCTGTACATTTGAAGAATGAGCAAAAGTCATATTTACTGTTTTCATTTCAACTGAACATCATCTTCAAACAAATATGGACAATAGGATTTTCAGGGTTTGAGTTAATTCCAAACCAAATACATGTTTGTTGACAATCCAATGAAAATTGGATATCGATCTGACGGCTTTGCTCTGTAGGAAATGTTGCTCTGTAGATATAAATGCCAAGGCCTTTGTATGGAACACACAGACAAAGAAGTACTTTTAGATGACATTTTATTTGTCCTTGTGTCAGAGGACATATCACAATTGCATCCGACGTGTGTACACAGTGGCTGGGTAGCTTAAAGAGAAACCAGCATCCAGCCACTGAGACTGAAATCTTTACCAAGGGAGACATGTAAAGCCATGGGAGACATCTAATTTTTTGCTGCATCGCTTTTTCTCAGACAGCTTTCAACACTTTTGTTGCAGTTCCAGCCAAGAGAGAGTGAGCTTTCACAGGCTTTGATCTGGGAGTCTGTGGAAGGACTACTAATCCCGATGCATAGCAGGCTGTTCATTCATCTCACAGAGGAATGGATCAGACTATCTCTCATTCTACAAACACAGTACTGGGTCACACTGAAAGCACACGATGACATTTTAACTACAGCCCATGTCTTTATGCCAAAATGAAGGACATGTCAAATGAAATAGTAAATTGATTATGTTTATCTTGACAACCCTAGAGAACATGTGGAACACAAACGTATATATTTAATTTAACAGATACAGCTATATTATGGCTAACTAACTACATTATATAGTATATATAAGTAATTTCATTTCAGAATCTTGTTTTTGTCATTTTGGATCTTGCTAGTACTGACAGGATCATATAATTATTTGCTTAAGGTCAAAGTACCATACACATGCATGTTTGCCAGACAAAATCTCTGACTTGATTATGCTCACAGATGCCCAAGCCGCCACAAGGAGTCACTTGAGAACAATGAGGCAAGGCAACTGTATTGCTTAACCGTCAAAACTCACACAAAGCAGACCAATTGCAACAACTCCACAGGACATCTGGGCAAACCTGCAAACCAGATTCAAACCCTGGTTTTGCAATGATGCAGCTAACTAAGTTAACTGGCAGTGACTTAATTGCAATGTCTTTCAGGGGGCCTATCAATATTTTTTAAGTAAAATTAAAGTCAATCTCCTCTGTTAGTGCTTTATTTGTTCTGTAATGATATCAATATATTTCCTACCTTTCCTCAGGCTTAGGCACAATGGGTTCTGGGGAAAATGCCAACTTGGGAATCATAGATAAGGTAACCCAAAACATTTTGTTGACATTATCATTTCTTTTGACAGGAAAAAGAGTGCATAACCCTTTATTGCTCTGCTAAGACAGCTCTATAATCTAGAATTTCAATATTGTCATCTTCCCTGGTTCTCCAGTATGCACTCTATATACATATTTATAACTACATATCTGACCAATGATATATTTACAGTAACATACTCTACACCAACTTAAATGGTATTTTAATTGGCAGGAAAAGCGATGGAGAGTTGAAATTGAGTTAATACCAATTTAGTGTAGATCATTACTTGCTCGCTCGTTAAGGCACAAGTTATACCTTGCTCCATTCTAGGGTAAAAGGAAGAGGGACATTTTCTGAATCATTGAACCCTATGATTAAAATTAACATTCATGACAATGAGAGTCTGAGTTACTTAACAAGCATAACAAGCATAGAGGTCCTACTAGCAAATGAGAACAATATTCTCACATAGCAGTACTCAAAAAACTTTCCCCATCAGTCGAATACACAATTTCTAATACAAATGATACAATAGGACTTAAATAAGAGAGTGACATGGGGCCACAAAGAGGTTTTACATCCTTAAAATCTAACATATTCCCACTAGCTATGTGTCAAGAGAGGGTAGATTAAAAACTCTTAAGTAGAGAGCAACTCTTTTCATGCTTTCAAAAAGGCACAGTCTTACCCTCTATTCTTCCCTGAAATGTCCCCAGGTCCTTCGTGTATATAAAGTACTGCACTACATCTTCCATCATTATACCCTGTAAGATATAGATTAATAAAAAATTACAGGCGGGAAAACTTCTGTAGCGGGTGTTTAGGTCTGGGGATGGCAGAGTAATAATTACAAACAATAATAATACATTATATTTATATAGCGCATTTCAGGGACCCAAAGATGCTGTACAAAAGTGACATGGAACAGAAAACAAACAGAAACAAAATAAATACCATGAGAAAACAACAAAGATTGAGAGTGTAGGATTTGGCAAGGCTATGGGTAGGCGATTTTGAACAGATGAGTCTTGAGGCGTTGCTGGAAGATGGGGATAGTCTCAGAGTCATGGATGGTTTTGGGGAGAGAGTTCCAGAGACAAGGAGCAACGCTTGAGAATGCCCTGTCACCAAAGCCTTGGAGCTTGGACTTATGGATTATGAGATGTCCTGCAGTACTGGAACTGAGTGTGTGTGTTGGCTGATATGCAAGAAGAAGGTCAGAGAGGTAGGCAGGGGCGATATTGTTTAGGGGTTTATATGTCAATAGGAGGATCTTGTAGTTGATGCGTTGGGAAATAGGAAGCCAGTGTAACTCACAGAGGACAGGGGTGATATGTTGCCGGGACTGGGTGTGAGTGAATAGTATGACTGCTGAGTTTTGAACCATTTTGAGCTAATGGAGAGATGTAGATTGGATGCCGGTGAGTAGGGAGTTGCAGTAGTCAAGACAGGAGGTTGTGAATGCATGTATTAGGGTTTCAGCAGCAGGATGGGAGAAGGAAGGTCTGAGGTTGGCAATGTTGCGAAGATGTCTGTTTGACGTGCTGATTAAAGGAGAGTGAAGAGTCCAGAATGACGCCAAGATAACATCTGTGGGGGGATAGAGAAACAACGGTGTCATCAATGCTGAGATTGTGGTGACAGTTTTGGTGAGGGTGGATTTGGTTCCAATGATTAGAAGTTCTGTTTTGTCACTGTTTAGTTTGAGGAAGTTGTCCTTCATGCTTTTATTGCAGTCAGACAGTATTCAACATGGGTCAGAGGTGGGTTGGTGAGAGACTTGGTGGCTAGAAATATTTGTGTTTCATCAACATAGCAATGTAAATTTAGGTTGAAGTGACAGAGGATTTGACCAAGAGGAAGGATGTAGATGATGAAGAGTAGGGGACCAAGTACTGAGCCCTGGGGGACACCTGAGCCCTGGGGGACACCTTGAATGACTGTAGCTGAGTCTGAGTTTAGGCTAGTTCGGTTCGGTTAGTGAGATTTGAGCCAGGCAAGTGCAGTTCCCTCAACACCCAGCCCCTCGGGCTTGGTGAGCAGAATCTGGTGGTTAACGGTATCAAAGGCAGCACTCAGGTCAAGGAGAATCAGGATGTTGAGGGAACAGGCATCAGTAGAGAGGAGAAAGTAATTGACAACTTTGAGGAGTTCAGTTTCTGTACTAAGGATTGGCCGGAAACCAGACTGAAGAGGCTCATATAGATAATTTTTAGGAGGTAGGCTTGGAGCTGTGAGGCAACAATTCTTTCAAGAGTTTTTGCCAGGATGGGGAGGTTGAAGATGGGCCTGAAATTGTTAAGGATGGTGTTTGATGTCTAGTCCAGGTTTCTTAAGGATGGGGTGACAGCAGCAGCTTTGTAGCAGGAGGGGACAATACCGTTGGTGAAGGAGAGGTTGACTATCCTTGTGATGTGTGGACAGAGAGCAGGTATGGAGGCTTTAAGCAGGACTGTGGGAAGAGGATTGAGAGAGCAGGTAGTATTTTTGGATGTCATTATGAGTTTTGTGATGTAAGGGGACTCAACCAGACTGAATGAGGAGAGGTGAGAGTCAAGGGGAGCAGGTGGACAAATAGGGAAGTTAACAGTAGGTGGGGCTGTGGTAGATTTGTTAGATAGTGAGGAGTTGATTGTTGTTGTTTTTTTTGTGGTTTTTACTGCAAAAAAGAGTTGGCAAGTTTAGTGGAGGGGCTAGAGAGTGAGTCATTGCAGGGCTGAAGTCGTTTGCTGACAGTAGAGAAGAGGGTCCGGGAGTTCATACAGAAGCTGTTGAGTTTGAGATTTGGGAGGACCTAGCAGCACTGAGGGCATCTCTGTAAGCTGAAAGGTGGTGTTTGTAGGCTTCAGTGTGGACAGTGAGTCCCGATTTTCTTATGGTTTGGAGCTCAGATGTATACCAGGGGAATGAGGAGGTGAAAGCAAGATGTCTAGTTTTTAGTGATGCCAGAGTATTGAGGGAGACAGACATAGCAGTGTTGAGATGGTTAGCTTGTTCTTCAGGTGATTTGAAGGTGGAATCAATCGGAAGAGCAGAGCAGATGGCGTCTGATAGTTGGAGAGGCTCAACAGCTTTGATGTTATGAAAGGGGATTATGCACTTGTCAGTGAATTTTGGTACGTTGGAAGAACATTTGAAATTAATTATCCTGTGGTCAGACAACGGATATGAAGATGGAGTTATATGGGTAATAGTAAGGCCGACGGAGCAGATAAGATCGAGGATGCGACCTTTGATATGGGAGGGAAAATTAACATGTTGGATACAGTTACAACAGTCCAGGAGAGCGACGAAATCAGAGGTTAGTTTGAAGCTAGGTGAGTCAAAGTGAATATTCATGTCACCAAGCAGGAGAATGCGAGAGGAGAGTGCTGCAGCAATGGTGAGTAGTTCAGCTAAGTCAGAGAGGAATAAGTCATTAGCTTTTGGAGGACGATAAATAAGGATGATGGTCAGGGAGTTTGTTGATTTACAGGCAATATATTCAAATGAGGTGAAGGATGGAAGAGACAACTCAGTGGTTTTAAAATGGGATTTGTATAGTACAGCAAAGCCACCACCACGACCTGATAGCTAAAACCATTGGGAGTGGCTTGATTTTATATGAAAAAATCTCAGGGTGTTTGCCATGTTTCAGTTAGGAAAAGAAAGTCCAGCTTGTTGTTCAGTATTAAGAAGCAGAATGTAGAAGCAGAGTTGTAGATTGTTGTAGGTTGAAGGGAAAGTAGGCAATTATGCTTTACAGTTCGACTGGATTTATACGGCGGATGACGTGAGACCAGAGGAGGAAGGACTAGAGTTAACACACAGATTGCGGCGTGAGCCTCGATGTGAGTAGGCGCGTCTACACTCACCAAAGGATTATTAGGAACACCTGTTCAATTTCTCATTAATGCAATTATCTAATCAACCAATCACATGCCAGTTGCTTCAATGCATTTAGGGGTGTGGTCCTGGTCAAGACAATCTCCTGAACTCCAAACTGAATGTCAGAATGGGAAAGAAAGGTGATTTAAGCAATTTTGAGCGTGGCATGGTTGTTGGTGCCAGACGGGCCAGTCTGAGTATTTCACAATCTGCTTAGTTACTGGGATTTTCACGCACAACCATTTCTAGGTTTTACAAAGAATGGTGTGAAAAGGGATAAACATCTAGTATGCGGCAGTCCTGTGGGCGAAAATGCCTTGTTGATGCTAGAGGACAGAGGAGAATGGGCCGACTGTTTCAAGCTGATAGAAGAGCAACTTTGACTGAAATAACCACTCGTTACAACCAAGGTATGCAGAAAAGCATTTGTGAAGCCACAACACGCACAACCTTGAGGCGGATGGGCTACAACAGCAGAAGACCCCACCGGTTACCACTCATCCCCACTACAAATAGGAAAAAGAGGCTACAATTTGCACAAGCTCACCAAAATTGGACAGTTGAAGACTGGAAGAATGTTGCCTGGTCTGATGAGTCTTGATTTCTGTTGAGATATTCAGATGGTAGAGTCAGAATTTGGCGTAAACAGAATGAGAACATGGATCCATCATGCCTTGTTACCACTGTGCAGGCTGGTGGTGGTGGTGTAATAGTGTGGGGGATGTTTTCTTGGCACACTTTAGGCCCCTTAGTGCCAATTGGGCATCGTTTAAATGCCACGGCCTACCGGAGCATTGTTTCTGACCATGTCCATCCCTTTATGACCACCATGTACCCATCCTCTGATGGCTACTTCCAGCAGGATAATGCACCATGTCACAAAGCTCGAATCATTTCAAATTAGTTTCTTGAACACGACAATGAGTTCACTGTACTGAAATGGCCCCCACAGTCACCAGATCTCAATCCAATAGAGCATCTTTGGGATGTGGTGGAACGGGAGCTTCGTGCCCTGGATGTGCATCCCACAAATCTCCATCAACTGCAAGATGCTATCCTATCAATATGGGCCACCATTTCTAAAGAATGCTTTCAGCACCTTGTTGAATCAATGCCACGTAGAATTAAGGCAGTTCTGAAGGCGAAAGGGGGTCAAACACAGTATTAGGATGGGGTTCCTAATAATCTTTTAGGTGAGTGTATGTAGGATGCCAGACGAACAGGCATGCGCCATTACATCAGAAGAAATGCAATAGTTTTTGTTCATGTATTGTAGATCTTTGGGGGAGTAATACTTTGTTTGAAATAAAACTGCTAGTGGGAACCACAGTAGTGCTGGGCAGAGGATTGCCAAAAGGAGTAGACCGGAGTCAACCGACAGAGACATGGCATCAATAGTAGTTGAGTTAAAGTCACAGGGGAACCTGCCCTGCCAATCGAACGTTCAATCAGCCCACAATGCAGCCACCAATCATTTAGCACTATAGCAGCCACTGTCAAACCACTTTCTGAACAACAACACACATCAACAGAGAAAACCACAGAGAAAGTGGAGACCTACTCAGTGTAATTGACGGCTGGGGCCATGGCGATGGCAAACGAGTGGAGACCTGCTTGCCAGCGCGAGCGCCAGAGGGAATTGAACAAGTGCAGATGTCGTGAAGCTTGATAGGCATTCGGCATGTGCGGTAGCGGAGTTGTTGAGAAGAGACTTTAAAACGAGATGGAGAGTTCACAAAGGCAGTCCAATAGTGGTATTCCAGAGAAGGAGACGTGGAAATCCAACAGTAGTCTATTCCAGGACAGGGCAGAGAGTGTAGACAGGATCATGTGAGTTATCCAGTTGGAGGTAATCAGCAAAGTAGTCAAGACACGGATGATTAGCAGATGACAGGCGCGCCAGCAGCAGGCAATAAAAAACAGTAAAACAACTGAATGTTTTAGAGAAGACAGGATGAAATAGTTGAACAGAGTTAGACCGTTCCAGTGAGAAGCGGCAATCCAATGCAAAGCCAGCAGGTACCCTCAGCCGGAAGTAGAGACGAGAGTCATGTGACGATTGTGACAAATGTCTGAATAATAAAAATGATATACAGTATACTTATAGACAGTACATTACAGTAATTCACCTTAAGCATTGTGTAAAACTGACTAATGTTTCTTTTTAAGTTTACTTCCACCACAAATAGAATCTATGAACTCTATGGCTTTTGCCACTGGCCGTTTTAACAGCTTATTAGGCAGTAATAGGCTTACTAGTATCTATTAACTTACTACTTGGAATAATCATAAGAATTGAGCAATTTCTAGCGAGACTGAAAGTTTTTCTTTCTATCGTGAATGACATTGATACAATAACTGTCAATATAGGTGACAGATAACTGACTTTTTCGTCAAGTAAAAAGATGAAAGAATTGTGGAATCCCCTCCTCTTTTACTGCGTAAGGGGTTGTGATCTATATATTTGGTATATTACCCCAAAAAGCAGGCACGGATGCATACTTCAAAAATCCACCAGAAATAGTTGCAATATAACTGCAAACAGTTTTATTATTATTATTATTATTAACTTACTCTAAAGTAGCCAGACAAGTTTTTTTCTAACCTGAACAAATCCTAATGCATAATTTGTTTTGACTTCGGCAAGGCTTGAACACCAGGCCCCTGCATGACAGCCCATGTCTCTAACCACAACGTTATTTAACAAGAGACACTCACTCACCCACCCACCCACTCACTCACTCACTCACTGCTATTCTTGGCCGGCTCCGCTTACACAGTCCGGCAAAAGTTTAGTATTAAATACTGTGATGGCCTAAAGAAACCAATCAAATAATACATTTTATTTTTAAGCACTGTTGCATGACTTCTTAGCTTCAACTGTCATGAATTTACAGTAGTTGTTATGATTTTAAGCCCAATGCTTAAAGTGATGGAACTGTAAAAAGTGGGGACAGTTTTGCAGCCACTAAAGACATATCTTTCTAGCACCAATAAACAATGTTTCAAATGAAATCACTACGTGTCTCTGGGTATCGACCATTGTCTAGAGCAATCTTTATTAATTGTTGATTCCTGATGCTTGTTTTCACTTTCTCCATTGTTCCTGAATGTAAACTGGCTATATTAAAAATACAAACTGTGCTGAAATTTGGAAATCTATTTGGCACTATACATTTCTTTAATCTAAATATGGTTTCCAGCACTTTCAACAAACCACTCCTTGAGAAAATGGCCTCTGTCTGATGTTTTGTCATTTTTAACACAAGGAGCCTTCTCTGTTATGCAGAATAACTTTAGTGAGACGCAGTTAAAAGTTTTGCATTTTCATTTCAAATTGTGAGGCCATATACTAGTTTTACTAAAATCTACAACATTCACCTAATCACATGTACTGTAAAGATGGTACTTTTACCATTACAATGGTTTATTTTAAATATTTAGTCCAGGGGTGATTCATTTGTTGTTCAACGTTTTTAGCTATAAGATAACGGTGTCAACTTTCACATTAAATTAAAAAAATTATCACATGACCCTGTTTCTTTTTTGCCCTTGCAAAAAACTGGGATAAAAGTCTTAAATGTCGCTATGCAGCCTAACTCTGATCATTTCATGGCTCATCGTTGTTTACTCTCACCACTCTCTCTTTCTGTTCTCTTCCTGCTCTCCTTTTGCAGCCCTGGCTCCTTTTATGAAAACACATCTCTTTTGAATTTCAGAAGAATTGAGGAATATGGCCATTGTTGTTGGGGGTCTGTAAACAGTGAGCAGATGTATGGTACAAAATACAGAAGGTACCTGATTTTAAATCAGTAGTCAGCGCCAACTAGTCCATCTGTGCTTGGCAGAGAAGTCTCATCTCTGATGCTTGCTCATGGACTCCATCCTTCCCCATCTAAATAAAGTGATGTAACTATATTTGGTAAAGGATCATTATTCTGTTCATACAATGATTAATATAGTCCATTTACTAGTGATGAGTTGACTTTTTGATTGGCCCAATCTTAAAAGTGGGTTTTTTGTACTTTATAAATCAGGTAACATTTCTCTTATCAATTATCAACATATACAGTGGGGTGAACAAGTATTTGATACACTGCCGATTTTGCAGGTTTTCCTACTTACAAAGCATGTAGAGGTCTGTAATTTTTATAAAAAATCCAGAAAATCACATTGTATAATTTTTAAATAATTAATTTGCATTTTATGGCATGACATAAGTATTTGATCACCTACCAACCAGTAAGAATTCTGGCTCTCACAGATCTGTTAGTTTTTCTTTAAGAAACCCTCCTGTTCTCCACTCATGACCTGTATTAACTGCACCTGTTTGAACTCGTTACCTGTGTAAAAGACACCTGTCCACACACTCAATCAAACAGACTCCAACCTCTCCACAATGGCCAAGACAAGAGAGCTGTGTAAGGACATCAGGGATACAATTGTAGACCTGCACAAGACTGGGATGGGCTACAGGACAATAGGCAATCAGCTTGTTGAGAAGGCAACAACTGTTGGCGTAATTATTAGATAATGGAAGAAGTTCAAGATGACAGTCAATCTCCCTCGGTCTGGGGCTCAATGCAAGATCTCAACTCGTGGGGCATCTATGATCAGGAGGAAGGTGAGGGATCAGCCCAGAACTACACGGCAAGATTTGGTCAATGACCTGAAGAGAGCTGGGACCACAGTCTCAAAGAAAACCATTAGTAACACATTACGCCGTCATGGATTAAAATCCTGCAGCGCACACAAGGTCCCCCTGATCAAGCCAGCGCATGTCCAGGCCCGTCTGAAGTTTGCCAATGACCATCTGGATGATCCAGAGGAGGAATGGGAGAAAGTCATAGAGCTTTTTGGTCTAAACTCCACTCGCGACTTGTTTGGAGGAAGAAGAAGGATGAGTACAACCCCAAGAACACCATCCCAACCGTGAAGCATGGAGGTGGAAACATCATTCTTGGGATGCTTTTCTTCAAAGGGGACAGGATGACTGCACCGTATTGAGGGGAGGATGAATGTATCGCGAGATCTTGGCCAACAACCTCCTTCCCTCAGTAAGAGCATTGAAGATGGGTCGTGGCTGTGTCTTCCAGCATGACAACAACCCGAAACACACAGCCAGAGCAAATAAGGAGTAGCTCCGTAAGAAGCATCTCAAGGTCCTGGAGTGGCCTAGCCAGTCTCCCAACCTGAACCCAATATAAAATCTTTGGAGGGAGCTGGAAGTCCATATTGCCCAGTGACAGCCCCGAAACCTGAAGGATCTGGAGAAGGTCTGTATGGAGGAGTGGGCCAAAATCCCTGCTGCAGTGTGTGCAAACATGGTCAAGAACTACAGTAAACGTATGATCTCTGTAATTGCAAACAAAGGTTTCTGTACCAAATATTAAGTTCTGCTTTTCTGATGTATTAAATACTTATGTTATGCAATAAAATGCTAATTAATTACTTAAAAATCATACAATGTGATATTCTGGATTTTTGTTTTAGATTCCATCTCTCACAGTTGAAGAGTACCTATGATAAAAATGACAGACTTCTACATGCTTTGTAAGTGGGAAAACCTGCAAAATCGGCAGTGTATCAAATACTTGTTCTCTCCATTGTATAGATAATTTCATGATGATATTTTGTGCAAAACAATGTTCTTTGAAACATTTTCTTTCCCTTCTCAAACAGAGAATGGACACAATTCAGCGGATTTCAGATTCTAGCTGCTGATTGGAGAGATGTGTTTGTGTGTCTATAGCTATAAGAGGAGATAGCACTGTTATGTAATTATATATTTATACATATATATATATATATATATATATATATATATATATATATATATAAGAATACATTCCATTTGATTGATGTTTTCCGTAAAACCATAAAGGATTCAAATTAACAACAGCCATTTCCGTCATCTCTGCATTTAAAAAACAAGAGGTATATGAAACTGGTTTTATCATTCACATTTAACAAAGAAATCTGTTGTTTTGGATGTTTAATAATATATGGGTTTTTTCAAGGCCAAAAAGTGAAAAGTTCTTGACATGCCCTTCATTTGAAAAATGATTTGTGAGGCAAAAAATATCTCAAAACAAATAACAACTGAAGATGGCTGTAGCACAGGTCTGGCACAGCATGAGGGGTCAGTGGGTCACAGACTTCAAGGAGCCGTTGCATTGAGAAAGATGTTGACCTTTTAGCACTTGCCTTTTCCCATTAATAAAGGTATTTAGAAAAATGATGTGATGTGACTATCATCTATTCCTATTATTGCAATGTATTTAGAAGAACATAAACAGTATGAAAGTAATCCTTTCCCATAAAGGCAATATTTTGGGAAAAACCATCAAGTTTCAAGGTTTATTTCTCAAATGCATCCCAAACAACACAGCGTCATCCTGCAAAATGAAATTCTTGTGACATGACACCCGACAAATACACACAGCAAAAAATATATCAAGAGAATAAAGCAATAATATACATAACACTGTACATAGCAGCAGTTTAAAAAGAGTACTATAAACTATCAGCAATATTTGTAGTGGTATTGAATATTGTAGATATGGCGAGTATGGCAGTAAAATACATAAACAATTTAAACTAGCATAAATTTTACACTTGGGAGATGGGAGAGTATGAACAGTATGGTAGAAGCATTGAATATTATAGATACATATCAGTGCAATATGCTTATGAAAGGTACATGCAAAGGAATATTCTAATGCCCATTAAAAGTACCTGAAAGGACCTCATAGCAACTGGAATGTTCATGTGTGATCAGTATGATCATGGATCATTGATACTGGTTGAGGAGCCTTATGGCCTCAGGGAAAAAACTGTTTATGAGTCAGGAAGTGTCTACCAGATGACAGCTGTGTGAACAGACCATAAGCCTGGGTGGCTGTGATCTTTGATGATGTTCTGCGTTTTCCTCAGGCATTGTGTGTGGTAGATGCCTTGCATGGAGGGGAGAAGGCAGCCAGTGATGTGCTCCACAGACTTTACCACCCTACTGCGGTCTGTAGTACCAGGAAGTAATGCAGCCTGAGAGGATGCCTTCAGTTGTCCACCTCTAGCAGTTGGCGACAGTTTTTGCAGCATGAAATAAAATAAAATAGAAATGTATACAAGGGAATCTATAGCATTATTTGCGGCCCCTATTACAGCCTTGTAAAATATAAAAATCAAATACTCATATATTAACAGAAGCAATTACAGTAAGCACTAAATATGTACTTTGTAAAATATTTACATGTCCTTATGGACTGAACATCAAGCATAAGGCTAATTTGTGTTTGGACAGATTTACATTATTTACAAAAAAGTATCATGTTTAGTACTTGGTTGATTTGCAAGCAATGATTTACTGAATTCTGTGACCCATAGTTATCACCAGACACTGGTTACCTTCACTGGTGACTCTCTGCCAGGCTTGTACTGCAGCCATCTTCAATTCCTGTCTACATGAAGTAAAAGGCATGTGCAATAGGATTTAGATTGAGTGATTGACTTGGCCAGTAACGACCAATCCACTTTATCACCCTAAAAAGCTCCTTGGTATCTATGGCAGTGTGTTTAGGGCAAATATGTACTCAAGCAACTAAACCTCAAGAGCAAGTGGAGTCCCACATCCTTTATGTTCAGTTCATGCCGAGCTACATGTCCCTATGGCTGAATATAAGTCTAGCCACAGTCCAATTCCTGTCCACAACGGTCAAGTCAAGAGTCAAGTCACAAGTCTCTACAGCCAAAGTCTGAATTATTGTACTTGACTCAGTCTTGCCAAATGCTCATGTCAGAGTCAGTGGGACCATAAGTCAAAATAATGCAATGTATGAAGTTGTATAATGATAGAGATGTATTTAGTGATTAAATGGTATACATTTTCAGATTTTTTCTGTGCCACCAAATGTTTAGAAATACACCTATGGGAGTGGTTATGTTGCATTATGTTATACATTTTGTCAACAAAACTGAATTAATAGAATTGTATGATACTGGAAAGGACAGGGACGAACTTGAGAAAAACTATAACTTCAGAAAAAAAGTAACTGTGCAGACATAGGTCCCCTGAAGAATTGGGGACCAGGGCCTTTGTCTCCTGGTCCAGGAGTGACGATATTCCCAGCTCTACCCACCATCAACCTGCAAAGGAAAACAGGAAAGAAGAAAATAAGAAGACACTGCAGGAAGGTATTCCCCCTTCATAAAGCAGGAAATGCACAAAACATTACAAAATAGGCCCAGAGAAGCACAAAAGAGAGCATCAGCGACAATGCACCTTGCTGTGCATTTCCACCCCAGGACAAAACCCATCCTGTCTGAGCCAGCAACATCTTCCAGTAAGATGGCATTATTATTAGCCAAATATGTTTCCATCTTAACTAAATCTGAAACAGCCTGTTAAACGTAAGACAACAAGTTACCATGACAAAGCTGAGATGCATTTCTTCTGTTAGGAGTGGCAGTAAGCAGAGAGCAGATTTGACCTGGAATGTTTGGGAGTGGTTATAGAGTTAGGACTTAATCACCCTAGTCAAACAGTCATTTCATCTTTGCTTGAGATTGTGTCAGATTTGTTTGTGCCAACTCCGCAGCCTCAAACTGGTATCTAAAACCATTCATAGAAGTGAACTAATTCTGAGGACATTCTGCCACTTTCCAGCTGTCTTGACACATAGTCCCAAAATCTAAGTGGCACTACCATCTGAACAGTGGGATCCCCCACACAACCATTGTGCGGCATCCACTTCCTCACCAAGAACTGCCCCTGCAGGAATTACCCATATGCAACACTTTCTAACTAATCAACAGAAAGGGCTTGCTTAAACAATTGGTATAAAGTACAGCGCAGTAGACGGCATCTTCTTCACAAGATGCTCACCAGAAACAATCAGAGGGATAAGCTCAATTGGATCCTATAGATATCCTTACATGTAAAAATTTCAGCATCAGTTTTAGATGCATTTTTGGCCTCAAGAATAAGATATGAACATCTTTAGGCAGATCTACGAAATATCATCATCCTCCCCCATGAAAGGTAGCAGAGAAGCTACTGGAGGCGAATAAACATCATGCCAGACACGCCCACCAGCCAGTTCATTCCCCTAGAATGGGCAGCAAAGGGACACACCCCCAACAAAACCTCACCCCACAACAGACCTGAGCTGAGCTCCAGATTGTGTAGGGGAACAGACAATGTGTATAATTCTATCCCTTAACTATCCCCCAATATTTTAATTGTGAACTTTTGTCCACCTCCCACTAGAGACAAAAAAATTCTGTTTAATAATTGCTGTCGAAACATTTGGTTTCCATTGCTCATGGGATGCAACAGGACTAAATGACGTGTGGAGAGGTACAGCCAAAGCAGCAGGTTTCACATACTGGTCAGTCCCTGGCAACTTGAATTTACTTTAAGGACTTTACAATCCTTTTCCAATGACCACAGCCTTTGCAATAGTTAACATTTTATTAAAAGCAACTGAATCACAGTCAGGGTGATAAGATGGCCCAGTGCCTGACGTGGTTTATCTAGCTGGGTGAGCCTAGAGAAACTCCCCCAACGGCCCCACCAAACTCGAGCACGCTCCTCCACAAATCTTCCTAACTAGTCAGCACAGTCTTCTGCCAAAACCATATCCTCAGATATCATTTTCACTTTGCGTTCGGTAATACAGGTGGCTAAATGATTAGGTACTGTATCCTTACATTTCTCTCACATAATTAAGTCACACTGAAAAGTCTTCACTTTAAACTCTAGTGCAAACTCAACATTGTCAGCTTTCTTCAAAGCTATACAATGCTTGAACATAAAAATATACCTTGCAGTCAGCCACACTACAGTACGTGAGGAATATGCCTCCTAAGGTTCTCCCAGTCAACATACACTGCAACATTATAGTGCGGTCAGTATCAGGTTAAATCCTATTGTCAGCGACCCGCTCAAACAATAAAATGAGGACGACTTATTACAATTTATTTAGTTGAATGTTACAAAGAAACGAATATCTAACAACCACTGAACACATTAGCTTTACCCTTTAACCCATAAGCTGTTGTCAAACAAACAGCTATACAGGCTACATTATACCTTGATTAGCGCTAACCAAATAGCAAAACTCTAACAACAACGTCTTAGCAAAAACCCAGGGAATATTTCAAACAAATGGTCGAGACTCTGTATCTCACAAACCGGCTCTTAGACTGTGACTAAAAATAGGAACCACGGGTCAGTGAAATGATGACAATGGACATTAATTAACAAAAATCTAAACTACAAGACAAACAGAAGTACAGTGCTGTTTAAATGTATGTGACCCCTACAGGGATGTACATTACTTATTGTATAAAATATTAAAATAAACTCTTTATCTAAACATTCCTTATAAAAACATTAGAAATAAAGGACACCAACCAAATGTGATATATTTTCATTGTTTTTGCCGGACCGCGTAAGTGGAGCCGGCCAAGATGTGCAAATGTCACCGACCGACCGAGACCAACTGACTGACCATTGTTACATAGCGTGGTGGTTAGAGATGTGGACTTCCATACAAGCGACGAGTGTCCGATCCTCGCCTCTGTACAAAGGAAGTATGCATAAGGATTTGTTCAGGATAGACAAAAACGTTGCTGGCAACAAGCTTCAGTAGCTATGTTATAGTAAGCCTAAAATAAAACTGTTTATGGTTATATTGCGAATATTTGTGGTGGATTTTCAAAGTACGCAACCGAGCATACTTTCTGGGGTAATACGGACCACAACCCTTTGCGCAGTAAAAGAGGAGGGGTTTCCAGGATTTTCTTGTCTTTTCACTAGACTAAATAGTCAGTTATCGTCATCTATATTGATAGTTGTTGTATCAATGTTGTTCACGAAGGAAAGAAAAACAAACATTCTGGTGCCATGAAATGGAATAGCTTTGGCGACATAAAGTTAATCTTCATCAGCAATTGCTCAATTCTTATGACTATTTCAACTAGTAAGTAGATACTAGTAAGCATATTACTGGCTAATAAGCTGTTAAAACGGCCAGTGGCAAAAGCCATAGATTTCATATATGCTATTTGTGGTGGAAGTAAACTTAATAAGAAACATTAGTCAGTTTAACACATTGCTTAAATATTCAAACTTGGCGTGGTGTTAATGCATGACAAAATGATCTAATGTCGAGATGTAATTTTATGACGAGGTAGTATGTCCCTCCAGTAATCTTTTTCTAATCAAATGCGTTGAATGTAGTGTATCAACCCTGTTATACATGTTGTTGGTTTGGATGTTAGCTGATGTAGGGAACTAGTTTGGAGAACCGTAGAATTTTTGACTAATAGGTTTACCAATGCAGAACACTCTACACATATACAGCTTAGTGAAAGCCCCTCACACAGGAGACCCCGGTTTGAATCCACTTCAACAACATTTATTCCTTCTAATCTCAGGCCAGCTGAACTAGGCTAACCTGGTTCGTTTTCTTGTTTTAACAAATGATTAATTAAAAAATTCAGATTTCCTATGGGCAAAATCCCCTTCATTCGATAGCCTGTGAAATCTTAATTAGCAGTGATAACTTGGAGTAAACATATCCTACAACAACTAATCAGGCTCTGACATATTCTTTGAGGAAGTAAGGTTTGAGGGCCAATCCAAAACACAGATGTTCTTTCTCCTGAGTCATTCTTTCGTAGATTTGCTTGAATGGCTTGGGTATTTGTCTTGTTGGAAGACCCATTTTTAACTCATAGACTTTATCTCATAGACTGATTTCCTGACATTATGTTCAAGAACCTCCTGATATACCTCAGAATGGTTTCCTTGAATGTGTGCAGTCAGCCAGGTCAAGAGGAAAAGTAGAAATCTTCCTCCTGCCATCATTCTGGTAAATGTTAGGTGTTAGTCTAAACTTGTCTCATAATGGCCAGCTTGACTTGCACGGACACTTCTTTTGTCCTCATGTTTTCAGACACCAGCAACAGTCCAAATGCAAACCCTGTTGTTGGCATGAAGGTGGCATCTAATTGTAGTTTTCAACACTGTTAAGATTCTCTGCAACTCTTCAACTGTATTGAAAGGCAGTTTGACATGTGTCTAACAGGAAGTATGGGGTGACCACGTGTTTAAGAAAATATTTATTTCTTGTTTAATTTTTTCTTTTAATAATTTGAAGGTAAGCTTTCTGCCAATCAGCCTGATAATCATGCATACTTGTTCATACATATGTGGTCATGACATTTCTTCTCCAAGATAAATGAGCAGAAGTTTCATTTAATTAGAATTTGCCATGGTAATAATGCTACTTAATAAGATTTCTGTAGTTTTACTGTGACTTCTCCGGTATCCACAGTTGCTGTCAGTTCCATTTGCAAGGTTGGTCTGTATTTTTCTTCACAAGTTGTCAGGCTTTCACAATGATACTAATTTCCCGGAAACTGTTAAACATGCTTTTAGCTCTATTGCCTCTCATTATAACATGTGAACAAGATGTCCAGACATGACTGCCTAATTGCTTTGGGAGCATATTCATAATTCACTCATCTATTCAAATGAGTGCTTCTGCAGGGCACTATGACATCCGTTGACAATACTTAAATGCTACAGAATGGGTGGATGATATAGAACCCAATTACAGCATTCAGACATGCTTTGACAGGATTAATGTAAAGTAAGGGAGAACAACAGTCTCAAAAAAGTCTATAAGAAGTACTGGAGAGAGTTGCACCCAAAAGCTATACGTACATATACAGTGGGGAGAACAAGTATTTCATACACTGCCAATTTTGCAGGTTTTCCCACTTACAAAGCATGTAGAAGTCTGTCATTTTTTATCATAGGTACTCTTCAACTGTGAGTGACTGAATCTAAAACAAAAATCCAGAAAATCAAATTGTATGATTTTTAAGTAATTAATTTGCATTTTATTGCATGAAATAAGTATTTGACACATCAGAAAAGCAGAACTTAATATTTGGTACAGAAACCTTTGTTTGCAATTACAGAGATAATATGTTTCCTGTAGTTCTTGACCATGTTTGCACACACTGCAGCAGGGATTTTGGCCCACTCCTCCATACAGACCTTCTCCAGATCCTTCAGGTTTCGGGGCTGTCGCTGGGCAATATGGACTTCCAGCTCCCTCCAAAGAATTTCTATTGGGTTCAGGTCAGGAGACTGGCTAGGCCACTCCAGGACCTTGAGATGCTTCTTACGGAGCCACTCCTCAGTTGCCCTGGCTGTGTGTTTCGGGTCGTTGTCATGCTGGAAGACCCAGCCACGACCCATCTTCAATGCTCTTACTGAGGGAAGGAGGTTGTTGGCCAAGATCTCGCGATACATTCTTCCTCCCCTCAATACGGTGCAGTCATCCTGTCCCCTTTGCAGAAAAGCATCCCAAGAATGATGTTTCCACCTCTATGCTTCACGGTTGGGATGGTGTTCTTGGAGTTGTACTCATCCTTCTTGTTCCTCCAAACATGTCGCGAGTGGAGTTTAAACCAAAAAGCTCTATTTTTGGTCAGACCACCTGACTTTCTCCCATTCCTCCTCTGGATCATACAGCTGGTCATTGGCAAACTTCAGACAGGCCTGGACATGCGCTGGCTTGAGCAGGTGGACCTTGCGTGTGCTATAGGATTTTAATCCATGACGGCGTAGTGTGTTACTAAAGTTTTAGATTCCGTCTTTCACAGTTGAAGTGTACCTATGATAAAAATTACAGACCTGTACATGTTATGTAAGTAGGAAAAATTAGACCTGCTAAAATCTGTATATATAGTTGCTGTTAAATTATTAAAATAATGAATTACAAATAATTGCATGGTCTTTTGTAGTTAATTATAATTTTCGAATGTGTTCAATGTCAATTTTTATATCTAGTCACAGTTGTCCTCGATAGAGCCATCGGATGTCTTTCAGCGATGTCCCCATCAGCAGATATACTGATAAATAATACAAGGCATCTACATTTGTCCTCTTTATAAAAGAAGACAGCTCTGAAGCCATTACTTCCTCCTCTGCCATAATCCCTCCCCTTCCCTTCCATGGGTTTTTATAAACTTTAAAGCGTGGTAGACAAGATAATGCTAACTACCCAAATTCGAGGGTTATAAAGTTTACATTTTCAAAAATTTCCTCCATAGGTGACTTGTGGGTTTACTGCACAATCTAACATCTTTGAAGGACATTTTTTAAAAGGTCAACATTGGAACTCGCAACTGACATTTATCACATAAAATGTATAGGGTACGTACCTCAATAGACTGGGGTTTTGCAACTTTTTTTTTTTGCTGTGTCAGAACATTTGGTTTCCACGTACAAAATAATAAATATGTTCAGTCAAATCACTTCAGTTCGGGGAAAAGTAAACCCTCTAGCCCGAACTTAGCTGAGAGTTACATGCATAGAGAGACAGACCAACGATTACTTCAAGCTGTTTATGATCTTAAACTAATCTTAGGTATCCCTTAGCTATTTGCTTTAACGGTTTATTGAAAAATGTATACCCAAACTGGTGTTTTTCTTTAGGAACAATTTTGTATTACGTTTCAAGCTAGAAATCATTTTTTTGCCTTCACTTGATAATGGTTAAAATTATGTATGTGAATGTTTAGGCACAAATGTCTGCAAAAACTAAACAACATTTCATAGCTACAGTACAGTGTTTTTGGGAATATGCTCCTGCCACTAGCTGCTGCACTGTGCATACGTTTTTAATGGACCAAATGTCATGAACACCATATTGTCAGAGAGTAGGGACTACGTTTTCTTTGTTAAATTACGTCTTTACTAATATCCCCATAAAATAGGAAATCCTGTACTAACCTGTTTTATATTAATTCTGCTGCCTCTGCATTGGAGCCCAGCTCTTTAAAGTAACACATCAGTGAATTACAGTAGTTTAGTAGTTTTTCTATTTACAACAGGTGCGAGAAATTGTATTATGCCTGTGCCTCCTAATTGAAGCTCAACGACATAACTGACTAAGCAATTAGAAAAGTACATCCACAATCAACAGAGTCAACCTTCTGCAGTAATCAGTGAATTGTGTGGTATATACTTTTACTTCTCTGAGAGATGATGTGTTTAACTGTAATTGTGAGTCCACTATACAGCTAGCAGTGATGAATACTGGGGACATGCTCCACTGTATCATTATGAGCAGATGACACCCTTATCTGTGGAGGCTGTTCAAGTCTAATCAAATCTCACTTCTTCAAGTACAATAATCTTCCAATTTTCCTGGGCTTGATCTGAGTAAATCTCTAGTACAGCCTGAGTGAATGACCTTGGAAGGCTATTTTTTGTAATTGTTATTATTGTTTTATTTTTTTATGTACTGTGTTGGAAAGAATTTCATAAAATTCTGAGCTATATTGTTAAATTTATGTGAGGTATTTTGTTTTGTAGACATGGTGTAGTCCTGGTGTAGACATGGTGTAGTGGGTATACTTGTAACAGTCCCAGCCGGATGGGACTGTTCTGCTTCATGTGTCCTTGGTTTGTCATGTCCTTGTTTGGTCTTTCCTGTTCCCATTTCAGTTAATTGGTTTATTCCTTTCACCTGTGTTTAGCCCCCACCTGTTTCTGTTCACCTTGTTAGTCCATGTATTTAGTTAAGGCATTTTCTCCCCGTCCTTGTGTGTGTTGTATTGGGATGTTCCATGTTTCTGTGTAGTTTATTTTGTTTCAGTAGTGCTCGGCACTCTGTTTTGTTTCCCTTTTTGCTCATATTAAAAGCTCCTTCTTCGACCCTGCATTTGCCTGTGCTCTCCTTCAAATGTTACAATACTCAGGTTTGGTCAAAAGTCTTACAAAAGGCTGTTTGTCAAATGAAAGGCACTGTATGTGAAAACATTTATGGCCTGTGTTTTAAAGAGTTGTGACGTACACTCAATGATCTAATGGAGTTCTGTGTTCCTAACACTGGTTAAACAACATCAGAAGTCCACTTTTTGAGGTCTTAGCTTTAACCAAAAGGTCATAGATTGAATCATTGAGCAAGCAAGGTGAAAAATTTTGTTCTTGAGCAAGGTAGTTAATGCTAATTGCGTCTTGGGCCCGTATCATGGCAGCTCTTCAGAATTTTGGGAAAGGTTTGGTCAAATGCAAAAACCAAATCTTCTTTGGACCATACTATAACATTTCCCTTTCTCATTTAAAAATTGTCTTGCTAGCTTAAAACAAGACATTGGCACATTGATAATCTTCTGTTAAAAACTTAAACTGTAAAATAAATTCATTATATTTGGTTGCCCCTTAGAAAAAAGAACACTTGACAGGCTCATATGTATTGCCAGCCAGGTCTCATTGGAATACGTGAACTATTTTACTTAAATATTTGACAGCCAAATTCATAAGATATTTTATGTCAGGTAAAGTAATAATACGAAACGTTAGTAATAAAAAAGTTATAATACTGAATATAATACAATTCACAGTGACTTGAACTTACCAAGGTCAGTACAATATGTTACAAGTTTTTTTTTGTTATCATAACCCAAACCTTAACCCTTTCCTTAACCCCTTTGCTGTGATACCTAACCAAACCTTAACCTAACCTTTGTCGTTTTTAAACCTTACCCAAAACCATAACCCCAGTGCTGTGATATCTAACCTTAACCCAAATCTTAAGCCTAACCTTAACCTCAGTGCTGTGATACCTAATGATAACTTCATCATCATCATCATTTTCTTCCGCTTATCCGGGGCCGGGTCGCGGGGGCAGCAGTCTAAGCAGAGATGCCCAGACTTCCCTCTCCCTAGACACTTCCTCCAGCTCTTCCGGGGGGTCACCGAGGCGTTCCCAGGCCAGCCGGGAGACATAGTCCCTCCAGTGTGTCCTAGGTCTTCCCCGGGGTCTCCTCCCTGTGAGACGGGCCCGGAACACATTCCCAGGAAGGCTTTCTGGAGGCATCCGAAAGAGATGCCCAAACTACCTCAGCTGACCCCTCTCGATGTGGAGGAGCAGCGGCTCTACTCTGAGCTCCTCCCGGGTGACCGAGCTTTTCACCTTATCTCTAAGGGATCGCCCAGCCACCCTGCGGAGAAAGCTCATTTCGGCCGCCTGTATCCGGGATCTTGTTCTTTCGGTCATGACCCAAAGCTCATGACCATAGGTGAGAGTAGGAATGTAGATTGACCGGTAAATCGAGAGCTTCGCCTTGCGGCTCAGCTCTTTCTTCACCACGACAGACCGATACATCGACCGCATTACTGCAGAAGCTGGACCGATCCGTCTGTCAATCTCTCGTTCCATCCTTCCCTCACTCGTGAACAAGACCCCTAGATACTTAAACTCCTCCACTTGAGGCAAGCACTCTCCACCAACCTGAAGTGGGCAAGCCACCCTTTTCCGACTGAGGACCATGGCCTCGACTTTGGAGGTACTGATACTCATCCCCACCGCTTCACACTCGGCTGCAAACCGTCCCAGTGCATGCTGAAGTTTCTGGTTTAATGATAACTTTAACCTTAAAACGCATTATTACAAATCCTTGCTAAGGCCATAACTCATCCTTCCAAAACAATTATCCCTGTATGGAGCAGTGAATAGGACACTCATATGTGAAGCCATCTGTCACCGGTTTGAGATATTTGTTTTGTTTACATTTGTAATATATGATACGTTTTCGTAGCATTCGTAACACATGATAACATGTTGTCTAGCGTTCGTAACATGTTATGTTTTAGCCAACTCGTAATGTATCATATGTTTTGGTAGTGCATTGTAATGTAACCTAACATAACATAATATATCATAAGATATCGGGTGCCATAGATTTACATACATTAACTATTATATTACAATGAGACCAGGTTGCTATTGCTCCACTAAAAAATGCATAGTTCACTGTAAACCCTAATGTATTTTTTGCTCAAAAGTTTCTACTAAGTCTAACTCAAAGTTATAGAAATGTTCCTAATGAATTAACTTCTATGTTATACTTTCATTTACATGTTTTTAAGTTTTAAATGAAAATTATATTTTGGAATGGTTTCATTATCCTTTTTTGCATGTAGATTGACTGATTAATCCATTTTAGCTACACAGATATCAAATGCACACATTTGTCTAAAGTAATCCAATCATGTATTAAAATAAATATTTTGCACCCGCTACTAAAATGATTGTAAAAATGACATAGAAAATTAATCTTCCTGTCAAAACATAAATTGGAGTTATGCATTCCATTGCAAGCCAGTAATAGAATTGTGAAATTCTGGTAAAGATCTGTGAATTTCCTAAAAGTTCTGATTTTTTTTTTAACCATAACTTTCTGGACACAGTAGTAGTATTTTAATCTGACAGTACAGTGTATTTTGAGGACATCTGAAATGAACAGTCCGAGTGGAGCTGCAAGACTTCAAAATAAGGATTAATGGGATATGTTAAGTATTCACAGTTGAATATTTAATAACAGTTGTCAAGGGATTGATATGATGGAAAATGAATGCGTTCAATAACCATGTCTCTATCATTAATGAATACAGTCATGGGTGGTAACTCTAGAATTCACTTGAATGGGAAATGCATACTGGGAAATATATATAAGTATGGCTTACTATATTACACAATTCATTCATGCAAATATAACTCAAATCTGAAACCCTGTTTATGTTCAACAAAAAAAAGTTGTGCTTTCTCAATAATTTAATCAGTATGCAATGAAAATATACAGTGATGGAAAAAAATATTTGAGCCCCTGCTGATTTTGTACATTTGCTCATTGACAAAAAAATAATCAGTCTATAATTTTAATGGTATGTGTATTTGAACAGTGAGAGACAGAATAACAACAAAAAAATCCAGAAAAACGCATGTCAAAAATGATTTGCATTTTAATGAGTGAAATAAGTGTTTGATCCACTCACAATCAGAAAGATGGTTGGCTCCCAGGTGTCTTTTACACAGGTAACAGGCTGAGATTAGGAGCACACTCTTAAAGGGAGTTTTCCTAATCTCAGCTTGTTACCTGTATAAAAAAACACCTGTCCACAGAAGCAATCAATCAATCAAATTCCAAACTCTCCACCATGGCCAAGACCAAAGAGCTATCCAAGGATGTCAGGGACAAGATTGTAGACCTACACAAGGCTGGAATGGGCTACAAGACCATCGCCAAGCAGTTTAGTGAGAAGGTGACAACAGTTTGTGCGATTATTCGCAAATGGAAGAAACACAAAAGAGCTGTCAATCCCCCTCGGTCTGGGGGACCTCAAGACCTCACCTCATGGAGTTGCTATGATCATGAGAACAGTGAGTAATCATCCCAGAACTACACCGGAGGATCTTGTCAATGATCTCAAGGCAGCTGGGACAATAGTCACCAAGAAAACAATTGGTAACAAACTACGCCATGAAGGACTGATATCCTTCAGCATCCGCAAGGTCCCCCTACTCAAGAAAACACATAAATAGGCCCGTCTGAAGTTTGCCAATGAACATCTGAATAATTCAGAGGAGAAATGGGTGAAAATGTTGTGGTCAGATGAGACCAAAATCGAACACTATGGCATCAACTCAAATCGACGTGTTTGGAGGAGAAGGAAAGCTGCCTATGACCACAAGAACACCATCCCCACCGTCAAACATGGAGGTGGAAACATTATGCTTTGGGGGTGTTTTTCTGCTAATGACAAGACAACTTCACTGCATCAAAGGGACGATGGACGGAGCCATGTACCGTCAAACCTTGGGTGAGAACATCCTTCTCTTAGCCAAGGCATTGAAAATGGGTCGTGAATGGGTATTCCAGCATGACAATGATCCAAAACACATGGCCAAGTCAACAAAGGAGAGGCTCAAGAAGAAGCACATTAATATCCTGGAGTGGCCATATCAGTCTCCAGACCTTAATTCCATAGAAAATCTGTGGAGGGAGCTGAAGGTTCGAGTTGCCAAACGTCAATCTCGAAACCTTAATGACTGAAGATCTGCAAAGAGGAGTGGGACAAAATCCCTCTTGAGATGTGTGCAAACCTGGAGGCCAACTACAAGAAATGTCTGACCTCTGTGATTGCCAACAAGGTTTTGCCACCAAGTACTAAGTTATGTTTTGCAGAGGGGTTGAATATTTATTTCACTAATTAAAATGCAAATCAATTTATAATATGCGTTTTTCTGGATTTTTTTGTTGTTATTCTGTCTCTCACTGTTCAAATAAACCTACCATTAAAATTGTAGACTGATAATTTCTTTGTCAGTGGGCAAACGTACAAAATCAGCAGTGGATCAAATATTTTTTTCCCTCACTGTACATGTTTAACTAACCCCAAACATAAACAGTGGAGAGAACAAGTATTTGATACACTGCTGATTTTGCAGGTTTTCCCAATTTTTATCATAGGTACTCTTCAACTGTGAGAGGCGGAATAAAAAAAATCCAGAAAATCACATTGTATGATTTTTAAGTAATTAATTTGCATTTTTTTGCAATTACAGAGATCATACGTTTCCTGTAGTTTTTGACCAGGTTTGCACACACTGCAGCAGGGATTTTGGCCCACTCCTCCATACAGACCTTCTCCAGATCCTTCAGGTTTCGGGGCTGTCGCTGGGCAATATGGACTTTCAGCTCCCTCCAAAGATTTTCTATTGGGTTCAGGTCTCATTAGACTGGCTAGGCCACTCCAGGGCCTTGAGATGCTTCTTACGGAGCCACTCCTTAGTTGCCCTGGCTGTGTGTTTCAGGTCGTTGTCATGCTGGAAGACCCGGCCACGACCCATCTTCAATGCTCTTACTGAGGGAAGGAGGTTGTTGGCCAAGATCTTGCGATACTTTCATCCTCCCCTCAATACGGTGCAGACGTCCTGTCCCCTTTGCAGAAAAGCATCCCAAGAATGATGTTTCCACCTCCATGCTTCACGGTTGGGATGGTGTTCTTGGGGTTGTACTCATCCTTCTTCTTCCTCCAAACACGTCGTGAGTGGAGTTTAGACCAAAAAGCTCTATTTTTGGTCAGACCACATGACCTTCTCCCATTCCTCCTCTGGATCATCCAGATGGTCATTGGCAAACTTCAGACGAGCCTGGACATGCGCTGGCTTGAGCAGGGGGACCTTGCATGCGCTGCAGGATTTTAATCCATGACGGCGTAGTGTGTTACTAATAGTTTTCTTTGAGACTGTGGTCCCAGCTCTCTTCATGTCATTGACCAGGTCCTGCCATGTAGTTCTGGGCAGATCGCTCCCCTTCCTCATGATCATTGATGCCCCACGAGGTGAGATCTTGCATGGAGCCCCAGGCCGAGGGAGATTGACCGTCGTCTTGAAATTCTTCCATTTTCTAATAATTGCGCCAACAGTTGTTGCCTTCTCACCAAGTTGCTTGCCTATTGTCCTGTAGCCCATCCCAGCCTTGTGCAGGTCTACAATTTTATCCCTGATGTCCCTACACAGCTCTCTCGTCTTGGCCATTATGGAGAGGTTGGAGTCTGTTTGACTGAGTGTGTGGAAAGGTGTCTTGGAGAATTGATAATTTATGTACCATTTCTAAAGAAAACATGAATGTGCAGGCAAAACACGTCTTATGAGAATCACATTCAACTGTAGGTCATAACAGAATGGCACAATCATAATACAAAAAATGCAACAAAGAAAAAGATTAACTGACCCCTGTTCAAAAGTCTGCACACCCTTAGTTCTTAATGCTGTGTAATTGCCCCCTGCATCAATGATGCAGTCTTTTGCAATAGTTGTCTATGAGGCCCCGAATTCTTGCAGGTGGTATAGCTGCCCATTCATCTTGTCAAAATGCCTCCAGGTCATGCAAAGTCTTTGTAGTGGAGATGCTTGCATGAACCGCATGTTTGAGATCTCCCCAGAATGGCGTGATGATATTAAGGTCATGAGACTGTGATGGCCACTCCAGAAACTTCACATTTTTCTGCTGTAACCACTGGCCTTGTGCTTAGTGTCATTGTCGTGCTGGAAAGTCCAAGAGCATCCCATGTACAGATTTCATGCAGAAGAAAGCCAATTGTCTTCCAGTATTTTCTGATCACATGCTGCATTCAGTTTTGGCTACCTGATTTTGTCTTGGTATCAAGAGATCCCCGAATTCCCACTTCTTAATAAGTGATTGAACAGTACTTCCTGGCATTTGCAAGGCTTTTGATATCTTTTTATATCCTTTTCCATCTTTATAAAGTTCCATTACCTTGTCACGCAGGTCTTTTGACAGTTATTTTCTACTCCCCATGGCTCAGTAGTTAGCGTGCTCAGTCCATCCAGGTGAGAGCAAACAAACTCATTGAAAAGCACGTGGGAAAATGTGTTATGGTCTGATGAAACTAAGGTTGAACTTTTTGGCCATAATTCCAAAAGGTCTGTTTGGCACAAAAACAACACTGCACATCACTCAAAGAACACCATACCCATAGTGAAGCATGGGGGTGGCAGCATCATGCTTTGGGGCTGTTGTTCTTCAGCTGGAACCGGGGCCTTAGTCAGGGTGGAGGGAATTATGAACAGTTCCAAATACCAGGCAATTTTGGCACAAAACCTTCAGGGGTCCGTTAGAAAGCTGAAGATTAAGAGGAATTTCTCATTTGAGCATGACAACGACCCAAAGCACACATCCAAATCCACAAAAGCATGGCTTCACCAGAAGCAGATTAACATTTTGGAATGGCCCAGCCAGAGCCCAGACCTGAATCCAATTGAACATCTGTGGGGTGATCTGAAGTGGGCTGTGCACAGGAGATGTCCTCACAATCTGACAGATTTGGAGTGTTTTTGCAAAGAAGAGTGGGCAAATATTGCCACGTCAAGATGTGCCATGCTAATAGACTCCTAACCAAAAAGACTGAGTGCTGTAATAAAATCAAAAGGTGCTTCAACAAAGTATTAGTTTAAGGGTGTGCACATTTATGCAACTAGGTTATTGTGAGTTTTTTATTTTTCCCCCTCAAAGATTTCAGTTTGTTTTTCAATTGAATTGTTCACGTTATAGGTCACATTAAAGGTGGAAAAAGTTCTTACATGATTTATCTTTGTCTCATTCTTTTACATCACAAGAACCTGGCATTTTAACAGGGGTGTGTAGACTTTTTATATCAACTGTATGTATATGTATGTACATACAGTACATATATATATATATATATATATGCATTGTAACATATTTAGAAGGAAGGCATTATGAAGCATTTAATAAGCCAAACATATTGTGAAGCGGGACCAGTTGGGTTCAGACACCTATTAAATACACCCCTTTCAGTTACTTAAATAGATATTTCATTTGATCAGTTGTCTCATTGAGATCTTTGTTCATCCAGCACTTCACAGAGGTCTGCTAGTATCTCAACCATATAGAAATAATCCTTCCCTAGGTAAATAAAATATGTATGTAAAAAGGCTGTTATGGTTATGGCAGAAGTTCCCATTTATACCACAGAGTATTCCTGTTCAGTGATACGGTCTTCTTTCTAAACTAGGCATAACTAATGCAAATTTAATTGTTTTCTAGCCTCAGTATTCCAACAGTCACTTGTAGCCTGTAGTCCTGGAGGAATTTGTTCCACGTATGAGATTACATGTTTTGGTGAAGATGTCCCCAATTCCCTAGAGACTTAGTTTTAGAAAAATTGTGGTATTGGAGGATGGCCCAAGATCGTTTTTCCGCATCATTTCACTCTACTCTCAGGCTGCGTTCTGCTCTGAGGCTAAGCAGCATGCTAGTGGAGGAAGAAGGGACATTACTGGAGTGGCCCTGCTCCATAAACAGAGAGAACCCCCCCTTCTCTCCCTTTCAAACAAATACAAAAAACCTGGTCATAAATAAAAGATGCAGACCTAGAACACGAAAGACCAGAAACAGCTGTAAAAACCGGGTTATGCCCCCCAGCCTAAGGCCATTGCTGTAGTTCATGCTGTAGGTGTGTATTCTTGTGCTGTAGGTGTGTATTCTTGTTTTCACAATGAGCTGTGAGTGAACAACAACTTATGATGTAATTCTTCAGAATATATTAATTCAAATTATAAGTATGCTTCTTTATTTTTTGCATGCATCGTTACGGTTAGAATCAAGAGGCTGTCATTTTGCATTGTTGCTGAAAGGGCATTTTACCAAGTACTTTGTAGAGGAATATATAGTGTACATAGAAGGTAAAACATGCAGTGGATACATGCTCATGGTGTTTGACCTACAGTGTCAAGGCTGCCATCTTATAAAACATCAGCAGCAGTACTGCTGCCCACTGCGAGTCTTTGTGAAAGTAGCTTTATTTTCTTTCAGCCACAGTATTGTTTTCACTCTGCATGCTAATGTGCTGGAGCAGATATTATTGATCACTTTAAAAGCTTTTAAAAAAACGTATTTTCCTCAGCTCTTCCAAATCTTGTTAGCGGATCATTTGTGCAAGCACTATACATCATAAACCGATTCTCATATCTCCAAACTGCTTGAAATACATCAGCATTTTTCAAAAAATTCTATATACAGTACAGTTAAGAAACATCAATGGACCTCCAACACACACCATATGACACTATTATCCCTAAGCAAATCACCACTACCATACTATATAGCAACATACAACTCACTATGAACAATGCAATGAACTATTATCATACTAAAACAACTGTTATGCAAACCCTGCACAAAATCTTCTATATTTACAGTACTAAACGTACAGGTATGGGTAGCCCTTGAGTTTTAGCTGAGTGAATATCATGCTCATGTGTACAGGGGGAATGCAATAAGTGGAGATAGATTTACTCCCTTCACAGCTTGTTCCTCCCAGAAAGGTTTTTACCCTAATGCCCAGCCATCCACACAATGGCCCCTCTGTTTAATACAATTAATAGCCATTAGTGTTATTCCAGTTTTGTTTTCACCTGAGAAACTTTGTACAAATAAAACTGCTCACGGGTAACTAACAGCCTTGAGTGGATATTGTTTTATGTTTCTAGCTGTAAGAATAGTACCTCAGCACACAATTATATAACAGGCAGTAGCACCCAAATTAATGATCTGTTTGATGATCTGCCACATTGTTATTTTCTAAAGAGAAAAAGAATGCCTCAGATTTGTGGAAGACATCGAAACATGACCACATATCATAGCCTATTATCATATTTATTTGTGGTTGAGATAAACTATACAGTGTGAAATGCAGATTTGAAGCATGCACAGCTATTTCATTTATGGGGGTGTGCTGTATTCATTAAAATAACATTGAAATATGACAGATACGAGTGCTATGGCCAGGTGATGAAGACAGAACAATAGTTATAGCACACATAAAAGATACAGCCTTAGCAACCTACCTCCCCAGAGACAGATTAGTGTTGACCGATGATCACACATCACTACTGTTTCATCTTCTTGATTAAAAATGTATTGAACTCACCTGTTTTGTGAGCTTGACATGCTGTTTGAGAAACTGAGCATAGCTATAAAATCCACATGAAAAGATATCAGAAACATCATCTATGTAATCCTATGGAAAAGAACCAATAGTCCATAAAAACAGTATTCAAATTTGCAGGCTATTTTTAAAGGTTGTTTTTAATAAGCATTCATGCATCTTAAACTTACTCATTAATAGCTATGTCAATGCCAAATTCACCAAAGACTAATCTCCCCAAAAAATTCGTATTAAATCTTATCGTATAGCAATTATTACACAGTTAAATGTAGAACAAACCAACATTTGGTGAGTCTTTGCCAAAATCAAACTTATATTCTGGTAATTATAAAACAGTATGTCCAGAAGTAGACATAAACCTATACTTCTTAGTGAAACTTCCTTTTGCTCTCTGAAAAGACTAAGGAACCAACCACTGATGAATTTTACAACATTAAATCCAATTGACATGTATTGAAATACACACCCTGCAATAACATGAGTCCCTTTATCAAATTGTATTTTAAGTGATAACATAGTTCTGGTCAATTTCACAGTTTTATATTTCTGACAATAACATAGACAGGCATCTGTGGAGAGCATGGGCTTTGTGATGTGGCTCTGAGCCTTGCATTTGATATAACGGGTAAAAGAAATAAGAACACAGACATTTGTAGGTTTCAAACCCCTGATCTAAAGGAACTGTCTAAACATGATTATGATGGCATAGTTATTTCCTAATAAATATTTTGTGCCTATAGCAATGTCATTACATTGTAGTGACATATATTGACATATAGAAATGTCTAAATAAAATGTTCAATCAATCAAATGTATTTATAAAGCCATTTTTTCATCAGCAGATGTCACAAAGTGCTTTTACAAAACACCTGGCCTTAAACCACAAGGAGCAAACAACAGTAGTTTTGAATTTCAGTGGCTAGGAAAAACTCCCTAAGAATGCCAATATGTAGGAAGAAACCTAGAGAGGACCCAAGGTCAGAGGGGTGACCAGTCCTCTTCTGGCTGTGCCAGGTGAACATATTAAGATTACAGTTGTAATAATTGTAAGACCTTAGGACTGAGACACTGTGGCCCTATCTGGGGGAGGCTATTTAAGCCTCTACACTGACATTTGAACAAACCATGATAAGGCAGTGTCACAGTCAAGTAGGCTTTTTAGTAACGAAAGCAATCTAAAATAATATGTCAAAGTCTGAACATGAGACTCCTGCATTAAACTTTCTTCTTGATTCTGAGTGGTTGGTCAACCCTCAAGAACACATTGTGAAATGTGCGGCTTTAGGGAATTATAGTTTCATTAGGCAAATACATAATTTAGTGTGGAAATAGAATGACACATTCCTTTTGTTGAGCAGAAGTTTAATGAAATAAAGACAATTAAAATCAAACTAATAAAATATATAACTCCAAAATATTTGATTACTGTAAAGTAAAAAAATAATTATTATTATGTGATATGCCCTGCAGTAAATTGCAGTCACATAAATTGTCAATGTCAGGCAAAAGGAAGGTAATGCCTGAGGGAGGAAAGGTGTGTGATAAGGAAGGAGTTGAAAAGACAGTAGACAAAATGTCCCTCCTTGCCTCACAATGTGTGAAAAACAGAAATCACTGGAGGCAACATAACTAACCCCACAAGTAATTGTATGCCTTTTCTTGATGATGCATTTAATGTAGGGGTGTGCCGAGTACTCGGACAAAGTAAGTAGTGTTACGGATATGATTTGCCTGCTATGATTATGATTTGATTACTTAATATCATTATCATTAAGGATAGTTCCTGAAATCCAGACAATCTCATGTCACGCACGTTGCTGTATGCTGACCCCTCAATTGTCTGATTCTGTTATCAGAAGACTCGGGCGGGGTGTTCGTTGAACAGAGGGTGGGACGAGCATACTAAATGTTATAATTTTTTTTATATTAACAATGTGTGAGTAAGTGAAAGAACATCAGATATACACTAATTAGTGGCTTCACTAGCAGTTAAAACATTTAAAGCGAACTTCCGGATTTTCCAATCGTAGGTACATCCGATTATGAGTATCAACCATCAACAGACTCGGTTATGGAGTAGGATGAGATTGGCGCACCGTTAATTTTAATGTACGACAAATATATGAATTTCTAAAAAACATAATATAAAAAATCCTCAAAGAGCAATAGGCGCATAAAATGCATAATATTTTTTGAAATATGTTCAAAATTGCAATATAAAGTAGGCAAAATTCCATGTAAGTTTGTTTTGTTGGAAAGAAAGATGAAAAGAGTACATGGAGTTTAGTACACTACAGTCAGCCAGACGAACGGCCTTCAGGCAAATAATGTTTATTTTTTAGGCAAAAGAGTCACCTGAGATGCTGTACTGTACCAGAATTTCTAATTAAACTATTTAGCAGATCAGCAGCACAACATGCCTATATGAAAAATAATGTCTGAGGCATAATAAAAATTAGGGCTGTGAAAGTAAACGTGTTAACATGTGCGATTAGTTAAAACTACTTAACGCCGTTATTTTTTTGTTGTTGTTGCCATTAACAAATTTTTCTTGTTAGAGACTCAGAATAATCCATATTTATCCTTTGACTGGGGTGGAATCTGTCACTTGCTGATTTGTGGCAATGTACGGCTAACTTCACTGACACTTGCGTTGGAGTTGTCAGGAACGCTTCCCATGAACTTTCTTTAATACAACGATGGAGAGTAGCATAGGCATTCCTGTTGTGGATGGTGTTTACTCGCCACCTTCCTAACAGCACGTTAGTACTCGTATATTAGAACACACTCTGCGCTGTTCCATGTTATTGGAAAATACATTATACAGTAAAAGAACAGCCATGCCTCCCCTCTCACCCTTTTCTGAAACTTGTCCGGAGACAATATGTGTGCGCGAATCCATCTGTTGACCTTACTGTAGCATATGGTAAGTTATGCTTATTTTATGTTGTTGCTAGCTTAAGCTAAGCATTACAAGTTGTTGTCAGTTGCATTTCTAACTAAAATATATTAACCTATAAAAGCGGAATCAAAAACTTTCTTGCTATGCACAAATAAATTACAGATCTCTCCTGTTCAATATTTGTTGATAAACATCTCTAGCTACCTTGCCTCCCTTATACATTTGCCTGTTTAAGTAACCTACCTTATTGCATTTGTTTGAATTGGGAAATCCATTTAATAAACATATACATATTTTTGTGTTTGTATAGGACAAACTTATTTAACTGAAAGCCTCACGAACATCATATGTTATGCGGAGCATAACACGTCTACAGCAAATAACGACACACAAGGAACACTTAAATAGGGACTAAAGAAGGGGTTAACAAGACACAGCTGAAAGCAATACACTAAGGAGACTGAACATAGAAACAGGAAAACTAGAACCAAAATACACAGAACATAGACATTTTATGACTGGGTGCAGGAGGCAGAGGAGGATTGGGAGCTGGTGGCAAAAGATGAGGAGGGGGATCAGGAGGAGTGGGACCAGGAGGAGCGGGAGGAGAGGCAGTGGCCCAGCCACAGGATCAGCAGGAAGATGCGGTGGCCCCACCTCGAAAGCAGGAAGAGGGGACAGACCCGCCTCAAGAGCAGGAAGAGGCAACATCCCTGCCTCAAGAGCAGGAAGAGGTAACAGTCCCGCCTCAAGAGCAGGAAGAGGCAACATCCCTGCCTCAAGAGCAGGAAGAGGCAACAGTCCCGCCTCAAGAGCAGGAAGAGGCGACAGCCCTGCCTCAAGAGCAGGAAGAGGCAACAGTCCCGCCTCAAGAGCATGAAGAGACAACATCCCTGCCTCAAGAGGCAACATCCCCGCCTTGAGAGCAGGAAGAAGAGGTGGCAGTGGGAAGGGGTCGTCATCCCACCCCTCTGGGTACCATCACTGGGTGATGGTAGGGGCCCTCCTCCTCGAAACCGGAATCCGGCCATCCAAGGAGTTCCCATACCATCCACCTATGTTGCATCCTTGTTTGGTTTGTCATTCTGTCACACTTGTAGAAGGCAGGACACAGGCACAGTGGTATCAAGCAAACGTAATTTAATTGAAAGCCTCACAAACATCAGACATCACGCAGAACATCAAATGTCTACAGCAAACAATGACAGACAATAAACACTAGGACAGGAGGAAATTAAATAGGGACTAAACAAGGAGTTATGAAAGACACAGGTGTAAGCAATACACGAACGAAACAGAACATAGAAACTGGAAAAGTAGAACCAAAACACACAGAACCTAAGAATGCAACGACTGGCACGACACAGTGACTGGCCGTTACACAGACAGCATTTTGTTGTGGCCAAACATCTATGAGAAAAGCTAATTGTTTCTAGGCCCTCATTTATACCCTGTTCTGACTACATTTTAGCCTAAAAAATTGCCAAAACCATGAAAAGAATAGGTGTGATTCAGCGTTGGGTAACATGCCTGTAGCTTTCCAGATAGGGGAGCAGATATGTTTCATAAAGAATCCTAAAATAGCTGTTATTGTACATGGTGCCCTGATCAAGAGCACAGTGGTAGGAGATGGTAGAACTGTTAGATCAGAGACAAGCAATTTACTCTTTCAATTTACAAATAGGTTATGCCAGTCATTGTAGTGATTTCAGGGGAGAAATTTGAGGACCAAAAGATGGCTCCTGCACTTATTTAATTTAAAATCAAGCACCGACTCCAGTCATTCCAGGACTCTGATGATATCTTCTTGCAAGCGCTTGTTCTCATCACAACGTGTGTAAATACGCCAGATCATACGCGCCGATACCGTGGGTGCTCCGGGGCTCGAGCACCCACGGAAAATAGCGAGCACCCATGAAAATATATATATATATAAATGGCGTGCGCCTATGAGCACCCACGGAGGAAAACATAAATCGGCGCCTATGCGCCAGATGATATTTTTACGCAGTGTCGTTCCACTACTGGATGCAGAAAAGTAGTCATCGCAACAGGCACTGGCAGCTTATTCATAGTATAAAAAGCGCAAAAATATGAGCGACATCTGTCACAACGTAACAGAGTGCAAAATGTTTTTGTGAACAACGCTTTTAACTTTTGCTCAGAGTTGTGTTTTCACAAATGTCATCAATTTCAGTGAAGACAGTCACAACAGAGTGGAATCAGAAGGCCCCCTACTGGGATGAGTATACTTTGTGAAATGGACGTGTCATACTGAATAATTGCTAAAATACAGTCCAATGCTGCTCAAATCTGAATGGTTGTTCATTTCACAAAGGTACCCATGTTACTTAGGTTTTGCCATTTTCCAAATAACTCATAGACCCACAAATATGTTGATTATTTATCGGAATGGAATATTGAGTATTATACAGTTCCACATGATTATGGAGTGCTTATTATCTATTAATCTATCAGTTGGCAAAAAGCCACTTTATTACAGACACTTAAGTTTGTATCGCACAACAAGATAATTCTTTCACAAAAGTAAATGGTCACATCTCAGCAGGCCCACACTGGAAAACTTTCTGGGTTGGACACAAGTCCCTGGGAAACAGCTCAGATGCGTCTTGGTGGCTGGATGAGCCGGAAAATAAATGCCAGCAAAACAAACAGTGTTAATATCTTTCCTAAAGTTAGTGTCAGTGACCAGATGGGGAAAAAAGCCTCAACCTCCCCTCATTTCTCTGTCTGCGCGTGCCTGATCAATCTCATGTTGATTTTAGAACATAATTAACATAAAGTGTCCTTTGATGTAAAGTGTTTATGACTGGGTGGGTTGCTCCACATGGCCCTCTAACAACGCCACAGAACCGCAGCCCCCCTTAATCCATGGGTCCTGCCTATCGCCACAGGTTGAGAAAACGTTGTTAGATAGTTCCAACAATATTTTACATGGCAATATGAGATTGTTTTGCTTGACTGTGAGAACTAGTCCTCCCAGGGTGTGCAGCGGTCTAAGGCGCAGTTTCGTAGCCACAAGCTGACCACCACAGTGTAGTGTAGGGCTGTCCTGCAAATTGGCTGGCATCACGTGGGGTAGGGGAACCCATGTTCAGCAGGGACTTCCCAGTCTCAATGTGCTTTTGCAACTCCCTCTGGTGGCTTGGGCCCCTTCACATGCACTGACCCACGTGACTTCCTGGTTAAAATAGCAGCATGGGAGAAAGCAGGATGTCTTGACACAGATGCCTGGAAGAAGGCTTGCCATGGTCTACAACTGTCCTGAATTAGTTGACCCCTGTTGTGATGAGACAGAGTTTACAATTGGATACATAACGAAATTGGGAAAGCAAGAAAAAGGGGTAAAAAATAAAGAAAAGTTAAGCAATTTCTGGTGATAGTTCAAATGCAAACCATGGGATTATATGATTATGGGCATGAAATTAATTAAACTACTGACACAATGCATAGTAGTGAGATGTAACATCTGGTTCCTATTATGGCTCCCGTACATCTTGTGTATGAGTGGAAACTATACAACACCATACAAGGGTAGAATGTACAATGAAGATATACACTATATACACCAAAAATATGTGGATACCCCTACTAATTATTGAGTTCAGGTGTTTCAGCCACACCCATTGCTCACATGTGCATAATATCCAGCACAAAGCCATGAAATCTCCATAGACAAACACTGGCAGTACAATGTGTCGCACTGAAGTGCTCAGTGACTTTAAACGTTTCACTGTCATATGCCACCTTTCCCACAAGTTCATGAAATGTCTGCCCTACTGCCCCAGTCAAAAGTGCTCTACCTGTGAAGTGGAAAAGTGTAGGAGACCACATAAACTCAGAGCGGGGCTGCCAAGTGCTGTAACACATACAAATCGCCTACCATCTGTTGCATCACTCACCACAGAGTTCCAAACTGCCTCTGGAAGCAACATCAGCACAAGAACTTTGTGACAGGAGCTTCATGAAATGGGTTTCCATGGCCAAGCAGCTGTACACAAGCCTCACATGTGCAAAGCCACTGGTCTATGGAGCAGTGGAAACATGTTCTCTGGAGTGATGAATACTGCTTTTCTATCTGGCATTCTGATGGACGAATCTGGGTGTGGTGGATGTCAGGAGAATGTTACCTACCGGAATGCATTGTGCCTATTGGTGGAAGAGGGATAATGGTCTGGGGCCATGTTTCAGGGTTTGGGCTAGGCCCCTTAGTTCCAGTGAAGGGTCATCATAATGCTACAGGATACAAAGACATTTTAGACAATTGGGAAAGGCCCTTTCCTGTTCCGGAATGACTGTTCCTGTGCACAAAGTGGGATCCATAAAGACATAGTTTGACAAGGTTGATGTGGAGGAACTCGAATCGCCTGCAGAGGACCCTGACCTCAAACACACTGAACACCTTTGGGATGAATTGGAAAGGCGATTGAGAGCCTGGCCTTCTTGTCCAAAAGTTTTCCTACTTACAAAGCATGTAGAGGTCTGTTTTTTATCATAGGTACACTTCAACTGTGAGAGACGGAATCTAAAACAAAAATCCCGAAAATCACATTGTATGATTTTTAAATAATTAATTTGCATTTTATTGCATGACATAAGTATTTGATCACCTGTCAGTTTTTCTTTAAGAAGCCCTCCTGTTCTCCACTCATGACCTGTATTAACCTCACATGTTTGAACTTGTTACCTGTATAAAAGACAACTGTCCACACACTCAATCAAACAGACTCCAACCTCTCCACAATGGCCAAGACCAGAGAGCTGTGTAAGGACATCAGGGATAACATTGTATACCTGCACAAGGCTGGGATGGGCTACAGGATAATAGGCAAGCAGTTTGGTGAGAAGGCAACAACTGTTGGCGAAATTATTAGAAAATGGAAGAAGTTCAAGATGACGTCAATCTCCCTCGGTCTGGGTCTCCATGCAAGATCTCACCTCGTGGGGCATCAATGATCATGAGGAAGGTAAAGGGATCAGCCCAGAACTACACGGCAGGACCTGGTCAATGACCTGAAGAGAGCTGGGACCACAGTCTCAAAGGTCCCCCTGCTCAAGCCAGCGCATGTCCAGGCCCGTCTGAAGTTTGCAAATGACCATCTGGATGATCCAGAGGAGGAATGGGAGAAGGTCATGTGGTCTGATGAGACAAAAATTGAGCTTTTTTGGTCTAAACTCCATTCGCTGTGTTTGGAGGAAGAAGAAGGATTAGTACAACCCCAAGAACACCATCCCAACCGTGAAGCATGAAGGTACAAACATCATTATTTGGGGATGCTTTTCTGCAAAGGGGACATGTCGACTGCACCGTATTGAGGGGAGGATGGATGGGGCCATGTATCGCGAGATCCCTTCCCTCAGTAAGAGAATTGAAGATGGGTCGTGGGTGGGTCTTCCAGCATGACAACGACCCGATACACACAACCAGGGCAACTAAGGAGTAGCTCCGTAAGAAGCATCTCAAGGGCCTGGAATGGCCTAGCCAGTTCTGATGTATCAAATACTTATGTCATGCAATAAAATGCAAATGATTACTTAAAAATCATACAATGTGATTTTCTGAATTTTTGTTTTAGATTCCGTCACTCACAATTGAAGAGTACCTATGATAAAAAATTACAGACTTCTACATGCTTTGTAAGTGGGAAAACCTGCAAAATCGGCAGTGTATCAAATACTTGTTCTCCCCACTTTATATTTTAAAATTGTAAGGAAGCAGTTTTACTGATGTAAAGAGAGAAACGTGACATAATAACCTAAAAATATAGTTGCATAGCAACAATGGGCAGGGTCCTCCAATATTGTAAGTATAGGAAAATGGTCTGGTAGGGTACACTCACACTGTATATCTTTGAATAGTCATATAGACCTCTGACTCAACAGTCCACTGTCTTAAATGTGTGTGCGTGTGTATGTGTCAAAGAGAAAGACAGCATTGAAATATATTGAGTATATACAAAGTACTGCCATAGAGTGTCAATATGGAAGATATAAGAAAATATTCAGGTAAGGGACTTTTGTGTCCACATGTGTGTGATCCTATAGACCTCTGAGCCAACAGACATACAAATATTGATCATGAAAGAGGCAGCGGTAAGGCAGTGCTATGTCTATGGGTTATTGTTGCAATGGGATGTATGCGAGGGAATGGTATTTTGAGCAAAAGGTAATCGAATAAGACTCAGATATACACTGAGTGCAAAGAGTTTATGTGAAGCATCGTATTATTGACAACGACAATGAAATAATAAAAACAACAGGAAGTAGATCACCATAGAAATTGTACAAAAAATAGTAAAAATGTGTATGAAATAGTGACAACACAGGAAAACTGCCATGACTCCAACTCCAACGCGACACACACGGGAACAACAATATCGTACACCTGATACCGAGAAAAGACAGCATTTGCCAACTAACGTAAACACTGAAGTGAACAGAAAAATCTATTGAATGAACTCCATCAATTTTCTTTTAAATTGACAAGCTTCGAACGTAAAGTGGCAAATCAAAAGTAAACTAAATCTGGATAGCATATGGTCACAGACCCTGTTTGAAAAACTGAAAAGGTAGAATAGAATTATCACACTGCACCATATAAGATGTTGTAACTGCAATTTTCTGTTAGATTTAAATGTATACACCTAACAACTCAACACCGACACATATAAAACAACCTACATAACCCCTCCATCTCTATTAAAATGTATATATAATTGCCTTATTAATTGCCGGCTACCATACCACACCGACGACTCAAGAGTAGCCTACTGTACACAAGGCAGCATTTATACTGGTAGTAGCGAGGAAGCAGGCGTGAGCAACCTTTAATACATTGCAGACTGAAAAAATTGTTAGAAAGCTTGGTAGGTTGCTTCTGTTTGGCTTGACATTACTACTTTCACCAGCGCAATGTAAGCCAGTTAGCCTATAGAAAAACCCAGAGGAGGAAAAAACTAGGTCCTTTTGTAGATTACAAAAACAGTGCGTCTTTGTGGGTCTCTCACGGGGATAACAAGTTGATTTCAAAGCCAGTGCAAACCGAGAGGAGTTTTGGGAAAATATGCTCACATACTTTCCTATGCACTGGCACTGAAATTAACCCATTTCAATGCAAGGACTCCTGGGACAGACCCGCAAAGAGGCGCCCTTCTCGTCTCATAAAACCATTCTCTGACACTGACAGCAGAACAGCTTGTTTTGCTTTGCTGCACGCTTTGTGTTTTCACGTCACCTTTTGGTCTTCCGTGTTTTCACGCCACCTTTTGGTATCGCCTCAGCTCGCTTGGAACCTCGACGAAGCAGGTACTAAAAAAAGTATCTGGTACCAGGTACTATCCCAACTTTTGGTCAGTGGAAAAGCAAAAAAGGCGAGCCGAGTCGAGCTGGTACCATGCAGTGGAAAAGCGCCAAAAGTGGTTTTGTGTCTGTAGCTCGAACATTTCAAAAGACATAGCCTAGTAGTTAATAAACACAAATTATGGAAATTGGCATTTGTAAAATCAATAACCATTTCAAAATGTTAAGTGGGGATAGCATAAACGTGTGGAGGAATCGGGGCGGGGGTCTGTAGGGTTGTTACACGTGGACTATTTTAACAGTATGCCAGTTCATATAATTTTTACCATGGACTTTTTGAGTTATTAAGCATTTTAGGCACCAATAATAATAACACAGACAATTTAGTAGGGTCCCTCCTACTGGAGAACCCCTAATAAAGTAGCAATGGGATGTGGGTGGAAAGTGTAATAGTTTAGACACTTGCTTAGGTGATGTGTATGGCGCAAAAACAAAGGGCTGTGTGTGGCACAAATATCCTGTAAAAGCGGCACTGCTCTTTTTCATCAGGTGGATGGCCGGGTGCGTGTGCATCGCTTACCTGGAGAACACATGACACCAGGATGCACTATGGGAAGGAGGCAAGCCGGCGGAGGCAGTGTGATGCTTTAGGCAATGTTCTGCTGGGAAACCTTGGGTCCTGCCATTCATGGGGATGCTACTTTGACAAGTACCACCTACCTAAGCATTGTTGCAGACTATGTGTACCCTTTCATGGCAACAGTATTCCCTGATGGCATTGGCCTCTTTCAGCAGGATAAAGCACCCTGCAACAAAGCAAAAATGGTTCAGGAATGGTTTGAGGAACACAACAACGAGTTCAATGTGTTAACCTGGCCTCCAAATTCCACAGATCTCAATCCAATCGAGCATCTGTGGGTTGGGCTAGACAAACAGGTCCGATCCTGCTGCTAACGTCTTGGTGCGAGATGCCACAGCACATCTTCAGAGGTCTAGTGGAGTCCATCCCTCGACGGGTCAGGGGTGTTTAGGCAGCAAAAAGGGGACCTACATAATATTAGGCAGGTGGTAATAATGTTATAGCTGATCGGTGTATATTTGTAGGCCTCTATATCAATAAATAAATACCCAAATGGTGTACCCCACAATTATAACAAGCAACAGGAAAGCAAGCACACAAACACAATATTTTCAGTTGCTATCATTAGTTAGCACGCATGTGTAGCCTGTAGATATTTGTACGTTAGTTGAGTATTTAACCAGTTAATCCAATGTAAGCAACAGCACATTCTCAAGCAGCATTTTTCACTTGAAAATCCCAGTAGTAATCCACGCTTTGGTCAAAAGGAGCGGCGAACTCTGAAAAAGCGAAAATCTGCTTCTCGTCACATATTGCCTGTGCCTTGCGAAGGATGTACTTTTAGGTCCGGAAATAATTGGACACTGACACAGGTTTTGGTATATTGGCTGTTAAAACCAAAATATATTCAAGTTACAGTTACATAATTGAATATGTGCTTATAGTGTAGTCTCTCAGCTTTAATCTGAGGTATTCACATCCAAATCTAAGGAATGGTTTAGGAATGACATCTTTTTAATATGTAGCCCCCTCTTTTCCAAGGGATCAAATGTAATTGGACAGTCGACTCAAAAGCTGTTTCATGGTCAGGTGTGGGCTACTCCTTCATTATTTCTTCATCAATTTAGCAGGTAAAAGGCCTGGAGTTGATTCCAGGTGTGGCATTCGCATTTGGAAGCTGTTGCTGGGAACCCACAACATGCGGTCAAAGGAGCTCTCAATGCAAATGAAACAGGCCATCCTTAGGCTGCAAAAAAGCCATCCTTAGGCTGTCCTTCAGAGAGACTGAATGAATATTAGGAGTGGCCAAATCTACATCCTGAAAAAAAAAGAAATCACTGGTGAGTTCTGCAACACAAAAAGGCCTGGAAATCCACAGAAGACAACTGTGATAGATGATTGTAGGATCCTTTCCATGGTAAAGAAAAACCACTTCACAACATCCAGCCAAGTGAAGAACACTCTCCAGGAGGTAGGCATATCCTTATCCAAGTCTACCATAAAGAGAATTCTTCACAAGAGCAAATTCAGAGGGTTCACCACAAGGTGCAAACCATTCATAAGCCTTAAGAATAGAAAGGCCATATTAGTCTATGGCAAAAAACATCTAAATAAGCCAGCCCAGTTCTGGAACAACATTCCTTGGACAGATGAAACTAAGATCAACCTGTTCCAGAATGATGGGAAGAAAAGTGTCGGGAAGGCTTGGAAGGGCTCATGATCCGAGTGTGGTCTTCAAACAATTACAATCAGGAAATAAAGTTATAAACACCATACCATACCATCTTCTTCCGCTTATCCGGGGCCGGGTCGCGGGGACAGCAGTCTAAGCAGGGATGCCCAGACTTCCCTCTCCCCAGACACTTCCTCTAGCTCTTCCGGGGGGACACCGAGGCGTTCCCAGGCCAGCCGGGAGACATAGTCCCTCCAGCGTGTCCTAGGTCTTCCCCGGGGTCTCCTCCCGGTGGGACGGGACCGGAACACCTTCCCAGGAAGGCGTTCCGGAGGCATCCGAAAAAGATGCCCAAGCCACCTCAGCTGACCCCTCTCGATGTGGAGGAGCAGCGGCTCTACTCTGAGCTCCTCCCGGGTGACCGAGCTTCTCACCCTATCTCTAAGGGATCGCCCGGCCACCCTGCGGAGAAAGCTGTATCCGGGATCTTGTCCTTTCGGTCATGACCCAAAGCTCATGACCATAGGTGAGAGTAGGAACGTAGATTGACTGGTAAATCGAGAGCTTCGCCTTGCGGCTCAGCTCTTTCTTCACCACGACAGACCGATACATCGACTGCATTACTGCAGAAGCTGCACCGATCCGTCTGTCAATCTCCCGTTCCATCCTTCCCTCACTTGTGAACAAGACCCCTAGTGGGCAAGCCACCCTTTTCCGACTGAGGACCATGGCCTCGGATTTGGAGGTACTGATTTTCATCCCCACCGCTTCACACTCGGCTGCAAACCGTCCCAGCGCATGCTGAAGGTCCTGGTTAGAAGGGGCCAACACGACAACATCATCTGCAAAGAGCAGAGACGAAATTGTGTGGTCCCCAAACCTGACACCCTCCGGCCCCTGGCTGCGCCTAGAAATTCTGTCCATAAAATTTACGAAACACTTACGTTATAAACACTGTTTGAGCTAAATGTGAGTAAATAACAGCACAGTCTGACCAGCCATTGTTACGTTACTTGTAGCTAGGCATGCTAATGGTGCGTTCTAAATAAGATGTTCTAATCACACCGGTCAATAAAACAGCAGTTGTCATAAAGTGCTTTACAGAGACACCCGGCCTTAAACCCCAAGGAGCAAACAACAGTAGTGTTGGATTTTAGTGGCAAGGAAAAACTCCCCCATACGGAAATGTAATATATGTAGATATATGATATTTACATATATTAAATATATCCACATAGAAAGTGAAAACATATATGTACATATATGTCTGCCCATATATAAAACCTAATCAAAAATGGAACAATTTCATATACTGACATATAAAACTAGCCCATGTATTTTATATATGTATAATAGTGATTTTTTTTAATATGTCACATATATGATTATCAATATACCTGACATATATTACTTTGTGTATATACACATCATATATATGTGCAATATACAAACTACACATATATGCATAACATATTGCCTACATATATGTGACATATGTTTTTATATAGTATATGTATTTTATATTTAAATTAAATATATAAAATATATTTTTGATAAATGTATGAAAAAATGTTGTGTAGACATATTTTGAATACATGTTATGTTCTTATATTAACAGCTAAATATTTGGAATTAATGTATGATGTAAACTAACGTAAAAAAAAAAGCTTTAATTCCATACATATTTTTAAATATAGGTTATGGACATGAACTTAAACACTTGCAATGCAATGAACATGACATGCCTAAGCCTTAAATGTTAAATGGTGCAGTTAGCAAAAAAACAACAACAGTAAAACAGATAAAATATTTATTAAAACAGTTTAAGAAATTAAGCTTGGCAAAATTAGAAAACTACTAAACACGCAACTTTATTATACAAATACAACAAAAACAAGAAAATCCACCAACAGGTACAATACAGCCAGTTCATTTAAGTGCAAGTCTTTTGGGACTTTCGCAGTTCAGTCACCTTTTGATTAATAGCCACTCCTAGTTGGCCCCTGGTGGTTCCAGGAAACTTCTGGATCACTGCATCTGTATAAAAGACAAAGAAAAGCATTTAGTTTTATAACATTTATCTAAGAACAGCCAAATTATAATAACCTAAAACACTAAATTAACTTAAATTGTTGGTAGATAAACTTGTGTTACTGAAATTTAAGAATTATTGAGAACCCAGTGCAAGTGTCATCACACTGAAACTGATCAATTCTGATGGTTTGACGGTCACATTTGGTTTTACACAATTCAGGCCCAATTAACCAAGTAATATACATACTCATTATTGCATCAATCTTTATCCTGTCCAATGGCTCTTTGGTTTCCCCAGGGCTCACATTTTTGGACTTGCCACCTAAGAAAGAGCAACATAATAGAGATTAGAACGAAATCAGAATTAACTCCACTCCTATCTAACTACTCAACCATACAGTACATTACATTATTCATTCTGCTTTAGTAAAATGGGGATAATGTAAATAGACCAACTCAAATTATTTATAAAGCTTCATATTTCAATGTAAATGTGAATGAGTATACATATCTATAAATATGCAAGAATTACTATAATGGAGCAGTTTTATTTGTTGACTTTGACCCCTTACCCAAAGACTTCAGATAAGATGTTTAATCTACATAATTACCAAAAAAAGTTAATTATAGGCTACAGACACTTGCACATGGTATGACCAATTACGTACCTCTAAGATTGCTCTTTAAAAGGGTTTCGATATCAAACACTCCCAGTAAGAGCATCCGTGCCATAGTAGTGGGGGTGTTTGCATGGCTAGCTGACCACAACACGTTTTTGGGAACATAAACTCCTGAGCCCGGGTGAATTTCAAGCTGTGGGGAGAGGACAAACATGCATTAATATTAGTTATATTACAAAATAAAACATTGTGTCACAGTGTGGTTTAGATTAAAGAAGAGTGAGTCAAAGAACTCCAATATAAACATTTACTCACAATGTTACATAAAAGATGCAAAAGGATAACACACCAATAAACAACAAGAACGAATAAAGACTGACTGAACTCAAGGAACTAAATACAAACACTGATGAACTGAAAACAGGTGATGATAATTAACTGAACACAGGTGGAAGAAGGTAAACTATTCAAGGATAATGAGAACAGGTGCAAACACGACAGATCAGAATGTGACACCTAGGGTGCTTCTCAATATCCCTTCTCGCTCCTCTGTCCTCCATCCTATGACCAGAAAACCGATCGAGCTCAGCCATATTGAAGGACATCTCAGTTCTCTAATTGCACTGCGAAGAGTCAAGGATCGAGGAGTGAGGAGGCTTTCTGAGGAGTCATAAGCGAGGAAACACAGGTGTATCCTATGCGGAAGCTTTTTATTGCCTAAACGTGACGCACATATAAATTCTCCTCCCTCTTCACATCAATTACAATATTTTTTATTTATACTCTACCTTTGCAATTTATATAAACCACACATCTCACATTTTTCAACATGGTATCTTGCTGTATTATTATTTATGATTAATTTCTTAAATAACGAAACTTCAACAACATAAGGGCAGATCCTTTGACCGCTGAACATGACGCTATGAAGTGACACTCGAGTGATCAAGTATTCTAATGTATAAAAAAGTTTTCCTCTGTCCTCGCGTCTTTTCCTTGCAGCCTTTCCTCGCATCCTACAGGGGGTGGAGCTGAGACGCAAGGAAAGGAAGCTAGGAAAGGAAACGAGGATGCACAAATAAGAAATGAGAAGCACGCTCTGAACCGCTCTGAACCTGTGTTCGCTTCGAACGTTGGCTTTATACCTGTGCTTTATACGCGCGTCCAATTCGCATTGGACTAGCGTCGAATTTGACGCTCTATTTTCAGCTGGAGTGCGTGTGCGCGCGCGATCAAACTGTGTGTGTGTGTGTGTGTGTGTGTGTGAGAGAGTGAGTGAGAGAGAGAGAGAGGGAGTGATAACTACAGTTACAAACACTTGTTTTTAATGTTAGTAATATTTTATACAGAAATCAATTAGCCTATAATTCAGATGAAAATAAAGTTAGAGTTAATTGGAATTAAGGAAAACAAATATATTGATCTGAAATATAGCAAATACATTTTTAATTCATTAAGGTAATATTACCAAACATATTGCAAGGTCTTTTTGTTAATTAATTTAATCAATAAACTAATTATATAAAACTATTGTCAGTGCACTAAAAATAAACTGGTTCTATGCCCTTATTAATAAAACTTTTTTTTTAGTACAAGGCTTAAGAAATTGATAAAAATACCTTCTGCATTTTTGTTTTGCTTTTCCTTCCATTGTACCGAAATCGTACCGAACCATGAAGTCTAAACCGAGGTACGAACCGAACCGTGTCTTCTGTGTTCCGTTCCACCCCTAGAGGATACACAGGTGTATCCTATGCAGAAGTTTTTTCTTGCCTAAACGTGACGCACGTATCAATTCTCCTCCCCCTTCATAAGTCTTTACTGTCGTACCTTGCTGTTATAGCTGTTACTACAGTAGTGGTTTGGAAAACAGCATACTCACAGTTTCCTGTATGCTGGAAGGTGATAGCAGTTCCTGTGGGGTCTGCTCTTTCTCGTCAAGCCATTTTTCCAGCTTGCCCATCGTCATAAGAAGTTTTGGCATTTCTAGGAAGCAAAACAGTAAAGAAAAATTTGATTTTCAGTAGGGCAAACTTGTATGGGTTTCTAAATGATAATATTTGGGTTATCATTTAGAAATATTTGGGATAATATTTGGAGTTTTCTTAACACTTACGACTGACAACATTTGTTTTAATGTTTTCTAATTCAATTTTGAGGGCTTCATTCTCTGCCTTTAATTGTGCAACGATGGATCGAGGATCAGGAGAAGGTGAGGTAAGTGAAAGTGAACCAGGTGATGATGAGGCAGGTGGAGCTGAGGGTGATGCTGGTGGACAGTTAGAAACCGGTGGTGGAGAATGCGGCAAGGCAGAAGATGGTGAGGTAGGTGAAGCAACTGAATTTGTGGCAGAAGATAATCGAGGTCCATGGTGTAATTTAATTTTTTCCAAAATCTCCCTGTCCAAATTTCCATCAGTTTGCCGCTAAATAAAACATGACAAAAATATTAGTACAAAACATTAAAAACAAAGAGCTGAATTTTTTTTATGATATCAAACTCTCTCTTAAAGGGATACTTCAGGATTTAGCAATAAGCTTTGTATCAGTAGAAAACCTGTAGCATTTTCAAATTACCCTGCTTTCCCCCTCATATCCCCCTGAGATGAGAGATTTATGTATTTTTTTGTCTGGAAAAACAAATCTACTTTTTTAATTCGTTTTATTCTTTCAATTTTCAACACGCCCATAGAGGATGCGATCACACTCACAGAATGTACAAATAGTGTCAGCTATCTTTTTTTGGAAGCTAAGCTAACTGGTTCTTATTCTGTGGAGAAATCTGAGTATTAGGGGTTACCATCCTATTTTTCCCGGACATGTCCGGCCATCGAGATTGTCCAAAATTTCCAGGATAACTACAGTTACTCTTTATTGTCAGAACATATCATGACAAACACTTGCCAAACAGGTGAACAATTCACAGAGTAAACGCATTGGTTGTAGTGAGCTCGCGCTGCGCTGCCGTCATTGACAGTATATAGAAGTGGACAGAGTCTTCTCATTGGATCTCAATTGAGACAAGTGAAGCACACTTTTAGCGATTTGCTTTGCACTTCCATTCCTGACGCGCAGACTCAAACTAAGCTTGATGACGTGAGCATCCTGACTGACAGATGTAAATATTCTAGTAGCGGTGCAGGCCAACTGCCAAGACTAACGTAAATCTTGCAGATACGGCGAGCGTGAGCAAAGAGTATAGAAGACAGTCAATATAAGTAAGTTATTTGGCATGAGTGAGCAGGAATAAGTATTTTGATTAATTATTTTGTAATGCCTGTGAGCTTCTCCTCCTGTCTCTACGGTAATCTCTCTACTGTGCGACTGAGAGTCACGTGGTTATGACGCAATAGTTAGCCTATCTTTACAAAAACGGTTTCTACGGGGTCATAATGTAACATAGGTAATGCGCCTTTTATACATTGTCGTGTTTCTTTAGAAATAAATAATGGACAATTGGAGTCTTTAAACGCCTCAGATGTAAAGTTATTCGCTGTCAAAGTGACGCCAAAATGAATGGGAGTCAATGGGAATACTAACGCAGGTGAAGTTCTGCTACAAGATGGCGGCACTGGGCCGGCTTCAACTTCCGGTTGATGTATTTGGGGCTTGGCTGCCGTTTGGCTGCCCGTTTCAAATGAGCGTTCCGCTTTTGGCGCATTTAACCTGTGCATTTAACATTATTCCGCCAGTGCATGGCAATGGCAGAACCAATGAATGAACGAGCATATCAATTTAAGACGTGGCTGAATGAAATTTATGACCTTTTATGGAAAATCTGGACGTTTTTATGACTTTTTATGGCGTAAAATTCTTAGTAGTAAATTTAAGACATTTAATGACTTTTTATGACTCCGCATAAACCCTGCTAATATAAGCTTGTTCAGAAATGGTGAAAAATAAAAAATAATAACTTAAAAAAAGGATCCTGTCAAGATCTAGTGAATTTTTTTTGATTATTAGGTACTCCTAATTTTGGATGATTCATTTTAAGTATTTAATTCAAATTACTATTTAAATGTAGTCATTTATTTGCAAAGTTATGAATAATAATGATTTTGTTTAATTTTATTCTTAAGCAAAAACTATATTATAGCCATTTCTTTCGCAATGCAGATGCGAGTTTTGGGTCTCAGTAAATATATATATATTGTTACCTTTTTAGGGCTAGATGGTCCATGATCACTGGTCTCCTCTTCAACAAACTTAGGATTTGTCTTGCATTTTCGTTTGGTAAGAGGTTTTGAACTGGACTGGTGTTGTGTCCTCTCGTGTTGTAGTTTTTCTAGGGTGGACTGTCTCTCTGTGGGGGAAAAAGGGAATACAAATTGTAGAATCTAAAACAAAAGAGACAACTAACAACAATGAGGCTATAACAACATAGCCTGACCACATATATGCACCCACAATAAGTATTGATGTCATAATGGGATACAGTGTTCAATATATTAGCACATATTCTGACAAGGATTTAATATCCTGCAAGTTTACTGGCATACATTTGAAATATTTTTAACTTGATTTTTATTGTGTTCGTTCTAGACTCTTTTTATTTTATTTTTTTCACTAAATGTGTCTGACAGCTGAAATCGTATTTTTTTTTAAATATATTTCTCACATAACAAACAAAGATATTCAAATGATGCACTGTAATATTCTGGGCCTACTGGTAGTTAGCTCTTAAAAATGAACATTAAAATGCAACGCACACAAGCAGTATTAATAGTAACGTTACATGTCGTAGTAAAAAAAATATATTACTAATAAAAAACCTACAGTTAAACACGGTGAATATCTGCTCAATTATATGTACTAGCTTCGAAGTTCGATCTGATCAGTAGCTTATAAATAGATCATGCAGTTCAGCCATTATTTAAATTATGTATTATCTGTGCAATAAAAATGTGTGAATTATAATAAAAGGTCAGAAATTAACTTACCTGCAACTTTGTGCACCGTTGCCTCGTACAAAGGCCATCCGCCTTTAGGTTTTTTTTTCAGTCCACCTCTCCACTCAATTATATGAACAGAACTTTCATCAAGTCCGTCTAAAAAATCATTACAAGTGAAATTTTTTATATGTGACGTTGGAACAATGCTCCAGCTTTCCTTTTCAGTCTCATCTTTCCACTCAACAAGGGCGAACATTCTTGATCCGTTGGTCTATCTATACTGAATGAGCGTACCGGTATTTGGCGGTCTTTTGACTGTTTGAATTTTGGCGCGCCTAAAGATAGGCTACAGTCTAAAGTATCACGAGATTCAGTCTGCAATCGCGGTACTTTGATTCTCGCAATGCTTCAGCGCTAGTTGTTCTGTCCTGATTGCTCGATGAATTTGAACATTTTGAGTTTCCAAAGATCATATATGTCGGTTCGCGCCCGTTCACCTTTTGCTACGTGATATGAGATGAAGTACAAGAAGTATCTCTTGGAGAACAAAGACATTCCACGAACAACACAGCATCGCTGGAGAAGGTATGTAATGTTAAATTGTATCAATATTATTACTCAATGCGGATAGCAGAGGGACTTGATGGGTCTGTGGCAAATGGCAATAGCCAAAAAAAATGTTAATTTGAAATCTACAGAATTTTTGAGATGGAATCATATTGCAAAGTAATATTAACACCATCAGTTTGAGTAATTTGAACAGTGTTAGGCTAAAGCTACGTTTTTTTCCTCTGTATGCTAATTGCATGGTCGATGTCATCAGATCAGGAATTTGGGAAAATCACCCCTTATTAATTTAAGTTAATTTAATTGTATTCGTTTTCGAATTTTTTTTATTTTAGTGTCAATTATTACAAACATTTTTGTTATATAACTCTTGATTTATGCTTTGCAGACGAACCCACCATGTTGGAGTCCGTGGACCTCAAAATGCTGTCGTTGATATGTTACAGGTAAGGATTAAAGACCACGGGCCTGTACCTTGATGGTAGTTGAACAAACTCAGGGCTGCAGGATTAGATTACAAAAGAGTTTTATTCTAAATTAGCATTACTAAAAGCCAGACTATTTTGTCTTTTAAAAAAATCATCAGTTGAATTCCCTATTGCCACAATAAGCTTTTTAACATTTAAACTTCAATCACTCCATGGTTGTCAAAATTTAGTTTTTTCTCTTTGGAATTTATGGTAAATAATTTCCGTTGTATGTCTTGGGTATTACTTTAGTTACCATGTTATTTTTATTTGCCTTTTAGCAAGACCCAGCTTTTTTTGACATGCGTATCAAGCACATGAGCGATACTTTGCAGGTATGAATAATTTTATTACAAATTACTCTCTAATGTGTTGTAGGTTATACATCTGTTCTTAGTCATAAGTGTTACAAAGTATTGCTTGAAAATGATTATTAAAATGATTATTTATCCCCCTAAAACATTGCAATACATTTTCAATAAAACAAAATATGTATCATATTGCAACACAGCAGAATCAGACTTCAGAAGACCAGAATCCAGTTTTGACCATCAGCCCTGTACAGACATCCAGTCAGGTGAGGAACAACAATGAACACAATGTCCAAACAAATTATGTCCGATGAGCTTAATCCTGGATTAAGTGCTTCCTACTGTTGGCTGTAGGGGGAGAGTGGGGCACAACCTAATGCTTTTGGGTTAGGCTTAATTACACAAAAAATATTTGAGTTTGATTAATAAAGCAGTCGTGGTTTTTTACAGTGATAATATAACAGCTAAGAAGTGTTAGGCATGACGCAAAAAAAGAAATAGTCAAACACTTACAAGTACTAGACATATTTTCCAGCACTTCAAAACTTTAATATTACCATATTTAAATGTATGACCAAAACATTATTTGTTCATCCTTTAAAGATAGTTCCTATTTATAAAACGAAAAGTTTCAAGATGTAGGAAAACTCACTTATTTAAAAATAAAAACACAGTAAATTACTGTTGTAACACTGGCTACAGAGGAGCGGTTATTAGTTATTTCCACTCCCTAATTACAATTTTTAATCGTTTTGATTTGAATTAATATTAAGACATTATGAATGATGATAAAGTTAATTGTATCTACAACTCAAGCACAGTACTTTAGCGTCAGCCCCCAGTGCTACCAAATGCTTTCTGTAAAACTGAGTTGTTAGTGTTTGTCTGGAGCCCTGGGAACTTCATATAAAACTGCACATTGTAATGTCTTTAATTTTTTTAATATGAAAAACTGTGTTGCAGGTTGATTTAAGGTGTGGCCATAAATGTTCTGCTTGTGCTCCTAAAATGGAGCCCTGCCTTATGTGTAGGGCTTCTTGTATTTTGTTTGAGAATTGATTTGTTAAATTGTTGACTTTAACTTTCAGCAAGAAGTTGCAAAGGATTCAACTACACCTCATGGTTCAAGCATCCTACACAATAAAGTGGAAGTCAATGTGCAGGTAAGGATACGGTGCCATACAAACATTCCATTTTCTGTTATGCTTTCAGGTTTTAACTGATGTTTTTAAATAAATTCCTTTTGTATAGGTACTCTTTCATGAGAAACAGAAAACGGCTGACTACCAAGAAGAATCAAGTGAGGGCAATGATGACATTCAACATGGCACTACAGAGAATGAAATTATGGAGAAAACGCCCAGCAATGAAAGCCATGTATCTCCTTTATGGACAGTGTCAGAATACAGTGAGAAAGCACTACATGAACAAAAAAGAAAAGAGCATGAGTTGCTCCTCCTAGCTCTAAAATTAAAACATGGTTTGACCGATGAAGCACTAGAAGACATGCTTCAAGTCATAAATGCTATCACCGGTAAACACTCAGTGTCAGCTACTAAACATCACTTCTACAAAAACATGACTGATTATAGGGACTATATTATTATCAAGCATTTCTGTTCAGATTGTATGGTCTTAATGGAAACAAAAGATGAAAAAGTAGGTTGCAGAATTTGCGGCAAACAAGTTGATGCAAAGGAGCACGTGAAATCGGGCAACTTTTTTATTGTTCTCCCTCTAGAAGCACAACTACGAAATATTATTGAACAACACAAGTTTTTGCAGTTGACCGTCAATAACAAGGATGACGTAAATGGACACTTGGGTGATGTATGTGATGGTGTGCTCTATAAAAAGACCTTGCAAATCTTCACAACTTTAAATGATTGCCCCAATTTTTCAATCACCTTTAGTTGTGATGGTGTACCTTTATTCAAATCCTCTTCACAGTCCATATGGCCCGTGTTGTGCACTTTAAATGAACTACCTCCCGATCTGAGATCTGACCATATTATGTTAACAGCATTGTGGTTTGGAGCTAAAAAGCCCCCAATGAACATGTATCTTGAACCATTTGTGAATGAGTGCACGGATCTACATGAGCGTGGCTTTGATTGGGTTACATCTGATGGTGTACATGGTACCAGCAAAGTATATGCTTTAATACTTGTAAGTGATTCCGTTGCCCGTCCACTCCTACAGAACTTTAAGCAGTTCAATGGGGAGTTTGGATGTTCTTTTTGTCTTCAGAAGGGAACAGTTGTCGAACGTGGTCGGGGAAAGGCCAGGGTTTACCCATTTGAGGAAAATATAGAACTTAGATGTCAAAGTCAGACTTTGGAGCTAGTTATGAGAGCTGTTGAGACGGGCACACCTTCAGCAGGTGTGAAAGGACCATCGGTGTTGTCCCTTTTACCTGGATTTGATATAATTGAGGGATGTGTCCCTGATTACATGCACAGTGTCCTCCTTGGAGTTACAAGATCTATCACTTCGCTATGGTGTGACTCTGAAAACCACCAATCTCCTTGGTACTTAGGCAGGTCCATACAACAAATTGACAAACTACTGTTAAAAATAAAGCCCCCAAGTAATGTCTCCAGAACACCTCGATCCATAAAAGAAAGACGTTACTGGAAAGCCCATGAATGGCTGGTGTGGCTACTTTACTACAGTATCCCCATTCTTAAGGGGATTCTACCTGAGAGATACCTTAATCATTGGCTGAAACTTGCAAGTGGCATAGCTTTGCTGCTAACCACATCGATTTCATCTCGGCAGCTTTTTGAAGCACAGGACCTTCTTCATCAGTTTGTGTCTGAGATGGAGCCCCTTTATGGTATAGGCAATGTCAGCTTTAATGTTCACCTCTGCCTTCATCTCTCTAGAAGTGTCCAGAATTGGGGGCCATTATGGGCCCATTCTGCCTTTCAATTTGAGGCCTATAACATGGACTTGATCGAAATGGTGAAAAGCACCCAGTCTGTGCCCATCCAAATATGTAAAGTTTTCTGGATGAAAAAAGCACTTCCACTGTATGCCAGTCAAACACTGAAAAATCCCTCCTCAGAGTGTAGTGCTGTTCTTGGGCAGTTATTGAGTGGAAAACGAGAGCGAAAGCATGCAGTGAGGTGTTTGGGAATTACAGCTTTTGGACCACCCAAGAAAAAAATGATGGCACATGATGACTACATTGCTTTGCATAGTGTTGGTGATAGGGTGGAGAAGCAGGTTGTAGAATATTATGATCGAGTGTTTGTCAATGGTGCGATCGTTCACTCCCAGGCATACCACCGTTCAAAGAAGAGAAATTCAACTGTAGTTCGTTTAAAAACTGACAACACATACTTCTCAGTTAAAACATTCATGGTGACAGATGTAGGAAACGGCAGTACTTGTTATGCTATTGGTCGCTTTTTTGAGGAGGGGAAGCACAGCTTTTCTGCTTGTGTTCAAAATCCTTTACACTTTCATTCAGTTGAGAAGGTGCTGTCTCACCTAACTGCTGTACATGCCTCAGCAATTGAACACAAATGTGTGTACATGCCTTTAGAACAGCACAGATGTGATTACATTTTGAATTTTCTTAACTATTACGAAGTAACCGTTTAATTTTGGTATTTTTTTGGTCTGGCATCAGTGTCATCAGTTTTTGCAGCTCTGACAAGCTTTGTTGAAAGCACCAAAAGTTTGTTTTCTTTGAATGCTAGTGGAGAACCCAGGGTTTGCATAGCTGCTTAAGTTAAGAGAAATGCGTTTAAATTAAGGACCCTGGATTTTTTAAGACAAACAAAACTGTATATTATTCTGTAATCTGTATGCATCTGCATATGTAGTGCATGTATGTACTTTCTTACATATATTGATGTATGTCTATTCATGAAAAAAATTAAATTTGTTTTCAAATAGAATTTGTGCATTTTTTTTTTTTAGATGAGCCAGTTAAAAAGTGGTAAAATAATAATAAATAATACATTTTATTTATAAAAGATTTGAAAATGGGATAGAAATTGAAATGAATTGTGTAGCCTTGAAGTGTGTAGACTAGGAGTGTGTAGACTTGATAAAAGTTCAAACTGTTCAAAAAAGGAAAACAAGGAATAAGGAAAACATAGGCATGTAAAATGTATGTTTAAATAGTTTTGCATATATAAATTAAACATATCGGTGACATATATGGTCAAAACATACATTATTATATAAATAATAAACATATACATATGCATGTGTCAATTTATAAATTGTCCATATTAAATAAGTATATTGATATATATTAATATGATGTATATGATTATTATTTATATGCTAAATATAAGACAATATATTGCTATCACATATATACTCATATCTCTAGATTTATGTTGATATAGGTTTATAACATATATACATTTGCCATATTAAATGAGTATATGTTATAAACCTATCAACATCTATCTAGAGATATGTATATATATATATGTGATAGCAATATATTGTCTTATATATAGCATATAAATAATAATCATATACATCATATTAATATATATCAATATACTTATTTAATATGGAAAATGTATATAGGTTATAAACCTATATCAACATATATCTAGAGATATGTATATATGTGATAGCAATATATTGTCTTATATGTAGCATATATGACTGTGTCACTAGCGATATAGGGACATATATGTCATATATTACATTTCCGTATGGGCCCTAAGAAGGCAGAATTTTAGGAAGAAACCTAGAGAGGACCTAGGCTCAGAGGGTTGACCAGTCCTCTTCTGGCTGTGCCGGGTGAGATATTAAGAGTCCAGTTAGAATAATAAATACATTTCTCTGCGCTAAATCCAGAGTCTATTTGATTCTAGACTAGGTCAAAAGTATGACCAGGTGGACAAGGACAGGGACAGCAATGGGCCCCCTAAACCAGGTACACCGCAGGTGTGGACCAGGACCTCATCTCCTCCAAAAATGTTAAACTGGAGGAGACTGAGAAAAGTTAGAAAGGGCATTCCTCATATCCCCCAGCACCATAATATAGCAGCGTAACACTTTGGAACTGAGACGGGGGGGTCCGGCGACACTGTGGCCCTACCCCGGGGAGGCCCGGACAGGGCCCAACAGGCAGGAAATCAATTCACCCACTTTGCCAGGCATCAACCAAAGGGACACCCACCAACCGAGTATTGCCAACAGTGTACAGCCCAATTGCCAGGGGCGCAACAGAGAGACAACAACAAGCCAGTGACTCTTCCCCCGAAAGGCATTGGAGGGAGGGCATCCCAGTGGCGACGAGAGCCCACCTGGCAAGACAGCAAGGGTGGACAGTATCAAGCCTACTGGTCACCTTCACGCCCCTGTGCTGTAGAGATGAGTTTTTAGTAGACACTTGAAAGTTTGCACTGAGTTTGCATTTCTAACCTTAATTGGCAGATCATTCCACAGGAGTGGAGCTCTATGAGAAAAGGCCCTGCCACCAGCTGTTTGTTTAGAAATTCTAGGTACAATTAAAAGGCCTGCATCTTGCGATCTAAGGTTATGTGTAGGTATGTATGGCTGGATCATTTCAGCAAGGTAAGTAGGAGCAAGTCCATGTATTGATTTATAGGTTAAGAGTAAAACCTTAAAATCAGCCCTAACCCTAACAGGCAGCCAGTGAAAGGATGCCAGGACAGGAGTAATGTGTTCACATTTTTTTGTTCTAGTTAGGATTCTAGCAGCCGTGTGCATCACTAATTGAAATTAATTTATTAGTTTGTCTGGATAACCAGAGAGAAGAGCATTGCAGTAATCTAGTCTAGAAGTAACGAAAGCATGGATACATTTTTCTGCATCAGTTTTTGCAATGTTTCGAAGATGAAAATAAGCAACTCTTGAGACATATTTTATATGTTCTTCAAAGGAGAGGTCAGGGTCAAGGGTAACACCTAGGTTTTTTACAGTTTTTTGGGATACGACCATGCAGCCGTCGAGGTTCACAGTGAGATCTGCTAACAACGCTATTTGTTTCATGGGTCCTAAAACGAGCATTTCTGTTTTCCTTGAGTTTAAGAGCAAGAAATTCTCTGTCATCCACTTCCTAATATCTGAATCGCATGCGTCCAAAGTAGCTAACCTAGGGGCTTCTCCATGCTTCATTGAAATATATAACTGTGTGTCATCAGCGTAACAGTGAAAGTTTACATTGTGATTTCGGATTACATCGCCCAGAGGGAGCATATATATTGAGAACAATAATGGGCCCATTAACCGGTGTGATCGTACGCTTCAGGGACCACTCTAGCTTGATCACACTGGTGTGATTGTACGCGTCAAACGGTTAATGATGTGACAGAAGACAGAAGCAGACGGATTAATTCTGAAGTGTATAGGGATATATTGTCTGCGCAGATTCAGCCAAATTCAGCAAAGTGGATTGGATGGCGCTTTACTTTTCTGATGGACAATGACCCAGAACATACTGCGAAAGCAACCCAGGAGTTTTTTCAAAGAATTTGAATATTCTGCAATGGTCAAGTCAGCAAGCTGATCTCAACTCGATCGAGCATGCATTTCACTTGCTGAAGACAAAACCTAAGGCAGAAAGACCCACGAACAAACAACAACTGAAGACAGCTGCAGTAAAGGCCTGGCAAAGCATCACAAAGGAGGAAACCCAGTGTTTGGTGATGTCCATAATAATAATAATAATGTCTTAAATGGTTAATGAATTTGAAAAATATAATTTATTCATAGAATGCATATTTCTAACAACACAGGCATTTGATTATTATGTAAATTATTATTACAAATTTACAAAATGACAATTACACAACATACACATGAGCATAGGCTTGTGTATATGGCAGCCCAGCCTTCTCTTCAAGTAAAAACAGGACAGTGTATTATGCAATACATTTTATTTGTACATTTGATTAGCAGAATAAAAGGGTGGTCAAAGTATGATTTACAGTAGCTTACATGAATAACGAAATTGACTATTTGATCAAATATAGAAAAGTCTTTGTGCTTTTGGACAATGTGGTCTTCAAATACATTGCATTTATGCATCTCGTTTGTTTTTTACATTTCGTCCCCAGTCAGCACACAGCTTCAGGGCTTTGTAATGAAGGTTTTATCATACAAAAAAATACGACCAAAAAAATAATACACAAAATATTATTATTAAACAGAGGCTATAGGATTATCATTTGATTATTAGGCCCCTACATTTGTACAAAATGAAAATAACACTACAATAAAATTATTCAAATTCAAATTGGTTTTAATTTGTATCTAGTTTTGATGATGTACTAGGTAAAATAAGAGACATTATCAACCAATTTGCGATGATCAAAGGCTTTATGCATGAATAGCCATATATAGGCCTAAAGCACGGTTGCTTGATGAACATGAACACTTCAAAGAATGAATAACACATAGGCTACAGCCTATTCATAGAAATAAAACTGATAGATGCAAGGATATGTAGCCTCTTGCATTGTTCTACAAAGGCATATGCTCGGGTGTATGGCAACCCAGCCTTCTCTTCAAGTAAAAACATTACAGTGTATTATTCAATGAATTTTATTTGTAAATTCCATCAGAAGAGTAAAAGGATGATCAAAGGATGATTTCCAGTAGCCTACATGAATAAGGAAATTGACTACTTGATCAAATAAAGAAAATACATTTGTCTATTGTTTTGGATGACGTGGGCTATGATGACCCATGGATTTTTGCATCTCGTTCGATCAACATTTATGTTCTCTCCGGGTTTGTAACAAACAATGCGATTCTCAAAAAGTTTCCAGGTATCTGAGATTGTAGCAAAATTGTCCCTTTCCATCATATCTACATTTTGTCAAAATGCAGGTATTGCATAATCACTCTAAAGCGGTTGTCATGGTCTCTCAGAAAAAGTTCTCCCTATATCAATCAGACCAAAATTACTCCACATCCATGCTCTTGCCACCATATTATGGTCAAACATGGCAGCGCCCACAAACATTAGCTACATTTGAGTTAAGAAACGTATGGAAAGTTTTTACTCAGTGATGTTGAAACTTCGTCAGCTCTCCTGGGATATGGGAAGTTGTTCTCGTTGCCCATATCATTTATTTTCGTGTCAGACGTATTAGGTTTATTTGTTGTTAGCTGTGTGTTGCCATGTAAGTAACCTTTAATGTCCTTTAATCTGACATTGAGTGAATAAAATTAGCAACACAGTTTGAGCTAGATAAAAGCGTGTGATCGTATGCTTCAGGGACCACTGAGGGACTATCCTGATCACACCAGTGTGATCGTATGCTTCAGGGACCACTGAGGGACTATCCTGATCACACCGGTGTGATCGTATGCTTCAGGGACCACTGAGGGACTATCCTGATCACACCGGTGTGATCGTATGCTTCAGGGACCACTGAGGGACTATCCTGATCACACCGGTGTGATCGTATGCTTCAGGGACCACTTAGGGACTATCCTGATCACACCGGTGTGATCGTATGCTTCAGGGACCACTGAGGGACTATCCTGATCACACCGGTGTGATCGTATGCTTCAGGGACCACTGAGGGACTATCCTGATCACACCGGTGTGATCGTATGCTTCAGGGACCACTGAGGGACTATCCTGATCACACCGGTGTGATCGTATGCTTCAGGGACCACTGAGGGACTATCCTGATCACACCGGTGTGATCGTATGCTTCAGGGACCACTGAGGGACTATCCTGATCACACCGGTGTGATCGTATGCTTCAGGGACCACTGAGGGACTATCCTGATCACACCGGTGTGATCGTATGCTTCAGGGACCACTGAGGGACTATCCTGATCACACCAGTGTGATCGTATGCTTCAGGGACCACTCAGGGACTAACCTGATCACACTGGTGTGATCGCATGCGTCAAAGGGCTAAAACATACTTTCAAAATAACAGCACATAATTATTTGTATCAACACAGTGTTAGGTAATAAGTATGATTTATGTTTACACATTTTACAGTTCAGCATAATTCAAGCTTCTACAAACCCAATTCCAAAAAAGTTGGGACAGTGTACAATTGTGAATAAAAACAGAATGCAATGATGTGGAAGTTTCAAGTTTCAATATTTTATTCAGAATACAACATAGATGACATATCAGATGTTTAAACTGAGAAAATGTATCACTTTAAGGGAAAAATAAGTTGATAAAAAATTTCATGCCATCAACACATCTCAAGAAAGTTGGGACAAGGCCATGTTTACCACTGTGTGGCATCCCCTCTTCTTTTTATAACAGACTGCAAATGTCTGGGGACTGAGGAGACAAGTTGCTCAAGTTTATGAATAGGAATGTTGTCCCATTCTTGTCTAATACAGGCTTCTAGTTACTCAACTGTCTTAGGTCTTCTTAGTCGTACCTTCCTCTTTATGATGCGCCAAATGTTTTCTATGGGTGAAAGATCTGGACTGCAGGCTGGCCATTTCAGTACCCGGATCCTTCTTCTATGCAGCCATGACATTGTAATTGATGCAGTATGTAGTCTGGCATTGTCATGTTGGAAAATGCAAGGTCTTCCCTGAAAGAGACGATGTCTGGATGGGAGCATATGTTGTTCTAGAACTTGGATATATATATATATATATATATATATATATATACTGTCAGCATTGATGGTACCTTTCCAGATGTGTCGGCTGCCCATGCCACACGCACTCATGCAACCCCATACCATCAGAGATGCAGGCTTCTGAACTGAGCACTGATAACAACTTGGGTTGTCCTTGTCCTCTTTAGTCCGGATGACGTGGCGTCCCAGTTTTCTAAAATGAACTTCAAATTTTGATTCGTCTGACCACAGAACACTTTTCCAATTTGCCACAGTCCATTTTAAATGATCCTTGGCCCAGAGAAAATACCTGCACTTCTGGATCCTGTTTAGATACGGCTTCTTTTTTGACCAATACAGTTTTAGCCGGCAACAGCGAATGGCACGGTGGATTGTGTTCACCAACAATGATTTCTGGAAGTATTCCTGAGCCCATGTTGTGATTTCCATTACAGTATCATTCCTGTATGTGATGCAGTGCCATCTGAGGGTCCGAAGATCACGGGCATCCAGTAAGGTTTTCTGGCCTTGACCCTTACGCACAGAGATTGTCCCAGATTCTCGGAATCTTTGGATGATATTATGCACTGTAGATGATGTTAACTTCAAACTCTTTGCAATTTTTCTCTGAGAAACTCCTTTCTGATATTGCTCCACAATTTTTCGCCGTAGCATTGGGGGAATTGGTGATCCTCTGCCCATCTTAACTTCTGAGAGACACTGTCACTCTGAGAGGCTCTTTTTATACTCAATCATGTTGCCAATTGACATAATAAGTTGCAAATTGGTCCTCCAGCTGTTCCTTATCTGTACATTTAACTTTTCCGGCCTCTTATTGCTACCTGTCCCAACTTTTTTGGAATGTGTAGCTCTCATGAAATCCAAAATGAGCCTATATTTGGCATGACATTACAAAATGTCTCACTTTCAACATTTGATATTTTATCTATATTCTATTGTGAATTAAATATACGTTTATGAGATTTGTAAATTATTCCATTCCTTTTTTACTCACAATCTGTACAGTGTCCCAACCTTTTTGGAACTGGGTTTGTATTTTGTTGATTTCTACAGCTTACAGCATTGTGTGGACTTTTTGGCATGATCAAGATTAACTTTGAACATGGCAGAGGTGACTTTTTGGGATTATAACATTATGCATCAAATATTTTTATCCTAACACATTAATATGCAGTCTAACTGCATAAAACCAATCTGAAAATCTTTTTCCTTCCTTATTACCAGAGGCTTTTATACATTGTTTTTCCAAACATAGAAATAATAACAATCAGGCAGGTGAAACAAAGGAGAAATATCTGTGGAATTATGTTTGTTTCAATGGAAGTTAAATGTGCCTAGATAATAAGAATAACAGATTCTCTCTCTGCAGGTCACACTCTGCCAACCTCAGGAATGTGGAATGTTTACATTGACCATTTGGCATGAGGGATCTTGTGAAAATGTGACCTGCGCTAGGTAGACACGCACTTCAATGTACATAACCGCTAGCAACCATCTTTACAGTGAGACTGTTTGAACATGTAACAACTCTGCTTTGAACAATCAGACATCTCTGCTATGGTGATTTTCAACCTAGAATGTTCTTACTAAAGTAACAACTATATTGTCCTTTCAATAGACAATGTGCAACCAGACATTGTCCAGTTGGTGTTGCAGCTGCAATCTTATGCCTCCATGCCTCTATATTCAAACTCTCCCCTGACCCAGTCAGCTGTCCCCACTTGCTTCAAACAGACTAACATTGTTCCCGTACCGAAGAAACCTTCCATCACCTGCCTGAATGACTACCTCTCTGTAGCACTGACCTCCACCATCATGAAGTGTTTGAGTGCTCCACCTTTCCTAACACCTTGGACCCCTTTCAATGTGCATGCTGCCCCAACAGATCTACGGATGATGCCATCACCCTGACGACACATACCGCCCTCTCCCACCTGGAATGAGGCAACAGATACGTGAGGATGCTGTTCGTGGACCACAGCTCATCATTCAACACTATTTAGCATCTAGCTTGTTCCTAAGCTCAGGACCCTTGGTCTTAACACCTCCCTTTGCAACTGGATCCTGTACTTCCTTACGGGCTGACCCCAGGTGGTGAGAATGGGCAACCTCACCTCCTCTGCACTGTACTTAACCATCGGAGCCCCCCAGGGCTGCGTACTCAGTGCCCTCCTGTACTCTCTGTTCACGCATGACTGCGTGGCCATACACAGCTCCAACGTCATACTTAAGTTTGCAGATGACACCACCATCATGGGTCTCATCTCCAACAATGATGAGATCGCTTACAGAGAGGAGGTAGGGGACCTGGCTACATGATGCCAGGAAAACAACTTCTCTCTCAATGTCTGCAAGACTAAGGAGATGATCATGGACTTCAGGAAGTGGCACAGGGTGGGGTCATGACCCCATACACATCAATGGAGCTGTGTCTTCATCAAATATTTCCTTGCCTGGTCCAGTCAAGCAGACTTTGCAGTAGAAACAGCCCAAAAGTGACTCGAGATGTTTGGCATGTCTGCAAAAATTCTCACCAACTTTTACAGGTGCACCATTAAGACCATCCTCTCAGGCTGCATTACTGCCTGGTACTGCAGCAGCTCCACTGCTGAATGCAAGGCCATCCAGAGGGTGGTGAAGTCTGCGGAGTACGTCTTCGGCTGCCATCTTCCCTCCGTGCAAGGCATCTACCATACACAATGCCTTAGGAAAGCATAGAACATTATAAAAGACTACAGCCAACCAGGCTAGTCTGTTCTCACAGCTGCCATCTGGTAGATGCTACCGGAGCATTAGGGCATGCACTTCCAGACACTGAAAATGTTAAAAAAAAAAATCAGGCCATAAGGCTTCCAAACTAGTAACACTGATCTATGATCACATTGATCACATGATCATTGATCACCACCCTCTGCATTTTTCAAATGTTCTAATGACTTTCTATGTACATTCAATGTACAGTAGCATATTTTTATATACCATTTATGGGTATATTACACTTATATTTGTATGTAAATTTTTTTATATTTATATCCATATTGTTTAATACCCCATTCTACACGATTTGGAATTGATGCTAGTTTATATTGTTATGTATATTTTTTCTTTCTATATTTTTTTATGTTTACTGCGTTGATGTCGTGTGCCATGTCAAAAGGATTTCATTGTTCAGAATGATGCTGTGTTATTTGGTGCAATTGATAAATAAAAATACTTTGACTTTTGCCCCCTTCCTGATATCCTCTATTATTATTTGTCACACTGAATTGTTTCAGATCTTAATACAAAATGTAATATAAGACGAAGAAAACTGAAGTAAACATAATATTCTGTTTTTTAATTCTTTATTAGGAAAAAAGTTTCTAACTCCAACTGGCCCAGTGTGAAACATACATTATTACCCAACACTTTATTTAGAAAAGTACTGTAATTATGTGCTTTGTTATTTTGAAAGTATGTTTGAAACTTATTTGTGTGCTGGAGACTAAGCATAACCCAAAGTAAGAGGTCCTAATCTGGATTCTGTGTGCAACTGATCTGTAAAATGGGGAAAAATATGTACCGGCACTCACTAATATGTCAGGCTCACCAATGTAATGAAAGTCACAAATCTATAAAGTGCAGATGACAGATTTTTTTTATATATCATCATTATGTTTTGTTGTCCTTCAGAAGATTTAATTAGGCATAGATGGTTTTAATAAGTATCTTTTTTAATAAGGCATAGCTGATCTTGATGAGGTATTTTTGGTGGCCCCAGCACCCATTGTCTCCTGCCCACCATTATCATCATCATCTGTATGAGGGAGTTGTTGAGAAAGTGTGGTGTCAACAATACAAATTTAAAGTACAATAGATTTGCCAATTCTGATTAAACTTAAGGTTCCTAATCCAAAGTTTTTACTGGTCAAGTAAGCTGCATTGGAGCAAGCCAAATAAAACCATGCTGCATGAACTCAACCTCTGACACTTCAGTGCAAATGCTGAATTTATTAAGCAAATCTTTATTAACATGCAAAGACCCAAACAGTCTTGCATTATTTTGTTGTGTCGTCTTCCGTTAACAGGGCACCAGTGCATATGGGTCAGTCTAGCTGATTCCATTACTTAAAGTAATATTATTGCAGAAGCAGTCCTGATTCTGCAGATAATGAATGATAATATTCTGAAAACAATGTGGAAACCTAAACATTTCTCTTACTATCTCCCATACCAGCTCCAATCAGAAAAAAATTGTTATATCATTAATTATTGGTTAGTGTACTTGATGGTGTAGCTGATTCCGTGAGGTGCATGCTTCATTCTCTCAAAGCAATGTTTGTGATCACAAAAAGTGTTTATATTTTCTGGTGAGCGTGGATAATTTTTTGTGGAGCATGAGAACGGATGTTGAATATCTGGAGTAGTGCACAAGGACCACTCCTATAATAAAAGGGGTACAGTTAAAAAAGGGCTTTCATTATAAGCCATCCTTAAGGCATTGTTGTGTACTACTGTGGCACAGATTTATTAGTCTCATTAAATACAATTCTGTGTGATCTTTACATTGCCAAAAACTATACCTTTTTCAAAACATCTTCAAGAATGCAAGAGTCTCCACTTTGAATGACGTTAATGAAAGGGGAAAGGAGCCTTGGCAATGGAGCACAATGTGATGCAAGAAAAGGCATTTTGCAGTTTTCAATTCTATCCAGCTGTATTTTCATAACCCTTGGGAGAGTGCAGCATGCATTTAAGATGGATCTGACCAAAGCACATGTAGAGGCATTGACCTTACTCTGAAGCAGTGAAAGACTGAAAGACTAACACCAGTGGTAGTGTGAATTGTATCACCAGTAGTGTTAATGCTATTCCTCTGAGGCAGTGTGAGTCTGAAAGTAACCACTAGTAGTGCATGTTAAAACACAGGTTTTAGATTTCCCCAATATGAGAAAAAAACAAGACAGTTTTCTTACACATAGTAAACTCCAAAGGTACTCCAAAGTTGTTGCAATAAATGCAATAATTGTCTACAACCTAACCCTTTTTGTGTTAGTAAACAGTAATGACGTATTTTGTGGGCAGACCCGAACTGGTGGCAGAAAGTGACAGTAACCTCTTTACAACATATAGGAATATGAGCCATCTGAGAATGCCAGCTTTGTGGTTGCTGCTGTTACTAATTTATCATTATTATTATTAACTACATCATTGATTTTGCCTGTGTGCAATAAACAGTGGACAAAACCTTGCCTGATGAGCACCGCAGAGTCCAGTCTATCTATTCAATGGCTTGCAACCATGAACGTCTGCATTTAGCTTCAAAGGGTGGCTCTAACGGTTTTCTATAAAATGAAGACAATCTTTTCTTTGAATTCCTATTCTTACATCCAACGGCACAAGAAGAAATGTTTTCACTTTAGTCCGAAGATCTTGCCTGTTTCCCTACACTTGTTCCTGCAGTTTTCTGCCACCACCAAACCTGAGTGATGTAACTGTGACGGCCACTCCAAATTAGTCTATAGACATTATACCAAGATTTTATTGTAGCCATCTTCAATTGCTCCTTGTTTTAGGTGCATTTTACTTTTAGTCTTGTCTTCAGCATATGGCATTTATTTTAAAATTAGATACCAAATACTGTAATAAAAACAAAATGCAGAAGCCATACCATGTATCAAAATAAACTACAGTATTTTTGTATTTTAAAAATACTCAAAATACTGTTACAAGGGAGCATGATATCACTACGTAAACCTTCCATCTATCAACCTATTTGATCTAGACCTTCACCAGTACACTGACTCAGTTGATTATGTACAGTAGACAATGTTTGATAGCAAGAGCTTTTCTCTGCCAATCGAGTCATGCGATAAATCTGACATGCAACCAGTCAATAGATCAAATATTCACATATATTTCTGATCACCCAGATGAAGGTTAGTAACCAACAGTTAAATGTTTAAATAACAGTTTGCTAATGACTCATAATTGTATCCTAATTTAGTTACTTGGTGTTTGGTAATGAAAGGCCTTCTTTGAATCAACAACACTGACTCCATGACAAACAAGTCATTCATAAAAAAACAACTGAACACCTTTATTCACAGCAACTAGTTTCTAAGTAATACATCATTTGATTGTTAATCATAAATACAGCTCCGGACAAAATTAAGAGACCACTGCACCTTTTTATTTCCTTTCCAAAACAGTTGAAAAGGAAGGTTTTGTGTGAAGAACAGAAGGGTTAAAATTGAGAGACCACTGCAAATTTAACACTTCTGTTCCTCATTCAAAACTTCAAGGAAAAGGTGCAATGGTCTCTTAACTTTTTCCAGAGCTGTATGATAATAAATTATATGTTGGGCAGTAATTCAGGCAATGGTCCTACTAAACAGCTACTTTAATTAGGGTACAATCATTTAGCAAACAATTATTTATTTTTCAATCATTGGACACCTATTTGGAAGTTGAAAACAAACATTTTAGCAATTTGTCAACAATTATTAAAAGATCAATATGCTTTGATTTAAAATGTAGCCATAAATAAAAGAAAAACTCCAGTAGAGATTTTCTGTTCTGATCTCAACAAGTCTGGGCAAATTATTGAGTAGGCACCAATCCTAGGCCGCATTTTTATGATGTCACCATGTAAACATCATATAGACAAAGTATTTTACAGTATTTTAAACTACAAAATACAAAACACTAAAGTATTTTGATACAAAACCCCTTGTAATGGACACTGACATTCTGTTGGTGTACTCTGCTAATGGTAATCAATCACACATATGCCTCCCAATCTGTGCAACCATCTTTTCCCTAACGGCTGAAAGGTTTCTTGGGTCTATAATGTTTTTTTTGGTCTACCAACTTGTTTTCTATTGCTGAGCTCACCAGTGCCTTTTCTTCGTCTTATTATTATTATTATACCAAATATCTGATGCTGTCATGCCAAATGTTTTTCGTATGTCTAATCAATGTTTTTCTGATTAAGCTGCCTTATTATGGCTAGTTTGACTTAACTACCACTTTTGTCCGCATGTTGTCAGAAATCCAGCAACATACTCCAAATGCATTGCCAATAATGAATTGTAGAAAATGGAAGCTATCATGTTTATGCACACAAAAAGTCAAGCCTAATAAGACAATTATCAAGACATTCATCTTTTACTTTTTTTGGTACCCTATGCAGAAAACATGCTGTAATTTCTACAGTAAATGGGTCATGCAATGGATAAATATTCCGCCAAATGAAAGCAGAGTCAGGAACATTAACTCAATAGTATTCTATAGTTTTCTATATAAGTTTATTTTTAAATCGAAAGTGCTATAATACAGAGCCTAAAAATAAATTGTGTCACTGTCCAAAGACTTTTAGAGATCGATGTCTATCTATCAATATGTCACATTTATCAACTCATACTTGAGGGAACATTTTTAAAATAGATGACCTGTAGCAAGTATAGGAAATAGGAATAGGGATAATTTTCATAATTTCTCCACAAGCAATTCTGGCAGGCAGATGGAATGTCAAATTGATGTATTTGCTGCTGCCCAGGAACTTTTGTGCCTTAATAACAAAACAGATTATTTAGTAGCCATTTCAAGAACAGAGCTGCCATTGACCATCACACTATACAGAAATGCTGCACAAAAAACGTATAAAAACAAAAACCCAAGATGTACATCTAGGAAAAGCTATAGGTAATTAATTATTGTAGATATTGAAAGTATTTGTTATTAGAAATGATTTCCCTTACATGACATGGTATTTTTGATATTTTATTAAACCATTTGTAATAGGCAAACAATTTTCCTGGACTGTATTTAATTTTTTTTTATCATATGTGAATATCCTACAACAGGTAGTCATACTCCTATTTTAGATTTTTTTTCATGTTAATTGGTGCTTAATTAATACCCACAACGCAAGCAAGTGTCCGAGAATACAGTGTTCTCTCCATTCATATTTTTCTAGTGCTTCATTCATTATAACCCACATATGCAACAGAGATTCCTTTCAGAGCAAGAACCTGACCTCCAATTATTGAGATTAGACCATATACCACAGCTATCAGCCAATCATCATTACTAATCATCAATTATTACAAATTTTTGCAGTCAGCCAGGCATTGTTGACTGTCCATGGTCATACATTTATCACATCATCTGGCTAATCAAGTAAGCAGATTGACACAATAAACAGTAACATTGGTGTCCAGAACATTTTAAACAAAAAGGGAATTATGGTAATCATAACACTGATGATTTGCTTCTTCAATCACTTATGACTAGATGATGCTATGCAAGCTCTTCATCCATGGATTTCTAACTCTACCCAAATTCAAAACTAATCCCAATCACTTAGAAGTTCAGACTGAAATAACAGAGACAGTATATCTGCTGCATTTAATTTGGCCTGTTATTGGTACAATATCCATAAACGTTATGCTGATTTCTCATAGAAATCTATCTGGTCTTGACACCATAGAGATTGCAATTCAAAATTGAAATACTTTCCAGAAAGGCAATTGGCAAGGTTTGTACAAACACTGATTGTTTAAACCCAATTGATACGCTAGAAGCAAGGGGAAAATACCTTTTTACAGAGGAGATCAAGTTTATTAATTGCCGTGGAAAAGCAGATGGTGCAGTGATATTTTAGAAGAGAAAAGTTGTAAATGTCCCTGTGATAAACAACTTTTTTTATGCAACCTAGAACGCGTTTCAACTAACAACAATGTTTAATTTGCAAACTTGGTGTGGAAAAGCATATTAATAGACAGTTTTTTTTTGTTTTTGCATTGTTTTTGCATTTACTTCTGAAAAAGCTGTAATAGAGGTAAATTCAGTAGATGCTGTAGTCATGTGGAAGAAGTAGGAGTTTAGGAATTATAAACCAGTTTACCACTAGTACAGGTTTAGGGAACCATGTTGATATTTTCCTGAAGAGCCAAGTGGAAGCTTTTAACTTTAACTGACCTGGAAGATTTGGTCTGTTTGGTCTAGTCGATCATTGAACAAGCCAACAAACTATTTCAGTTTAGTTCTAATATTGAATAAATCAAGATATCAATCTACCAGTTTGGATAAATGAAATTCCTGTATATTGTAGCCTTAGACATATTGAATATCACAATATGATCCTTGTCTTCCTGCTGACAATAGGATTTGTTGTCTGGAGCAAAACAGGATTTCAAGTACAGTTTAAAGCCACAAAGTTAATCTCCCACATTTTTCTGTCTTTGTATGGTGGATAGATATTATTGCATCTTATTTGAATAATTGTTTTGAATATTCATTGAGGGCATTTGACATCAACCACCTGCATTCAATGGAGAGTGAGATGCTATGCCAACTTCATGAATATGCATGTACCATCTTGAATTTCAACAGACACTCAACTCAAATCAAGTTATTATAGTTTTGTGATTTTATATTATTTATTATTTTCATTAATTATTGATGTTTTATATGAGTTAAGTTTCAGTTACTTTTCATACTAAACTTTCTCTTTAGGCTTATTATTTATTCAAATGTTAGAATTTACAACCTGGGATATTGTGACATCTGCCTCGCCTCCCTTTCCGCTCCGGTGTTCAGTGTCGCTGATCCACTTGCTGCCACCAACCCAACACCCCATAATTACACACACCTGGACTTTGTCATCGTTATTCCCATTATGCACACCTGGTTCAGTAATCAACCCATGTATATGTACCCCTCAGTTCCCCTGGTTCATTGTCGAATATTGACTTTATGTCACTTTTATGTTTTGTCTATTGGTATATGCATATTCATATACTTATTGCACTTGTTACTGTGCCTTCCTATATTACCTCCAATTATTCAAAGTCACCATCGACATTAATTGGTACAGGTTCATTCAATGACAAACTCTCCTGGGAAGTACAGTGAATATAAAAACTCTACACACCCCTGTTAAAATGACAGGTTCTTGTGATGTAAAAGAATGAGACAAAGATAAATCATATCACATATAACATGAACAATTCAATTGAAAAACAAACTGAAATCTTTGAGGGGGAAGAATAAAAAAAAAACTCACAATAACCTGGTTGCATAAGTGTACACACCCTTAAACTAATACTTTGTTGAAGCACCTTTTGATTTTATTACAGCACTCAGTCTTTTTGGGTAGTAGTCTATTAGCAAGGCATCTTCAGATCACCCCACAGATGTTCAATTGAATTCAGGTCTGGGCTCTGGCTGGGCCATTCCAAAACATTAATCTTCTTCTGGTGAAGCCATGCTTTTGTGGATTTGGATGTGTGTTTTGGGTCGTTGCCGTGCTGAAATGTGAACTTCCTCTTAATCTTCAGCTTTCTAACGGACGCCTGAAGGTTTTGTGCCAAATTGCCTGGTATTTGGAACTGTTCATAATTCCCTCCACCCTGACTAAGGCCCTGGTTCCAGCTGAAGAAAAACAGCCCCAAAGCATGATGCTGCCACCACCATGCTTCACTGTGGGTATGGTGTTCTTTTGGTGATGTGCAGTGTTGTTTTTGCACCAAACAGATCTTCTGGAATTATGGCCAAAAAGTTCAACCTTGGTTTCATCAGACCATAACACATTTTCCCATGTACTTTTGGGGGACTTGATGTTTGTTTTTGCAAACTTCAGCCTGGCTTGGATGTTTTTCTTTGTAAGAAAAGGCTTCCGTCTTGCCACCCTACCCCACAGCCCATTCATATGAAGAATACGGGAGATTTTTGTCACATGTAGCACACAGCCAGTACTTTCCAGAAATTCCTGCTGTTCCTTTAATGTTGCTGTAGACGTCATGGAAGCCTCCCTGACCTGTTTTCTTCTCGTCTTTTCATAAATTCTGGAGGGACGTCCAGTTCTTGGTAATGTCTCAGTTGTGCCATATTTTCTCCATTTGTTGATGACTGTCTTCACTGTGTTCCCTGGTATATCTAATGCTTTGGAAATGTTGTACCCTTCTCCTGACTGATATCTTTCAACAATGAGATGCCTCTGATGTTTTGGAAGCTCTCTGCAGACCATGGCTTTTGCTCTGAGATGCAACTAAGAAAATGTCATGAAATTCCTACTAGAACAGGTGAACTATATTTGTGATTAATCAGAATCACTTTAAATGTTGGCAGGTGTGTAATGTCTTCTATTTAACATGAGTTTGAATGTGATTGGTTATTTCTGAACAAAGCCATATCCCCAGTTATAAGAGGTTGTGCATACTTTTATTTATTTTTTGCTCCTCAAAGATTTCAGTTTGTTTTTCAGTTGAATTGTTCACAATAAAGGTCACATTAAAAGTGGAAAAAGTTATGACATGATTTATCTTTGTCTCATTCTTTAACATCATAAGAACCTGGCATTTTAACAGGGGTGTGTAGACTTTTTATATCCACTGTATATTACAATACAGATGGAATACAGTGCATAGTATGGAGTGATCAGACTGTTCAGACAATTGTTTTTAAGCAGTATTCAGTATTGACAGTGAAATATTTACCAAACAGGGACTTCTTAAAATAGCTGGTACCAGTGAGTCTGGACTCACGTGTGCAGTGATTGCCAGTTAATGGGTCAAGATCACAAAGATGACTATTGTGTTGTGAACTGGAAGCAAGCGAATAGCAATGTGGAAAACAACTTCCAATTTCTTAATGTGACTATTTAAATCTTCAATTCCTCCTAAATGTTTATCATATTACTGGCATACTGTCAATACTATGATACCATACTTTTTTTATCATAATATGTTCATTCTTCATTTTGATCAAGTAGCACATCTAATGCAAACATTTTCCTCTTGATTCATGAGTTAAGTAAATGTTAAGTCGTTTCTTTGCAATTACCAAACATCACCACAACACTGTAAGGTGAAATGTGAAAACAAGTTTCAGTAAACCGCAAGGTGACATTCGAAGAGAATGATTTGAATCTCTGTTTCTAATTAGCAGGTCTTTTGTTTTGAAATAATGTCTTGGCATTCATCAGAGTTGCTCAAATAAGATAGCATGCTGATTTACGCCTCTGTGTACAATGGCATTCTGTCCCTATTCATTTCAGTTGAATTACTAGTCACATTATTCCTTTCCCTAGATTTAAATTATATTACCTGTTGTTGTTCATATATTTTAATGCCAAAAGAGGATCTTAAAGGGACACTGTGAGGAATCCTGCCTCTAAAGTTTACCATACTGAATTTTAAACAATGATACAACTGGTCTCCTCCTCCCCTTCCTGAACAAGACCAGAATAGTGTTGTCTAGTCCACATGGAAAATGAACACATAATGTGCAAGTGTCTCAAGCAGGTATGATTATTTAATGCAAGCTAACAGACAGACCACAAGTGAACAGACCACCAGTGAAAATCACAAGAACTTGAACAATCTTGTAAAAATAAAATATGTAAAACATTTACAGCTCAAATTTGCATTTACAGTTAAAATATTCCCTGCAGATGTCTTTTGGTAATTTTTTCTTAGAGTACAGTAAATTTGCATGCTAGTGTTCATGAATTCAGTGACATGGTTAACGTCAGTAACAAAATGTCAAACAGTTTGAAAGCTACACTATTCCAAGAACTGCAAAATCCACTCCTTGCTAAGATGGATTAAAAAAACAGTATATTCCTCAGAGAAAGAGGCTTGTTGAACACTGAGCACAGATAATTTGCTGTAGAAATACTAGAAGATTTCCAAGCCAAGAAAGTTCACTTAGAGAGGTCACCACTGCCGCAGGATCTGAATCCAAGTGAGTTTATAATGTGTTCATGCTAGCATGCAGTTATTTGCTGGTAGATGGACAGTTGTAGATATATACCCATCAATGGGTTTCCACTGACACATATAAATATATATATACAGTGGGGAGAACAAGTATTTGATAAACTGCCGATTTTGCAGGTTTTCCCACTTACAAAGCACGTAGTCTGTAAGTCTGTAATTTTTATCATTGGTACTCTTCAACAGTGAGTGATGGAATCTAAAACAAAAATCTAGAAAATCACATTGTATGATTTTTAGTTCTTGACCAGGTTTGCACACACTGCAGCAGGGATTTTGGCCCACTCCTCCATACAGACCTTCTCCAGATCCTTCAGGTCGCTGGGCAATACGGACTTTCAGCTACCTCCAAAGATTTTCTATTGGGTTCAGGTCTGGAGACTGGCTAGGCCACTCCAGGACCTTAAAATGCTTCTTACGGAGCCATACATTGCAGTTGTCCTGTCCCCTTTGCAGAAAAAGCATCCCCAAAGAATGATGTTTCCACCTCCATGCTTCACGGTTGGGATGGTGTTCTTGGGGTTGTACTCATCCTTCTTCTTCCTCCAAACACGGCGAGTGGAGTTTAGACCAAAAAAGCTCTATTTTTGTCTCATCAGACCACATGACCTTCTTCTATTCCTCCTCTGAATCATCCAGATGGTCATTGGCAAACTTCAGACGGGCCTGGACATGCACTGGCTTGAGCATGGGACCTTGCGTGTGCTGCAGGATTTTAATCCATGACGGCGTTGTGTGTTACTAATGGTTTTCTTTGAGACTGTGGTCCCAGCTCTCTTCAGGTCATTGACCAGGTCCTGCCGTGTAGTTCCGGGCTGATCCCTCACCTTCCTCATGATCATTGATGCCCCATGAGGTGAGATCTTGCATGGAGCCCCAGACCGAGGGAGACTGGCCGTCATCTTGAACTTCTTCCATTTTCTAATAATTGCGCCAACAGTTGTTGCCTTCTCACCAAGCTGCTTGCCTAGATTCCGTCTCTCACAGTTGAAGTGTACATATGATAAAAATACAGACCTCTACATGCTTTGTAAGTAGGAAAACCTGCAAAATCAGCAGTGTATCAAATACTTATTCTCCCCACTGTACATACATCGATCAGCCATACCATAATGACCACATGCCAAATATTGTGTGGATCCCCCTTTTGCCGCCAAAACAGCCCTGACCCATCGAGGCATGGACTCCACTAGACCTCTGAAGGTGTGCTGTGGTATCTCGCACCAAGACGTTAGCAGCAGATCCTTTAAGTCCTGTAAGTTGCGAAGTGGGGCCTCCATGGATCGGACTTGTTTGTCCAGCACATTCCACAGATGCTTGATTGGATTGAGATCTTTGTGTCAGGGCGCATTATCCTGCTGAAAGAGGTCAATGAATTCAGGGAATCCCATTGCAATGAAAGCATGCACAATGGTCTGCAACAGTTAAAATAACATCCAAATGAACGGCAGGACCCAAGGTTTCCCAGCAGAACTTTGCCCAAAGCATCACACCGCCTCGGCTGGCTTGCCTTCTTCCCATAGTGCATCCTGGTGCTGTCTGTTCTCCAGGAAAGCAACGCAAACACATGATTTAAAAGAAAACATGATTCATCAGACCAGGCCACCTTCTTCCAATGCTCCGTGGTCCAGTTCTGATGCTCATGTGCCCATTGTAGATGCTGTTGGCAGTGAACAGGTGTGAGCATGGGCACCCTGACTGGTCTGCAGCTATGCACTGTGTGTTCTGGCACTTTTCTATCAGTACCAGCATTAACTTTTTCAGCAATTTGAGCTACAGTAGCTCGTTTGTTGGATCGAATCACACGGGCCAGCCTTCGCTCCCCATGTGCATCAATGAGCCCATGACCCTGCCGCTCAGCGCTTTTCCTTCATTGGACCACTTTTGATAGGTACTGACCACTGCTGACCAGGAACACCCCACTGTAGTTTTGGAGATGCCTTTGTCAATCTTGCTCAGATCCTTACGCTTGCCCATTTTTCCTGCTTCTAACACATCAACTTTGAGGATGGAATGTTCACGAAATGTTCATCCCACCCACTGACAGGTGCCATGATATCAAGATTATCAGTGTTGTGCACTTTACCTGTCAGTGCTAATGATGTTATGGTTGATCGGTGTATATAATATAAGGTGATATAGGTTGCCTAATCAAGCCTTTGAGGAATATCCAACTTAAAATAATTCCTTTAATATTTCAAAATTTTCAAATATTCAGTTTTATGCAGGGGTTTAAAAGAGGGCATCTCAAAAAATGTGAATATTGTGGAAATGTTCTTTTTTTTCGCAATTCAAATAAAAAAGTGACACTTTAATATATTCTAGATTCATTTCACATAAAGTGAAAAATGTCAAGCCTTTTATGTTTCAATATTGATGATTACGGCATACAGCTAACGGAAATAAATATTAGAAATATTTACAATACAGATATTTCGACCTGATAAGAGCTCTAATCAGCTAATTAACTCCCTGAGCCCACACAACCACAATCATGGGGAAGACTGCTGACTTTACAGTTGTCCAGAGGACACTCATTGACACCCTCCACGAGGAGGGTAAGCCACAGAAGGTCATTGCTGAAAAGGCTTGCTGTTCGCAGAGTGCTGTATCAAAGCCTATTCATGGAAAGTTGACTGGAAGGGAAAAGCTTGCTAGGAAAAGGTGCACAAGCAACAGGGATGACTGCAGCCTTGAGAGGATTGTCAAGCAAAGACGATTCAAGTACTTGGGGGAGCTTCACAAGGAGTGGACTGAGGATGGAGTCATCAAAAGCCACTTTGCACTGACATGGTCATAATGTTATGGCTGATCGGTGTATATATATACAGTTCCGGAAAAAATTAAGAGACCACTGCAACTTTTTCTTTCCTTTCCAAAAAAGTTGAAAAGGAAAGTTTTGAGCAAGGAACAGAATCGTTCATTTTGCAGTGGTCTCTTAATTTTAACCCTTCTGTTCCTCACGCAAAACCTTCTTTATTGTCACGGCTTAGGTTGAGAAAGCAAAGGAGGAACCGGAGAAGGCGTGGCGGATGAAGGTTTTTATATATGAATAGCACAAAATAAACAGAACGAGCGTCTTACACAAGCGCATATAGCTCTGACTGTGGCAGAGAAACAATCACACACAAAGACAGGGGGAGCAGAGGGAACATATATACCGGGGGAAACAGCGATGATGAACAGGTGCACTAAACGAGACACAGGTGAAATGCATGATGAGACGGTGGTGTCAGAAAACCGGTGACGTCGACCGCCGGGGCCCGCCCGCTGCAGGGGGAGGTGAACCAGCAGAGGTCGTAGTCGTCACAGTACCCCCCCCCGACGCGCGGCCCCAGCCGCGCGACGGCACCGGCCTCGGGGCCAACCCGGGGGGCGCGGAGCAGGGCGATCCGGCCGACGCTGGTGGAATTCGCGGACAAGGACGGGAGCCAGGACGTCCTTCACCGGAACCCAGCTCCGCTCCTCCGGGCCGTACCCCTCCCACTCCACGAGGTACTGGAGGCCCCCCGCCCGGCGCCTCGAGTCGATGATGGAGCGGACAGAGTACGCCGGGGCCCCCTCGATGTCCAGAGGGGGAGGGGGTACCTCCCGCACCTCACACCCCTGAAGGGGACCATCCACCACCGGCCTGAGGAGAGACACATGGAACGAGGGGTTAATATGGTAGTCGGGGGGAAGGCGTAACCGATATGTTACCTCGTTGACTCTCCTCAGGACTTTAAAGGGCCCCACAAACCGCGGGGCCAGCTTCCGGCAGGGCAGGCGGAGGGGCAGGTCCCTGGACGAGAGCCAGACCCGGTCGCCCGGCCGATACACCGGGGCCTCCCCGCGGTGGCGGTCCGCAGAGGTCTTCTGGCGGCGGACAGCGAGCCGGAGGCGGGATTGTACTGCCTCCCATGTGCCCGCTGCCCGCCGGAACCAGTCGTCCACCGCAGGGGTACCGGTCTGGCTCGGCGTCCAGGGCGCCAGGACCGGCTGGTAGCCCAGGACGCACTGGAAAGGCGTCACGCCCGTGGAGGAGTGGTGCAGAGAGTTCAGTGCATATTCTGCCCACGGCAGAAACTCTGCCCACTCCCCCGGCCGGTCCTGGCAGTAGGACCGGAGGAACCTACCCACTTCTTGGTTTACCCGTTCCACCTGCCCGTTGGACTGGGGATGGTAGCCCGAGGTCAGGCTGACCGAGATCCCCAGGTGCTGCATAAATGCTTTCCACACCCTAGACGTGAATTGGGGACCCCGGTCAGACACGATGTCCTCGGGCACCCCATAGTGCCGGAAGACGTGTGTAAACAGGGCCTCCGCGGTCTGTAGGGCAGTAGGAAGGCCGGGCAGAGGCAAGAGGCGGCAGGACTTCGAGAACCGATCCACAACGACCAGGATGGTGGTATGGCCCTGGGAAGGGGGGAGATCCGTCAAAAAATCAACAGAAATGTGGGACCATGGTCGTTGTGGAATGGGCAAGGGGTGCAACTTGCCCACAGGTAGGTGCCGGGGTGCCTTACTCTGGGCGCACACCGAGCAGGAAGAGACGTATACCCTCACGTCCTTGGCTAAAGTGGGCCACCAGTACTTACCGGCCAGGGCGCGCACTGTTGGCCCGATGCCAGGATGACCGGAGGAGGGAGATGTATGCGCCCAGTAGATGAGGCGGTCGCGGACAGACGCCGGCACATACGTACGGCCCTCAGGGCATGTGGGCGGAGAGGGCTCGTCGCGCTGCGCTCCGGCGATGTCCGTGTCCAGTTCCCATACCACCGGTGCCACGATGCATGACTCCGGGAGCACGGGAGCATCATCCACTGGCCTCTCCTCCATGTCATGCTGGCGGGACAGCGCGTCAGCCCCGACGTTCTTACTCCCCGGCCTGTAGGTGAGAGTAAACACAAACCGGGTGAAGAACATAGCCCACCTTGCCTGGCGAGGGGTCAGCCTCCTCGCTGCCCGCATGTACTCCAGGTTCCGGTGGTCAGTCCAGACGAGGAAAGGGTGTTTAGCCCCCTCTAACCAGTGCCTCCATGCCGACAGAGCTCGAACCACGGCCAGCAGCTCACGATCACCTATGTCGTAGTTCCGCTCCGCCGCACTGAGCTTCTGGGAGAAGAAGGCACAGGGACGGAGCGTGTTACGACACCCCGTCCGTTGGGAGAGGATGGCACCGAGCCCACAATCGGACGCGTCCACCTCCACAATGAACTGGAGCGACGGGTCGGGATGGGCCAGGACCGGAGCGGTGGTGAAACGGTGTTTCAGTTCCACAAACGCCCGCTCCGCGTCCACGGTCCACCGCAACCGGGTCGCCCCCCCCTTCAGAAGGGAGGTGATCGGAGCCGCGACCTGGCTAAAGCCCCGGATAAACCTCCTGTAATAATTAGAGAAGCCTAAGAAACGTTGCACGTCCTTAACCGTGGTCGGGGTCGGCCAATTACGCACGGCATCAATGTGAGGCTCCTCCATAGCCACACCTGCGCTGGAAAAGTGATATCCCAGGAAGGACACAGACGACTGGAAAAACAGACACTTCTCGGCTTTCACGTACAGGTCATGCTCCAGCAGTCGAACCAGCACTCTGCGCACTAACGAGACATGTTTAGCGCGGGTGGCAGTGAATATCAAGATGTCATCAATATACACTACCACTCCTTCGCACAACAAGTCCCGGAATACGTCGTTCACGAAGGACTGGAAGACTGAAGGAGCATTCATCAACCCGTACGGCATCACTAAATACTCGTAATGGCCAGACGTGGTACTAAAAGCAGTTTTCCACTCGTCTCCTTCCCGGATACGCACCAGGTTGTAGGCACTCCTGAGGTCTAATTTAGTGAAAAAGTGGGCCCCGTGCATCCTCTCCACCTCCGCAGAGATCAAAGGGAGAGGGTAGCGGAACGGAATGGTGATTTTGTTCAGCGCCCGGTAATCGATGCACGGGCGCAAACCACCGTCCTTCTTTTTCACAAAAAAGAAACTCGAGGAGACCTGTGACTTGGAGGGCCTAATGTAGCCCTGTTCCAACGCTTCCGTAACGTAGGCGTTCATAGTCTCCGTTTCGGTGCGGGACAGTGGATACACGTGACCCTTCGGGAGTGCGGCTCCATCAATGAGGTCTATCGCACAATCCCCCAGCCGGTGTGGTGGCAACACAGCAGCCTTGGCCTTGGAGAAAACCGTAGCCAAGTCCCTGTATTCGGGGGGAATGGGCACGGCAGGCGCACTGTCTGGACTCTCCACCGAGGTCGAGCCAACGGAAACACCCAAACACCTACGCTGACACTTCCGCGACCACCCCGACAGACGTCGACTAGACCAAGAGATGACAGGGTCATGTAGGGACAACCAGGGGAAACCTAAAACGACTGGGAACGTGGGTGAGTCGATCACGTGAAATGAAATGGTTTCACTGTGTCGGTTGTCGGTAACCAGGAGGAGAGGAACAGTGCACCTAGTGACCAGCCCTGACCCTAGTGGCCGGCTGTCTAGAGCTCTCACGGGCAGGGGGGTGGCGAGGGCCTGGAGGGGTATGTGTGACCGTAGGGCAAAAGACCTATCCATGAAATTCCCGGCTGCGCCTGAGTCTACCAGCGCCTTACACCGGGCAAGCAGCGGAAATCCGGGGAACCTAACAGGGACAGTGCACATAGAGAGGGAAGAGGTTAGTGGCGAATGTGCATGTGCTACCTGGGGTGATGCGGAAGTGCCCTGCCTGTCGCCTCTTGACTCAGGGAGGGAGGTGCGGTGTGGTGCAGTAAGACGGCCTCGTTGCCCCCTGGAGGCACTCCGCACCTGTCCTCCCCGACGTCTGCCCGGCAGTGCAGCCGCTCCCAATTCCATGGGGACGGCGGTGTCGGGTTGGTATGGTTGGTAGGGTGGAACGGACGGGCCTCTTCCGGGACGTCCTCGGGCAGCCAGCAGGTTGTCGAGACGGATGGACATGTCAACCAGCTGGTCGAGGGAGAGGGACACGTCTCGACAAGCTAGCTCCCTCCGGACGTCCTCGCGAAGGCTACAGCGGTAGTGGTCGATCAGAGCCCGTTCGTTCCACCCCGATCCCGCTGCCAGGGTCCGGAACTCCAGTGCGAACTCCTGCGCCGACCTCGTCCCCTGCCGAAGGTGGAACAGCCGTTCACCCGCCTCTCTTCCTTCGTGCGGGTGGTCAAACACGGCTCGGAAGCGGCGGGTGAACTCGGCGTAGCTGCCCTGGGTGGGCTGCTCGGTGTTCCAGACGGCGGTGGCCCACTCCAGGGCTTTTCCGGAAAGGCAGGAGACGAGCGAGGTGATCTTCTGTGCCTCGGTCGGCGCAGGGTGCATCGCCTGGAGCGCGATGTCCAGTTGCAATAGGAATCCCTGGCAGCGGTCCGCCGCCCCGTTGTAATCCCTAGGCAAGGGGAGATGCAACGGCCCCATGGCTGGTGGCGAGGCTGGGGCAGGCGGAGAGACGGCCGGTGCTGCGGGGTGCTGCTGACTCAGCTCTAGGCGCTGCACCGCTTTCAGAACATTGTCCATCGCGGCGCCTAGGCTGGCCAGCATGGTTGAATGCACCTGGACCGCCTCCGCAACACCGACCTCGCCTGTGGCTCCTTCGGGCTCCATATCCTTGCTGTTTTCTTGAAGGTGTGTGATTCTGTCACGGCTTAGGTTGAGAAAGCAAAGGAGGAACCGGAGAAGGCGTGGCAGATGAAGGTTTTTATATATGAATAGCACAAAATAAACAGAACGAGCGTCTTACACAAGCGCATATAGCTCTGACTGTGGCAGAGAAACAATCACACACAAAGACAGGGGGAGCAGAGGGAACATATATACCGGGGGAAACAGCGATGATGAACAGGTGCACTAAACGAGACACAGGTGAAATGCATGATGAGACGGTGGTGTCAGAAAACCGGTGACGTCGACCGCCGGGGCCCGCCCGCTGCAGGGGGAGGTGAACCAGCAGAGGTCGTAGTCGTCACATTTATCAACTTTTTTGGAAAGGAAAGAAAAGGTGCAGTGGTCTCTTGTTTTTTTCCGGAGCTGTATTTACTGTATATATATATATATATTTACTGGAAGCAATGAAGCTGTTGACTTGTTGAGGTCCACGTTGATACCAGGGCAAGGGAATAGGTTGTATATTCTAGCTTATTTGTTCTTGGATCAATCAGCTTGTATCTTGTAGACCATGGATGGAAAGCCTGCACATATCAACATGAGCAAAATTGAAGCATATCTGAAATCACATATCACAGTGAAACTGTTGTAAATTGAGATGTTATTTTATATTTATTGATCACACTGCTCCATTTCGTGCATGGAATCACTGCCAACAAGCCTCAGGCAGTTGATTGCATAAAACAAAATATGCAGCAAGTATATTTGATCTTAGACTGGTAGGTAGGAGGAGGAACGGGGCTGGGGGGGGGGTGTTGCTTGTACTACTTTCAGGAAGATGATACAAATGCAATAGAAAGAAAAATAGCTTGGAACAGTATTTTATGGGGGAAACAAATAATAATATGTTTGCAAATCTGATAAAGGATGAAGTTGAAATGCAATATTATAGAGGTTTTATGTTGGTACTTAAGGTTTTATCTTGTTGAAGGTAAGCTTATGATATGTTGTGCTTTAAGATAAACCCTTGGACATGTATCAATATATCTGTAGAGGATATTATATCCAGTGATATCCCAATCAATTTGTATGCATCTTTCCAATTTGGTAAAACAAACCACTTCTCGTTTTCCTCCAATTAGCATTTTCTATGTTGTATTTCTAGGATGTGGCACTGGACCAATTTGTGCAATGGTCCTTAGAGGACAAAAAAGATTAGATGAAATTGCTGTTACTCTGTATCCCTCTTTCTGTCTTTCTTCTGGGCTACTGTCTCTATCTGCTTTTGTCTCTCTGCCTCTGAATCTCCCTTCAATTCTTACTCATCCGAATACATATACAGTATTTCAAAATAAGATAGCAAACAATAATAAAAAAAAGTAAACAATTGCTAGTCTAAGTGATATTAACGTAAGGTACGTAAATGTTTTAAGGTATAAGGTACATACAGCTAAATAGGCTGTGCCAGATTGTTCATAATGGTGTGGATCCAGTAGGTTATTCAGCATTGGTTGAATGATATATTGGTGTAGAGATCATTTTGTCAGCAGGCCTGTATCTACCTTTGAGGACAAGGTCCTCAGAATGTTTTCTGATGTTTTTATAATAAAAGCAGTGAAGAGATGAAAAATTAATTCTAAAGTAAAGATTTTGTTTTTTAATTCAAGATCACTGCCTGCTTGCAATATTGCCATCATGATGACTGTCTGTTGTGAAGTGAACCAACCCAGACAGCCAGTCAGTGATCTTGATTTCATAAAACCTTTCCTTTAGCAAATATGTTTGCGCACAGGTCCTTCTTTTCCAAGGTCGCTCCGGATGGTGAAGAGACACAGCTGCAGAGCTGGAGAAGTTGTGTAACATGAAAGAATGCCAACATAGAAGACAAGTATGATAGGTAGTTAATATCATCTAAAATATTGTGATATTTTTTGTATTGTCTAAGCAAGCAGGCTGATTTGCTGGGTAACGCTTTGAACCCAGATGTGTTAAAAGAAAAAGCATTAACTAATGTGTTGATGTTTAGTTTCCTCATATCAGTGATTAGGACCCTGGCTAATATCTTATAACTGACTGTTGACTATGTGCAGATTGTAGTAGTGAGTGTAATATTGGGGGGACACATTATATATATACAGCTCTGAATAAAAATTAAGAGACCATTGCACCTTTTTCTTTCTTTTCCAAAAAAGTATAAAAAAGGAACAGAAGCATTCAATTTGCAGTGGTCTCTTAATTTTAAACCTTCTTTTCCTCACTCAAAAACTTCCTTTTCAACCTTTTTGGAAAGGAAAGAACACAGTGAAGTGGTCTCTTAATTCTTTCCGGAGATTTATATATTTATTTTTACTAATTGTTATTATTTTGGAGGGACCAATATACCTGCTTGTAACATTTGGTGGACATGCCCCCTCCACCTGCTTCTCCCTGCTTCTATTCCCTTGAATCTATGCCAGTAAATCACAAGGGTAGACTGATTTCCCTTTTATGTGAGTACAGCAATTGACCCTGAGTTTCCTTTCGTGACATACACAGAAAAAAAGAGAAAGATACACACAAACTTTGGGAAGGCAAGAGTCACAGTAGAGATGTAGGAAAAGAATGCAAGAAGACGATGTGATGGAAGAGAGATTGCATATTGTCAATGAAGATAAGTTGAAAGTGAAGGGACCACTAGGTTAAGACAATATAATGATCATTTTATATGTTAATATTGAGGTTAGATAGTGTTGTAATTTGTTGAAAAGGGCTTTATAGACTATAGTTGTGGCATAGGTGTGAAATATCAGTACACTTGTATTCACAACATTTAGGCATTTTGAGAATGTTTATATGTTTATGTAAAAGAATATATAAATTACATAGCTACTCATTCTCCTCCTGACACATTTCAAAGTTTGTAAGTTCGAAAGTATGTAATAAAACCTGATTATATTTCAGACAGTCGTGTCTAGACCAGAGACACAGAAAGGAACAGGCAGTTGGCACAGAGGGTATGGTGTATCTTTTTGACTTGCCTGATAAATCAAGATAAATCCCAAATAGATAGTCTCTTGTAATATAGCTCTCTATTGTGAGGAACCTTTCCATGTTTATCTTGGGAGTTATTTTGAATTAATTCAAGTGAGCAAAGAGCAGAAGCTTTTTTTCTAGTTTTAACATTTAACATTTAAATAAAGGGCAATAAATCGCCTTAAAGATAACTTTTCGTCAGGAGCTCATGTGGTCAACTTACACACTTTTAAACTGATTGTAATACTCATGATATCAGTATTTCTGGTGTGCTAGATGTGGCCTTGATTGTCACAGGTTTCTACAGGTTGTGTAGTCATTTAATATGTCAGTGATGGTATATGCCTCTCTAGAGGCAACATCAGGTATCCTGTTGAGCAAAATTACAAATCTCAATTAAATCATTTAGAACAAGACATGTACGAATACTTGCAATTTCATTAAGAAGTTTTTAATTAATTGTATGAACCATATATAATGAAATTCTGAAAAAACATAGATGATTCTCACCTTAGGATTCTACCAAAATGACATGGCTTCCACAGCTCTGTATGTTAACAAACACTTTGTTAGGGTAAACAGGAAACACAGTCAATTAAATAATTAAGATTCTTTGAGCTCATCCGAGCTGTACAAAATCAAATAACCCACAATATGCCTGTCATTGTCTGCATAAAATAATTCTGACCTTCAATTTGACTCTTTAAGCTGCAGTAGAGGAGATGTCTGGTCACGCTTGAAACTAGAGTGGAGAGATCTTGAATAATTACAAGGTGCACTTTTTCTTTTGCAAAGAAATCTAATTCCAATGGTGATGGGACAGCAGTAAAAATGTCACTCGGGATTCAAAGGTCTCTTAAGGTGATAATTTCTCCCTTGAATAGATGTCTTTATACACACACACGCACTCACTCACTTACATAAAGACTTGTTATTATTTGAGGAATGATTTTTATGAGCCCCTTTTGTGGTACACAAATAAAAAACATAATTACTTTAAGAGTGGAATGAGAGAGCCGTGAGTATATGGCATACTGTACATGCTTGTGTGTAATTATGTGTATATACATGTGTGTGTACACTTTAAGTATGTTTGTGTGTGAACTAGATGACTGCGTTTGGCTAATGACCATTTTTTATGTTTTAGCACCTTATTATGATAAATCAGTGATTAAAAGATAACAGAAAGCCCTTGGCTTGGTCTCAGAACTATGACTTACTGTACTTAGTGCAGAATGCCGTTGGTACCTGCATAACAGAAGCTTTAGTTTTTACCTTTGTAACATATCTCTGATGGTAGTGTTACAAAACGTTATGTTACAAAATAATTTATTCGCTGTCAAAATCCAGGTATCTGCAGAAAATGTTACTATTCCTGACATAATTAATTTAACACTGACTAGATCTTTTGCTTGTTGTAATAATTTTATTTCTAATCCAAAATTAGCAACTGAAACATATCAGGAAAATCTTTGGCTTTACATTTTTTGTTTGCGAACTTAACTGTTGATTCGAACACATCCAATACAAAATAGCACGTATTATGAATTAATCAAGATAGTGAACTGAGTCTTTTTCCGACCTGGTTGCACATGATTCAAATGAATACAGTCAATCCAACCAAACCAATCACTTCTTTATGCAAATCACAGACACAGTGGCTTCTAAATCAAGAGATGAGGACCAAATCATCATATCATTGAGGTTCTCCAAGTCCACCTATCACTTTTAAGCCCAGTAGAATGGGGCTGTGCACATGGGAAGCTATTTTCACAGGGAAGATATTTTCTTAGTGATGGTGCCCGTGGTCCCTCATTCATCATTGACAGCCTAAGCGGAAACAACGGCTACCGTAGCCACCATGGTATTACCAGTAACAGTCATGTCTTATAATTTATTTCAGTCTTCCTAAAATGGAGGTTCATCAGCAAAGAGCAAAACTAGAGCAGAGGTCATCCATCATTTTGTCAGTGTGTGTGTGTGTCAGAGATCATATGTCCCCACAGAAATTATAAATTGGACAAACAGTTCCCACAAGGTGTTTTGGCATGGCCCCACTAGGAAAAATTTGATTTCCTGCATACAAGTTAGGTTTAAAATCAAAGGAATTATTGGACATCATTTTAGAATGGTTAGGTTGTTGAGGTTAAGAGTGTAGGGGTAGAGTTAGGGTTATGTTTATGCCTATGGGAGAGTAAACTTTCTTTCTGGTTTCTGATTTCTGGTTTTCCAGTCCCCACAAAGATAGCAAAAAGAAAGATGTGCATGTATTATAGCCAAAAACTGGTTGACTGATTTCTAGATTGTGTTTTGGTTCTGGTCTGAATCATGATTAGATCAGTACTAGTAAGTCATCATGGGTCAGTACTTTTGCTAAAACCTCTTGAGTTGACAACACATTTTCACTATTGTTAATTGTTTTGCAATGACTGCATTTATCAGGGTAGCACAGTGTTTCTTAATCCTGGTCCTGGGGACCCAAACCACTTACACACCTGATTGACATAATCAACCTATTATCAAGTCTTTCATTTGAATCAGGTGTGTTGACCACAAGAATTTATTTCTTTGATCTGTTCTTTAGCCAGTCCATGCACCACCTGAGTAACATTAGGTGAATTATGTCTGTTATTCTCTCTAGTGATCTTGCCTTGTATGTCCAGAGTTTTAGTGCTTCTGTGTCTTTTCATTTACATTTCAGACAATGAAGGACCGCATGATGAAAACCTTTGCATGGAGATGTTGAAAAATAGCGGAAGCAATGTCTACAGGAGGATTTCTTAAGGAGATATCCATTCCAAAGAACATCCTCAGGGGTAAGTTGTAGCAGTTAAGCTGATGCGAACTTGCGCTACGTATGGGGGACAAAGAAAAGCGCTTAAATTTTAACTTGTGTTAAGTTTGTTTTAAATACTGCAAATAAAATGTCTTTCTTTCCCCTATTTTTCTTTTTAAATCTGTTGTGTGCTGAGGTTGATGCTATGCACCACGTTGCAGTCAATCTATGCAGCTGCTTCAGTGAGAACGTCACATCTGTTCTCCCAAATATGCTTCAACTTGTCAAGGATTTGTCACTGAAAAAACTCTACATGGAGGCAAGAAAAGATGCCTTGGCTGAGAATATTACAGCTACTGATTTTAACACATACAAATAGTCAATTTTGCGACATCATTGTGTCATTTGTATGCTGTCCCTTCTAATGAGAATGGGTACAGTTGCACTGAACTAGTATTGCACTTGCATGATACATGCTTGAATACATGGTTTTCAATTTGTTTTTGCGATGTTACCTTTTAAGTGTAAGTTTCAATTACATTTTACTACTGGTGTCATGTACAATATAGCCACTAGCCAAAAGTTAATGTTCTTTTGGATTACTGTTCATGCGTTATCAGATCCATTTTGTTATGTATTCTAAAAAGAAATGATCTTATGTAGAAAAGTCCTCCATATCCAACCGTTCTCTGCCCTCTCCAGACAGTGTCAGGGGAATTAGTTTGACAAAATCAAAGGAATTAGTTTGTTCCTGCACTTCAGTGGATGAAGACTTTATTGCAGCATTCTGCATGTACGTTGTCTTCATCATGACACATCCTGCATACATTCAAAAGACACTGACGTTTCTCCAGAAACGTCAGTGCGCATCACAAACATCCTGTATTATGCCTTGAGTGCATCCTGCACCTGATACTAAGAACACATGCCAATACGAACTATGTTCAGAAATCGTGGCTATCATAATGGCAAAACATTTGAGAAATGAGCATGCTCATTGATAAGACTTCTGTTTTAGCCCCTAAGTGCCACTACTTAATTCACTGTCTTACACTTATGTTGATGTATGGTCCTCTTCGGCCTTTGTGGTGTATGATGTATGAAAGCAAGCACCAATATTTCAAAAATATTTCCAGCAAATGTAAGAACTTTGTAAACATAACTGTGGCTCTCAGCAACCGTCATCAAATGAAGCAGTGCTGGAACTTTTTTTCAGATAGGTTCTTAAGTGACTTTGAAAATGCGCTCAGCAAAACCATTAGTATGCCATTTTCATCCCTGTCTGGTGATTTACAGAATGCTCTGAAATAAAAAAAAAGTTTTGAAGATGTGCAGTTTCAGGATAAAGTGCTTCAACGTGTGTCATCTTTATCCGTTAATGGTGTCAATATGCCCTTGAGGATGTTTTTGTAGTAGGTCGTGTAAACACTGAAGCCATCCGTTTATTCTTGAAAATAAAGTATGTTCTAAACGTTGAGACGTTTTAGGTGTTGTGTGGGAAACTTATTTCATTTCCATACTTACTGTGTCACAGTTGACGACTGGATTCTCCTACTGTAAATCCAGGAAATGAGTTAGACCATCATGCTCTAGACACCTATTTAGCTGATTGACTGTTTCCTTGAAGTATTCTGTCTAAATATGTTTATGACTGTTTCTTGATGCATTAAGGCGTTTCCCTTAATTTGACCCCCATTTCTGTATTGTTATACAAGCTTTGTCATTTAAATATATATCTGCAATGAATTAAATTATTATTACACCAACATAAATGCTGTTACGTTCATCTGAATAATTATCTTTTCATTGATGTCAATAAATAGTCAATATTCTGAGGACAATTCTGGTTCATTTTGATCTCTTAAAAGTCCAGAACAGCTTGTCGCTGTGGTACCCTTCATTGGACATAGGACCCTTTCAATGAGTACTTTGCATTACTATGGTTTACAGGTACTTTTGTTTTGCAGAGTACACAATTGTACTTTAACTGGTACAATTTGATAAGGTGCAAAAATAGATTGGCACTAAAGGGTACACAATTGTCTCTCAAAAAGGTACCCCCCAGCGACAAGCATTTGTACCCTTTTAAGTACACACCAGTACTTCTATTTCTGAGTGTGTGGACAGTACTTGATTGGAGCCAAGCACAGCTCCAAACTATGCAAGAACAATTTAGGGAAGAAGCAGTCAGCTGGTATTCTGTCTATAATGGCACAGTCACCCGATCTCAACCCTGTTTTGGGAGCAGCTTGACCGTATGGTATGTAAGAAGTGCCCATTAAGGCAATCCAATTTGTGGGAGGTACTTTAGGAAGCATGGGGTGAAATGTCTTCAGATTACCTCAACAAATTTACAAGTAGAATGCCAAAGGTCTGCAAGGCTTTAATTCCTGCAAATGGAGGACACTTATTTAAATAAAAAAATCATTATTTCTAACCTTGTCAATGACTATAATTCCTATTCATTTTGCTATATGCATGTTTGCATGGTAAACTAGGACATTTCTAACTGACCCCAAACTTTTGAACAGTAAGTGTATGTGCAATATAAAGCATATACTGTGTATATATACTGTCTTATTTTTTTTCAAAGGGGGTGTCATGAGTTATTGTTAATGAGTGGACGTTAGCTGAATTACGCCAGTTTGCACTGTGATCTGCATTATATCCCTTCCTAGTAAACTCACTACCTCTACCCCTCTGTGTCCAAGTCCTACAAAGACAGAATAGCCCAAAGACCTTCCAAAGCATTCGGATCAAGTAAATCACAACGAGTATAGTGCTGCTCAAGTGCCAATTGTGGTTGTTGGCATGTGTTCCTCTGGCAGGAATGTAGTCTGGCATGCACTTCCTGATTGAGCAGGGAGTTTTTTGAGAAAAATAAATGTGAATGTTCTGTACATGCATTCATGTCTATCAGACACATCACACAGGCTTCAGCTGAAATATACACTCAGTTGCACGTTTATTTTATAAGAACACCATCCTGTATCACTATCTATTGCTTGTGGCTGTGCCTTACTACATAAACAAAGCAGACATACATTGAAGCATTCAGTTTCTGTTTAATTGAATGTTAGAATGGTCTTGAATAAATTGATCAGACCAAACGTGGTCTGATAATCTTGCAAGGCATGGTGGTTCCAGTATTTAAAAAATGTCTGCCCTAATGGTTTACTTTGATGCTGAAAAAAAAATTGCAAACAGGCAGACCAGAGACAGGCAGTACAGGCAGTAATGGTGCAGTACAAACAATTGTTTACAGAATGGAATCTCACAGAGGGGCTAAGGTATCACGGCTTCATTGCGCATGCGATCACCAGGACAGGACAATTGAGGAGTGGAAAAACCTTGTCTGGTCAGACAGTTTCCAGTTCTGTTTACTTAACTGCCATTTGCAGTCTGTAGACCTAAACCCAATAGAGCATCTTCTGGTTTAGACAAAACAGGCTGTTTGCAGCATGAATGTACCACTGTGCAATCTGCAGTAACTGGGTTAATTCATCGTGTCAACACGAACAATTCCATGAGAAATGTTTCATGGCAACGGACATACAAACTAAGTCCACGCATCAGAATCAGTCGAACTGTAAAAGAGCATTTTGCAATCTCGTCATGGAGTGCTGAGGCTGTGGCGTGGGGGCTGCAGCACCCTCAACATGCCTACATCCCATTGCTATGGGAGGCATATATCTTTTTAGGGGGCCCAGGATTCCTAGCAATAGCCTGGCCATGAGCGATGTTTTAGATCTAGGCCAAAGCAATGCACCAATGGTACACAAAATGTTTGATTGACACACCCCATTATCGTATTGGACGAGGAAAGAAATATTAAAATACCATGACTTAGAGCTGTCCTAAAATAAATCGGAACACTATTTTGAGAATTCAGTGAACGTTTATGGGTGGTTAAGTGGCTAAGTGGTTTGGGCATGTTCCCTGAGCAAGAGAGTTAAGAACCTTATTGCTCCTCTTCCCCCAGGTAACATTCCCCCAGGTCGTTGCTGAAAATAAGAATTGGTTCATAATCTCATAATGTTAACTTGCCCAGTTAAATAATGAAAAATTAAAACAAAACAGCCTTCACCCTAAATAAAAATAAGAAATTCTCTAAAATGCCAGTGGTTTTGCTGAGCTTATATTACATTTAAAAAGGTTTTTATTTAATTTAAACTTTATGGGAATTCCATATACATATTACACATTCTTAAGGCAACTGTACTCCATTTACTCTAAGACGGTAGGTAAGTGGAAGTAATAAAAAAAGAATCCTTCTCTTCTCTTTAGAGTCCAATCAGTTGGTTGTGGTGTTTGTTTTGGTGAAAATACTTTTTTTAAACAGCAACAGACCCTAGGGTGGTTTAATTAGCTGCCTCTGTTGCAGATGTACTTCTGGTCATTACGCTATTGATCAACAAATGACAGAAAATGTATCAAAATTCATGAATAACATTTGCATTGTTTTTAAATTAACTGATTAATGGTTGAACATTATTACACAAAAAAGCAACTTGCAATGTGAGCAGTACACCATGGGACCTGAAATTTCCAAGGTTCAATCAAAGTAGAAAACTAAAGGGGGCAACACACCTGAACTATCTTGTCCAGAGGAGTGATGTCTCATGGGGCTGCCTGACAAAGGGTAATTGGAATCATTCCTTAGAGGTTGGTGTACTTGTTCCTTACTCTCTTCACAGCAGACACTTTTAGGGACATTTTCAAAGCATTGTCTGCTTAGTCTTTGAATCTTTGTCAATTACACAATTAAATGATGACTCCTGTTGTATTTATTCCATGTAAATGCATTTTTTCCATGTTGATAACTTGTAGTTTGAGTAAGTCAAACTACGAAGACTTTAGAACATGTTCAGAAATGTTTAGGTTCTTTAATGTAGATCTGAAAACAATAACTGAAAACAATTGTTGAGAAATAAATATGGAATAATTAAAAAAATGAACTCATTATGATGGTATTTTATCATATTTAAAATGCACCCACAATTGCTGAATAATTGCCTTTCCAGCAGTTGTGAAAAAAATATTGTGACACTGCATGTTGATGCGTGCAAATATGTTCCATGCATTTTAGATAGGCAGTCCTGTCTGCACATTGACCTTCATGTCATGGAAAGCTTGATCACAGCTGCAAAAGCAGTGGTAGCAGAGCTTACCAAACTCCTGTAAAGGGGACAACCTACAAAGAGTTGCTGGATGGAGTTCGTGCTGCAGGTAATTTAATTCTATCCATATCTCAAAGGGCAGTTGTGTGCACTTGGAAAACTTTGAATGAAACCAGCAGCAGCATTAATCCCTTTAACTCTGATTAATTTTACATAGGGTCTCCCTTCTGGCAGAGTTTTGATAAGCTCAGTCAACTGTCATAGTCAACAATACAATAAGGTGAACTGTGTGGGAACTGGATGGTCTGGCACTTGAACGTGTCTTGGAGGCCTTTAGATTCGCTCCCAATCGCTATCTCTCAGTTAGCCAAGTGAAAAAGGATGGGTAGCTAATGGAGCCAAACAGATGCAAACTTCCATCTGTTCACCCAGCTATTAATCAATAAGGATATACATCACCATGAGAACAGTTGATGTCCATAGTAGGCTCGCAAACATGAAGAGATCTTGTTTCGTTGAGCACCTGCTTTTAACATAAGTAAATTGCAGGCAGGTTTCTAATATTGGGATCTCATGTGCATATGTACAGCTCTGGAAAAAATTAAGAGACCACTGCACCTTTTTCTTTCCTTTTCATTTAAGTTGAAAAGGAAAGGTTTGAGTATGGAACAGAAGCATTACATTTGCAGTGGTCTCTTAATTTTAACCCTTCTGTTCCTCACTCAAAACCTTCCCTTTTGACTTTTTTGGAAAAGGTGCAGTGGTCTACATTATTGTGGTTATTGTGGTAACAACAAAGACATTTATTCTTGTCATTTTAATAATTACAAATCTCCCACATGCTAAAGATAGAGCATCTTCATGCCAGATCCACTCACACTGTAATATAATTTCTTTACTAAGTAGTTGGAAACAGAACAGACAAATTGATCATCGGCTAGTGATGGGATGCATGAAGCCAAGGCTCCAAGGCTTGCTTCTAAATTTCAACCCAGTGAACGGGCTGAGCCTTGTATCCGAGCAACAATATCACATGATTGTGTCACGGTTCTGGGTAGACAGGACACGAGAAGCAGAGCTAAAGTATATCCTTTTAAAAGCTTTCTTCCAACAACAAAATAAGTAAAAGGAGAGCCACTGACCTAAACTATAGCAGCACACATAAGGCAGACCCAAACAATGATCCAGAACACAAGTTCCAAAAGGGATAGATTGATGGCGTTTGAAAAATCGGACTTCACTTCACTATTAGGGTTTTTAAAGACATGGCACTTTCCATGCCATGCATTAAAACATATTATTGCCGAACTGCCGAACATATTGCCGAACTATAACAAAATGCTTATAAAAAATAACTTTACCTGCCAGAATGGGGGGACCCTGCCTTCTGATTCTTGCACAAGCCCTTTCGTACCGCCTCCCCATGTGGAATTGATGGGCAGTCATCTGGCCATCTGGCGCACCCCAGCCGCTGCTCCGCGGCCTGCTGCCGCCCCAATTGTTGCTCCATGGCCTGCTCTACGTCCAGTGCCAGCTCCAAGCGCCGAGCACCCCCTGCCCTTGAGCCGCAGCCTTGAGCCGCAGCCACCACCCCCTTGCCAACTGGCCGCTGCCTCCTGACCCCATCGCCGCCCGTCCCTGCCCCCTTGGCTGGTTTAGGCCGGTGGGGGTTCTACTCTGCCCCGCCTCCCCTCCCTGGGTTTGGTGTTTGGTTTGGCCCGTTGGGCAGCCGTGCCTTTGTGGGGGGTACTGTCACGGTACGGTGATGAACAGTGCCATTGTGCCGTGCACTCCCGGTTCCCGTCACTCCATGAACTCACCCCAGACTCATTCATTGTCTTGTCTCCCATAATCATGCACACCAGGTCCCAATCTTCCCATCACTATGTGTTTAAATGTTTCTCCTCTGCTCCCCTCACTTGTCGGTTATTGTTGCTATGTCGCATGTATGTGGTGAGTTTTCGTTTTGCTGTGTAACTTCAGCCCTTTGCTTTCATTCAGTTTGTTTTTGTATTCGGTGTTTGTTTCAATTAAAATTCCACTTACGGATGCAAAACCGACCGGCGCCTAGTTCCTCCTCTCCACCACTATAACGTTACAACTATCCACTTGCATTGGACCAGCTGGATGGCAAAAACAGTGCAAGTAGTACCTCAAAGGTAATTTGAATTAAAAAATTAAGAAAAGCTCTGAGTGAAGAAAAGAATGGTTCAATTCTGGCTTTACTGGCAGAGGGATATGGTGAGTGTCAAGTTGCTTGAGAACAAGGTCTCGCAACAAACATTGGGGACAACAAAGCTACAGACTGGCAGAGGATGAAAATGACTGTTCACTGACCGAGATGACTGTCAACTCATTCGAATGTCACTCAACAACCATCAAGAATGGCAAACTGAAGCTGGGGTGAAGTGCATGGCGAGGACGGTTCATGGCTGAAGTCAGGCAAAGCATGAAAAAAATTACTTCATCAGTGAGAAGCAAGGAAGAGCCAGGCTGAAGTTTGCAAAAGACCATAAGGATTGGACTGTAGAGGAATGATGTAAGGTCATCTTCTCTGACGAGTGAAATGTTCCACTTTGCCCCAGACCTTTTTGGACGGAGACCTAAAGAGGCCTGCAAGCCACAGTGTCTCGCACCCACTGTGCATTATTCCACATTTTAGAGTGGCCTTTTATTGTGGCCAGCTTAAGGCACACCTGTGCAATAATCATGCTGTCTAATCAGCATCTTGATATGCCATACCTGTGAGGTGGATAGATTATCTCGGCAAAGGAGAAGTCCTCATAAACACAGATTTAGACAGATTTGTGATCAATATTTGAGAGAAATAGGACTTTTATGTACATAGAGAAAGTCTTAGATCTTTCAGTTCAGCTCATGATAAATGGGGGATAAAACAAAAGTGTTGTGTTTATAATTTTTTCAGTGTATGTTTTAAATAGACATAAAATAGCCTAAATTAAATAGCAATAAAACACAAACTCTATGATCCAATATTTATTTTAAATTAACAGAAAGAACTTTCCAAATAGGCTATTCCTAAGGCTGTTGCAATTATTACATATGAGATGGATCGCAATAATCTTTATAGCCAAGGATCTTTTTGCACATAATTTTGATTCCAAAATCATGTTTCCATTGGATCATGTTTCCATGAGATACCATGCAAATTATGCCCATTTTCATAGGATGTCAGAGCGTTTGATTGCTCCGCAGAAAGTTATAGGCTCAGATCATTTACACTGAAAGATCATTTACACTGACATGTCTAAATTTCAGTAGGCTATGTTTAAATCTATTTAGAATTGTTTTGCAATGCATAATGTAGCCTAATTTCGCCACATTATTATTTAATAGACAAACGCGTTTCAGTCGCTTATTTGTCGCATCAACTCTGATTGACCAAAGGAAGAAACACTCAAGCATGTGTAAAATATATGGAGTAATATTGTAATTCGAATGTTGTCATTTCCAACCATATTTCCTAATTAGATAATGTACATTCCACTGTATGGAATGTACATTTTTCCCTAAACATATTAAACATTGAAATGCATTTTGTAAGGAAGGCTATTTCTAGCTGTTTCAAATAACTACACTTTTCTGTGTTCTTGCTGGCCTCAGAGGCACCATCACTTGTCTTTTTTTCAAATCACCTTCAACATTTCGGACTCATATGCAGGAGCTGCTGCTGGAGTGTGCGGCTTTTGAATCTGGCGCCACACTTAGTCACGTAAGTCAGTTTTCTTACATATTGCATTATTAACTGCTGGCTATAATATCAGGCGGACTGACTCGAGTAGCCTACTGTACACAAGGCAGCATTGACCGGTAGTAGAAAGGAAGCACTTGAGCAACTTTTGTATTACATTAAAGACTGCAAAAATGGTTAGAAAGCTTGTTAGCCTGCTGATGCTTGATGTGACATTAAAAATAACACATTTTTAATCTTGGTACTGAGCTAGTGTCTAACAGCTTACTTAGAAGGCATGACTAAAGTTCAAAACTATGAAGAGACCTCAGCCAAACTGCAAAAAAACAAAAGGTTAAATCACTGAGCTATGAGACATAAAGTTAGGGCAAACCCCGGATATGTAGATCTATATTTTTTGGAACATCCAAATCACACCATAAAAAACCATGGACCACTCTTTTATGTCTCCCCTTCAGAATAAGACCATTCCTAAGGTTGTGTAAGAACATGGATGGTTGATATTTGAGAGTGGATACTACTTTGACCAGTGCAAATGTATGCCACTTAGCCTACAGAAAAACTCAGAGGAGTAAAAAGATGAGGTGCTTTTTTCCAAGTGAATGGGCTACAAAAACGGTGTGTCTTCATGGGACACTCATGGGGGTTCTGATGGGGATAACAAGTTGATTTCAATGCATAGGACCAAACCGAGAAGAGTTTTGGGAAAATACAATCGTTGGTCCTGTGCACTGGCACTGAAATTAACCCATTTCAATGATAGGTATCCTGGGACAGACACGTGAAAAATGTGCCATTCTCGTAGCCTGCCTACTTGGCGAAAATGACGTTGTGTTTTTCCGGTTGTTCGATACCTAATTGATGGCACCTATGCACAAACGATCCATTTGCTTAAACTAGGAATAGTGATTGGCGACATGGGGACGCGCCAATGATCTAAAACAGCAATCACTGTCTTCACAGTTGGATTCTATCTGCTGCTCTGGGCTTTATTGCTATGTCTGACTGTTATTCCCGGCTGTACGATTAGGTCTGGAAATATTTGGACACTGACACAATTTTCATAATTTGGGCTCTGTACGCCCCCACAATGGATTTGAAATTAAACAACCAAGATGCAATTGGAGTGCAAAGTTTCAGCTCTCAAGGGGTTGAACAAAAATATTGTATGAAACAGTTAGGAATTGCACACATTTTCATACACAGCCCCCTTATTTCAGGGGCTCAAATGTAATTGGACAAATTAACACAGTCATAAATAAAATGTTCATTTTTAATACATTGTTGAGAATACTTTGCAGGCAATGACTGCTTGAAGTTTTGGATGCATGGACATCACCAAACGTTGGGTTTCAAAGCATTCGCAGTATTTTTTGGGTCACTGTCCATCTGTAAAGTGAATCGCTGTTCAAACAACTTCGTTGAATTTGGCTGAATCTGAGCTGACAATATATCCCTATACCATTCAGAATTCATCTGGTTGCTTCTGTCTTCTGTCACATCATCAATAAACACTTGTGATCCAGTGCTATTGGAAGCCATGCATGACCATGCCATCACATTGCCTCCACCGTGTTTTACAGATGATGTGGTATGCTTCGGATTATAAGCTATTCAAAGCCTTCTCCATCCATTGTTCTTACTATTGTTGAAGTGTATGTTTGTCATGTTTAGATAACAAAAGAACATCTGTTTATCTGTACACAGGAAGTCGCGTTCATTCAAAGAGCGAAGTTCTTTGAGATGAGATGGGACTGAGTTTGTAAGACATTGTGTATTAAGACCGGGTCTGTAACATCATGAACAATAGACTATCAAATGCTGCAATAAATAATTGAATCACACTCTCCCTTGACGACTGGGTACGCAAACATTATTTCAACCACTATATGAAACGCCTGATTTCTAACACCATCAATCTGGTACAGGTTGATCTTAGTTTCAGCTGTCCAAAGAATGCTGTTCCAGAACTGGGCTGGCTTTTTTAGATGTTTTTTTAATCTGGCCCTTCCGTTTGTGAGACTTATGAATGGTTTGCACCTTGTGGTGAACCGTCTGTATTTGCTGTAGTGAAGTCTTCTCTTTATGGTAGACTTAGTAGACTAATGATATGCCAACCTTCTGGAGAGTGTTCTTCTCTTGGCTGGATGTTGTGAATGGGTTTTTATTTACCATGGAAAGGATCCTACGATCATCCACCACTGTTGTCTTCTGTGGAGGTCCAAACCTTTTCGTGTTGCAGAGCTCACCAGTGCGTTCTTATTGTCTCAGAAAGTACCAAACTGTTGATTTGGCCACTCCTAATGTTCCTGCTATTGCTCTGATGGTTTTTGTTTCTCTTTTTTGCAGCGTAAGAATGGCCTGTTTCACATGCATTGAGAGCTCCTTTGACCGCATGTTGTGGGTTCACAGCAACAGCTTCCAAATGCAAATGCCACACCTGTAATCAACTCCACACCTTTTACCTACTTCATTGATGAAGAAATAATGAAGGAATAGCCCACACAGCTTTTGAGTAAATTTTCCAATTACTTTTGGTTCCTTGAAAAACATAATTCCTAAATACCTCATCCAATTTGGATGTGAATAACCTGAAATTAAAGCTGAGAGTCTGCAATTTAAACTCTGATTCTTTATTTAACTGGAACTTGAATATATCTTGGTTAATAGCCAAAATAAAAAAACTTGTGTCAGCCTCCAATTATTTCCTGGGGGGTTGAACAACTTTCAACAATCTCTGTTGATATTGCCAGTCGAATTGCTGGGCAATACAGACTTTCAGCTCCCTCCAAAGATTTTCTATTGGGTTCAGGTCTGGAGACTGGATAGGCCACTCCAGGACCTTGAGATGCTTCTTACGGAGCCACTCCTTAGTTGCCCTGGCTATGTGTTTCGGGTCGTTGTCATGCTGGAAGACCAAGCCATGACCCATCTTCAATGCTCTTACTGAGGGAAGGAGGTTGTTGGCCAAGATCTTGCGATACATGGCCACATCCATCCTCCCCTCAATATGGTGCAGTCGACCTGTCCCCTTTGCAGAAAAGCATCCCCAAAGAATGATGTTTCCACCTCCATGCTTCACGGTTGGGATGGGGTTCTTGGGGTTGTACTCATCCTTCTTCTTCCTCCAAACACGGCAAGTGGAGTTTAGACCAAAAAAGCTCAATTTTGACCTTCTCCCATTCCTCCTCTGGATCATCCAGATGGTCATTGGCAAACTTCAGACGGACCTGGAAATGCGCTGGCTTAAACAGCACCAAGCTGCTTGCCTATTGTCCTGTAGTCCATCCCAGCTTTGTGCAGGTCTACAATTTTATCCCTGATGTCCTTACACAGCTCTCTGGTCTTGGCCATTGTGGAGAGGTTGGAGTCTGTTTGATTGATTGTGTGGACAGGTGTCCTTTATACAGGCTACATTAACCGCCTCCCTGCGTTTGGCTCATTACTTCCACACACACCCTTGTGACACTCACCTGAATCCCATTCTCTCCACATTTTAGCCTAAAGTCTAAGGCTAAAACCAAGAGAAAGCATTGGTGCGATTCAGTGTTGGCTTTTCAGATAGGAGGGCTGATATGTGTTTTATAGAGAATCCTAAAATAGCTGTTATTGTACTTGGTGCATTGATCAAGAGCACATTGGGATGAGATGGTAGAACTATTGGGTCATAGACAAGCAACTTTCTATTTCAATTGACATGGGCTACAAATAGATTGTGCCAGTTATTGTGGTAGTTTGAAGGAAGAAATGTGAAGGCCATGACATACCCTGTTCTAATGGACCAGCTCCTGCCCTTATTTCTTTTGAAAACAAGCACTGTTCATAGTTCACAGTAAAGTATAATATGGCTTTAACATAATGCACTGCTTTTTATTCCAGGAAAGTATTTATTTGTACAAATTTGCACACATTCCATAATTGTGATTAATTATTTAAATCGTTTGTCAGCACAAAACATTAGACATTATTTTGGAGTATTACACAGAGGTATGCATATTACATGACAGTAGCCATATTCTTTGTTCTTGCCTTTCCCTTCACAGAAACTCACTTCACTACAGCAAAGTAGTATTTTGTGTGCAGTCCCACCTTTTTCATTCCACTTTAGAGAAGAAATCGTCAAAACCTGATCACTCTGTGTCCATGCACAAGTTCAAACACTGCTGACGATGCAGGTTTGTTTTTGTCACTGTTACAGGGCTAAGCAGCGGAGTGGAAAGCTTGATTTTCTGCTGGGGTAACAATTCCCAGTGCTTTATACCATAAAACTAATTAAAGATGTGAGGTACAAAAATGTATCATCCCTGTTGTGCGACTTCAAAAACTTCATTACAGCTTCGTATTCCCCTGTCTTTCATTCACTTATATTTATTGGCAGACTATGGAAGGTGTGCAGAGAGAAGGCCAGGCAGAGCTCATGGTGTCTGTATAGATTAACCATTGATGAGAGAACTCCTCTCATCTCACCTGATGGAGTATTACTGATTGATTCTCCTAACATTGTCAGATAGTGTGACACTTCTACTTGGCTTAAGACAATGTTCTTCAAACTTACATAGTAGATGACTAGATGTCAAAATATTTGAATATTTGGGAATTCAAATTTGTTACAAATGCATAGTACGTTAAATGGTTCATTTAAAAATGTGGGGAGGTGAAGCAAATGTGGGCAAGTAATTAGCTCCCCATTCACTAGCAATAACATTTATATTCACAACAACAACATTCCTGATTGCTGTTTCTTTGACTCTACTACTTCAGTTCTCACAGCAGAGATCCACTAAGTGGGACATAGCCAGATAGCCAGATAGGCCTACATTACATACTGAGAAACAATACACCCTATACTTAAATGTTGGATATTTGGCAGAATACAATTGTACTCATAAGTTTCAATTCCCTGGCAGAAACTGTGAAACTTTGGCATTGAGTTTGAAAATATGACTGATCATGCACAAACACTGTCTTTTATTTAAGGATGGTGATCATATAAAACCATTCATTATCACATAGTTGTTTGGCTCCTTTTTAAATCATAACGATAACAGAAATCACACAAATGGCCCTGATCAAAAGTTTACATACCCTTGAATGTTTGGTCTTGTTACAAAAATAAAAGGTGACACACACATGTGAAAATGGCAATTAAAGGTACATTTCCCACACCTATGGCTTTTTAAATTGCAATTAGTGTCTTTGTATAAAAAGTCAATGAGTTTATCTCTAACGTGGATGTACTGAGCAGGCTAGATACTGAGCCATGGGGAACAGAAAATAACTGTCAGAAGACCATGCGTAACAAGGTAATGGAAATACCCACAGGTAACATCGGGAAAAAGACAGGGTGGTTGTTTCAAGGAGCACAATACAATGATAATTGAACAAAAATGAGCTGCATGGTTGAGTTGTCAGAAAGAAGCCTTTACTGCGCCAATGCCACAAAACATCCCTGTTACAATATGCCGACAACACCTTGACATGCCTTAAAGCTTCTGGTACACTGCAATTGGGAGAGATTAGATCAAAATAGAGCTTTATGGTCACAACTATAAGCGCTATGCTTGGAGAGGGGTCAACAAGGCCTATAGTGAACAGAATACCATCCCCACTGTGAAGCATGGAGGTGGCTCACTGATGTTTTGGGGTTGTGTGAGGAATCTTGTGAAAATTGATGGCAAGATTAATGCAGCATGTTAGCAGAAAATACTGGCAGACAATTTGCATTCTTCTCCATGAAAGCTGTGCATGGGACGCTCTTGGACTTTCCAGCACGATAATGACCCTAAGCACAAGGCCAAGTTGACCCACAAGGCCATCACAGTCTCCTGAACTTTATATCATCAAGCCCCTCTGGGGAGATCTCAAACGTGCAAGACGACCAAAGACTTTGCATGACCTGGAGGCATTTTGCCAAGACGAATGGGCTGCTATACCACCTGTAAGAATTTGGGGCCTCATAGACAACTATTACAAAAGACTGCACACTGTCACTGATTCGCTAAAGGGGGCAATACACATTATTAAGAACTAAGGGTTTGCAGACATTTGAACAGGGGTCAGTTCATTTTTTTCTTTGTTGCTGTGTTTTGTTTTACTTTTGAGCACAACTGTATCTAATTTCTGATTTAGACTGGTTAAAATTATATTTGCAAACTACTACTGGCAGATATATATAATAATTATTGCTCCACCGTATTTAAAAAAAAAACTTTTGCAGAGTATCAGCGCAAATCAGACAAAAGGTGATGTGTAAATCATTTATTTAGGTTATTATTCACAAGTTCACAAAAGTTCATGACTGCTTATGAATTCTGATTCTTGCATATTTAGTGATGGACAAATAAGAATAGAAAAATAGTTTTTTTTTTGATGGATTCATTACACTATTTTAGCTAACTACTGTCTATATGCATAGCCATATTTATTTTCTTTGCACTGGATTCTGGGAGTCATAAGGCATATGCAATCAAAGATCCAAAAAGAAGATGATTCACCAATCTGTCTGGAAGATGAGCTAATGTAAATGACCAACCAGTCTTTTGGAGTGACTCATATCATCACCTTTATTTTTGGGTGTTTTGGTATAGACAAACATGTCAGTGTCCTCAAACATTAGCTACCCATGGGTTATGTAACTTCTAAAAAGTTTTTACTCAAGGATTTTGACAGTTCGTTAGCTCACTCATAATATAAGTTGTATATACTGGTTGCTAATTTAATGAATTTTGAATAAGCAGTATTATGTTCATTTTATATAAAAAATTACCACAGATGTTGGTGGCAGTTAGAACCTTTACAAACCTTATAACTGGATTTGGATAAGAATTACGGATTCTGTATCTGTTTGACCATCTACACTATGAACACAAGAACGTTTGAACATCTACACTATGAAATTTACTTCTCACATTGAGGAAATAGTTATATAGAGTTATATAGACGGTTTAAGTGACATAAAAGTGACCGACCAGTGATTGTTGTATCACTCATAGCGGGAGGTTGTAATGATGCATATTTCAAGATATGTTCAAATCACACTGGTGTGATCCTAGGCTTCATGGAACACTCTAGCATGATCACACAGGTGTGTGATCAAATGGTTAATAGTGTGTCCCTACTTTTTAGTATACAGGTGCTGGTCATAAAATTTGAATAAACAAGAAATAAACACTTGAAATATATCAGTCTGTGTGGAATGAATGTATAAAAGTTTCACTTTTAGAATGGAATTACTGAAATAAATCAACTTTTTGATGATATTCTAATTTTATGACCAATACCTGTATTTTTGGTGAAGGTAATGATGCAGTCTGGGATTATTAACAACAAGTAATTGTTTTTAAAACTCACATTTTGAACTGGATGTGTAATATAGTATGTTGATTATATATGTGCATAATCTAGAAGTACAATTATTATCATACCAACGACATGACATGGGCACATTTTCATATACATTACAGAGTACACCTTTTTGGCAACTTATTTGGCTCAACAACATCATGTTTAGCACAAATGGTCAAAACCTCCAGAATGAATATTTAAGTAAAATCGTCTAATAGATTTCAGAAAAGAAGTGGCAAGATGTGTATGAGGAGTAAGTGATGTAAATGTTTTTGCGGTTCTGTTGGGGCATGATGTGTTTAGCAAGCTATGTGTATTGTGATTTAATGTGTGTAGCGAGCCTGTAGCATTTCACGCTTACCCTGAAGTAGTTTATCAGGTGGGCATCCAGCTGCAGTCCTGCATCTCACTGATAACTGACAGCTTGCGAATTTCCGAATGTTCCAATTTGCTGAGCCATAATTTAGTTAATCATAATTTTCAAAATGACCAAGAGGATTTGTCATGTCATGTCATGTCATGTCATGTCATCATCTTCCGCTTATCCGGGGCCGGGTCGCGGGGGCAGCAGTCTAAGCAGGGATGCCCAGACTTCCCTCTCCCCAGACACTTCCTCTAGCTCTTCCGGGGGGACACCGAGGCGTTCCCAGGCCAGCCGGGAGACATAGTCCCTCCAGCGAGTCCTAGGTCTTCCCCGGGGTCTCCTCCCGGTGGGACGGGACCGGAACACCTTCCCAGGAAGGCGTTCCGGAGGCATCCGAAAAAGATGCCCAAGCCACCTCAGCTGACCCCTCTCGATGTGGAGGAGCAGCGGCTCTACTCTGAGCTCCTCCCGGGTGACCGAGCTTCTCACCCTATCTCTAAGGGATCGCCCGGCCACCCTGCGGAGAAAGCTCATTTCGGCCGCCTGTATCCGGGATCTTGTCCTTTCGGTAATGACCCAAAGCTCATGACCATAGGTGAGAGTAGGAACGTAGATTGACTGGTAAATCGAGAGCTTCGCCTTGCGGCTCAGCTCTTTCTTCACCACGACAGACCGATACATCGACTGCATTACTGCAGAAGCTGCACCGATCCGTCTGTCAATCTCCCGTTCCATCCTTCCCTCACTCGTGAACAAGACCCCTAGATACTTAAACTCCTCCACTTGAGGCAGGCACTCTCCACCAACCTGAAGCGGGCAAGCCACCCTTTTCCGACTGAGGACCATGGCCTCTGATTTGGAGGTACTGATTCTCATCCCCACCGCTTCACACTCGGCTGCAAACCGTCCCAGCGCATGCTGAAGGTCCTGGTTAGAAGGGGCCAACACGACAACATCATCTGCAAAAAGCAGAGACGAAATTGTGTGGTCCCCAAACCTGACACCCTCCGGCCCCTGGCTGCGCCTAGAAATTCTGTCCATAAAAATTACGAACAGAACCGGTGACAAAGGGCAGCCCTGCCGGAGTCCAACATGCACTGGGAACAAGTCTGACTTACTGCCGGCAATGCGGACCAAGCTCCTGCTTCGGTTGTACAGGGACCTGACAGCCCTTAGCAAAGGACCCAGGACCCCATATTCCCCAAGCACCCTCCACAAGATGCCGCGAGGTACACAGTCGAATGCCTTTTCCAAATCCACAAAACACATGTGGATTGGTTGGGCAAACTCCCATGAACCCTCCAACACCCCGTAGAGGGTATAGAGCTGGTCCAGTGTTCCACGGCCCGGACGAAAACCACACTGTTCCTCCTGAATCCGAGGTTCTACTATCGGCCGTATTCTCCTCTCCAGTACCCTGGCATAGACTTTCCCGGGGAGGCTGAGAAGTGTGATCCCCCTATAGTTGGAACACACCCTCCGGTCCCCCTTCTTAAAAAGAGGGACCACCACACCGGTCTGCCATCCCAGAGGCACTGTCCCCGACCGCCACGCGATGTTGCACAGGCGTGTCAACCAAGACAGCCCCACAACATCCAGAGACTTGAGGTACTCAGGGCGGATCTCATCCACCCCCGGTGCCTTGCCACCGAGGAGTTTCTTGACCACCTCAGTGACTTCAGCCCGGGTGATGGACGAGTCCACCTCTGAGCCCTCATCCTCTGCTTCCTCAATGGAAGAAGTGACAGCGGGATTGAGGAGATCCTCGAAGTATTCCTTCCACCGCCCGACGACATCCTCAGTTGAGGTCAACAGCTGCCCACCTCTACTGTAAACAGCGTTGGTAGGGCACTGTTTCCCTCTCCTGAGGCGCCGGATGGTTTGCCAGAATCTCTTCGAGGCCAGCCGATAGTCCTTCTCCATGGCCTCACCGAACTCCTCCCAGGCCCGAGTTTTTGCCTCCACAACCACCCGGGCTGCAGCCCGCTTGGCCTGTCGGTACCCGTCAGCTGCGTCAGGAGTCCCACAAGCCAACCAGGCCTGATAGGACTCCTTCTTCAGCTTGACGGCATCCCTTACTTCCGGTGTCCACCACCGGGTTCGGGGATTGCCGCCTCGACAGGCACCGGAGACCTTACGGCCACAGCTCCGAGCGGCCGCTTCGACAATGGCGGTGGAGAACATGGTCCACTCGGACTCAATATCTCCAACCTCCCTCGGGATCCAGTCGAAGCTCTGCCGGAGGTGGGAGTTAAAGATCTCTCTGACAGGAGACTCGGCCAGACGTTCCCAGCAGACCCTTACACCAAGAGGATTTGTTTTCTAAAATGTGACAATGAAACTGTAGGTAAAATGTTATTGGGGTGTCAGTCTAGGCCGCTGAGGCTAAGCCGCTGAGCCAACATAATCAGTTTGGGGTGTGTTTGAACCTCCAAGATATCCATTGAAGACCCCCAAGATTCCAGGCCACAAGCTGCATAGGTAAGGTTATAGGGCCATGGTGTGCCCCCAGAAGCTTGACACTGGTTAAACATGGGATATCACTCTATGGAGCTTAGCTTTAGAGGTCTGTATTATATGTCAGATTATACACCGATCAGCCATAACATTATGACCACCTGCCTAATTATGTGTAGGTCCCCCTTGTGCCGCCAAAACAGGCCTGAACCGTCGAGTCCTGGACTCCACTAAATCGCTGAAGGTGTACTGTAGTATCTGGCACCAAGATGTTAGCAGCAGATACTTCAAGTCCTGTAAATTGTGAGGTGGGGCCTCCATGGATCAGACTTGTTTGTCCAGCACATCCCACAGATGCTCGATTGGATTGAAATTTGGGAAATTTGGAGGCCAAGTCAACTCCTTGAACTCATTGTTGTGTTCTTCAAACCATTCCTGAACAATGTTTTGCTTTGTGGCAGGGTACATTATTCTGCTGAAAGAGGCCAGTGCCATCAGGGAATAACAATGCCATGAAAGGGTGCACATGGTCTGCAACAATGCTCAGGTAGGTGGTACATGTCAAAGAAACAGCTACATGAATGGCAGTACCCAAGGTTTCCCGACAGAACATTGTCTCCACCAGCTTGCCTCCTTCCCATAGTGCATCCTGGTCCCATGTGTTCTCCAGGTAAATGATGCACACACACCCGGCCATCTACGTGAAGAAAAAGGAAACATGATTCACCAGACCAGGCTACCTTCGTCCATTGCTCTGTGGTCCAGTTCTGATGCTCACGTGCCCATTGTAGGTGCTTTCGGCAGTGGACAGTGGTCAGCATGGGCACCCTGTGGCTACCTTTCTATCAGTACCAGCATTAACTTTTTCGGCAATTTGAGCTACAGTAGCTCATCTGTTGGATCGGACCACATGGGCCAGCCTTCGCTCCCCACGTGCATCAATGAGCCTTGGGCACCCATAACCCTGTCGCCTGTTCACTGCTTTTCCTTCCTTGGACCACTTTTGATAGGTACTGACCACTGCAGCCCGGGAACACCCCACAAGAGCTGCAGTTTTGGCTGCAGTCGTCTTGTCATCACAATTTGTCCCTAGTCAAAGTTGCTCAGATCCTTACGCTTGCCCATTTTTTCTGCTTCTAATACATCAATTTTGAGGACAGAATGTTCCCTTGCTGCCTAATATATCTCACCCACTGACAGGTGCCATAATGATGAGATTATCAGTGTTGTTCACTTCACCTGTCAGTGGTCATAATGTTAAGACTGAACAGTGTACGTGACAATAAGGACTTAAAGCGAGCACAGGTAGAATGGCAAGAGTAGACTTTAAATGACCAGCATTTTTTGTTCATTAAAATCTAAACTAAATTAACCACATTATTGTTAAGTCAACGTTAGTAGCTAACATAATGCATGTACAGTAGCTTATTCCTTTTTACTTGTCCTTGCTAGCATTACTAAGTTCTGTCAGGCAACTATGTCTGAATTAGCCAAATGTGAATTATTTTGATTCCACATTTTTATTAGTGTATGATGAGCTAATGTACAGAATTAAATAGATGGAAAACTAACTTTTTTTAAAGATCCAAACTAGCTTTTAACCTTGAGGTTATGTTTTATCATCAAATTGATAGATATGTGTACTGTATATGGAATTACTAATTGTCTGTTTGTTTATTTCCTTTTCAGATTATCATGACCTACCATAGACAAGCTCCAAGTACAGAGCAGCTTATAGATGGCAAAATATTTACACAAAATGGCCAAAAGTATGTGGATGTGATGGAGCGAGTGTAACGAATGCATAAAAGTGATGCAAGAGGGGAAAATAAACAAAATGGACAACAACAATCAATTAGTATTTCTTTTTGAAAAGGTTTAACAAAACACACCAACATGGTCAAACAACAGACAGACAATAATCCGTGAGGTGCGGTGAGTGAACAACTGAATATAAACACGACTAATCAGTGATTCGAAACAGGTGTGTCCTCGGGATGTGCTGCTGCCATCACTCTCCTGCCAGTTGTTAGTACACTGGCGAGGGGGAGCGCCGGAGAGGAAGGGGAGCTGCGGTGCCACGCAGAGCAGACGTTACAGTGAAAACCCCACCATCACACCTATATGAGATTGTTGGACATCCCATTCGAAAACTATGGGCATTAAAATGGAGTTGCCCCCCACTTAGCAGCTATAACAGCCACCACACTTCTGGGAGGGCTTTGCACAAGACTTTGGAGTGTCTCTGGGAATTTGTGCCCATTCAGCCAAAAGAGCATTTGTAAGGTCAGGCAGCGATGTTGTACGAGAAGGCCTGGCTCTCAATAAGATTGGAACATTAATGATTGACAGTTGAATGCTCTCTAGTTGCTTTAATGACATTCGATTTATTCATGTGATAACAAGACTGTTTAAGCATTGATGCACACTGCACAATTATGCAAATTATAGAACTTCTCTGAGTTAGGAAGTAGCCAAATCAGTGGAATATATTGCAGATGATCATTTTGGTACCGAAGATTCTAGTCCTCTGTACACAGGGAGCATGGAGCTACAGTTAAAGGAAAAGCTGTTATCAAAAGAGGCTTTAGAGGACCATGTTTCCCAGCTGGGCTTATTCAGGAAAATCAATCCTGTCCAACTTAGCCAAGACATTGATATTATGAATGACCTCATGACTGACAGAATGTGCAGTTAGTTCAAAAACATCATGTTGAATTTAATCAGTACATGGACAAATGAAAAGGTTTACACAAGTGTCTATCATTCTATGTAATGGAGGAGAATATTCATAAAGAAGATCTGAGATACTGGTCATGTAGTTATTGGGTAAAAGTTTAACATTTAGAACATTACTAAGGAGACAGGTAGGAAAATGAGTACAGGAGAAACTAACCGTCGTGATCATTTATTATTTCTAATCTGACTCTATATTTTTTGTAAATACTTAAGTTATCAAAAGTGACCACAAGATGCAAGACTATTAAAAAGTATCTAGCTTTTGTTTCACGACATGTACAATATAACAACCATCTGTTCATAGGGGCTATAACAATGCCAAAATAACATTTCTGAGGTCAGGCAATGATATTGGATGGGAAAGCCTGGCTCTCACTCGCCATTCCAATTCATACCAAAGTTGTTCAGTAAGGTTAAGGTCTGGGCTCCAAGAAGGTAACTCGAGTTCCTCCACACCAAACTCGTCGAACCATGTCTTTATGGATCCTGCTTTGTGTACAGGATGTTGATATGAGGCTTGCATACAGCTGCTCAACCATGGAAACCCATTTTGTGAAGCTCCTGACTCATAGTTCTGCTGATGTAGCTTCCAGAGGCAGTTTCGAACTCTGTGGTGAGTGATGCAACAGGTGATAGGCGATGTTGTCATGCTATAAACTTCAGCAGTCAGTGGCCATCCTCTGTGTATTTGTGTGGTCTACTATTTTGTGGCTGGACTGTTGTTGCTCCTAGATCCTTCCACTTAACATATACAGTAATGACTGTACCCCTAAATGTGTTCTAGGAGTTTCTATGTACAAATAGTCTCAAAGAAATAAGTAAAACTTAACTACTCATCCCAAACTGACAGATCAATTCCAAACTCCCCCATCGCGTCAACGCAAGGATCACATCACCTTGGCGACAACTATGAAAACAAAGAAACCGACATTCACATATTGACATGTATTGAATTAGCCCCATCCAATGCTAGACATTTGGTCTTTCCGAATTCTTCATCCAGCAAACATTTACCTTTGCCAAATTATACCTAACATGTACAGTACGGAGAGTCTGTCAGACACCTGACAACACTGTACCTTCACCAAATTTCCATAACACATCTTTCATTACACTACAATCACAATCAATGCTTTTTGACAATGTCCTTGCCTATGTGCCTAAGTGGCTGGCTGGCTGCCACAGAGAAGGAGTAGCAATTATTACAAAAGTCCTAGGAGGAAAAGGATTTGCAATGGCACAAATGTAGGCAATCTAGTCTTGGAAAATTAAGACAGAATGAACATTGTAAAAGGACTCATGACTGGCAAATTGCACATTGATAATGCATAGGACAACATAGTCAAGTACAATGTAGTTGTCACGTCCTGGCACGGCAGGCTTGCCTCTCTCCCTCGTTTGGATCATAGACACTTGTTTTGTTGTTTATCGCCTTCACCTGTTTCCCTAATCACTGTCCCTTTTTAAGTTCCTCCTTTCCCAGTGTATCTTATTGGTCTTTATTTGGCGTAAGCCTTATGTTTCCGTTGTTTTGTCTTGTCTCATTTGTACTGTTTCCTTTGGTTATAGTTCATGTTTTTTCATTAAATGTCCTCCATTCCCCCTGTGCTTGTGACCTGCCTCATCAAATGTTACAGTAGTGTTGAAAGAGTTCATGTTACCATTCTTACCAGCTCATTCTTACCAGCTCTTACTAACTGAAGATGGATAAGGAATGATGATGTGAACTGGTATGACCTGAAACCTGTGCATTACTGAGTATCTTGTTTCTTTGTCAAAATGGATTACAGATGAGCAACGATTATCCACTAGCATACAGTAACTAGAGGACAAGGAAGCACTGCTTAACCAACAAAAGGTGGAATTGAAGAGAAGAGAAGCTTTTGAGCTCAAATTGCATAGCAGCCACAGCAGCCAATGTTCAGAAAATTGCTGAGGTCATGCAGTCTACAGCAATGGATGGCATGAATTCCTATTATGAGGAAAATATCTATCAAACATCTCATGTGCTTGATCCACATATATACACTAAAACAAACTGCGTGCGTATGATTGAAAGAAATCATGTCAAATTGTTGCAGCTTAATGAACTTATCGGAGAGATCAGCGCATACCATTGAGGGCCGGGTGAATCACGTGTTTGGTTCAACTTTGCAAGCCTATGACAATCTGACACAAAATAAACCCAGTAGTGAAGAGGATTACCACTGAGCTCATAAAGGAAAGAACACAACAAGTCTGCAAGCCTGTTCATACTTTCTGAAAAGACAACGTTTTTTTGAGAAGAATGTGAGGTTCAATATTGGCCTCTAATTGTTGAATGTTTTTTTTTTAGAAGAGGCTTAATTTCCGCAATTTTATGTAAGATTGGTACACATTTAGAGGAAAGGGAGCAATGTATTATGTTCAACATTGGCTGACCTAGCACAGGAAATAGCTCCTTAAGTAATTTTGTGGGAATCGGGTCTAGCTGACAATTAGTGGGTTTAGAACTCATTACAAATTCAGTGAATGTGTCGAGCAATACGGTATCAAAACATTCAAGTGTCCCCATTGACACCTGATCAGGGTGGTTCAGGACATTCTCAGGACAACTGATATTTTGTGGACTGTAACTATTTAAGGAGGAGTCAGTTATTTGTTTTCTAATGGTGATGATCTTTTCATCAAAGTAGTTCATGTATTCATTACAGCTAAAGTTAAGACCCACTTCACTTGTTGAGCGTTGCTTTTTTGTTAACTTTGCAACTGTTTCGAAGATAACGTTTTTTGTTCACCTCAATCAGGTTGGAGATATAAGCTGATTGAGCAGATGAGTGCTTTTCGGTGTTGTAGTGTACTGTCTATCCAGGCTAGTCTGAATACTTCCAACTTGGTGGAGTGTCACTTTCGCACCAATTTTCTGGGAGCTTGCTTGAGTGCTGTAGTATTGTCTGTGTACCAGGGAGGAAGTTTCTTGTTGCGTATTTCTTTTGTTTTTAGTGGTGCAACCGTATCTAAAGTATTTTGCAGTGTTCAGTTTAGATCCTCGATTTCATTGTTTGCTGATTTATTTACTGTTGTTGATGAGCAAGCTTGTAAGAATATCAAGAAATCAATTTGTAGTCTGAGAATTTATAGTGTGGCTTTTGAAATTCATTGTTTGCGGAGCAAGTGGATTTCTTGTTTTAACGGTAAATGAAATAAGACAGTGATCCGATATTCCAGGATTTTGGGGGGAAATTATAAGATCTACAATATCTATTTCTCGTGACAGGACTAAATCTAAGGTATGATTGTGGCAGTGTGTTGGACCTGAGACATGTTGGATAAAACCCATTGAGTCAATTATGACTTCAAAGGCTTTTTTGTAGAGGGTCATTGGACTTTTCCATATTAATATTGAAATTGCCCAAAATTTGAATAATATCTGCCATGAAAGGTTAGACAAGAATTCTTGAAACTCATTGAGGAACATTGTGTATGGCCCGAGGGGCCTGTAAATAGTAGCTATGTAAAACGATTTGAGTAAAACTTCAAAAGAATGAAAACCAGTGATGTGTTTGAGAGTGAATTTATATTTACTGTCATAAATATTAGCAACACCCCCTCCTTTTCGGGATGCACAAGGGATATAATTTATTTATTTAGAGATATTTAGAGAGACTGGAAACCCATATTGGGCTACGTGGACATGTTCTAGCCTGGTTTAAATCTTATTTATTTGAAAGATATCAGTTTGTTAGTGTGGATGGCATATCCTCTGACAAGTCAAAGGTATGCTTTGGTGTTCCTCAAGGCTCGATTCTGGGCCCATTATTGTTCTCACTATATATGCTCCCTCTGGGCGATGTAATCCATAAATCATAATGTAAACTTTCACTGTTATGCTGAAGACACACAGTTATATGTTTCAATGAAGCACGGAGAAGCCCCTAAATTAGCTACTTTGGAAGCATGCTTTTCAGATATTAGGAAGTGGATGACAGAGAATTTCTTGCTCTTAAACTCAAGGAAAACCTAAATGCTCGTTTTAGGACCCAAGAAACAAATAGCGTTGTTAGCAGATCTCACTGTGAACCTCGACAGCTGGTCATACTTTTGACCTAGTCTAGAATCAAATAGACTCTGGATTTAGCCCAGAGAAATGTATTTATTATTCTAATTGGACTCTTAATATCTCACCCGGCACAGCCAGAAGAGGACTGGTACACCCCTCTGAGCCTGGATCCTCTCTAGGTTTCTTCCTAAAATTCGGCCTTCTTAGGGAGTTATTTTTATTTTTTTTCTAGCCACTGAAATCCAACACTACTGTTGTTTGCTCCTTGGGGTTTAAGGCCAGGTGTCTCTGTAAAGAACTTTGTGACAACTGCTGTTGTAAAAATAAATTTGATTGATTGATTGATTGATATAATCACTAGTATAGCCAGGAGGAGAGGCCTCATTTAGGGCAATGAATTCATCAGGCTTTAGCCACGTTTCACACAAGCCAATAACTTTTAGTTTATGATCAGAGATTCATTAATTTACTGCAACTGCCTTTGCAGCAAGGGATCTAACATTTAGGAGTCCCATTTTGAGATGTGAGTTGATACAGTCATTTTTATTTGTGACTGAGGTGGAGGAAGGCTTTATCTTAATAGGGGTGCTATTGTTAACACTACCTTGTTTAACTTTTCTCAGCCTGGAACGAGTCACAGAGGCAATAGGTAAAACTGTACTAACTACTCTGGCTATGGTATCAACAGACACTATGCTAGCAGGCTGGCTAACAGCCTGCGGCCTGACCTGCACCCTATTTCATGGTGAGGCTATAGGAGTGAGACTCCTGTCAATGTTCCTATATAAAAGAAGAGCACCACTCCAGCTAGGATGGAGTATGTCCCTCTTCAGCAGATCAGGCCTGGCCCTATTTCTGGGAGAGTCCCAAAAATGAGAGCCCATTATCTACAAACTCTACCTCCTGCGACAGGCAGAACTCTGTTTTCAGCCAGCGATTGAGTTGCGCAAGTTTTCTGTAGAGCTCGTCCCCACCCCTAGCTGGGAGGGGGCCAGAGACAATTACTCGATGCCGACATCTTTCTAGCTAGTTTACACGCTGATGCTATGTTCTGCTTCGTAACCTCTGACTGTTTCATCCTAACATTGTTGGTGACAATGTGAATAACAATATCGCTGTACTCTCTATACTTGCCAGTTTTAGACTTTGCTAGCACCAACCCCAGATTTGGCGCTACGTCGGTGGCTGTGATTCTTTAGTCTAATACTGCAGGTAATGGAATCGCTGATGACTAAAGTTTTTTGTTTTTCAGAGCCACCGGTAGAAAATGCCTGCGATCATTCCCCTCTGAAGACGGCTTGGGCCTGGACTCCGACTCCAGTGGGGAAAACCAGTTGAAAAAAGGGGCTGAGCAGGAACCAAGAAATGAAATAATATAGTCCAAGCACCCCTAAACTGAACTTGCCTGCCTCAAGAACCGCTTGGCTGACTACTAACCAATGGAAAAATACAGTGGGTGGTTCCGCCTCAGTTCTAACTAGTGTTTTTTAGACAAAAATTTTCCTACGGGTTGTGTATGCCCAAGGGCAACTTGCTAAAAAAACACAGGGACAAACAAAACACACAGGTTGAACAAGGACTAAACAGCAAACAATTGACTAGACAACACCAAACAAAACACCAAAGCAATACACACTCACATGAAACAGGACAAAGTTAGATGTATGTGCTAAACTAAGTGATGTATGAATGAACAAAGTGTCTGTCTATCAAAAGGGTATGTATCTCAAGAGTGTCTATGTCCATGTGGGGTAAAGCAAAATAGTCTCTCTGGGAAAACCAACTGACTGGGTTTTTAAACCAGGGATATGGAAAAAGGAACAGGTGGTGCAATGAGGAGGGGTGTCCACTGATTGGTCCACCTCAACAGTCAGGCGATGCACTCATGACTGCCAGGTTGGAAACACCAATGAGCACAATCAGGAACATAAGGGACACCTGGGGAAACGGCAGGAGGGGAAAAACAAAAACGCACACACACAGGGTACCTGCATGTAACAAGGAGCAGGTAAAATGGGCAAGCGTAAGGATCTGAGCACCTTTGACAAGGGCCCATTTGTGATGGCCAGACGACTGTGTCAGAGCATCTCCAAAACTGCAGCCCGGTGTTCCCGGTCAAACTATCAAAAGTGGTCCAAGGAAGGAAAAGCAGTGAACCGAAGACGGGGTCATGGGAGGCCAAGGCTCACTGATGCACGAGGGGAGTGAAGGCTGGCCCGTGTGGTCTGATCCAACAAACAAGCTACTTTTAGCTGAAAATGTAATGCTGGTACTGATAGAAAGGTGTCAGAACACACAGTGCATCGCAGTTTGTGACGTATGGGGCTGTTTAGCCAAAGACCAGTCAGGGTGCCCATGCTGACCCCTGTCTACTGCTGGAAGTGCCTACAATGGGCATGTGAGCATCAGAAATGGACAATGGAGCAATGGAAGAAGGTGGACTGGTTTGATGAATAACGTTTTCTTTTGCATCATGTGGATGGCCGGGTGCATGTGCGTCGCTTACCTGGAGAACACATGGCACCAGAATGCACTATTGGAAGAAGGCAAGCCGGCGGAAGCAGTGTGATACTTTCTGCTGGGTAACCTTGCGTCCTGCCATTCATGTGGATGTTACTTTGACATGTACCACCTACCTGAGCATTGTTGCAGACCATGTGTACCCTTTCATGGCAGCGGTATTGGTACTGGCCCTGATGCCACTCGCCTCTTTCAGCAGGATAATGCGCCCTGCCACAATCCAAAAATGTTTCAGAATTGGTACATATGGGAATGGGACACAACAACGAGTTCAAGGTGTTGACTTGGCCTCCAAATTCCCCAGATCTCAATCCAATCGAGCATCTGTGGGATGTGCTGGACAAACAGGTCCGATCCATGGGGGGCCAACCTCGCAACTTACAGGACTCAAATGATCTGGTGCAATCGTCTGGTGCCAGATACCACATCACACCTTCAGAGGTCTAGTGGAATCCATGTCTCGACGGGTCAGGCTGTTTTGGCGGCACAAGGGGGACCTACATAATATTAGGCAGGTGGTCATAATGTTATAGCTGATTGGTCTGTCTCATGACAGAAGCTACTTGAAGGCTAAGAAACTCCTCAATGACAGCTTTGCTAATGAATATATGATTGCATCGGCATATATGAAGAAAGTCTTTGGTTGATCTACCATTAAGCGTGAAGACCCCAAGCGAACTGCAGGCCTTTGCATCATATTTCAAAGGATGCTGCAATCCTATGGATGAAATAGATTACATGGAGGTACTGGATCTTGCATCCAATATCATAGCTCTTTTCAAGAAACTCCACACAAGCTAAGAGAATGGTCCACTGCCTGTGAGCTACAACGAACCGCAAGGCAAGATTCAGTGACCTGGCTCAGAAAACGGAAGTCAAGATATGTAATGAACCTGTGTTTTGCAACTTTCAAGACTCAGATGTCAACAGAACAGAGGTAACATTAAACTGCCACAACAGAATTAGATATTTAGAAACTCACGAACCACATGTTTATCTGTCTGCCTGTTCTGCGGTGGTGGTCACATCCTCCAACACCTGGACAAGATGTGCTTTCTAAAGAAAAAATATATCTGCTTTGGTTTTTCGGACCAAGGACCACAATTAGCTGAGACTGTACTGTGTGTAACCAAGCCCACCCTATTGTCCTTCATGTGGACATACAGGAAAAAGGTACAGGAATTATTGAACAGTCAGAAAAAATACCTGTAAGCACTGCTCTGGTTTTACTTGCACATGCATTTGGTCATACTGGTGCCAATGATTCATGTGAAATCCAGAAAAGGAAACAAGATGGTGTAAATACACCGAAGTATGGGGTCACTTAGAAATGTCCTTGTTTTTGAAAGAAAAGCTCATTTTTCTAGGCAGAGTTGCAAAGAAAAAGACATATCTCAGACTGGCCAATAAAAAGAAAATATTATTAAGATGGGCAAAAGAATCCATATATTGGACAGTGAAAGAATTCTGCCGGCTTTCCCCTTTCAATTTATGTATAAACATTTTGCGTCACTAACGGTTACAGATATCCTAACATAACTAACGGTTACAGGGCATCCCACTTCGTAAAAAGATTGCAAATGATGCATTCTGGTAATGCATCTTTTTGAAATGGCTTATAACTCATGGTTCCTAACATTGTTCTGAACATAGTGAAATAAAAATGGTGTAGTAGCATAAACAAAATGGGAATCAGATAACCAATGATGTAGTATGAATTTCTCTGGATAATTTTGCTATGACAAACCATTCATCAGTATAATCGTAAATATATTGGATTTTTAACAGTATCAATTAATTGCATTTGATGTAAGTCTACTAAATGTATTAAATGTTCCCACTTCATTGGATTACATAAAAATATTTAGGCCTTTATCATCAACAAAACATGACTTAATTAACACTAGTAAACAACCTCTCCTCTGCACCACTGTGCTCTTTCTCTTCATCCCAACTGTTTCTTTACTGTCTGTGAAGCAATTTTTAAGATTATTATTTTTTGGCCATGATAATTACATTTACTGAATACATAGAAATGTATTTTAGTTGATATAGGGGATTTAAAAAAACGGCTTATTTTCTGTCTTACATGTAATTAGCCAGTTTACTAGCTAGCTAACTACCCAGTACAGCAGCTACTTAAAGAGAGCTACTGCATTTAGCTAACTACTGTTGGTGGCTAGCCAACAAACTGAAATATCAGAAACTACAGTATTTTATTAACCATTTGATAGATCCTAATCCAAGTGCCTGGGTGAAGACAAGTGAAGACAAGGAATTTGCAGGACATTTAAAAAAGGTTTGTATGTCTGTCATCTCTGTTTGAGTGAGACTTAATGTTGCTGCCAGTGCTCGCTGGTTCTAAGCCGAGGATGGGTAGTTCTACATCATCAGTGTATAGTGTGCATGCAGATGAGTGGAGTTTTCTATTGGATAGATTAATTACTTGCAAGCCAAATTGAGCATGCGCTCGATTGCGAACATAAAAAGCATACTTTGCGTGCCTGAGCAATGCTGAGAACATGGTAATAAGTAGGTAAATGGTCACTAATTAAAGGAAATGTAAGTAAATGCTATTTCCCAAAGAAACATTTGCGTAAATGTTATTTACGTGCTTTTATCCTCTACCACAACCTTGCAGATAAAACATTATGACCCCATTCAATGACGTTTGCATCCTAAACTGGCCCAGTTAAAGCCTGGACCTCAGTCCCATTAAGAAAATGTGGAAAAAGCTGTTTACCAAAGGTCCGTAAATAACGTGATGTGCTTGAGCAATTTTGCAAACAAGAATGCCTGTGTACAGATTTGCAAAGCTGGTCGAGACATTCCTAAATTGGCTGTAATTGCAGGCAAAATTGCCCCTACCAAATATTGACTAAAGTGGGTGAATATTTACACAATCAATTATTTTCAGTAATTAATGTAGAACAATTTTATAATGTAAATTTTCATCAATTATTCATCGTAATTGTGCGTTACCATGGTACAATAAATTATGCAGGTTAATGGTCAGGTTTCGCAGACACGGATTAAGCCTAGTCTAGGACTAAAACGTTTTTATAAAGAAAACTCTAGAAAATCACTAGAAAACTCCACTGAGCTTGTTTTTCTTTGTCATAGACCAAACTTAATCTGTGTCTGCGAAATCCATAGTGTTGAATTGAATATGCGCATTTAAAAATACACACCCTATGTATTGTTCCTACTAATTCTATAGTATTGTTGCTTAGCTGTACAATGTTCAGACAAAACTAGAATACTCAATTGTCATAGTTTCCCCACAATAAAACATCCCTACGTGATCAGCACTGTCAGCTTTGGTGCCAGAACCAGAATGCTCTCTAAACATTAAATGTCTGACACATGCCAAGTCTAAGCAACAATTCAATCAGTTGAACTATCACGGGAGAGACAGGCTTATTGACAAAGCGACAATACATGGGTAGCTAGCTGGCACTCTGACAAAAACATACACACCAGAGGCCAGAAGGTTCAATTTAGCTGACATTATGCCTAATGTGTTAAAAAGTCTATTGAGAAATGTTTTTTCATGTTTGTCTTCAGACCTATACATTCAAGGTATACTTTGTTCACTGTTTTGGCCAGACAGCAGTTATGAAACCGTTCTACTATATTCTTGTACTATTACTGGGATTTTTCAAAACTGGTAACTACTGTACGTACAGTTGCGCTCATAAGTTTGCATACCCTGGCAATGATTTTGAAAATATGACTGATCATGCAAAAAAAAAAAAAGGTATTTTATTTAAGGATAGTGATCATATGAAGCTATTAATTATCACATTGTTGTTTGGTTCCTTTTTAAATCATAATGATAACAGAAATCACCCAAATGGACCTGATCAAAAGTTTACATACCCTTGAATGTTTGGACTTGGTACAGACACACAAGGTGATACACACAGGTGAAAATATCAATGAAAATGTCACACACATGTGGCTTTTTAAATTGCAGTTAGTGTCTGTGTATAAATAGTCAATGAGTTTGTTAACTTTCACATGGATGCACTGATCAGGCTAGATACTAAGCCATGGGCAGCAGAAAACTGTCAAAAGACCTGCGTAACAAGGTAATGGAACTTGGAAAAGGAAATAAAGATGGAAAAGGAAATAAAAAGATATCGAAAGCCTTGCAAATGATTGATTGATTGAAATGTAATTTATTGAAATGCCATTCAGTATTTGGGTCCTCATAGCAATTATTACAAAAGACTGCATGCTGTCATTGATGCCAAAGGGGGCAAGACACAGTATTAAGAACTGATGGTATGCATACTTTTGAACAGGGGTCAGTTCATTTTTTTCTTTGTTGCCATGTTTTGTTTTATGATTGTGCCATTGATTAAGAATTGAGTTTCAAATATATATTATTTTCTTGAACACAGAAATTAAGGGATGTAACAAATTAAAATAGAAACAACAAAATACCCCAAAAACCATGAACATTCAATAATGCCGGAAAGGGAGGCAGTGTCATCAAATAGTGCCTAACCCTGTTTGTTCCCTCTACTGGAGGTTCAATTGAAGCAATAGTGACCTGTTTTTATTAACGTAACATTCTATTAAATAATGAATGGCCCCAGCTACTTTTAGTTTGCTCATCCCACCCTCGGATGTTTCACTTTTGAGAGGGACAAAATATTTCCCTTCTGACACGTAGCCCGTGTTTAAACACTTCTAAAATCATCAGTTTTACATTTGTCATTAATATTCTAATAATCTGCTGTTTGGAAAACATGATTAGTAATAATAGGAAAGGTGAACTCTGGGAAGAGTGAAGAATTGGGCAAGCATGTGTGCTTGACTGGGGCGTTGAGGGAGGGAGGCTTCAACTCCAAATTAGCTAATAAGATAATAACATATATTTTCTCAAATCAAAAATATGTATTATTACTAATTTTACCTGCTAAATATAAAAAGATAATGACTATCTTAATGGCTAGCTTTCAAAGGTTTTTGTAAAACACACACCATGAGTTTGGACAAAGAAAAGGAGAGAGTAAAGCACTTAGATGTGTGGATGAAAGCAAAGCATTGAACGTATGAGCCTTTATGTATGAGCATTTTTCTGGCAAAATGAGAGGAGAGAAAGTGCCTCTTATTAGAATCCAATCATAGCAGCAGGCTTAACAAACATCCCATCTGTGACTTCAGTGACAGCTGTCTCAACTGAGTGTTCAGCATTCCTGACCGTATTAGTGACATGAAAATGTATAGCTTACATTTAATCCACAGAGCACCATCATATAATATCCACCCTGCACACAGGATCCATATGGGACAGATATGGTAGCTGTTGATACCTGACGATTCTGGCTGCCACTCCACTGACTCACCTGATTATCCCTGTCCTTGTCCACCTGGTCATGCAGCTGACTTGAACTACTGTACGTTTTCTGGACTCTGGATACCTGCATTTATTAATTATTACAATTTGTTCACCCAGCACAGGCAAGAGATGGCTGGCCACCCCTCAGAGCCTGGTTCCTCTCTAGGTTTCTTCCTACATTTGACCTTATTAGGGAGTTTTTCCTAGCCACTGTGCATCAACCCTGGTGTTCCTTGCCCTTTGGGATTTTAGGCTGGACGTTTTTGACAACTGCTGGTGTAAAAAAGGCCTTTTTAAAACAAATGTGATTGATTGATATAAACTTAGAAGGTGTAACGTCACAGTGTTACTGCAAAGTCTGCAAGAAAAGATGTTGCCATCACGGCACACCCAGTGCAATCTCTTAAGAGCTGCGTCCCATATGCACGCAAATGCATACTACCTACACATAAATATGTGAATGCATTAGTCAACTCATTTTTGATGCTGCTAAAGTGGACCTGGAGGGGCCAGTGCTGGCACGAACCTGAGCAAGACCCTTGACCCCAGCTTTTTACACATTTTCCCTCTACCACATGTTTACGTGACATGTCTGAAAAATTTCATTTCCGTATTAAGGTTACTATAGCAGCGTACATCTACTGTGTTCTAAATCATTCATCCTCACTAGGATATGTTTCACGAATGACAAAGAAAATATAGTGCTTTTTAATAAAGGTGAATAAATAATAATAAATTAATGCATTAAATAACGTTGTAGGCCTATAATATCAAGTGGACGAATTCCTAGTATTGTCAGAATAACTACAAAAATGTCCGACAAATGGAATTAAATGTATTGACTTGACAATAAGACATAACTCTATGAGATCATATAGGCACACTAGGAGGCTCTTACTGAGAGAGATGGGGAAAAAGGTCAATCTAAAAAATGCCAGCCCCAGAGGTAAAACCAACAATGAAAATATTCCATCAATCAACACATACAGTAGGTGTATATGGAAAGCCACTAGGCAAAATTCAGGACTTTTCAAATTGTATCTGACAGGATCCTAAATTCATGATTAGGACATCAATGATAAATGAAGTAAACACTTCCAGACACATTCTTTCCTCACACACGTACAGTATGCACACAGTGACAGAGAGACAACGTGCAGTATGTTTTAAAATAATGCATTAGAATTGTTGTTTTATTTTTTTTCTTGTATTCTATTAATTGTATTCATACAACTTTTGTTGTTGATTAATTATTTTTCTTGAACTGCTTTACCTGGTAGCTCAAACTATGCTATGGGGTACATTTGACCTACAGCTACTTCTAATTGGGGCCTGTTAGAAATGTCCACCACCGGTCAAAGGTTTTAGAACACCCCCATTTTTTCAGTTTTATTGAAATATAAGCAGTTTATAAAATATAAGTCCAGTGAATAACCTGTACAGTTTCCTACAACATCAAAAGGCACATGGAAACTGGAGGAAACTCTGACAGGAAGTGGCCTGGCAGACCCAAAGCCAAAACAGAATCAGAAGACAAGTTTATGAGTCAACAGTTTGCGTGATAGGTGGCTCACAGGACAACAACTTCAATGCACACCTTAACACTGGTCGTAATAAGGAAGTCTCAGTTTCAACTGTGAAAAGAAAAGAGCTGCAGGTTTGACAGATTGAGTAGCAGTAAGAAAGCCATTGCTAAGATGGCAAAATTAGAAACATAGGCTCGTCTGGGCCTTGAAGCACTGCCAGTGAACTACTGAATACCCTCTGGTGTATGTCTAGTTGGTCAGGGGTTCATCCTACAGCAAGATAATGACCCATTACATACCTCCAGGCTATGTCAGAACTAACTTAGAAGAAAAGACCCACATGGAATGGCTAGCTACAAGTGCAACACATTTGTGGAAAATTCTGCAACAATGTTGGAAATTATAGTTCCATTGTAGAAAGAATGCCACAAGTGTGTTTGTTCAATAATTGAATTTCAGAATACATTAAGACATTCAACTGTGTGAATTTCAATAGAAACTGGAAAAACTGAAGTGTTCTAAAACCTTTGACCGGGTGTGTATCTCATAGGGGTTCGTGCCCTTTCATTTCATAGCAGAAAATCATCAACAGGTACTTCTAACACTTCCCTAAGAACATATAAATATAAAATGTTGGAAAATCTTGTAAACATCTGCTATGCATATTGTTTCAGCCCTACCCTCTTTCTTGAGCTATCCTCTTTCTTCAATTAGTTTCATTCTTCTCCTGACCCCTGCCACTTTTCTGTAAGTCCTTAGTGTACAAGTGAATGCACTGTACTGACTTTTCTGTTAATATACCAGGTTAAATAAGGGTTCATAAACTACTCTAAAGGGGGAACTATGAAATCAAACCCCCTAAATTCTATTACACATTTTTCCAAATATGAACATTTCTAAACATGTGCTGGATCCACTAGCTGTGTCTCTGTGCTCATTAGATGACTCAGCTCTCCTCTGTTAATTAATTACAACCTGAAAGTTGCTCTATATAAGCATCAGTTAAATGACTAATAGGTAAAATGTTAAAGTTCCAACATTTCTAATATTTGTTTCTGTTGTAACAGAAATCTGTTGCTAACACATGCATGAAACAATTTAATTGTTTTAAAAAAAAGAAAGGTTTACAGAATGTTTTTTTTGTAAAAATAACTTACAGTAATTTAGTATGCAACACCTCAAAACAAACAAGACTGGCGTCAATAACAATTTAATGTTCAAACATTGGCTATTTGGAGGCAGCTCAAGTTCTTTATTCAGTTACAGTATGCTGGCTATATTAGCAGCATATCTAAAATTAATCTCTTTCATCAAGAATGTTTTCCTGAGCATATGGTGGGCAAGAAATTTGGTAAACATTGCCTCACAAAAAGGTCATTATCATAATTTTTTACAATTTCTGTATTATTTTAACCAATTCCAAGTTTCACATCCTACTGAAAAATATGGTTGCATTGAGGTGCATGCACTTCAAGTAAGATCTAATTATTAGCAAGTTAATCATTGTTAGGTGAAGCCTTGATTTTAAAAAAATCAGACCTTTACCAGACACCAGGGGCTACCTGGGGCTATGCTTGAAAAGGCATCTCATCACTTTGACAGACAACTGAATTACAGATCAAAAAAGGTCTGTTTAAGAATTATGGCTGTCAACACAGAGGAGATACTATGTCACTTAGTAACACTAGTAAGGTTTTTAGCGGTAAGCATAAGCTGGACAGAAAGAGAGGCAGCTATCCTATGCACTTGTTGTCCTTGCTTTAACAAAACCTGACACCTTGTGCCTGGAACACACACTGTCAAACAAGATGTGTGAGGATTTGCGGTGCTCCTCTATGCATACTAAAATTGTAAAGGTTCCACTCTAAAGCCCAGGAGACAGTCACATTTTATTTTATATGGCCAGGCACTTGGTATGTATGCCTCCTCTTTCATTGAGCAAAGACTTTACTAGCGCACAATTGCTTTTTGCACTGAGCACAGTGGGTGTGATCATATTGGCTTTGCAGCTGAAAGCACTCAGCATGTGTCAAAGAGAATGGAAAAGACTAGCTTAACAAAATCCAAGAGATAGGGAACTTTAGCTCTTTAATAGAATTATTTGTTTTATCAATATCATAAACGTTAACTTAATGTCACAAATGCTTCAATAACTGAGCCTAGAATACATATCTCACATCTTTACATCCAAATAATCTTGATGTGTAAGCACTGTAAGAGTTATCCGACATGGGGCCTTCACAGTACATGTGTCTGTGAGCTCAGCGTCTTAAAATAGTCAACATCACAAGTTGACATCACGGTGAGGATTGTTAGGCTTATGAAACAGGGATGCAAGTTACTGTGTCATTTAAGAAGTTTTTGTTTGGAAACAGATAGGAGACCTCAGGGACTGGCAGGATGCCCAGGAACCAATGGTGTATGAACCATTCCCATTGGGGCAATGGGCTATTTCTTCCCTGTTCAAAAGCAAGACTGGCATCATAAATGTTGTTGTTTGAAAACTGATGGGTTAGGAAACATCTGTTTTGCTGTTTTATTAGAATCTTTAATTGCCTTATTTGATATGAAGCAACTTTCTGTTGTCTCACTAATTTTGTGTGTTTGCAGCAGCCTTTGTGATTGATCACTGCAGATCATGTATTGCATACGTGCATCACAGTCCTGTTCAAAAGTTCAGACACACTTACTGTTTTCACTTGAATAGATCAGTGTATCAAAGCTGTAGACAGGTACTGAATATCACCTATATACACTGATAAGCCAAAACATGACCACCTGCCTAATATGCTGTTGGTCCTCCGTGTGCCGCCAAAGCAGCGCCATCACACCGAGACATGAACTCTACAAGACCCCTGAAGGTGTCCTGTGGTATCTGGCAACAGTACATTAGTAGCAGATCCTTCAAGTCCTGTAAGGTCGAGGTGGAGCCGGCGTGGATCGGAGTTGTTGGTACAGTACATCCCACAGATGCTCAATCGGATCTCGAAATTTTGGAGGCCAGAGCAACACCTTTCAACTCTTCATCATTTACCTCAAACCATTTCTGAACAATGTGTGCAGTGTGGCAGGGCGCATTATCCTACTGAAAGAGGCCCCTGCCATCAGGGAATACCATTGCCATGAAGGGGTGTACCTGGTCTGCAACAATATTTAGGTAGGTGGCACATGTCAGATTGACATTCACATGAATGCCCAGACCCAGGGTGTCCCAGAAGAACATTGCCCACAGCATCAAACTCCCTCCACCAGCTTGTCGTCCTCCCACAGTGCGTCCTGGTGCCATCACGGCTGTCCACGTGCTGTAAAAGAAAACAGGGCTCATCGGATCAGGTGACATTCTTCCACTGCTCCAAGGTCCAGTTCCCATTCTAGATGCTTTCGTCGGTACAGGGGTCATCATGGGCACTCTGACTACTCTGTGTCTATGCAGCCCCATACACGGCAGGGCGCGATGCATTGTGTGTTTTGACACATTCCTCCCGTAACCGTCATTAAAAAATTTTGTGATTTGTGCCACAGTAGACCATCTCTCAGTTCGGGACAGAGAGGATGGCCTTCATTGCCTTATTGTTTTTTACAGCTCTGGTAATTCTTCTGTTATTACCTGCAGTTGTTTTACTTGGTCAACCTGGTCTTTGAAGAATGCTGAAGACACCAGTGGTTTCTTTTTTCTAAACTGTTGTTTTGCCAACATTTGTTCTAAGGATTAAATTGAGTTTCTCTTTTCTTTTAGCATCAAAATCACTTGCTTTTCTTTCCTAGAAAGCTCCCCAGTCTTCAACGGAGACTCCAAGGTAAAAGCAAAGAATGGAACTGAAACTACACATTCACAGATCTTTCATGTGTGAACAATCAATGCAACAGAAAACGCCTGAACAATTAGAAACATCTTTAAGCCTAATGTCCCAGGATTTATACTCACATGAAATGGGGGGATTTGACTCAAAAGTGACAGTCTCTACTTTTGCATCATATTAATCTTCCAATCATATTTTTATATGCCATGAGTCTACAGCAAGAATATATATTTTGACTTCACTGTCACAATACGTATGTGGTTACAATGTGTAGTTCACCTTCCATGTTATAAGGGTTCCTGTCTCGTGGAATAGAAAGATTAGAGTTAATATCACTCTTTTGCCTGTAGTTCACTGCGCTAGCACCACCATTTTATTTTCATTATGTGAACCTTGTGAATCTGTCTATGTAAACCGAATGTTCTTTTGCTGTCTTTTTGCCAGAAGCAACAGAGGTCATGAGAATGTTTGTTAATATTGAACCGTTCGTGCAAGAAATGAGTGGTATACATCATTTGAAAATAGTAGAGGTCAGAGATGGTTGTCTGGTCAAATAGAAGATAGCAAAGACCTAACAGTTGGAGCTACAAACTCATTATTACCCCTGTCCTCAGTTGTTGGAACCATAGTTAGTTCTGCTGTACAATGCACACAGGCCTTTCAAAGATCAGAAAGGTAAGTTGAGCCCCAATCTGTGAAAGCAAATATGAATTGTCATTAGTTGCACTTCACAAAAAAAAGCCTTAAATTGACAGTTCAAGCAAAAAAAAAAATCTACAGTATATGCAGTAGAGTCTCACAGGGGTGCCATATGGGGGAAAAGTTAGGACGATCCTAGGGGCCCATGATGCATAGGGGCCCTAATAATTTCAGAGGAACATTGGGTTAAAAAATGTCAACCTATCCTTTATTGTCTTGTTATTGCCAAAAAGTAAACATCCAGAGATCCCCTGTCCTGCAATGTGCAGTTGGTGCAAATGGTACTTGCTAACAGTGAATAGTGAATGAAGATTGCTGGTGGAGTATCAATGATCTCTAAAATGACTACAGAAAAATCTGGTTTCAGAAAAAATCTAATTTTCAGAAAGGAAGGTGGGTGGAGTCTGTGAGTGCTCGAAATTAACCAGTCACCTTAGTCCATAGTGAAATAGGTTACTTTTGCAAATGTTTACATTTTGTTCCTCTTTTAGCCGACATTTAATCAATGCAGGCAAACTTTTAGCAAACTATTGATACTAAATCAGTTGTCCTTGCGCCTGCCTGGTGCCAGGCCCAAAAGATGCAACTTCAGGCTCAGCAGCCCAGTCTGCCCAGCCCCATAACCTTGAACCAGCCCAACTGAAGGGGGTAAGCAGCGTTGTGTTCATTGTCATGTCAGTTAGCATAATTGCAGGGGATCCATGGAATTATTTTTATAAGGAAAAAAGTGATGATTAAATCCTTTTCAATGATAAGAAATCAAACACTAATTATTTTTCCATGTAATGATCCCCCTGGGCACCCCTGGGTGAGGCCCGATGTGATATATATTCATGGGTCCCAAAATCCCTGACCACGGCCCTGGTGTCTTGGGAGAGGTGGTTTTGGTTTTGCTTCCAACTACAAAGATATTGATTAGAACAGTACACTGCTGGAAAATGTGACAAAGAAAATCATAATTATACTTTTGTTTTGTCATTGGAGGGGTACAAAATAAGCAATTCAAAACAAACTTCATTTTTTGAAATAATAAACAAAAAAACTGTGTTTAAAACCATGAATCACTGAAGGAGGGAACAAGGTACAACACAATGAGAGTTCCACATCATCACATTGTAATGAAGAGAGGACCTGAATCATTATGGGAAGGAGTGACCCATGATTATACCAAGTCCAGCTAAGCCCTCACTCCATATTTTGTGTTATACCTCGTTTCCTCCTTCAAAGAACCAGGGTTGAAAATATTCTTACATGTTGTGTAACTCAATGATATGCATAAGCTCAGGTTCACCCACAATCCCATTTTTAAAATGCAACCTCTAAATTGGGAATTATTGCACTCAAGTGGGGCACTTACTCAGAAATGTATAGCCTATACATCAATAGCACATTAAAATAACAATCTCACTTATCTTTCATATCAGCTATCCTTCTCAGTTCTACCCTTTTTTTTAGCATTCTTTACATTGCCTCTGTTATCTGCACGGGTAACATCCCAGTTGTATGATATTCAGAGATGGCCTTAACGAACAACTGCAGTGCCATTATTTGTCAGGATTTTTGCTATTGCAACCTTTGGTGTTAAAACTCCCAGTGCTGTTTCCATGGTGACCAGCTCTCAGCCTCTCAGGCTATTGTACAGCTCTTTCCTTGTCTGGCGTGTGTGGATTGTCTACTCTCACTCTACACATAGATGCTAAACAATGACTACACTCTCATCTCTCCATTCTTATCTTTCTCTCTCTCTCTCTCTCTCTCTCTCTCTTTCACTCTCTCTCTTTCTCTCTCTCTCTCTCCAGGGCAAACAGATAGAAGTGCGAGTTAACGGAGTATTATAAATATATATTGAATATTATAAATAATTGTATTGCCAAAACATAACACCATCCACATACAGCGCCTTGCAAAAGTATTCAATCCCATGATCAATTTCCTACACAACTTAATACACAAAAATAAATTTATCACATAATGATGACAGTATAAAACAAGTATTGCTCTCTCCTTATCCTTCCTGACTGATTCTTCTTTAGTTTCGCATTTTGCTAGTGTCCTTGTCACTACTGGGAGCATGAGGCAGTACCTGCAGCCCATTCAGGTTGCACAGATATTTCAGCTCATCCAGGATGGCACATCCATATGTGCAGTCACAAGAAGGTTTGTTGTGTCTCCCAGTACAAGTCTCAAGAAAAAGGAGAAGATACCAGGAGAAGATACCAAATAGCACCACAGACTATCCAGGAGCTGACTGATGCCCTGATCCAGGTCTGGGAGGAGATCCCCCAGGACACCATCTGCCATCTCATCAGGAGCATGCCCAGACGTTGTCAGGTGTGCATACAGGCACGTGGGGGCCATACAGTACACAGATCTGTCACATGAGATGCCATGATGAAATTCATGCAAGTTGGAACAGCCTGTTTATTTTGTTTTGTTGATGTTTAACATTCCTTCATTGAGACCCGATGTGTGATTTAAGTGTTCCCTAACTTTTTGTGAGCAGTGTATATTCAACTACAAATGGTGTATTGAATATTTAAAAAAATATATATATATACTCACCAAGACATTATTGTAATTTGACATCGGTTTTATGTTGGAAAATAATTGTAAGAAAAATGAAATACTGGAATAGATTGCTGACATACGTTTTCAACCTCTACACATGTATATTTGGTGAATATTTACCAGCTTTCCACAAAGTGTTGGAGTACTTTTAGCCCATTGCCCCTGTTTTTAGCTCCAGGTTGTTCAAATTGTTTGGATGATGCTAGTTCTGCAATTTTCAAATAGTGCCACAGACTATCAGTGGAATTAATAACAGGACTTTGATTGGCCAGGGCCCTGTTGCACATTCACATTTTTGTTCTGGAGCCACTTCCATGTTGCTTTGGCCTCGTGTGAAGTTTTCTTATAGTATTTCCCTGTTATTTCCATTATGCCAAGATGCCAAGATGCCCATACCCTGCTGATTAGAAGCATGCCCTCAGCATTATGCTTCCACCATCGTACCCCACAGTTGTGTTGGCGTGTGCCGAGACATGGGAAGTGTTAGATTTGCACCACATTAATGTCCTGTAGGTTTTCTCTTCAACCCCATTTGTGACTAACCTGATTTAGCTTTTCATCTATCTAGTTGTAAGAAATTAGAGTTGGAGAGAAAACCTACAGCACAGTAGATCTCTAGGAACAGGGTTGGGCAGTCCTGAGGCTTATACTATGAAGCAGGATTTGGGGTTAGTGTGCTAACTTCAGGTTGAACCCTGGGTTGTCAGTGTCAAGATGGTGGTTCAATTGTTATCGGGTTACATTGCCATGGTAACTTATGCTGCACACCTAACCTGCTCCGGAGCTGGTTATATTCTAAAAGATCAACACCTATAAAAGCAGCGCCTACTGAACATTGACAAATCAATTCTCAATAGAAAATGGGGTCACCATTCTTTGAAGATCCCGTGGAATTCGGTCCACAGATGGTGAGAGGGTCTCTTAAAAAAGCAAGAATATTTAGTGACCGACAAAACTCTTTGGATTCTCTGATGAGGATCTTTATGAAAGATGTGTATTCTCAGCGGAAGGAATTATGTATCTTTGTCAGCTTCTTGAGCCGTATGTTGCCAGTGCGACACATCGAAGTCGTGTGCTTACAGTTCCACAGTAGGCATGGCTTTGTGTTTTTTTCCTACAGATGTATGCTGAGTCTGATGCAGAGAACCTAAGCAAAAACACGGTCTGCTGCGCAACTCCCAAGGTGGTTCTTGCTCACACAGAGCTACTTGACACATTTGTTGTGTTTTCAGGCCACTTACCCATGCAGACTACTAAAGTGGGCCTTTATGAAATAGCAGGTAGACAACTTGCATTGACTACATAATCTATAAATAATGTAGACCCTATGACGTTTACTGTTGTATATTGAGAGTTGGGGTAAATGTAACGAATTGATTTAGTTATAACCTACACTATGCTGCTATACTATTCAATGTTATGGAGGCTTCTAGGATTGGTACATTTTATTTTTAACTTTGATATTATTGACTCAATTGTGTTGATCCGTGGAGATAACTCCTAATGAAATCTATTCTGATTTCACGTTGAAACACTATGAAATGTGGAAAAGTCCCAGGTGGGTGAATACATTCGATAGCCACTGTACCACCCCACCTCTTGCCTCATTGCTTAAAATATTTTATTACTCTAAAACATTTCTTGGATGCCCCAACCACTTTAATATTGGGGGCTTAACCAATATTGGCCTTGACCTCAACTTTATTTCTCAGCACTGCATATTTGAGAAATGAAATGTGCTGTAGCAGGCTGCTGAAGCAGGCTTGAAGTTCAAAAATCAATTTATTTATTGGTATTTAAAGTTGTTTGTAGTAGTAAAAAAGGGCTTTAAAAATAAATGTGATTATGATGATGATTAGAGCCCCAACAATTTACAATTTACAAAGCATGACATACAGTATGGTTATAGATGCTTTGTAACCTATTCATTGCTTACGAAGGCATTATGTAACATAGTTTTAATTGGGACCAAAACATCTGTGAGTATCTTACAAATACAACCCCTGTCCAGCATTTGGCTAATTAATCAATATTTTATTAATGCATTTGGGCAATCATGGTTTCACAAATAAAACATACAAACAACTATTTAAAACAGAGACAAATTACAACATATATACAAAGCAAAACCTAATAATAAGATAATAAGATCAGTTGCAGTCTAAGAATCATTTCAAAAGGGACAATGTTATTACAAAATTGAATTGCTGGAAATTGAATTGCAGGTTCTAAAAGAAAATGAATGAATTCTGTAGGTGATGTTGGCCCATCACCCCATCACCACTCCTCTGACAAGCCTCTTCTTGATTTCTGATTTCATCTCAATTGTAGATTGCCTTATAGCAGTTGGATCACTGTCGTGTTGCAAAAGTCTTTTTACACAGTAAGCCCTTTCGTGATTTAGTAACCCAATCCAAATAGGCATGCAACGCCAGTGCTATCACTGGTTCTGGCCAGTGGAGCCCACACTATAGACTTGTAAGCCCCTTTAAAAGAGCTGTGGCGTCAGGCAAGTTATATGTTGATAGTCATTCAGGGGATACTTTTTTTTTGGCATCTTTTTTAGGATAGTAAATTCTGTATCACTTTCCTTGAATTTGATTTAGAGTGAATATAAAAAAATTCTATGAATATCTGTGGAAACCTGTCTTACCAACACTGACAGCATTTCAATAGCAGGCAGGCATAGCTAAACTCCCTTGGACAGTTACATTGTTGCACTATCGTCGATTGATGTAAAGGTTTCATTTCCAATTGAATAATGCCCCCTTTGTTTTCTTACAATACAGGTAAATCAAGGCCTTTTAATACATTCAGGATACAAAATGACATACAGACTCAAGCTTGAATCTATTTAACAACAGACTTGCAATGTATCAAGGACTTCATGCTACGGACAAATCAAGCCTCTCTTCGAGACATGCTCAACACAATCTACACTTGCTTCAAGGCAGTTAAAACTCAGCAAATCAGGAATACCTTGCTGCTCCAGGAGTCAAGGTGTTTTCTCCAAGGCTGACGTGAGGGACTCTGAAAAGAGTGACTGCTCAAAGTCACCGATCCAGATGGCATCCGTGGTTGCATTCTGACTATTGCTGTTTTAACAGCTGTTGGGTGTCTTTTACAGACAGCTTCAACCTGTCACTGTTACAGTCTGTAGTTTCCAGTTGGAGACCACCATCATTCTGAAGGCCATGGAAACCAAGGCAACAAGTCCTGATGACTATCACCCTGTCCCACTCATCCATGTCATCATGAATTGCATCTATGAAATCGTCACTTCTAGGGCAACTGAACCCACTCCAATTTGTTTCCCGCCGAATCAGAACCCCGGAAACTAGCCCATCGCTATTCACATGACCGCAACACACCTATAATAACTTTAGTTGATCATTAAACACTATTGTTCCCTCAAAACACTTAGAGCATTTTCTATGGAACCACCATGTTCAAACGGATACTAGAATTTCAGACAAGCAGGCCTCAGGCTGTAAGGATTGGGAATAACACCTCATCCTCACTGACTTTTAAAACTGGGACCTCCTCAATGACAACAAATCAAAAAACTCTCCCTCAAATTCAGCAAAAAAAAAGAGGAGATGATTGTTGACTTTAGGAAGCAGAGGAGGGAGCATGCCTCAATCGACATCAACTGGGCTGCAGTAAAGGGAGTCAGCAGTTTTACGTTCTTCTGTGTCCACATAACTGAAGACTTGTCATGGACCATCAATGCACTCAATTAAGAAATTTGGCATTTCACCCTGGGTCCTCTCCAAATACTACCTCTGCACCATCAAGAGCATCCTGACTGGCTTCATCACAATCTGATATGAGAACTACTTTGCACAGTGTAGTAAAGGAAGCACTGGTGCTGTGCTTACACTCATCTAGGACATATTTCCAGGCTTGTAAAAGCTGCAAGAGAGCTGTTGCATTTTCTGTTTTACTTTGGAGAGTGTTGAGGTTGTTTGGGATAGGGCATTTGGACGGTAGGGTATAGAGTATTGTTTCCTTCTTTACATTAGAAGTTTCAAAAATGTATTATTCTTCATTTTGATAATGTTTTATTTGTGTGTATGCATGTGTAATGAGATGCGGTGTTGCGGGAGCAAGGAACCAGGTGCAGGCAGGAGTAGTCGGTGTAGAATCTTTAATTTAAGAAACAAACACTGAGCACAACAAAACACAACAAAAGCAAATGGCTGACTAAAGCAGCCAAACGACGGCACACAAAGCTCTAAAGAAACTTACGTTCAACGGCAACACACATAACGACATCCAGTGACAACAACAATGATCCACACCGTAGGGAGCAGAGGGGAAACATTTAAACACATACTGATGAGCAAACAGGGACCTGGTGTAAACGATGATTGAAGACGTGACACAAAACAAGTCCGGGATGCATTCATGTGATGATTGGAAACTTAAGGTGCACAGAATGGTGGCGCTGCTGCTCACCTTACCGTGACAGCATGTTCCAAAAATGCAACTAGTGGGGAAATACCATTCTCAAAGCAGATGCAAATAGTTTCCAGTGAGTTACAAATGTTAAACAATATACACTCACCTAAAGGATTATTAGGAACACCATACTAATACTGTGTTTGACCCCCTTTCGCCTTCAGAACTGCCTTAATTCTACATGGCATTGATTCAACAAGGTGCTGAAAGCATACTTTAGAAATGTTGGCCCATATTGGTAGGATAGCATCTTACAGTTGATGGAGATTTGTGGGATGCACATCCAGGGCACGAAGCTCCCGTTCCACCACATCCCAAAGATGCTCTTTTGGGTTGAGATCTGGTGACTGTGGGGGCCATTTCAGTACAGTGAACTCATTGTCATGTTCAAGAAACCAATTTGAAATGATTCAAGCTTTGTGACATGGTGCATTATCCTGCTGGAAGTAGCCATCAGAGGATGGGTACATGGTGGTCATAAAGGGATGGACATGGTCAGAAACAATGCTCAGGTAGGCCGTGGCATTTAAACAATGCCCAATTGGCACTTAGGGGCCTAAAGTGTGCCAAGAAAATATCCCCCACACCATTACACCAACAACCATCAGCCTGCACAGTGGTAACACAGTGGATCCATGTTCTCATTCTGTTTACACCAAATTCTGACTCTACCATCTGAATGTCTCAACAGAAATCGAGACTCATCAGACCAGGCAACATTCTTCCAGTCTTCACCTGTCCAATTTTGGTGAGCTTGTGCAAATTGTAGCCTCTTTTTCCTATTTGTAGTGGAGATGAGTGGTACCCGGTGGTGTCTTCTGCTGTTGTAGCCCATCCGCCTCAAGGTTGTGCATGTTGTGGCTTCACAAATGCTTTGCTGCATACCTCGGTTGTAATGAGTGATAATTTCAGTCAAAGTTGCTCTTCTATCAGCTTGAATCAGTCGGCCCATTCTCCTCTGACCTCTAGCATCAACAAGGCATTTTTGCCCACAGGACTGCCGCATACTGGATGTTTTTCCCTTTTCACACCATTCTTTGTAAACCCTAGAAATGGTTGTGCGTAAAAATCCCAGTAACTGAGCAGATTGTGAAATACTCAGACCGGCCCATCTGGCACCAACAACCATTGCTTAAATCACCTTTCTTTCCCATTCTGACATTCAGTTTGGAGTTCAGGAGATTGTCTTTACCAGGACCACACCCCTAAATGCATTGAAGCAACTGCCATGTGATTGGTTGATTAGATAATTGCATTAATGAGAAATTGAACAGGTGTTCCTAATAATCCTTTAGGTGAGTGTACATATAGTTGTTTAACATGAACAACCGGGTTTCCAAAATGTAACGACGCTGCGTACAATGCAAATAAAAACAGAATGCAATGATGTGCAAATCATTTTTCCTTACATTTAATTGAATATAGTATGAAGACAATATACTTGGTACCTGGACTCGTTTTTTATGGAGCCATACTGTTGTCATATGTCCAGAATGTGGTTTGTCATTGTCTTGTTGAAATAAGCAATGCCTTCCCTGAAAAATACATTGTCTGGATGTGTTGTTATGTTGCTCCAAAATCTCTATATATTGTTCAGCATTAATGGTGCCTTCAAAGATGTGCATGTCACCCATGCCATGTGCACTAATGCACCCCCATACCATCATGGATGCTGGCTTTTGAAATGTGCACTGATTAGAAGCCGGATGGTCCCTCTCCTCTTTAGTCTGGAGGATGCGGTGTCCATGATTCCCAAAAACAATTGCACATTTTGATTAGTCAGACCACAGGACAGTTTTCCACTTCGCCTTCGTCCATCTTAAATTAGCTCAGGCCCAGAGAAGGTGGCAGCGGTTCTGGGTCTTGTTTATATATGCTTTTTTCTTTACATGGTAGAGTTTTAATTTGCATTTGTGGATGTTCACAGACAACGGTTTTTCTGATGTGTTCCTGAGCCCCTGCAGTGATGTCCACAACAGAATCTTGTCTGTTTTTAATGCAGTACCATCTGGTTATATTGGTTTTTTAAAACCAATCATGTTACTGACCTGTTGCTAATTAACCTAATTTGTTGTGAGACGTTGGATCCTGTTTTTTTTGCATTACAGAACTTTTCCAGTCTTTTGTTGCCCTTGTCCCAGCTTTTTTTAAATGTGTTGCTGGGATCAAATTCAAAGTGGGCATATATTTTTTAGGAAACAAAATAATGTTTCACTTTCAACATTTGATAAGTTGTATTTTCTGTTGAATATAGGGTTTAAAAGATTTCATACATCATTGCACTCTGTTTTTATATACAATGTACACATTCTCCCAACTTTTTGGAAATGGGGTTGCACAAAGAAGGATGATGTAAAGATGAAATAACTAGCTTGGGATGGTAATATAACCAGTATTGTGTCTTTTGTATCTCACGTTTGTCAAACTTGGTAAGTCAGTTGAGAATCTATTCCCATTTTCAATGATAACTTAGCAAAAAGCATATACCTATCTAACAGGGAAGTAAACACTCATCAAATTATATATGTCTATATAGTATGACACTTAAAATCATAGATATGATGACTCAGCAGGTGCCTTGATGAGATAGCAGCTAGGTAAATTAGTTATAAGGGGGTCCTTGAATGTAGCAGTGGTAAAGTCACTGCTATGTAGTCAGCCATGTAATTGTGAGAGTAGAGTTCAAATCCTACTATTGGAGTAGCACAAGAGGTCCCACAGAGGGCAATGCAATTGGCCAGCACCGTCCGAGCATCACCTTGTCATGCTCTAGTGACTCCTTGTGGAGGCTTGGGGGCATGTTAGCTCTATCGAGGTGGATACCTGGAGAGTACATTCCTTCCAGTGCATAAGGATTCCAGTATTTGTGGCTGAGCGAAGAGCATGATAAGAACCAATACGGCATCAGATTTTGCATGGGAAGACAAACGTATCGACAAAGACTGTCCCAAGTCCACTGAGAGAAAAATTGCGTAATAGTAAAACATTATAACAATACATTTAGGGGTGTTGGAACAGTGCTGACCTTGTGAGAAGAGTGAAAGAAAGAGGTGGTTATTGAGAAGTAATTCAAGGTGGATGTCAGGAGGTTGAAGTCACACAGTAATATGAGTGGTGAGCCTTCAAGCACATTGAGGAAGTATCTCAGAGCACCGGATGGAGTATAGATGACAACAGTATTAAGCTTGAATGAACAAAGCATCAAATTCCAAAGAGCACATGGACAAGTGATAGAAAAGTAAATGTTGAGTAAATGTCCAACCTTCTGGCCAGTCATTTTCAAATGTTGGTTTATATCATATGGATTAAAACACCTTTAAATTTGACATAGTCATATATCATTCTAAATCCAAAGCACTGGAATACAGTGCCAAAATAATAAATAGAATGTGTCACTGTCCAGTTTTGGTGAGTTCAGCAGTTCACTGTTAGCTTGAGTGAACATTCCAAGTGTTCTGCTTGTGTTTTGTTTCTACTTTTTCTCAGTCACTCTGCAAAGCACTTTTGGTCACCATGACAGTTTTGGTCCGTATTGTGTCCTCTGATAAGCAAAATAGAAAGCAGCGTGAACAAAGTATTGCAAATTGGTGCATACACAGATGTTTCAGCTTAATAACTGTAACAACTTACATTGGAAGCACCTGTTGCCACTGCTAAAAGCTGTTGTTAAAAATAAATGGACATTCACTAACTGAAAAATGCAGTTAGCCAAAATGCACAATGATTTTCCTTTATTGAAAAGTGTAAAAAAAAAAAAATTTTTTAATCGTTTCTATAGAGTAAAAAAAAGTAGCCTGCAACTTTTTTATGGGGCACTGTTCACAAAGCCTGTAATACTGTAGGTGGATGACAACTGGCATTTTGGCATTCCAAATTATTATAATCTCATCATTCATTTGGGCACTGCTGAAATTATTCTTTGGGACAATTCACGGAAAAGCTGAAATAATTTTGGTCTGTATTTTCTGTTTCTCACAATTTACATATGGCTTACCTATTTGCTAATGGTGCTGAAAATGAAAACTAAGATGTGGAGTCACTCAAAGTCAATCATAGGCATGCAGTTAAGCAATACTCTTTGGTTGTGTGATACATTGACACAGAAGTCAGTGTTGCCACGCCAGCTCCACAACATTTTCATTGGAGGGGCATGGGGAGGGAGCAGCAGTAAAACTGGAATGTGTACTTACGTCTTGTTGTTCATGTGTTCATCTAGAAAATTGGTAGTCACAATCTAGTCATAATGTAATCAAATGGGCCATTCAAATTCTATGGGCTCTAGAAGTTGCAAAATTGCCAATAAAAAGACTTTTAAACAATCTTTCATAGTAACCGCACAAGAATGTCTGACTTCCCTCTTTTTAAGGCCAAGTGAAGATGATTAACATTTTGGCTAGGAACCTGACCACATGAAAACGTGCCAACTTTAAATACAACTGAGATGTTTGTTTGCAAATATAATTACAATTCATGTATCCTATATACATGCAATTCCAGGGAACTATCAAAAAGTAACTTGCGTGTAAACCTTAATTTTCTGAAAAGCGGGAATGGCATCTTTGAAAAGAATGGAATCTTCTACGGTGCCACAGTACTACTAGATTCAGTATCAGTGTATCCTGCTTCCGCTCATAAAGAATAAAACAATTCTTATCAAGTCTAATATACTACCACGTCACATGGAGAAATTCAATATTTTTTTATTTGATTCTAAAGTTAGGGGGAAATAAACTGTTGAGCCATATTGCTGTAAAGGATCTTGCTTAATTTCTCATTGTGATTGAAATCATTCAGAGCCAATGAAAATAGGGGAGGCAGCTGGGAACTAATCAGAATTCTGGGGTGGCATGTGTCACTCTGTGCCCCTCCTTTGACTCTGCTCCTGAGTGTTGCATACATTTTATAGACGTGTAATTATGAATATACTGTAGCACAGATATTTAGAATATCTGATAATTGTCTGCAGATAGCTCTGATCGTAGAGTAATGACATTCCATTGTAGATAGCAAAACCTCAACCTTCTGGCCTGTAACCCTGAGTGGCTACACAGTTTTGCTACAGTTAGCTTCCCCCTTCCCCATAATAAATGTCAAAGCCTTCCACTAGTGCAGTCAGCTTATCATTTTGCTCAATGACCAGATGATCAAAGGAAGTACCTCTGGGGAATTAAGGTTTTGCTTCAATTCCTGGCCAATCATTGCTAAAGACGGAGTGACATTGTGACAACTCATAATAATAATTCTTACATTCTCTCCTGCTTAAAAAAGAAACAAGTAGGATTTTCTTTACTTACATTTACAAGAGGACATAGGCCTGGTTCCTTTCTCTTTGCCATAGAGTTGTTTGTGAAAGATCTCAGAATTCTCAGCATGGCAATTCCAATAATAAAGTCTGATTAGAAGGCGATTTTTTCATCTGAATAATTGCGGTTTTGCTTGGGTAACTCTCTGGAATGTCTCACTATTAAATGCATTAAGTTAATGACCATAATGTCACTGAGAATATAAAATGGGTGAAGTCATTATTTTCATAATCTTAAGTGGGCCTGTAACCAGGTACCTTCCCACCTCCTTTAACATTTCAGTGTTCTTTATGGCCTGCTGACTTGGCCTAGGTGAGCTGAGGCCAATTACCCAGTAGCTCACTTTGTAATTTATGGTTTTAACAGTGCTTTTGTATTCTCTCTAAGGGACAAACACTGGACAAAATGTGACCCGACTCCTGAAGCCAGGTGTATGTCACACCTTTTCTTCATCAATATGCATTTTCTTGTAGAACTGGGTTCTTGACTTTGTCAACTTTAATGTGCCTTAATAACCATGTTGTGTGTACAACGTAAATAAATACAGAAGTCTTTCCATAAGCCATGAATGAGTAATATATTCCAGATAAAGGACTTACCAAGTGATTATTTCTGATTGGTCTTCTAAAATGCAGGTGTCCACTTTATTAGACAAGATAATGTAGGTATCTTGGTTGATCTTATCCATGGAAAATAGCAAACTTGTTGATACTGCTATCAACAACACGGCAGCTCTAAATTTAGCCAGCACTGTTGACAAAGACGAATGTCTAGGAAAAAATTGTAATGGACTACTGTTCTTTCTGGAGGATGATCATGCTATTGCTGACTCAGGCCAATATACCAGTTTTGCATCACAAGTAACAGAGGCAATTGAAAAGACTCTGACTGACAATCGAATTTTGAGGCAGACTTCAAGAGAAGTAGAAAAACATAAGCAGATGTGGACCAACAACTGTACCAGCAACTATACCTACACCTAAGGAATGCAATAGTGGCTGTATGTGCTACAGCCATGTATAGAAGGCACATACCTATCATTGCATCCCATGACCTGCCGCTTTACTACTAAAACCACAAAGGGTATTGTTCTTAAGTTTTTCAAAAAAGTATATTTCCCAATAGATGTTATTTCCTGTGATATATTTGCCAATCCATAGTGTAATTCCATTAATGTTATATGTTGCTCAAAGTTTATGCTATTATTGTTTGTTTCTCTCTAGCTTTACACACATTTGTGTGTTCGCCTGGTCATTAACACAACACAAGAGTATTGGTCAACTTTGATATATTCCAGTTGCTAGAAGAGATGGCTACCTTTTCCCCAGACAGGTATGACCGTATTGACTACAACATGAGACAAACTTATTTCTTTTATGTTTATAAACATTTAATTAGCTCCTATTTTCCTCTCTCAGACATCAAGGGTTGTAAATGGAGTGAAGGTTCCAGTCCACCTCATTGAAAACCCTGCCTACCCACTGAAGAAGTGGCTGCTGAAGGAATTCAGTGCTCATAATGAGCTGACTGATCAACAGAAGACCTTCAAAATTGTTTAAGTTCCGCTCGGGTGGTCATGGAGAACGGTTTTGGGCGTATCAAGGGGCACTGGAGATGTCTAATGAAGCATAGTGATGTGGATCTATATATGTCAGACATTGTTGCTGCCTGCTGCATCCTGCGCAATGTTTGTGAGCTGAACAAAGAACACTTCCTGACAGAACGGGGGGTTGAATGTCAATTGTGAGCAGAGGCTGACTGGGTAGCTGAAAATAAAGGGGCAAGATATGATGCAAATGCATTTTCTGCAGCAATCTTTTCAACTTCTTGAAACACAGAGGTGAATTTAAAACAACCCTGTTTCCAAAAAAGTTGGGACCCTGTGTAAAATGCAAAGAAAAACAGAATGCAATGATGTGCAAATCATTTATCCCTATATTCAATTGAAAATAATACAAAAACAACATATCAAATGTTGAAAGTGAGACATTTTATTCTTTTTGGAAAAATACATGCCCATTTTGAATTTGATCCCACCAACACATTTCAAAACAGTTGGGACAGGGGCAGTTGTGACCACAGTGTTGCATTACCTATTCTTTTAACAATAATCTGTAAGCATTTGGGAACTGAGGAGAACAATTGCTGTAGTTTTGAAAGTAAAATGTATTCAGATTTTTTATATAGGTTTTCAGCTAATCAACAGTTTGGGGTTTCCTTTGTTGTATTTTTCATTTCATAATGCCCCAAATGTTTTCAATGGGTGACACGTTTGGACTGCAGGCAGGCTGGGATCTTTTACTAGGGAGCCATGCGGTTGTAATATGTGCAGAATATGGTTTGGCATTTTCTTGCTGAAATAAGCAAGGCCTTACCTGAAAAATATGTTGTCTGGATGGCAACATGTTGCTCCAAAACCTGTTTATATTGTTCAGCATTAATGGTGCAAGTCACCCATGCCTGTGCATTAATGCATCCCCATACCATCACTGATGCTGGCTTTTGAACTGTGCGCTAATTAGAAGCCGGAGGTTCCCTCTCTTCTTTAGTCTGGAGGACTAATTATACCCAAAAAGAATTTCACAGGACCATTTTCAACTTCAGGTCAGTCCATCTTAAATGAGCTTGGTTCGAGAGAAGGGGGCAGAAGTTCTGGATCTAGTTTATACATTGTTTCTTCTTTGCATGGTAGAGTTTTTACTTGCATTTGTGGATGCAGCGACATACTGTGTTCACAGACAATGATTTTCAGAAGTATTCATGAGCCCATGCAGTGATGTCCGCTACACAATCGTGTCAGTTTTTAATGCAGTGCTACCAGAGGGCCAGAAGATCATGGGCATCCAATATTGGTTTTCGGCCTTCTCCCTTGAATACAGAGATTTCTCCATATCCTCTGAATCTTTTAATGATAAAGTTGTGAACATAAGTTTGCATACCCTGGCAAAAATTGTGAAATAATGGCATTGATTTTAAAAATATGACTGATTATGCAAAAATAAAATAATATTTTTAAGGATAGTGATCATATGAAGCCATTTATTATCATTTATTAGTTGTTTGGCTCCTTTTTATATCATAATGATAACAGAAATCACCCAAATGGCCCTGAGCAAAAGTTTACATACCCTTGACTCTTTGGTTACAGATACACAAGGTGACACACACAGGTGAAAATGGCAATTAAAGGTGAATTTCCCACACCTGTGGCTTTTTAAATTGCAATTAGTGTGTGTGAATAAGTAGTCAATGAGTTTGTTATCTCTCACATGGATGCACTAAGCAGGCTAGATACTGAGCTATGGGGTACAGAAAAGACCTCCCTGCTTCCATTACTTTTCCTAAATAGGTGTACATTATATTTTTCTGTTTAGAGACTATTTACCTGTTTTTTTGCCCCGTTTTACGACTTAAACGGCCAAAAGAACACACTACTTTGTGTTGGTACCCTGGTAGCCGCTAATGGTACCCAGACGCTAATCAGCCCTCACTGAATGAATGACGTCAAAGGATGAATGGGCAATACTCTCAGATGAATGATCAGAGTCTTGGTTGAATTTGAATTAACTTACAACTATAACTATGCGTGAAACGAAATACCAACAATATTCTTGATTATTCAATAAATTAATTGTTATTGAAACATAATGCAAACTATATCCTGAACAATTCGACAAATGTATTACACGTTATTGTTTTTCATTTCATAATAGCCAACATCAGTACAATCGACAAATGACTTTTCTTTATTTTCTTTTGCCATTATATTTGCCATTTGAGCTTGCATTTGCCTCCATTGAACAATTATACATCCCCCTTATAACGTAACCTTTTCTCCTTTTTTGCACTCTTCTACATGCACTTCTAGTTATATGCTAAATGCATTTCATTGTACTATACTTGTGTCACGGTTGAGGGAAAGGACGAGGCACAGAGCAGGTAAAGGTAGTAATTTCTTTAATTATCTTTTAGCCATGAACTGATGTCTTCAACACAGACAATGACCAACCAACTAAGGGGAAAACAAGGGCCACTTAAATAGGATCCCCAGCAAGAGGCAATAGGGAGCAGCTTCCTCAGATTGGGGATAATTAAACATACTGTAAGTGTGCAGAGATGCCAAGAGTCACCTCTGAAGTCAGGCCCTGATTGTGGCCTCCAGGCACATAGAGATGCCTGGAGGCACCCCAGCCAGGACCTGAGAACTTGTACCTGTTCAATAACAATAAAGTTGAATTTAATGAATAGCAATGACATCAATGGATGAATGGGCGATAACCCCCTGATCAACCCAGACACACCCAGACACACCTATGCATGTGACTGAAGTGTAATGATGAAGAATGATGATTAGGGTAGAAATTGTATATAATCTTAACTTGGTGAGCAAGTCAGACACAACTCAGACACAATTTACAGCATTTAGTTCACAATAGCAAACCGATCCTGATGATTGGACACCCTGACAGCATTGCAGATGCTGCCAAATTTGGATGAGATAGAGTCAGATGGAGGATCAGAAATAGATCCTGAAATGAACGTGTCAGATGTTGGGTCTTGAAACAATTCTGATATTGCCCCGTCACCTCCAATGCCTGAGCCTTGTCTAACTTTTTTTTTTTTAAACAACCAAACAACACTTAATAAGAAATATTAGTCCATTTAACACAATGCCTAATGTTTAATGTTAATGCGTAACAGATTGATCTAATGTTGAGATGCTATACCGACACTTTGCATATGTCTAACTATGTGGCATAGTGGTTAAAGACGCAGCCTCTCACATGGGAGACACAGTTTTGAAACTAGTGAGGGCAACAACATTCATCCCTTCTAATCACAGCCTGGCTGAACTAGGCTTGCCTGTTTCCTTTTCATGTCACTTGAAGAGAAGGCTGTGTTGCCATACACCCAAGCCTATGCCTTTGTAACGCAATGCAAGAGGCTAAATGTCCTTGCATCTATCAATTCTATTTCCATGAATAAGCTATAGCCTATGTGTTATTTAATCTTTGAAATGTCTTGTGTTTATCAAGCAACCGTGCTGTAGGCCACTGTAAGGTTATTCATGCATATATCCTTTGATTGTTGCAGACTCTATAATGTCTCTTAATTTAAGTTGCACATCATCAAAATGAGATTAAAATGAAAAGTAAAGTGCAATGGATTTATTTCTGAATGATTTAAGTGTTGTGTCATTTTCATTTTGTACATTTGTAGGGCCTAATAAATGAATGAAAATACTATATCTTGTGTTCTTAGAAATGGTTGTTGCATGTATTCTTTTTTTTCATATGATAAAACCTTCGATACACATTCTTGTATTCTTCAAATACATTAACCATTTAAAATAAACTCATTCTGTAAATACATTTTTTAGACTATTCCATATAGTTTGATAACGACCCAGTACAGTAGATGAACTGATTCTCTGGCTGGATGGTGATGCTGTGGAGGAGAATGTGTATGCTAATAGGGACAATTCGTATGCTAATGACGTCAAATAGCATTTGGTCCTGGCGGATGCTGGGGGTCTGAAAGGCCTGGCGGTTCTAGTGTTAAGCTACTATCAACCTATTTAAATACAATTAACATATATGAACAATTAAACTATACATCGAAATCCTATTTGTAACATTCAGTGTAGTGATGAGATCTATAGCAGGCAGAATTGCTGGCAGAAAACGGAGTGCTGCCTGACACATAAGACAGAGTTTGTAGATAACTGGCTTTCTTTTTGGGACTCCCTCATAAAAAGTGAAGAGCCTGACTAGCTGAAGAGTGACTAGCTGGAATGGTGGTCTTCTCTTATCTAGGAACATACATACATACAGAATCCTTCCAGAATTCCTATAGCCTCACTATGAGATCATAGACATATCTGCTAGCATAGTGGTGTCTGTCAATAGCTTAGTCAGAGCAGTCAGCATAGTCTTTTCCATTGTGAATGTATGTTGCACTAAGTAAAACAAGCTGGTGTCTTACTAGAATTTAGCCTTCCTCCATTTTTGTCAAGAACCAAATGAGTATGTCATAGTACCCCACATCTCAAAATGAGTCTACTTAATGTTAGATCCCTCGCTTCAAAGGCAATTGCAGTTAATGATTAAATCACTGATCATAAACTGTATATCATTTTGGTGATTTCAATATTCACATGGAAATGTCCAGTGACCCTCTTCAAAAGGCCTTTGAAGCCATAGTTAATTCAGGGGGTTGTGTACAACATGTCTCGGGGCATACAGATTATCACATATATACCTTAGACTTAGTCATGTCCCATGGAATACATAACTGTTTTTACGCACAATCCTGAAGTATTGGATCAGCATCTGATTATGTTTACCTTCATAATGACTAACCCACTTGGACCTCAGCAGAGTTGAATACATGAACATCTTCGATGAAAAGATCATCCTTATTAGTAAATAAATAACAGACTCCTCCTTAGAGAAGCCTGTGTCCTGGGATTTTCAATCCTGTATTGCTCAACTTGTTTACTAAAACAGTAAAGAGCTCTTAACCCACCAGCTGTCAACTGGACCCTTTACCAATTAAACTACTCAAGGAGCTACTTCTTGTGCTCAGTCTGCGTATGTTAAATATACTGTAATAAATTGATCCCTATGGTCAGGATGTGTATTCAGTTCAGTAAAAGTGGCCACTGCTGTCACTAGCACTTCTACTATAACTGCATTAATACTGCTTTCACTAAAACTATTAGTTCTGCTTTTAGCACAATCAAGCCAACAAATGTTTGCAGGCATGAGCCTCAAGTGCTAGGCTACATAGCTGATTAGATGGCACCTCTCAGATTTCCTGATTATAAAAGCATAGCATGCAGGACAGAAACATTGATATAAACAAGTAGAAATTATGAACATGTCATCATTAGGGGGCCAAGCAACAAAGTTGCTGGAACCTTATTATAATCGTTTGCTTTATTATTACCAAATTATTTGTGTATATTTGACAAAAAAAGCACAATCACTCTCACAAATTCTCCAAAATCTTTGCATTATTAGCTCATCACTGACATTTTTTTTAAACAAGAAACCAGGCAAGCCTAGTACAGCCTGACCGCAAGAGAAGGTATTGCCCTCTTGAGATTTGAACTTGGGTCACCCACATGAAAGGCTCTGTTGCTAAACACTACACCACAGAGCTCTACTGTCTTGTTTGCCACTGGCCACTTTAACAGCTTATTAGCCAGTAATAGACTTTACCAGAATCTACTAACTTACTGGAATAGTCATAGGAATTGAGCAATTGCAAGCGAGTCTGACAAAAAGCTATTTAATTTTAGGGAATAAGAATGATTTTTTTTTCTTTCATGGCATAACAACGTACTTTATTCTTTCATTTGTGAATGACATTGATTGAGAGAATCGTGGAAATAAAATAAATAAATGTTGTTGTTCACAACAGATTTGAACTTGAGCCTTCCACTTGAGAGGCACTGTCTTTAACCATAACACCACAGCAATACGTATTTCACCAGTCGCGAAACACTATTGAGCATTGTGTTTAAATGACTAACATTTCTTATTAAGTTTACCTCCACCAGAAATAGTGTCAATGAGCTGTTAGCTTTTGCCAGAGTTTGAACAGCTTATTAGCCAGTAATAGGAATAATCATAAGAATTGAGCAATTGCTACTGAGACTGAAGATGAACTATAACCATATACAAATTCAGATTCAGTCTGCTTCTCTAACCACTAAGCTATTTAACAAGAGGTAGTCAGATACTGAGCTATGGGGTACAGTCAGTCACTCAGCAAGAGACATTCGCTCTTCTTAGCCAGCTCGCGGTCTGGCAGAAAACTGAGTACATGATCCCAGTGTCCTCAATGGTGGAGACAGGCCTGTTTGCAAGTAGGCATTGATCTTGAATTCTACAAAAGCATTGCTTTAAAAGGACCTCTAACTGACTAGCCAAAAATGAGCCATGTTTCAACTGACTAGCCAAAAATGAGACACTTTCATTATTATTGGTACATGTCTGCCCTGTTATCAGTATTATATTTTTTCCTTGTTAAACAGACACTCTATTATCATATATCATTTGTATAAGGTTGCATTCCGTGGTTATAAAAGTTCTGAAAAGTAATATTGTAATCTAAGATAGGATGTAGCCAGGATGGGTAAAAAGCGCATTTGAGGCGAATAGAGGTTGATTGAACTTTGAACAAAAGTGAAAAACCATTTGCCAAGCAGGGCTCATCCAAAAAATGGGAAAAACAAAGAATATAACCATTTCTCATGCTTGAAACAGTAGTGTAACAAAATAAAGCATTTCCCACCTTTCAACACTCAACCTTCCTCAATTAAATTCCCAAACTCCCAGTGCATTTTTAGTCAAAAAACATATGAACCTGCACAATATAATGTTTTCCCTTCATTAAAAAAAAGAAGGTCACTTATTTCAGGGCATGAAAGAGCCCCTCACAAGAGGCTCACAATCGCCATTGCAATTTATCCCAAACATGTTCAATGTGATTGAGGTCAGTGCTCTGCACAAGCCACTCAAGTTCTGCACCAACCTCGCCGAACCATGTCTTTATGGACCCCACTTTGTGCACAGGAGTGCAGTCATGTTGGAACAGGAAAGGGCCTTCCCCAAACATCCCACAAAGTTGGAAGCACCGAATGTCTAAAATGTCATTGTGTCCTGTAGCATTATGATGTCCCTTTATTGGAATTAAGGGGCCTAGCCCAAACCCTGAAACACAGCCTCAGACAGTTACCCCTCCTCTACCCCAAACTTTCAAGTATGCACTATGCATTCCAGTAGTTAGCGTTCTCCTGGCATCTGCCACACCCAGATTCGTCCATCAGACTGCCATATAGTGAAGTGTGATTCATCACTCCTTAGAAAAATTTTCCACTTCTCCAGAGTTCAGTGGTGGTGTGCTTTACACAACTCCAGCTGACAATTGGCATTGCGCATGTTGATGTGAGGCTTGCATACAGCTGTACAGCCATGGAAACCCATTTCATGAAGCTCCTGACGCACAGTTCATGTACTGAGGTTGCTTCCAGAGGCAGTTTGGAACTCTGTCATGAGTGACTCAACAGATGATACACGATATGTACGCCCAATTTGCGTAATCTACGACTTTGTGGCTAGGCTGTTTTTGATCCTATGCACTTACACTTCACAATTGTAGCACTTACAGTTGACTGGGGCAGATCTAGTAGAGAAGAAATTTCATGAACTGACTTGGTGGCAACCAAATTTCATGGCAATGGTGGCAACCTATGATAGTGCCACATTTAAAGTAACTGAGCTCTTCATTATGACTCATTTTACTGCCAATGTTTGTCTATGGAGATTTCATGGCTATGTGCTGGATTTTATGCACCTGCGAGGCAATGGTGTGGCTGAAACACAGGAAATCAATAATTACTAGGGGTGTCCCCAAAGGTGGCATCTTATTTTCTATTGCTTCACTGACTGGTAGTAAACTACAGATTACACAACCAGTCTGTTACTGTTGTTACTATTCGTGATCAACTATAATAAGCGATATGTTGTCTTTATTACATATTATTATTGTCAAATGCACAAAATAGCATATTGTTGTTCCGAGCAGTGCAATTCTTATGAAATGGCACATGACATATAGACTAGATTAGATTAAATTGAACTTTATTGTCATTGAACAGTACAAGTACAGTGCAACGACATGCAGGTAGCATCTAACCAGAAATGCAAATAGAGGGCAGAAAAAGTACAAGTATTAAGTATATGTACAGTACAAGTGGAATATGTAGATCTGCACTGAAGGCAAATGTAGTACAAAGGGCAATACTAAATGTGCAATTAAGGAAAATAGAGGAGGGCAAATTTTAGGTATAGTGAATTTTACAAGCGGGTACAAATTGCAAATTCCAAACGTGCAAACAAGGTAAATGAAGGAGTAATGTAGTAGGGTAGCATGAGCAACCGGGATGCAGAAATAGCAGCACTAAGGTCCTCGAGGTAGAGGTGTGTGTAACAACTGTACAAATGCAAGCACAATGGCAATTCTAAGTGTGCAAAATGTAAATGTGCAAAGAGACAATTTGTATGTACAAAGTGCATGTGCAACTGAAATGCAGGGATAGTAGCGGTGAGGTTCTTGAGATAGACGCGTACCTGCAACAACAGAAAAACGTCTGCAGTCCACTTCAACCCTATCCGCTCCGAACATATTGTGGCCATCCATCTCAATTACATTGTCGGGTATGTTGTTGTTAAGCCATGTTTCCGTGGAAATCAAGACGCTGCAATCCATGACCCGTTTTTGTGAGATGATTTTCAGTCGTATTTCGTCCATTTTGTTCGGCTTTGACTGTACGTTAGCGAGGAAAAAGCTAGGTAGTGAAGGCCAATGGGGGGCTAACATTAGCCTTTTTTTTTCTTCCTTTGTTTACAATTCTGATGCCGCCCCCGGGCACCACTAGTCGGCAATGGCAATAGCGTCTCCCTGAGCGTCCTTACAATGTCCGGTGGAGGGTGAAAGTTGTCAAAAACTCTGCTGTGCATTGTGCTCCGATGTCTAGGAGTGCTTGTTGGCTGTATTGAGTGATTAAGCTAAAAACTACGTTGAGCCGCAATACGCACGTGATGCCAAACGCCACCATCTTGGTCATCTATGCAGCAGCACTAGGTAAAATATAACACAAAAAATAGAAAAACATATACATAACAATGTAAACTAGCAGCAATTCCAAAGAGTGTAGAAAAGGGGTATATGGACAATACAAAATAAATATTAAATATTATAGATGAAAGTGTAAGAGTGCCTATGAATGGTACATTCAAATATGCTAATGTCGATTGAATGTGCATAGATAGTCATCAGAGCATTAGAAGTGTTCATGTGATCAATATGATCATAGATCAGTGTTGTTGGTTGAGAAGCCTTATGGCCTGGGGGAAAAAAACTCTTTGTGAGTCTGGAAGTGCATGCCTTTTCTCCTGTAAGCAGTATGAACAGATCGTAGCCTGGGTGGCTGTAGTCGTTTATGATGTTCCGTGCTTTCCTGAGGCATTGTGTGTGGTAGATGCCTTGCACAGAGGGAAGAGGGCAACTGATGATGCGCTCCGCTGACTTCACCACCCTCTGGAGTCCTTGAGATCAACAGGGGAGCAGCTGCTGTACCAGGCAGTAATGCAGCCTAAAAGGATGTTCTTAATGGTGCACCTGTAAAAGTTAAAAAAAACTACCAAGTCTGCTTGCATTGACCAGGTGAGGTCATCTTTGATGAACACACCGAGGAACTTGAAGGTGGAGACTCTCTCCACTTCAGCTCCATCGATGTGTATGGGGGCATGATCCCCACTCTGCCGCTTCCTTAAGTCCACAATCATCTCCTTAGTATTTCAGATATCCTGGCACCAGCCAGGTTCCCTACCTCCTCTCTGTAAGTGGTCTCATCGTTATCAGAGATAAGACCCAGGATGGTGGTGTCATCCCTAAACTTAAGGATGACTTTGAAGCTGTGTGTGACCACACAGTCATGCGTGAACAGGGAGGACAGGAGGGTACTAAGTACGCCGCCATGTTGGGCTCCGATGCTCAGAGACAGTGCAGAGGAGGTGAGGTTACCCATTCACCTGGGGTCTGCTTGTCAGGAAGTCCAGGATCCAATTGCAAAGGGAGGAGTTAAATCCCAGGGTCCTGAGCTTAGGAACAGGCTTTTCAGGATAATAGTGTTGAATGCCAAGCTGTAGTCCACAAAAACCATCCTCACGTATATGTTGCCTTTTTCCAGGGGGTAGAGGGCGGTGTTTGTCGTCAGGGCGATGGCATCGTCTGTAGATCTATTGGGATGGTATGCAAATTGAAAGGGGTCCAAGGTGTCAGGAAGGGTGGTGCAGAGGTGGGTTCTGACCAGCCACTCAAAGCATGTCTTGATGGTGGAGGTCAGTGCTACAGGGCTGTCGTCATTCAGGCAGGTAATGGAATGTTTCTTTGGTACAGGGACAATGGTGCTCTGCTTGAAGCAGGTGAGGACTATAGACAGAGAGAGGTTGAATACAGAGGTGAAAACCTCCACTAGCTGGTCGGTGCACCCCCTGAGGACATGGCCTGGAATGCCATCTGGCCCTGGTGACTTCTGAGGGTTCACTCTTTTAAAAGCTTTCCTTACGTCGGCCGCGACTGGTCCTGGTCCTCAGCTAGTCTTCCATAAGGTATGGTGTTGGTTGGCTCGAGCTCATTGGGGAGAGAGGCGGCAGGCCCGGGCATCATTGCTGTTTCTCCCTTTATAGTATGTGATGTGTCGCAGTCCAAACCACATGCGTCTCGGGTCAGAGATCTGGTAGTTGACTCCAACATATCCTTGTAGTCTCTTTTTGTATATCTGGACCTCCTCAAAGCCTCCAGGTCCCTGGAACTATAGGCAGAGGACTCTGCTCGGAGCTTAGCACAGAAAGTACCATTAACCCAGGGCTTTAGGTTGGGGAAAGTCCTGACATTGACCCTCGGGATGACCTCTTGGATGACTCCAAAGGGTCTTGCCAGGTCTCAACAAACGCCAGCATACAGCAGTTCGCAATATCCTACTGGAAGTTAATCGGAAGGTGTAGTTTATCCATTTCATTGTCCAGGGATTGTACATTTGCAAGTAAAATACTTTGTAACAACGGATTGCAGTATCTTGTCCAAAATCTACATAGGATACCGGCACATGAGCCTCTCCTCTTTCTCCTCCATAGGCATATTGGTAAACAAATAGAGGGCAGGACAAAGGAAACACAGCAAGTGCTCCGGTAAGTATAGAAAAAGTCTGTATTCAGTGATGAACGAACTTCCAAAAGTACTTTATGAGCGACTGCACACCATGAACAAAAATAAAAACAATATAAACAGTAATAAGCAAAAAAACGACATAGTGAATGCAGAGCCATTGTGGCGCACAGGAAGTGTTTGGTGTACAAATGTTTGGTGCACAAATTTGGTGCACAACATAAGCCTATAGATCTAGAAAAAGATAGCACATCTTGGTCAAAAAGTTGGCTACAGTAATAACCAAGCAAAACCGCAAAATACAGTACATTTTGTTGTTGTAAATTTTATTCCTCAGCTTTTTTCTTATACACTCCTTCATGCCACATCGGTGTGTCCTTTTTTTAGACATACCATCCTAATGCAGTCCTCTGCAAAAGCCACTGGATGGGGCCTCATGTCCAAATATGTAGGTCTTCATGGAAAGTAGGTTTGTTGACTACTATGGACTACAGGTGCATCTAAAACAAATATATTATATAGTGGAAAAGTTCCTTTTTTTCTGTAATTCAAATCTGTGACACCTTCATATATTCTAGATTCATTACACACTTTTTTTTCATTCTTGATGATTACGGTTTACAGCTCATGGAAATCAAAAATCCAGTATCTCATAATAATAGAATAAAAATTTATAATACAGAAATGTCTACCTGAGAACAGCTCTAATCAGCTAATTTAGGCAAGTACTGGAGTGTGTAGGTTGATATGGAAGAAGGTTTGGAGAGGTAGTCAAGGGCAATATTGTTTAGGGCTTTATATGTAAGTAGGAGGATTTTGTAGTCAATGTGTTGGGAGACAGGAAGACAGTGTAACTCACAGAGGATGGGGTGATATGCTACCGGGGACTTGGTGTGAGTTTTTGAACCATTTGGAGTTTATAGAGGGATGTTGATTTGATACCGGTGAGTAGGGTGTTGCAGTAGTCAAGACAGGAGGTTATGAATGAATGTATAAGGGTTTCAGCAGCAGGATGGGAGAAGGAACGTCTGAGGTAGGCGAAGTTGCAGAGATGGAAGAATTAAGAATTTACAGTCTGTTTAATGTGCTGATCAAAGGAGAGTGTAGAGGCCAGAAAGACACCAAGGTTACGTGTGTGGGGGGATGGAGAAACAACAGTGTAATCGATGCTGCAAGTGAAAGTGAGTTTTGGTGAGGGTGGATTTGGTTTCAATGAGTAGGAGTTCTGTTTTCTCATGGTTTATATTAAGGAAGTTTTCCTTCATCCATACTTTTATTACAGTCAGGCAGGATTCAATATGGGTCAGAGGTGGGTTGGTGAGAGACTTGGTGGCTAGATATATTTGTGTATCATCAGCACTGCAGGGGAAATTAAGGTTGAAGTGACAGAGGATTTGACCAAGGGGAAGGTTGTAGGTGATGAAGAGTAGGAGACCAGGTACTGAGCCCTGGTGGACACCTTGGGTAACTGTGTCTGAGTCTGAGTTTAGACCTTTGAGTAAAATGTAATGGGTTCGGTTAGTGAGACAGGAGTTCAGCCAGGAGAGTGCAGTTCCCTCAACGCCCAGCCCCTCAAGCCTGGTGAGCAGAATCTGGTGGTTAACTGTGTCAAATCAATCAGGATGTTGAGGGAACCGGCATCAGCAGAGAGGAGAAGTTGTGATGGCAATTTCTAAAGTCAAAACGATTTATGAAATTGGGGTATGACAGAGGAAAACTCAAATGCACAATAAACAGTTCATTCTTGCAAGGAGAGAATACACAGGTTACAAAGTAACAATGAATAATCTCTAAATTAGGACAGGAAAATCATCAGTATATAAGGAAAGAAAAAGGGGTGTGGTAAGATGCTGCCCATCTGTCCTATGTCAATACAACACATTCCCTTTGTTCTATCACATGCCCTGGGCTTGACACAAGGGACATATTGTCTTCCCCCCATCTGGGTTACCTTCTCAACCCTTGAGGGGAACTTAAAGCATCTCGACAACCTACAGATGATTAACCCTATAATCCACTGTTACCAATCAAGAATGCCCCCTAGGACAAAAACCAGATCCCCTCTCCCACACTCCTCTATTTATCTAAACAATGGGACTCAGTCCTTTACTCAGTAAGAATGCATCAGGTTTCAGACATTTCCCTGACAGAAGGTCGTTGACAACTTTAAGGAGTACAATTTATGTGATATGGATTGGCTGAAAACCAGACTGAAGAGACTCATATAGATTATTTTTTGGAGGTAGGCTTGGAGCTGTGAGGCAACAATTCTTTCAAGAGTTTTAGCCAGGAAGGGGAGGTTGGAGATGGGCCTGAAATTGTTAAGGATGGTGTTGTCTAATCCAGGTTTCTTAAGGATAGGGGGGACAGCAGCAGCTTTGTAGCAGGAGGGGACAATACCGTTGGAGAGGGAGAAGTTGACTATGCTTGTGATGTGTGGACAGAGAGCAGGTATGGAGGCTTTAATCAGGATTGTGGAAAGAGGATCGAGAGAGCAGGTAATATTTGGATATATATCTGGATGTCATTATGAGTTTAGTGATTTAAGGAGAAACAACTGGACTGAGGAGAGGTGAGATTCCTGGGCAGCAGGTGGACAGATCTGAAGGTTAACTGTGAGGGGGGCTATGGTAGATTAATTAGATAGTGAGGAGTTTATTGTTGTTATTTAATCTTTAAAAAAATGCAAAAAGATGGCATATTTAGTGGAAGGGCTAGAGATTAAGTGATTGCAGGGTTGAAGTAATTTGATGACAGTAGAGAACAGAGTCTGGGAGTTCATATTGGAACTGTTGATTATGGTTGAGATGTAGGAGGACCTGGTAGCACTGAGGGCATTTCTGTAAACTGAAAGGTAGAGTTTGTAGACTTCAGTGTGAACAGTGAGCCCTGATTTTCTTGCCTGCCGTTCAATGCAACGACCAACTTGCTTCATGGTACGGAGCTCCGATGTAAACTAAAAGTTTTTAGTGGAGTTTTTAGTGGAGCCGGAGAGTTGAGGTTTTCAGGCACAAGCTAGAACACAAAAAAGTTTTTGGACAGGCCACTTTCATGGACAGGCTAAAACTCAAATGTTGATACAACCAGCTTTACACACATCCTATGTTTACCCAAAAATATCAAAATTAACACAAAAAAATTGGGGATGGATAGATATAAGTACTAGATTTGGGCATCATTCCACTGTTTGATGTACATATGTTATGTTTTTAATGCTGTTTTTTAGTATAGTTCACATCCTAGTGACTTTCCATGCGACCTTCGACATATTGCGCAATGAGGATTTTATTCTAATATTTTGAGATACTAGATTTTTGATTTCCATGAGCTGTAACCAGTAATCATCAAGATTGAAACAAAAAAGGCTTGAAATATTTTCCTTTGTGTAATGAATCTAGAATATATGAACATGTCACTTTTTGATTTGAATTATTTGAAAAACTTTTCCACAATATTCAAATTTTTTGAGATGCACCTGTAAATGTAATGTGGGCCCTTAGTGGTCATGAGGGCCCTAAGCGGCCGTTTAGGTAGCTTACGCCTGGAACCGGCCCTGAACCTGTCACTGTGATTGCCTAATTGGATGCCCTCTCAAATCAGATGAAGCTGCAGGAACATTCATTATTGTACCAGCATGGTACCTCTACAAAGATAATTACTTTGCTAAAACATAGGCAAATCACCATAGTCTGGGGTCTTTTCACTGTGGGCAATCACTGTGTTCAAGCAAAATTGGCAAATGAATGACACCTGGCAACAAACCTACACAATATGGAGTGCAACTTAATGTAAAACTGCTATAATTAAATACTTGAAACTGGCACTGTCAGAGTGAGTCATCATGAGGTGAATGGCTTATACTGCTGAAAGGGATATTGCTTGAAGGATACATTTATATAATATATTTATTTGCAAATTTTTTCAATACAAGTTAGAGAAAAGAAATCTGAGCCTTGAATACATTTTGTCCTAACGATTTTGTCCACAGCTACTGTGATGCTTTAGTTCAGTGATTTAAGGGTGTGGAGCTATGGGTGTTCCAAACCATTTTATAAATAATTAATATGTGGACCATCTGGGATGTGTGTTTATAGAGAATGAGTGAGTGAAAGGTAGACTTTCTCAACCAGACAGGTGGTAAAAATACATTTTGTCCTTTTAGTACAGAAGATAACTGACAGTAATAATTTATTGTAATACAGAGCTATACTTTTGAGACAACAGGATGTGCTGATATAAACCTGTGGTTGGTAGGGATGTCACCAGACTTGCAAAATAGGGCTCAGGCAGATCAGCATGGGCTGAGTGAGGGGCGAAGTTGATAGCACATGCAATCCTGTGTTGTCGTCTTGCAAAACAACCAGACCTCTTTGTGCAAATTATGAGTACATTCATGCAAACTCAACAGACTAAAAAAATCTATTTTTGGAATTGCATCCAAACAATGCCACTGGAGATTATGTTCACATTTACTTTAAAACTTAGTCACTGGGGTGCTGATGAGTGTCAAAAGTATTTCCATTATTGAAGTTAACTACCCATTGATATTTTGAAGACCACATAAACTTCTTCTTTCAAAAACAAGTTATAAGAGAGCTCCTGTATGTTAACAAGTCCCATCATTGTTTTAGATCTCCTATTTTGTGCCACCGTCAGTCAAGATGCAATTTCATCACATGTTCACATGTTCCCTCATAATTTCTCCCACAAGATTCTGTGGTGGTGTGTAGACTCAGATCATTTTTAGTGACACCCTGGGGGTTGCTGTTGATAAATGTCAGGGGAAGAGCTTCTTTGTCTTCAAAGACCGCCTCACACCTGATGCTGCCTCTGTCTTGAAGGAGGCTAATTATGTTTCCCTTGACGAGCTCTCGTTTTTACTGAACATCAGAAAAAATTCACAGACTTTTTGGTTGACACTGTCAAAATTTCTATACTTCATCTGCATGTCATATGCATGTCGTATTCCCATATAGTGTTTGTGAATTTAATTCAGAGAAGATATTTTACTTGTTGTTTCTAACTATGAAATTGAGATTGTGAAACCGTAACTCAAAATTATTTTTTTGACCAATCCTAATCACTGTAATAGTGTAATAGTAAGATAGACAACATTATCTCTGTACGTTGCATGGCATGTCAAAAGTTAATACATCTTTTTCAATAGGAAAAGATGACTGTCAACCAATTGATGCTTATGTCAATACATTGCATTCAATGTGAAAGGGGAATGCCTTAGTAGAGTTTCCTACATTTAAAAAAATATTTTTCCCCACTGATTTATATACACTTAGGCTGTTTATATTAATGTAAAAATTGATACATGCTTGAAAACAATGTGAGAGGGTAGGACATAGGGAATGGACACAGAGCAGCTGTTAAGGACCCTGGAGGGCATTTTAGTAAAAAAACAAACTGGTGTTAGTGAAAAGGGTGACCAACTACTGTAACTTGGAAGTGGCATTGTCTTCGGGACTTCCTCCCTGTGGCAGTTTGGGGGGTTGTTGCTCAGATGGCCTCTCCACCTTTCCTTGCCTTTTCCCCTCTTCCCTTTGGCTTTTCTTTGTAGCTTCGCTTTTTTCATCCCAGAGCTGCTCGTTGGAAAATACCCCTGATGAGGTCTACAATTCTGGCTGCCCCTATAAGATTCCAGAAGCTGCTAGTTTTCTCTGGTGGCAACGGAGAGACGCTGCTGCAGCAGATAGGGGTGCATTTGCAAAACATTTTCCCCCCAAAGCGTCGGACCACGGCCCTTTGAGTGTGCAGGCTGCAGCTGGATGGCTCGTCGACCTGTGCTGGGCCTCTGAACAGCTTGTTGCGCTCTGCTGGCGTTCTGGAAGAATCATCAGGCTCTGCCTGGGCTTTGGACGGTCCCTCAGTCTCTGCCATGAATGTTGGAGGTGTGCCATGTGCCTCATGTTGTGCGCAGAGTCAAACATTCGTAATGGCCATCCTATCCCCTGACCAAAACTTTATTTAAAACCTGTGGGATGAGCTTGATAGGAGAATCCACAAGTAGGGACTCAGGATTCTGAAGGATCTGAGTGAATGGTCTGCTCATTTATTCATGTGCATTTATTGGTTGAATTGTAAATATGAAAGGTTCCCTACCAATTCCTTCATATACTCAATATTACACCGTTTTCTGTGTATTGCACATACTATTATTACAGAACAGTGAGCGTTCATGCACCCTGTCAACTTGTTGACTGTTACGCACTCTTTTTGGCGGAGGCGACAATAACATGCTGCCACACGTGGGCGCTCTGCAAGGTGGGTGAGGTGGTGGGGTCGTAGGTGAGCGCAAGGAGGACAGACAAACAAGGTTTTTTTCTGAACCCAAACACAGTAAGGTGGGAAAAGCGGCTGAGCGGGCCCAAAGCAAAGAAACCAAATCAAATAACCCCTACCTTCATAGTCTATAGAGAACCACTAATCTATCTAGCTTAAATAAATACAGGGTATGGGCCACTCAGGTCTTAGGGTATATAGACAGAGGTTTTCTACAGGTATATGTATGCACATGAGTGTCTAAACCTAAACACTGCCAAGGTGCTGTCCCCTTTTCCCTGGGACAAACAAGGAACAATCAAAGACTGACAAAGAATGAGAGAAATAGAACACTTACAACTAGACATTACCAAAACAAAACACAGCAGACCCCCAAATGACAAGACACAGACAAAACACTGGTTTACATACCCACATTAAACAACACAAATGGCTCTCAAAACAACAAGTGTCTATCAGTCTAATGGGTTCTGTAGTCAAATACATTCAATGTGTTCTAAGTATTTTATGAACTGCAACAGGTCCATACTGTATGCCTAAGCAAAAGCAGCAAAAAGAAGGAGAAACAGGGGGAAAACAGTTGGCTTTTTAAAAGATGAGGGATTGATGTGATAGGTTGATAAGGAGTGGAATCAGGTGGGAGCAATAATGGGAGGGAGTGGCCACTGATGAGCTGGGACTACTCCACTGGATGGGCGGCTTCGTACCAAGGTTTTTATAGTTTTGACTTTTTTTAGTTTTTATTTTGTTTTTACTTTTTGTTTTTAAATTCAGTTTAGTTTTAATTAGTGTTAGTTTTAGTCTTTTTTTATAATATGGGCTTTTTGTCAGGGGCAAGATTCAAAAAGTCTAGTTATTGTCAAAATGACGAAAACAGTGAGCCATTTTAGTCAACAAAATGCCTTTATGTTTTAGTTACATTTTAGTCCCTCATTAACCTATAGTAGCCTAAACATATCACTATATCATATAAGGCTAATGGATCATATAATGTTTTGCTTACAATGTTGATTATGTCTACTATTAGGCCTATTTATTGAAATGTATGCGCAACATTGTGCACAATATGGAAGTTTGACATTTCTGAAATGTAATTAGCCAGTGGAAAATGTGTATTGCACATGCGTTGTTTGAGCCATTTCATTCACATGGATGGAAATATCAGTTTGTAATGTAAGAACTTGGGGAGAAGAGAAGATATCCAAAGCCTTGCAAATGCCAGTCAGTACTGTTCAATCATTTATTAAGAAGTGGAAACTTCGGGGATCTGTAATTTGGAGTGACAACGAAAAAAAAAGAAGCCTTACTGCACCAATGCCACAAACAAGCCCAGTTACAATATGTCTGACAACATATTGACATGCCTCACAGCCTCTGGAACACTGTAATTTTGAGTGACGAGACCAAAATAGAGTTTTATGGTCACAACCATAAATGGGGGGTGAGCTCTAATGGCACGGGGAATCTTGTGAAAATTGATGGCAATATGAATGCAGCATTATATCAGAAAATACTGGCAGGCAATTTGCATTCTTCTGCACGAAAGCTGCGCATGGGACGCTCTTGGACTTTCCAACACAACAATGACCAAGGCCAAGTTGACCCACCAGTGGTTACAGCAGAAAAAGGTGAAGGTTCTGGAGTGAACTTTGCATGACCTGGAGACATTTTGCCAAGACAAATGGGCAGCTATAACACCTGCAAGTACTTGGGCCCTCATAGACAACTATTACAAAGACTGCATGCTGTCATTGATGCTAAAGGGGGCAATACACAGTATTAGGAACTAAGGATATGCAGAACAGGGGTCAGTTTCTTTGTTGTCATGATTTGTTTGATGATTGTGCCATTCTGTTATGACCTACAGTTTAATTTGAATCCCGTAAGAAATAAAAGACATGTGTTTTGCCTGCTCACTCAAATTTTCTTTACAAATGGTAAATACATCTCCAGAAGAAATTAAGAGACCAATGCACCTTTTTCATTCCTTTACAAAAAAGTTGAAAAGGAAGGTTTTGAGTGAGGAACAGAAGGGTTCAATTTGTAGTGGTCTCTTAATTTTAACTCTTCTGTTCCTCACTCAAAATCTTCCTTTTAAAGTTTTTTGGAAAAGGGTATGCAAGCCTTTGAGCACAACTTTTTATAAGACTGTTGTCACAAAGATAATGTCATCTAGTTTTGTTTTTGTCAACAAAAATGAAAAATATTTTTCGTTACGTGTTTTTCAGTTATCATGTTGTCAACTGCAACTGAAAAATAGGTATTTAACAAATATTTGTTACTATTTCAACCACACATTCTCCAGTGCTCTCTAAAACACTGCTATTATTGTTTCCAAGAAGCTAGCTAAGCAACACTTAATAATTATCTTGTCTACTTCTCAAGTTACCCACTCTTTCGTATGACTCTCAGATAATAGCTAACCAACACTCTAAATTATTCTCTTGTAGAACTCTCAAATTACTGTTCATTGACTACTACCAAATAACTCTCTCTATTTTATGACTATCTTAACTAACTTGCTCTTTTAAATACTTCTCTCTAATTTCCATACGTGGGTCTCAAACTCCTACAGAAATCCCTTGAAGTGACCGGATTTCATTAACCTTTGTATGCAGTTTCAAAACAGCAATTCTGAAAAAAACACCTGTTGGAACCGGTTGGAACTTGAAGATGATTTTGTGATGTCCGAAGCTTTGAACGTCATTGGTCACGTGGTGTTGTACTTTGAAACAAACATCTGTTACACTGCATCGAAACAGTAGTGTTCGATTCAGTGAAGTGTTCATTCAGCTTTGGGTTCATTCATCCTTTCCCTTCATCTGACAAAACACAGATGAACAAACACATGATCTGAATCTCAAATTGCATACCTGCATACTACACTGCTCAAAATAAGGGAACACGTAATCATCACAGGAAACACAAGTCAATTAAACTTCAGGGATATCAATCTGTTCCATTAGGAAGCATAAGTGATTGTGAATCAATGTCATCTGTTTCTGTGCAAATATAAGTGACAACAAGTGCAGTAGCAAGGCAACAGCAAGACAACCCCCAAAAAGGGAAGGGTTTTGTAGGTGGTGGCCACAAACAATTGCTCTGTCCTAATCCTTCATGACTGACTCTTCTCTAGTTTTGTGTTTTGCTAGTGTCCTTGTCACTACTGGTAGCATGAGGCAGTACCTGCAACCCATTCAGGTTGCACAGGTAGTCCAGATCCTCCAGGGTGGTGCATCCATATGTGCGGTTGCAAGAAGGTTTACTGTGTCTCCCTGTACAGTCTCAAGAGCATGGAGGAGATACCAAGAGATGGTCCATTACACGAGGAGAGCTGGACAGGGCCGTAGAAGGGCATCAACCCAGCAGCAGCACCAGTACCCGCTCCTTTGTGTGAGGAGGAACAGGAGGAGCACTGCCAGTGCCCAACAAAATGACCTCCAACAGGCTACTGGTGGGCATGTTTCTGACCAAACTGTCAAACAGAGGGTGGTATGAGGGCCTGACATTTTCTACTGGGACCAGTGCTCACAGTCAAGCACTGTGCAGCTCGATTGGCATTAGCCAAAGAACACCAGAATTGGCAGGTCTGCCGTTGGCGTCCCGTTCTCTTCACAGAAGAGAGCAAGTTCACACTGAGCACAAGTGAGACTTGAAAGAGTTTGGAGACACTGTGGTGAATGTTATGCTGCCTGCAACATCATCCAACATGGATGGGTCAGTGAATGTCTGGGGAGGCATATGCTTGGAGGGTTGTGCAGACCTCCATGTGCTAGCCAGCAGTACCCTGACTGTTGTTTAGTACCTCAGACCTATATTCAGAACTTACTCCCGTGCAATGGGCCCTGGGTTCCTCCCCAGACAATGTCCGGCTTCATGTGGTCAGGGTGTGTAGGCAGTTCCTAGATGACAAAGGCATTGATGACATTGACTAGCCCTCATGTTCACCAGACCTGAATCCAATTGAGAACCTCTGAGATGTTATGTATCGGTACCTCCACCGCCACCAAGTAGCACCACAGACAGTCCAGGAGCTCGCTGATGCCCTGATCCAGGTCTGGGAGGAGATCCCCCAGGACACCATCCGCCATCTCATCAGGAGTATGCCCAGACATTGTTGGGAGTGCATACAGGCATGTGGGGGCCATACACACTACGAGTTGGAACATCCTGTGATTTCAATTGTTTACTTAGATTTTCAGGGTGAGTTTGACCTTAAATATATTTTGTTCATCGAGACCCATTGTGTGATTTAATTGTTGCCTTTTTTTTTGCAGTTTATAGAGTATGCCAGATTAGTATGTGAGAAGATTAGTATGTCCCAAACCATAGTATGGTGAAAATATTATGCCAAAAGATCACGGATGGTCACACTGCACTGTAAACCCTAATGTATTACTTACTCAAATGTTTCTACTTAGGGTAACTCAAAGTCAGAGAAATGTTCCCAATTACTCAAAATGTTTATGTAATACTGACTTTTACAACATTTTTCTAAGTTTAAAATGAAAATTTTCCGAGCATTCTCTGCTTCAGGTTGATAACTTGGAATTGTTTTTTTTATCTTTTTTTTTGCATGGACATTGAATGATTGATTAATCTTTGCTACACAAACATCAAACACATACATTTGTCTAAAGTAATCCAATCATTTAGTCAAACACATATTTTGCACGTTTACAAAATATAAACTTGAAGCAGAACATGCTGGGAACATTTTCATTTTAAACTTATAAACATTTTGTAAAAGTCAGTAAAACATAAAGGTTTTAAGTTATTGGGAACATTTATCTAACTTTGAGTTACACTTAGTAGAAAATTTTGGGTAAGAAATATGTTAGGGAAAACAGTGCACAGATTTTTGAAGTATGCATCCGTGCATGCTTTTTGGGGTAATATAGACCACAACTTTTGCTCCGTAAAAGAGGAGGGGTTTACACGATTCTCTCTTCCTTTCACTAAACAAAAAATTAAGTTATTGTCACCTATATTGATAGTTGTTGTATCAGTGTCGTTCACGTATGAAAGAAAAATTTACATTGTTGAGCCATGAAACGAAATAGCTTTGGCAGTCTTCAGTCTTCGCTAGCAGTTGCTCAATTCTTATGACTATTCCAAGTAGTAAGATACTAATATTACTCGCTAATAAGGTATTAAAATGACCAGTAGCAAATGCCATACAATTCATAAATTCTATTTGTGGTGAAAGTAAACTTTACAAGAAACATTGAGACGCAATTTCATAACCAGGTAGTATGTCCAAATTGGTCCCATACTAGCTTACTATATACTAAACAGTAGGTACTTCTTCATCATCTGCAATGTACGTACTTGTAGTACATAGTATGTAGTATGCAATTTGAGATTCAGTCATACACCCAGTATAACAAGGCTGTGAAATGTAACAGTGACCCTGCTGAGAACCTAATCCTCGCTGGGGAGCACGGGCAGAGAAGAATTGACTGCACCTGTTGTCTTTAATTGTGCTTTTGTCTCCCCTGAAAAACTGGCCAGCCTGTGCAGTCAGGGGAGAACATAGACAAGAGAAAGACTGACAGGGCAAAAAGCCCTGAGAAGGAGGATGCCTTAAGATAGTACACACCTGAAACAAGTACACTCAAACAGGAGACATTACATGTAGCCAGCATGTAAGTGCGAGGGACACTAACTCCCCAATTTTCCATGACACTAATTTGTCCCCCACAAAGTTTTTGGGCCAATTGGAGTTTTCTTTCTGAAAGTCAGAGAGCGAGAGAATTGTAAATAATTTGTATGTTAGACTTATTGAATAGGGAGGTTAACTGTTCTTCTTGCATCTGCAGATTAATCATTCAGCCTGAAATAAAAAAAACTACTGAACATTTCTCTCTAACTCTCTTTATCAGTGGCGTCTTTAGGCCTGGGCTTCCTGGGCTTAAGCCTGCTGAAAGCTGCACCAATCTCACAGCAGCATTACTCTATTTCTTTCGGCAAAACCATTAATATACCCATATCAAGGCCAAATATACATATTGACTTTCTATGGTCTAAAATCAAGACAAAAAAATACATAATGACAGATAGCAAAAGCAACCATCTCTCAACATTCGATCTTCTTGATCTTTTTGGCAAATACTCAAATGCACAAACATATCCATATCACAATAACTCCTCATGAGACAAAATCACCAAATAATTTTTTCAGTCAAGTTCAACCAAGTTACAATCTTTGACAAAGTAAGGAGTGAACTCTCGTAAGATGCTGAAGATATTGAAATAACTAAAGTATTCACACTGAGCGTATACAACACAGGAAATGGTTCCTTATAACCTGGCACCTGGCACCTGTCTAAAGATCCAAATGACGCGAGGATTTCTTAAACACCATGGGTTTCACGGTGTTCACTTCATCATTCCTGAATTGTTTTAAAGCATATATTTGACTAAATGTAATTTTATTAATAATTAAGAGTTGCTCGGGACACCCTTTTCAGGCATAGTTGAATAATAAAAGTATATCACTGGGCAACAAGAACTGCAAATCTATTGCTTTCAACTGTGTCTTGTTAACCCCTTATTTGGTCCCTATTTAAGTTCCTCCTGCCCCTGTGTTTCTTGCTGGTCATTGTTCATATGTCTGTGGCTGTGCTGCTGGTGAGACTTTCTGAAATAAATTACTTTTGCTTTTGAATCCTCTGCGCCTGTGTCCTGCTATCCATGACGCATCGTGACACTGCTATCAATATTTGCAACCGTTGGGTAAGTTTGCTGCTTCTGTGAGCCACAGTTGAGGCGTTGCTTAGGACCGTTTGACTATGTCATCAAAGAATAGTGTCTACTATATAGGTCTGCAAAAGAAAGTTCTCCAATCATGCTGTGTATCCGAGTTCCCTATCTATATGTATGACGTCAGATCTTTTTCCGCTACTGAGGGCCTAGCTCCAATATTAACGGTTCGCCACTATGTTATGCAATAAGAGACTCTAGAGAGTGACAAATTGAATGGCAGGGAGGTTATTGAATGATATCAGAAGTAGAAAGTGCAGCTTTATTCAACTTAACATTCCTTCAGGTGCTCACACAAGTGAGTAACTTAATGTGATTATGATGACTTCATACTTTAAGAAATTAATTGTGTTTGTAAATCTATGATGCTGTAATGCTGCTACTGTACACTCACCTAAAGGATTATTAGGAACACCATACTAATACTGTATTTGACCCCCTTTCGCCTTCAGAACTGCCTTAATTCTACGTGGCATTGATTCAACAAGGTGCTGAAAGCATTCTTTAGAAATGTTGGCCCATATTGATAGGATAGCATCTTGCAGTTGATGGAGATTTGTAGGATGCACATCCAGGGCACGAAGCTCCCGTTCCACCACATACCAAAGATGCTCTATTGAGTTGAGATCTGGTGACTATGGGGGCCATTTCAGTACAGTGAACTCATTGTCATGTTCAAGAAACCAATTTGAAATTATTTGAGCTTTGTGACATGGTGCATTATCCTGCTGGAAGTAGCCATCAGAGGATGGGTACATGGTGGTCATAAAGGGATGGACATGGTCAGAAACAATGCTCAGGTAGGCCGTGGCATTTAAACGATGCCCAGTTGGCACTAAGGGGCCTAAAGTGTGCCAAGAAAACATCCCCCACACCATTACACCATCACCACCAGCCTGCACAGTGGTAACAAGGCATGATGGATCCATGTTCTCATTCTGTATTGCCAAATTCTGACTCTACCATCTGAATGTCTCAACAGAAATCGAGACTCATCAGACCAGGCAACATTCTTCCAGTCTTCACCTGTCCAATTTTGGAGAGCTCGTGCAAATTGTAGCCTCTTTTTCCTATTTGTAGTGGAGATGAGTGCTACCCGGTGGGGTCTTCTGCTGTTGTAGCCCATCCGCCTCAAGGTTGTGTGCGTTGTGGTTTCACAAATGCTTTGCTACATACCTCGGATGTAACGAGTGGTTATTTCAGTCAAAGTTGCTCCTCTATCAGCTTGAATCAGTCGGCCCATTCTCCTCTGACCTCTAGCATCAACAAGGCATTTTCGCCCACAGGACTGCCGCATACTGGATGTTTTTCCCTTTTCACACCATTCTTTGTAAACCCTAGAAATGGTTGTGCGTGAAAATCCCAGTAACTGAGCAGATTGTGAAATACTCAGGCCGGCCCGTCTGGCACCAACAACCATGCCACGCTCAAAATTGCTTAAATCACCTTTCTTTCCCATTCTGACATTCAGTTTGGAGTTTAGGAGATTGTCTTGACCAGGACCACACCCCTAAATGCATTGAAGCAACTGCCATGTGATTGGTTGATTAGATAATTGCATTAATGAGAAATTGAACAGTTGTTCCTAATAATCCTTTAGGTGAGTGCATATCACAAGATTTAATAATTTAATAACCTATGCTAAATCCAGAATGGAAATTGTGACTGGCTTCATCAATCATAATACTGTACCTGTGAAGTGGATATTTTTGATTGTAGATGTACTGGACTATGCCTAATGGCATCTTTCCCCGCAAGTTATGTAATCACATTGAAGGTGACACAGATTAGAAGAACTAACAGCAGGTTTATAATCAGGTTTTTGTTGGTGCTAATTTAACCTAGCCTATTATTGGGCTATAATGCATTAATTTGCATTTATAGAGAATGAGAATCTGCAGCAACCAGAATCTGCAGCACTTAATGCCTTTGCACTGTGACAAAAATCTACCTAAACTTGTGAATTGGCTACAGTACAGGGTAAAAATATTAACTCCACTAGCACACCTCACAGATAATATGCAGAAAGAATTGGGAACCTAGACCTAGTTGTGGCTTTCCCTGACCAAGATCTGTTTTGGTCAACCAAGATTCAACTGATTTCTTGGACTAATCAAAACGTACATTTCTTTTCACCAAGCCCTTGAGCCATCTTTGGAGGACTTTTTTCTTAAGCCCATGAGCCATATATGGAGGACATGCTTTTTTCTTCTCAGCATTCTGGTACAGGTTGATCTTAGTTTCATCTGTCCAAAGAATGCAGTTCCAGATCTGGGCTGGCATTTTCACATATTTTGGCAAAGTCTAATCTGATCTTTCTAATCTTGAGGCTTAGGAATGCTTTGCACCTTGTGGTGAAACCTCTGTATTTACCCATGTGAAGTCTTCTCGTTATAGTAGACTTGGATAATGATATTCCTACATCCTGGAGAGTGTTTTTCACTTGGCTGGATGTTGTGAACGAGTTTTCGTTACCATGGAAAGGATCCTACGATCATCCACCACTATTGTCTTCCGTGGATGTCCAGGCCTTTTTCTGTTGCAGAGCTCACCAGTGCATTATTTACTTCTCAGAATGTTCCAAACTGTTGATTTGGCCTAATGGTCCTATTATCTCTTTGATGGATTATTTATTTTGCAGCCTAAGGATGGCCTGTTTCACTTGCATTGAGAGCTCCATGGACCGCATGTTGTGGGTTCAACGGCTTCCAAAAGCAAATGCCACAGCTGGAATCAACTCCAGACCTTTTGCCTGCTTAATTGAAGAAGAAATAATGGAGTAGCCCACAACTGTCCATGAAACAGCTTTTGAGTCAATTGTCCATTTATTTCTGGTCCCTAGAAAAAGAGGTGACTACATATTAAAAAGCTGTCATTCCTAAACCCTTCCTCCAATTTGGATGTGAATACGCATCCTCTGTAGACGTGTTCGACCGGTAGGCAAACTTGTAGGGATCCAGTGGGGAGGCAGGATTTAAGATGGGCCAGAACTTGTCTTTCAAAGCTCTTCATGATTGTGGGGGTGAGACAGGTCAGATGTCATTCTGGCTAAATGCAGTTGATTGCTTTGGCACTGGCACAATGGTTGCGGCCTTAAAAGCATTGAATTTGAATTACGCCATCCCCAGGGCTTCAGAAATAGACTGATACAGTTGGGAATCAGAGGTGTCACATGGCCATGTGACTGCTTTACTAAAGAAATCTTAGTCGACCAACAGCCTGCTGATCAAACAATCGACTACTCAACTGAATGGGGTCAGCCCTACTACTACAGTGGGGAGAACAAGTATTTGATACACTGCCGATTTTGCAGGATTTTAATCCATGACGGCGTAGTGTGTTACTAATGGTTTTCTTTGAGACTGTGGTCCCAGCTCTCTTCAGGTCATTGACCAGGTCCTGACGTGTAGTTCTGGGCTGATCCCTCACCTTCCTCATGATCATTGATGCCCCATGAGGTGAGATCTTGCATGGAGCCCCAGACCGAGGGAGATTGACCATCATCTTGAACTTCTTCCATTTTCTAATAATTGCAGTTGTTGCCTTCTCACACAGCTGCTTGCCTGTTGTCCTGTAGCACATCCCAACCTTGTGCTGGTCTACAATTTTATCCCTGATGTCCTTACACAGCTCTCTGGTCTTGGCCATTGTGGAGAGGTTGAAGTCTGTTTGAGTGTGTGGACAGGTGTCTTTTATACAGGTAACGAGTTCAAACAGGTGCAGTTAATCCAGGTAATGAGTGGAGAATAGGAGGGCTTCTTAAAGAAAAACTAACAGGTCTGTGAGAGTCGGAATTCTTACTGGTTGGTAGGTAATCAAATACTTATGTCATGCAATAAAATGCAAATTATATTTAAAAAATCATACAATGTGATTTTCTGGATTTTTGTTTTCGATTCCGTCTCTCACAGTTGAAGTGTATCTATGATAAAAATTACAGACCCCTACATGCGTTGTAAGTAGGAAAACCTGCAAAATCGGCAAGTTATCAAATACTTGTTCTCCCCACTGTATATCTGCAATAAAGAGCATATCCTTTACCAATGTCTCCAACCGGTACAGTCAGTACTATAAAGACAAGCATCTAGGCTTTTTGTGTATTTTCAGTTCTAAGTACATGTATTTTATTTGATCCAGCCTTATATGCAAATTTTGAAATGCTTAGCATTTGATATTCCTAGTGGGCTACAAATGCTTTACTTTTTCTTTAAAGGCTACATATATATACTTTGAATGATCAGCTAATTATATAGCCTAACCTACTCAATTGTATACAAGTTCTACAGCAGCCGATTAGAAATATATTACTTTCACAAAAAAAATGGGCTGCTAGGCTGCAAAATATTTTTAGATTGAGATTAAATCCACCTTTCAGCAAAGGAACATTGGAGTGGCTCAAGCACAAAATGGTGAATGTACTACATTGGCCCAGTAAATTCTTGAATTCATTCCCATTGAGAATTTGTGGCACCATTTGAAAATTGTGGTCTATAAGAGTTCTTCAACTGACCTGAATAACCTGGAGCAAATCTGCCCAGAAGAATGGGGAATAATCATTCCACATAATTCAAAAGATTTAAAGCAATTATTGCAGAAAAAGGGAACGCATAGTCTCTCTGCGTTATGCACATCACTAACTCCCATGGAAACACGTCGTCTGTCAGTGTGAGATGACAACTTACTCCACCTTGTTTCTGCACATGCCCCATGAAAGGTCTATGGACGGCACTGAGGTGGATACTGATGCAGACAAAATATTTCAAAATGTTTGGTTTGCTTAATTATTTCCTAACATTAAGACACTGTCAACATAGAATAATTGATTTTGTGTGTCAGTGTTTAAAAATGTAATATCAAACAGAACAAAATGACATTGTATAGTTTGTAATTCAGCAGAGTGAGAGAGTTGGTCAGGGATTTCATTACTTTTCCAAGCCACTATATACTGTATTTGTGGGGAAATTATGCCATTTTCAAACATGGGGGGTCGAGGGATATGGGCTCCAACTCCCTTGCTCAGAGAAATGTCAATACTTAGCCATCATCAATTTTAGTCCTTCACATGGTATCAGAAGAAATCCATTAAGAGGTCTCTCCCACATGGCTACTCCAAACTTCAGATTCAATACAATACAAAGATGAAACCGGAACCAACTGCTGAGTCCAACCACTAATCCTTTACACTGAGCTGATCCATTAATCAATGATGTATGAAGGAAGGGTGAAAAGACAACTGAGGGACCATAGCTTCCCTTTATACAGGAAACCCTGCAACAAGGCCTCAACAGTAAGGTCACACTCATGGTACACAATCAAACCTGCATATCAGAAATAAATGTAAAAGTCAATGTGTTTTGGTTTAGAATGTGATTCTCTAATGAAAAATAATGTGTGCTCTATATTCATTGTACTTACAACAAATGAGCTCATATTGCTGTTATTATCATGTTATAATATGATCAGATCACTTTCCTGTATTGCTGCTGTTTACACCTGGATAAAAATGTTTGATGATGTGTAAACATCAAATATCAATCTCTAGATAAACACACAAATAACAAATAAGATTAATAAAGAAGATACATTTCTTCTTTAATAAAGGAGTAATAATAAAGAAGTATGTATTGTCTTTTATGTTTTCTGTCCTGAGTCAAGTTTATGATTTGTTGGTATAACAGTTTGAAGATGAAGCTATCTCCCAATCCACTTCTTCGTCTCCAGAATTGTGTGAATCACACCATGGGATAACAGTCAACATGTTTGATATAACTATGTGTTATCAGCCCTTTGGTGATACACCCCACTGACGGAGAGTAGGGATGATACAGTTGGAATTGAGCTTTGACATTGGTGCATTTGTCGATGGTGTGTGCATGCACAGTTGTCATAGAAACAGAGAGCTTGTAACAGCATGATCTTTTTGACAGATTACTGCTGGTTGGAGTCCATTCAATGAAGCTAACACAGCTCCTTTAAAGACAACTGTAGGAAGAATGAGTGAAATTTTGGCAATTGGGTTTTCATCTATGCAAACTGAAAATGACAGAAACATACTGTGCAGAAGGTTAATTATTTGAAGCTATTTATCCTGCTGACTGTAGATTGTGTATTTACGAAAAGGTAAGCTAGAGCTGTTTCACTTTAGCCCCCTTCTAGCATAGAAAGAAAATGTGGGAGTTTAATAATATTTTGCATGTGATACCTTAGGGGCTAAAACTTAGCAACCTATTTCTTTGTTTTAATAGTTGATCTGAATATTTCTGTCACTTCCTGGAACAGCAGGCATGCCATGCCAGTGGAATCCAACACCCTTTTTCCTTCATTTGTAGCACAGACACCTATTGATGTTTATTTGTGCCACCTGTGTCCCTTATCATTGTCTCTATTGAAGTTCCTCCTTCCCTAGTGTTTGTTTTTTGGTCATTGTTTGGTTTTCATACTGCTTTGATGCTGTTTCGGTTTTTGTGTAATTTCAGTTTTTGTAACAATTTTGTTCATTAATAGAAGTCCTTTCTCCCAGCGCCTGTCTCCTGCCTCCTGTTTCATCATTACAATTTCCGAGAAGAGGTCTGCAATAACACTTTCTCGGGATGTACACTTCCAGATTGGAGATGGTGAAGAGCAACATACTTTCATTTTAAAATGTGGCAATAAAACTATATAAAAAACAAAACCAACAGATGGTACAGTGTGCGGTTCGATGGAAACTTTAAAGTTACTTGTATTTTCCTATTATCCTCAAGATGCCAGTCTGGTCAAAATGCAAAATAGCAGGCAGTTGCCAGAACTATGTGAAAACATTCCTGAAATACAAACAACATTATTTGACCTTTTCAGCCATTTAAACCCTTCATAATACATAATTTGTGTTTGGGGACAGGCGGCCTATGATACCATAACTCTGTACTTATTGGGCTGTTAACACCGGCAACACATTTCAGTACACTACTGTATAATGTGAAACGAACAGTGCCTTTTTATATTTTATTACTTATCAGTAATGTTGATTTTGAGTTCCTTTGATATGCTTATCAAACTCCTCACTTTAATCATAATATAACATACAGGTATTTGAGGACACGTCTATTTGTGATGACTGTCATGGAAACATTAATGTGTTTACACAGGGAGCGCTATTCTGATCTTTTTGCTCAATTATTGTTTAAAGAGTAGATCTCACAGATGAAAATACCCCAAAAGTGTTCTCAACTAGTGTGCTTATGAATCCCACGTTGAGGGAGCTTTTTGAAAAGAAGCAGAATGACTTGTGAGGTGTGCATTGTAGACACGTTTCAAACTTCAACTGTAATAAACTGGCTGTGGAGATGTTATCACTAAGCATGGCCATAATTGCGAACTTGACGTAATGAAATAGGAGAAAAACAGGATTCATGAGCAACGATTGATGAGCAATGAAAACGCTAGCAGTAAAAGACAAGTGCATGGTTTTATTTGATTATGTTTGTTGAGAAAGGGCCTTGAAAACAGTGTGCTTTCTGATACAAAAGCAACCACTCATTACTGTGTTGCAGTTACTGGGATAGTACAACAGATTGTATTAAAGGCAGTAATTCACTTTCAATTGTGTTTTCGTGGAGATCACAGTGGTTATTTTGACAAGATAAAATCAGTTTTACTGTTCCTGTCACCTCCTAGTAGATGGATGGCACTGAAATGTGCATCAGGTTTTGACAATTGTAGTAATCATTGTCTTGCAATAAAGCCATTGAGTCATGGTAATGTTTAATGAAAATACATTTTTCACAAAATACTGTGGTGAAATTATGCTCCACAGACTACAGTATTTCTTAATGATATTCAGAATCAATCATCCCAGGTTAGAAATAAATTATGCAACTCATACATTTAATATTACCTTCCCTTTTTGCTTTAGATTGACTGGTCCTGAACTATTGAATCCTTCTGTATGTAAGGTTTGAAGGCCTTGATTGATATGTGAAGATGGCATGGCAGCCTCAGAGACAGAGGTTGCAGGTCTCATTCACTCCAGGCCTCCATAAAGCAACAGTACTTAGCCGATTTCCAGGCAACTTTCAACTTGCTCTGTTGCACTACTGGAGCCGACAAACAATACAGTTTCATGTACACCGATCAGCCATAACATTATGACCACTGACAGGTGAAGTGAATAACACTGATAATCTCATTTTTATGGCACCTGTCAGTGGGTGGGATAAATTAGGTAGCAACTGAACATTCTTACCACAAAGTTGAGGTGTTAGAAGCAGGAAAAATGGGCAAGCATGATCTGTGCGACTTTGACAAGTTGTGATGGCTAGATGACTGGGTCAGAGCATCTCCAAAATGGCAGCCCTTGTGGGATGTTCCTGGTCTGCATTGGTTAGTACATATAAAAAAGTGGTCCAAGGAAGGAAATGTGGTGAACTGGCGACAGTTACTGTAGCTCAAACGTTCATGCTGGTACTGATAGAAAGGTGTCAGAACACACAGTGCATCACAGTTAGTTGTGTATGGAGCTACGTAGCCACAGACCAGTCAGGGTGCCCATGCTGACCCCTGTCCACTGCCAAAAGTGCCTACAATGGGCATGTGAGCATCAGAACCATGGAGCAATGGAAGAAGGTGGTCTGGTCTGATGAATCATGTTTCCTTTTACCTCATGTAGATGGCTGGGGGCGTGTGTGTCGCTTACCTGGAGAATACATGGCACCAGGATGCACTATTAGAAGGAGGCAAGCCGGCGGAGGCAGTGTGATGCTCTGGGCAATGTTCTGCTTGGAAACCTTGGGTCCTGCCATTCATGTGGATGTTACTTTGACATGTACCAACTACCTAAGCATTGTTGCAGACATGTGCACACTTTCATGGCAATGGTATTCCCTAATTGCACTGGCCTTTTATCAGGATAATGCACACTGCCACAAAGTAAAAATAGTTCCGGAATGGTTTGACGAACACAACGAGTTCAAGGTATTGACTTGGCCTCCAAATTCCCCAGATCTCAATCCAATCAAGCATCTGTGGGATGTGCTGGACAAACAAGTCTGATCCATGGAGGCCCCACCTCGCAATTTACAGGACTTGAAAGATCTGCTACTAATGTCTTGGTACCAGATACCACAGCACACCTTCAGAGGTCTAGTGGAGTCCATGTCTTGATGGGTCAGGGCTGCACTGCCGGAGCAGCTACTGTACCAGGCAGTAAGGCAGCCTGAGAGGATGTTCTCAATGGTGCACCTGTAAAAGTTGGTGAGAGTTTTTGCAGACATGCCAAACGTCTTGAGTATCCTCAATAAGTATAGGTGCTTTTTGCCAGATTTTACTGCAAAGTCTGCTTGTCTGGACGAGGTGAGGTCATATTTGATGAACGCACAGATGAACTTGAAGTCGGAGGGGCTCCAGTGCTCAGAGTCAATGCAGAGGAGGTGAGGTTGCCCATTCTTTCCACCTTGGGTCTACTCGTCAGGATGTTGCAAAGTTGGATCCAGGATCCAGTTGCAAAGGGAGGTGTTAAGACACAGGGTTCTGAGCTTGGGAGCAAGCTAAGCAGGCACAATAGTGTTGAATGCTGAGCTGTAGTCCATGAACAGCATCCTCACATATGGGTTACCCTTTTCCATATGGGAGAGGGCGGTGTGTACATTCAGGGCATTGGCCGTACATCTGTTGGGGTGGCATGCAAATTACAAAGGGGTCCAAGGTGTCAGGAAGGGTGGTGCAGATGTGGATTCTGATCAGCTGCTCAAAGCACTTCATGATGATAGAGGTCAGTGCTATACGGCGTTAGTCATTCAGGTAGGTGATGGAAGGTTTCTTTGGTACAGGGACAATGGTGGTCTGCTTAAAGCAGGTGGGGACTGCTGACTGAAAATAGCTCTTCCTGTTTTAGTTGTTGTCTGTAGGTTGGAAGGAGAAGAAAGGACATGTGATACGCAGGGCGGGGGAGGGGTTTGTAGCTGTTCCGTATTTGTGAATAAAAATGGTCAAGAGTTTGATACCCATGGATGGGAAACTTAAAGTGCTGGTGGTATTTCGGGAAAACATTCCTCATATGTGCCCTATTGAAGTCGCCAACAACAATAAAAGCTGCCTCAGGGAGAGCTTCTTCTAGTCCATTAATTACTCCATATAGGTCCTTTTATCCGACTGCGGGGATATGTAGACTGCAGTGATAATAGCAGAGCTGAATATCCACGGTAGGTAGAAGGGCCATACTTCTATAGTTAGGAAGTCCAGGTCTGGTGAGCAGTATGCTGAAAGTACTGCAACATCCGATCCCCAGTGAGAGTTAACCATAATGCAGACCCCTCTGCCTCCATGTTTACCTCATTCCGAAGTTCGTTCCTTCCTTTCAAATGGAAAAAAAACGGTGGGGTAATGGCCGAGTCTGGCACCATAGGGTTTTACCAAGTCACAGAAAACTCCAAAACACTAGAGTTCGCAATGTCCCGCTGGAAGTTAATCTGTGTGTGTAGTTCGTCCACTTTATTTTCCAGAGATTAATCATTTGCAAGTAAATTGCTTGGTAACAGCGGATTACAGTATCTCGTCTGAGATCTACATAGGATAACGACCTTCCAAAAGTGCCTGACGATCATACTGTATAAGTGACAGTGCAGCATGTACAAAATAAAAACAATACAAGCAGCAGTAAGCAAAAAAAACGACATAGTGAATGCGGAGCCACTGTCAGTGCTGCCTTCCTATACAGTGCACCACCAGCCTCACAGGTCCTCAACTGGCAGCTTCATTTAATAGTACCTGCAAAACACCAGTCTCAACATCAACAGTGAAGAGGCGACTCCGGGAGGCTGGCCTTCTAGGCAGAGTTGCTGAGAAAAATAGATATCTCAGAATGGGCAATAAAAGGAAATGATTAAGATGGGCAAAATAATACAGACACTGGACAGAGGAAGATTGGTAAAAAGAAACCAGGCAAGCCTAGTTTGGCCAGGCCACCATCAGAAGGGATGAGTATGGTTGCCCTTGCTGGTTTAGAACCGGGGTATCCTACATGGCACATTGTGTGTTTAAAATTACACCACTAAGCTATACGTGCACTGAGTGTTAGTATAGCATCTCGACATTAGACCATTTTGTCACACATTAACATCACACCAAGTTTGAATATGTTGCTAGACACCATTAAGCACAGTTAAACTGACTAACATTTTTATTGAGTTTACTTCCACCACCAACAGCATCTATGAACTATATGGCTTTTGCCACTGGCCGTTTTAACAGCTTATTAGCCAGTAATAGGCTTACTAGTCTCTAACGTACTACTTAGAATAGTCATAACAATTCAGCAATTGTTAGCAAGATTGAATATGAACTAAACACAGCCAAAGGTTTTTCATTTCATTGCATTGTGAATGACCTTGATACAATAACTATCAATATAGGTGACGATAACTGACTTTATCAGCAAGTGAAAAAAATGGAGAATTGTGGGTTTCCTCTTCCACTGCACAAGGGGATTTGATCTAGCCTATATTATCCCAAAAAGCATGCAATGATGCATACTTCGAAAATCCACAAGGAATAGTCGCAATATAATTGCAAACAGTTTTATTTTAGGTGTAATATGTTATAGTAAGTAGGCTGTAGCCAGTTAAGTTTTTGTCCATCTTGAACAAATATTAATGCATAATTTGGTTTGACTGTAGGGATCGAACACCAATCCTCTGCATGGCAGTCCGTATCGCTAACCACTACGCTATTTAACAAGGGATAGTCAGTTAGTGAGTCAGTCAGTCACTCATTAAAAGACATTCACTCTTCTTGGCCGGCTCCACTTACGCAGTCCAGGAAAAAGTGTTATGGGCAAACACATTTGTTTTGAGATGTTCGGATCACAAAGAAAAACACTTGGGAGATGCAGACCAAATGACCTAATGCACAGCTCCTAACTGTACATTAACTATTTAAGGAAGAACAAGTCAGCTGGTATTCTGTCTTTAAATGGAGTGGCCAGCAGATCTCAACCATATTGAGCTGTTATGAGAGCAACTTGACCATATGGTACAGTACAAGTGTCCACCAAGCCAATCCAACTTGTGCGAGGTACATCAGGAAGCATGTGGTGAAATCATTTTAGATTACCTCAACATATTGAACTAGAATGCCAAAGGACCGCAAGGCTGTAATTGAAGCAAATGGAGGAGTCTTTGACTAAAGCAAAGTTTCAAGGACACAATTATTAATTATTTCTAATTGTCAATGACTATATTTCCTATTCATTTTGCTATATTTCCTATTCAAACTTATTATGAAAAATAAAGAAATTTCTAAGTGTCCCCAAAATATGAAAGGTAGTATATATAATATGAAAAGATAGATATATATATATATATATATATAGAAGAACAAACTGAAATATTTGAGGGGTAAAAAGAAAAAAGAAAAACCTTACAATAAGCTGGTTGCATAAGTGTGCACACCCTCTTATAACTGGGGATGTGGCTGTGTTCAGACTTAACCGATCACATTCAAACTCGTTAAATAGAAGTCATTACACACCTGCCATCATTTAAAGTGACTCTGATTGATCACAAATAAAGTTCAGTATGATTTTCCTGACATTTTCTTAGTTACATCTCAGAGCAAAAGCATTGTTGAAAGATATCAGTCAGGAGAAGGATTATTTTTTTTCAAAAGCATTAGATATACCATGGAACATAGTGAAGACAGTCATCATCAAGTGGAGAAAATATGACACAACAGAGACATTACCAAGAACTGGACATCCCTCCAAATAGACGAAAAGACAAGAAGAAAATGTGTCAGGGAGGCTTCCAAGAGGCCTATAGCAACATTATAGGAACTGCAGGGATTTCTGGAAAGTACTGGCTGTGTGCTACATGTGACAACAATCTCCTGTATTCTTCATATGAATGGGCTATGGGGTAGGGTGGCAAGACTGAAGCCTTTTCTTACAATGAAAAACATCCAAGCCTGGCTGAAATTTGCAAAAACAAACATCAAGTCCCCGAAAAGCACGTGGGAAAATGTGTTATGGTCTGATGAAACCAAGGTTGAACTTTTTGGCCATAATTCCAGAAGGCATGTTTGGCACAAAAACAACACTGCACATCACCCAAAGAACACTTTACCTGCAGTGAAGCACGGTGGTGGCAGCATCATGCTTTGGGGCTGTTTTTCTTCAGCTGGAACCGGGGCCTTAGTCAGGGTGGAGGGAATTATGAACAGTTCCAAATACCAGGCAATTTTGGTATTTGGAAATCTTCAGGCGTCCATTAGAAAGCTGAAGATGAAGAGGAAGTTCAGCTCTAAGCACGACAACGACCCAAAGCACACATCCAAATCCACAAAAGCATGGCTTCACCAGAAGAAGATTAACATTTTGGAATGGCCCAGCCAGAACCCAGACCTGAATCCAACTGAACATCTGTGAGGTGATCTGAAGAGGGCTGTGCACAGGAGATGTCCTCGCAATCTTACATATTTTGCTTTTGCAAATAAGAGTGTGCAAATATATTGCCACATCAAGATGTGCCATGCTAATAGACTCCTTTTAAAAACAGTCTGAGTGCTGTAATAAAAACAAAAGTTGCTTCAACAAAGTATTAGTTTAAGGGTGTGCACACTTATGCAACCAGGTGATTGTGATTTTTTTTCATTTTGTTTTTCAATTGAATTCTTCACGTTATACAGTGGGTAGAACAAGTATTTGATACACTGCCGATTTCACAGGTTTTCCTACTTACAAAGCATGTAGAGGTCTGTAATATCATAGGTACACTTCAACTGTGAGAGACGGAATCTATAACAAAAATCCAGAAAATTACATTGTATGATTTCTAAATAATTAATTTGCATTTTATTGCATGACATAAGTATTTGATCACCTATCAACCAGTAAGAATTCCGGCTCTCACAGACCTGTTAGTTTTTCTTTAAGAAGCCCTCCTGTTCTCCACTCATTACCTGTATTAACCTCACCTGTTTGAACTCGTTACCTGTATAAAAGACAACTGTCCACACACTCAATCAAACAGACTTCAACCTCTCCACAATAGCCAAGACCAGAGAGCTGTGTAAGGACATCAGGGATAAAATTGTAGACCTGCACAAGGCTGGGATGGGCTACAGGACAATAGGCAAGCAGCTTGGTGAGAAGGCAACAACTATTAGAAAATGGAAGAAGTTCAAGATGATGGTCAATTTCCCTCGGTCTGGGCCTCCATGCAAGATCTCACCTCATGGGGCATCAATGATCATGAGGAAGGTGAGGGATCAGCCCAGAACTACATGGCAGGACCTGTTCAATGACCTGAGGAGAGCTGGGTCCACAGTCTCAAAGAAAACCATTTGTAACACACTACGCCGTCATGAATTGAAATCCTGCAGCGCACGTAAGGTCCCCCTGCTCAAGCCAGCGCATGTCCAGGTCCGTCTGAAATTTGCTAATGACCATCTGGATGATCCAGAGGAGGAATGGGAGAAGGTCAAATAGAGCTTTTTGGTCTAAACTCCACTAAACGTGTTTGGAGGAAGAAGAAGGATGAGTACAACCCCAAGAACATCATCCCAACCATGAAGCATGGAGGTGGAAACATCATTCTTTGGGGATACTTTTCTGCAAAGGGGACAGGACGACTGCACCCTATTGAGGGGACGATGGATGGGTCCATGTATTGTGAGATCTTCCCTCAGTAAGAGCATTGAAGATGGGTCGTGGCTGGGTCTTCCAGCATGACAACGACCCAAAACACACAGCCAGGGCAACTAAGGAGTGGCTCCGTAAGAAGCATCTCAAGGTCCTGGAGTGGCCTAGCCAGTCTCCAGACCTGAACCCAAGAGAAAATCTTTGGAGGGAGCTGAAAGTCCGTATTGCCCAGTGACAGCCCCGAAACCTGAAGGATCTGGAGAAGGTCTGTATGGAGGAGTGGGCCAAAATCCCTGCTGCAGTGTGGGCAAACCTGCTCAAGAACTACAGGAAATGTATGATCTCTGTAATTGCAAACAAAGGTTTCTGTACCAAATAATAAAAAGTTCTGCTTTTCTGATGTATCAAATTCTTATGTCATGCAATAAAATGCAAATTAATTACTTAAAAATCATACAATGTGATTTCTCTGGATTATTTTTTTTTGTTCCGTCACTCACAGTTGAAAAGTACCCATGATAGAAATGTCAGACTTCTATATGCTTTGTACGTGGGAAAACCTGCAAAACAGGCAGGTGTATCAAATACTTGGTGTATCAAATACTTGTTCTCCACACTGTAGGTCACATTAAAGGTGGAAGTTCTGACATGATTTATCTTTGTCTCATTCTTTTACATCACAAGAACCTGGCATTTTAAAAGGGGTGTGTAGACTTTTTATATCCAGATATATATATATACATACATACAGTGGATATATATGTGTGTGTGTGTGTGTGTGTGTGTGTGTATGTGTGTGTGTATATAAGTGTATATCCGTCGACTGTTGTTTTTGTTCTGTTTGAAAGGTCATGTTACCAATAACTGAATTGTCCATGCAAGTATGGCCAGAAAACCCTGTTTATGTTTTTATGACGTGCAGTTTCCCGATGTGTTTTGATAACTATTGTTTCAGTTGCAAGGAAATTAGGGCAAAGACCACAGCAACTTATCCAGAGATAAAAATGGACAAACATCTTGCATGTTCTTCATTTTAGCATCCTCAGTGAGCAGAGTGAGGAATGAAGGTAGCCAAAGGGCCATATGCAATGTACTTTGTGTGTTTCAAATAGTTATGTAAATTTACTTTCTAGTCATTGTGTATGAGTTCATATACGTGAAGCTGTAAATACAATTAATAGGATACTGTTATTATTTTGTATACATTTTCTATAGTATTCACGGTGCTTAAATCGGTAATTAAAGTCACAACACTTCAGTCCCTGAAGTCCCTGCGTCTTATTCAAGCCGAGGGCTGTTACACTGGTATAGAAGGGGCTAGTTGCATCTTCAAATACAGGTGCTGGTCATTAAATTAGAATATCATCAAAAAGTTGATTTATTTCAATAATTCCATTCAAAAAGTGAAACTTGTATAATGTTTACATTAATTCCACACAGACTGATACATTTCAAGTGTTCATTTCTTTTAATTTTGATGATTATAACTGACAACTAATGAAAAACCCAAATTCAGTATCTCAGAAAATTTGAATATTGTGAAAAGGTTCAATATTGAAGACACCTAGTGCCACACTCTAATCAGCTAATTAACCCAAAACACCTGCAAAGGCCTTTAAATGGTCTCTCTGTCTAGTTCTGTAGGCAACACAATCATAAGGAAGACTGCTAAATTGACAGCTGTCCAAAAGACAACCATTGACACCTTGCACAAGGAGGGCAAGACACAAAAGGTCATAGCTAAAGAGGCTGGCTGTTCACAGAGCTCTGCGTCCAAGCACATTAATAGAGAGGCGAAGGGAAGGAAAAGATGTGGTAGAAAAAAGTGTACAAGCAATAGGGATAACCGCACCCTGGAGAGGATTGTGAAACAAAACCCATTCAAAAATGTGGGGGAGATTCACAAAGAGTGGACTGCAGCTGGAGTCAGTGCTTCAAGAACCACCACGCACAAGACATGGGTTTCAGCTGTCGCATTCCTTGTGTCAAGCCACTCTTGAACAAGACACAGCGTCAGAAGCGTCTCGTCTGGGCTAAAGACAAAAAGGACTGGACTGCTGCTGAGTTATGTTCTCTGATGAAAGTACATTTTGCATTTCCTCTGGAAATCAAGGTCTCAGAGTCTGGAGAAAGAGAGGAGGGGCACAGAATCCACGTTGCTTGAAGTCCAGTGTAAAGTTTCCACAGTCAGTGATGGTTTGGGGTGCCATGTCATCTGCTGGTGTTGGTCCACTGTGTTTTCTGAGGTCCAATGTCAACGCAGCCGTCTACCAGGAAGTTTTAGAGCACTTCATGCTTCCTGCTGCTGACCAACTTTATGGAGATGCAGATTTCATTTTCCAACAGGACTTGGCACCTGCACACAGTGCCAAAGCTACCAGTACCTGGTTTAAGGACCATGGTATCCCTGTTCTTAATTGGCCAGCAAACTCGCCTGACCTTAACCCTATAGAAAATCTATGGGGTATTGTGAAGAGGAAGATGCAATACGCCACACCCAACAATGCAGAAGAGCTTAAGGCCACTATCAGAGCAACCTGGGCTCTCATAACACCTGAGCAGTGCCACAGACTGATCGACTCCATGTCACGCCGGGCATGGCGCCCCAAGGAGCCCCAAGTAAGTATTGAGTGCTGTACATGCTCATACTTTTCATGTTCATACTTTTCAGTTGGCCAACATTTCTAAAAATATTTTTTTTTGGATTGTATTGTATTGGGCAGCTGTTGACCTCAACTGGGGATGTCGTCGGGCATTGGAAGGAGTACTTCGAGGATCTCCTCAATCCTGCCGTCACGTCTTCCATTAAGGAAGCAGAGGATGAGGGCTCAGAGGTGGACTCGTCCATCACCTGGGCTGAAGTCACAGAGGTAGTCAAGAAACTACTCGGTGGCAAGGCACCAGGGGTGGATGAGATCCGCCCTGAGTACCTCAAGTCTCTGGATGTTGTGGGGCTGTCTTGGTTGACACACCTGTGCAACATCGCGTGGCGGTCGGGGACAGTGCCTCTGGGATGGCAGACCAGGGTGGTGGTCCCTCTTTTTAAGAAGGGGGACCGGAGGGTGTGTTCCAACTACAGGGGGATCACACTTCTCAGCCTCCCCGGGAAAGTCTATGCCAGGGTACTGAAGAGGAGAATACAGCCAATAGTAGAACCTCAGATTCAGGAGGAACAGTGTGGTTTTCGTCCGGGCCGTGGAACGCTGGACCAGCTCTATACCCTCTACGGGGTGCTGGAGGGTTCATGGGAGTTTGCCCAACCAGACCACATGTGTTTTGTGGATTTGGAGAAGGCATTCGACTGTGTCCCTCACGGCATCCTGTGGAGGGTGCTTCGGTAATATGGGGTCCTGGGTCCTTTGCTAAGGGCTGTCAGATCCCTGTTCGACCGAAGCAGGAGCCTGGTCCGCATTGCCGGCAGTAAGTCAGACTTGTTCCCAGTGCATGTTGGACTCCGGCAGGACTGCCCTTTGTCGCCGGTTCTGTTCGTAATTTTTATGGACAGAATTTCTAGGTGCAGCCAGGGGCCGGAGGGTGTCAGGTTTGGGGACCACACAATTTCGTCTCTGCTCTTTGCGGATGATGTTGTCATGTTGGCCCCTTCAAATCAGGACCTTCAGCATGCACTGGGACGGTTTGCAGCCGAGTGTGAAGCGGTGGGGATGAGAATCAGTACCTCCAAATCCGAGGCCATGGTCCTCAGTCGGAAAGAGCTCAGAGTAGAGCCGCTGCTCTTCCACATCGAGAGGGGTCAGCTGAGGTGGCTTGGGCATCTGTTTCGGATGCCTCTGGAACGCCTTCCTGGGAAGGTGTTCCGGTCCCGTCCCACCGGGAGGAGACACCGGGGAAGACCTAGGACACGCTGGAGGGATTATGTCTCCTGGCTGGCCTGGGAACGCCTCAGTGTCCCCCTGGAAGAGCTGGAGGAAGTGTCTGGGGAGAGGGAAGTCTGGGCATCTCTGCTTAGACTGCTGCCCCCGTGACCCGGCCCCGGATGAAGCGGAAGAAGATGTATGTATGTATGTATTGGTCTTAAGTAATATTCTAATTGAATTTGGGATTTTCATTAGTTGTCAGTTATAATCATCCCACTTAAAATAAATAAACATTTGAAAGATATCAGTCTGTGTGTAATGAATGAATATAATATACAAGTTTCACTTTTTGAATGGAATTACTGAAATAAATCAAGTTTTTGATGATATTCTAATTTTATGACCTGCACCTGTAGGTGTAACCCATATATTGTAAGGTAATATTTGGGGTTATGTATTGATTCTTTGTAATGGGGATAAATTACACATATTGAAAATGTCAGTTCTCAAAGGTTGTATCATTGAGGGAGAACTACTGCTGTTGGCCAGTAGGGGGCAGAGAGGTGTGGTCGCATTGCCAATACTTTTGAAGGCATTATTAATAAGGTAGGCTATATAATTATAGTTGAGCATGATTCATTTATATTAACTACCGGTGAAGTAGCAGTTATTTATGGTTTATAGCTACAATGGGTCAATAGTTTGTCAATGTTAAGGCAGGATATTTCAGCCAAATGTCACAATCGTACCTAGAACATGAAAAATGATGGAACAAGCCAAGCCAACATTATTTAAAATGAGTGGCATTAAAAAAAAATACATAGATATTATTCACATTTTCTTACATTTAATGTCATGTTAGCTACAAAACTATTTGCAAGCCAGGTATCAGCAGAGCTAGCTAATGTTTGCAGAAAGAGATAGAAAGACGAGGAGCTAAGCTTGCTATGGTGTGGGGTGTTACCTTAGGGTCCAGGGCCTGGACCTGGGCCTGGAGAATACCTATAGGATTTTTTCTGCAAAGGGGATGGAAAAAGTTTTGGGCAGTAAGTTTTGTGAGAGTCTAGTTTTTTCGAGAAGCCCCTGACCGCAGTGTGCAGTTTGGGGCCGGGCTCAATGTGGGTGGAGTCAAACACATTTAACCCGACCCCTTCCCGTATCCTTCTAGGTCTCACAAGCTGAGGTTCACGAAGGTGTCGACGAAAGCGAATCTCAATCGAACATATCCTACATTGATACAAATATAAACCTTGTTGCTTAAGCTTTCATGAAGTTTACTCAATAGTTTAATAATGAAACTGATAAAACCCATTGGTGCAAAATAAAGGTATACTTACATAAATTAGGAGAACCAAGAACATGCAGGAGATGGAGTGCGGTGATGTAGTAGCCACAACTAAATCATTATGGAAAACATGCACATGCTATCAGAAAGGAACGAAATAGGTAGCTACATTGTAGCTAAGGATTAAAATGTGTCGTTAATTTTAGTTGTATTTGTCTACTTAAATTTTTATTGGGTATTTTGATCATGCCCTGAAGGTACTCGTCTAACTTTTACAGTAAGTTTCTGTTTTGATATGATCATTTATCTTATAGGCCTATAGAATATTATATACAGCTCCTGAAAAAAATAAGAGACCACATGCACCATAACATCATCCTGAAGCCACATACTCTGGCCAAACTCATCTTTCTGAAAGTGTTTTCCGAGTTACTGTAGACAGAAATCTAGCAAAGCATTTTAATTTAATTTCAATTCAGTTTTAGAGTTTTGTTTGTACAGCAATATACGCAATGTGATGGGAAAGACATGGAGCAGAGTGTAATCTTTGCTCAAGAGGTTAGATGTTCTGGCAGGTATCACTTAATGTAATATTTTTTACTATCATAAAATATTAACTATGTTTATATTGAACATGTGCCATGCACAAACGTGTGCGTCTGTATTCAGGGTGTGACTGTCAAACCTCAGATGGACAAAAAAACGATGGGCAGGGTCCAACGTTTGACTTCGCTCACATTGATCCTCGCCCCGAACTGCACATTGCAGTCGGGGGTACTTGTTTTTTTCCGAAAACTAACATCCAGGGTTTTCCCTGCATAGAGGAATTTTTGGTGCCCCCCCCCCCCGCAAAGAGGTTTTAATGAGCACCATAGGAAAATCACCAGCACCAAAATGATAAGAATTATAGAATTTCAAATCCTCTCCGAATGTGTTTAATAGTCATGGAAAGTCTGTGTCTCTTTATTGGTCAGCTGAGCGGGGGGTCTTGCTGTTGGGGTCCGGGGTGTGTGTGCTGTCAGGAACCGGGTGTTGAATGTTGTTCTGTAGGTTGGTCATATGGGCTGATTGTGGTTTGGTAATACTGGTGTTGTTGGTTATCCTCATACTGGATGCCTGTGTCGGATCTGGTACTGGACCTGCAGAGGGGAGGAAGGACAACCTGAGGAGCGAGCTGACCCACAGGGGAGTCTCGGCCCGAAGGTCTTTGATGGAACTTGCCTGTGAGCCGCCCGCTCCGGGTGAAGGTCTGTTGTTGGTCCCTCCTCCGCACCTCTTCCGGGTTGCTGGTGTGGGTCCTGGTGGGGCTTGTGATGGGACAGGATGCTGGGGTAGTTGTTGTGCTGGTGAGTCGTTCCTCCTGGGATGGTGTGCTGGTGAGGCTGAACGCTGGAGACTTGAGGATGGGCATGGACATGGTTTCAGATGTTGATGTCCTTCCATCTCACTACCCCCCACGCCGCTCTTGCCGTTTCCGGGTCTCTGTGAAAGTCTGTGATTGCGTGGTCACTGAGGTGAATGGTGATCCTCCTTCTCAGGGTTGTTGTGTCCACTGTGGTTTTCTGGAAGACCCTGATGTTCCTTGTCATCAAGCCATGTAGGGTCAGCAACCTGTTGTAGGAGACAAAGGGAAAAAACAGGGCCCAGACCCGCCTGGCCACGGAGCATTCAACTAAGACATGGTATGTGTTTTCTACTGTGTTGCATCCATGGGGGCAGTTCTCCATAAGGGCTATGTGCCATCTGTACATGAATTCTCTAGTGGGAATGCAGCCATAAACAGCCATCCAAGAGATGTCTTTCTGTCGGTTTGTGATGCAGTTATGATTGTCATTTAACCATACTCCAAGAACGCAGGGGCTTCTGCATTCTTGGAGTGGATGTGGCCCATAATGTCTCTGTACTTCCAAGACGCCAGCCCGGCCGTGGACAAACCCGACATGAAGGCAGATGACCTAGATGGCCACAGTTCCTGCATAGGTTAGGCATGCCGTAGTAGTGGACGGAACCTCTGTTGTTTCCCAGCGTAATTTGTTACTGCATCGCAAAGGATTTGGCTTCCATAGCTACAGTGGAGCACAGTGGGTTTAAACACCTCATTAAAACTTTCGAAAGAAGATACACTGTGCCTCACGCCCATATTTTTACTAAACTACGCTGTACAAAACTGTACTAAACTGCGCTTACCACAAGTACAAAACATGTGGTAAAAAGATTGCTGCTGAACTGAAGTCTGTTCAGCACTTTGCAGCCACATCTGATCTCTGGTCAAGTAGGACGTTGGACCCATACTTGAGCCTTACTTTGCACTACATTGACGATGAATGTAAGCTGCTCAACAGATGCCTTGAGACGGCCTATTTTCCAGTCAATCAAGTCAGGGATGTTTGCACAGGGCCTGAGAGATATGCTTTCGGCGTGTGAACTCACGGAAGAGAACCTCGCGGCCTTTCTCAATTTTACAATGTGTTTGATATTACAGTGTTAGAATGTAAACTTCACATTATAAAACAAAGAGAAAAAAACATATCGTCCAGTCCTATAGACTTCCATGGCCTTGTCAGATCCTTTTTGTTTAGTTAATACAAAGAGGGTTAAATGCTCTGAAGCAGGATGTGACCTCAGCAACTGACTGCCTCTCCCAACCCCAAACCTCTGTCCCTCAGACACTCCCCTACCCCCATTCAATGTTGTAATAAAGTTCTTTTTTTTAACCAGTTTTGTTAATGGGGTTTCATTTATTCAAGAATGGTTGACATTTATGTTTATTAAATGGTCAGAAATAACAAGAAAATGCATAGATTTCTCTCATAAGGTAACTCATTGCCTTTACTGTGTGTGGACTGATCATGCTTACTGTCATGCATAGTCACCCCCCAAAGGCCCATTCTGAGCCAGGAAAAACCCTGACATCCAATTTAAATCTTGCTGTTGAGAGTAAGCAGCATTTTTTTTTATCAACAAGTTTACAGACCTCCAAGGAGGCCAGACAAGATTGGAGGTGTGGTCTTGTGAGACTAGGAGAACTGTAACTTAGTCTAACTAGCAGCCTGACAGGAATTTATTAGCTAGCACAAGCCCAACATCTTTCTCAAACATCTGTGTAAAAGTTTGGCTAGTTAACTAACATTAGCTCATTTTAATGATTTGACTGGCAGGTAAGAAGTCAAATGAGATGAACAGTAACTGGGGAACATGATGAATCAGACGGCTTTGAAACAGACTTGTGTCATGGGGTTCCTGGCAGATCCAAATAGGTAACAATTTAAGGAAGAAAGAATACATGAATGACTTATTTAAAGTGGGATTCTGAAATAAATAAATGGAAGTTGGCTGTTAGGGGTTTCCTTGCTCATCAGGGACATAGCAGCCAAACAGCAAACAAACAAATATGAAGCAGGACAGACAGATGACATGCAGACAGACAGACAGAGGACTATTTTATTGTAGTGCATTAGCAAAATTTTTCATGTTAAGATGCGTGCATTACACCATGTTTTCTTGTTGACAATTCAGATATTGCTTGCCAAAGTGAGAGAACCAATCACCGCTCATGAGGCTCTCGTGAAGATCCTGGACATCATGGCAGGATTGCCTTTTAGGCACACTACTGATGAATGCAGTCTGTTCTATGAAGTCCTTCAGTTCAAGGCCAAAGGCATCCCTGTAATTGCCTCATTGTAAGAGGGAAGAGAGGCCTACTGCTCCCAAGGCATTCAGAATGAGCTGTAGAACATCATGGTGACATATGCTCTATGGAAGCTGTTAAACAATATTAGAACACATCGATTCTTCAATCTAATAATTGACAGCACCACTGATGAGTCAAAAGAACTGAATACTATAATCATCCATCACGTAGCAGAGGATTTCACAGCCAGAGTGGACTATTGGCTTCTACGAAAGTTCTGCCAAGGGCTCCAGAAACCATCTTTTGATGACCTCAACTTAGATCAAGCCAATGTCAGGGGACAATGCTATGAAGGTGTAATATGTCTGGCCACTTGAACAGAGTTCAAGCCAAATACTTGCATAACAGCCAAAAGCACATTTTGTATACTGCACAGCTCACTCATTGAATCTGTCACTCCATTAGGCTACTCGAGCAGTACCTGTTGCACGTGATGCAATTAAATAAAGGAGATATCAGGTTATGTCACTCTCTGCAAAGTGTCAGCCTGCTTTTGCCAAGCCCAGTTTGATCTTGCAGCTGAGAATGAAGACAACAGTTACATGACAGGGAAACTGAAAAGGCTTTGCCCCACACAATGGTCCATGCATGTACACTCAATAGAGGCAATCATGCATCACTATGAACCACTGAGGAATGTGTTAAGAGAGTCTGAAGACTGAGAGTTTATGTGGCACCAAAGCAGAGAATATGTTGAGGTTATGGCAAGCTTCCATTTTCTCTTTGAGATGGTAGTGTGTCAGGAAGCATTGGCCCCAGTAGAAACCCTGAGCTAAATCTGGCAGCATGCTAACCTATCAGCTGCAGAAGCCAAGAAAGCTGCCATAAGAACCAAAGGAATTTTGAGTACCCTCAGATCTGATGTAAAGTTTTCAGCTGTCTGGCAAGTCTGCCTTGAGAAAATGAATTTCCTGGGAGTAAATCCACCTAAGCTTTGCAGGCAAGAGGTAAGAGTTGTCAGCACCCCAGAGGAGTACTACAAGAACCACTACTTCAAGATAATTACCATACTACTGAGCCAAATGGTACCTATTCTATCAGCAAGGTTTTACTATCCATAAGACCACTGAAAGGCTGATCCTATTTGCCACCACACAAGAGGGGTTTATGTTGTGGAAATTCTTGAACTGATGTATACTTGGTCCTATACATGTATAAATGGGTTAGTTAAAGGTACTGAGTCCCCATGTTTGGATAAGAAAATGAATGTGGGAGAGGGGCACCTGGTGTTTAGGGTCATTATTGACTGGTATCAGCAGATTATAGGGTTACTCGTAAATCTGCCTATCTGTATAACTCATCAGAGTCTATCTATTGTTTGCCCAGATGCTGTGAGTCTTCTCCTAGAGTTGAAGAGGTTACCCAGGTGCGGGGACAGCCCGCCATTTGGGTAAAACCATTGTGACATAGGACAGATGGGGAGCATCTTACCACTCCCCTTTTAACTGTAATAAATACGAACTGTTCATGTATTAAGTTGGAGACTCCTCTGATGATTATTTTTGTAAGCGTTTGATGCGTCTCTCTATTTGCAAATAAACTGTTAATTTTGCAAGATAATTTTGTCTCTGTACTTCCTCCTTTAAGAGTTCTGATCTATTGGAATTGCCATCACAGTTTACCATTGGATTTTCAGGCAGTGACAGACCATTTTGGAAGTGACCTAGTCTTAGCAAGACTTAAAAGCTCAGCTAGACATTTTACCAGAAATGACAACCACATACCAGACCATCCCAGATAGCAATGAGTCGGCGGACTGGAGGCGGTCCTCCAGAGACAGTAGAAGCGTCAGAATTTCTAAATCGCAAACACGTTTGCCGGCTCACCGCCGGCGGCAGCCGCTTTTTAAAAGGCAGACCTTCCGCGGCAAACGCTATTTTCGAGCGATATATATTTAATATTTATAGCATGCAGTTTATCGAGAATAATGATTGATCAAACCAGACAAATTTCCATTTGGTGTTTTAATTCCACATTTCAAAGTACAGTAACTGTCATTCAAACAAGATGTGTCAGATCACTGAAATAAATAACAGGCAGAAAAAAATATACATATAAATACACACTACAGAACATGCAGGTTTCCAATAAAATGTTGGTAAAAAACAGCCATACAAGCAAATTATAACACAAACACAATAATTGTTAATAATATAAAGAGGTCAGCTCTGGGATGAAAATAATTACCAGGAAACATAATTAATGAGGATATTTGGTACCAAAGAATGTGCAGGATACCAAATAAATCAAGGTATAACATCACATTTTCAAGCCATTTCTAACAATAGGAAAAGTGGTAATCATTTAGAGTAAAGCTCTAGAGTAGAATAGACCGTTATAATGGCATTGCGGACCTGGAGCACAAGATTTACACTGTGCTGCAATAAGATCTGTGTCTCTTGTATCTGTGATAAACATAACTTGACATATATATTTATATAAAAATACAGAGGTAAAAACAGTAGTAGAACAGACCATTATAACTGCAATGCTGACCTGTGGCACAAGGATTTACAAGCTATATTTAACAATAGAATAACAGTTAAGCAAAGTGATGAAATGAAAGTAGAATTTTGGTACTAGTTAATGTGCAATATCAAGTAACAGGTATGAAATAGGATTTTCAAACTATAATAGAATTGTTAAGACGGAATGAAATAAGCCAATACTAAAGTTAAAATACAAAAAAAAAAAAACAGGGTGGATTTGGTGAGTGTAGTCTGGCACTTCTGGCTTCTTGATGTTACTGACTGCAGGATAAAGAAAGTGTTCCAGTTCAGTGATGCTGGGGTGTCAGTAGTCAGCCTAGGTTTAAGGGGTCGGCTGTGTGTCCTTCTCAGCTGTACGGCTTTTTCTGCCTTCACGTGACTACACATTTTAAATATATAAACTAAAAACAATGTAAACATAATATTGCGTTACACAAAAAGGAAACATGTACTTACTTAAACAATGGTAGTCGATGACTTTGCTAGCTAGCAAACTGCAGGCTGTAAATCGCGATTGAGCAACGAACTGATGCGAATGTGTGTCCAAACCAACATGGCCGGTCGATTTTGAGAGTAGCCTTGTATTTAAAAGTGTCTTGCCGCCGAAGGACCGCGGTCCTTTAGACCCAGGCAACCGCCAGAGAAAATGAAGCAGTCAAGAAATCTCGCAAGAAATGGGAGTGACGTATTCGGCGGCAAACGTTTCTTCCCCGCCAGCAGGACGCACCTATAGCCGACAGCTTAGGGCCGGCGGCAAAAAGAAGCTGTGCGGATATTTTTTGCTATCTGGGATGTATGTGCAGTATATAATAATGTAAATGAATTATTTAGGCTTGGCAGGGTGTCTTTACTCTGAGGTGGCAAAACTCATTTGTATCTTCTTTGTTATTCCTGCCTCATCTGCCTCTGCAGAGAGAACTTTCTCCAGTTTGTACTGGTTGAAGAGCTATCTTAAAGCCTCTGCCAAAGCCCAGAAGCTCAACAGCTTCGCTGTTCTAAACATCCACAAGGATGAGTGTGCAAAGCTTGACCTCCAAAAAGTTGGAAACATCTTCACTATGATGAACCACAAAAGAATGTACATAGTTGAACATTTCTAAACTTTTAAGGAGGTCCTTCACATTCATCTCTCCCAGGTTTCTTGTAATCTCTAATGGAAGTCATCTATTGAAGGAAAATTCTACAAGCTAAATGTAATGTTTTTAAGTCTTTCTGGACCGTATAATTCACAACCTAAAATGGTTAGACTAAATAGCTACATGCAATTATTAAGTTTAAATTAGAGAAAGAGTTCCAAAATGCATTATACAATTTGATAAGTGACAATTTTGTGATAAAATTATGGCTGGGATAAGAGTTTTATTCCCTACAGATCATTGAGATCTTTACTTTGAGAACAATTTGAGATATTTTCTATGCTTTAGAAATCCTGAGCAATACATATTAGTTTTTCCTCAAAATTGATATAATGAATTCAGTTATTGTTTGAAAATATGAACAACTTTTACATAGTTGGGAATATTAACCTTAGTCGGTGTATCAGAATATTTGTTTACATGTAAATACACCCACTGGAATATTGTGCACTGTGATAGCCTATTTTGCAAAAGATTAGTATTTCCTGCTTTGTATTGAAATTATTAAAAAAACTAATATTATCCATACACATATACTATACTGAGTATATACATATGGCTTGTCAAACAACTGCCTCACTTGGTCATCAGATCTAGGGATATTTGCCTAGTCAACTCAGTTCTTTAACTGTCACTGATTGTGTTACAGCGTGCCTGTGTATAGGTTATATTAGGAGCGGAAGGAGACAGTAAAACTAGTTCCTAGAAACAACTTTTTCTCAGCTCTGAGAACACATTGAGTTGATAAAATAAATAATAATAAATTGTTAAAGAAAGCACTTGGTATCGATATTTTTATGTGAAGATCAATTATCAAAAAGAAAAGTGAGAATTGAAAGTAACGATACTTTGGTATCGATCCGCCCATCCCTGGCTTACGAGTGCTTCCTCGCTACTACCAGTATAAACGCTGCCTTGTGTAGCCTAAACTGGGTGCAGTCGGCGTGGTATAGCCGGCAAATAATAAAGCAATTATTTATACCTTTTAATCGAGATGAAGGGTTGTTTTAAATGTGTTGGCGTTGAGATGTTAGGTGTATATGCTTAAATCTAACAGAAAATAGTTACGTCATATTCTATACTGCTGGGCGATAATTCTACCTTTTCATAGTTTTTCAAACAGGGCCTGTGACCAGGTTAACCAGATTTAATTTACTTCTGATTTGCCACGTTCAAAGCTTGTCAATTTAAAAGAAAATGTATGGAGTAAATTTTTCTGTTCACTGCAGGGTTTACATTAGTTGGCAAATGCTGTCTTTTCGCCGGTATTAGGTGTATGATATCTCCATTGTTCCCGTGTGTGTTGCGTTGGAGGCAGTGTTGCCAACTTTCGTGAGACAAACAAGCAACCGCAGCTTCAAAAAGAAGTCCAAAACAAGCCCAATATTGTATACAAGCAAATCATTATTTACAAAAAATAATCAAATATCAACAATTCATATGGAGGGACCTGCAAGCAGATTTTTTTTCTCTTTCCACTGACACGGGCCAGTCGGCCACTAGGCCATGGCGGAGTAACCCGGCTCTCACTTGGTGCCAAGCCCAGGACTTTATTGACGTATTGTAAACAAACTGAGCATGGCGTTGTTAATTTTACTAATTTTTACATAACCGGGAAAACCTAATTGCGTTGATAGTTTACTCCTCCATCCCCATGTGAGCCCCTAAGTCCTTGGTACCAAATGTATAGTGGAAACATGAAACACCTTTCTTTCCCATTCTGACATTCAGTTTGGAGTCCAGGAGATTGTCTTGACCTGGACCACACCCCAAAATGCATTGAAGCAACTGCCATGTGATTGGTTCATTAGATAATTGCATTAATGAGAAATTGAACAGGTGTTCCTAATAATCCTTTAGGTGAGTGTAGGTGAATAGCAAATACTGAACCCTTGTACCTTTTGTCTTCACACTCATTGCTACAAACAAAGGAGGTAACATTTTGTTACAGAAATAATAATAATGACTAAATGAGCCATACCTTTGGCTGTGATGTTGTTGGGTGGTCTTCGTCTGTGAATTTGTCTGACTCTTCGCTTAGTTTTTTTGGTGGACCTGATGCCCTCTTCGTGTGCTTCAGAGCCTGGAATTGGACATTGTCTTTGCCAGATTAGTTCATTTTGTTTGTTATGTGAAATCGGTTGTCTGAAAAAAGGTTAGAAATAGGATTTACCAGGGTTATGCTCATTATTTATTACTTTATAAGATATCCAAAGCCTTGAAAACTTCTTTGAGACCTTTTCTGAATATATCCCAAAAACCTCTTATATTTTCCTCATTCAGTTGAAAAACTGAATCTGAATTGTATAATTTGAAATTGAATTTATTCGTTTGGATCCGAAGTCCAATAAAATGTGATCCTCACTGAAAATTAAACTCTATATATCTTCACAATTCAGATTCAGTTCTCAAATTTAATTTCAAGTTACTGAGACAGACATCCGGGTAGTTGGAGGATGAAGGAAGAGCAATCGAGCGCAGATCGATAGATAGCGTTCATTGGCGCACAGGACTCCTCTTGGGCCAATCAGCACCTACGTTTTGGAGCATAGTACATGAAACAAGGAAGAAGCTCTTGCCTTGCCAGTGGCCGGCCTTGACCCAGAATGCACAGTCTTGCGTGACCACCATGGATTCGGCTGGGACAAATACGGTAATTACAATTTCACATATCTACGATCTAACGATCTTTTGTTTAACTGTCGTTAATGTTATAGCTGTTTTGTAGAAACGTTTCGTTTAGTCCGCAAGCATACACAAATCATGTTTACAATTACATTAGACGACTAGCTAGCACCATTGTTCTATATTTATGACTAGCACGTTAGCATTGTTTCTGCTATTATTTTAGCAACGCAGCTAGGAGCGCTGGAGCTAGTCTACAAACAGCTGCGTACAATTACAACCCCTTTTTTTTCCTACTGTCAGTGGATAGCACCGAGTGAAAGTCAATGATTTCTTTATAACTAGTGACAGTGATCATGTCGTTAGCTCAGATAAGTAACGGTAAACTTAGTAAGATCTAGAAATAGAAGGCATCGTGCTAGCTAACTTGCCAGTCCCACCTGTGACTTAAAACAACCCAGCTGTTCTTTTGGAGATTAATTTTTGACCAACTTATGCTGTGATCTGCACAATGTTTAGCAAGGTGAAAGTTAACGTTATAGTGATTATGGGCATGATCCAACCAGTTACAAATTAGTTTTTACTGTTAACATGGTATAGGAAACATATCTGGCAATATTGTTACATTCATAACTAGTTGGCTTGTAGTCACATAACAAATATAATTGGTTTGCTACTATTCCTTATTTTGGTGGTTCCTCATCCATCACATTTGATATTAACTTGACATGAAATCCATAGCAATCAGTGATGATTGAATCTGTTTATGATAAAGCAATTACATTTCTTGGCAATGAAAACCTACTACTTTCAACCTTCACCACTTCTAGATTACCAGCTACCTCTCTGTAGCTCACATCTCCTATTTGGAATATTATTAGTTCCACAATAGATATTAATACCCTACTATTAATGTATGAAATAATGTCATCTAATACATAGTATGTCAGTGATTCTCAGTGACATCCGAAAAGAATAGCTCCAGCTGATGAAATGGGTTGCATTACTAGATGATATATGTTAACAATTCATTAATACTATCTTCTGTTGGTTTTAGGGAATCCAAATTCAGGATTTTGATTGGGACAGCTCAGGGCTCTCTCATAACTCTGTCAACACAGGTGTTACCATGCCAGAAATGGAATGTCCATTGAAGACCGAGGACATTGAATCTCTACGGGTTGCCATGGATTTGACAAAAAATGAAATAAAAGACTGCACAAATATCTTATCTATTACTATTTGAGTCTGAATGTACAGGTGCTTGTCATTAAATTAGAATATCATCAAAAAGTTGATTTATTTCAGTAATTCCATTCCAAAAGTGAAACTTGTATGTTTACATTCATTCCACACAGACTGATCTATTTCAAGTGTTTATTTCTTTTAATTTTGATGATTATAACTGACTAAAACCCCTAATTCAGTATCTCAGAAAATTTGAATATTGTGAAAAGGTTCAATATTGAAGACACCTGGTGCCACACTAATCAGCTAATTAACTCAACACCTGCAAAGGCCTTTAGATGGTATCGCTGTGTAGCCTACAGAACTAGACTATCATGGGGAAGACTGCTAACTTGACAGCTGTCCAAAAGACAACCATTGACACCTTGCACAAAGAGGGCAAGACACAAAAGGTAATTGCTAAAGAGGCTGGCTGTTCACAGAGTTCTGTGTCCAAGAACATTAATAGAGAGGCGAAGGGAAGGAAAAGATGTGGTAGAAAAAAGTGTACAAGCAATAGGGATAACCGCACCCTGGAGAGGATTGTGAAACAAAACCCATTCAAAAATGTGGGGGAGACTCACAAAGAGTGGACTGCAGCTGGAGTCAGTGCTTCAAGAACCACCACGCACAGACGTATGCAAGACATGGGTTTCAGCTGTCGCATTCCTTGTGTCAAGCCACTCTTTAACAAGACACAGCGTCAGAAGTGTCTCGCCTGGGCTAAAGACAAAAAGGACTGGACTGCTGCTGAGTGGTCCAAAGTTATGTTCTCTGATGAAAGTACATTTTGCATTTCCTTTGGAAGTCAAGGTCCCAGAGTCTGGAGGAAGAGAGGAGAGGCACAGAATCCACGTTGCTTGAAGTCCAGTGTAAAGTTTCCACAGTCCGTGATGGTGTGGGGTGCCATGTCATCTGCTGGTGTTGGTCCACTGTGTTTTCTGAGGTCCAAGGTCAACGCAGCCATCTACCAGGAAGTTTTAGAGCACCTAATGCTTCCTGCTGCTGACCAGCTTTATGGAGATGCAGATTTCATTTTCCAACAGGACTTGGCACCTGCACACAGTGCCAAAGCTACCAGTACCTGGTTTAAGGACCATGGTATCCCTGTTCTTAATTGGCCAGCAAACTCGCCTGACCTTAACCCTATAGAAAATCTATGGGGTATTGTGAAGAGAAAGATGCGATACGCCAGACCCAACAATGCAGAAGAGCTGAAAGCCACTATCAGAGCAACCTGGGCTCTCATAACACCTGAGCAGTGCCACAGACTGATCGACGCCATGCCGCATTGCTGCAGTAATTCAGGCAAAAGGAGCCCCAACTAAGTATTGAGTGCTGTACATGCTCATACTTTTCATGTTCATACTTTTCAGTTGGCCAACATTTCTAAAAATCCTTTTTTTGTATTGGTCTTAAGTAATATTCAAATTTTCAGAGATACTGAATTTGGGATTTTCATTAGTTGTCAGTTATAATCATCAAAATTAAAAGAAATAAACACTTGAAATATAGTCTGTGTGGAATGAATGCATACATTATGCAAGTTTCACTTTTTGAATGGAATTACTGAAATAAATGAACTTTTTGATGATAATCTAATTTTATGACCAGCACCTGTATATGCATATTTGAAACTGCAACATTTCACTTAAACCTGATGAAATGCCTGCCCTAGATGGAAGGCCTCTGTCATCACTTGTTTGAACTCAGAAGTTTGCATGTGCTTAACAGGCAGGAGGATTGTATTACTACATGCAGCAACTGTTGGGTGGCAAACTGTATGTGAACCATACAGGATGTCACAGGTGTGATTGAACTGCACAAAGACTGAAGTTTCTCTTCTGGTAAGACAGGAATGTGGCCCTGTCCTGTGAGCCACTGGAGAAACGTGCTGGGGGACAGGTGACCTGGATAGTCTACTGTGTCACCCGCCTCTGGATGTTCACCTTTTCAGAGACAGAAAGCAAACAATCATGTTAAATATTTGGTTTACCTATACCAGCACAGAGGTACATAAGTACTTACAATGATAATGAAATCTACATGGAAACTTAATTACCAAATAAAAAATTACAAAGTGGGATGTTTTCCATATTCCAAAGAAAATGTATTGCAAAACGTTATTCAAGTAAATGGCTAGCTATATCAATATAAAACAACATTAATACAACAGGCACTATATTTATAGACCACAATACCATATGCACTATTACATTTAATGTAAACATGACTGTTTTTACACTAAGTTGACCAAGTATGATGTTATTATATAGTGGCAAGCATGGTTTTATAGCTACTAGCACATATTTACTGTAGCGCTAGCTAGATAATGCTCTCAACAAAATAATGAAAGCACTACTGGATTGCTAGTTTTAAAAACCATCCCTTTTTATTTTCCCTGCAAATACGGAGAACAGCCAGCTTTCTTTCGTAGAGTAAATGTGCTATTTTTGTGTTCAAGTCAACCGGAATTAGCTATGCATTCAATTCAAATGAGTAGGGCTAGTGCTATGGTGTAATTGCCCGGAAGTTTATGGCCTTACATTATCCTAACACCTGCCAAACACAGCGACACAGACACGCTTACTACTCTCCCTCCCTCCCTCTCAGTAAGCAGTACCCTGACGGTGTCAATGACAATCACAAGGAGTAGTTATCGGAAATAATCACGCTGAAGACATGACCAGTCTACTTGGCGGCGGCTAGCACTAGCTACGTTGGCAACAACATTTTCACCGGAGGAAGAGGCAAATGCTTAGAAATAATAAACACCAGGCAAAGATGTTACCAGAGCTCTTTTATAAAAACGTGGGATAATAGCTACTGTGTTTGCAGCGTTGAGAGAAAGATTTAATTTCCCGTTTCTATAAAAACAGCTATATCATTAACAACATTTAAACAAAAGATCGTTAGATCGTTTATATGTGAAATTGTAATTACCGTATTTGTCCCAGCCGAATCCATGGTGGTCATGCCAGACTGGGCATTCTGGGTCAAGGCCGGCCACTGTCAAGGCAAGAGCTTCTTCCTTGTTTCATGTACTATGCTCCAAAACGTAGGTGCTGATTGGCCCAAGAGGAGTCCTGTGCGCCAATGAACGCTATCTATCGATCTGCGCTCGATTGCTCTTCCTTCATCCTCCAACTACCCGGATGTCTGTCTCAGTAACTTGAAATTGAATTTGAGAACTGAATCTGAATTGTGAGAAGTGAATGTGAAGATATATAGAGAGTTTGATGATCACATTTTATTGGACTTCGGATCCAAACAAATAAATTCAATTTCAAATTATACAATTCAGATTCAGTTTTTCAATGCAATTATTCAAATTAAACAATACAATTTCAAATTATGTGATTCAAATTCAGTTTTTAAATGCAATTATTCAAGTTTAGCAATTCAAATTCAAATATAAATGATTCAAATTCAGTTTCTGGTGGCACATATTTCAGCCCATACTACTCGGCAATGGCCTAGTGACCGACTGGCCCTGGCCCGTGTCAGTGGAAAGAGAAAAAAATCTGGACTTTAGGGTAAAACACCAGTGTTTGGCCCCAGTGGAAACGCAGCATTAGTGCTCCTGTCCTCTCCTTTTCCATGTCTCCTCTCTCATCTGCTTGCAGGTGATCAGAGATTAGTGGATACTGCCTGCCCTCCATATGCATTGTTGACATTTGATTATTTTTTGTAAAGAATTATTTACTTGTATACAATATTGGGCTTGTTTTGGATACACTGCTGCGAATGTACACCTTGCAACCACTTGTCTTACTTCTAATTGCAAGCTAACCTTATGCTGTGTTTTGATGAATCATTAGTTGCTAGACACCAGCTAGGAGCAGATCAGAAAACAGGAGAAAGAAATTACTTGTAAAAGTCAGTAAGAGCAAGGAGAAGAGTGTATTTCTTGCGAGTATGCAAAACTGATCAACTACCCTGCAATCCCACCTGAGAAGTAATTAGTTTGAAGGTGACAATCGCTAATCAAATGAAGGTGCTAATTTCTTAGTGCCCAAATGTGTCTAAGTCAGAAACTCTACTAGGTACTTTTGTTAAGAAAGGGACAAGAGAAGAAAATACAAGTACAATTTCACATGCCATCAGAAGTGACATTTTTATGAATTAAATAACCGATACCTGCACATGATGTATGATGGTCAGTTTATCTCTCCTGGGAGGGACAGAGGGGAAGCAGAAAAGGAACCAGTCCTACAGTGAATGAAGGTTGACAGAGAAGGGAGTATAATAAAAATAGCAGAGACAGGTTATGTCAACTTGCATTGTTGGAAGAATTGATTAAGCAATAGAAAGCTCTACATTGTAAGTGCCTGTGTAGGTAAATCTACTGATGAGAAGGCAGGTTATACAAAGCATACTGGACCATACTTGAACTAGCCTGCAACCATTTTAACAGGTGGCTTAATCTGCTCCAGGGGTTTAGAGATGGTATATATTTATTTAGTTTATGGCTTTGAAAAAGAGACTGTGCCCAACATCTGGATACCCAGTCTGTAAAATGACACAGGAAATCAAGCACAACTGTTTAATTGCCTTCAAGACAAAACTTTTCCACATCATCTCCAAGGAGAGCAAAGAAATAAAAACTTCAGCAGGCTTATAGTTTTGCTCTGCACAGATGACAGCTGTCAATCCTGTTTGATCATCAGCATTTTTTTTGCCATATTGCCAACTTGCTGTGGACAATGCTTTATATTATTGTATCTGACAGTATACTGCAGATTTTCTTTTCCTTTTAGCCAAATCTTAACAGTTTTAACCTTGAATTATATTCTACAAGAGTCACCCCAACATTTATCCCAAGATATCACTTATGTTATGTAACTACATGCCATGCAATTCCACAGGGCCATTATGTAACAAGGGTGCTTCAAGTACCAAGCACCTCTGGCATTGTTACAGGTTATATTTACTGAAGTTATAATACTGAAGGGACAACATTGACCTAAAATAATTTAGAAACACACTATTTGACATCTGTTGTATATTTCTGTTGTATAGGTTGTGTATTGATGTACATTAACCATTTTAATATGCCAATACTGATTCAAGATTTATTAAAATCTAAGATGATTGGTGATTATATCATCTGTCTCATTTACTTAGATTGCATTATTATTGTTAGTTTTAACAAAAACAATGTCATCCCCCCAAGGCCTAGGACTGCTGTATGAAATTAGCCATCCTGTGTTGCATCTGAACAGAAAGGAGAGGCCTGACTCCTGGGTTGCTCCCCGTCTTAGTCCTGACTGCTAAATGACATGATTGGAGAGAAATAAATCAAATCAATTACTTGTTCAATGTCACATTTATCACTCACACCCTCCAGAGTGAAATCTATATTTCAAAACCTGTAGCAAATATTTGTTTGCTTCTCAGTTGTCTGTGAACTGTATGTCTTATATATGGATATAGGCCCAGCCATGCATACAGTGGACCTACAGTGGCACTAGAAAATCACCACCACTTTCAAGATGTTCATCTTCAGTGTCCTGAAATGAAAACACATGAAATCAGGCACAACCCCCTGAGTTCATACTTGGTGGAACCAACTTTTGCTTGAATTACAGCCAGTCTCTTTGAATACAGTACATCTCTAGATATTTACTTGCAGAATAGTTCAAGCTCGGTGAAACTGCATGGAGACAGCTTATGGACTGCTCTTTTCAAGTCATTCCACAAATTCTCGTTGGAATTTTGGTCAGGGTTCTGAATAGGCCACTCAAGGACATACACTTTGTCTTTCAGTCACTGTAGATTCGCTTTGACAGTGTGCTTCGGGTCATTGTCTTGTTGAAACGTGAACAATCTCCTCAATAATCGGTCTGTATTTTGAACAGTCCATTTTTCCTTCTACCTGGACAAACACCTGCTAAACTGGATGCTGCCAATGCCATGGTTTACTGTAGGCATGATACTCTTTGGGTGGAAAGATGTATTGGATTTTCAGCAGACATATAATGTTGCGTTTAGGCCAAAAAAGTTCAATTTCTGTTTCATCTGACCCCAACACCATTTAGCCATTTGGCCTTGGAATATACAATGTGCCTTTTGGCAACCTCAAAATATATTTCTTTTAGTGTTTTTTTTCTTGCCACCCTCCCATAGAGGCCAGATTTGTGGAGCGCTTGTGACATTGTGGTTATATGCACACATTGACCATTAAGTTTTTGCCATGAACGCCTGAGGATCCTTCAAAGTTGCCACTGGTAGCCTATTGGTAGCCTCTCTAATCACTGTCCTCCTTGCCCAGTCATCCAGTTTGGAGGGAGGGCCTAAATATGCAGGTTCTGGGTGGTACACCTTCCACTTCTTAATAACAATCTTAACTATTCTCCAGGGGATATACAAAACATTTCAGTTATTTTTATATCCATTCCCTCATTTGTTCATTTCTGCAACTTTATCTTGTAGATCTTTTGAAAGTACTATTCCCACCATCTTTGCAACCAATCAAATTGGTGTTGTCATCAGGTACTGTCTTGATCTGCAACACAACCAGGAGGACTCTGGACAGGGGCAGCAACGAGTGGGGGCTAAGACCTCATGTCCTCCTAAGTTTAAACAGAGCAAGAGACAAGGAAAATGTAGAGAGTGCGTTCCTTAGACTTACAAGGATTTGCAGTGGGGAAGGAGCACTGACCCTAATCCCCCAGCACAGTAATATAGCAGCGTAAAACCTTGAGACACGGGAGGTCCAGTGACACTGTCCAGTGACACTGTCGCCCTATCCAGGGGAGGCCCCGGACAGGTCCCAACAGACAGGAAGTCAATCCACCCACATTGCCAAGCATCAACCAAAGGGACACCAACCAACCGCAACCACCCTGAAATGAGTTCACTGCCACTGCACAATGGGCACAACGTGCCCAGGTGCTAGTTTCCATAATCTTTTGGAAGCTACCAGTTTTTTCTGTAGGTTCCGGAAGCGCTGATTTATGGGGTGCGGGCATGTTTACTACACAGTATGTAATCATCGGTTTCCATCAAACTCAGTGAATTCATCTAAAGGTTAGAATGAAGGGATCTGTGATTAATGTATAAAAATAACATGACAATGATATAACCACATGAAATCAGTAAACATTTCAACACACATGGTACATGTGCTATGTAAAGTAACTTGAAAGGATTTGCTCATGACCACAGGATACTGTAAAACAAATGTATCGGCTACAGCTCTGCATTTAAGCAGGTGCAGTCATGGGAGAACTATAGCAGATACACACAGTTGATATTTGTTTGTTCTTGTTTTCCTCTTTATTTGAAATCCTGGCAAGCCCACATAATATGTCCATTCCACTTGCCTTCTTTCGAAAAAGCCCATGTCTCCAGAGATTCCAATGAAATGAATGAGAGTTATGTTCCAGACATTTATTTATGGAATATGAAGGGTAAATATAACATGGCTATCTAGCTTAAGCAGTTTCACTTCAGCAGTAAGATCATGTCTAGGTAATTAGCAGTTGGATCTTGCAATATTGGCTAGATCGATAGCAATTTTAACTTATTTTGGGAGCTGTCAGGGAACTGGACAGCACGTTGGCTTCTGCCCCAACTCTGGACTCTTCGTCAGCGTCTGCATGAGGCTAGGTCTAATCATCAGTAAGAGGATGATAGCAGTACACATTTCTTTGCAAAAGTAAGCTGCTGGAGACATCGTTAGACATCATTAACAAAGACATTAGCTAGTAGGTCACATCAGTAAATGTTCTGTACTACAGGAACATTAATAGATAGCTCAGGGGTATTCAACTGTCATCCTGTGAGGTCTGGAGCCTGCAGCCTTTCTGTTCACTCATCATCTCACCATTAATTGCACCGACGTGGCATCCCAGGTCTAAACCAGTCCCTGATTAGAGGGTTGCAGCAAAACATGAACTTCAAGGTAGCTTTAAGGTCCAGAGTTGAGTTTGAGGGGCCTAGAAATACATGAACTGCTGAGAGAAATTGTAGTTGACTGTCTAATTTGACTAATTCAGCACAGTGAGTTTAGCCAGAGGTCTATCAGAGGGATGTAAGGGACAGTGGAGTGGACGTTGAGGTGAGTGATGAAGAGAATGCTATACTGTAAAATAGCTCTCGAGATCTGTTTAATGTAATATGTATTTTAATGCTTGGTGTTACAGCGTTGTTATAGCTGTGCTACACTGAGGACATGTTGTGATCAGGGGTGCTGATAATGGTGCATTGTGGGACACTACCTGGAACAGACGGCGTGTGCCCATTGGTGCAAGGCTCTGAGCACAGATCTCATGCCACCCTCATGGAGTCTGTTTCTGACACTTTGGTGTTAGCCCGTTGGAGGTCATTTTCTAGGGCTCTGGCAGTGTTCCTCCACTCATAAAGGAGCAGATACCAGTCCTGCTGCTCGGTTAATGCACTTTTACAGCCCAGTCCAGGCTTACTCCTGTAACGGCCCGTCTACTGGTATCTCCTCCATGCTCTTACGACAGTGCTGGGAGACACAGCAAACCTTCTTGCAACGACACGTATGGATGTGCCATCCTGGTGGAGCTGGACTGCCTGTGCAAACTGAATGGGCTGCAGGTACCGCTTCATGCTACCAGTAGTGACAAGAACACTAGCAATACGCGAAAGTAGAGAACAATCAGTCAGGAAGGAAAAGGAGAGAGCAGTTGTCTGTGGCCACCACCTGCAAAACAATACCCTTTTAGGTGGATGTCTTGCTGTTGCCTCTCCTGTGTAGTGTTGTCACTTTCATTTACACCAAAACATGTGACACCAAAACATGTGACACAATCGCTTATGCTTTCTGGACAGATGCATATCCCTGAAGATGAATTGACTCAGTGTTATACTGTGATGATTACATGTATACACTACTCAAAAAAATGAAGGAAATCACATATTGGGTCTTGATGAAGGAAATATATTAAAGATCAAAATCTTTGCTGTACAATAATTCATTGAGAATCAAATGACGGAACAACGGTCAGTGGAAATGAAAATCTCCAATCGATTGTTGGCTGTATTGAAGCTCACACCGAAAATCTAAGAAAACAATTGAAAACACGTGCTGTTACAACTTGTGTGAATATCATTACAGCATCTCATAATGTAACTCAGTAGTGTTTATGGGCCCCATGTGCCTGTATGCACTCCCGACAACGTCTGGGCATGCTCCTGATGAAATGACAGATGGTGTCCTGGTGATCTCCTCCCAGACCTGGATCAGGGCATCAGTGTGCTCCTGGACATTCTGTGGCACTACTTGGCAGCATCGGATGCACCAATACATAATGTCCTAGAGGTTCTCAATTGGATTCAGGTCTGGGGAATGTGAGGGCCAGTCAGTGGCATCAATGCCTTTGTCATCCAGAAAGTGCCTACACACTCTGGCTACATGAGGCCAGGCATTGTCCTGCACCAGGAGGAACCCAGGGCCCACTGCACCAGCGTAAGTTCTGACGAAGGGTCTGAGGATTTCATCCTGGTACCTAACAGCAGTCAGGGTACCGTTGGCTAGCATGTGGAGGTCTGTGAGACACGCCAAGGACATGCCTCCCCAGACCATCACTGACCAACCCCCAAACCTGTCATGATCGATGATGTTGCAGGTAAGATAATGTTTACCAGAGCGTCTCCAGACTCTCTCACGTTTGTCACGTGCTCAATGTGAACCTGCTTTCACCTGTGAAGAGAATGGGGCGCCTATGGCGAACTTGTCAATTCTGGTGACGAATGCCAATTGAGCTGCATGTTGCTGGGCTGTGAGCACAAGTCTGACTAGAGGACGTCCGGCCCTCATACCACCCTCATGGAGTCTGTTTCTGAAAGTTTGGTCAGAAACATGCACCCCAGTATCCTGCCCTGGCAGAGCTCCTCCCACAAAGGAGCAGATACCGTTCTTTCTGCTGGGTTGATGCCCTTCTACGGCACAGTCCAGCTCTCCTTGTGTAACGGCTCCATGCTCTTGAGACAGTACTGGGAGGCACAGCAAACTTTCTTGTGACAGCGTGTACGGATGTGCATCCCTGGAGGAGCAACCTGAATGGGCTGCAGGTACTGCCTCATGCTACCAATAATGACAAGGACACTAGCAAAATGCAAAACTAGAGAAGAATCAGTCTGGAATGATAATGAGAGCGCAGTTGACTGTAGCCACCACCTGCAAAACCATTCCCTTTTAAGGGGATGTCTTTGCTGTTGCCTCTCCAATGCACCTCTTGTCACTTACATTTGCACCTAAACAGGCAATATTGACTGACAGATTGATATCCCTGACATTTAATTGACTTGGTGTTATCCTGTGATGATTACATGTTCCCTTAATTTTCTTGAGCAGTGTATATAGAATGAAAGACTATATGACTAAAAAGTATTGTTCCCTGAAAAACAAAAGCTTTTTTTTAACTCTGAAATGTACATTATATTAGAATTTTTGGTAATATGAACTGCTGGAAATGTACTGCTTTGTGCCATTTCACAATATTCACAGAACTTAAACTGCTTCAATTTCTATATAAACTGAGTAAATAGAGGTGTTCTAAGGTGTTCACCGTAGTGTAATTACCCAGTTTCTGTATTAAATGTCCATTACGTTTTCATGCTTCGGTTTCAAAAAAGGAACAGATGAGACTGAAGAAACTGTGAACCACAGAGTTTATGTTGTGTGAAAGAGAACATATGGATTTCCATGTCAATGGGCTTCAATTTACTAGGTACGACTGTCCTTATGTAGAGTCATAACAAATATTTATTAATTAACTTGTATACTAGCCTTTGGAAATCCTTACCTTAAACAAATTATTATTGTCTCACTTACTGGAGCAGATTTAAAAAAAATTCTACTGCTTCTTTATCCTCCGCTCCCTCGTCCACATTTCTTTCCTCTTTAAATGTGTGGAATGTATTGAATACATGAAAGGCTGGGGATACCCAGGAGAGGTTTGAAAAGCCCTGCCCTACACACATCACAACTCTGATTACCACACATCCCATCCCAGTCCAACCTTTCTGATCCTTTCTTACAATCTCTGCATTTCTACATCAAACAATTTGCAATAAAATATTACGTTAAGGAATCGCATACTGATATACCTTTTCTTCACCCATACTTTCATTTAAAATGCCAATATTAGGTTTCCCAATCAATTTCAAAGAGGAATTTAACCTGTGTGCTCTAAGTTCATTGCAGATAATGTTATTGCGCTCTTCTCTTCCCATTAAAAGGTATTATTATTATATAGTAAAAATGTATTCCCTTCTTACTTTCATTACACTGCAAAAAACAAAACAAAAAAAAGTCTAAATATGAATGTTGCATGACATTGTTCTTTTCAAATGTTCTTACCATTGACTGCAACTATTTAGATTTCATACCTAGTGATGTTTTTCCAATTAACAGAGTAAACTGACAGAAATGCATCATGATTGACGTTTTTATTTGTCAGTAACTGCAAGGTGTTGAAAAAAACACCCTTTTCGTGAAAATAATTGTGTGCAATAATGTCACATGATGATGTTTTGCTATGACACCATTAAAAATGGGTAGCACTTTATAATACCTTCACATAATAAACCATTAACAGTGGATTAGTTCATAGTTTATTTCTTAAGCATTTTTACTACTTTTATGAATGTTAGTCAGCTATTAAAAACAGTTTTCTGCAATATATAAATACTGTTATGACCAATTCAGTAATGATTCATATGCTCTATTATGTTTTTGAATATATTTTGTCGTAGTTAATAAATCATTTATTAGCCAGTTAAAAATGAATAAATTAGTTAAGTTCTGAGGAGAATCACACTGAGATGGTCAGAAAGCAAAACTCTTTCCAGATCTGCTCCTTGTAGGATCTCCAGGCTTTCTAAATGTGCTGGGTATGGGCACCAATGTCGGGGCCTCTGTGCCACCTGCTTTGGTTGACTGTGTGGTGTATGAACAGTGGGGAGATACTTTGTAAGTGGGATACTTTCTACATGCTTTGTAAGTGGGAAAACCTGCAAAATCTGCAGTGTATCAAATATGTGTTTTCCCCGCTGTATCCTAGTTTAGAGAGTACTCTGTAAGCATGCCACTCATTGGTCATGATGACCCAGCCCTAATAGGACTTGAAATCAATGGGATTAGGTGTATTTGATATATTTTCTCCACAAGGCGCATAAAATAATGCCTTTATGGTCTTTATGCCCCACACTCATTATCCCAAAAAAGCAATTCTTCTTCATCCACCTCTAGCCATCTCTTCTGTATTAATGTTGAAAAATATCACACAAGAAACACAGACATGAACCAAAATATTAACACCAATTTTCAGATTAAAATGTATTCATTATATTTTAACCCCAACTCTTGTGATACACTACTACCCCTTGTGTTTATGACCTTATCTTGACTGTCATGGTTGAGCAGGCAGTAGTGATGGGTGCTGGCGAAACAGGTTTCAAAACGCTCAGACATCTTTGCAACACTGTGGTGCCGAAACAGTGTTTCAAAGTGGCCAAGTCACGAGATCTAAGCAAACCAACTGTCGGTAACAATATACTGTTTCAGTCAGGTTTCAATCACCTATGCCAGAGCATGAAATAAAAGAATGAAAATGGCCAGATTTCAGGAGTTGTTTGAAGTAGGAGAGAGACAGACATTCCTATCAAAGCGAATCAGTTAATTTGGAGAAATAGAGGGTGCACAAAAAATAACAAGATCCACTGTGTGGGAAACTGTTCAAGTTATTTAAAGTAACTTTGTGAAATTAGTCCATTCATCTCAGAATAAAGTCCTAAAAAATGTATCATAATTAAAAAAAGAAACATTTAACAACCGGATCTCCCTTCCTTTGAACAGAATACATTGCAATACATTAATTTCAAACCCAAACAAACATTAATCTGTGAAACACGCAACTGTGTTCCTGATGGTTATTAGTGACATACTAACACTACCGTATATACTAAATACTGTGCAGAAATTGTCCAATTATTTATATCGTAATTTCTGATATTTTACTACAATGGTAGGAGACTTTATGATTGATGTAAATTGTATAGGCATGGGATGTATTGTCATTGTATATCTTTCTTATTTGGTTACCATCACTTTAACACAGTTGCTGATTAGACTTAACAGCTGGGTGTTCTGCTGTTATGAAGTAGTTGTCTGGGGTTTTAGATGGCGGAGCAAAACAGTTTTCTATCCATAGTTGCACAAGTTAGATGTAGGAATTACTTTACTTTGTCTAAGAAGATTTCTTTGACGTACTCCATTAACTGTGAAGCAAATGGAACAAACACAATACATTTTATTATTCATAATTACGTGGAGTCCTATGGAACTCTTTTCTTTATATTAGCATGCAGTCAAGGAGCTGTTGCCAACACGATACCACCAAAGCCAAAGGCACCGTGAGCTCTTATAAGTGGAATTCACTATATGATGGGAGACTGACACACTCAGGCCATCTTTAACAATATAAATGTTTTTACATTAATGAGTAGCTTAAAATGAACATAACTTAAAAATACATTAACCTCTTCAATTAAATAAATTAACATTTTCATCTATAGAATGTTTTATTCTTATTGAAGAGAGTTAATTACTTTTCTTTTTTTCATAATACTTTTTACAAAATCCCATGAAACCCTACAATTATGCCAAATCTGAAATGACATTCAACACAATGCTGCTCACCTCTTTCAGTTGGGAGTAGGGCTGGTTTAGGGGTACAGGGATGGGCAACAGGGCTGATGATTCTGAGGCTGCACCTGTGGGTCCTGGCATCAGGCAGGGACAGGAACAACTGATTTAGTATCAATAGTTTGCTAAATGTTTGCCTGCATTGATTAAATGTCGACTTTCTTTTCTCTATATATTTTCTTTCTTTTCCTTTTAAGAAAAAATATTTTTCTTTAGTAAGTGGAGAAATTCTTGATGATCCACCAGCACTCACTCCCAATTCAGTGCCAGCAAGTACCGTTTGCGTCTACAGGACCAAACCATTTCATGTGCATTGCACATCAGATAATTAGTAACTTTTACTGTAAAATAAGTAATATGGGACATTTAACATTTTGAGATCCACAACAATCCTGTTTCAATCTGTTATGTATCTGTATATACATGTGTTAGGCAATTTAAAATCATAATCAATAATGTATATTTTTCATAATAGTTAATGTGAAAGAAAATATATGCATAGCCAGGCTGGACAGATTGCCAGAAAGTAAGGCCAGCCTGGCTATGCATTTGTTATTTTCTTTCACATTAATTATTATGAACAATATATATTATTGATTTAAAGCTGCACTGGGTAAAATTCTAAAAATAATTAAAATGTGAGAAACAGCTCCCGTAATTCTTCCCTCTACTCCCCCCGCCTGAGTTTGATCGACAGTGGCCTCTGTCTTACCTAATCACATGAACGCGCATGTAGGCATCTGGTGCAATTTTTAGACACAGCTCTTTTACGAATAGCTCTACTGTCCGAAATCAGTGGTGGGGCCAACGATTGTATCAGGCACCACATCTTGGCGGCGCCAGTGCTCTTTGGCCCACGTAGAAATGTGTAAGGATCTGGATCGAAACAATACCCAATCATGCTGTCCGTCTGTAGTTGCTAAGAAACATAAAATATCCATGTAACATATTAGCTGTTTGAAATCGAGTCAATGAGAGAAGCTTGCAGTGTATGTAGTGTTCCTTAGCTGGCAAGGTGACTGCTCACGTCTACCGTGTGGAAGGCACTCAATGCACGTAGCTAACGTGAGGCTAATCCAGTAAATGTATTTTATGTTGGTAGGGTTCACACACAATAGATAAATTTGCAGAGCTACAGCAGCAAGAAAACCGATGGTGCAAACTAGAACAGAATTTACAGCACTACTTTTGGTGTCCCCCTCAAAAATTGCTCAGGTGAAATGTATAATGAGATGGACGGTGGTGTCAGAAGGCCGGTGACGTCGAACGCTGGAGCCCGTCTGCTCCAGGGGGAGGTGAAGCAGCAGAGGGCGCAGTTGTCACATGCAGTTTGCGAACGATTCCTTCGTTTTGAACAAATCTTTTTAGTGACTTGGGACTCACAAGTCCTTTTTTCTTGTGACTCGTTCAATTGTATAGTTCATTCGAACATTTGACAGCGGATTACTACATGATCACTTGCTTCATACCCGGTCCTCCAGCTCAGTTCTCCGATCAACTTCTATGTGCATTCGCAGAGAAAAATAGATCAAGGCAGGAACATCATAAAGACATGTTAATAACTGATAATTGAACACAGACTATAATAATTAATTTAGTTAGTTGATTACTGATGCCATGAAATAAAAATAATAGGCATTAGTGACTCCAATGTACAAAATGACAAGAAAGAATCTAACTTTTTACTGAACGACAAGATCTGAGTCAGTGGAAAGAGTCAAGACACTAATGCTCACCGGGTGCCTGAACTCAACCTGGGTAATTTTGGTTTTATGTTTGATCGTCAATACCTCTTCCAAAACAATCTTACAAAGACGACAGTGAAATATATACAATTGGGTGAGGGTAGAGAGGGAGGTAAACCCAATAATCTAACTTTTCCTTTAGTAGAGGCCAACATTTTGCTAAATGCTGTCGAACATCGGTTCAGAAGTTTAGGGACCGTCATGAAAGTGCAAAACCGCTGATTGAATTTAAATATATATATTATTTTGTGTCAACCTAATAAATACCTGTCCCTGTAAAGGAAAATCAAATGTACGGACACTTTTTGTGATATTAACAAAGCAAACATTTTCTACATATAGAAAAAGGTAAAGGAACACAACATACTTGTTTGTAGATCTCTAACTCATATGGATAGTGAGCTATTAAAAAATAGTCCTTCAGAAAGATAAATTCCTGTAAATTCACCAAAATCGAAAATGGCAAAAAAAAAGGGGGCATACTCAAGAAAAAGAATGTCAGTCAACAAAATGCAAGTGGTTTTAGAGATACACGTCATCTGTATAGGAAGCTATTAAAAAAAAGTTCATGTTAATTAGGTAATAGAGTTGTAATAAATCATGTAATTTTCAAATGAAATACAGTTAATGAATTTGGAAAAAAGAAGAGGTGTGTCGTTCAGAACAGAGGTAATGAAACACACCACACTTGTTTGTAGACCTGTAACTCTTATGTGAGCTATTAAAAGAGTTATTTTGAAAGATAAATTCCTGTATATTTTCCGAAATTTAAAATAGAAAATCTAAGGGGCGTACTCCTGACAAGGAAGGTCAAGGAACAAAATGCAAGTGGTTTTAGAGGTCCAAATCATCTGGATTGGAAAAATGTTTTATAGTTCATGTGAATTAGGTAATAAGAGATGTAATAATACAAATATTTCTAAAAGAAAATACAGAATTTGGAAAAAATAAGAGGTTACCTTTTGAAGGAAAGGAACACACCATGTGCTCGTGGAAAATTATCTATAATGGATAGTAAGCTATTAAGAATAGTGGTAGAGAAGGACTAAAATTAACGAAATTGTAAATGGCAAATCCACGGACTGTACTGGGACTGTTTTGGAGTAGTTTTCTGCTTGCAATGCAGATTTACTGTAGTGAGACGCACAGTTTCCATTTATGAATTTGGATGATGGTAAGAATGCTAATTACAGCCGGGGACAGAGCTGAATAATGGATGGTTGGAAAAAATTACTCTATGTCCATTCCAGACAAACTTTTGGTAAGTGATTTTTTGGATGAATATGATTTTTAGACAAACTATCCCTTTAAAAGGATGTTTCCCCTGAACTCCTGCCTCCTCGACTGTGACAACTGCTGTGACACAAACCACCCATAGCTTTTTTTGTCATTTTAGTGAAGGTTGTTGAGCTTGCTGCAATCTTGTCATCCATCAAGTCAATTTGACTAGTTATAGGCCCTATGAAAATCTTCAACAAAATAATAAGAACATGTTTATGCTCATCTATAGTTTGGACCATTAATTTTAATATAACCCCATTTCCAATGAAGTTGGGATGCTGCATAAAATGAAAATAAAAGCAGAATGCAATGATGTGCAAATAATTTATCCCTACATTTTATTTAAAATAGTACAAAGACAACATATCAGATTTTGCAACTGAGAAGTTTTTTGTTTTGGGAAAAATACATGCCCATTTTGAATTGAATGTCATCAACATGTTTCAAAGAAGTTGGGACAGGGGCATGTTTACCACTGTGTTGCAAAAACACTTCTTTTAACAATACTCTGTAAGCCTTGGGAAATGAGGAGACCAATTGCTGTAGTTTTTGAAAGTAAAATGTTTTCTCATTCTTGCTTGATATAGGATTTCAGCTCCTCAACAGTTCATAATCTTCTTTGTTGTATTTTTCATTTCATAATGCGCCATATGTTTTCATGTCTGGAGCAGTTTAGCACCGGTTCTCTTTTGCTACTACAGAGCCATGCTGTTGTACTACATGTGGTTTGGCATTGTCTTGCTGAAATAAGCAAGGCCTTCCCTGAAAAATATTTGGTTGCACAGGAGCAAGTCAAATAGCGTAGTGGTTAGAGAAGCGGACTTGTGAAGTATAGGTCCTGAGTTCATATCTCCTCGCATGTGAGACAAATCACGCATTATGAATTACTCCACTGGTTAAGACCATTAGTATCTACATTATAGATATTAATGGTTTTAGCCGACCGACCCACCCACCCACCCACCCATCTGCCCACCCTTGTTAAATAGCGTAATGGTTAGAGAAGCAGACTTGTGAACTATAGGTCTTGAGTTCGTATCTCCTCGCAGGTGAGGCCAATCACACATTATGAATTACTCTGCTGGTTAAAACCATTAGTATCTACATTATAGTAAGCCTGAAATAAAACAGTTTATGATTATATTGCGACTGTTTCTAGCATGGAAAAGTTCCTCTTCAGTCTCGCTAGGAATTGCTAAATGATTATTCCTAGGAAGTTAGTAGATACCGGTAAAACGTATTACTGGCTAATACGCTGTCAAACCGGCCAGTAGCAAATACATAGACGCTAATTGTGGTGGAGGTAAACTTAGTAAGAAACATTAGTCAGTTAAACTGTATCAGTGTCATTCACGAATGGCCAATTAACTATTAAAACGGGCAGTGGCAAGAGAGGATATGTTCAGGATAGAGACAAGAGGCTATATTGAAACCTGGCAAATGTACAGCTTCATGGTGTAGTGGTTAACGACACAACCTTTCACATGGGTGACCCATGTTTGAATCTTGAGAAAGCAACACTTTCTATTGCGGGCCAGCTGAACTAGGCTTGCCTTGTTTCTCAAATTATTTTGACCATTCGTTATCTCACCCATGATTTAAGTTGTATATAATGGTTCACACATTGTTAGTAGTATTATGTTAATTCTAATAAAATTTACTAATGTTGTAATGAATGGCAGACAGAGTCAGTGTGAACCCAAGCACAGAGCGCAGTTAGTTTTAATAAATGGCGAGGCAGAGGTAGAGAACAAGGGGCAGGCAAGATCGGAGTCCGTAATACAGGCAGAGGTAACAAAAAGGGGCAGGCATGTAATCGAAGTCTAAGAAAAACAAGCAGAAAGGTAAAAAAATCAGTCAACGACAAGTAGGAGATTGATATGTAGTATAACTAGCAATACTTCACAGTCTATCATTCATTTGAACAGGGAGAGACAGAATAACAACAAAAAAATCCAGAAAAACGCATGTCAAAAATGTTATACATTGATTTGCATTTTAATAAGTGAAATAACATGACTTAGTACTTGGTGGCAAAACCCTTGTTGGCAATCACAGAGGTCAGACGTTTCTTGTAGTTGGCCACCAGGTTTGCACACATCTCAGGAGGGGTTTTGTCTCACTCCTCTTTGCAGATCTTCTCCAAGTCATTAAGGTTTCGAGGCTGACATTTGGCAACTCAAACCTTCAGCTCCCTCCACAGATTTTCTATGAGATTACGGTCTGGAGACTGGCTAGGCCACACCAGGATCTTAATGTGCTTCTTCTTGAGTCACTTCTTTGTTGCCTTGGCCGTGTGTTTTGGGTCATTGTCATGCTGGAATAACCATCCTTGACCCATTTTCAATGCCCTGGCTGAGGGAAGGAGGTTCTCACCCAAGATTAGACGATACATGGCCCTGTCCATCGTCCCTTTGATACAGTGAAGTTGTCCTGTCTCTTAGCAGAAAAACTCCCCCAAAGCATAATGTTTCCACCTCCATGTTTGACGGTGGGGATGGTGTTCTTGGGTCATAGGCAGCATTCCTCCTCCAAACACAGCGAGTTGAGTTGATGCCAAAGAGCTCGATTTTGGTCTCATCTGACCACAACATTTCACCAAGTTCTCCTCTGAATCGTTCAGATGTTCATTGGCAAACTTCAGACGGGCCTGTACATGTGCTTTCTTGAGCAGGGGGACATCGCAGGCACTGCAGGATTTCAGTCCTTAACAGCATAGTGTGTTACCAATTGTTTTCTTGGTGACTGGGACTGGGACCAGCTGCCTTGAGATCCTCCCATGTAGTTCTGGGCTGATTCCTCATCATTCTCATGATCACTGCAACTCCACGAAGTGAGATCTTGCATGGAGCCCCAGACCAAGGGAGATTGACAGTTATTGTATGTTCCTTCCATTTGCGAATAATCGCACCAGCTGTTGTCTCCTTCTCACCAAGCTGCTTGGCGATGGTCTTGTAGCCCATTCCAGCCTTGTGTAGCTCTACAATCTTGTCCGTGACATCCTTGGACAGCTCTTTGGTCTTGGCTGTGGTGGAGAGTTGGGAATCTAATTTATTGATTGCTTCTGTGGACTGGTGTCTTTTATACAGGTAACAAGCAGAGATTAGGAGCACTCCCTTTAAGAGTGCGCTCCTAATCTCAGCTTGTGACCTGTATAAAAGACACCTGTGAGCCAGAAATATTTCTGTTTGAGAGGGGTAGTATACATATTTCACTCATTAACATTTTTGACATGCATTTTTCTGGATTTCTTTGGTTGTCTCTCACTGTTCACATAAACCTATCATAGAAATTATATTCTGATTATTTCTTTGTCAGTGGGCAAATGTACAAAATCAGCAGGTTATCAAAATAATGTTTTCCCTCACTGTATACAGCTCTGGAAAAAATTACAAGACCCCTGCACCTTTTTCTGGAAAAGGAAAAAAAATTGTGAGGAACAGAAGCGTTCAATTTGCAGTGGTCTCTTAATTTGAACCCTTCTGTTCCTCAATCAAAACCTTCCTTTTCAACTTTTTTGGAAAGAAAAATGTGCAGTGGTCTCTTAACTTTTCCCGGAGCTGTATATGAACACTAATGAGGGACAGGTGACAGGTGAAACAGGTGTTCAGAATTCCAGTGATGGTGATCTGGGACATGGCCTGCGTTTAGGAGAAAGACGGTGAGTACTGGAGGTGGATCTGGGACGAGAGCTGCATTTGGGGAAACAGACAGTGAGTACTGGAGGTGGATCTGGGACGAGAGCTGCATTCGGGAGACAGACGGTGAGTACTGGTGGCGGATCATACAAATTTATTTGTCCTCTTGCTCAGTTGTGCATTGTGAACTCCCACTCTATCTATTCTGGTTAAAGCCAGTTTGCGCAGTTCTGTCAAGGGAGTAGTATGCAACATAGTTTCAGTTTCTTGATAATATCTTGCATGGTAAACTTGGATCAGCAAACACAACATGCCATTGGAACAAAGGAATGATGGTTGCTGATAATGGGCCTCTGTATGCTTATGTAGATATTCCATAAAGAATCGGTCATTTCCAGCTACAGTACAGCCACAACATTAACAATGTCTACAATGACCTTGTTGTGACCTCAAACTTTTGAACGGTAGTGTACGTTTGGTTATTTTTAACCCAGCATTTGTTGGAGTATATTATCTATAGCAAGAAAGATTTCTTAATGTTTTTAAAATAAAACATCACCATTTTAAATGATATTGTAATATATGTATATTATTATAACAGTTATTCACTCATCCTGTCCTGTTCAATTTGAGATCATTCTAAAAGTTTCCAGAGCACCTGCAAAAGTAACTAATGGAGTAAACTCTTGAATCACTTCTGTCTGTACTTCATTGCCAATTAATGCTTTTCTTCCTGACATACTTGAAATCCTCTGTATGTCAATGTATTTCAGGGATGTACTCAAAGTAATCCTCCCCGAAAGACTATCTTGACACAATCAAAGCGGGCTTGTCTGAAGTAGAGCTAATCAAGGGGCACACAAGCACATTAGTAGTTAGCATCTACCTCTTGAATTTCAACTAGGGATACTCTCTGTCAATTCGTTGTTAGTTTTATTGGCATGAGAAAGAAGGAGAGGGGAGAAAGAGAGTGTGTTTGGTGTAGCCTGTTCAAATAACATTTTACACACCTAAACTCTTCACTGGAGCCGTTCTTTCAGAATTTGTCGATCTTGGTAATACTTTATTATATAGTAACATTTTTGAACTATTTATATGAGGTTATTATTATCTTATTAAGGATCATTTAATTATTTGTGTTTCCATAATAAAGCATTTCAATCATCATGCAATCTTATTTTCAATGGTTGCAGAGTTAATTATACATTTTCACACTTATTGATGCATTTGTGCTTGGTAGAGAAATAAATAATTGGGGCCTTCTACACAATAAAAAAGCCATGAGGATTGATACAGATAAACAGTATATATATATTTCTAAGTTAATATCAATGATAACAGAACACGCAATCATAATTCTTTGGCAGTCATTAGGGAGCCAGCTATTATTGGTCATCTTGTAAGTGCCACCGGAAATTATATGAATTATATGACGGACAGTTTTGCATTCAAACTTTGTGTGTTTAACTTAATAAAATAGGTTTGCAATGGGATGAAATACAAACATCATTATCTTATCATGATACAATGTAAATTGTTTATTGTGTCATGCTGTGCTACTAATCACACAAAACGACCCAAAGCAGCTATCCAAGGATACCCAAAAGACCACAAAAATACCCAAACAGAAAACTACAAAAAAGAAACCCCAAAATTTCCAGAAGATACAACATGGCCAAAACTACCACAAAACTACCCAAAATAACACAAACAATTTTTTTTTCAACCTCATCTGTACCAAGTCTGCTGGGAGTTACTTTGTTGTAGCAGGATTGTAATCACAAATTGAATATCACAAAATTGGAGAGAAAATCTGGGTAAATGTTAAAATAAACACAAATAAAGAATAAAACTCACTGAGATAACGTTATCGAGTCCTTGTGGTGAAGGTCTCATACAAAGTGAACATGGATTACACTCATTAAAACCAGCATACTATTTTGGTTAGTTTTGTGGTCTTTTGAGTATTATCTTCTTTTGGGTATTTGTGTCTTCTTTTGGGTATTTTGTGCTCTTTCTGATATTTTTTTATGGTTGTTTTGGGTAGTTGTGGGTATTTTTGTGTTATTTTGTGTTCTTTGGGGTAGTTGTGTAATTAGTAGGACCCTTTGTATGCTCATGATTGGTGCTTACTGGCTTATTACATCCAGTGAATACAATTGAATATTTTGTTTATACATCATTATTTATACATCTAATCTGCTTGGTAGGTCATTTTTAATAAAATATGCCAAGCCTTAATGGAGTGTGTGCTCATTTGTGTCCATGATGCTCACCAGGTCAGTGTGGCATATTGCTGCTATTATATTATTCTAAGCCAGGTGCGATACTCTAGTCTTGCTTCATAATGCACAGGCCAGAGTATGTGAGCAAAGTTAAATGGTCTTGTAGTCCCATATAAAACTCATTCTATGCTCATTACATATTTGCTGAATTTATATAAGATATATATAAATGATAAAACATTGGATCTACTTCTGTAATTATTTATGAAATACAAATGGTAACCATAATACCTTGGATGTTCGTGACCGTCTCATCTACTGGGCCCACATGTCCCCTTCCACGGGTCACCCGGGCATAGACCATACTGTGCGCTGCCTTATAGTGTTCAAATTGTATCTTCTAACATTTAATAGGTATGTATTACTGTTCAACAATTGAATGCACTCACTAATTATTGTACTTTTTTGGAGAATGCAATACCAACCTTTTATTAATGGCTTTCTTATGCATTTACAAATGGAAAACAATAAAGCAATTAAAAACAGTATTAACCATTTAACAATGGTACCTTATTATAAAGTGTAACCCAAATCTTAGATTGACTGCCAAACCCTACATTTCAGTTAACAAGTGTCCTGCTGTGAGTACAAGAATGTAACTGTGGAGATACTCTAGGATTGATTGACCAATGGGCAAAGTTTATGTGGGATTTGAGATGAAAATAAGTACTAAGCTTAAAGGGGATCCTAAAGGGGATGCATTACCAATACAGCAGCCCAGATAAGTCTTGCACAGAAGAAGGAGAGAAGGGACAGACAGGGTTGAACTTAAATAACGAATCCCAGGTTTAATGGATTTTCAGCCCCTATAGACCAGGCAGAAAGTGGTGAGGCATGTGAATGATAAAGATTAGCTATCGGCAAATAGATTTGTACCTCTGTCTCACGTTGTTCCCAGATTCATGATTACGTCTGTGAAAACAAAAAAGTAATCTTAATAAATGTAATGGTTATTTTAGGGTCGAATTAGCATTGGGGGGATGATTCCAGTTAGTTTTGTTTATTGAGCTGGCATACTAGACAATTATTTGCCTATATTTGCATGCTTGGGTGAAGGAAAGTATAGACAGAGCCATGAATAATATACAATTAAACACTTATAATGACGCAAAGCATGAGTGCAGTAAAATACATGCAAAAATAAGTTGCCAAATAATTTATGCACACAGTACATGACTTCTACAATTGAGATGTGCAGTAATTCTCTCACAAGGCACAATCTGTGTGCTAATGCATTTATGGATGCACATTTTTTTGGGGTATATTTTTAGATGCTTTTTTTAAAGTACTATTTTTAGCTTAGTCAGACAGCATTTTTTGGGCATAAGGTTGCAGATATTTTCTTACATTAACCTATTCCCTACCACTCTGACTGTTTCTGTTTCACTACGCCACATAGTCCCCAATATGCTGAATTATGCCTCACTGAAAAAAAACACATGCAGAATAAAAATCTATTATGCTTTTCTATTTGTTATATATTGCATTTCGAAAATAATCAAGTATTTTCAGTGAGTCAGCTCTTGTGGCTCCATTTACTTGAAAGAACCAGTTTCTTTGGCTCCCAAAGACAGATTTCCCCAGAAGGTAGACAAAATAACAGAAATACCTAACCATAATATCACAGACCATCAGAACAACTCTGATCCTTCTTCCCAATTCTGTCATACAATTCCTTAACTGTATGTAGCAGGATATTGCACCATTCTTCAAGCAGTAAATCCTCCAGTTCTTCGAGGGATGAAGGTGGTGGAAATGTATTTCGCAGTCAGTGCTCCAGAACTTCTGCAAATACATGTATCAATTTAATGCAAGCTTTTGGTCAACTGAGATTTTGGTATGCTCTGATAAATGTCGGATGACCGAAAGCTTGCATTAAATTGAGTGCACAGTGATATTATTTTTTCATTTCTGCAAGATATATTTTTTTTCATGTTACAACATGAGATTGGAACAGAGTTAATTGGGGTTTTTGCCACAGATCAAGATAAAAAGTCCATCATGTCAAACAAAATCTGCAAATTGTTTTTGAATGTGTGTTCACAGTGTGTAAAAACAGCTCCTCCACAGAAATGTACATGGATCCAAAGAAAACTAAGCTTTGTTCAATTTATAAATATATATGTTTTCATATGCAGCATTCGTGTGGAAATGTTACTTGTTATTGTGCAGTTTGAGTGTGCTGATTCTTCTCCTGTATCTACTTTATTCTAGGAAACTATAATCGAATAGGATTCAGGGCGGTACCATGCTGCTTAACTGATGGAGGTGCACCTGGACAAAATTGCAAGTTTTGGAATGCAGGACAGCAAGAGACAGATTCTCTGAGGGCCGAGATAAAGGCAATGTCTGATGTATTGATGAAGTGGAAAAACAAATAGGCGGAGTCTGGCTTCATTGGTGGGCAATCAGATGGCAAGTGAAGAGAGGACAGAGTCCCACTCCTTGACTGGCACGCTTGTGAGTTCTGGAACTCTATCTCTATTGGGATGGAGTATTCTGATGAGTTGGTTATGCAGGCAGCATATGAACCAAACAAGGCCTAATTCATGTAGTACAAGCCACAATACCCCATGAAGCAGTTCTGTTGTATTTACCTCAGCATTCACCAACTTCTGTCCTCTTGTTGACATTATTATTAAACTGCTTAACAGTCATGGCTCCTGAAAAAGGAAGAAGTGGTTTAAAGATTGAAAGATGGTATTAGAGGCGGAATACATGGTGTAAGGTATTCCCCCTCTTACACTATTGTGTTTTGGTGTTGCAAAGGCTCTAGTTCAAAGCTACATCATAGCTCCAGTGTCGATCCTGAAAACCTTAAGTCTGATCAAATTAAGTTTAAAAAAGAACATGGGGTTATCGGAGGACAAAACCTCTAAGATGTGGAGTTATAGTGTTGCTCTGAACTCCACTGCCCCATCGTCATATTGGCCATTATCTCAAGCTTCTTTCATTGGCGCCTGTAACATTCACCTGATGAGGATTCTGCCACACAAATGTTGTCTACCCATAGTTAAGCTCTCACCGCAGAGTTAAATATGTCCCTTGCTACAGACCCATGCAGGCATCTATTATACTACTGCTGGAACATGCCCTGCTTTCACCCATCAGGAGGATGCTATCATCTGATCAATCACTCCTCTTACAGTTTTTTTCGCTTTGGCTCAATTCTCAAATGATAATTTTTCAAAACAATAAATTCAAATCTCAATTATTTTCTTGTTCAAACCAGATTAGAATTTCTTGTACGTGTTTTGGCACAAGTGCAAAAAAGTGACCACTGCAGACCGGGAACACCCCACAAGGGCAGCAGTTTTGGAGATGCTCTGACCAAGGCCATCACTATTTGGCCCATTTCTCCTGCTTCTAACACATCAACTTTGAGGACAGAGTGTTCACTTGCTGCCTAATATATCCCACCCACTGACAGGTGCCACGATAACGAGATTATCATTGTTATTCACTTTTCAGTGGTCATAATGTTATGGCTGATCGGTTTATGTAAAAATGTAAATGCAAATGTTAATTTCCTGTTTATATGTTGCTAAATTTACTGTATATATCCGTTTTGTGAGTTTCAGCATTGTACAGTTTGGACTTTTCCCAGTAAAAAGTTGGGACTTAACCTACTGTTGAAATTGGTATCTAAAAAGCTCAGTGAGACAACACTAATATTCTTGTGCTGTGCAGTAAGCAGTCAGTGTCAACTAAAAAGTAGAACAAAACAGAAATGTATATATATAACAAACATTTCCATGGTTGACTGCCATGGTGAATAAACATCTAAAGATTTTGACCAGTACGGCTCAAACAATGACAAATTATCTTTTCATTTTAGTGGCACTGGCCAATTTATTGACAACAAAAAAAGTTTTGAAGCATGAATTAAATGTTTTGGGTGAGTTACTACATTTTGCAGACATGCAATAGAGTTGTGATGTCTCATAACAGTTGTGATGATTGCAGTTACAGTTTAGAGAATGTTAAGACAGTTTTGAAAAATTTGCCAAAGGGATTGAGAAACACTGTCATATGAAGAATCCTAACGCTGATACCTGGGACTGTTATATGATCTAACCCTTGGCAGATTGTGTCACTATTGTGGGGGGACTAGCCCATCAAGGTTACATCAACTATGTAAAGTACATTGCGCTGAATATCAATAACCCACAGGATTTAGGAGATTATCAACAGTGTTATTCCCAAATATAAATGAGATTAACAGGCTATTATTGGTTCTGGCACTATTCACTTGCCTGTTCTTGCCTTTTCCATTCATGCTGATAGATTTGTGCATTGGCCCCCTTATTTTGCCCAGGTAACGGGGGCTCTTGCTGATGTCGATAATGATGTGATTTTATACACTGTGCAATCACACATGAATGACGAAATGAGAGATGTATACACAAGCACTATGCATTTAAATAGTAACTGGTCAGATTTTCTGAATTGTTGCAATCATGCACCAATTCTCCTGGTTCTCCTGGTTTCATCCCTGTCTATACCTCCTTTTATGGTGCTAGTTTCGGTGGGTACATTTCAGGTGGGCAATATTTTAGGTGTAAATATCTTATTGCAACTTGAAGAAAATGATATTTCGACCACATCCAGTCTGTCCAATCATACATGTCCTATCTGACTATCCCAATCTCTGGGCTAAAACCAAGCAAAATGGTGGCAAGTGTCCTATCCCTCCAATTGATGTTTTCAGATGTTGCATTTCCGCACCAGTACCCACTTAGATGTGAGACTGGAACAGCCTTACAATTTCGCCAATGTGGCCGATTTGAAAACCGGATGGTTGGTACAGACTTACATTTGATTACATTGCACTTAATCATGTCACTGGTAAGGCTATCCCACTTGTTGCCAATCCCACTACGATCCTCAATGACCTGCATCATGTGGTATTCTTTACCCTTTAAATCACAGTAGTAAATTTAGGGTTTTATGACCCTGATTGGCGGGGCTTCCAGATTGATTTGACAGATGGGCGGGACATCCAGTTTGCAGGGTGGGACTTCCGATGTGACGTATGTACTTCCTGTATGCTGTATGACGTGTGTTAGGGCTGGACTTCTGGAATGACATATGCATGACTTTTTAATTTATGATTACATTGATGTGTCCATGTTTGATGTTTTACATCTTGACCTGTCAATGATTCACCGTTGTTCATGCAAATTTATACGCTACCTTCCGGGTAACTTTGTAACGTTTTGCCAAACAATGCAACTTAAAAGTTAATACTGACTTAAAACAATCATTTTCATTACATTGCTCATACATACACATTATTTTTAACAACATTTTGAACCCAACCACGATACAATCAACCTAGTCATAATGTGTGGTCAGCCCAGCCCTAACTGTCCCTTCAAAATAATAGCATTGCTCATGTGATGTTTGTTTACTGTAGTGCTTTGTTGGACTACAAACTTTGTGTGAAACACTGGATGTTTTTCAACCTGCATATACTACTGTTTGTATTAGTGGTTATTTAGGGACCAATACTATGGGCAGATCTGATCATAAGGCCCATCTCTTGATAAAATGAAAAATGTGCTGAAACTCTCCAAAATCGTAAGTCCCGACCCTTTCTTTATATCTTACACAAAAAGCATGTCTCCCAAACATAATTCTGTGCTTGTGGAAAAACACCATGCTACACGCACATTGTAAAACATGGAACATGGGGTTATAGCATTGCTGAATCCTGGCGCCTCCATTGTTAAGCATCAAACATATCACACCTGTTATAACACTCGTCCGGGGTGCTCACTAGTCGTTGTAAAACATCAAACATGGACACATAAATAATCATAAATTACAAAGTCACCGGACACGCATATGTCATTCCAGAAGTCCAGCCCTAACACATGTCACATCGGAAGTCCCACCCTGCAAACCGGATGTCCCGCCCACCTGTCAAATCAATCTGGAAGCCCCGCCCCCAGGGTCATAAATCACCAAAGTGACACAATAAACCCTACATTTACTACTAATCACTAACGGCTTCTAGACTTATCCTATCCAGCCTGAGGACCAACACCAGTTTTCTTTTTCAATTCTGTCATACAAATCTGTTTCCATGGTGACACAATATGCCCTGCAGTCTTACAACTAGATGATTCACATATCACTGCAAACCTGAATGCTTCTACAGACACTCAAATTCTGCGATAATTTCTCGTCATTTTGAGCTAATTAAAAATAGTCTAACACACATGAACCTCCTTTTTAACCTGTACCATTGTAGGTCCCTTTGAAGTTGAACCGGCTAACTGCAACTTTGCCGTAACAATGACACAGTAGATTATTATAGTAAATGGCCATAAATAGCTTTTATACTCAGGGTAGAAAATGTAACTGTTATGGACTTTCTGACAACAGTTTTCTAAAGACAGCTGGGACTTGAGACAGCTGATGTCCTAATGGGCCTCAGTTTACCTCAAAAGCATTCACAGCTTACTTAAAGCAGTGACAAATACAACATCTGAAATGTATTATTTTTGGTCATACAGCAAAGTAGAAAGATTGAACAGAGTCTTGAAAGATTTTCTTCAAACTGCAACTACTTAAAGATAACAATGAAAGCCATTCAGCCTCACCTTCTGATTAATTACTTTGCTTTTCCTCAGAACCAAACCGCAGATTCTGAATTTTCCTGTACCTTCTGAGAATGAACAAGCCATGCTTGATTGCAAATGACAAACTAAAGAGAGTGAAAAAATACAGATACTTGCAGGACTGCATAAACTACTGTCTTCCAGTATGGTGACCCATTCCAGATGAATAAACCTGGAAAAGGGAAGAAAGCAGAACACTGTCACTGTCGAGGACACAGGTGCAGAGGTGAGGGGAATCATCCTTTTAATGGTCTTCCTTACCTTAACAGAAAGCAATAAAAGGAGATTTCTCTAATTGGGGACAACCAAAACTGCAGTGCAGAGATGCCTTGAGGCCCCTCTGTGGTTAGGCCCTGACTGTGGCACCCAAGCACATAGAGATGCATAGAGGATCCACCTCATTCCAGTGAAACACTATGTTATTTGTTGAGCACCCATGTGCGAATTGTGCATACTCACATCCCCAAACGCACTAAGGGGGAAAACACTCCAGAGTTTGATTCAATCAGACAAAACAAGTTAGGTTTGAAGATGACATAGTAGTAGTGTTTAGATATTTTTTTGCCTCTTGCCCGAACCCAACCCAACTTTAAGGTGTGAGGTGCTAAATTCTAGTGAAATGCATTGGACTTAAAATTTTAAATGTATAACAGACATTATTCACACATCTGTCATACAATGAGTGAAGGTGTTGTGTAGTAACCCAAGCCATTTTTCAGTTTTCATCTATTAAGAGGTGTAAAACAAGGATGTCCATTGTCCAAGGATGTCCATATTTATTAGTTACAGCCAATGAAACGCTGCATATTAAAATCTGATAAAATGATAAAATCAAACGTTTAGATATCCAGAGGTTAAAAACAGAAGTTTCATGTACTGTATGTAGAGGACTCAAATTGTCTCTTAAGTGCAAAAAGTTAATCACTCCACTGATTAAGGACCTAGACCACTTCTCCAGTCCCTGGACTAAAACCCTATTATGATAAGTGCACTATATTACGTATTAGATCATTAAAAGGTACAAGCATTAAACTGCCATGTGGTCTTCCTGTCAAATGAGCTGTTTGTGAAGTGGCTGTCCTTGGTAAACCCCTCCCAAAAAAGTTGACAGATGTTGCCTCTAGTAACTTTGATAGTAAAATTGGCAATGTAAATACTGTAGCATTGAAATGGACTGCATCTAACTTATGGTAAATTTGCCTTACTCAACTCCTTGGTGATCTCACAATTCACTTAAGATAATCTCTTTAAGTCGTATGAAAATTAATCTTTGAGTTCATATGGAATGGTAAACCAGACAAAGTAAAATGGGTATGTTTATATACCAAATATTAGTTGGGAGGAATATTTAAATATAAGGAATTGAAATCAATCTCTGAAGTCCTCTATTATACCAAAACTATACCTAATTCCAAAATGTTTTTCAAGCAGGCTAATAAGAGAGGCTCATCCAATGTTTAAAAGGGGGGTCTTTGCCATGGTGCAGAATAAAAAGTGTTGGATGGATTATGAAACACTTTTTAAATGAATCCATCCAGATCTGGTTACAATTCCAGTTACATCCTCCAGAAGAACCGTATAAGATATTACAGCAAATTATATAGCTAAACTCAAATATTGTAATGGAAGGTAAACCAAGGATTTAATTACCTGATCTGCCGCCAATTAACAAACCCATGCTCGGCTAGATATACCAGTATAAACCGTAATATGTATATTTTCCAAGGTTTGACTTTGCGCCATTTGGAATTCAGGATAGCTGGGAACAAGTGATTGATGTCCCATTTGATGTCCCACCATCATCCTTATTTATCGTACTCTGAAAGCTAATGACTCATTCCTCTCTGGCTTGGCGACATGAATATTCACTTTGACTCAACTCCAAACTTACCTCAGATTTCATCGCTGTCCTGGACTGTTTTAATTGTATCCAACATGGTAATTTTCCCTCCCTTATCAAAGGTCACATACGATCATGTCTTCTCCGTCGGCCTTACCATTACCCATATAACTCTATCTTAGTTTCTGCTGTCTGACCACAAGATAATTCATTTCTCATTTTCTTCCAACATACCACACAACACTAGCAAGCGCATAAACTCCTTCCGTAACATCAAAGCTGTTGACCCTCTCCAACTATCAGACACCATCTGCTCTGCTCTTCCGATTGATTCCACCCTCAAATCACCTGAAGAACAAGCTAACCCCCACAACACTGCCACTGTATGTCTGTCTCCCTCAACTCTGTCACCACTAAGAACTAAACATGTTTCTTTCACCTCCTCATCCCCCTGATTTACATCGGAGCTCCGTATCATGAAGCAAGTTGGTCGTTGCCTTGAACGCCAGGTGAGAAAAATCGGGGCTCACTGTTCACACTGAAGCCTACAAACTCCACCTTTCAGTTTACAGAGATGCCCTCAGTGCTGCTAGGTCCTCCTGAATTTCAAACAATATCAACAGCTCCTGTATGAACTCCCGGACCCTCTTCTCTACTATCAGCAAATTACTTCAGATCTACAATGACTCACTCTCTAGCCCCTCCACTAAACTTGCCAACTCTTTTTTGCAGTTTTTAAAGATAAAATAACAACAATAAACTCCTCACTATCTAACAAATCTACCACAGCCCCACCTACTGTTAACCTCCCTATTTGTCCACCTGCTCCACTTGATCCTCACCTCTCCTCATTCAGTCCGGTTGATTCCCCTTACATCACAAAACTCATAATGACTTCCAAAAATACCGCCTGCTCTCTCAATCCTCTTCCCACAGTCCTGCTTAAAGCCTCCATACCTGCTCTCTGTCCACACATCACAAGGATAGTCAACCTCTCCTTCACCAACGGTATTGTCCCCTCCTGCTACAAAGCTGCTGCTGTCACCCCATCCTTAAGAAACCTGGACTAGACATCAACACCATCCTTAACAATTTCAGGCCCATCTCCAACCTCCCCATCCTGGCAAAAACTCTTGAAAGAATTGTTGTCAATGACCTTCTCCCCTCTACTGATGCCTGTTTCCTCAACATCCTGATTCTCCTTGACCTGAGTGCTGCTTTTGACACAGTTAACCACCAGATTCTGCTCATCAGGCTCGAGGGGCTGGGTGTTGAGGGAACTGCACTCTCCTGGCTGAACTCCTATCTCACTAACCGAACCCATTTGATCTCACTCAAAGGCCAAAACTCAGCCACAGTCACTGAAGGTGTCTCCCAGGGCTCAGTACTTGGTCCCCTACTGTTCATCATCTACAACCTTCCCCTTGGTCAAATCCTCCGTCACTTCAACCCTAATTTCTACTGCTATGCTGATGATACACAAATATAACTAGCCACCAAATCTCTCACCAACCCACCTCTGATCCATATTGAATCCTGCCTGACTACAACAATAGCATGGATGAAGGAAAACGTCAAACTAAACAGTGACAAAACCAAACTCTTACTCATTGGAACCAAATCCACCCTCACCAAAACAGGCACTTTCAATCTCAGCATCAATGACACCGTTGTTTCTCCATCCCCCCCATGTACGTAACCGTGGCGTCATTCTGGACTGTACACTTTCCTTTGATCAGCACGTCAATCAGACTAAAATCTTCATTCTTCCATCTCCGCAACATCGCCAAATTCAGACCTTCCCTCTCCCATCCTGCTGTTGAAACCCTTATACATTAATTCATAACCTCCCATCTTGACTACTGCAACGCCCTACTCAACAGCATCAAATCTACATCTCTCCATAAGCTCCAAATGGTTAAAAACTCTGCAGCCATACTACTCACTCACACCTAGCCCCAGCAGTATATCACCCCTATCCTTTATGAGTTACACTGGCTTCCTATCTCGCAACGCATTGACTACAAGATCCTCCTACTGACATATAAAGCCCTAAACAATACTGCCACTGCCTACCTCTCTGACCTTCTTCTTCCATATCAACCAACACTCACACACACTCCGTTCCAGTACTGCAGGCCACCTCATAATCACCAAGTCCAAGCTAAAAGGCTTTGGTGCCAGGGCAATCTCAAGGGTTGCTCCTAGGCTTTGGAACTCTCTCCCAAAAACCATCTATGACTCTGAGACTATCCCCATCTTCCAGCAACGCCTTAAGACTTGCCTACACCTAGCCATGCCCAATTCCATTCTCTCAATCTTCTTTCTTTTCTCATTGAATGTTTAGTTTTTTGTTTGTTTGTTTCTGATCCTATTATGTTTTTACAGTGTCTTTGGGTCCCTGGAAAGCACTATATAAATACAATGTATTATTATTATTATTCTTACTTCCATTCCATCAGGAGTTTAGAATTATGCACAAAACAACTTTTGATACTTCAATCCATTCCTTCCAGTTGAAACTATTCTTGCAACAAAAAAAATTGTAAGACTTTGTCACAAAGAAATAAAATCACTGGACCATCTGTCCTGGTCTTATCCAGTTGCTGCAGATGTCTGGATTCAAGTTCAGAATTCTTTGGTGGGTCATGTCTATTAAGATGACATTACAGATAAAACTGAAAAAAATCATAGTCAATTAATGGAAAATATTGTTATTCTCTTAAGTAAAACATTCATCTTTTAGGCAACACAAGACGAAACGATACAACTGGAAAAGTTCAAATATTTAGTAAAGTATCACAGAAAGACAGATACATTAGGAGACCTGTGCTCACAGCCCAGCACTATGCAGCTCGATTGGCATTTGCCAGAGAATACCAGAATTGGCAGGTCTGCCATTGGCACCCATTCTCTTCACAGATAACAGCAGGTTCATACTGAGCACATGCGAAAGATGCAAAAGAGTCTGGAGATGCCATGGTGAATGTTATGCTGCCTGCAACATCCTCCAGCATGACCTGTTTGGCGGTGGGTCAGTGATGGTCTGGGGAGGCATATCCTTGGAGGGTTGCACAGACCTCCACGTGCTAGCCAACAGTACCCTTGCTCGTTGTTAGGTACCAGGATGAAATCCACAGGCCCATCATCAGACCCGTTCAGTGGGCCCCTGGGTTCCTCCCAGTGCAGGTCAATGCCTGGCCTTATGTGACCAGAGTGTGTAGGCAGTTCCTAGATGACGAAGGCATTGATGCCATTGACTGGCCCTCATGTTCCTCAGACCTGAATCCAATTGAGAACCTCTGGGACTTCATTTATCAGTGCATCCTACACCACCAAGTAGCGCCACAGATTGTCTAGGATCTCACTGTTGCTCTGATCCAGTCTGGGTAATGAAGAGACATGGGCACCGTATTTAGTAGGAAACATAATTACTTTAGTTACTTCTGTTACAGTATTTATACCCTTCCCCTTGAGCCTGCTCGTGAGGGACATCTCTACTCCCCATCTCCCTTGTTTTAAGAAAAGGAGAAATACAATCTTGAAATGTCCAGTGTGAAATACTGACCAAAATGAAACAGTTATCTGAATTAGCAATTTAATGAATGCCTTAACTTACATGTAACTATGGCAGTGTAGCCTGCCTATAACTCTACCCATAGACCTAGGCTTTACTCAGTCCCCGTTCTATGTTTTGGGTGTAAACTGTGGAGCTGCAAAGTCCTTAAATTAGGTGGGTGGGTACCGTCAAGAGGGATGGGTCTGTGGGGAAAAAGTGGAGGGCTCTATGCAAGTTTGGGGAGGCTACTCAGAGCTGGAGTTAGGGGTGCTCTGGTCGCAGGTAGAGTTTGGGTGGAACCAGAGGTGGGGGACTCGAGTCGCATGACTTGACTCAAGTCTGACTCGAGTCACAATATTCAGGACTTGTGACTTGCTTGATTAAAGAATGAAAATGACTTGACTTGACTTTGACTTGAGAACACGTTACTTGAGACTTGACTTGAAGTGGAAGAGTCGACAATAACTTGAACTTATAATAAACAAACAGCAATTGAATTATTGTATATTTTGTAACAGCAGCACCACTAATTAGCGTATGTGCCTTTAACGCTGCACAATTCAAACCGCGCCAAACATGGCTGACATTAACGTTAGTCGAGCTCCACAATTAGTATCGTTTGGATACAAGGACTTTGAACTGGACCGTGTGAATAAAAAAAGATTTGCCAGATGCAAAATATGCAACAACGTCAATTTCATTCGTTATTTTAAGAACCACAAGGAAAGGTAATCTCTTTATATTCAGTTTCACTAAGATCTATAACGATTAAATTACTAATGTAATGAATTAATCTTTTGTTTGTCATAATTTGGACTTATGTTGCATATTATGGTTTTTTTTTTTCTTGTTATAAATGTGACCATTATCATTACTGAATACGTCTGGTAAATAGATGTAAGGGAATTTGACTATAACAGTGGCATAGCCTTAATTTTAATGTTGATGGGCATCTTAAAATGAGCGGGCATGTATTATTACACGTAGGCTATAATGTCTGTATTAAATGTCGGCATTTTCAATTGTTTGTGGACTGCGTGTGGAAACTAAAAAGCATTGTGCTTACACCATAACAGTTAACTTTACTGCATGAGAGGCTAACATGGAGGCGCCGATGTGATTACTAGCACCTAAACATTTCGAAGATTTTTTTTTTTTACTCATACAGACAAGAATAATTACAGCGTAATTACATATTAGGCAGTTTTTCAGTCACAATAATTAGTTTAGAAAGTTGTTATTATTAGCCCTTATTACATGGATTGGCTGAATTCCAGTGCAGAATGCGTATTTCTTGATAGACCGTTGCCATGAAAAACAGCGCGTTGCTATGGTCGCAGCAGGATTCTAACCAGAGACGGAACGGACTATTTTCTTTAGAGGAAGCAATACAATAGTTTTTAAATCAATAAATTCCTTTTGAAATCAATATTTTGTGTCAAATTATAGATTTATTTGGTAGGTAGCCATGTAATAAGCGGGATAAGGTATAGCGAGGCGGATTCAAGATCCCTCCGCTTCGTCCCCCAAAAAAATTGTACCACGGAGGAGAAAAATATTTGATTTTGAAATCGAGCTTCGCACCGAGCGCACGTCAGAAGCAGAGGACAGTGTGTGTGTGTGTTCATCTCTTTGGTACTGTGACTTGACTTGACTTGAAACTTATAAGGACTCGACTTGACTTGCTTAGGGTGAACCCTTGACTTGACTTGCTTGATTTATCTGAACTGTGACTTGAGACTTGACTCGAGACTTGATGGTTAAGACTTGAGACTTGCTTGGACTTGACCATGTGTGACTTGTCCCCATCTCTGGGTGGAACTGTGGAGGCACCGTATTCTGGTCGCCAGTAGAGTCTGGGTGCAATTGTGGAGGCAATTTCTGGTTGGGCTAGGGTTAGGTGTCTACCATTTCTTCTGACCGTCTGACCATGAGTATGTATCAGGATGTAATAAGGTGTGTCTGCATGTCCTTGTACTATGCCTTTGTTGTGGGAGTCCTGTATCCATATTGTGTCTCCAGGGCAACTTTGACAAGGGCCAAACAGTGATGGCTAGACGACTGGGTCAGAGCATCTCCAAAACATCTGCCCTCGTGGGGTGTTCCCGGTCTGCATTGGTCAATACCTATCAAAAGTGGTCCAAGGAAGGAAAAGTGATAAACCGGTGACAGGGTGATGGGCGACCAAAGCTCATTGATGCTCGTGTGGAGCAAAGGCTGGCCTGTGTGGTCCGAACCAACAGACCAGCTACAGACAAGGTTAATACTGATACTGACAGAAAGGTGTCAGAACACACAGTGCATCGCAGTTTGTTGCGTATGTGCCTACAATGGGCACGTGAGCATCAGAACTGGATGACGGAGCAATGGAAGAAGGTGGCCTGGTCTGATGAATCATGTCTCCTATTACATCACGTGGATGGCAGGGTGCATGTGCATCGCTTTCCTGGAGAACACATGGCACCAGGATGCACTATGGGAAGGAGGCAAGCCAGCGGAGGCAGTGTGATGCTTTGGGCAATGTTCTGCTGGGAAACCTTGGGTCCTGCCATTTATGTGGATGTTACTTTGGTGGTCATTATGTTATGGCATCAGAGCATGCACACACAAACATTCCAGATGCTCTGATGACCCCTCCTCCGTGATGTGCGTGTTTTGTGTTTTTCGTTGGTCTCGTTGCTGAACGAGTTTCTCCCGTGCGCTTGATTCTCTGTGTGTGTTTGTTGTCTGTCAACGGGAGAGGGGGCGTGACGTCTGCACTGAGGTGTTTTCTATGCCCAGCAGCTCCCTATCCACAATCACCCACCTGTTCCTGCCCTACTAATCAACATCAGTATTTAGGAGGACTCCTGATGTCCTGTCACTGCCAGATCGTTAAGTCACCTGAACATTCCTGCCCTGGGACTTCACCTACCTTTCCTAGATTTCCGGACCTGCTCTGCCCTGCCTTGCCACTTGGTTACTCACCTGCACAACACACCTGGGAGATTGGAAACGCTTCGCCACGCCGCTTAGATAACTCACCTGCTTCACCGACCTGGGTCTCCAGACCTCCACACTACGACCCGGCTCCTCACACCAACACTTCCTCACAACTGCCATCATTGTTGGTTGTTCAATAAATATTCTTCACTTCCCTTCTGTGTCCGGTCTGCATTTCGGTTCCGGTCTCGAAAGCAGGACAATGATGCACTTTCATGTACTTTAATGGACTGAATATTTAAAATCTTGCTAGTTTACATTTTCTTTTTCAATGTATATTACTGCCATACTTGCCATTTCTACAATTTTCAATACTAATACCAATATTGCTGCTGATCTACAGTACTTAAACTGCTGCTATGTACAGTGTTAAGTATATGATCGCATTATCCTCTTGATATATTTGAAGCTGTGTGTACATTTTCTTCATAATCCTCACTACGTAGTTGTAGTGTGCTATGCCACCATTCATAAGCTTTTTGCACTCATATCTAATATTTCAATAACTATCAATTGCTGATAGGTCACACTTATGTGTATTACTGCCATACTTGCCATATCTAAATGTTCAGTAATACTACCCAGATTGCTGCTAGTTTAGAGTACTCATTTAAATTGCTGCTAGTGTGTTATATATGTGGTTGATTTATTTTCTTATTTTCTGTCTAGTTATATTTTTGCTTATATAATCTTCTTCTTAACTCTAACTATGTAGTTTGTCGGGTGCCATGTCATAAGAATTTTATTGTACAGGATGACGTTGTGTTGTTCGGTGCAGTTGAGAAATATACCTTGAAACTTAAAACAGTCCTCTTCTGGCCATGCCGGGTGAACATTTTAAAAGTACAAGTTCATTAATAAATGCACTTGGGCTGTGTCCAGAGTCTTTAAAGCCTAATCAACGTCAGCAGGTTGATAGTGACAATCGGGGGTGGCGGGGTGTAATCAGTGGACTGGCAGCTGGAATCGTCAGGTATCATCTTGATCTGCAACACAGCCAAGAGGGCTTTGGACAGGTGCAGCAACAAGTCAACAATAAGTTCAGAATACTCTAAACTTTTGTGGAAACGGATTACATCAAAATATTTAAGTAAACTAAGGATCCCTAAGGATTCCCAGTCCCCAAGAAGCCAAGGATCACAGGACTTAACGACTACAGACCAGTCGCCCTGACCTCTGTGGTTTGAGCGTCTTGTACTGTCTCACCTCAAGACCACCACTGACCATCTATTAGCTCCACAGCAGTTTGCCTACAGAGCCAACAGGTCTGAGAACGCTGCTGTAAGCATGGCTCTTCAATTCATCCTCCAGCCTCTGGACTCCCCTGCAACTTAAGCCAGAATCCTGTTTGTGGACTTCAGTTCTGCAATCAACACCATAATTCCCACTTTGCTCCAGGAACAGATATTTCAAATGGGAATGCCCGAGTCCACATGCAGGTGGATCACAGCCTTCCTGCCCAACAGAAAGCAGCACATGAGGCTGGGGAAGCACCTGTACAATCCTCTGACCATCAGCACTGGGTCCTCCAAAGGCTGTGTCCTGTCCCCCCTCCTCTTCTCCCGGTACACCAACAGCTGCACCTCCAGTCACCACTCTGTCTCCTGAAGTTCGCAGATGACACCACACTCATCAGACTTATTTCCGATGGAGTCTGCCTACAGGTGGGAGATTGACCATCTGGTGTCCTGGTGCTGTCAGAACAACAGCTCTATTCCATATTCCATTCACTCCACTGTGGAGATGATAGTGGACTTCAGGAAAAGTCTAGCTGCTCTTCCCCTCATCGCCGTGGGTGGCTCCCCAGTCAACTCTGTGGAGGCCTTTCGCTTTCTGAGCACCACCATCGCCCAAGACCTCAAGTGGGAGTGGAACATCACCCCTCTTACAAAGAAAGCACAGCAGAGGATGTACTTCATGCGACAGCTGAAAGAAGTTCAACCTGCCAATGACTATGATGATGCATTTCTACACTGCCATCACAGAATCCATCCTGACCTCCTCCATCACTGTCTGGTACGCTGCGGTCACTGCCAAAATTAAGGGCAGGCTGCAACGTATCATCCGTTCTGCAGAGAGGGTGATTGACTGCAATCTGCCGTCTCTACATGACCTACACACCTCCAGGACACGGAGGCGTGCAGCAAAGATTGGGGCTAATCCCACTCACCCAAGAAATGTACTATTCAGTGCTGTCCTGTCTGGCAAAAGGCTGAGGTCTATCAGAACCAAAACCTCCTGCCACAAGAACAGTTTCTTTCCTACAGCAGTAGGCCTCATGAACATGGCCCTGGAACCAAATTGACTTTAGCCCACTCCCAACATACACACACAACCCTCAACTGGAGAAATGTATTACCCCTCCCCTCATACATAAACAACACTCAAATTGACAAAATCTTGCACCTTACATACCGTTACATACTTTTTTGTTATTTTAAGTAACTTATTAATGCGATCCACTGTTCTTTTTTGTTTTTTCTCCACTTATTCCTTTTGTATTGTATTGATTGTTGCACCAACGGCCAGAACAAATTCCTTGTTTGTTGTAAAACTTAGCAATAAAAGCCTTTCTGATTCTGAAGTACAGGGTGATGAATAATAATTTAGGTGGTTCACAGATAGATGAAATCTACTTGCTTATGGCTGATCAAATCCCCACAATTTTTTTTAAATAACAGAAGGTCCACAATCCACAGTTAATTTCAAGTACTTTAATATCTAGTATGTAGCAGACTAGATTAAAGTTATCAACCAGATGTGTCAGAAAAGTAAACTCAGATAGAAATCTATATCTGAAGGTTACTAAACACACTAAACGCCCATTACTATGAAAGACTGAAACTGCTACATACATTCTTTTCAGGGTGTTTCCTCGCATTTTATCACCATTGCATCACTGTTAATTAGTAAAGGCAGACCAACATGCAAGAATAATTAATCCCCTTTACAAACGTTTAATAGTGCAATAATCCAATTACATACTACCTCTACTTGAATTATTTTATTGCTGGGTCAAAACATAATGTGGTTGTATTATGACTGCAGAAGTGCTCCAACATAATGTGGTTGTATTATGACTGCAGAAGTGCTCCAGTGGATTTTCCTAAGCTATCATAATGAGTGCATACTCACTGTGGAAGGCAGAGTAGCTATGGGTAGGAGCGGAGCAAAGACAAGAGTCAGGGGCTGACTCCAGTCTACTTTCTTCTTTTTCTTGATCTTTTACACCCTGGAGAGGACAGGGATATTTCAAGACTCTTTCCCACATTTGTTTCAATATCCTAATTGTCCCAAAGGGAGGACAGGCTCCAGTGAGAAATAATCTGCTAATCAATGAAGGTGGTTGTAAAACTCTTACAAAGCCATGTCCCCCCAGCTGGGGGTAAATTAACTCAGGAAACTTCTAATTAGGAGTGTCAGATGAATTAGTGTGTTTTAAAAGATGGGTGATATTTTTTACTTAAGTGACTGACCCTCAACATACACACATTAAATTGCTAGGAAAAGGTTACACTCCAACCATTAAAAACAAGAAAGGAAATACTAGATAAACCTTGTTCAGGCAACCTTCAGGTAGAAGTGACTGTGATGAGCCACAGAGGGGATGTGAAGAGCAGCTTCTTATGGGCCTAGATACCTAGTAGCCAGTAAACATATGGTTTTGGTAATTACTTTGACTTTACAACACAAGAACAGACAAGTATTTTAATGATATTGACATGCCATACTGGCGATCTCCCATATTCTCTCACATTTGTTTGTCAGTGCTGGATGAAAATGGGCCTGCACCTTATCGTACAACAGGTTGATTTGTTCTGTGGAAAAATTAGTTAAAAGTGTAACTTTAAAAAAAAAAACACTGGTACTGTTATGTTTGGCGTAAAGCAAACCCTGCATTTCCCACAAATTAGATTATCCCAACAGTAAAACATCGGGGTGGTAGTGTTGTGGTGTAGGGATATTTTCCTGCCTCAGGACTGGAAGAACATGAAGGAACAATGAAGTCTGCACTTTACCAGAAAGTTCTGAAGGAGAATGTCCAGTCATCAGTCTGTGACCTGAAGCTGAAACGTAATATGGTTATGCAGCAGGACAATGCTAAGAACAAGAGTAAGTCCATCTTCGAATGGCTCAAAATAAACCAATTTCTTTTGGGGGGAGTGGCCTAGTCCTGATGTGAACCCCAACATGTTGCTGTGGATGGAAGATCAGATAGTTGACCTACATTTACAGTGGTTGGTGAGTATATAAGGTAATAGGATATACAGGGTGAGTATATTGTATACATTGATTTACAGTTCAATTCTGCAAAGAATAGTAGGCCAAGATTCCTCCACAGCGATGTAAAAGACTGATCTCCAATCATAGGAAGCTTTTGGTTGCAATTGTCGCTGCTAAAGATGATGCAAACCGTTATTAGCAGTTGAGTTGAAGTTTGAAGGACACAATTATTATTTCAATTACCAATCATTATTTCTAACCTTGTCAATGACTATATTTCCTATTCATTTTGCTATATTTCCTATTCAAAATCATTCCATGTATGTTTTCATGGAAAACAAGGACATTTGTACGTGACCCCATATTTTTGAATGATAGTGTCAACCTCTGTAATTTGTCACCGTAGTGGGTGTCAAGATCACTTTTTGGTGACCATCAGGAAAAGTAATTTCAATTATATAATACAACAATTGAAAGTGTTTTGCCTTATACTTTTTATTACTTTTGTCAGAGCTTCAGGCCCAGCAAAATATGAAATGTCCTTGTCAACATTTGTATGCAAATTAAACCCAGATAGTGTAGATTTTCCAAAGACAGGCAGGATTGGGGGCTGAAGATACTAATTGGCAGTAACCTGGCTTGGGGTGTGTGTTTAAAGATGTGTCATCAGCTCTCTCTTTCAAACGTGAAGGACTTTGAATTTGTCTTTATTAGGATTCTGCCCAGATGATGGATTCAGGGTGTCAAGTTTCTACCTGGAAGTCGAAAATGAATCTCTTTAGATTGATTTGTAACTTCCCTTTTTTCCTAGGGTTTGGGACTTGACAAAGTCAGAAAAAAAACACAGAAGAATCAGAAGAGACCGTCTGTCCATAGAAGATGGAAATGGAGATAAAAGCCAAGTAAATCTTTAGATATTTTCAGACTGTCACATGTTGCATCATGGTGTGATTTTTGCTAGGCTGACTATGAGCTACAACACAATAATGATATTAACGGTACATTCAAATAATCTATTGGGTATACATTAATTATGAAAAAAATACATACAATTGTTTCCTTACTCTTTATAATCAAGTGAGGATGTTCTTTTAATTAGTCATACAAAGTTATAATTGGACCGTATTATACAAATTAAAATAACATTGGTACATCATTATTGCATTAGTTAGATTATTATAAAGATACACTGCTTGTTTGAACTGAAATTACCACAAGTCTTTTTACTGCTAATTTGACTTCATCATGATAGTGTTACTGAGAGTCATTGAGACTTAAACCCTTTGAACTCAAAAGTATATTATCTAATGAATATGGGATCCTTTGAATTGTCTAGCATCTCAATATGAAGATCTGACATATCTCAAATGTGTCAGAATTCTCAGGTGTTGCCATTAAAGGAACTTCTCATCACGGCTACAATTATGCATGCTTTACAAGGCATCAGGAAACGTACATCTCTTTTATCCCATGTGAACATAGGTTTGAAATCAACTACAAAGAGATCCAAAACACACGAAAAGTTAAATAAATTAATTTTGACAAATTTCCTGCTCTCAAATATTAGCATACTTACTTAAGAAATAATTGTCACAAGAATGTGACAAAAATATTGTAACACACTTTTGTTCTGTTTAGTCTCACATGTCCAGTAAGTTGTATGGAAGTGATCAGTACTTAACTAAGTGCATAGGAAATAAAATGTAGAAATAAAATAAAAAGTTAGGTTTGGTAAATTCTCTATTTTTAAATGGGAATCATTATATATATTTTATATTTTTTAATAATTTATTACAATGAATTTTGCAAGTAAAAAATATTTGATTTCAAGATGAAATAATTTTTGCTAGTTATTGTAGTGTGAAATAACCTTATGATGTAATAATGTTGAAGATAACTGTATAAAATCAGTAATGTCTGATTATAAATACAGATGAATTAACCTTCTCATGACTCCATGCAATTCTCACTTACCTGTCAGTTTTTAGCTTGATTAAAGAGATGGGAAGGCATGAAGTTACTGTCTACTCTAGTTATGTCCATATATATTTGATTAAGAAGGAACAGAGATTTGGGATTTCATGTGTCATTATAAATCATTTAAAAGCTCTCCTCAGTAGATTCATCCAAGATAGTAAATATTGTTTATTTTGTACTATTACATAGTATTCCTAGTTGTTACCTGTTACCTAAATAAACACAATAAAATACATTTTACTTGAATAAGGGCAGAAAGTTTCTTATGACTATTATTGGCAAATAAACAGGAGACTGCTTGTTTGATTGAGTATACCAAAGACCAACAACTGTTTTCAGTTCAGAGCCTTGCGGGCAACTATGTTATACAGAGTTTATCTGGCCCAACAGACCTGTAGATCTCTATATCTGATCAGATATGTAGCACTAACTGACCCAATTCCAATTAACAGTTGCTGGGTTTTACAGGTTTCTTCCAGGCAGTTTACTCACACACCCACGGCCCCCTCTGGGTAACATTTTATTTTCTAAAATCAAAATGTTTGGGAGGATAAAGCAAAGCGTTGGAGCTTGGGTAATGATTCATACTGAACTGTCAACATAAGCTAACAGCAGTGATTGTTCTGATAGACATTGAGACATGTACATTTCCTTTTACAACTTTTAAACAACCTACATTTTAATGGTGTTGTATAAATATCTGTCATCAGGAGCCCAATGATATACCCAGCATGCACCAAGTGACCTTAAATGGGCGATAAAAAGGAACCGAAAAGCAATCATTGGGTGATTGCAGTCAGATGCAGGTCATGCATTTTATTTTTATTTTTATCAGAAGAATCCAATATATGATCATATTTTATTGGTAAACTGTGACAACTATTCCAGGAAATTATTATGGGGAATGGGGGTGTTGATATAGAACATAGAGCATAGAGAATGACAGAGATATCATCCCTGTATTATTCACATTATAGTCTCCGTCAGCCCATGGCAGTGTCATTAATGGGGAATAACTAACAAATATAAAACATGCATCTTGGTCCATAAATATTTTCTGTGGTCAAGTTCCAGACGTGCATTCTCAGAGACATGTCCAGCCGAGTCATGCTACTTCAAGTCTGAGATAGTATCCAAGGATTTTTATTGTGAGGAATGTAATTTTTTTAGTTGACAATATATGCAGTACACGCTTGTGAATGACACCTAGGTCTCAATGTGTTTCCCCTGATTCAATTAAAAATATCACACTACTTGCTCAACAAGACAATCAGGCGGGGCCAACCCCTACAGCAAGCCTCCTTCAAAAACATTCCTTAAGCTAATGAGTGGTGCCAGGTCTGCCACAAGGAATCGCTCAAGTGTGATGTGACAATAAAGACCTAACAGGATATTCTTCCCCACAGTCCAGACCATGCTTGGCCAACAGTCACCGCCCTTTGTGGATCCTGATAAGAGCCATTAGAAGGCAAAGAATATTGCCATGAAAAGAATACCCGCTTGACTCACAAGGCCCTGTCAAATGAAATCTTGAGTTAACCTTAGTTCAGACAGGAAACGCCATGTTCTTTGTTTAACTATTATTAGAGAACGATACACATACGATGTCTTGGCATTGGGTTCTGTTCCTTTGGAGTAACTCACTGCCATCACATGATGGTACATGCAATACTACTAATAACATCAACACTGTAATATTACAATAGCAATACTGATGGCAATGAGCTTGGTACACAGTACCAATCCCCCTGCAGAAGAAAACAGAATTAGATTACGAATCTGAAAATGTGGTAGGTGTGATTCCGACATCGATTGCGACATCGCAGAGCCAATGCCTACTCGGGTCCCCTGGCTGAACTAGCTGCACTCATTCAATTGTTTTCAGTATAGCCAACTTTACCTATTGACCTCTTCCAAGGAAGGAAGACCATTACATTATAAGCTTTATTGGAGTGTAAACTAGTGAAAAACAGGGACCTGAAAGTGCAGTATGGCAAATGTATCCATGTACAAGTGAAGGCTTAGGCTCTGCTGGAGTTAAACCATTAATGAATCATGATAGTGTAGCGGTCCACCCCTCTAAGAGACGCCATAAAGATGTACACATTTTCATTATCAACAGATACAACACAAAATATGCAATGAAGAAAATTCAAAAGCCCTGTCTCTTTTTAATTCCTACTTTAAAGCAGGACTTTCCTAACAGTATGCGGTATTGGTTTTCTTAATCTATTTAGGCATTCGATGTGGTTCAAGAATAATCTTTATAAGCCTTGGACGTGACAAGGCAGAATATCAGCCTCATTTGTATTGAGGGATTAGGGCATGCATGTCTTGACAGCATGAATATGTAACTGACTTGCCTGTTTGGCAAGGCATCTTGGTAACACTTTATTTTATGGAAGCAATATTATCCACTAATAAAAAAAAGCACTATCCGTGATTGTAGTGGGGCAGTGGTATGCACTCAATACTGTAAGTCGCTTTGGATAAGATGCTAAATTACTTATGTGTAAAAAATAGGGATTTACACATATGCGTCTGGGAAAAATCCACCTGAACAGCCCTCCAAATGGTAAGTACCAGTGACAAACCCGTCTATCAGCCTATGCTATGGTGACCATTTGACTTACTAAAAAATGTACAGTAATAGAATTTTCAACAAAACATAACTGGAATAATCAAAGGCAAGTCAGACAAAAGTCAACCCTCAACCATTGTTCTGGAATAAGTAACACACCCAAATAATAACACACCCAAGTCGCTCTACTTTCATGTATGGATACAACAAATCATTCCATGTGTGACAAAATGACATTACCAAGCATTTTCTGTTCTTTACAATGAGGTAGACTGGCTGTCCATCAACCTTCTGTCCATAGACACTTTTAGAATAGCTTTAAGTGCTAAGGGAGTGTTGGAATAATTATTGGTTGGCGCTAATCCTGAAGTGATTCATGGAGATCCTTTGTTTGTCTTCTGGAGGGCAGAGAGGTCTTTGGAGACAAACTGTGGAAAGCATGGATTACTGTGGAGGTAAGGTCTGCATACAGATACTGTAGTATGTCAAGGACTTTGCAACAGACTCTAGTAACAGCAGGAGCAAGTCTACAATGCTTATTAGGTCAAAAAGTTAACATTCTCATCAAAAACTATAAACAGGTTTGTGGTTAACTTATTGTAAGGATTACTTATTAAAAGAAGAAAATCTGTATAAAATTTTAAAAAGTTGCAAAATGAAAATAGATCTCTTTTTCAAACCTTTATTTTTTGAGAACCAGGATGAAAACCAAAATGTAATCTCTGCTACTTGGTGGTCATTTCACATTTTCAGGTTTATTAACATCATTAGTCAAAACGACAGTCTGTAACAGTAAATACCTTGGTCAAACTACCCCCTCTCATTATCGTCAACATTTACAAAATAAAATGTATTGCGCAGGCCTTCCTACATTACATGGCTTCTGAACTTAATATTCATTTTGTTGAAAATATCCGGTCCTATTTACAAATAGCTTTCCTCAATATCTTTAATAAAAATGTCCTTCTCAGGAAAACTCCTGGTTTTCTTAAACTGGCAGAATTGATTGACTGCAAACCCCTGTGTACAGCAATAGCCACCTGTCACGGTTCCCCCCGGTGCAACTCCTTTTACACCACCTCCCCTGTGCCGGTCCTAGCCATTCTTAGCGCTTATACCTGTTGGAAGATAAAATCTAATTTCGGCCATTCCTAGAACTGTGTTCATATAGTCTACTTTGTTAGGACAGTCTTTAAACGCTATAGTGTTAGTGGAACTACTACGTTTTCTACTACTTCTAAATATCTCATTTTGTTCCTGCATCTGCCTTCTTCCAACTACACCATGACCCCTCCAAACCTCTTATGACAAGCAACTCTTTAGGGGATCCAGTGCAACCATTAAATTACGAAAGCAAATGTAGGTTTCAACAAAGAGCTACAAGTAAAAACATTTCTAACACAAAAAAAGGCTGAATAATTGAGAGACTAAAAGGGATAGTTCATACTAGATTTTGTTTTGGTGAAATAACACTTAACTTGCATTGTTCTTGAAGTCCCATGGTGTCATTTATTGAAGTCCCAACAAGCCATTATTCAGCACAGTTCCAGCCTAGAATAAGCATTATTAGCATTGTCCTGAGCAACAAAAGCTGTATTACAAGCAGATATTTACTTCAGAACACTTCCAACTAAGACTAGTAGTTTTGTTGACCTCAGTGAACCTGTCAGTGCTGTATCCTTCAAAGTAATGTTTTCATCGTCACTATATAAATCTCATTTTCTGAAGGTTAAAACCAGTGGTTGTTCAAAAGGGGTTCCTCAGGGTTCGATTCTTAGCGATACTCATTAATGATGATGCACTTCCTGCCAGTGATTCCCTCATCTACCTTTATTTAGACAACACCATATTTAATACATCTGTCCCTTAATCTCTACCTACCTACATTATCACCTTGAAAAGATCTTAGCTAGATTATGTCAATATGTACATATCCAGTGATTCTGCATGCGATCACACTGTCATAGTAATTGGAGCCACCAATATACTCTATGCAGACGAGCTGTACGTTCTAAAAACTATTTGTTCTTCCTGTGAGCACTGTGTGTGAAAAAAAACATTGTTCTTTCGGTGCACAAAACCAATTATTTTAGATTGTATGCCTCTGTAGAAGGAAGTACATCACCATAGGAATGCACGTTGAAGGCACCAGTTGTTTGTTTGACTACATTAATTAGCTCACTTTTCAGTTAAAACAAATTATTCTGAGCATTATTCTCACCTCATTTAGATGTAGCGGTCAATATTGCTGCCACATTTGTATCCCCAGTTATATTGAGAAACCATGACTAAGGCAAAGAAGGTTATGCTAGCTAACAGTACTATTTTTCCATGCTAGCTAGTTGTTCATTCAACATTAACTGCGATGTAAATGGATCCGTTTTTGATGTAAAAAAATAGTTCTTTGAAATATTTTAATACATTGCGTCAAAAGAGGAAGGGGGAGCAGGGACAATAGTGTTAGGTAACTTTAGCTATTCTGATTAAAGTCTAAATTAAATTATGTATTTTTCTGAGCCAAAATAACCTTATTAATTAGGAGAAACTGCTTAGTAGCCTACCAGGGCAGAGAGGAGAGGAAAAAAGATATGGTGATAATGGAAGAGGAATAGAGGAGAGAGAGTATGGAGAGGAGGGAACAGGAAGAGGAGAGAATATATGGAGAGGAGGGAACAGGAAGAGGAGAGAATATATGGAGAGGAGGGAACAGGAAGAGGAGAGAATATATGGTGAGGAGGGAACAGGAAGAGGAGAGAATATATGGTGAGGAGGGAACAGGAAGAGGAGAGAATATATGGTGAGGAGGGAACAGGAAGAGGAGAGAATATATGGAGAGGAGGGAACAGAAAGAAAGGTGAGAGGAAAAAAGCAAAGAAGAGATGGAACGAAAGAAGGAGGGCACCTAGCTACCTGCATGTGCATCTCTCTAAACGTCCCCCCATGAATGAGCTGAACAATTGGAATATTTTCAAATCCAGAATTGGTTTCACGAGAAAGCATCTTTCACCCAGACTTCAAAATATACTCTCGTAAAATGTACCATTCTACCCGTCCTGGACTTTAAGAATGCCTTTTATGCTAATAGATACGCCAAAAGCACATTTTCCAGGCTGCGACAGAAAAAATGCCAGCCCGCACTTACCTACAAACTTCACTGTGTTTTACGTATTAATTTGGTCAATATATAAAAGACATATGTTATTTATCAAGTTGTGGCTGCAGGCCATTTGTAATCCCCAGTAAGCTGTAGATACGACATCTTGTGTGGTTCACCAATTAAATTTGTCAAAAGGCACAAGCAACATCAGGGGGCCTCACACCGAAAAGGCTCTAGCCTTTTGCTTAGTGCCCCCAAAAGGCAAGAGCCGGCATTGTGTGCAGCAATTATTTTGTGGCCGCTGACTACATAGGGACCGTTTCAAACTATGTTCTGTTTTGACTGTCTTTACATGGACAACAGAGCTCCAGCCATTTGAGGTAAGTAAGTTGGCTTGCTAAAGTTACATTTCTGATATTGTTACTAAAGTTAGTCGACACAGAAGGCTACCAAACTATAAGGTTTACGTTTTTTAAGCTAATTATAACGGTAAATATTATTCCTGTCCTATTTTTTTGCTTGTGTGTAATGCCCTTTTCCATTAGCTACATTACTCATACAATACTGAAAAATCCCTTTTACATTACTGATAAGTAATAGTATAATTATAATTTTATATAGAGTATATTCTCGTACCACTGCTACCCACTATCCACCCTCCAACAATACATTCATACCCACCTACGTAATTCTTACATATCTCCACTATCATCTCAGACTCCTACGATAAACATCATCATTGTCCTTTTACCCCGGTGTCTGTATCTGCTTCTGGATCTTACCTCTGTCCTGAGTCCCGGGAGTCGTGACAGAGCAGTCCTGTGCCTTACTTAGTTAAAGAGAGTAGGGTTGTAGCAGGTTTTAGAGGATTAGGTTGTCAGGTATTGTGTTAATTATTTACATGGAAGAACAGTAAAATATGAAGTTTCTTCAGCCCTATTATTTTAATGGCTGAGTAAGTCTCTGAAAATATTTGCATTTTTATCTAGGCTTGCCTGAGCCGATTGTTTAGATTGAAATGTCTCTACCCCACTGTCCAAGCAACCCTACACAAAGTTGTCAGCGTTGTTCTAGGGGAACATGTCACTTCAATGAAAGCACCAATGGAAGTACCTGGAAGTACACCGGTACATGGATTAGTCAAAGTATCCAAACACCCCACAATGACACGTGTCACTTCAATGAAAGCACCAATGAAAGTGCAGTACCCGAGCACCATCATATGAAGTTGGCAGACTCATTATAGGACTTAAATGACATTTCAGTGGAAGCACCAAAAACAATACAGATGTCAGAGCTCTCTTTCATGTGACTGTATCAACCCCAGTAGGAAGTTGGCAACCTTGTTCCTGGACAATGTTAGATGAAACAATATGTCAGTTTTCATGCACTCAGCTCTGCTTCCCTTCCCAATCTACACGGCAGGACGTCAATTGTTAATGAATCAAACTTGGAGATATTCCGAATTTGTAAACGGTGTGGGAGAGATATTCAGAAATCATCCTTGTGGGGTATGCCTGAAAATAACTTGTCAGCCTCAACCTTTCTGTTCACTGAGGCCACATACTAAAACACAAAAAAACTGGTCAACGTTGATGAATACAGGTGCCTGGAACGATAACCTTCAATTTCATACAGGGGACTTATTTAATCCTTTCAATAGAGAGTAAATACAAGTTTATGAACAACACCATCATTGAAACATTTATCAGAAAGGCAGACATCGGAAAAGGCACTGACGATGTAGAGAATCAAGGCATAAATCACCTCGCTACAGATGCAAATATACTATTTACTTGCTATTAAAATCAACACTGACTGATCCCAGTCAATTAGGAAGACTATGGCAGAAGAATACTGTGGCATTCCCCGTGAATTTGCCACGAGGCACACTTCAAAAGTTGAGTTAGATATTTGGGACATCGCCCCACTAATAATTGTTATGAGTCTGAAAGTATTTTATCATAATTTTCTTTTTTTTTTTTGCTCTAAAATGTGTTAAGACTCAATCTCCCCATTGGTCCTCGTGATTGAATAAGCGCAAGGTTGCTGATCTCAAGTTGTACCATGCTGAAACCAGTTGTGTCTGAGTGGGCAAGATGAGGCACGGACGTAAACGTAAGTGTCTGAGTTGGCTATTGTCAAGTTGCCTTTAGCATTGAGAGAATAATAAACTTTAAAACCCTGAAATTATAATATTACACATGGATAATATTGTTCAGAATGTGTAACTTTGGAAATATTAGTGACCCATCTATTTGATGCAAACCTCACATCCTCGTTAGATACAAATATTTTGATATCTTAACACCGACTAGCTAATATTACCTTAGTTTTAGCTAGTTACTTACTAGGACTGTGCCAATCTTGTGATGCTGGTATCCGTAATCATGTCCATTAGTCACATGACACTCGTACTCATGATCACAGAAATACTCATGATCAGAAAACCCAGAAGTGTGTTTTAAATGGTGGTAAAGCCTATACCTCGATACTGCTTTCAACAGTTGGTGCGAATCAATTTATAAAAATGTTGACAAGCATTTTTCTGGATTTTTTGGTTGTTATTCTGTCTCTCACTGTTCAAATAAACCTACCATTAATGACTGATCATTTCTTTGTCAGTGGGCAAACGTACAAAATCAGCAGGGGATCAAATACCTTTTTCCCTCACTGACGGGTAAAGATTATCCTTGGTATTTTGTTTTGTTACTAATTATTTACCGTGGAGGAGTGGTCACGTGACCCATACGCGCGATAGTCGAAACCTCCTTCCTTTTTCTAAAAAAACAATATATAAAACCGACAGCCAGCTAACTTTTTCCTCTGTATAGTGTCAGTAAAATGTACGGAAACAAAAAACAGGACTCCTCGCCGTCCACAACTCCCTCTGGGAAGAAAAAGATGAAGCTAGCGAGCACTGAGGCTAATCTGAGAGATTGATTGCAGATGCACTTTCAAAACAACAAGTCGTGCTTGAAACTACGATTCAAAATTCAATTCGAATGGCTATGGAGGATGTGAAATCCTCTCTGATCGAGCTCCGCCAAAAAGTGCAATCTCAAACCAACACGGTACGAGACTTGGGTTCAAAAGTAGACAAGATTCAAGGTGAGACGCGACAGATGAAGAAGGATCTGAATGTGTGCACAACAGAGCAGCAAAACCTCACCTTGAAAATTGCAGAGTTAGAAGACAGGGTCTCGTTGTAATAATGTACGTTTGGTGGGGCTGCTGCAGGGCCGGGAAGGGGATGATCCAATGGGCTTCCTTCAAAAGATGCTCCCTATTTGGATACCCGCGCTGAACAGGAAGGGATTGATCGAAATAGACCGCGCGCACAGAATCTATAGCTCCGGTAAATCCCGCACTTTGATCTTTCGTGTGCTACATTACCAGGATCGGCAGGTGATTCTTCAGGGAGCAAGGGAAGTGACGAAAACCGAACCAATTCGTGACCAGGACTGCGTTTTTTCGCTGATTACAGTGGGTTTACATCCCGTAGACGACAGGCCTTCGGAAGTATCCAGAAGGAATTGCACACTCTGGGAATTCCCAACTTCCTCATATACCCCGCCACGCTTCGTGTCAGTTTTGGTGGTAATCAACACTCATTTGATTCAGTAAAAAAAGCGGAGGAATTCTTGATGGAAGCTCGTAATGCTCCAGGATCGGGCGCCAGGCGTAAATTATCCTTTTATGGTCCAGCGCCACCTTTAGAGCCTATGGATGAGTAAAGCGAGTCATTCATGAATGGTTTAGAAATGTCTGTCACTACTGTTTATACTATGTTTACTTCTTTGTTTCACTATACTTCATGTTCAATGGAAGAGATTGTTTGACGTTCTGGTGAATGACGGTGGATGTTGTCACGGGCCCTTATATCGATGGGGGAATTTGCGGTCTCTGATAGGGTTTTTTTGTTCATGTTACTTCTTTTTGTCTCTTACAATGTTTTAGTTTTGTCACAGGTCAAACAGATACATTTTGGGTTTGCAAAACATATTACAATTCGCACCTTTGTTTCATTTGTATCACTTAAAATTAGAGGACTTAACAGTCCGAATAATCTACTTGCGCAGGAAAGCAATTGATATTGCTCTAATTCTGGAAATTCATCTGAAGAGAGCAGATGTTCAGAGATTACAGAATACATTTTATAAAGTTGTAGCCTTTTCTACTGATAACACTAAAACTAAAGGTACAATTGTTTTGATTGCGTGCAACTGTAACCTGAAGATTGACAGGGAAAGTCTAGATCAATCTGGCAGGCTTGCATATTTTTGTACAAACATTAAGGGGAAGAAAATAGCATTTGTATCAATCTATGCTCCTACAATATTTGAGGCAAATTTTTTCCCACATGTAACTAGTCATTTACTTTCATTGGTAGACTATTCTCTGATTATTGGAGGGGATATGAATGCGGTGATTAACCCTGTATTGGATAGATCTTCTTCCTGTAGTCAAGTTCAGCTCAATTCCTAGGCGGCGCTTAATGATCTCGTAAAAGCGCTGAATTTGGTCGACGTTTGGAGATCGGGGAACCCCTCGAGTAGAAATTATACCCTTTTCTCAGCACGACATCTCACTTATTCAAGAATAGACTATCTAAATTCCTTTGACCAGACAATGATACTACCAGCTATTCTTGCAGATCACAATTCTTTAATGGCAGAATTTTACTGTACTCCATTTGTTGAAAGATCTCCGCGGTGGCGTTTTAATATCTCTCTTTTACAGAACAACCAGTTCGATGTAGACTTCAAAGCCGGTCTGTCTGAATTCCTTTCATTTAATATTGGTTCGGTTGAAGACCCTATTTTTGTCTGGGAAGCTACGAAAGGTTTTATAAAAGATTTCCTTTATAGCCTTTGCTACTAACGTAAAAAAGGCACAGAATCAGAGAATTGGCCATTTACAAAAATAAAAAAAACTGATTTATCACTAAAATCTTCTTTCTCTCACTCAAATATTAGGATGCTTCAGACCCTTAAAGCGGAATTGAATGGTAGCTCCATGATTCCGTTACCCGCGCCTAAAATATTTTGGCAAAAACTCAATGCTAAAATTTGCAAATTCATCTGGAATGGCAAGCAACCCAGATTGAAATTTGAAACACTGCAGCGTGCAAAACATAATGGAGGATCAGCGCTTCCAATCTTCAAATTGTATCACAAGGCCTCTCAAATCAATTTCATCAAGGATTGGCTCGACCCGCTTTCTAAGGTTCCGTGGAGAGAGATAGAGGAGAGCCTAGCAGGCAAATACAGGTTACAAGATATACTGTTTTCTGGGCTGAACAATAAGCAATGTTCGCAAGGTCCAATCATGGCCTACACAGTTGTCAATTTTAAACTTATGGAAAAATTTATAAATTTTTCGCATATTTGGCACACCCATACACCTATTTGGTATAATAATAATATTTGTTCGGGAGGTATACCTTTTTCCTCTAGAGACTGGATCCAGAAGGGCATTTATACATTGAAAGATATTGCTGGTCCTAAACGCTTGTTAAGCTTTCAAGAACTGTGTGAGCAGTATGGAACAGAACCCTCTTCTTTGTTTTTATATCTGCGTTTAAAGTCGGCCATGAAAGCCTGTGGGGTGCCCTGGGGGTAAACACTTCCCACACACCCGATCGTTGCTTGGTTTGAGGTGTCCTCTTCTAGTCACTTCACTTCCTGGATGTATGGGAAGGCCTTGGAGGCTACAGCAAATCGCCTAGCTATAATGCGTGCATGGGAAAGAGGATCTCACAGACTGGGGAAGAGTATGGCAAAACATTTTTGCTTCATCTAGGAATCCTAACCACCAACTGATTCATTATAACTTCTGTCACAGAACTTATTGGACAACACTCAAAAGACATCGTATTGACTCCTCCTTCGGTCCTTTTTGTGTTAAATGTCCTAACCAAAAACTTGGTTCCATTTTCCCTATGATATGGGAATGTGGAAAGGTTAAACATTTTTGGACTGAGGTATGTGCTATCTTATCGAAAATTATTGAATATCTGATACCAGTGATCCCCTCTGTATTATTACTCATTGATGACTCTCAGTTTGACTTCTCTAAACTGCAAAAATGTGTCTACCTGGCCGGTTTAACGTCTGCAAAAAAAATTATAGCTCAACACTGGCTCCCTCCACATACCTTGGATATATTCAAGTGGTTGTTTCAACTTCGGGACATTATAATGTTAGAATTAGCCACAGCTTGGGTGAACTTGGCACAAATATCAACATTGAAAATATGGACTATAGCTGCTGAGAAGATCTCCAAATATATTGCGCAAAGCAATGAACAGGATTGAACAGCTCTACACTTTATCCCACTTTTGTTTGTTTGTTCTTTCTTTTATATTATTATTATTTTAATGTTTTATCTTTCCTGTGACTGTTTTTCTGTTGACTTATTTGTCCATTATGTACCCCATTGTAATGAGACCGCGGGGTGGGTTGGGAGGGATTTGTAGGCAGGTTGTTGGTTGCCTTGTTTTCATGTTTTCATTCTGGCATGTTTACTGTAATAATTGAAAATCCATTAAATAAAAATAAAATCTTTACCGTAAAACATTTGTAGATTTACATTTTAGATTAACATTTGATTAATTAGACTACACAATAAGCTGAATCTCCTATTGAACAACGTAACGTGTGATAAGTAGCCTATATCATTTGTATTATGTTTCAATACTAGCCAAATTACATTTTTGAATGGTCATGGAAATCTTGTATTTCATTTGTAAGTTAATTTAAATTCAACCAAGGCTCTGATCATTCATCTGGAGGTATCGAGCATTCATCCATTGACGTAATGCATTGAGTGAGGGATGATTAGCACCTGGGTACCATTTGGGTACCAACGCTAATTGCCGTGGGCTGTTGGAGGATTAAGTCGGAAAACAGGGTAAAAAGAAACAGGTAAATATTCTCTTACAGGAAACTGAATAACAACTTGTCAGTAATTTCTGCAGTTGCCATATCAACAGATAGGGAAATGGCAATATACAGCTCTGGAAAAAATTAAGAGACCACTGCACCTTTTTCTTTCCTTACCAATAAAGTTGAAAAGGAAAGTTTTGAGTGAGGAAGCGTTCAATTTGCAGTGGTCCCTTCTGTTCCTCACTCAAAACCTTCCTTTTCGACTTTTTTGGAAAGGAAAGAAAAATGGGCAGTGTTCACTTCTTTTTATCTGGAGCTGTATGTGTCTTGATACACCTTCAGATTTTGAAAGAAAACATCCCAAGGGAGTTTCCTGTTCTGTTTAGTTGATTAGGTTTATTCATGCCACCTGTGTTTCCACTCAACAGTTTTGTGTTAGTGAATCAGTATGTGTATTTAGTTCAGTCCTTTTCTCCCAGTCTTTGTTGGTTATTGTTTCATTAGACACTATAGACTTATGTGTCTTATTGTATCATGGCTTGAGTTTACCTAGGAAGCCTATGGGTTTTTGTCTGCCCGGCTTGTCTTTAGTTTGTTGAAGTAAAGGTTATACTCGCCTGTCGTGCCTGTGCCTAATTACTACCCCTTCACTAGACATAACAGAATATCCGGGGTAGCAGGATGTATGGAGCTGCAGCAGGAGTGGCTAAGTGAGGCAAATTACAAGGCAGTGGAGAACTTGTGGGAATACGATGGTGTGTCCTTCTCGTGTTTGGCTTTCGTCTGCCAAATGGAAGTGTTTTTTGCGGGGAATAATTAGTCTGACGACACTAAGATAAACGTCACCATCCACTTGCTGACAGGCTGGGTCAGGAAATGGGCTTTGGAATTACTTTGTGAGGAAAATAATGATAGCACATTTCGCACCACCATTTGTGCCGTTTGTGACCCAACCCCCCGCCCGGTGCTCCAAGCCCTGCTGCACAGCCGGCCACCACTATAAGCCCTGCTCTGTGGCCGCCTGCCGCTCCAAGCCCAGTTCTTTGGCCTGCCACCATCCAGAGTCCACCCCAAACAGTTTTTCAGGGGGGGCCATGGGTCCCCTTTGAGGGAACCTGAGTTGCTGGCGTTGGAGGGGTTTGGCAAGGGGCCCCTGCTGCCACCCCCAGAGCGGTGGGACAATGAGCTTCTGCCCCCACCACCTCTAGAGTGGCTTGATGAGGGGTCTCTGCTGTCACCCCAAGAGGGGTGGTCCCACCATTCTGCCTTTAGGGGTGGAGACTTTCCTTGCTCCGACGCCCCGTCCTGCCTTGGGGGCAGAGTCTCCCCCTGAAGCTAGCAAGCTCAACGCCATCATAGTTGATGGACACATCCTGCTAAGGTAAGTAATCTATTAACAAATAGAACAGCACTGTTACCTTGCATTAGCTAATTAGTTATCGTTCGTTAATGCTAACCAACGTGATACATTAATTTAAAAACAACTACATGATAGTTAGCGTTTGTTAACATTACTTGTTACTATACAGTTTAGCACCCCCCCGCTTTAGTTAACATCAGTTGGGGTCAGCTAACGTGTATTAGCAAAAGCATCGATGTTGCTAAAAAGTGTAGCTAGTAACGCCAATAAGCGTTAAATGCTAGGTAGCTAATTTGAGCTAACATTACTGTACTGTTTCTAAAAACTCTGGTAGCAGAGCGTTGTTTCCAAACAGTACAATAGGACCAAACAGCAGGGTTACGTTAGCTGATGCTAGATAACTATTATAATCTCTGTAGATAGGTTTGCTGTTTATCATGTGTTATAAAAAAAAGGAAAACAATGTCCATATATACTGAACTGTTTTCATTTTCTAAACAGATAGGAAATGTTGAACTAACCAGATACTTTGCTCCTGTTGATAAAGTTTACGTCAATTTATATGAAACCTAGCTTTAGGCTACTACAGTCTGACGTTACAGACATTTTCCGTATTGCCAAAACAAGAACATGGGTGCTGCATGTACAGTACCTCATGAGGAGAGGCAGAAGATGCTGCATAACAATAAAAGGACTAAGATGTGCATTTGGCTGGTGGCCTTGGACTTGAAGACAAGAAATGCTGAGTTAGTGTCTAACTATGATGTGAGTTATACTTAAACACTCTATTTGCCATATTGCACATTTAGTATTGCCATTTGTACTGCATTTGCCTTCATTGCATATCTACACACTCCACTGGTATTGTACATATACGTAATACTTGTTAATACTTGTAAATTTTCTGCCCTACTTTATTTGTACTTTTGGTTAGATGCTAACTGCATTTCGTTGTACTGTATTTTTACTGTTCAATGAGAATAGAGTTTAATCTAATCTAAGTTAGTAGATAGCATTGCAAGTCAATAGTCTATATACAGCGGTGGAACAATCTCTATGCACAAAGTGGGCAGCACGCTCTCATGGGACCCACACACCCATCAAGCATGTATCATCGGAAACACATAAAGCACCTGTTAAGCAGACAAATAGGGCTAGATTCATAGATAAAATATACACATTGCGGTCTACAACTACTAAACAGGCACAGCGTAGGCAACAGTTTAAGCAGAATACAAAACATGCACTAATCTGCCCTACATGCTGACAGGTGATGAGCAAGAGGGCCTGTAACATTCTGACTTATATCCTCTTAGACCTATTAATAAAAACCAACAAATGTTTCACTCACCAGGTTGTCTCTGCCCAGCCCAGCCCATTTAGTCATCTTGTAATGTAATGTTAACAATGTAAAATCCCCAAAAGGTGTTGAACGAGCTATTTACAAATAAGTCCCATTTTAAAACTTCATCTTCCTAAGATCCACATTGGCTTTGTCAATGCCAATGCCACGATCAATACAAAGCAAAGTTAGGTTGGATAGTCTGGCCTCATCCATGCATGCCCGTAAATGGCTCTTGATTAGTTTCAGATGGCTGAAATTTTGCTCTGCACTGGCACTGCTGATGGGGATGGTTTTGTAAATTCTATGTAGAACCGTTATATTTGGATATGCTCAGTGCATGTTGTTAGCAATTAGGAATGGTAGGACTGCGTCCATGAATACATTGTGCGGAAAGAGAGGAACTCTTTTCCTGCGGCTTGGAAATGTCCTCTGAGTAGAAATGTGAGAGCTCAAGGATATCAGGGAGCACCATCTGACAAATTTCACAAAGCACTCAATGCTATTGCCTCTTTCAGGTACATACAGTGGGGAGAACAAGTATTTGATACACTGCCGATTTTGCAGGTTTTCCCACTTATAAAGCATGTAGAAGTCTGTAATTTTTTTATCATAGGTACTCTTCAACTGTGAGTGACGGAATCTAAAACAAAAATCCAGAAAATCACAGTGTACGATTTTTAAGTAATTAATTTGCATTTTATTGCAAGACATAAGTATTTTATACATCAGAAAAGCAGAACTTATATTTGGTACAAAAACCTTTGTTTGCAATTACAGAGATCATACGTTTCCTGTAGTTCTTGAGCAGGTTTGCACACACTGCAGCAGGGATTTTGGCCCACTCCTCCATACAGACCTTCTCCAGACCCTTCAGGTTTCGGGGCTGTTGCTGGGCAATACAGACTTTCAGCTCCCTCCAAAGATTTTCTATTGGTTCAGGTCTGGAGACTGGCTAGGCCACTCCAGGACCTTGAGATGCTTCTTACGGAGCCACTCCTTAGTTGCCCTGGCTGTGTGTTTCAGGTCGTTGTCATGCTGGAAGACCCAGCCACGACCCATCTTCAATACTCTTACTGAGGGAAGGAGGTTGTTGGCCAAGATCTCGCGATACATGGCCCCATCCATCCTCCCCTCAATACGGTGCAGTCGTCCTGTCCCCTTTGCAGAAAAGCATCCCCAAAGAATTATGTTTTCACCTCCATGCTTCACGGTTGGGATGGTGTTCTTGGGGTTGTACTCATCCTTCTTTCTCCAGTGGAGTTTAGACCAAAAAGCTCTATTTTTGTCTCATCAGACCACATGACCTTCTCCCATTCCTCCTCCAGATCATCCAGATGGTCATTGGCAAACTTCAGATGGGCCTGGACATGCGCTGGCTTGGGCAGGGGGACCTTGCGTGCGCTGCAGGATTTTAATCCATAACAGCATAGTGTGTTACTAATGGTTTTCTTTGAGATTGTGGTCCCAGCGCTCTTCAGGTCATTGACCAGGTCCTGCCGTGTAGTTCTGGGCTGATCCCTCACCTTCCTCATGATCATTGATGCCCCACAAGGTGAGATCTTGCATGGAGCCTCAGAACAAGGGAGATTGACAGTCATCTTGAACTTCTTCCATTTTTTTATAATTGCACCAACAGTTGTTGCCTTCTCACCAAGCTGCTTGCCTATTGTCCTGTAGTCCATCCCAGCCTTGTGCAGGTCTACAATTTTATCCCCTGAGGTCGTTACACAGCTCTCTGGTCTTGGCGATTGTGGAGAGGTTGGAGTCTGTTTGATTGAGTGTTTGGACAGGTGTCTTTTATACAGGTAACGAGTTCAAACAGGTGCAGTTAATACAGGTAATGAGTGGACAACAGGAGGGCTTCTTAAAGAAAAACAAACAGGTCTGTGAGAGCCGGAATTCTTACTGGTTGGTAGGTGATCAAATACATTTATGGAATAAAAAGCAAATTAATTACAAAAAAATCATACAATGTGATTTTCTGGATCTGAAAATTACAGACCTCTACATGCTTTATAAGTAGGAAAACCTGCAAAATCGGCAGTGTATCAAATACTTGTTCTCCCCACTGTAGATAACTGGCTTTCTTTTTGGGACTCTCCCAGAAATAGGGCCAAGCCTTATCTGCTGAAGAGCGAAGGACTCCATCCTAACCTTATCTTTTATCTAAGAACAGGAGTCTCACTCCTTTAGCCTCACCATGAGAAAGGAAGCAGGTCGTAAGCATAGTAGTTAGCATAGTTTTGCCTATTGAGTCTTTGACTTATTTCAGGCTGAGAAAAGTAAAACAAGGTAGTGCTAACAATAGCAACCTTATTAAGATATAGCCTTCCTCCACCTCGGTAATGTATAAAATGACAGTACTGCTTCACATCTTAAAATGGGACTCCTTAATGTTAGATCCCATACTTCAAAGGCAATTGCAGCAAATTAAATAATCACTGTTCACAAAATGGATGTTAGTATGAAACCTAGCTAAAGCCTGAGGAATTTACCCTAAATGAGGCCTCTCCTCCTGGCTACACTAGTGATCAAATCCCCCGCGCACCCCAAAAAGCAGTGCTAGCAGCCGGAAAAATGGTTGGTGGTGGCTAATAGGCCTGCGACGGAGCAATGTAAATGATCTTCCCCGGAGGGAGGCATGATCACAGGAGGCACAGAGACAGTGTAAGCTACTGTAAATCATCCTTTGATCATCCTTTTACTCTGCTAATCAAACTCATAGAATAATACACTGCAGTATTTACTTGAAGGGAGACTACATATCCTTGAATCAATCTATCTATCTATCAATTTTATTTCTACGAATAGGCTGTAGCCTATGTGTTATTCATTCTTTTGAAATGTATTAAACTGTTCGATATAGTTTGACGTATGACGACCCAGTAGATGAACTGATTCTCTGGCTGGATGGTGATGCTGCGGAGGAGAATGTGTATGCTGATAGGGATAATTTGTATGCTAATGACATGTAACTGCGTTCTTCTCTGGCAAATACCAGGGATCTGAAAGGCCTGGTGGTTCTAATGTTTAGCACATCACTGGTTTTCATTCTTTTGAACTTTTACTCATGAAAGTTAACCAGGCTGATAAATCTTTTTTTATACTATTTACATGCCACCTAGGTCATACACAATATTCCTCAGTGAGTTTCCAGAATTATTTTCTACCCTTGTAGTCATGGCAGATAGTATTCATTTTTGTCAATTTCAATATTCGTACAGAGAAGTCCAATAACCCTCTTGAAAAAGACTCTGAAGCCATAATTGACTCAATGGATTTTGTCTCATGTCTCAGGTCCAATGCACTGCCACAATCATACCTTAGACGTAGTCTTGTAATGAGAAATAGATGTTGTGGATCTAATAATATTTCCCCATAATCCTGGAATATCGGACCACTGTCTTATTACATTTAATGTTACAACAAGAAACCCACTTGAATAGATGTGCAAACAATCTAATTGAGTATCTAAACTCAAAACTGCAACATTATTAGATATGGTTGCACCACTAAAAACAATAAAAATATGCAACAAGAAACTCGCTCCCTAGACAATACTAGAGCACTCAAGCCTCCACAAAATTAGAGCGAAGGTGGCACTCCCCCAAGTTGGAAGCAATTAGACTAGTCTGGATAGACAGTACAGTACAATTCCAAAGATAACTCATATCTGCTCGATCCGCTTATTTCTCCAACCTGATTGAGGTGGGCAAAAACATTCCAAAATGTCTCTTTGATACAGTTGCAAAGTTAATTAAAGAGCATTGTTCAATAAGTGATGTGAATCTTCACTTCAGAAGTAATGAAGCTTCTTCTATTTTGGCAGATCTCACAGTGAACATTGACGGTTGTATGGTCGTATCCCAATAAACTGAGAAGCCTTGGCATTACCCTCGACCCTGATCTCTCTTTTGATGAAAATTTCAAATTTATCTCAAAAGCTGCTTTTTTCCATCTTTGGAATATTGAAAAAAATCTGAAATGTTTTATCATACTTTTTATTATTTATTTATAGATTTCCATTACCTTGTTACACAGGTCTTTTGACAGTTATTTTCTGCTCCCCATGGATCAGTATCTAGCCTGCTTAGTGCATCCACGTGAGAGCTAACAATCTCATTGACTATTTACACAGACACCAATTGCAATAAAAAAAGTGACAGGTATGGAAAATTCACCTTTAATTGCCATTTTCCCCAGTGTTTGTCACCTTTTTATAGGATCAGTCATATTTTCAAATCAATGCCAACATTTTTAAATGTTTGCCAGGGTATGTAAACTTATGAGCACAACTGTACCTATGTAACCCAAGATCGCAAGTTGTAGGCCATCTAATTGTACCTATAATTTCTAAACAAACAGCCGGAAGCAAGGGTTTCTCCTATAGAATACCACTACTGTGGAATGATCTGTTAGTTAAGGATAGAAATGCAGACTCAGTACAAACTTTCAAGTGTCTACTAAAGACTCTTCTCTTCAGCATGGTCTATGAAGGGGTGTTAAGGTGAATGGAAAGGCTTGATACTGTCCACCCTTGTTGTCTTGCCATGTGGGCTCTTATTGCCACTGGGATGGCCTCTCTCCAATGCCATTTGAGGACGGAGTAAATGGCTTACTGTGGTCTCTCCGTTGCACCCCTAGAGTGCATTCTGTTGGCAATACTCTGCCGCCATTCAGGGTACTTGCGGTTGGTTGGTGTCCTTTCGGTGGATGTTTGGCAATGTGGGTGGATTGACTTCCAGCCTGTTGGGCCCTGTCTGGGGCCTCCCCTGGATGGCACCACAGTGTCACTGAACCCCCCTGTGTCAGCCCCGATGTTTAACACTGCTATATTATTGTGCCAGGGGAATAGGGTCAGTTGTCCTTCTCCATTGTAAATCCTTGTAAATCTAAAGAATGCGCACTCTAAATATTCCTTGTCTCTTGCTTCATTTAAGCTTCGGAGGACATGAAGTCCAGGCCAACACCTTCGGAGTACCAGGCTTAAAAGACTCATTGCTGTCCCTGTCCAAAGCCCTCCTTGTGTTGCAGATCAAGATAATACTTAATGATTCCAGCTGCCTCTCTGCTGACCACAATGCCCCCCACCCATCCCAAATTGTCCAAGTCCTTGTCCATCTGGTCATGCTTCATTGACTCTGGACAAAACCCACGTGTTTATTAATTATTACAATTTTTACTCTCAGCACAGCCAGAAGAGGACAGGTCATCCCTCCAAGCCCGGTTCCTCTCTCGACTTCTTCCTAACTGTCGGCCCCTTTCAGGGAGTTAAACCTAACCACTGTGCATCAACAATGTTGTTGCTTGCTCCTTGGGGTTTCAGGCTGGGTGTTTTGTAAAAGCACTTTGTGACAACTGCTGATGTAAAAAGGGCTTTGTAAATAAATTTTACTGATTGATGAGATGGTGTGTATATGGTAAGGAAAAAGAGCGAGAGCAAGGAACATGTGAACATGCTAGGAGTGTGTTTTTTCCAGATCTGATATTTAGCCTGAAGATATACAGTACATTTTACATTCATATTTTAGTCATGTAGCAGACGCTATTCTCCAGAGCAACTTACAATAAGGGCATTCCTCCTAAGGTGTCTTGTAAAAATATCTGACAGTCATAATAAGTACGCTTAGTTGGCCATGTTAGTGCCAGAAAAATATATATAATAAATATACACCAATCAGCCATAACATTATGACTACCTGCCTAATATTGTGTAGGTACCCATTTTGATACCAAAACAGCCCTGACCCATCGAGGCATGGACTCCGCTAGACCTCTGAAGGTGTGCTGTAGTTTCTGGCACCAAGACATTAGCAGCAGATCCTGTAAGTCCTGTAAATTGGAGGTGGGGCCTCCATGGATTGGACCTGTTTGTCCAGCACATCCCACAGGTGCTCGATTGGATTGAGATCTGGGGAATTTGGAGGCCAAGTCAACAACTTAAACTCATTGTTGTGTTCCTCCAATCATTGCTGAAACATTTTTGTTTTGTGGCAAGGCGCATTATCCTGCTGAAAGGTGCCAATGCAAACAGGAAATACCGTTGCCATGAAAGGGTTCTCACTAGTGATTATTGATGATGTGACAGAAGACAGAAGCAGACCGATGAATTCTGAAGTGAACAGTGATATATTGTCTGCTCAGATTCAGCCAAATTCAGCTAAGTTGATTGGACGACGCTTCACTTTACGGATGGACAATGACCCAAAACATGGTGCGAAAGGAGTTTAAGGCAAAGCAGTGAAATATTCTGCAACGGCCAAGTCAATCACCTGATCTCAACCTGATCAAGCATGCATTTCACTTGTTAATTATAAAACATAAGTCAGAAAGACCCATGAACAAGCAATAACTAAAGACAGCTGCAGTAAAGGCCTGGCCAAGCATCTAATAATTTTTAGGAGGAGTTTTTAGGAGGAAACCCAGTGTTTGGTGATGTCAGTGCGTTCCAGACTTCAAGTCGTCATTGCCTGCAACGGATTCTCGACAAAGTATTAAAAATGAACATTTCATTTATTATTGTGTTAATTTTGTCCAATAACATTTGAGCCCCTGAAATAAGGGGACTGTGTGTGAAAATATCAAACGTTACATATAATATTTTTGTTAAACCCCTAGAAATAATGCTGAAAGTCTGCACTTCAATTGCATCTCTGTTGTGGTGTATAAAGCCAAGATTATGAAAATTGTGTCAGTTTCCAAATATTTCCGGACCTAATTGTACATACCTTTATTCTCGGTGGGTGAGGGGGTACACAAGTTAATTAATCCTTCAGACCCCAATTTAATTCTAGAATGCTGCAGTAGATAACTGAGAATTCTCAATATAATATGAAACAATCTGATATAGCAAAAACTAAGAACAAATAAAAATTACAAATTAACTTTGTTTTAACGAGCACATCATCTTTAATTTTACACCACATCCATGTTACTTCAAAAAAAAATCCCATTTTGCAGGCCCTTGAAATAAAAAATCTAACTCTCACTCTTCCTACTCCTCTCCCTCTGGGAGCGCAGCATCAATTTTCAACTACACATTTCTCTAATAGCCTGATAGACTAACCATATAGTAAACTTCCGCAAGCAGTTGTGGTTGTTTCTATATTACAGGATCGGTAGAAACAAGAACAAACTTCTAAGTTTGCATAAGAAAACACAGCGACTCTTTATGGCTGAGATTGAGCATGCAATCATTTGAGGTAGGCACAACTAACATGATCATAAAGTAAGCATAAGGCACACACATCTCAAGACATTGAAAGTCTGTGTCGGCAGATGCAGGACACCATGATCAAGTGACGACATCATCAGCAAAGCACAACAAGTGAAAACACATTTGCGGCCAGACAACTTTTCTATAGTCTGACATTTGAACTGAACCGGACAATTAGCTGTTTAGTTAGCTATTGCAATTTGCATATATGAATTAAATCAAAAGAAACACGATAAAACTAGTTAGCCAACTACACAGTTAAATACTGCAACGTTTTCAATTACAAGACTGAGCAAGCAACCATTCAAGCTTCAAAGCTGATGAGCTCGTCTATCAAGTTATCACGACAGGGTTACTATTGCCATCTAAAAGATATTACCAACATTTAACACCATCAAATATAGTCAACAGCAAACAGAGTGTGGGAAACAAGTATTTGATACACTTGCTAATGCTAATTAATTACTTAAAAATCATTCAATGTGATTTTCTGGATTTTTGTTTTTGATTCCGTCACTCACAGTTGAAGAGTACATATAATATAAAGTACCGACTTCTACATGCTTTGTAAGTGGGAAAACCTGCAAAATCGGCAGTGTATCAAATACTTGTTCTTCCCACTGTAATAATAAAGGAACTAGGACATGCAATTGGATGGTGGCCCTGGACCTGAAGACAGTAATTGCTGAGTAAGCGCATAAGTATGATGTGAGTTAGTATTCGTGATGAAGTCGAGTCAAAAGTCTGTATGGTTAGCTAATCCTAACCATGAAATCTTAAGGTTTAGCATGAAATCCCAAGACACAGTATTCTATTGCCTCAGTCAAAAGACAGTATTCATTTTAGGAATATATTTTCAATTGAGACCCATTAATTTCGTCAATGTTTTCTATGCAATTCTGAATTCATGAAAAGTACTTCAAATGCTATTTCTATAGTATCAAATGACCAATCTTAAGTGTAATGTTTGAAGTATTTTATGCATTGCTTAGTTTGTATCCAAAGCTGTAAAAAGTATTTTATTGTCATTAGTAAAGCATATACTGGAGGTGATTTTCCATTTTGATTGGCTTGTTTTGCTTACTGATTGATAACAAAGCTTGTGGGTCTTATAGCAAAACACCAAAGAAATTGATTTTAACAAGGACATCCGCCACTGATGACTGGATGGTTTTGGCTAATGACAAAAATTTAAGATGGCTATTGTGTTCTTCTGTCTGTCCCCTTTTGATCAATGAATGCCACATGTTAAATAAAATCACACTAATGATTTTATCACTAGTGTTCAACTTATTCTCATTCACTGCACTCTTCTCAAATGTACATGTTATACACTCATCTCTCATTCTCTTCTTCCATGTACTACACCCCATGGTCAAATGGACAATTTAAGAAAAAACTAAAAATAGAAATAATCCAGTATTTCATATGAAGAATATAATCCAGTATTTCATATGAAAAATATAATCCAGTATTTCAAATGAAAAATATAATCTAGCATCTCGTTAACTTGGTTGAATAATTTTTAATATACTAAATATTCTCATTTGACTGTCAATATTGCATGCTGACCAATCACACCGCATCCTGCCATGCAATCATACAGTTGTGCTCATAAGTTTGCATACACTTGCAGAAATTGTGACATTTTGAAAATGACTGATCATGCAAAATAAATTGTATTTACAGATAGTGATCATACGAAGCCATTTATTATCACATAGTTGCTTGGATCCCTTTTAAATGATAACAGAAATCACCCAAATGGCCCTGAGCAAAAGTTGACATACCCTTGAATGTTTGGCCTTGTTACAGAGACACACAAGGTGACACAGACAGTTGAAAATGACAATTGAAGGTGAATTTCCCACACCTGTGGCTATTTAAATTGCAATTAGTGTCTGTGTATAAATAGTCAATGGGTTTGTTAACTCTCACGTGGATGCACTCAGCAAGCTAGATACTGAGCCATGGGGAGCAGAAAATAACTGTAAAAAATACCTGCATAACAAGGTAATGGAACTTTATAAAGCTGGAAAACAATATAAAAAGATATCCAAAGCCTTGCAAATTTCAGTCAGTACTGTTCAATCACTTATTAAGAAGTGGAAAATTCAGGGAACTCTTGATACCAAGCCAAGGTCAGGTAGACCAAGAAAGATTTCAGCCAAAACTGGCAGAAGAATTGTTCAGTATACAAAGAAAAACCCACAGGTAACCTCAGGAGAAATGCTCTGGAAAAAGACGGTGTGGTTCTTTCAAGGAGCACAATACGATGATAATTGAACAAAAATGGGCTGCATGGTCGAGTTGCCTTGCCACAAAAAAGCCTGGTTATAATATGCCCGACAACCCCTTGAAACAGCTTCTGGCACACTGTTATTTGGAGTGATAAGACCAACATAGAGCTTTATGGTCACAACCATAAGCGCTATGTTTGGAGAGGGGTCAACAAGGCCTATAGTGAACAGAATAACATCCTCACTGTAAAGCATGGTGGTGGTTCACTGATGTTTTAGGGGCACAAGGAATCTTGTGAAAATTTATGGAAAGATTAAGCATGTTATCAGAAAATACTGGCAGACAATTTGCATTCTTCTGCACGAAAGCTGTGCATGGGACGCTCTTGGACTTTCCAGCACAACAATGACCCTAAGCACCAGGCCAAGTTGACCCTCCAGTAGAAAAAGGTGAAGGTAATGGAGTGGCCATCACAGTCTCCTGACCTTAATATAATCAAGCCACTCTGGGGAGATCTCAAACATGCGGTTCGTGTAAGATGACCAAAGACTTTGCATTAACTGGAGGCATTTTAAGTAGAATGGGCATCTATACCACCTACAAAGATCTGTGGCCTCATAGACAACTTTTACAAATGACTACACACTATCATTGATGCTAAAGGGGGCAATTCACTGTATTTAGAATAGTATGCAGACACTGGCATCAGTTCATTTTTTTTCTTTGTTGCCATGTTTTGTTTTATGATTGTGCCATTCTGTTATGACCTACAGTTGAATGTGAATCTCATAAGAAATATGACGTGTTTTGCCTGCTCAATCATGTTTCCTTTACAAACGGTACATTTATTATCAATTCTCCAAGGGTATGCTAACTTTTGAGCACAACCGTATGTACATTAGTTCGGGAAATGTGTGACGAACTGGATCACCATGCATAACTGAACCACGGAATCCATCATGGGTCCCAATGGGAAATATGTTCCATGAGAGAAGATGGACTCATGTATTTGTTTTCAAGGGTAAATTAAAAGGGGAGAGACGAAGTGAGCTTGTAAATGGGTCTAGGCTAATTAGCGCTGCCATGTTATTATTGAACAGCTTAAACCCTAAAAAACAAACACTTAATACAATTCCATCAGATAGACAGATTCCACTAGGCAAAGTATCAACTGCTAACTCACACGATTAATATGTGTATATCAGGCAAGAATCAATGGAGGCTGAACAACCTACTACAAAAGTCTGAATATATGATATGTGGCCCATCAATAATTAAATTGACACCAGAGCCACTGTCAATCCACTAGTGATGGGACATGAGAAGCCGACGCTTCGAGGCTTACTTTGAAATTTCAACCTGATCTGCACCAATTGAAAAGGCTTGCATCCGAGCAGCAATATCACATCATTGATGATGATTGATGAAGCTTCAGATCTCACACAACCATCTGATAGGATACATATGAAACTTAGTCTACAGCCTAATTTTCAAGTCTTGAACTAATGAAATTCACATATTAACCAGTGAATGTCAAAACTTTTCTTCTACACATCATTAATTACCAATAACAGGCGGGTATCCAGTATACCGTAGACTACTGTTACAATTGTTTTACAATTTTGATTGGGACATCAGCTGGCCAATAGCTCAACATGTAGAGCTGTGGATGGATATGTAATTGGTTAAGAATGCCCAGTTTGAGTACCAATGATTGCTTTTTTCATACACTGCTCAAAATCATACATTGTGTCTTAGTGGACGGAATATATTAAAGAACAAAATCTTTACGGTACATTGCATAATTCAATGAGAACAAAGTGAGGTCACAACGGTCAATGGGAATCAAAGTCACCAACTGATTGAGGGCTGGATTCAAACTGAAAATCAAAGTAAAAAATGTAAATCACGTGCTGTTCCAACTTCCAACTCATTATGTGAATCAGTAGTGTATATGGCCCCCCCGACAACATCTGGGCATGCTCCTGATGAGATGGTGGATCGTGTCCTGGGGGATCTCATACTAGACCTGGTTTAGGGCATCTGTGAGCTCCTGGACAGTCTGCGGCACTACTTGGCGGCTAAGGAATCACTGAGACATGACATCCCAGAGGATGTTGGGGAACGTGAGGGCCAGCCAATGGCATCAATCCCTGGCATCTGACTACATGAGGCTGGGCATTATTCTGCACCAGGAGGAACCCAGAGCCCACTGCACAAGTTCTGACGATGGGTCTGAGGACTTCATCCTGGCACCTAACAGCAGTAAGGGTATGGCTAGCATGTGGGACCCTCCAAGTGTATGCCTCCCCAGACAAACCTACTGCCAAACCTGGATGACGTTGCAGACAGCATAACGTTCACGGTGCCTCCACACTCTTTCATGTCTGTCACATGCTCACTGTGATCCTGCATTCATCAGTGAAGAGAATGGGGCACCAATGGCGGACCTGCCAATGCTGGTGTTCCAGAGGATGTCAGGCCATCATGTCACCCTCATGGAGTCTGTTTCTGACAGTTTGGTCAGAAACATGCACTCCAGTAGCCTGCTGGAGGTCATTTGTAAACCAGTAGCCCGCCGGAGCAATGCCAGAGGTTGTATGAATGCTCCATCCTGGAGGATCTGGACTACCTGTGCAACCTGAATGGGCTGCAGGTACCGCCTCATGCTACCAGTAGTGGCAAGGACAGTAGCAAAATGGAAACACTAGAGAAGAATAAACAATTAACAAGCCTGATAGCTTGGTTATGAACACAGCATAACCAATGCTGACCGACTTTTCCATCGATATCACAATTGTTGTGTTTTTGTTTTACAATATGTTCATGTTTTACATTTGGAATACAATGTTTTTCTTTTCTTCAAAAGATTTGTAAACTATGTTCGTGAACCAACTTAACTTACTGAAATCCAATATACAGCTCTGGAAAAAATTAAGAGACTACTTTTTTCTTAAATCAGCATATATTGCAACACAGGCACACGTAATTTTACTAAATGAGGTACTGATTAGTTGATTACCTGAACCAAATCTAATTTAACGAGGAAAAGTATAAAAACTACTGCTGTGGTCATCACTATCCTCTTGACCAGCTGGATGGCAAAAATTGTGCAAGTAGTACCTCAAACGAAATTTTAATTAAAAAATAACTATTCAGCATGACAAGAGTTGAAAAGAAAAGGTTTTCTGGCTTTACTGGCAGAGGGATAAATTGAGCGTCAGTTTGATTCCATCCTGAAAATCTCTAAGACATCTCTAAAATGTCTTGTTCATAAGAACAAGGTCAAGCAACAGTCATTGGGGACAACAAAGCTACAGACTGGCAGAGGGCGAATATGACTGTCCATTGACCGAGATGACCGTCAACTCATTTGAATGTCACTCAACAACCTTACGGTGACATCAAGTGACCTACAAAAAGAATGGCAAACAGCAACTGGGGTGAAGTGCAATGGCAAGGACGGTTCGAAAAAGGCTCCTAGGGGCAGGGCTGAAGTCGTGCAAAGCTATGAGAATGAGAAGCAAAGAAGATCCAGGCTGAAGTTTGCAAAAGACCATAAGGATTGGACCGTAGAGGAATGGAGTTAAGTCATCTTCTCTGACGAGTCAAATATTCAGCTTTGACCAACACCTGGTTGTCTAATGGTTAGATGGTGACCTGGAGATATTTTGAGTTCCTTACCTTCACCATCAAAGATTAATGGAAAACATCAGGTGAACCATACAAGTGCAAATGTTTAGAAAATCCTTAGAAAGTAACTTGGTATTGTCCAGCCTTACATAATTTGAAACTTGGTCTGGTTTCCTTTTATGCTTGATATAGGATTTCTGCTGCTCAACAGGGTCTGCTTTGTCATATATTTCGTTTTATAATGCGCCAAATGTTTTCAAGGCATGACAGGTCTGGACTGCAGGCAGGCCAGTTTAGCACTGAGACTTTTACTACGGAGCCATGCTGTTGAAATACGTACAGAATAAGGTTTGACATTGTCTTGTGGCAATAAGCAAGGCCTTCCTTGGAAAAAACGTCTGGCTGGCAGCATAAGCAGCTCAAAATCCTGCATACAGTGAGGGAAATAAGTATTTGATCCCCTGCTGATCTTGTACGTTTGCCCACTGACAAAGAATCAGTTTATAATTTTATTGGTAGGTTTATTTGAACAGTGAGAGACAGAATAACAACAAAAAAAATCCAGAAAAAAGCATATCAAAAATGTTATAAATTGATTTGCATTTTAATGATTGAAATAAGTATTTGACCCCTTTGCAAAACATTAATTACTATTTGTTGGCAAAACTCTTGTTGGCAGTCACAGAGGTCAGACGTTTCTTGTAGTTGGCCACCAGGTTTGCACACAACTTAGGAGGGGTTTTGTCCCACTCTTTGCGGATCTTCTCCAAGTCATTAAGGTTTCGAGGCTGACATTTGGCAACTCAAACCTTCAGCTTCCTCCACAGATTTTCTATGAGATTAAGGTCTGAAAACTGGCTAGGCCACTCCAGGACCTTAATGTGCTTCTTCTTGAGTCACTCCTTTGTTGCCTTGGCCATGTGTTTTGGGTCATTGTCATGCTGGAATACCCATCCAAGACCAATTTTCAATGCACTGGGCGAGGGAAGGAGGTTCTCACCCAAGATTTGATGGTACATGGCCCCATCCATCGTTCCTTTGATGCAGTGAAGTTGTCCTGTCCCCTTAGCAGAAAAACACTCCCAAAGCAAACATGTCAAACATGTTTCCACCTCCATGTTTGATGGTGGGGATGGTGTACTTGGGGTTATAGGCAGCATTCCTCCTCCTCCAAACACGGCGAGTTGAGTTGATGCCAAAGAGCTCGATTTTGGTCTCATCTGACCACAACATTTTACCCAGTTCTCCTCTGAATCAATCAGATGTTCATTGGCAAACTTCAGACGGGCCTGTACATGTGCTTTATTGAGCAGGGGGACATTGCGGGCTCTGCAGGATTTCAGTCCTTCACGGCATAGTGTGTTACCAATTGTTTTCTTGGTGACTATGGTCCCAGCTGCCTTGACATCATTGACAAGATCCTCCCATGTAGTTCTGGGCTGATTACTCACAGTTCTCATGATCATAGCAACTCCACGAGGTGAGATCTTGCATGGAGCCCCAGACCAAGGGAGATTGACAGTTATTTTGTATTTCTTCCATTTGCAAATAATAGCACCAGCTGTTGTCACCTTCTCACCAAGCTGCTTGGCGATGGTTTTGCAGCCCATTCCAGCCTTGTGTAGGTCTACACTCTTGTCCCTGACATCCTTGGACAGCTCTTTGGTCTTGGCCGTGGTGGAGAGTTGGGAATCTGATTGATTGCTTCTGTGGACAGGTGTCTTTCATACAGGTAACAAGCAGAGATTAGGAGCACTCCCTTTAAGAGTGTGCTCCTAATCTCAGCTCGTCACCTGTATTAAAGACACCTGGGAGACAGAAATATTTCTGATTGAGAGGGGATGAAATACTTATTTCGATCATTAAAATGCAAATCAATTTATAACATTTTGTACATGGGTTTTTCCGGATTTTTTTGTTGTTATTCTGTCTCTCACTGTAGCCTAACTGAAAACAGGCCACACGCCAACAATATATATTCTCTGGTTAAATTGTTTTCAAAGAAGCCCAATTTAGTGTCAATAATGGACAAGAAAAGACTGAAACTTGTGTGTGCTACTTGATTGACAGATCTCATCTGATAGTTTGCTCTCAAGTGTCCAATCACAGTGTTCCAAGCATAAAACATGCAGTCCAATATGGACAGCTCTATCAAATGGGTTAAGCCCTGGCGCCTTGCATTTGGACAACGCAGGATGATGCAAATGCAATGTGTATTTATATATTTATATATGTTTATGGCACATTTAGTCCTCCATACCCTAGAAAATATATAATTGACAGAATAAGGGATGCAAAATATGACTTTGCTTCAAAGAAATGTCCCATAACAGCATCAAGGTGTTCTCATGACTGATTGCGTCTTGGCAGAGGACCCATTGTCAGTGGAGAAAATATGGACTTGTTAACTCCAGCGTCTCTCCCAAAAGAACTACTGTGCATTGTAGTCTGATCTATTGCCATTAAACCTAAATGGCCACTGTTTATCATGCCTGAAGTATTGCTGTTGATATTTACATCTGGCCATCCTTTTTATTACCAGACCATGTCAATAATTTCAACAATAACATGTAATTGGTTTTGACTGCTTGCAATTTGCATCATATAAGGTCTTAATGCATTCCCAACCTTAGACAGACATACATTTTGTAGTTCAATTTATTCCATTGCCTCATTGCAGAGGTCTACTATGACAAATATTGACCTACCGAGAAGACATTAAGCACTCATGAGGCAGAGAAAGTGTTACTTAAGGAAGTACCAGTGACCCTGAAATGACACTGCCTTCATATTTTTAATGCCTGGTATTTTCTGCTTTCCTGCTGTAGTTACAGCTCACTAATGGTTCTAAGGTAGCTGAGCTAGGATAATTTCTCAGCAATTTTCATTTTGAATGTGCTTTAGGCCAGCCTGCACGCTGAAATGATACCAATGAGCGGACCTAATAGATTGAGCCACAGTGCTTTCAGTGTTTTGAACTTTACAATAATCTGATGGGGAAATAAATGTCTAGACTTAAATTCTTACTGCTTAAATGTAATTTATCCCCATGTCACATAAAAATTGCTAAATCAATACATCAGCTTTCATACTACAAGAATATCAAATTAAAAGAAAATGATTTATATTTTGGTTAAATTCTCATCTGATATCCTGAAATCCCCTTACATAAATGCTTAGTCCATTAGGTATAGCAAGTTAGAGGGAAAAACCAAATAGATAATGTGTAAAACAATTTTTGTTCCTGAGTAGTGTTATTTCATAATTGCTCATGCCTAAAAAGTATAGAAAACGGCTATTGTTCCCCAAAAACTTTGCTTTTGTGATAAGGACAGTGATATTTTGAAATGTAACTGTTTCCAATTAATTTATATGTATCCATTCACATGAAGTCAGAAATTAACAACATTTTGTATGAATCCATATTGGCATGTATTTATACTAAAGTAATACAAAAATGACTACAAAAGACTTGAGTAGTTTTTTTATACTGTAAATAATTTTTACGAATCAGCCTCCAAGTGTAGTCTCCCATAATTTTCTCGTTATACTGTCCTTGGTATCAGCATTAAAAGTCCAGTAAATCCAGGTGGAAGCTCACGCCTTGCTCCTCCAAGTATACGCTCTCTGTGTTCTTCTAGAATTTATCAAGATGAGCATCAAGGATATGGACTTTGAAATACATCCTGTAGCCCATTGTGCCATAGTTTTTCACCAGCTCCACAAAGTTTTTGGCCTTGTGATTGCCCAGGAAGCCCCAAACTACTGCGACAAAGCTGTTCCAAGCCGCTTTCTCCTTACTAGTGAGCTTCTTGGGTTGTACATTGCAGTACAGGATCTTCTTTATCTGTGGTCCGACAAAGACGCTGGCTTTGACCTTTGTCTCAGACACCTTAGGGAAGAAGTATTGAAGGCTGCCGACTCCTTATCTCTAGAGCCATCAGGCCTTTCAGACCCCAGTATCCGCTAGAGCTGAACGCCTTAAGCCGTCATTGGCATACAAATCGTCCCTATTAGCATACACATTCTCCTCTGCAGCATCACCATCCAGCCAGAGCATCAGTTCATCTACTGGTTTGTTATCAAATTATTTAGAACAGTCAAATTTTTTTGTTTAAAATGTTTAATGAATTTGAAGAATACAAGAATGTGTTTGTAATGAAGGTCTCATCATACGAAAAAAAACGATTAAGAAAAGAATACAAATAATTATTATTTCTAAGAACACAGGTATTTTCATGAGTTCATTAAACCCTACAAATGTAAAAAATGAAAATTACATCACTTAAATTATGAAAAAATAAATCCATTAGAATTTAGTTTTTATCTAATTTTGTTGATGTACAAGGAAAAATTACAGACATTATTGACCAGTTTGAGATGATCTGGCATAAATGATTTGTCTATAGGTGACATGAATAAGTTATCAAAAACCCGAGAGAAGTTATTGGAAAAAGTCCAAAACGAATAGGCTATGTGAATGACGCATCTTTGCACATCTCTTCTGGGGTTGTAGTGGATATCGTGTTGATTTCAATGTCAATGCATAGCTTTAGTGGTAAAGAATATCGGTGGTATTTTGTTTTGGGAATAATGATTTAGCCTAATACATTTGTAGAATACTAATCGTCAGTAAAATATGCAGAGAAAATTCAAAGAGAGACGATAGGATGTGTGTGTGGTTTAGTTTCTCTTTCTCTCTTAAAAAAAAAAGAGTAACTTGTACTGTTTGTTGAAATGGTTATTGGTGACCGGTAAAGAATATTGTTGGTATTTGGTTGTGTTAATAATTATTTAGCCTAAAATATTTGTAGAAAATTAATCAGTAAAATTAAAGCTGCAAGCAGCGTTTCAGGGGGCCAAGCGGGGCACAGGAAGTATCTCACTGCATTTTCATACTAAGGAAATGTTTTGCTATTTAAAAATGCCCAATGCCGGAAGTTGTCAGGATGTCCATTAGAATAAAGAGGAAATCAAAACAAAAAAGACCTTGAAACCAAAAAAATAACCAGGCAATCCTAGTTCAGCCGATTAGAAGGGATGAATATTGTTGTCGCTGGCAAATTTCAATCCCTGGTTTTCTATGTGGCAGACTGTCTTTAATCATTACGCTATTTAAAAAGCAGAATGCAGCTTTTACCTCAGTCATTAAATTTTTGCTGAAATAACATGGACAACAGAACATTTATTAACGGAACTAAAAAGTAGTCTTGCACAAAGACTGTATAGATAATAGCTATACAGTCTACTTATAATGAAAACAATGACTCCAATCACACCATGGCTGATTCGTCTCTTTGGAAAACAATAACAGTATATAAGGGTCACGTAAAACAATTATTCTCCTAAATATGATATATATTGTTGTGTGAAGGCTGAAAAGTACCGAATGGATATACATTTCCGAAATACAAAATTTGGAACATCTCAGAGGGGAATCAAACCATGGTCAGAATATTGAAGAACAGGAATGTCCCAACTACAGCACAGGGGCTACTGGTGGTCCCTACAGCTCTCTATCCTCTCCAAATGTAAATCTGACCCCAGACATTACAATTTTGCTGAGATAAAGTGGGCAACACAACGTTTGTTAATGGAACTAAAGTGTACTGTTTTACAAAGATTGCTATAGATGGCGATCTAATAGCTATACAGCCTACTTATAACGAAACCAATGACTACAATCACTCCATGGATGGTTCCTTTCTTTGGAATACAATAACAGTATAAACGGGTCAAGTAATACCATTCTTCTCTCAAATATATGAAAATCATGGTATTTCAGATATGTATTGTTGTGTGAAGCCTGAAAAGCACCTAGTGGATAAACAATAATGAGATATAGGATTTGGAATGTCTGAGAAGGGAAATGAACTGGGGTCACAATATTGAAGGACCAGGATGTTCCCACTACACCACAGGGCCTGCTGGCAGTCCAAATAGTCTTAATGGGTTGTGATCTATAATACCCCAAATAGCTTACATAGGGGCATATTTTGAAAATCCACCAGAATATAATCGTAAACTGTTTTGCTTTAGGCATACTATAACACAGCTTACTGAAGGTTGCAGCCAGCTCAGATTTTGTCTATTCTGAACAAATCTTAATATGTAATTTGTTTTGTCTGCAGCGAGGCTGGAACAGTGGTCGGCTGCATGGCAGCCAGTGTCTCTAACCACTACGCTTTTTAACAAGGGATAGCATATCACTCCCTCACTTACTCAGTAAGAGACATTCGCTCTTCTTGGCCAGCTTCACTTATGCGGTCTGGCAAAAACCATGTGTGTATAGAGTGGAGAATGTGTGTATCTGTTACGTGTAGAGATATAGGAGATTGTGCTTGTGGGGGAGGAGTCTGGTTTCTTGGATGAAAAATGGAATGTCTGTTTGCTGAGTGACAGGAGAATGTGGGTCATTTTATGTGGAGATATAAGAGTGTGTGTAAAGAGAGACAGGAGAAAGTGTATTTGGAAGGAGGGAGTAGAGGGTAGGGTAGGAATATGTGTGTGGAGCAAAGAATGAGTCTTGGTGAGGAGTGGGGGGAGGAGAGTGTGGATTGTGTATGTGATTGTGTGGAGTGCATATATTAGCCACCCTGCGTGAGCCACCCTGCGTGAGCCACACAGCTGAGTGACAGCTAAAATCTTCTTCCTCGAATGTCACATGCACACGAAGTGGCCAAAATGATATGTCACCCTAGCTCAATTCCTAATACCATTGACTTTGAATGGGAAAGGTTTTAGCCTGTTAAGCTGAAGAATGTTTGGCTCAGTTACCTCATTTAGTGATTAACATCTCCAGAAAGTTATGTCTCTGACATATTTGGCAGATTTTTGATGAATTTCGTAAAATCTGTGAGGTTTGTAGCACCACCATGAGAGCTAGCTGTTCATACCTTTCAGGGTTCATTCCTGGCCTTGGTGTTTATCTGTAAAACAAGTAGCATCTTTCTTGGATAATCCTTTTAGGATTTATAGCCTTATATAAGATTTGCCACAACTATGTCAAATTCAATTGCGCATTGCGGCCACATTGTTTGAGTTATCAACTTTTTTACAGACTTGTAGAGATAATGGTCCACAGATCCTTCACAGCAAACAGCATGCCAATCTATTCAACAGTCTCTGAGATGTCATTTAAGATGTCAAAATAACACAAAACACTGGTGAGGTTTATAGCGTACCCATAATGTAATTCTATACTTGACTTCTGCTGTCCATTTGTGTCAGAGATGTTAATGGGCATTATTCGTGTGGTAGCTGTCAGATATTCCCATGTAGATGTATGGCCTTATATAGTCATAGACCCACCCACATCAATTTCAGGCGCTGATTTCAGCCATATTGTTTGAGATATCAACTTCCCTTCTATAACTTGAAAAGATAATGGTTCAAAGGTCCATCACACCCAATAGCATGCAAATCTGTTCAGCAGTCTCAGAGGAGATGTCGTTAATGAGGTTTTATCAACGGCAAAATCGTGAGAAATATCAGTGATGTTTATAGCGCCCCCAAGCAGTATCTTTGTATGGGAGTTTTCCTGTCCATTAATAGCAGACACATTTATGAGTATGTTTAGTTTCGTAGCTGTTTGATGTTCCATTTGGAAATAATGGACGTCTACATTCAGACCTGCCCAGCTCAATTTCATTCGCTGATTTCAGCCATATTGTTTGAGATATCAACTTTCCTTACATAACAATTTAAAGATAATGGTTCAAAGGTCCTTCACACCAAACAGCATGCAAATCTGTTCAGCAGTCTCGGAGGAGATGTTGTTAATGCGTATTTCACCAAATTCAAAATGGAGGCCATATTGTTTAAGATATTGACTTTTCTTATATTACTTTTAAAGACAATGGTCCAGTGGTCCTTTAGACCAATTGTCAACCAAATCTGTTTTGTGGTTTCGGAGATGTCGTTTAAGTGTCTTTTTATTAACGGCAAAATCGTGAGAAACATCGGTGATGTTTATAACGCCCCCAAGAGGTATTTCTATATGGGACTTTTTCTGTGCATTCCTGATAGACACATGTACGAGTATGTTTCATTTCATAGCTGCTTGATGTTCCATTTGGGATTAATGCACGTCTAAAGTCATAGACCCGCCCAGCTCAATTTCATTCGATGATTTCGGCGAATGAACAAGTATACATTTTGGTCATTTACTAGACGCTCTTATCTAGAGCGACTTACAATAAGTACAGGTAAATGTTCCTGGAATAAATAAGGGGGCAGTGCCTTGCCCTAGGACACAACAACATTTGGCTCAATTGGGAATTAAACAGAACTTTACAAATTACAAATGTCACTTAACTATAGAGACACTTGAACACACACACACACACACGGACAGGCTCCACACCCAAAGACACGCACAAAACACTCTGCATAAATCCAGGTTTGCGTGGCATCTATAAAGCAAATAATATTGTTAGTCAATTTGAAATAAATGGAAACCTTTATTTTAGCCATGGAATTGATCTGAAATCTAACAGGACAATAAAAGTTATATACTGCGGGCCAAAAGTTTGAAATAATTAACAAATGTTGCTGTTTTGAAAGAAAATTTTTACTTTTTATACCAAAGTGGTATTCAACTGATCAAAGTATAGTCGGGACATTAATGATGTCAAAAACATTACTATTTAAGTCTCTTTGATTAAATCTACACAGGCCTCATTTCCAACAACCATTACTCCAACACCTAATCCGTGAGTGATCATGCCAAATTGCTAATGTGGTACTAGAACATCACTTAATTATATCAAACAGCTAAAAGCTATTTTCTTTGAAATATTAAGCTTTATATGGTATTTGTTTGTGTGTTGCCACAGTCTGCAGTAGACTGGTATGTGTTGAGGTCAATATTAGGTCAAAAGGAGCAAAAAAGAAACAGCTCACTGTAGAAACCAGCCAGTCAATCAATGTTGTGAGGAATGAAAGATATGGAAGGAGCAAATGTACAACTAAACAAAATAATAAGTACATCAGAATATCTAATTTCAGAAATAGATGCCTCACATCCTCAGCTTCATTTAATTCCTTTCTGCTGTTTGTAACCTAATACCTACCTTAATACATGCCAGTGCATTACATACTGTGACAACACAATAACACAGAAAACGTTAAGTTGAATTTAAATAAATCAAATAATTTTCAGCTGGGTTTAATATAATGAAAAAAAAAATTCTAATACCAAACAAACATTTTTGAATTATTTAAGGATGAGGTTTTGTAAAATGTAAGAATTCACCTAGCAAATGTACACACTGAAAAAGGAAAACACTATGGCAAAGATAATGTAAAAAAAATATTTTAAAACTAGCCAAGCAACTTTGACATTGAAGTTAATAAAATACAGGATTGGAACTTTAGTTTTTTTAAGTGAGGGTGAAACATTTTTGTAAAGCTCCTGAATTCTAAAATTGTACACAACTGAATATCCTGCTGAGACATGGTGCACCAAATCATGTAGGCTGAATTACCATGACAGTGAAACATGTAGAACGTCATTACAGCTTGACAGAATGTTTTAATATTAAATAATTTGGTAGATTCAGACCCTCTTAAAACTCTCCTAATATCGGTCGTCAATCTCTTAGATTATTACATCTTTACTGATGCTAGATGAGTGATCTATAGCCGGTCTTAAAACAGCTTTTTCGCTGTCTATAGCATAGTTCTCCAGCACAGCACTAATCAACTAGCTAGCGAATTTCATGTAGCTCAATTAGTAAATTAGCTAGCTACAAAAACGCATACAAAATAGTTGTAAGATATTTGGTCGTTATCTGCAATCAGTCTTGTTTGAAACAGGAACTAGCTTGATATATCAATGAGAGAGCGGGCAATGCATGTTTTACCTGCTTATGCACAACATTGTGAGAAATTAGGTTGCTAACTAGCTCAATCAAACTCACCTTACTACTGTTGAAGTCTAACACTTCCCCGAGTTGGTTTGTTGGAAAGGAGAATAAAACACAAGGAGTCAGGTCAATTACCGTACCGCATATTCCGTTTATTACAAAAGCTTTTGGAGACAAGTGTCGCCGCACAATGTCTAAGGATCAACAGTCAAAACATAATTTTATACTTCAACTACGCCCAAAAGATAGAGGCGTTAAGTTCACAAAGCAAGTGTGCCATTTGCCCAATCCCAGTTCTATTCCTCATAAGGATAACTGCAAGTATCCCCTTGCCCCCCTTGTGGTTTCTGTGTTGTCTGTCCGACTATGTGTGTGTGTCTCTAACCTGTGTCCTGTTTCTCAAAAGACAGACATACTAAATCTTTCTCTCCCCGGCAACCGCTTGAACAGGGTTTCCTATTCTCCTACTTGCACCTTCAGTTTCAACACAGTTACAAACACTTAATATTTTGTTTCATTTCTTACAACAGTTCACTAACTTAAACAATCAATACATCTACACTACGCACTATAATGCTTCGCTTCAGGAAAACTCACGCGCAAGCAGCTTCTGTTGCAAAGAAGTCTAGCTGCACATACCAGTACCAGAATCGATTATGAGGCGAGATGTCAGAGTTTGATACACTCTGTCTCTGAGTATTTTCTTGTTGCCTTGGCCTGCCTGCCACTCTGAAATTAATGCCAGGTGCTGAAGCACGTCGTCCTAATTTGGAAGAGGCGGACAATAATGCAATTTCGAAATGTGGAGGGGACAAGTCCCTAGTGAAATATCCGCCTTTGTAAGATACCATTTTCAAAAATGTGGCTTTCCAATAGCTTGTTTAACAGTTTCCATTTCCAGTATACAGGCTACATTAGATCACTTTTAACAGGAAATGTTGCAACAATTAGGCCGTTTCCAAAACATACAACAACAATTGACCAAATAGGCTAATATTCCCATTACAATACCTAGCTTCTTTTGAAACCTACCCACAAATCCAACAGGCCTACTTACAATTTGAATACACAGTGTTGTGTACTCTTGGAAAGCTCATAATCTTCCGAAATACTACCACCTTGTAAAAGGTGGTACCTAACGAACAATTTAAGCTGTGGATGGGATTGGACTTGACAAGGTCATTGATTATTGACAGGATGTCACATAGCAAAAAACCTGACTGGCTGCAAAAGTAAAGTCTTACCAAAGGAAATTAGAAAAAATATTTAAAAAAAAGAAAAAAAAAGAAACTGCTAAAAACATATATCTATGTGTACAATAATATATGATTTGTGTAACATTTAACAAGAAACTAACCTCACTGGACACATTCTAGACCAGACCTGGGCAAGATAAGGCCCCCGGGCCCGGATCCGGCTAGTTGAGTCATTCTATACGGCCCGCGATACATCCAAAAGGTTAAAAATAATATTAAATAAAAATACTTGACGAGCTCTGCAGATTACTTAACTGCTGCTATTTATTTTATTACAAATAAAAATTCCTGTGGCACTTCCAGTAATAAGTATAGTAGTATCATACTGTCTATTTTAAATACTTTTAAGTTGAAACAAGCTATTTGCGTTGCTATGATACGTAGCTATGGACCAGCACCACAATCCACGTGCGTAGGTTATTATTTGTTCATATACACAATTGAGCGATCTCTAAAAATGAACCTGTCTAAGAAAAGTTGATAACGAAAGCAGGGTATTTAAAAAGAATGGAGAGAAAAAAAATGTATTTGTAGATGTTGCAGGTAAAGCAACTTGCTTAATATGTAAAGCTAACGTTGCAGTTTTCAAACAGTACAACATTTTGCATGCAAATCCGTTCAGCGGTCTCGGAGGAGATGTCGTTAACGTGTTTTTCACCAAATTCTAAATGAAGGAAAATCCAAGGGGTTAATTTGAAAGATCCTAGAGACTTTTTTGGTCAGCATCAGAAGGAGTATATCTGGAACTTGGTTGCATGTCTCTACAACATTCGGTTCAAGAGATCTGAGCTTAATTTTTTCCATTTTCGACTGAGTGCTACAGAGCCACCATGAGGAGTCCCTCGGACCGTTTGGAGCGTTTTGAACCAGAGGGGACCGAGCTATGGACCTCTGAAAATGGCCCTGGAGAATAATAATAATAATATTAAAACGTACAAACATAAAAGGGTTCCACCAACTTTGTTGCAACCCTGAAACCGAGCTGCAGCACATTGGCCAAGACCATACAGCGGTTTAACAGGACAGGTTCCACTCAGAACAGGCCTCGCCATGGTCAACCAAAGAAGTTGAGTGCACATCCTCAGAGTCATATCCAGAGGTTTTCTTTGGGAAATAGACGTATGAGTGCTGCCAGCATTGCTGCAGAGGTTGAAGGGGTGGGGGGTCAGCCTGTCAGTGCTCAGACCATACGCTGCACACTGCATCAAATTGGTCTGCATGGCTGTTGTCCCTGAAGGAAGCCTCTTCTAAAGATGATGCACAAGAAAGCCCACAAACAGTTTGCTTAAGACAAGCAGACTAAGGACATGGATTACTGTAACCATGTCCTGTGGTCTGATAAGACCAAGATAAACTTATTTGGTTCAGATGGTGTCAAGCGTGTGTGGCGGCAACTAGGTGAGGAGTACAAAGACAAGTGTGTCTTGCCTACAATCAAGCATGGTGGTGGGAGGGTCATTGCCTGGGGCTGCATGAGTGCTGCCGGCACTGTGGGAGCTACAATTCATTGAGGGAACCAGGAATGCCAACATTTACTGTGACATTCTGAAGCAGAGACTGGGCCGCAGGACAGTATTCCAACATAATAACGACCCCAAACACAACTCCAAGATGACCACTGCCTTGCTAAAGAAGCTGAGAGTTAAGGTGACTGGCCAAGCATGTCACCAAACCTAAACCCCATTGAGCATCTGTGGGGCATCCTCAAACGGAAGGTGGAGGAGCGCAAGGTCTCTAACATCCACTAGCTCCGTTATGTCGTCATGGTGATGTAGAAGAGGACTCCAGTGGCAACCTGTGAAGCTCTGGTGAACTCCATGGCCAAGAGTGTTAAGGCAGTGCAAAAAGATTATGGTGGCCACACAAAGTATTGACACCTTGGGCCCAAATTGGACATTTTCACTTTGGGGTGTACTCACTTTTGTTGCCAGCAGCTTAGACATTAATGGCTGTGTGATGTGTTATTTTGTGGGAACAGCAAATTTACACTGTTATACAAGCTGTACACTCACCACTTTACATTGTAGCGGTGCCATTTCTTCAGTGTTGTCACATGAAAAGATATACTCAAGTATTTATAAAAATTTGAGTGGGGTACTCATTTTTGTGAGATACTGTATATCATATGTTTTTGTTTGTGTCCTTCATTTGAAATATCTCTATTACCAATTGGGGTTTAGGATTAACAATTTTTTGAGTTTATTTAATAATATCTTATACAAAAATAATGAACATCCCTGTATTGTCCTCAAACTTTAAAGCCGCATTGTTTATATATTTACAGTGCCTTGAAAAAATATTTAGACCACTGACCAATTCTGTCACAATTTTTTATTGTATCAAGATTTCATCCTCTTTGATATTTTATGTTAAAACACCAAAGTAATATGTAATATAATTATAAAGTAATTATAAGTTGAAATTGATTTTATGTTGGAAATATTTAGAAGATAAATTAAAAAACAAATTACAGTATGTTGCTTGCATACAATTCAACATCTGTGCTATGGAAGTTCCTATTTGACACAGATGAAATAAAGTTCTCTAACAAGGTCTCAGATATCTTACCACTGGCATCAACCTACAAATCATTAAAGTTGCAGTCATATTTTCTAGGTAAACACCCCACTGTTGATTGGTTAGGCTGTGAATCAGAAGGAAAATAAATACTAAAGAGCATTCAATGGGAGTAATAGATTAAAGGTGCACTATGCAACTTTAACACCACCTATCGGCAGTGAGTTGAATATCGGTTCTAGAACTCCATTAGGATCTGATACTATCACTACTAACTACTACTACTAAGCACACTGACCAGTCTGAAGCAGTGTCACCTCCAACAGTCGATGCTGGAGCAATAAACACAGATATTAATTTCAAATGGGGTTAAAGATGATGGGCCCTTTCCATAACTACTGAACACAGTAAATAGCTAAACCAATCAAAATGTTATCTGGGTTATCTATTGCATTAGATGCATTGCCATATTTCAGAGAATTGTTAAAGCTATCTAGCGAACATGAAACTATAATTGTGTAAGCTAACGCTAGCTGAAACACTAATATGCATACTCTGACCAGTTTGCACGAGGCAAAATTTTGCTAAAAGGCAATATAATTGCTTCTTCCTAGCAATATTCGCAATAATGCATTAGGTTTGGTCAAACAATCCACAATGCATGTTCGTTTTTCTTAACATTTTGCAGAACACTTCCAGCAAGAAATTTAATTAAGGAGTGTTTGCTTGGACACAACTGAGTTAGCCAGTGTAAGCTTATTGTCTCAACCAAATACTTTGGAGAAACCTTCCTAAAATGTATCTGCACTCAAACATATAAAATGAAGATTGAATGATTTTCTTTGCCATATAAATGTTTCTTCAGCATTACGTCAATAACAGGACAAATTAATACAAAAAGACATAAATTGACTACCTATACAAGTAGTTAAGTTTAAACATATTTGACAACGTATTACCTACACAAAAACAAGTAAATCAAATGATGACCAAGACTGCAGACCTCACGCTCGCTCGCTCAAGCACTTTCTCTCTCTCGCCCTCACGCTCTCTGCGCAATAACAGTATAAAATGAACAACAATAAACACATTTTGAATGCTGATCAAGAGTTTTGTGCAAGCAATATAAGGTCGCGACTATTGTCCCAAATATAGCAGGCTTCATTCAGTGATTGAAACAAATATTAATATTAATTGAAGTTTCACAGTTGTAGAGTATCCAGTAGAAGTAACCTTTGTTGAGCTGAAATGAAGACAGATACAGCAACTGCATGGCCTATTTCTCACTTAAATTCTTTTCAGAAACACGTTTCAGTGAACTATTTTTGTAAAATACGAGATCGTATTCTCAACAAGCCGCCATGACACTGTTGAAATTCTCGAGTAGCCAGACCCACATCACGCGTTCATCCAATCAGCTGCTGGTCAGGGGCGTGGAGCATCAACCATGGCTGTATGACGTCGCGACACCACGCTTTAGTTGTGTCGGACATATGGATCTGTACCGTCAGGTACGGCCACTCGCAAAGCAGACAGACATTTTTTTTTTTATTTGAATATTAATTTTCACCTTCGAAATTCGTTTTTTAAAAACTATTCGAATATATATTCGAATTTAGAATATTCGTTGACAGCCCTACAACAATCTCCCGCTTTCTTCATATGAATGGGCTTTGGGGTAGGGTGGCAAGCCAGAAGCTTTTTCTTACAAAGAAAACATATAAGCCCGGCTAAAGTTTGCAAAAACAAACATCAATTCTCCCAAAAAGCATGTGGGAAAATGTGTTATGGTCTGATGAAACCAAGGTTGAACTTTTTGGCCATAATTCCAGAAGGTATGATTGGTGCAAAAATAACACTGCACATTACCCAAAGAACACCCTACCCACAGTGAAGCAAGTGCTTTGGGGTTGTTTTTCTTCAGCTGGAACCGGGGTCTTAGTTAGGGTGGAGGGAATTATGAACAGTTCCAAATACCAGGCAAATTTGGCAAAAAACCTTCAGGCATCTGTTAGAAAGGTGAAGATGAAGAGGTAGTTCACCTTTCAGCATGGCAATGACCAAAAGCACACATCCAAATCCACAAAATCATGGCTTCACCAGAAGAAGATTAATGTTTTGGAATGGCCCAGCCAGAGCACAGACCTGAATCCAATTGAACATCTGTGGTGTGATCTGAAAAGGGCTGTGCAAGGGAAATGTCCTCGCAATCTGACATATTTGGAGCGCTTTTGCAAAGAAGAGTGGGCAAATATTGCCACGTCAAGATGTGCCATGCTAATAGACTCCTACCCAAAAAGACTTAGTGCTATAATAAAGTCAAAAGGTGCTCCAACAAAGTATTAGTTTAAGGGTGTGTACACTTATGCAACCAGGTTATTGTGATTTTTATTTAATTTTTTCCTCAAAGATTTCAGTTTGTTTTTCAATTAAATTGTTCACAACATAGGTCACATTAAAGGTGGAAAAAGTTCTGACATGATTTATCTTTGTCTTATTCTTTTACATCACAAGAACCTGGCATTTTAACAGGGGTGTGTATACTTTTATATCCATTGTAAATGAGGTGATGTAACCTACATGTCAAGTAGAAAGGTGGCCAACTCTGCATTACTGTTCACACAAACTTTAGCTCTCACCATCAAATGCAAACTCTACCCTCGTTTTACTCAATACTTATGTCTAATGCTCACATTTTCTTGTTTCTGGAGCATTTACTGTAGGCTTCATGAAGCCAAACAAAGCTTGCCATTGACCTTCACCTCACAAACCTTCAAAGAATTACATGCAGACAAATGTCCCGGCCTTCTACGTTTTCCTTGCAACCATGGCACTGGGGATAGTGTCAGTCTTGACACTCTACGAGAGGCTGTTTTTTAACATTAACTGGTATGTAAAGGTTATTATCAGATATCTTGAATATAAAATGTGGCATAAGGCACCTTTAAGTAATACAAATGCATAAATTAGGAAAAAGGGAACAAACATAGCTGTGGAAAGTTGGGATGCTGGGAGTGCTGCAGCACCCCTTGACTTAGCCTCAGTACACGCTGATGAGATTCCAGTAATCCTTTTTGTCGGCTGGCGAGATCATCACAGCCAATGGACACATGCCTCCGGTGCATCCAATATCTGATGAATTCCACCACGCAATCAACCATTATCAGCACCCCTTGCTCAAAACATCTTCCCATGTCCATCAGTATGACATAATATCAAAGTATTTGGATATCCTAGTGAGGGCAGTTGGATTAATAATCAGGAAGTGGAAACTGCATCACCCCACCCAGCCATTGCTTAGTAAAGGCTTTATGCCAAAACCCAAGTGTGATCCAGCTGCGATGTGGGAATGAATAAAACCACAATAGAGCTTTTTAGCCAAAAGTCCAAGTGCTATGTGTGATGAAAACCTAACATCGCATACAGTTATAATGAATACAGGCTTAAAGTGCAGTTTCTCATCTTTAATTTGATGGTATTCACATCCATTTTGGAGGAATGGAATCATAGCTCTTTAATATGTAGCCCCCTTTTTTTCAAGGGACCAAAAGTAATTGGACAATTGACTCAAAGCTGTTTCATGGACAGGTGTGAGCTATTTCTTTGTTATTCCTTCATCAATTAAGCAGGTAACATTAGGAGTGACCAAATCAACAGTATGGTACATTCGGAGAAAAAAAGGAACGCACCGGTAAGCTCTGCAACACAAAAAGGCCTGGACCTGGAAGACAACAGTGGTGGATGATTGTAGGACCCTTTCCATGGTAAAAAAAAAAATTATCACAACATCCAGCCAAGTGAAGAACACTCTCCAGGAGGTATGTATATCGTTATCCAAGTCTACCATAAGGAGAAGCCTTCACAAGAGCAAATACAGAGGGTTCACCACAAGGTGCAAACCATTCCTAAGCCTCAAGAATAGAAAGGCCAGATGAGCCAAAAAACATCTTTAAAAAAAGCCACCCCAATTCTGGAACAGTATTCTTTGGACAGATGAAATGAACATTTTATTTATGATTGTATTATTTTGTCCAATTACATTTGAGCCCCTGAAATAAGGGTGATTGTGTATGGAAATTGTTGCAATTCCTAAACGTTTCATGCAATATTTTTGTTCAACCCATTTCATTAAAGCTGAAAGTCTGCACTTCAATTGCATCTAGGTTGTTTCATTTCAAATCCATTGTGGTGGCATACAGAGACAAAATTATAAACATGTTGTCAGTGTCCAAATATTTCATGCCTTCAAGACACACCATCCCTACAATTAAGTGTGGTGGTATAACACCATGAGGTAGGGATTCTTCTTATCAGCAGGGACTGGGCATCTTATAAAAATGTTACAAATAGTGGAGGGAGCAAAATATAGGGAAATAAGGTAAGAGTAACTGCAGTCGGTAAAAGTGTAGCTTGGGAGCAAATTCCCCTTTCAAACAGACAATGATCCAAAGCATGAGGTCAAAGCAACATTGTAGTGGCACAGTAACAAAAAGGTCAATGTCTGACAGTGCCAGCTTTGCACACATGCATCTGGGTGGTTTATCCCATTCTTGTAGATTCTCACAAATTTCGTCATATTGGATGGGGATCATTGGTGAACTACAATCTACAGTTCTCCCCACACTGTAGCAGGTTTTCCTCAAGGGCTTCTCTGCATTTTGTACTGTTCATTCTTCAGTCAGGAGCAGCGTAACCCTCATATCAGTTCAGATTGACCTCCCTGACCAAGGCCTTTCTTGCCTGTTTACTTAGTCTGGCAAGAAAGACAGCTCTAGAAAGAGCCTTTGAGTTCCAAAGTTCTTCCATTTCAAAAGGACCAAGCCCACTGGGCTCCTGGGAACATTAAATCCTTTAGCATCTTTTTTATGATCTTCCCCAGATCTATGCCTTGACACAATCTCTGAGGTCTACCGAGAATTCCTTGGACCTCATGGCTTGTTTTTTTGTCTGACCCTAAACCTTACCCTAACCCTAACCATGAAATGTGGGACATTATATGGGTCTTTCTAAATAATTTCCAATCAATTGAATTTGCCTCAGGTGGAATCCAATCAAATGATAGAGACATCCCAAGGATGATCAACTGACACAGAATGCATCCAAGTTTAATTTACTATTAAAAGTATTTCATTTTCAATAAATTGGTCTACATTTTTTAAAAATTTTTCTGCTTAGTCATTTTGGGCTATTGTGTGTAGATTAACTGAGACCATATCCTTAGTTATACAATAAGAATGAGATAAAAGAAAACATAGAGCTAATGAGGGGGTCTGAATACTTTCCAAAAGCAAGGCAAGGTTGTTTTCTCACCTATTTGTCCCTTTGTTTAGTCCAAATCAAAGCAAGCTTTTTTCGTCCAATAGGATTTCACACTGCACAGATTTGAGTGGACAACATTTCATAAACCATAAACTATATGTTCGGTAATGTCTTTCACTCTTTAGGCTACATTTCAGATACTAATCAAGATTTGATTGTAAGATGCTTAGTACCAATGGCTTGCTCATTTCGATTTACTGTTGTTGAACTTTTACATGATCCATTGTTTGCTGAAATCCTCTCCCTCAATTTATCTCTAAAATGTTTGAAAAAAAATGACCTCACAGTTTTTGTTGACTTTCTTCAACATTTCAAAGATGTGCTCTTACTCCATGTCTCTACTGTTTGTACTGTACATGACATTATGTTGACAATTGCTTAATATCTAATAATACATAAATTCAGCCAAAAATAGACATCATTTTTGGGTGACTTCCTATATTTGGGTCCGATTGCATTCTCACTTAAATCGTGTCAGGGTTTACAACACTGTTTCCAAAGTTGCTGTTTAAAATGTAAGGAAAAACAGAATGCAATGATGTGGAAATCATTTAAATCCTATACAGAAAATAGTACAAAGACAACTTATCAAACATTGAGACTGAGAAATGTTATTGTTTCTTGAAAAATGTAGTTTGAATTTGATGCCAGCAACACATTTCAAAAAAGCTGGGACAGGGGCAACAAAAGACCGGAAAAGTTGTGTAATGCTAAAAAAGACCTGGAGGAACATCTCACAAATAGGTTAATTGGCAAAAGATCATTAACATGATTGGGTATAAAAAGAGTATCCCAGGTAAGATGAGTCTTTAAATATTGGGAGGGGTTCACCACTCTGTGAAAAATTGCACTGGCAAATAGAGCAACAATTTAAGAATAATGTTTCTCAATGAAAAATTGCAAATTCCTACAACAGTTTGGGGATCTCATCATCTATGGCACAGAATAAAAAGATTCAGAGAATCCAGAGAAATCTCTATATGCAAGGGAGAAGCCTGAAAATCACTACTGTATGGCCATGATCTTCGGCCCCTCAGACGGCACTGCATTAAAAATTGACATGATTCTGTAGTGGACATCACTGCATGGGCTCAGGAACACTTCTGAAGACCATTGTGAACACAGTATATTGCTGCATCCACAAATGCAAGTTAAAACCAAGAATGCAAAGAAGAACCCATATATAAACAAGATCCAGAAATGCTGCTGCCTTCTCCTGGAGCAGAGCACATTTAAGATGGACTGAGGTCTGACGAATCAAAATTGGAAATTATTTTTGGGAATCATGAACACTGTGTCCTCCGGACTAAAAAAGACAGGGACCATAGTGCAGAGTTCAAATGCCAGCATCTGTGATGCTGCCATCCAGATGATGTCTTTCATGGAAGGCCTAGCTTATTTCAGCAAGACAATGCCAAACCACATTGTGCACATATTACAACAGCATGGCTCTGCAGTAAAAGATTCCTGCCTGCCTGCAGTCCAGACCTGTCACCCACTGAAAACATTTGGTGCATTATGGAACAAAAATTTAACAAAGGAGACCCTGAACTGTTGAGCAGCTGCAATCCTATATCAAGCAAGAATGGGAAAACATTTCACTGAGGTCTCCTCAGTTCCCAAGCACTTACAGAGTATTGTTAAAAGAAGAGGTGACGCAACATAGTGGATAACATGCCCCTGTCCCAAATATTGAAACGTATTGCTGGCTTCAAATTAATAATGGACATGTATTTTTCCAAAAACAAAGATTTCTTAGTGTCTACATGTTATGTTGTCTTTATACTGTTTTCAATTAAATATAGAGATGAATGATTTGCTCATCATTGCATTCTGTTTTGTATTTGCATTTTACGCAGCATCCCAACCTTTTTGGAAACAGGGTTGTATTTGGAAGCGGCTGTCACGATTTCAGAGAAGCAGGACCCAAGTGCAGACTTGAAGGAAAAATAAAGGTTTTAATGGTGGAACTGAGGCAGGTAGACACAAAACAGCAGAAAAACAGGTAGGCAAAACCACGGGCTGGTGGCAAGGATGGACATAAACCAAGCATAAAACACAATGACTGACAAAGGGCTAACAGAAGAGGGCAAACTAAGTAGGGAGCTAACAAGGACAAACAAGACACAGGTGCAAACAATCAGGGCAGGCACAGGTTGCAGGTAAGGACACAAACAAAAACCAAACATGACGGGCTACATTCAAAACCAAAGCCAAACCAAAGCAAAACAGAACGTCACAGCGGCCCTGAGAACACCTTGTCCAAGTGGTTATTTGGGGCATATCTGGGTGTAAATTGTTCGTTTCTCACCTCACCCCAAATTAACTAGAATTAGAGGAAAACACTCTAGGGTTTTTATTCAACCAGACTAAACATTGTAGAGGTACGTGGCTTAAGAAGCCCATCCTAAGGACAATGTTTAATTGCTGACACAAAATACTAAGTTTGAAAAAATGTGTTTATGATGGCCATTCAATGTATTTTTCTTGTGGGTGAATTATTGAATTATCTGTAGGTTTCCTGACATATACATACATATATATATATATATATATATATATATATATATATATATACATAAAAATATGTATAACTCAATTCGATTAAATCAACAACAACAAAAATAGATTGTTTTGAAAGATATTGATAGAATTTGTATTTATTTTAATGAAATAAATTATATTTTTAGTTTCTCAAGTCCTGAAAATTTTAAACACATTGTCTTTTTAGATTAGGGAGGGGAAATTCTTAATTAATGTTACTATAATTGTCAAATCGACCTAAGAAAATGGGATATGAGAAGGGATACAGACCTAATTCCTGATTTAAGCTTTTTCTTGGCTTCCTCTATAGAGGACTCTGTACAGTACCAGCTCTTGAGTGCATCCTGTTTGGCAGGGTGAAGAGCCCTGTGGGCTTCCTCTTTGTCACAGCGTAGGCACAGCAGTTACCCATGGCTTGTTTTTGCCAAAGGTTTTTGATAGACATACATTGATGTAACATGTGACCCTGACAGTGTAGTCCAGGGCTGCCTAACCCTGTTCCTGGAGATCTACTGTCATGTAGCTTTTCTTTCCAACTCTAATTAAGCACACCTGATTCTAATAATTAGCTGGATGAAAAGCTTAACCGGGTAAGTCATCAATGGGATTGAAGAGAAAACCTACAGGACAGGGTTGGGCAGCCCCGGTGTAGTCATTTCATCCATTTATTCACTGTATGTTTGGGATGAGATGAAGCATTACATTGTCTGACTTCCCTAGCGGGGCATTGATGGCAGTGTGATATACCCCTTTGATAGGGCTGTAAATATTGGCCATAACTATATTATGTCTTGTTGGATATTTCACAAGTTGCAAGTATCTGGGAAAACCATTTAATGTGATCAGCCAGTATCAAGTTGCACTGTGGATGCAGAAAAAATATTAAGCAGAATGTGTGGGCTAAATAGAATTTGCAGTGGGTGAGAATATAATCCAGACCTGGAGAGCAAGAGTTAGACAGTATAGTGACATCATTGCACCAACCTTGGTAGACATAAACAAACGCACAACCACATCGTTATCCCATTTCACAACAGATTTCTGTGAATGACTGGCATTTTATTCAGGTACGCTTGTTATGTTCCCCTGCTCCCCTCAGGATTTTCTTAGCAGGGTATTCATACACTGTTGTACAATGGCAAACTCAGCCCACAGGACAAGCCACCGTGTGAAATGAACCACCTGCAGTAAGAGTGCAATATCTACAGTCAACTGTGATATTTTTAATGCAGTAATTGCAACAAGTTCTGGGTTGGAGTCATACTTTAGTTTAACAAGTATACTGCACTCTAACTGCGAAACGTTTTCTCCTTCACCGTATCTACAGCCATGTTTCATCTACATGTGAGGGCACACTCACATGATGACCAAAACCCCTTAGGGACTTGCTATAGCACGTTAAGATCAGAAAATCCCTGCTGACAGTGCCTCCCTGCTCCCTGAGTGATACTGGCCAATTTATATCACCCATAGGGCTTTCCAGCCACTCGTCAGCTCACAGGACTGTCAGATACAAAGGGTATTTAAAACTGCTAGACGACACTTTCCTGTCATTGTGTGCTGAGATTAGACTATATGTAATATAAATAACATTTTATATTCTTATATAAAGTAGATGATTCAAAGAATTTCTACGCATTTTTATGTTGGGTTTTAATATAATAAGTGGTAAGTATAACAAAGTGGAACAAAACATTTTAAGTATAAATAATTCCACTTGGCCTTACCCACAGATTTCATGAAAAGTCAATCAATCAGTAGTCCTGAGCATGTATAATGTTATAGTTTATTGCGGTGATTGATTGTCTTATCTGTACCGCCCACTGGAGTTTTTTTGCATCTTATATCAATCAATCAGCCACATGATTTAAACTAAATTTAATTGTTTTACCACTTTCTTTCACAGTAGAATGTATTAAGTGTATTAAGTGTATTGAGACCATATACTCAGGTTTTCCAAATGGAGTTGTTTAAATCATGATGTTTGCTTACTGGTAGAGGGACACATGAAGAAGACGTGATGACCACAGCAGACCTTTCCCCTGTGAACATTCTACCTAAATGTTAGGTTGTTAATATTTCTATTCTACCAAAAATGCTTTAGGCAAAATTTAGCACTCAGTCTTTTTGGGAAGGAGTCTATTAGCATGGCACATCTTGACATGGCAATATTTGCCCACTCTTCTTTGCAAAAGCGCTCCAAATCTGTCAGATTCCAAGCACATCTCCTGTGCACAGCCCTTTTCAGATCAACCCACAAATGTTCAATTGGATTGAGGTCTGGGCTCTGGCTGGGCCATTCCAAAATGTTAATCTTCTTTTTGTGAAGCCATGCTTTTGTGGATTTGGTTGTGTGCTTTGGGTCGTTGTCGTGCTGAAAGATGAACTTCCTCTTCATCTTCACCTTTCTAACAGACGCCTGAAGTTTCTGTGACAAAATTGACTGGTATTTGGAACTGTTCATAATTCCCTCCACCCTGACTAAAGCCCCAGTTCCAGCTGAAGAAAAACAGCCCCAAAGCATGATGCTGCCACCACCATGCTTCACTGTCGGTATGGTGTTCTTTGGGTTGTTTTTGCGCCAAACAAACCTTTTGGAATTATGGCCAAAAAGTTCAACCTTGGTTTCATCAGATCATAACACATTTTCCCATGTGCTTTTGGGAGACTTGATGTTTGTTTTTGCAAACTTCAGCCGGGCTTGGATGTTTTCCATTGTAAGAAAAGGCTTCAGTCTTGCCACCCTACCTCATAGCCCCTTCATATAAAGAATATGGGAGATTTTTGTCATATGCAGCAGACAGCCAGTTCTTGCCAGAAATTCCAACAGTTCCTTTAATGCTGCTGTAGGCCTCTTGGAAGCCTCCCTGACCCGTTTTCTTCTCATCTTTTCATCAATTTTGGAGGGATCTTTAGTTCTTGGTAATGTCTCTGTTGTGCCATATTTTCTCCACTTGATGATGACTGTCTTCACTGTGTTCCATGGTATATCTAATGCTTTGGAAATCATTTTGTACCCTTCTCCTGACTGATATCTTTCCACAATGAGATCCCTCAGATGCTTTTGAAGTTCTCTGCAGACCATGGCTTTTGATCTGTGATGCAACTAAGAAAATGTCAGGAAACAGCTGAACTTTATTTGTGATTAATCAGAGTCACTTTAAATGATGGCAGATGTGTAATGACTTCTATTTAACATGAGTTTGAATGTGATTGGTTAATTCTGAACACAACCACATCCCCAGTTATAAGAGGGTGTGCAAACTTATGCAACCAGGTTTTTGTAAGGTATTTATTTAAAGTTTTTCCCCCTTGAAGGTTTCAGATAGAATTCCATAGAATTTTTCACATTAAAGGTCACATTAAGAGTGGAAAAAGTTCAGACATTATTGATTTTTGTCTCATTCTTTTACATCACAAAAACCTAGCATTTTAATAGGGGTGTGTAGACTTTTTATATCCACTGTATCAACCTTTAAATTATTCTCCTGTTTCTCTCCACCTGCTCCCTATCCGCTTTCATTACCCCCGAAACCATGGTGCCGTCCTATGGTACTTGGTCATTAAAAATAACTTCTCAGCATTGTTGTGAGCACTAGACTTTTCATGCAACTCAATCCTCTCAATCTCTTTCCTATATGTACAGAAGCCCATACTTGGATCTGCCCAGACTTTCCCAGCATTTACATTGGATTGTTTGCCAAACATCCAACAACAAAAGCAAAAGACTTGGTTTGCTTTAGGGGGGGGAAATCATCACAATAACTCTTCACTGTAGATGAGCTTCCCACTTTACAATTATACCATGTTGGATTGAAGCGTCTCTTCTAATGGTCATATGGGAAATCAGCATACTCATCCTTCAAACCAGGCTGACAGGGGCCATGCTCGATCACAGCTCGGATTACTTCGGCCTAGTTAAGCCAGCTCGCAATTAAAAGTGATATATGTTGTTGCCCTCACTGGATTCCAACCCAGGTCTCCCACGAGTGGCTGTGTCCTTAACCACCACACCATGGTTTGCGCAGTGTCTTTTTAGCATCTCGACATTAGATTATTTTGTCACACATTAACATCACGCCATGTTTGAATATTTCGCTACACACCCTACTCTTTTACTTCCCATGGGTTTTTGATCTGGCCAATGCATACTTCAAAATTCCACCAGAAATAATCGCAAAATACGTTTTATTTTAGGCTTACTATAACGTAGCTACTGAAGGTTGTAGCCACCGAGGTTTTTCTCTATTTTCACTGAAAAATCATGCACAAATGCGTACTTCGAAAATCCAACAGAAATAGTAGCAATATATAGCGTGATCAGTTTTATTGTAGGCTTACTATAACGCAGTTACCGAAGGTTGTAGCCAGATACGTTTTTGTCTATCCAGAACAAATCCTAATGCATAATTTGCTTTGACCTATTGGTTGCGTGTCTCTAACCACTACGCTATTAAACACGGGTCAGTCAGTCAGATATACTCTAGGCCGGCTCCGCAAAAACATCAAAAACATAATTAGCTGCTGCCCTTACTTGGACTGTGGAATTATCATCTTCCTGCTCCTGCAATTGTTTTTCACCTGTGCTGGTGCTGTTGGAAGTTCTAATGCTATTGAATTGCTGGTGGTCCTCTTCGTGTGAGATTTCCATGCCAGCTTCGTCAGCCACATTCAGGCTAGAGCTAGCACTACTACTAGCAACAGAGGCTGGATTTTCCATTTCCACGTCATCGTGATGGTTCTTGTTGTCACGTCTTGTTGGTTTGAAAAGCGGAACACTGGATGCAATTACACATTTTTTTCATGTTTCTTACGTTTCCTTACGTATTTTTTATCCATTCTTTTACCTATCGAACTTAACTAATGCTAGTTAGCCAGTTACTAGAGTCTAAACGAGACATACAGCTTGCCAACTGATAGGCTAGGATACACGTCAATCAAATATTGAAAAACACCCGGTCATTTTATTGGAAAAACAAAAGTTTGGCTAAATAATCTGTTTGCAATGATAATTTTCAAGAATAATTTTAATGCATTTTTAGTAAATTACGACATAAGATACCAAAGGTGTTTTTATCAAATTATTAAATAAATGTATAATGAATTTGAAGACCCTGATCCCGCCTCACCAGCAGTGCAGGTGAACGTCCCAGGCCAAAGGGCCCTGTAAGGTGGTATAAATACATACTCTGTAGATTTCTTAAGGCAATAGGCTACTTCATAAAATATGCAATAACAGCTCAGAGCAGTGCCAGGATTTACTGAAATCTAACAGTATAACCTATGATATTGTATATCCATTTTGACATAATATAGTGCTAAATAAGATTTGGTCTTTGGTATATAATTGTAAAAAATAAAATATATTTGGTGGTACATGAATCCCCTTCCAGGGGCCCTTGATGTAGTGGGCCCTGCTGTCTATGCCCCATTGCCCCATGCTATTTCCGCTTCTGCATGTGTTATTTAATAATTTTGATGTCTTCACTAGTTTTCTACAATGTGGACACTGCCGGCTCTACCCTTTTGGGAGCCCTAAGGAAAATTGGATTTGGGGCCCTCTCACCCTTATCAGTGGCTCCCTGCTGGTCGTTGGTAGTGACCGCATATGTTGCTTATGCCTAGAACTGGACCTGAATGTGAAAAATGATAATAAAATAAAGAAATGACTTAGGTATGTGTGTCCAAACTTTGGATGGATACTGTATGTATTTCTTATAAAGATGTGTGTAGTCTGTAATAGATATAGAAATCTTGGCATGATGACCATTTTGGAGTTTACTCTTGCCAGGAAGTGAGATGGGGACAGTGATTGAGGTTGTGGTTAGCCTTCTCCAAGGCTGGCTTGGAATGAACCTTTAACAGGTCTTTGAATTCTGACTTAAATAATTTGGAGTACTGGGAGCTAAAATAAATTAATAAAAACAAATAGAATGCTTTTTGCAGATGATGTTGTCGTGTTGGCCCCTTCTAACCAGGACCTTCAGCATGCGCTGGGACGGTTTGCAGCCGAGTGTGAAGCGGTGGGGATGAAAATCAGTACCTCCAAATCCGAGGCCATGGTCCTCAGTCGGAAAAGGGTGGCTTGCCCGCTTCAGGTTGGTGGAGAGTGCCTGCCTCAAGTGGAGGAGTTTAAGTATCTAGGGGTCTTGTTCACGAGTGAGGGAAGGATGGAACGGGAGATTGACAGACGGATCGGTGCAGCTTCTGCAGTAATGCAGTCGATGTATCGGTCTGTCGTGGTGAAGAAAGAGCTGAGCCGCAAGGCGAAGCTCTCGATTTACCAGTCAATCTACGTTCCTACTCTCACCTATGGTCATGAGCTTTGGGTCATGACCGAAAGGACAAGATCCCGGATACAGGCGGCCGAAATGAGCTTTCTCCGCAGGGTGGCCGGGCGATCCCTTAGAGATAGGGTGAGAAGCTCGGTCACCCGGGAGGAGCTCAGAGTAGAGCCCCTGCTCCTCCACATCGAGAGGGGTCAGCTGAGGTGGCTTGGGCATCTTTTTCGGATGCCTCCGGAACGCCTTCCTGGGAAGGTGTTCCGGTCCCGTCCCACCGGGAGGAGACCCCGGGGAAGACCTAGGACTCGCTGGAGGGACTATGTCTCCCGGCTGGCCTGGGAACGCCTCGGTGTCCCCCCGGAAGAGCTAGAGGAAGTGTCTGGGGAGAGGGAAGTCTGGGCATCCCTGCTTAGACTGCTGCCCCCGCGACCCGGCCCCGGATAAGCGGAAGAAGATGATCTGATGATGTTTTTATAAATGAGAAAAATGTCTTTCCACCATATTTTTTTATATGATTTCTGTCTGACCCTGTCTCTGTCTGTCTCTTTGTAGAATAAATCTGAGGAAATGAGCAGTGAGTTATGATACATTCTTCCTCCCACCTCAAAAATACATTGTGAGATTGGATTTCCAGCTCATTTAACAGGCAGAAAAAGTGGGAATGCCATTCGGGCTCTTGGACTGGGAGTAATTTGGATTGTAATGAGTAATCTGGGCCATGTCCTGCCCCGGGAAGTGGAATCACTGCGTGACTGAATACAAAGGTTAATTCAAGCACCTTTACAGGTTTGAAAATCAGAGCTCCGCTGCCTGTGTAATACAGAAATCCCTTTCCTCAGATCAGAACACATCTGCTATGAGAATAGATGCAGGGCTCTCTTTTAAATGAAGTGACAAGTGACCCAGTATGGTCCCATGCCACTGTGCATATCTAAAAACCAGAGGTCCAACAGAGCTTGCCTGATTTCACAGGAGTAGAGCAGAGGGTCTTAATAAAGGTTTGGGCTTTGTCAACAGGTGTACTTTTAGAAAGACTTGCTTTGCTAGATAAGGTGGTAAGTCTGTACCACAGTATGTGTATGTTGTATTTCAATTCAGGTAATAAATTCGTTACAAGATGCCGAAGGATAGAAGGGCACATGGTTGGGTGGAAAAGCATAAGGAGAATATAAAAATGTACTTCTTGTTGGCTGAACAATAAAAAAGAAAGCAATAGGCATAGTTAAAAGTCCCTGGGAGACAAGCCAGAATCAGCGGAGGCCACAGGATATTGACTGTGGGTGTGTCATGAGTAGGAGGAATGGTAAGTGGAACTAATTACAGGCTTCAACATTACAGTCAACGTCAAAATGATTGACACCAATGGCAATGTTAGCAAAAAAGACTGTATTAAATAAACAATACATAGAATATATGAAAAAATCCATTATAATGAGGGAAATGTTACAGTAAGTTCATACATGGTGGATGTACTGTTTATTGAGACGCTCCATTTCACATACCTCCCCCTATATATACAAATTAATTAATAAACAGTAGCAAAAATAATTTCCTCAAAGCATCCAGTGGTAGGTAATTTTGCCACTTATCCTAAAATTTAATCTGTTAAAAAATGTGTGTGGCCTAGTACAATCACTCTGATTACTCAGTGAAGAGAACAAGATGCAATATGCATTTTGTCCACTGTAAAATAAGGTGATGTTATGGGGATAATTTCCCTTCCCTGTTCTTTGTGCCCATTAAGGTCAATGGCATCATGAACGTAACCCAGTACTAGGATATTCTAGCCAAAATCCTGGTTGCCTCTGTCAGGAAATTGTCACTTAGCCGCAAAAGCATCTTCCCCCAAGACAACAACCCCATGAACAAATCAAAACTAGAAAAAAAGTGTTAATTGACTCAAAAAAATCTATTGCCATCTCAGTCTCACGGATTGAAAACATGGTTTGAAGTGATGCGCATAATCCATGAGCACAAACTACAGTAAGTATAACAAGAATATGCAATGATGCTCTATGTAGAATTGATATAAGATCCCTCCCAATTTGTTCTGCAATCTCCAAATCTCCTAAAACAAAACATTCAGTTTTAAAGGTATTTTGTGAGAAAAGTAGTAGGCAACCTGTTGCAAAATCCTAAGTAATAATTCTAGGATAATAATAATAAATACAATATTGCTCAGTAGTTTTTACAGATGAAAATTTATCATGCCAATTTACTGATCTTGATTTTAACCATTTTCAAATATGAGGGTGTTTATTCAGAAGGTATAGCCACAGGACGTGGGAGTGATGCATGCCTACACAAAGGTGCACAAAGATTTCCTTTTCCCTACAAGGAATAAACAGCCTGTCACCTTGGTATGTTATAATAGGCTTGTGTTCTGTAAGTCTGTCAACCAGTACTCAGGGCTTAACCCTATCAAGTATCAACACTATGTGCCATGCTAATAAGTGATAGACTGGGAGATCATACTGAAAGTATGGACTGAATGTAGCTCCTCTAGGAGTAACCTAATGAGGTGCATAATTACAAAATTAAACAACAATATTAATCAAAACTCTGTGAGAATAAGATTTATTTTGATGATTTCTGACCTTTTGTTTATTTAAAGTGATTGGTGAGGTGATTTTGTCCAACAAGTAGGTCACTTTAGTCCTAGGCAGTTTCTGTGGAAACACTGGTACATTAGTCAAATCATGTCAAACACAAACCAACAGCATTAGTAATTGGGTTGTTAGGCAGAATAAAGTAATCTAGCCACAGGTAGAATATTGCTCTCTCACTATGGAGTTAGATATTTGCCAAAAGGTTAAGCGTACGTGTTGTTGGGATCGTACAACAATCCATACGTAAACTGGTATGATCGTAAAGTAAGTAATTCGTAATACATGAAACGTAAGTGTGAAATTAGATCTGTGAACATACTAACACCCTGTTACGATGACGGACTGACATTTATTGCTTTTACGAATCTAGTTTTACAATTCTCAAGTACAACATCATGATCTGGAATTTTGGCAGTTTCATCTCATCTTCCCAAAAGGAGGGGCGCTAGTATTATAACAAGCAAAGGCACTGTGAACAAAAGGAAATTGTGGAAACCGGAAACAGGTATCCTTACAGATTTCAATTTAAAAGTCTCTTCTCTCTTCATGCATGTGACGGTGTGAGTGCAATGTGTGCATAAAAATGAGGCAGTGAAAAAAAAATAGATAAAACTAGAGCAAAAACAGTTCACTACTTTATCTGGAGTAGTAAAACACACCGCACGTTCGGACAAGAAACAATATTCCATGCTGTAGTGTGACTAACAGAACCAATAAATACTGAACTAATGACTAAGTGAAAATAGGTGCTTCCTCGGGGTGCGATGCTGCCATCACTCTCCGGCCGGTGGTTAGTACACAGGTGAGGTGGAACGCCGGATAGGAAGAGAAGCTGCGGTGCCACGCGGAGCAGACGTCACAATGCATGCATAGTGAAAACTGATTTTCATGTGCAGAATCCATGTGCGTGACTGTTCTTTATTTGTACATCAGTTTACCGTGTAATAACAAATCTTGTATTATTGTGTAGGCCTACACACTTGTTGTGTTCCCAAATACTCAAAAAGCGTTGATTCATGGGTCTTTGTTATTTCCCCCGAGTTGTTGCTGTAAAATGTTAAAACTTGTTAAAATACTGAATAACTAAAACAACATGAAATGCAATCACTACGGAAGTTCCGGCCCACATACTGCACAGCCATCATAAAATATGGTGGACAGAAAGCAGCTTTTAAATATCACATGCTGTAATATTTAAAGGAATATCTTGACCTAAATCTCCTAATTATTTTTTTGCAGTTCAGGTGGATATTCTATGTAGGGTTATTTTGTGTCCTTGTCATTTTCACACATAAGGATTTTACTTAAACGCATCCTAACCTACTGGTGTAATGTCATTATGCAGTCTTAAAAACCAGCTATGGATGTATTTTGAACATGCAATCAGGAATCACAACGCTACAGTAGAGCACTGGGCTAGCAGTCCTACTTGTTGTTGCCAGCTTTACAGTTTCGAAGAGTTATGTTCATATCTTTGCAGATGCCAGATTACTGACAAGGATTTGTACGTAGAAAAACTATTTGTAAACAAATAAATGGAGAGTAAGAATTTAACATGTAAAAAGTCATAAAAGGGTGTTTGTATGTTCACAGATCTAATTTCACACAAACGTTTCATGTTTAATATATGCCTTTTTTACGATCTTTCCAATTTACGAATGTATTTTTTTATGATCCTAACAATAGGTAAGCTTAACGTTTTGGCAGATATCTAACTCCATATCTCACCAGATAGCAGGTAGCACTGTAAATGTGCAAGGTGTCATCTCCCATAACCTGACTGGCAGTTATCAAGTGATGGAAAATAATTTGGAGACAGGCAAAGTATTCTTCACCCCACTATTACTGTGCTCAATAGTGAAAAAGCAGCTATTATCATGTACTGTTCACAGGGTGTTTAGTTGGCTAAATTGAGTCTCAGGGGCATCATTTTGTCCCCCTTGTAAACATAGTTTATATCATTTTGACTAGTCCATATACATATATAAACCAAGAAAATTGTTAGGCAGTGTCTGCAAGCGTTAAATTCACAAAATTGTTGTGGTACAAGCAATCAATCTCTTGTCTGTGTTGTACAAATATTGACAGTTGGGGCAGGTACAAAAAAATATGTTCACCCTAATGTAAATTGTTTTAAAACCACCACCAAGGCAAATCCAATTATTATTTGGCCATTTTGTACAATCTTTTTTGTAATTTCAGAACTGTTCAAATTTACATCACTGATTCCAACAATACCTTAACTCCTTAAATATTAAAAAAAAAAACAAAAAAAAAACCTTTTGGAGAAGTTGATTACAAACTCAGTGTCAATATTGAGATCCTGTCAACAAACAAATTATCTGTATGACTGAAAATGATCTCAGTGTACGATCTACAGGGAGAAGAACTAAGTAAATTTAAAAACTGCACCTTTCTTGTTGTGCTTCCTCAGCCAAGTCGCACATGGGACTGAGAGTCATCTCAAAGGTAAACACTATTGAAAAGAGGGAAACCAACAATGCTGTTTTTGCTTTCCCTTCCTTTACAGTTTTACCTCCTTTTTTCCTCTAATCAATTGATGCAATCTCAGAGGGCCTCATTATTTCTTAATGGCTCTACGATTTGGGAGCAGAGTTTTATGAGAGCTGTCATGCATCATGACTCCCTTCTTACAGAGCATTTATAAGACAACAGTTCACCTTGAGCTATTCTCCAAGAGGACAATGGAATAACTAGCCCACTGTATAAGATGTTCCTGATTCACAATGTACCGAAGTAAAAAATATCTAACTAAATGCAGAATAAATGCCATGTAGCTAAGTCTGCTAAAATCAAAGTTCTCTGTCAACTAAGTGACACACACTAAAGCTCCTTATGATTTACATCAATTAGTACAGGGTGCATAATCTTACATTATATATATATATATAATCCATGTATTTGGAAAGAAGTAACTTTAACATTTACAATACCTGAGTGGTCATCACTTCATCACTGCTACTGCTACTTGATTTGAATGACTGTTTTGAAAACATAATAATATGCATTTAAAAAAAACTATAAAATTTAGTTAGTTCAAGGAAAAGATCCACATACTGCAAGGTAGGTTTGCAATATACTGGGTTTCTAAACAATTTAGAAATGACAGGATGAATACAGTCTAGTCTCTTGCTTCAACAATGATGCAATTGCTTATTCTAGGACAGAGTTAAAATGCCACCATGTGGACATATTGTGTAACTTAATCCAAAATGGAGTCATGAGGAGTTTCCCTCTGTAATATTTGAGCATCTTACTGTAGGGTTAACGTCAGTACTCAGTGAAGCTTACTTTTGCTTTACAATTTTAAAAAAAGGAACTTTTTATGCCAACAAAAATGGGGTTTTGACATTAGCACAGTCAAATACAGTTAGGACACTTATACAGGTTTTGTGATTTTGTCTGTTTACCAAAATATATTCAAGTTACAGTTAAATAATGAAGGCTTAAAGTGCAGTCTTGAGGATATTCACATCCAGATTGGAGGAAGGGTTTAGGAATTACAGCTCTTTAATACAGTGGGGAGAACAAGTATTTGATACACTGCCGATTTTGCAGGTTTTCCCACTTACAAAGCATGTAGAAGTCTGTAATTTTTATCATAGGCACACTTCAACTGTGAGAGACGGAATCTAAAACAAAAATCCAAGAAATCACATTGTATGATTTTTTAAATAATTAATTTGCATTTTATTGCATGACATAAGTATTTGATCACCTATCAACCAGTAAGAATTCCGTCTCTCACAGACCTGTTCGTTTTTCTTTAAGAAGCCCTCCTGTTCTCCCCTCATTACCTGTATTAACTGCACCTGTTTGAACTTGTTACCTGTATAAAAGACACCTGTCCACACACTCAATCAAACAGACTCCAACCTCTCCACAATGGCCAAGACCAGAGAGCTGTTTAAGGACATCAGGGATAAAATTGTAGACCTGCACAAGGCTGGGATGGGCTACAGGACAATAGGCAAGCAACTTGGTGAGAAGGCAACTGTTGGCGCAATTATTAGTAAATGGAAGATGTCCAAGATGACGGTCAATCTCGGTGAGATCTTGCAAGGAGCCCCAGACCGAGGGAGATTGACCGTCATCTTGAACTTCTTCTATTTTTCCATTCCAGTTGTTAACTTCTCACCAAGCTGCTACCTCCTGCAAGTCCTGTCCATTAGTTTAACTGGCAGCTAAACTCGAATTAATAAACAACGGGTTGACTAACAGTGAGATACCTGCTTATGGTTCTTCAACAAAAAAAAACTTGGTTAAGTAAATAGAGTGAAATAGAAAATGACTTACGGTATTGACACAAGGAATATACATATTTACACTACCGTTCAAAAGTTTGGGGTCTCTTAGAAATGTATTTGTTTTCTAAAGAAATGCAAAATGTTTGTCTATTAAAATAACATAACAGATTGATCAGAAAAACAGTGTAGTGTACATTTTTAATATTGTTAATGACAACTGTCATTTATATGCATTTAAAAATACAATAATATTGAGTTAGCTCAAGGGAAATATCCTCACACTGCAAGGTGGTTTGCAATATACTTGGTTTCTAAACAATTTAGAAATGACAGGATGAATACAGTCTAGTCACTTGCTTCAACAATACTTTTCTAATAAAAACTCTTTCCTAATCATTATTTCTAACCTTTTCAATTAGTATTTCCTATTCATTTTTCTATATTTCCTGTTTAAATTAATTTCATTTATGTTGTCATGGAAAAAAAAGAAACGTCTTAGTGACCCCAAACATTTGAACTTTAGTGTACATGAAATGAGTTTGAATAGGAAATAAAGTCATTGACAGGGTCAGAAATAATTATTTTTAATTGAAATAATAATTCACCTTTGGTATTCTAGTTGTCAGTACGCCACTGGAACTGTCTCAACATTTCCTCATTGATGATGTAACTACTGATGATGACAGCAGAATGAATTTTGAAGTGTAGAAAAATATATATTGTCTGCTCAGGTACAACGAAGTACAACCAAGACACTAAACTCATGTGACACAATATTTCATCATGACAATGACCTCAAATACACGGCAATAGCAAAAAACAGCTTTTCAGGGGCCAAAACCTTTAAAGTTTTTGACTGGCCAAGTCAATCACAACTTCTGAATACAACTGAGCATGCTTTTCAACAAGAAACAGAGCGTCACCAGGGAAGATACCAAGCATCAGGTGGTCTATGCATTGCAGACTTTATGCTATTATTATGCAGAGTATATGTGACCAATTGCTAAACATAACTGCTTGTACATCCAATCTTGTCCATTATTTTAATATTTCCAAATACCTTTTGCACCCTAAATGTGTGGATTAGGTACAAAATTAGCAAATATCTAAACAGTTAATCTGAAATGGATGAAAATACCCTCCACTTGAAGCTGACATCACTTTAACCCTATAGTTATTGAATCATTTCAAATCCAAAATACTGTAATACAAATACTTTTAGTCCACTCTGTTCAAGTTCTGTATGAATAAATGTGTATGTCTGGAGTGTGAGTAAAATGTACATTTGATCATCAATTTACATTAATATTCTATCATTTGTTGATAGTTTTTTGACCTGGGGCTGTGCTGTGCAATGTTCTGATGGTTCCGGACTTGAGCCACTGGAAAGGAACCCCATGCCTGCCATGCGGTACTGTGTACAGTATATACAATAGTACAATAGTCTATGGTGGCTGGTTTCTTTGATTATTATAGTGACACTGCCAGGTGTATAGATCTTAACTGACGGAATTTGTGTCATCAACTTTACTGTTTGCACTATATTCTCTAAAGTGTCATGCTTGAGAGTGGTTCAGTTTCCATGCCATGCAGTGATGCACCCTGTTCAGATGCTGCAGCTTTAGAACTATTTGCTGATTCAGGGGCCCATGGCAAAAATGCTTTGCTTCCTAAGTGGGAAGTGGCTCTGATGTTCTCTCTTCCACATTGACTGAGTGGGTGAGGACCATGTCAGTATGTTGGTGATGTTGACCCCAATTAACCTGAAGCTTTCTACCCTCTCGACTTCAGCCTCGTCGATATGAAGGGGGCATTCTCGCCCCTTCCTTTCCCTTTAATCCACAATCCTTTGTTTTAATGATGTCATAGGCTGTCTCATCGCCATCTGTGATCAGGCCAACTACACTCAGTAAACTTGATTATGGTGCTGAAGAAGGAGTAAAGAAAGGGAATTAAGCACACACCCAAGGGGCCCTTGTGTTGAAAGTGGTGGATCTGTTGCTGCCTACCCTCACCGCTTGTGGGCATGCCCTCAGGGAGTCCAGGATCCATTTGCAGAGGGAGGTATTCAGTCTCAGTGTCCTGAGCTTATTGACAAGCTTAGGTGGTATTACGAGGTTGAACACTGAGCTGTAAACAATGAGCATCCTCACATACATGTATCTTTTGTGTAGATGGGAGAGGACAGCATGCAATAAAGATTGCATCATCTGGGTATCTATTTGGGCAATGCAAATAAGAGTGGGTCTAGGGTGTCCAGGATGTGTACCCCCTCAAAAAACATCTGGGGGGTCTTTTGAATTTTTATGCTAAAAGCTGTCTTAAGTTCAAAATTAGGTGAATAATTGAACCTCTGACACAAACAGGACATCATGAGGGGTCACATGCCCATGCCCCTCATAGACATCACTTGTCTAGACAAGTTAGTAGATTATTTTAATCCATTCATTTGTATTGTTATATAGGTATTGTTGTCAAGCTCAACAGCTTTAAGTAAAAGCTTACTTGTAGCAAAGATACACTCACCTAAAGGATTATTAGGAAAACCATACTAATACTGTGTTTGACCCCCTTTCGCCTTCAGAACTACCTTAATTCTACGTGGCATTGATTCAACAAGGTGCTGAAAGCATTCTGATAGCATATAGCATATTGATAGGATAGCATCTTGCAGTTGATGGAGATTTGTGGGATGCACATCCAGGGCACGAAGCTCCCGTTCCACCACATCCCAAAGATGCTCTATTGGGTTGAGATCTGGTGATTGTGGGGGCCATTTCAGTACAGTGAACTCATTGTCATGTTCAAGAAACCAATTTGAAATGATTCGAGCTTTGTGACATGGTGCATTATCCTGCTGGAAGTAGCCATCAGAGGATGGGTACTTGGTGGTCATAAAGGGATGGACATGGTCAGAAACAATGCTCAGGTAGGCCGTGGCATTTAAACAATGCTCAATTGGCACTAATGGGCCTAAAGTGTGCCAAGAAAACATCCCCCACACCATTACACCACCACCAGCAGCCTGCACAGTGGTAACAAGGCATGATGGATCCATGTTCTCATTCTGTTCACGCCAAATTCTGACTCTACCATCTGAATGTCTCAACAGAAATCGAGACTCATCAGACCAGGCAACATTCTTCCAGTCTTCAACTGTCCAATTTTGGTGAGCTTGTGCAAATTGTAGCCTCTTTTTCCTATTTGTAGTGGAGATGAGTGGTACCCGGTGGGGTCTTCTGCTGTTGTAGCCCATCCGCCTCAAGGTTGTGCGTGTTGTGGCTTCACAAATGCTTTGCTGCATACCTCGGTTGTAACGAGTGGTTATTTCAGTCAAAGTTGCTCTTCTATCAGCTTGAATCAGTCGGCCCATTCTCCTCTGACCTCTAGCATCTACAAGGCATTTTCGCCCACAGGACTGCCGCATACTGGATGTTTTTCCCTTTTCACACCATTCTTTGTAAACCCTAGAAATGGTTGTGCATGAAAATCCCAGTAACTGAGCAGATTGTGCAATACTCAGACCGGCCCGTCTGGCACCAACAACCATGCCATGCTCAAAATTGCTTAAATCACCTTTCTTTCCCATTCTGACATTCAGTTTGGAGTTCAGGAGATTGTCTTGACCAGGACCACACCCCTAAATGCATTGAAGCAACTGCCATGTGATTGGTTGATTAGATAATTGCATTAATGAGAAATTGAACAGGTGTTCCTAATAATCCTTTAGGTGAGTGTATATGCCATTTCTTAATTTCATGCATGCCGTGTGGTTTTCGGTTCTTCACCACAAAAACAGTGACCTATTGATCATAAAAGTGTTGTGAGAGGCTGAATATGTTCTTTAGTTTTTTGTTATCCACTTATTCTAATTAATATTTATTGTTTATCATAATTTGTGTAACTACATGCACATGTTGAGTGAAATGTTATGTCTATTAACATACAGTAGTCTACATGTTTAAGGCATGCAGTAATGGAAGTAATGGAAAGTAAAAAGAATTGTCAATTAAAATGACTGTTTACTTCTTCAAATCCAAATCAAATTTATTTTTTAAAGCCCTTTTACATCAGCATTTACCACAAAATGCTTTTATAGACAAAGCCTGAAACCTGAAAGAGCAATTGACAACAACAATCAAGAGTACTCTTGATCTATCAGCTGTCTTCAACACTGTGAACCATAGCATCCTACTTTCTATCCTCAATGATTTGGGCATCTCAGGCTCTGCTCACTCATAGGATTTGCTTCCTTCCTGGCAGGCCACTTCTACTAGATGACGTGGAATGGATTGGTGTTTGCCGTGCAGCCTCTTACTACTGGTGTTCCCCTAGGCTCAGTTCTTGGCCCTCTTCTCTTCTCTCCATACACCAAGTTTCTTGGCACTGTCATATCCTCTCATGGTTTTTCCTATCACTGCTATGCAGATGACACTCAGACTTTTTTCTCCTTCCCTCCTTCTTTCCCAGGTGACAACACACATCTCTGTGTGCCTGGCCGACATCTCTGCTTGGATGTCAGCCCACCACCCCAAGTTAAGCTTGAGAAGATTGAGCTGCTCTTCCATCATGGTTGACATCCGCAGTGTCCTGAGTGCAAATAACCTTGGAGTGACCCTAGATGACACACTGTCGTTCTCTGCTAGCATCAAAGCAGTATGAACTTGCTCCTGCAGGTGCATGCTCAGCAACATTCGTAGAGTATTACCTTACCTCACAGGAAGAAGCACAGGTACTTGTCCAGGCTTTTGTCACACTTTGCACACTCTACACTGGCTTCCAGTTGAATCTCAAATCCACTGCAAGGCTATGGTCCTTGCCTTTGGAGCAACAAAAGGAGCCTCTCTTCCCTGCCTTCATGCAATGCTAAAAACTGTTCTCTGGCCTGGCACCTCAGAGGTGAAACCAGATTCCCGTGGAGGCTAGGTTAGCAGAGTCTCTACTTATCTATAAAATACATCAGAAAACCCACATTTTCATAGAGTACGTAAAATATCCCTACTGATTACTTTTTTGTTAACTTTTATGTTTTATGTTATTATTTGTAAACCATGACTGTCAGCCAATCAGCATTCAGGATTTAAACCGCTCGGTTTACCGAATGAGAGACTGTATACCACGTGTATGACATTAGCAAACCCTAGCAATATAACTTGAGATTTGCACTGTAAACCCTGAATCTGAGGGCAATATATGGGCTTTGGTGCTTCAAAGCTAGCCATTGTCCTAACACTGATTGGTGATTGAGTGGTAGGGCATGATAGTGTATTATATTCTGTCAAATGAATTTGTAAAGCCTGGGGATATAGTGTAGGACCCCCTTTGCATTTCTTTGCTGTTTGAAGACCTTTTCAGCTAGCTGCAATTAATCTGTCAATTTGTCCTCAAGTTATCACTGCTACTGTGCTGTCACTAAGAAGTAACAATGCACATGATGTTAATGACCTGATGATTTCAAGATGGCCACGTCTATCAGTCAGCAGGAATGTTAACATTTTTGATTTGTTATTGTGTTAGATAAATGAAAGGATCTCTGCTTCTTAAATCACTGCATTTCCAATGTTTGGTCAGGACTGTAGGTTCACCCACCTCTTCTCTCTCTCCCACTAACTGAGTTTAGAGAGCCAAATTACAGTTATGATGAGAGAGGAAAACTATGCCAGCCTGGGGTCCTAACCAGCCAATGTAATATTCTAATGTGGCTTAACCATGCACATTCAGTAGCCTAACACATGCCATTTGATTGGTGTGTAAATAATTTTTTACAACAATGTCAATATTGTTTCAGAGTGGTATTCAGATGGTGTGAGGGATTGGCCTAATTGAAGAACAGATGAGTGTGTCAATACCGCAATAATTAACCGGGAGAGCGTACCAGGAATGTTGACTGAGAGCCCATTCTACTGTACAGCAACAACCGGGGGATCAATTTGGGTTAGCTGCCTTGTTCAGGGATGGTATGAAAGACATTTTCACATTGATATTTCTGGATTTGATCTACCAATCTGCCAAGATAAACAGGAAAAAGGTATAAGTAAAAAATATAATTTAGCCAAATGATGACAGAGGCTGTATGCCACCACAATGGATATGAAATGAAACAACCAAGATGCAATTGAAGTGCAGACTTTCGTATGAAACCTTTAGGAATTGCAACCATTTTCATACACTTCTCTCCGAAAGTACCATACTGTTGATTTGGCCACTCTTAATGTTCCTGCTATCTCTCTGATTTTTTATCTAAGGATTGCCTGTTTCACTTGTATTGAGAGCCCCTTTGACCACATGTTGTGAGTTCACAGCAAAAGCTTCCAAATGCAAATGTCACACCAGGAATCAACTCCAGATCTTTTACCTGCTTAATTGATTAAATAATAATGAAAGAATAGCCCACACCTGTCCATGAAACAGCTTATGAGTCAATTATCCAATTACTTTTGGTCCCTTGAAAAAGAGGGGGCTACATATTAAAGTCCTGTAATTCCTAAATCCTTCCTCCAATCTGGATGTGAAAACCATCAAATTAAAGCTGTGAGACAGCACTTTAAGCCCATATTTCCTATTTAAATGTAACTTGAATATATTTTGGTTAACAACCAAAATGACAAAACTTGTTAGTATCCAATTATTTCTGGACCTAACTGTACATAAGTACTTTTTGTGAGTAGATTCAAAAAATGCACTTGTTGAATATGCTTTTTTTAATAATTTTTTTAGCAATGAGCATTCTCCTAAAGGCTAACATCCAAATTTTGCATGTAAGTTATTTGGAAGACCCCAACATAATTCTCCAGTTTTGCCCTATGGGATGCAACTAACGGAAATCCTCTTAGTTGGCCCCAAAATCAAAAGGAAGAAAATCAGTATTAAGACTTGGTAACCTGACTCCACTGATCAAACCTGTAGTAAAGAGACTGGGTGTTATCATAGACCTAGGTTTCAATCCCATCTGAACAAGGTGACAAAAACGTCATATTTTTACCTTAGAAGTTTTGCTGAAGTAAGATCCTTCATAACCCGTGAAAGTTCTGGAATCATTACAGTGGCTCCCAGTTCTTCACATGATTGAGTTGAAGGTCCTCCTGCTTGTTTATAAAACTCTAAAGGTCCTAGGACCAGCCTATCTTACACACTCTCTACAACCCTACGTTCCACTAAGGGCCCTCAGATCTTCTACTGTTAATATGGGCACAAACCCCACTTGTAGAAAAATTGGAGATGCAGCCTTTTCTAACTATGCACCAAAGCTGTGGAACACACTACCAAACAATATCAGGGAAGTGTCATTTATTAACATACTCAAAAAGCTGCTAAAGATCTCTATACTTTAGCCTTCAACTAACCCCTTCACAAGACATATCTGACATATCTTTTTTATGACTAAAGTGCTTTCAGTAAAGGGCTATAGCACCTTTTATCTCAGATTTTTACCCAATCCAGTTTTACATTTCGATACATTTTTGTTTTCCTTGTTTTAGTTAACTTTTTCCTTATTTGTGTTAAGTTCCCTATTTTGATAACATGTTACAGCGAAATTAAGTAATCAGTCCTGCTGAAGCAAATTAGACAGACCCGCCTTTTCTACTGAGCAGTCAACAACTGTAACATTCCACTGCTGCTGGCTGTATAGTAACTGGGAAGAAATTTGTACAAGAAAATAATGTATGCAACATGTATCTACTGTTCATACATATTAATTTACAAATATACTGTAGATGACTGCTTTCTAATTTCTTTCATGCCTCCTCTGCATGCAAGCCTTCGGGAAGGTGCGTATCACGCATTGTATTTGATGAGTATTACACACACCTCTAATACTCATGGTTCTTTATTAAAGGTATTATCAGCTACTGTTGGGTTTACAGTTGGGTCTACCTTTAGGTTGGTATGTTTATATGAGGATTTGTGTGACAAAAGCTACTTCCAAAAAGTTAAAGAACTGTGCAAGGTTGATATTGTTTAATGACAACATTAAAATAAGAGGAATACAGAAATACCACCATCACAATATTTTTTCAAATACCAACATTCAAAAACAATGAATGAATTTAAACTTAATATAAAAAGAGCTAATAATATGTAAATAAATTGGTTATTTAAGGTGTATAAAGGGAACATTTAGATGTAAAATTGTGTCAAACACATAAAAAAAACTGCGATGTGCAAAAATAGTAAATACAGACATACAACGTTTGTTATTTTACCACCATGCCAACAACACAAGACATGACAAAATAATCAAACACATAAACAGATATGTATTTAGCATGTTGAGTTTCAAAGTGCATCAAACAATTGCAAAAAGAGTAATACAAAAAGTCTTAAAAATGACAAGCCACTTTCACAGAAATTACTACAGCTATTGAATGTTAGGTTTGTTCATTTTTGTGGGTAATTTAATTCAGTTTTTTCATGATGGGCCAAATCCAAATCTGATCTGTGTGTGTAAATCAAATGATCACACTAGTTATTGGGCCTAGTTGGATCTACATATATTAGATGTCTTCAGGCTTTTGCTTTCTTGTCTTTGCGTCCTGTGGTTTCTGAAGACGCATCTGCCTTCCTTTTGTGAGCCTTAGAACACAAAAGACCTCATAATTAGATCAAATGCATGTCTACTAATAACTATTAAAACATACATAAACACTGATCCACTTTTCATGGTAACATGGCTCGCAATCCTCAAGATGGTCAGCCAATTACTCTTACTTTCCCTGGAAAATGTTAACCCCCTCTAAGAAAAATAACAACAGTTTTTTGGTGAAAACAATTGTGTACCATATGATCTTAAAATCTGTATACTGTAGTGAAATGGTAGGATAAATTACCATCTGGCTTTTGGGGGTCCGTTTCTTCTTTTCAGCACGCTCCTTTTCCTCAATCTCCAGATTTTCTTTTTCGATTAGGGAGATCAGTGTGTTGCAGCGTCGCTGGAGTTCCTAGGGAAAGAAGAAAGCTGTTAACAGAGAAAAACAAAACCATAGTACAATAGGTGTCTGCTGTTTTTCTGTTAGCCAATTAGGCCTACTATTTTTCAATTTATTCAATATTATACTCTGGTGTGGCTATTACAGTTTGTGCATATAATATTTCAATAACCAAAAATCATTCTGAATCTAGAACAATAGTGTTCTGTGCCATGAATTCAAATCATAACTCATAAAAACACTTACAATCCTATATTCTGCCATACCTACTATAAATAATGTGAAAGGAAAGCAAATAAGATTGTCTCTAAATGCACAACAAATGTACTATAATCTGGTGTATAATTAAGGACATAAAACACGCTTTTATGATGGGTCCAGGAAAAATAAAGGAGTATTACACTAAGACACAATAGTAACCTTGTTCATTGACAATCCCAGACACAGTTCAGGATTAATATAAACTGAACCCACGTCTGCTCACCTAACCCTTTCTAACACCATTAACACTGTAAAATGTTTCAGGGCATATTGTACCATGGCAGTTCGGGACTTGATGAACCAGTCAAATCTGAACTGGGGAGCGTTCCGTACACACTGTCGCAGTTCCTCATAAACATTCTCCTTGTCAAAGCCCATCTTATGAAGCATACAGATAAGGAACCTGTCCTCCTCCTCTGTGTAATTCTTCCCTTTATTAGTTCCATACTGAATCCTCAACTGGTGGAATGGGGCCTTATATCTTGCAATCTGAAATTAATCAATACAACATTTCCATTTTTTTCCATTTCTTTTATAATCAGCCAATGTTACTATGGAAAATATATTTCAGATACAATCACTAAATTTTACAGATCAATACAAAAAGAATGATCAGCCATTATCCAATAACATTAAGAAAATCTAAACAATGTTTGTACAATAGTTCACCTTAGCATCCAGTGCCTTTTTAATGCTGATCCTCCTCTGGATGCGGGACTCGCCACGCTCGATCTGGGCCATAATTTTTTCAATATCTTGGAGTTCATTACATCGCTCCCAGAAAACAGCTTGAAAATAAAACAGGAATATTTATAACAAGAAAATTATGCCACATTGGGAAAATAGTAATAATTTGTAATAACTTTGGTTATTTGAAACAGTTGCAAGAATGGTTCATTAGCAACCACAATTATAATCAAATAAAAGATGAGAATGACTATGACGATGACCTCCGTTATCTTACCAGAATATTCAATGACTTCTTCAGGGCTTTTCCCCTCGACTTCCCGAGCAATATTGTCGATGTCATCACGGCCATATTTCTCATTGGCTTTAATGAACTGATTGAAATCTCGCTTGTTCCAACTTGTGAACCCCTGAGATTAGAACATTGACCACAAACACAGCACTTGTTAAATTCCACCTTTAAAATGACCAATAGTGTGGCACGTTTTGGTACAATACTAGAGGGATCATACTAAAATAATTCATTAATCAATTGTGATTAGATCATTGTGATAAGATTATTGTGTCTAGCCTAGCACAGTACCTGTGTAAGAAGTTTCTCCTTCTCCTCAGTCTCTTCAGGACTCAGGGGCCCTGCCTCATCAATCTTCCTCTGCTCCTCCTTCTGCACCTGGGCAGAGTTGGGAATGTCAGAGCTCCTGGGCACCTGCAACAGCACAGGGAACAGGACAGACACACCGCTCCTATCAGAGACAACCCTGATGAGACATGAAACTCTCTTGCTATGATGCTAGACGAGAGATCACTAAGTCTGGGTGATGCAGATAGACATGTCTGTAGGGGACCCAGGCTAAGCGGGCAGCCCTGTACAGTACCCTGGGATCAGGTGGCATGGGGGAATGTGTATGTGTGTGCATGCTGTTTGTTCTGGCACCATGGAGAGGCACAAGCTCCAATCTGTCTCAGCTGAACAGTCTGCCTTGTAGCCAGTGCCTCTGCCCATACACTTAGGATGCTACTCACAAATGTCAAGAGTTGACACACTTCTATGAACTCTATCTACACAAGGCTCTGTGAAAGCCCAAGCCAACATATTTCAAAATTGTAAAATTGGTCAAAACAAATAGTACCAGCAAGGGAAAGTCAAGTTACAATAATATGTGCAGGAAACAAAAATCCAAATGTAAATATACAGCTAAACTTAATGCTAACAAAGACAACATTGGCAAACTTTCATTATCTATCAGATAATGTAACTAGAGCTCTTACCTTGTAGCCAATCGTCTTCCTGTAGAAAAGGATCTCCATCTCTAGCAGTTCAAAAAGACGAGGGGGAAAGAACTGAAAGTCCTGAATGTTGGGCTGTTTTGGGGGACGGGGGGCCTGAAATGCATTCAGTATTAATTATGATTAACATGCACACTTCTTCCATGGACATCTGATTTCTTACCTGACTGGCCATAATTATTTGGAAGGAGGAAACAAGACAAATTACTGACTACTGACTAGGAACTCTTCCATGGACATTGGCGCTGTGCTTAAATAAGCATGTAATTTATAAGCAGGGATGCAATGCAAAGAAGCTAGCCTTGGAGTTTGTGGGATTTATCTATGAGTGCACATTACCTTGGGGGCTCGAGGTTCACTGACACGCAGAGCCTCTCTGAAGTAGGCATCCACTGCATAGTTGGCTTTCCTCTCTCTTTTAGGAGGCTCGATCCACTCCATCATACTCAGCTACAGAAAAACACCAGGCCATGACACAAGGTGAATCACTCCATCATACTCAGCTACAGAAAAACACCAGGCCATGACAAGGTGAATCACTCCATCATACTCAGCTACAGAAAAACACCAGGCCATGACAAGGTGAATCACTCCATCATACTCAGCTACAGAAAAACACCAGGAAATGTGTAGGCGAATCACTTCATCATAATCAGCTACAGAATACATCAGTCCATGTCACAAGGAGAATAAACAACATACTCAGCTACAGAAAAACATCAGGCCACAACACAAGGAGAACAACCATCATACTCAGCTAAAGAAAAACACCAGGACATGAGTAGGCAAGGTTCAGTAAGAAAACCTCCTTGTTTCAAATCATTAAGAAATCTTATACAGTTGAAACTTATATTTTGGCAGAGGCCCCTGAATTAAAGTCACTGGCTTTCAGGTAGCTGTATCATTGCAAAAACTTGTTTGGCTCTGCGATTTCCACTGTCTGTGTTTTTTGGGGGGGTTAGTAATAACCCCTACCTAGTCATGCTCTAGTGACTCAAATTGTGAGCTCAATCAAGGAAAACACAGGAGAGTGCATTCCCTTCAGCACAAGGAGTCTGCAAGTCTTTCTGGTTGAGTGAGCAGCATGATAAGAACAAGAACTGCGTCATAGCATGTCTGTTGTAGGAAGGACACATATGTCAACATCAACTGTCCCGAGTCTGCTGGGAGTTGTGGTGATATGGCAAGGCCTTAATCACAGAAGGAATTTCACAGAATTGGAAGAAGAGGAATAAACCTAAAATGCACACTTGTGTGACTCTCATAACAAAAGGCATGTTTCTAACAACTACATAACTTTCATACTGGGAACATGTAATGGGCTGTCACTGTTAGACTTACTGTAGCCCTAAAAGTCAAAAAATCTGCAATTAGCACAACTTTGGCATAAGTTTGCTTATTTGGAGCGGGTCGCTTACTACCTGATCTGTTTGCTGAAATGGAACAAGGAAGTTTGTGAAGTGGCTCAAGCTTTTGGCTTTAAAATGTACCCATCACTCTTGTAATGTTTTTGCCCAGTCGGAATGAGATGAGAAGGCCTGCATGAATACAAAGAAGATACAAATTGTTGTGTCCTTGCGTTTCGGTTTTGCTCTGGCAGTAGAAATATGGGGTGAAGTCAGAGTAAATGTGTGGGGATTAAATGGAGCTTTTGACAGTTGACAAATCTATTTTCATTGAGTCGGAGCAACATACTGTTAGTGTTTTATCCCCAGCTCTCTGTCTATCAGTGAAGCTGATGTAGCCTACAATAAACCCTTTGTTTTCAAACTGGTGATTTAAACTGATGAAGGATAATCCAAATCTGCTTTATCGACCCCACTGCTCACCAGTGAACTGCTCAGCTGTGCTTCAGAAAGGTATAATTAAAAGGCAGCAATTAAGATGAATTTGACCTACAACAGCGCATAGGCTGTTCATAAGTAGTTTAGTCCACTGTGTTAATTTTTCACAGCAGATTTAAGATACTCAAGAAGCTTCAAAGATTGGGCAGCGATTTTAGGCCATGTGATCACTCAGCATTCGTCTTACCTCCGTTCGCTAACTCACCTCATACTGTGTTTTGTTGACCACCCAAGGTTAGTGCTTGGCCTTTAGCCATTGGCATTGCTCAAACAGTGGACTGTAATCGCAACCTCTGAGCCAATCAGATAAAAGGAAAAGAAACCGCTAGTAAAAGTCAATGAGGGAGGCAGTATTTATATTTCTTGCACGTATGCAAAACTTAGAGGAATCATTTTGACCTATATTCATATTTGGGGAAATAACACTTTCCTTGAGTCGTTCCAGAAGGTCCATGGCGTCCGTTACAACAAGCCATTATTCAACTTTGTCCCAGCATGGCATTAACAACTTTTAGCATTGTCCAAATTCATGAATTGAACCTATTCGTTCAGAACAACAAAAGCTGCACTGCAAGCTGAAACCTACTCCAAAACACTTGGGTTGTAGCACGAGGGTACAAATCCACCCACCACCCCTGCCTCTACCAGTTTGGTTCCATTACCTTTTGTGTGTGTGTGTGTGGGGGGGGGGGGGGGGGGGGTCGGATACATCATCAAGTGATGGCAATGCGTTACCCCAGAGGAGCAGAACTTAATGCCAAGACATTGTATGCACATTGGTATTGCATATTTTGTTTTTAGTGGCGTTTTCTGTCTGAATTGCCATTTCAAGTTGTTTTGAACAGAACATTTTATAAGATGAGGAAAAACAAATTAAGTACCTGCATTAATGCTGGAATGTATGCTTTCTTTTTATATATCAAATTCATAAATTAATCAACGTAGTAGTCAACAAATTAATTATCAAAATATAATTTTGTTGTAGCCTTAGTATTAAGTCACTATATGACATGTGCTCACCTCATTTCATGGTTAGAGTACTCTAAACATCTATGAATCACTTAAGTCATGTCTACCTCTATGACACAGTATTCACAAAATTCAAAAACGGATCAAATTTAACCTGAACGGAACTAGCTAATCAAAGTAATGTACCATATCAAGCTGCTTGATGCTATGCAGGTCCTGAGTCATGACAAAGCATGTAGTAATTTGACACCTTTTGCTTCTCTCTGTAGTCTTCCCCTTCAAAGTTGTAGAGGCTGGTCTCTGCTCCTCCAGTATCCACAGTGAAGTTCCTGAGGGAGCTCTCTCCCAGAGACTTCATCCGCTCGTTCATTTCAGCCGTCTAACATAAGTCAAATGGACAGATGAGCACAAAGAACACAGCAGCCAGTCTGTCAACCAAACATTGTCCTCACATGGCCTTCACTCACCTTCTTTGCCCCCCGTTCTAAGATGGTGTTTATGTCTTCGTCGGTGAGCTCATTGTCTTTGGAGGCAAAAACGTGAGTAGCCCCATGCCTGATCATTTGCAGCATTTCATCTTTTCCCAGCTTGTTGGATTGCTCAATCAGCCTCCCTGAGAGGTAAAAACATGAGAAGTAGTAGGGATTGGGTAGTGAAAGTAGAAGACCCTAACTTACATGAATATCTTTGGTGCTAGATCAATCTATAATCTGCTATGCCAAGTATCTGTATACCTATATATAGTATATACATGGTATATGTGAGATCCAATTTGGGCTTAAGAAAAAAAGTATTTCCTGCCTCAAGGTCTGGACCATTGCAAAACAACTCTTGATTATGGGCTCAGACATGTATCTTTTTGTAATGCCAAATGTAAAGGATTTGAAGGCCAGGACAAACCATGATAAACTATGAAGGTGCCAATCAAAACCATGATGAGTACCTTGTTGTATAACAATGGAGTCTAGTCTCAACTTCATTTCAGCTCTCTCTACAATCCTTTCTTCGACTGTATTATCAGTGATGAGGCGAAATACGCGCACTGGTTTCTTCTGACCAATTCTATGAGCCCTGTCCTAAAGAGGCAAAAACAAACACACTGATTGTACAAGGAGCAAGCCAGTGTTATAAACTAACATCATTATTATACGATTTTAATACATAACCTACAGGTATATTTTTACAACATTTTTCAAACGCTTAATATGAAGTACTTTTCTAAGAAAGCCACAGCTGAAATGTTTCTCTAACCATTGCTTGTAGGTCCACTTGGGGGTTCCAGTCAGAGTCATACAGGATGACAACATCTGCTGTTGCCAGGTTAATGCCCAGACCTCCAGCTCTGGTGCTCAACATAAAAATAAACTTGATGCTGTTTTCAGCATTGTAGGCCTCTATAGCTTCCTAGAAACATGGCCAGAAAAAACCAAGCCATTAGTCAGACATAATGTCTACAATACAATATTGTTGACATAAATACCCTTTACACAAAGAGTACATTTTAAGAATTGACCAGCACATTCAATAAGTAGAGTGAGATGAACCATAGATATTACAGCAACAACAAAACATACCTTGGTTGGTTTAGTAAAGTGTTAAATCTGTATATTTAAGTAATTTAGCAGACGTTTTATCCAGGGTGACTTACAACAATGGTTGCATACATTTGAATTGAACCCACAACCCTGGCGTGCATACTATACCAACTAAGATACACTGAACCTTACTGTTCCACTATAGCTGCTTATGGTTTCCTTATCAGCTGACGATATGCCCAGTACCTGTCTGGCTTCATGTGGAGTGTTTCCATCTAGACGGCAGTACTCATAACCTCTCCACATGCAGTAGTCCTCAAGAATGTCAAGGACCCTGGTCATCTGGCTGAAGATGAGAACTCTAGACCCTGGCAACCAATGAGACAAAGCAGTTTTTCCATGAGGTAACAGAACATCATACTAGGGAAGTGATGATAAGACAATTGGCTTACCATTTAAACAGTAATTTTTTTAAATAATTTTTCTGTTAAAAAATATTTTGTTTAAATCATAGAAATCCACACAAATGTTGATGATGACAACAAGTGATGTCAACATCATCATCAAACAGGCACTAGACTTAATTCATGCCGGACACTGTGTGGCACATTATTAGAAGATATGACTAATCAGTGGAAGGAATTAGTTTGCTGTTAGTTGCTTGACTAACAGACAAACATTTTGCCTTTATTTTATTAACTGTCTATGTTAAATTCTGTATTGACAAAGTTTTGGCATTCAACTTTTTTGGACATACACTACCTGGCCAAAAGTATGTGGACACCCGACCATCACATGTATGTGAGCTTGTTGGGCATTAATATGGACCTTCACTGGAACTAAGGGACCTAGCCCAAACCCTGAAACACAGTCGCAGACCATTATCCCTCCTCCACTAAACTTTACAGTAGAAAATATGCATTCTGATAGGGTTCTCCGGGCATCCACCACACCCAGATTCATCCATCAGACTGCCAGATAGTGAAGTGTGATTCGTCACTCCAGAGAACATGTTTCCACTGCTCCAGAGTCCAGTGGCAGCATGCTTTACACCACTCCAGCCAACGCTTGGCATTGTGCATGTTGATGTAAGGCTTGCATACAGCTGCTCGACCAGGGAAACCCATCTTGTGAAGCTCTCAATGCATAGTTGTGCTGATGTTGCTTCCGGAGGCAGATCTAGTAGGACAGGAATTTCACAAACAGACTGGTGGCAAAGGTGGCATCCTATGACAGTGCCACATTTAAAGTCACTGGGCTCTTCAGTACCACTTATTGTACTGCCAATATTTGTCTATGGAGATTTCATGACAATGTGTTGGATTTTATGCACCTGTGATCAGTGGGTGTGGCTGAATCACCTGAACTCAATAATTAGTAGGGTTGTAAACATACTTTTGGCCATATAGTCTAAATGGAGCTACAGGTGCTGGTCATATAATTAGAATATCATCAAAAAGTTGATATATTTCAGTAATTCCATTCAAAAAGTGAAACTTGTTTAATGTATACGTTCATTCCACACAGACTGATATATTTCAAGTGTTTATTTCTTTTAATTGTGATGATTATAACTGACAACTAATGAAAACCCCAAATTCAGTATCTCAGAAAATGTGAATATTGTGAAAAGGTTCAATATTGAAGACACCTGGTGCCACACTCTAATCAGCTAATTAACTCAAAACACCTGAAAAGGCCTTTAAATGGTCTCTCAGTCTAGTTCTGTAGGCAACACAATCATGGGGAAAGACTGCTGACTTGACAGCTGTCCAAACACGACCATTGACACCTTGCACAAGGAGGGCAAGACACAAAAGGTCATTGCTAAAGAGGCTGACTGTTCACAGTCAGCCTGTTCCAAGCACATTAATAGAGAGGCAAAGGGAAGGAAAAGATGTGGTAGAAAAAAGTGTACAAGCAATAGGGATAACCGCAACCTGGAGAGGATTGTGAAACAAAACCCATTCAAAAATGTGGGGGAGACTCACAAAGAGTGGACGGCAGCTGGAGTCAGTGCTTCAAGAACCACCACTCACAGACGTATGCAAGACATGGGTTTCAGCTGTCGCATTCCTTGTGTCAAGCCACTCCTGAATAACACACAGCGTCAGAAGCGTCTTGCCTAGGCTAAAGACAAAAAGGACTGGACTGCTGCTGAGTGGTCCAAAGTTATGTTCTCGGATGAAAGTACATTTTGCATTTCCTTTGGAAATCAAAGTCCCAGAGTCTGGAGGAAAAGAGGAGAGGCACAGAATCCACGTTGCTTGAAGTCCAGTGTAAAGTTTCCACAGTCAGGGATGGTTTGGGGTGCCATGTCATCTGCTGGTGTTGGTCCACTGTGTTTTCTGAGAACCAAGGTCAACGCAGCCGTCTACCAGGAAGTTTTAGAGCACATGCTTCCTGCTGCTGACCAACTTTATGGAGATGCAGATTTCATTTTACAACAGGACTTGGCACCTGCACACAGTGCCAAAGCTACCAGTACCTGGTTTAAGGACCATGGTATCCCTGTTCTTAATTGGCCAGCAAACTCGCCTGACCTTAACCCTATATAAAATCTATGGGGTATTGTGAAGAGGAAGATGCGATACGCCAGACCCAACAATGCAGAAGAGCTGAAGGCCACTATCAGAGCAACCTGGGCTCTCATAACACCTGAGCAGTACCACAAACTGATCGACACTGATCGTCTTAAGTAATATTCAAATTTTCTGAGATAGTGAATTTGGGATTTTCATTAGTTGTCAGTTATAATCATCACAATTAAAAGAAATAATCATTTGAAATATATCAGTCTGTGTGGAATGAATGAATATAATATACAAGTTTAATTTTTGAATGGAATTACTGAAATAAATCAACTTTTTGATGATATTCTAATTATATGACCAGCACCTGTACTCAACACTGATCAGTTGAAGCATAAGTAACATTATGCCTTCTCATTGCAATTGTTCTAATTGTAACTATCACTTTCTGGAAAACTGCCTATACACATGTGCGTGCAGCGCTTTGGCCAGCCCATTAAACTGGAAGGCATATAAATTCCCCTGACAATGTTCTTAACCTTGCAACTAACATGTTGCTCTCTGTCGAACAAGTACTGTTGCTGGCAATTGTAGAATTATTTCTCTGTAAATGTTTTTAGTTGCTTCCCAACAACAAATATTTATTTCCCTGATTCAGTAATGGAGCAAGACATACATGTGATGGAAAGACATACAGTTATGGAAAGACATACAGAGCAAGACATTCTCTTTAGACCTCAGTAGCCAAGGGGAGTATCTGTCGAAAAAGTGTCCCAGATTACCTTGGAGGTAAAATGGCAAGACATTTTCACCCATTTGCACTTAAAAACATTTTTATAAATCTGTCAACAAGTGTCACTCATCTAAATAAAACTATTGTAGTGTAAAAATGCTTCAGATGCAAATATCAGGCAAGGGTTCTCTTAGTTTAGAAAAGGACAAAACAGCGCCTGTGCAGCCAGGTGGAACTATTAGATGTAGGGTTAACAACCTCACACAGTCCTCACAGCCGGACAACTTCATCATGGTTACTGGAAAGAAATGCTGTCAACCTTCTAAACCCGGGTTGCTCTTTTAGTTGACAGAGACTTTTAACCAGTTTTCCCCATTAGATGTGTCGGACTCAAGAGCCTGAGTTGTCTCTTATGGGATTTGAGCAGCAGACACTTTCTGACAGTAGCACTCAGAAACAAAAAACCCTAGTCATCAGCGACTCTATTACCCTCAATATGAGACTGAAGAACCAGCCAGCGAACATACATGTTTTCCAGGGGGCAGGGCTACTACTGTAGATGTGCAATCGAGGCAAATTACTAATGCTAATAATGCTAATTACTGACTGAGACAGAGCTAAATAATGGATTGTTTATATATTCCTAATCGAACATTAAATATGACTAACAAAATAAATTAAACCTGGATGCATTGTATTGCAAATGTAGCTCAAAATCTAACCAGCAATAATGGATTGAGACCACTTCCCCCTCCAAAATTATAATTTAACAACAGTCAGTCCTCCAAACACGGCGAGTGGAGTTTAGACCAAAAAGCTCTATTTTTGTCTCATCAGACCACATGACCTTCTCCCATTCCTCCTCTGGATCATCCAGATGGTCATTGGCAAACTTCAGACGGGCCTGGACATGCGCTGCAGGATTTTAATCCATGACGGCGTAGTGTGTTACTAATGGTTTTCTTTGAGACTGTGGTCCCAGCTCTCTTCAGGTCATTGACCAGGTCCTGCCGTGTAGTTCTGGGCTGATCCCTCACCTTCCTCATGATCATTGATGCCCCACGAGGTGAGATCTTGCATGGAGCCCCAGACCGAGGGAGACCGACCGTCATCTTGAACTTCTTCCATTTTCTAATAATTGCGCCAACAGTTGTTGCCTTCTCACCAAGCTGCCTGCTTGCTATTGTCCTGTAGCCCATCCCAGCCTTGCGCAGGTCTACAATTGTATCCCTGATGTCCTTAAACAGCTCTCTGGTCATGGCCATTGTGGAGATGTTGGAGTCTGTTTGATTGAGTGTGTGGACAGGTGTCTTTTATACAGGTAACGAGTTCAAACAGGTGCAGTTAATACAGGTAATGAGTGGAGAACAGGTTAAAGAAAAACGAACAGGTCAATGAGAGCAGGAATTCTTACTGGTTCGTAGGTGATCAATTACTTATGTCATGCAATAAAATGTAAATTAATTATTTAAAAATCACGCAATGTGATTTTCTGGATTTTTGTTTTAGATTCCGTCTTTCACAGTTGAAGTGTACCTATGATAAAAATGACAGACCTCTACATGCTTTGTATGTAGGAAAACTACTTTGTTCTGATAAAAACATTATATAGTTTTATCGCCAAGCCCTAGTGTAACCTAATAAACAATTAAATAAGGGTAATTTTTGTATATCTCTAAACCATAGAAAGTTTTTTTTTCTCACCTGGCTCCCTTTAGATACTACATCCTACAAAAAACATCAGACCAAATACGCTTAGCCGTAGAATATTTCAAATCTCCATCACACATGTTCTGGCATTTCATATCCCTTTCAATCACAATGTAGTAATTAAGAAAAATATGTTTTTCAAAATGTTTTCACAGAAAAGATAATAATTAATTTGTCTATGTATGTAACTGTCTGCAATCGAAGTAAATCACTTATGATATTGATTGCCATTTCCACCTTAGCAGTTTCAGATCAGTTAGTCTGTGTGTTATTCTGCTATTATCATCCTCCTTATTCTGATTTTGGATACACTACAGTAAAAGCATAACATTCTCATAAAGGGTATAGCACCTTGCTCCTGGACTTTGGGAAGCAGTTTGTCCAAGGCCACCATCTTGCCGCTGTTGGTGACTAGATGAGTGTCTGTGGTGTAAGGTGGCCCAGGTTCGGCCCCATCAAACAGGTATGGATGGTTGCAGCACTTTCGCAGCTGCATCAGGATGTTCAACAGACGCATCTTGTCTGTTTTTCCAGAGGAATTGAGGATGTCAATGTCCTTCATCAGAATCCGTGTGTACCTAACAAAAATCAAACAATAAATATAGGGTTAAACTTCTTTAGTAAAAACATAGAACTAAAAGATTTATGTGCAACACCTGAAATAACTCGGCCTGGAATATTTCAAACAAGCAATAGTAATGTTTACACAGTGTATTACAAGGTTATAACCTTTATTTACAGGAATGCTGCACTTAATTTTTTATAAAACATCTCTAAATTTGAAAATGTTTTGATGCCTGGTATACATTTTTAAATGTATATGGAGTACATTTGTCAGGTAATATATTATTTGGCCATTGTATTATACATTTTTAAATGTATATGGAGTACATTTGTCAGGTAATATATTATTTGGCCATTGTATTATACATTTTTAAATGTATATGGAGTACATTTGTCAGGTAATATATTATTTGGCCATTGTATTATACATTTTTAAATGTATATGGAGTACATTTGTCAGGTAATATATTATTTGGCCATTGTATTATACATTTTTAAATGTATATGGAGTACATTTGTCAGGTAATATATTATTTGGCCATTGTATTATACATTTTTAAATGTATATGGAGTACATTTGTCAGGTAATATATTATTTGGCCATTGTATTATACATTTTTAAATGTATATGGAGTACATTTGTCAGGTAATATATTATTTGGCCATTGTATTATACATTTTTAAATGTATATGGAGTACATTTGTCAGGTAATATATTATTTGGCCATTGTATTATACATTTTTTAATCACACGGTGGCCCAGGGTCGTCCAGCAATCTAAGTCGTGCTCATGAACTGCTGAAGCATGGGCTCGAATCCAACCTACTGCTCTTCTAGCAAAAACTCTCCTAAATGTTTCTACTTTCTGTCCAATAAAGCAATAAAATACCAGAGAAAATATAACTTTAAAAAACATCAACAGTAAGTGCATTCGCCCCATGCCTCAACATAAGTTCTTTAAAGGGAAAGCTGTAAAGATTCAGGACACTTGACACAGGGATTTAGGAAGCACCTGCTCAAAATTTACTTAAAGCATACAAAAATGCATTAGGTAACTGGTATCAAAATCAGGACTCACAACAGCAATGGTTTAATGAAAAACAAGACTTGACAAAAGATTGTGGTAGTGGTGCGTATAAATAGTCAAGGGGTGATTATACAGTTGTGCTCAAATGTTTGCATACCCTTGGAGAATTGGTCATATATGTACCATTTGTAAAGAAAACATGAGTGAGCAGGCAAAACAAATGTCTTATTTATTATGGGATTCACATTCAACTGTAGGTCATAACAGAATGGCACAATCATAAAACAAAACATGGCAACAAAGAAAAAAATGAATGGAACCCTGTTCAAATGTCTGCATACCCTTAGTTCTCAACACTGTGTATTGCCCCCTTTAGCATCAATGACAGCGAGCAGTCTTTTGTAATAATTTTATTTTGGTCTCGTCACTCAAAATGACAGTGTGCCAGAAGCTGTGAGGCATGTCAAGGTGTTGTCGGGCATTTTGTAACCTGGCTTTTTTGTGGCATTGGCACAGCAAAAGCTTCTTTCTTGCAACTCGACCATGCAGCTCATTTTCGTAGTATTGTCGTATTCATGCTCCTTGAAACAACCACACCGGAGCAGCCTGTATTTCTCCTGAGGTTACCTGTGGGTTTTTCTTTGTATCCCGAACAATTCTTCTGACAGTTTTGGCTGAAATCTTTCTTGGTCTACCTACCTACCTATTTCCATCTTCTTTTCCATTATTTTGTTACACAGGTCTTTTGACAGTTATTTTCTGCTTTTCTGCTCTAGCCTGCTCAGTGCATCCACATGACAGCTAACAAACTCATTGACTATTTATACACAGACACTAATTGCAATTTAAATAGCCACAGGTGTGGGAAATTCACCTTTAATTGCCATTTTCACCTGTGTGTGTCGCCTTGTGTGTCTGTAACAAGGCCAAACATTCAAGGGTATGTAAACTTTTGATCAGGGCCATTTGGGTGATTTCTGTTATCATTATGATTTAAAAAGGAGCCAAACAACTATGTGATAATAAATGGGTTCAAAAGATCACTATCCTTAAATCAAATATTTTTGCATTATAACCTGAAACCGGCACAGTGGATGTTATGGGTGTCACAAAAACAAACATGAGGTGGACTTGATAAGTTTTTATATAGTACCTTAGACCAGTCTGTGAGGTGATTATGGGAAAAACAATGTGTAAATATTTCAGTGAGTGTTTAATCGACCTGAGCCTGTGAGTTTGAACCAAATACATACCATTCCCGCTGCATTTTACTCAGTCCAAGGTAAATCTTCACCTCTTTTTTGGGAGGTAGATTTTTCTCCACTTCAGCCTTTATGCGACGCAGAAGGAAAGGCCTCAGCACCTGAACAAAATGCACATTGCACAAGATAAATGCTTTACTAACAGAATATTTTTGTTTTGTTACCAATGTATTGCCATTTACTTAATAGAACATATAAAACAGCTTACTGCATGCAGACGCTCCACAAGCTTCTGGTCTCCAAGACAGTTGTTGGTGTCAAACCAAGAGTCAAAGTCCTGAGAAGTAAAGAAAAAGTTCATTTTTTTTCACAAAAGTTCAAAAGTGATTATAAGTTTGAAAAAGAGTGTAAAGATGGTTTATGCCTTTACTTTAGTTGCAGAGGGTATTGTCTTGGGGAAAGGACAGGATACATATAATCATCTGTAGACGGTGTGTGTGTGTGTATATGTGTGTGGGGGGGGGGGGGGGGGGGTTGCCCAAAGCAGATTTCCGTCTGACACATCATGCTAAGACAAGAAATAATTCAGGTCAATCTGTGTTCAGTGAATCACAAGGGCTCATTGAAACCAAGTGTAACTGGAACACCAAAAAACATAAAGATACTGCTGCAGGGTCCTTCGAATGAAAACATAAAAATAATGCAGTTTATTTTGCCTGGAGCGACATAACTTGACTTTCCTCCACTATTTAATATGACTTGAATACTAATGTAAGGTAGAGGAATATCACTACTAGAGAAATATAAGGAGAACAGACAGAGCAAGGACTCACGTTGGCAGAGTTAAAGACATCAGGTAGCAGAAAGTTGAGGAGTGACCACAGCTCATGCAGGTTGTTCTGCAGAGGTGTTCCAGTCAGGAGGAGACGGTTGGTTGTTTTAAACTCACGGACAATCTCTGACAGCTGACAACATATAAAATATGTCATTTTATTTTGTGTTTATAAATACCTGGTTTCATTATTGAACGACAGAATGAAAAACTACATTATTCTTGGAGTACCTTGGATTTCTCATTTTTTATCCTGTGAGCTTCGTCAATGACTAGGTATCTCCAGTTGAACTTCTTGAAGACAGATTTCTCTCTGATGACCATCTCATAAGATGTGACACAAACATCCCATTCACCCGGCATCATGACATCACGGATAAACGCCGCCTGTCCAATGAGGACATCATTAAGTCAAAGCAGGACTTCCTGGTCAAGACGGCACTTTTTTATTAATGTCAATGTGAACATACTCTAGCATCCTTGTCCCCGATAAGACATACAGCCTTCAGGGTTGGTACCCAGCGTTTGAACTCATTCATCCAGTTGTGAAGCGTTGATTTGGGAACCAGAACCATATGGGGGCCAGGAATGTTCCTGTAGTGCTTCAAGTATCCCAGCAGTGCAATTGTTTGGAGTGTCTTCCCCAATCCCTGAAGACAATAGACAACCAGTGGCACTTACAACAATCCTGCAATTTCTATCTGAAAGTTATATTACAGTTAGACACACTCAGTAGTAGAATTGCTCCCAGAGTCATGTGGCTGTGGCTTGCTTTATATAGCAGGTACAGACATCAAGGTATTCAGTTACTGTTTGACTGAACATCAGAATATGTAAAACAAGTGACCACAGCAACTTTAAGATTGATAGAATCGTCTGTACGTTCCAGTCTCTGAGAAACTTCCTCCTGGGCTGTGCATGCACAACAGCGTTTCGGACTTAAGAATGGTAGGGAATAAAATACATTCAGTTAGCGCAAGTCCTCTGGGTTATGATGAAAGAAGTTGAAGGAGAATGGCAATAATCATGCAATAATCATTAATGGCTTAAAAAACATTTAAGCCATTAACAGGTTCTGTAATAATAAAACCTCAACCTTAACCATCACATATAAAGTCTATATTTTGAATAAGGTACACCAAAACATGGGGTAAATGATATAGAAAATTATATTTTGAGTAATTCTGAAGGAATCCTGTCTCGGGATTATTGTAACCACATGGGTGTGTAGTAACAAATAATGCCAAGACTAAACGACCTATCTGAGGCCACAGAAGAAAGATTACGTTAAGTCTGAGATTTGTTATTAAGCAGATTCCAAGCAATTCTATATCGCTGAAAAACTACATAGGCCAGGTCATCCCACCAAATTCAGCCCAAGAGCTGAACGAAATATTCTCATAGACATTTCTAAGGAACCCAGCATAACATCAAATGATCAACAGGCCTCTCCTGTCACAATCAATGTTCATGTGCATGAGTCAACCTTCAGAAAGCAGCTGGACAAACTTGGCCTACAGGGGGGGTTTAGGGAGGAAGAAGCCTGTGCTCTCTAGAACAATGCGACAAAATAACACTCAAGTGAAACTTTATACTTTTGTTAAGGACTACAGTAACCTACCGGAGCATATATTATGGTATAAAAAATTTTTTATTGTAAAGATATATGGCAGGGAAAGTAATTCTGTATTCCTTTAAATTTGTTATTGAAAGAAACAGATGCCTATTCAGAGATTTGTTTGTTAATTATATTTATATTGTCTTTAACAGATGTTGCTACAATATACATTAAGCCTTTATCACTTGCAATTACGATGTGGATATTTTTTTTAGACAATTCAGATTTGCCAGAGGTTGTTGGAGTGGGATGCTGACTGAATCAAACACAGGCAACAGACGCAGCATCTATCAGATTTCTGAAGGTATAAAATGTTTTATATTCTCCAAAGCAACTGTGGCTGATTACATTCAAAACCATCTTTCCTTCTTCACTTATACAATGCATGGTTCCCTCTCTCTCTACACTTCTCTTGGTGCAGTCTCTGCAGTATGCGTAAAACAGCAACATGTCTATGGAAAGGACCTGACATTTTTTTAAATCTGTTTTTTGGTGGTTCAAAATGTTTTTGTGATGTTGGGACTGGCTTTGGTTCAGGCTTCAGATAATATTGCTTGGGCCAGACCGAGCTAAAATATTTTTACGGCAAAAGACAACAAACATTTACAATGGGGAAGTACAACGGATAAACCCTCACAACTTTCTCATGTCTGTCAGATTTTGGTAGCAACCAACCTGTTCATAGTCCACATACAGTGGGGAGAACAAGTATTTGATACAATGCTGATTTTGTAGGATTTCCCACTTACAAAGCATATCATTTTTATCATAGGTACTCTTCAAATGTGAGAGACGGAATCTAAAACAAAAATCCAGAAAATCACATTGTATGATTTTTAAGTAATTAATTTGCATTTTATTGCATGACATAAGTATTTGATACATCAGAAAAGCAGAACTTAATATTTGGTACAGAAACCTTTGTTTACAATTACAGAGATCATACGTTTCCAGTAGTTCTTGACCAGGTTTGCACACACTGCAGCAGGGATTTTGGCCTACTCCTCCATACAGACCTTCTCCAGATCCTTCAGTTTTTGGGGCTGTCGCTGGGCAATACAGACTTTCAGCTCCCTCCAAAGATTTTCTATTGGGTTTAGGTCTGGAGACTGGCTAGGCCACTCCAGGACCATGAGATGCTTCTTACGAAGCTACTCCATAGTTGCCCTGGCTGTGTGTTTTGGGTCGTTTTCATGCTGGAAGACCCAGCCACGACCCATCTTCAATGCTTTTACTGAGGGAAGGAGGTTGTTGGCCAAGATCTCACGATACATGGCCCCATCCATCCTCCCTTCAAGACAATGCTGTCATCCTGTCCCTTTTGCAGAAAAGCATCCCCAAAGAATTATGTTTCCACCTCCATGCTTCACGGTTGGGATGGTGTTCTTGGAGTTGTACTCCTCCTTCCTCCAAACACGGTGAGTGGAGTTTAGACCAAAAAGCTCTATTTTTGTCTCATCAGACCACATGACCTTCTCCCATTCCTCCTCCGGATCATCCAGATGGTCATTTGCAAACTTCAGACGGGCCTGGACATGCGCTGGCTTGAGCAGGGGAACCTTGCGTGCGCTGCAGGATTTTAATCAATGACGTGTTACTAATGGTTTTCTTTGAGACTGTGGTCCCAGCTCTCTTCTGGTCTTTGACCAGGTCCTGTCGTGTAGTTCTGGGCTGATTCCTCACCTTCCTCATGATCATTGATGCCCCACGAGGTGAGATCTTGCATGGAGCCCCAGACCGAGGGAGACCGACCATCATCTTGAACTTCTTCCATTTTCTAATAATTGCGCCAACAGTTGTTGCCTTCTCACCAAGCTGCTTGCCTATTGTCCTGTAGCCCATCCCAGCCTTGTGCAGGTCTACAATTGTATCCCTGATGTCCTTACACAGCTCTCTGGTCTTGGCCATTGTGGAGAGGTTGGAGTCTGTTTGATTGAGTGTGTGGACAGGTGTCTTTTATACAGGTAACGAGTTCAAACAGGTGCAGTTAATACAGGTAATGAGTGGAGAACAGGAGGGCTTCTTAAAGAAAAACTAACTGATCAAATACTTATGTCATGCAATAAAATGCATATTAATTATTTAAAAATAATACAATGTGATTTTCTGGATTTTAGTTTTAAATTCCATCTCTCAAAGATGAAAGGTACCTATGATAAAAATGACAGACCTCTACATGCTTTGTAAGTAGGAAAACCTGCAAAATCGGAAGGGTATCAAATACTTGTTCTCCCCACTGTATCATAGTACACAACAGGAACTTGCCCTGTATGACAGCAGCACCCATTTCATCAATGCCAATAAATGTCATTGTCAAAAGAGATGCACTAAGCAAGCAAGATGGTAAAGCAATTCAACATTCAAACTTGATACCTATTTATCAAGCAATGTATATTATGAATTTCCAGAACTACATCAATCTATTCTGCCATGAATGCCTTAATCTGTCATGGAATGTTTGGTCTACCACAGCCTACAAGTGCACTCCACCAATATTGGCATCCTTGGCAAAATATGAGCAACTGGCTGAGGAAAAAAAAAATCTTTATTGTTTGTCCTCTTGATCTATCATTCAAAATATAAACAAAAATGTAATCTTTAATTAAAGTAAAACAACTGAAAGATATTTTCATAAAGCAAATATTTTTCTCAAATATATGTACGCAAGAATAATTAGCACCTCTTCTTTTAATACTTTGTGCAACCTCCTTTTGCCAAGAAAACTGCTCTGAGTCTTCTCTTATAATGCGTAATCAGGTTGGAGAACACATGGCAAGGGATCTGAGACCATTCCTCCATACATAATCTCTCCAGATCCTTCAGATTCCAAGGTCCATGCTTGTGGACTGTCCTCTTCACATCTTCCCACCGGTTTTCTATGGGTATTAGGTCAGAGGACTGGGATGGCCATGACAAAACCTTGATTCTGATCACAGATACAAACCATATTTGTGTTGATTTTGAGGTGGGCTTTGGATCATTCTCCTACTGTTTTAATGTACTATCTGCTATACAGTGATACCATGTATCTTAACAAGTTGTCCAGGGTCTATGGAAGAAAAACAGCCCTGCAACATCAAATATTCACCTTCATATTTCACAGTAGGGATGACGTACTTTTCTGAATGGCTATCTTTCGGTCTACGCCAAACTCACCTCTGGTGTTGGTTTCCAAAAAACCCGGTCCTATTGAATTTCCCTGTAACGTTTGGCAAACTCTTGAGTTTTGAGTTTGTTTTTTGATCACAGCAAAAAAAAAACATTTAATGGCAACCCTCCTAAACAACGTGTGGTTATGTCTTATTAGTTTGAGACTTTCTGTGCCCACGACCCAACTAACACAACTATATGCAATTCTCCAACTGTGATCCTTGGAGATTCTTTGGCCACTCTAACCATCCTCCTCAACGTGTGTGGGGTCAATATAGACACACATCCTCTTCCAGGTCGATTGTTAACATCACCAGTCGCTTAAAATTTCCTAATTATTGCCCTGAAAGTGAAAATGGAAATTGTCAACTACTGAGTTATGTTCTTACAGACATTTCCTGATTTGTGCAGCTCAACAACTTTTTTCCACACATCATTACTGTATTCTCGGGGCTTTCCCATAGAGATGATGGTATTATGGGAATTTGGTCAGCATGTCACGTCATAAGTATACCCTAGTAAAACAGGAAGTCATGGCTTACCACTTAAGTGTTCCTAATCATTCAGGTAAACTTAAACATTTTAAATATGAATGGAAATATACTTCAGGTCGATTTTACTCATACATTTCCAGTTGTGCCAATAATAGTGGCACGTTTTGGAGAAAAACATTTATATATTTATATTTTTGATTATGGTGAAATTTCAATGAAAGACCAAGAGGATTTTGGTTTTTTTCACAGCCCGTTCTACTCTATTTACCCAATATTAGTGGAGGGATTCGTATTTCTAAAACCTCATAAAGTTGTGATTATCTAAATCAAAAGCTATTTAAATATGGAAATACAGTAGGATTTGCTCCACTGGTTTTGTTTGTAGGGCACTCATATAGGATTAAATTATGTTAAAAGTCAAAATAGCCTATTGGCTACTGTAAATAAAGTGGGTACAACCTCAGTGTTCATTGTATTTGCATGCCATAGATTCTCACAAGGTTTCTGCGCAGAAGCCCAGTAACCAAAAATATCTAAGGGAATATTGCTGATATGAAAAACTAGGTTAACATTTTGACAGTGAAGCTGTCTTCATCAGGGTATTAGCTGAAACTTCAATAGAATAAATAATTGCATTTAAGTTTATAGTGTGCAGCTTTTGCTTTGTTTTTCATATTCGTTACCATTTCATCAGCCAGGATTCCATTAATGCCATTTTCATAAAGAGAAATCATCCAGTTGAGACCTCTGACTTGGTAATCTCTCAGCTGTCCATTTTTTACATCTGAAAAAGAAAACAGGTTTTGTCATTAATAGATAATGAAACTAATTATAATCTTATCCAACATCAGCTGTTCTCAAATTGGAGCTAATTAAGATTAAAGAGATACACCTTCTATAATACAACACAGGGGTATAACTGTTACAGTTCAAGATGTGAATTTAAAAACAATATAAAAACATTATACAGGATGGGGACTCTTCAAAGCGAACCAAGACGTTAGCTGCCTTCCTGCTTTCCGATAACAACTCCTCGTCTTCTTCTTGTTCTGTTCGTCGATGGCGATTACTGTAAAAACACAATTGACAGGATTTTTTTTATTTTATAATTATATATTCAATAATATGCCTTCCTACAATGGTAAACTGTTTATTAACATAATTATTGCTTAGTACTTATGGATTATTCACCATTATAAACCAGGTAGTTTGGGTCCTGGGTGCTGATTATTTGAAAGCTGTCGTATATCAGACAATATAGCACAGATACAATGCAAAATTACTTGTTTACTGTTCCAATTATGTTAATAATAAGCTTATAATAGCAATACGGCCCAACTGTGGTTTGTGGTACAATCCCAAATAACCCTGCTAAGGGCTGTATCCAGACACTCCATGTTGAATTAAGCATAATTACAGCCTGCAGCTATGGTACATCCACCAAATAAAACACCTCCTCTGTCCTCACTGATTAAATATGAATTGTTTATTTTCAATAACATAGACCTGTCATTACGATTTTTCTTATTAAACCAAGTCAGTAGTGACATACTCGCCAACAGAGAGGAGATTTTGTTTCTCATCCTGTTTAACACGAGGTCGTCCAAGTTTCACTTTCAGGGGTGAAGTAGGAGACTTCTGAGACGTAGGCTGGATGAAGTGGGCAAAGAGTTCTGTTTGCTTGAGCAGAAACTCAAACCGGTTTGCTCTATCTGTTTTCTATATTAAAAAAACAAAGACACACCAAAAGGTAATTTTTTGTTAGAAAGGATATATGATGTAATGCTAAACATTCTTATCAGCACCTTGGTGTGAGAAAAAAATCTTTAAAAAGGTAATTCATTGTAATTGTTTAAATTATTATTATACTGATTACTAATCATTATAAACGACCTCTTTCATTCATATTATCCTTCTAACATCACACTGCAATAACCCACATTTACCACAGTGTGGAGCTCGTTGTAAAAGTTACAAGTATTTTCTTAAACATCTGGCCCAAAAATTAACACTGTGACTACTGTGTGTATTCCCTATTATAATATCTTACTGCAAATGTATTGATTAATTAACATTTCTATTTAGATATCTAGGCTATAGAGTTTGTGACAAATCAATTTGTCTCACCCTTTTCTCCTCATATTCTGGATCCACCTCTCCCTCCACCTTGGTCACAACCTTTGGAGGTGGCTTCAGCATAAACGGGGGGTCATTTGCCTGAGCACAAACACAGTAGACTAAATTATGACATTCTCAGAGAATTGTACATTTATTAGGAAAATTCATCACTAACATTCAGTGTACAGTATAATTAAATAATATTTTATTTTTAGTGATCATATTAACTGAATATGTTTTGTACGGTATACCATTTTCTGAAGTCATGCAACATTATGCATAAAAAAATTCAAGATTTGAGATTTAGTTGGCTTCATGTGTCGATTGTTGCCTACATAATCTGATTATGAAATGTGAACTGAAATACAAGTTCAAGCAGAACATTTTGTGAAACTGTACAAGTACAAAAAATGCACCACCCTCTCCAACTTTGAGAATATTTTCACATGGCCCTCCACTGTACAAAATGGTGCACTACATTTCAAACTGTTCCTAAGTACACCACTTGTTTTAAATAAATTTAGCAAAATGGCTAGTTACTGCGGATGTAGGTTTAACCGAACTTGACAGGCCACAAAACAATTAACAGCCTTAGTGTTCAGCGGAGACAGCTGATTTGTTGTAGGCTGCTCTTGCTGCGTGACTGCTTTGTGCTGCCTGTGCTAGTGAGACAGACTACAAGCTACAGCTAACGTCAGTGGTTCGGTCTGGTACTCAGTGGCATGTCAACATAAAACTGGAACCATTTCGAAGTCTGTGCGAATACTGGCTAAATAAAACTGTATTTCACGACGATAAAGATTGCGATGTTTGCTGCCCAGCGTCTGTACGAGGTACAGATGTGCAAGCCTTCTTCCCGCCATGCCCCCCTCTCCACATGAGCAATACAGCAAACTTCTAGCTCTTACAGCTGTACGACTATTTCTGGAAAGGCGTGCAGTTGCTTTCAAATTCTCACCTTTTCCTCTTCTGACAAAGGCTCTCTGGAAGTTGACGGAATCTCTTCATCGGACATTCTGTGGACTCTGTTATTATTAACAGTAATTTTAGACCAGGCTGGACAAGTTATACATAGCTAAAACCCCTACTACGTCATTAAATAAACTGTGTGACTGTACATTGAGAGCATACGCCCCCTTGGTAGGATCTCGCGTGTTTACATCGGTGAAATATCGCGACAATGGGACAAACACCAAATAAGTATTATTTAAAACCGCAATTCGCCCCTTTTCATTGATATCAACGAACTTGTATATGATAAAAAAGAAACGCTTGTTAAAAGATTGCTTTACTTAGCTTGACTGTAGCTGGTGCATGACGTCAAACCATTTATCAATGTATACAAGAGTATACATTAAGGAAAATGTAATACATGGTTTCGGTGTAGTGCAAATCTTGAAGTGGAAATCTATTAAAGTAATGGCGCACCACATCGCACATACATCACATTTCACATAAAACTAAGTAACTGGTTTCTCACATTAAGTGCTGAGCTATAGTGCCAAACAAATGTTGGGACATATACGTATTTAAGGGCATTTCTTTATTTTTACTATTTTCAAAATTGTAGAATATAAGTAAAGACATCAAAACTATGAAATAACACGTGAATTCCTGTAACAACCAAAACATTGTTAAACAGATCAAAATATATTTCAGTTGCAGTAACCACCACATGCCTTGATGACAGCATTTGCACACTATTTGCATTCAATCAGCTTCATTAGGTAGTCACCTAGAATGCATTTCAATTAACAGGTGTTGGGACCCATTGGCTCCTCCACCTTGTTGGGTTTATGGCCATATTGAATATGTGAAAAATGCTTCAAATTATACTTTTATAGTAATAAACAGCCAATCTTCATGTAACTTGATAGGTGTATGATAAATAACTATGGCTGCCAATTGACCAATTAACCTTCAAGCAGGTGTAATTTTACACAAACACCAATGAGCCAAAACATTATCACCACTCAGGCGAACAGTCAACGAATAACAATGATCATCTCCTAACAAGGGCACATGTCTGGGTAGATGTTGGATGCAGGAGTAAAGACCTGAGTAACTTTGACAAGGGCCAAGTTGTTATGGCCAGACGACTGGGTCAGAGTATCTCTGAAATAACAAGGCTTGTGGGGTGCTCCCGGTCAGCAGTGGTGAGTACCTACCGAAAGTGACAGGGTGATGGACACCCAAGACTCATCGATATGCGAGGGCAACTAAGGCTATCCCGTCTAGTCCGAACTGACAGGTCTCAATTCGATTGAGCATCTGTGGGATGTGCTGTACCAACAAGTTCGATCCATGGTGGCTCCACCTAACAACGTTCAGGATCTGCTACCACAGGACACCTTTAGGGGTTTTGTAGAGTCCATGCCTCGGCAAGTTGGTGCTGTTTTGGTGGAACGTGGAGGACCAACAGCATATTAGGCATAATCATAATCATTAATCATAATGTTTTGGCTCATCAGTGTAATGCATATAAATAAGACACTTTTGATCAGCTGATAAAAGCAATTGTTGATTAATAATTTAATTCATAATGTTTTGGCTTATCAGTTTACATGTATATAAGACCGTTTTGATCAGCTGATTAAAACAATGGTTGTAAATGTCAAAACCAGTACTACAATATAAAATATGCAACTAAATTAAGTTTGGTTTTCACAGCATCACATCATTTCACTTAATTTGTGTTTGTGGACACAGTATGGGTGGGTGGACAGGTGTTTTGGAACAATGGACATTTGGTTACAAAAAATGTATCTCTTAGGGGTTATGGTAAAAAATAAATTAAAAAATTGTTCCAAATAAAAATTATAATTTGTTTTACATTAATTCAAATGTATTTTGAATTTGTAGGTAGGCAAAGTATTTCTCGCAACATTTGAAACCACAGACACCATTTTCACTTGCAGTTGGTGCCCTCTTGTGGATACCTGCAGACAACAACAGAGAAAAGAAAAGATAAAAAACATCAAATTAACAAAGTGAATATACAAAGATGGATGGTCTCTGTATCCCTGATGGGGTACAGAGACCAACTTTACGCAGACTGTTCCTCCACATCAGACCTGAGAGATGGATAGGGTCATCTACAAAGAATGGAAAAGAATTGCTGTTGACATCTAGGCTCTTGTGGAATAAACAGACAACAGTTAACATTTCAGTGTTTTCAGAAAGTATTCAGAGCTCTTCAGAGATGTAAAGTACAACATGAAAGTACTTGGTTGGCTGTTTTCATCAGTTTTGGGAAGTTATTTTTAATTAATGGCTAAATGTAGTTAAAAATTAACCAGTGTCCTTAATTGATAATTTTTCCCTTTTCCTTTTCATTTCATTGATCATTGATTATGAACAGAAGGTTATGAACTCTTTACCTGCTCATTTAGATCTTATTTAGAAACATCTAAAATAGTGAAATTTCACATGTACATAAGTATTCAGACCCTTTATTTAGTACTTATTTAGCGCCTTTGAAAGATGCCCCAGTTTGTTGCAATAACAGCAAAGAAACCATTTTAGAGTAGGCATTTTACAGTAGATTGTTAGTGACACACAGCTCCGGAAAAGAATAGTTCAATTTGCAGCGGTCTCTTAATTTGAACCCTTCTGTTCCTCACTCAAAACCTTCCTTTTCGACTTTTTAGGAAAGGAAACAAAAAGGTGCAGTGGTGTCTTAATTTTTTCTGGAGCTGTATCTTAATTATAAATTTCTCTAGCCACGGTTTTCAATAAACATGACTCAAATCAATGAGTTTTAACTAGATCTAAAATACTACGCTCTACCCTCGCATTACATTCAGCTACAGTTAGCAAAAACATTAACACACATTTAACAGTAGAAATAACTAATAATGTACCCCACCATTTGTTGTACGAAATATTCACACTGTAGCTTGAATAACAACAAAGTGACTGCATTTTTGTTTGTTAATAGCTACATTATCAACTATAATGCACAGGCATTCAAGCTGATTCAAGCTGATGGATTCAAGCTGATGGAAGAGCAACTTTGACTGAAATAACCACTTGTTACAACCGAGGTATGCAGCAATGCATTTGTGAAGCCACAACACGCACAACCTTGAGGCGGATGGGCTACAACAGCAGAAGACCCCACCGGGTACCACTCATCTCCACTACAAATAGGAAAAAGGGGCTACAATTTGCACGAGCTCACCAAAAATGGACAGTTGAAGACTGGAAGAATGTTGCCTGGTCTGATGAGTCTCGATTTCTGTTGAGACATTCAGATTGTAGAGTCAGAATTTGACGTAAACAGAATGAGAACATGGATCCATCATGCCTTGTTACCACTGTGCAGGCTGGTGGTGGTGTAATGGTGTGGGGGATGTTTTCTTGGCCAAATGTGATTAGTAAATACATCCTCCAGTCAGTATTGAACACGTTTCAACAGGCAGGAAAAAGATCACATAATATTCAGCTACCACGTGTTTCAAATACTTTTTTAATGTATGGTTCAATACCACAAAGTAGTATCACTTTCAAAAATGAGTCCTTCAAATAATAACAACAAACCATTGTGCTGCTTAATGTAAAGTTAGCTAGCTACTTTAGCTAACCAGTCTACTGCGGATTTAAAGAACCCGCTGAGTGGAGAAGAAGAGGGTGGACAGTGGCAGAGCCGGATTTAGAGTTGGAATCTTTTAGAAAGGATATTCTGATGCCTTGTACATTTATCAATATATCTGCTTATAGGAACATCACTGAAAGACATACGATGGCTCTATCAATCAAGGTCAACCACGACTACATATAAAACTGACTTGTAGTGCAATCGATACATCATGGGGTCTTTGCCTGGATTCTCGCTCTTCAATACACACAGTCAATGTGCTTTCTGGTGGCAAAGATTTAATCTAGATCCTCCTGGCCAATTATGCGTGAGACACAGCTTACTGCTCTAGAAATCTCTCAGACACTAAACTATACATACTACCTTAAGTCCATCCAAGGAGAAGTGCCCATTAAAAATTGCAAACTGGTTTTTGCTTTGTGATTATGGGGTGTGTGTAGAATGTTGATTCTATTTCTTTTCATCCATTTTAGAATAAGGCTGTAATGTAACAAAATGTGGAAAAAGGGGTCTGAATACTTTCCAAATGCACATGCACGTGTTCTCATCTATTTGCACAAATATGCACGCACAAATATAGGTATACACATGAAAGCATATATTTGCGTAACATGCATTGTGCAAGCTCATGTGCCTGAAAGAGAGAAAAAGAGGAAGTGTCTGTATATGTGGTTTTGTGTGAGTGAAGAGAAATTGTGCAAGAATTTACAATTAAGTCTCCAGGTAGCATGTTGTTTTCACAACCACGCTGCTGATGAAAATAATAATAACAAAAATGCAAAACAATAAATACAATCCAAAACACTTTTCTTTACTCAGCCGTCAGTTGTGCCTTAAAACCTCAGCTGCAGGCCTAATCATTGGCTTTTATTTTTGCTGTCAGAAGCACAAAGGAAGAAGTTTATATCTATAAACAGGGTTGGGTAGGTTACTTTCTAAATGTAATCAGTTACAGTTACCTGTCCACATTTGTAATCAGTAAGATTACTTTTTAACTTTCTGATTACTTTTAGATTACTTTCATATTAAAGAGGCATTAGAAAACAAATAGGAATAACCTATAACCAGTTGAACACCTTTTGCCGGATCAATCAATGCTAGAGTTTAAATAGCTGGCCAAAATCGTAATTTGCATTTTACCTTAAAGGTTTTGTACAGCGGTGGAGAGTGCCTGCCTCAAGTGGAGGAGTTTAAGTATCTAGGGGACTTGTTCACGAGTGAGGGAAGGATGGAACGGGAGATTGACAGACGGATTGGTGCAGCTTCTGCAGTAATGCGGTCGATGTATTGGTCTGTCGTGGTGAGGAAAGAGCTGAGCCGCAAGGCGAAGCTCTCGATTTACCGGTCAATTTACGTTCCTACTCTCACCTATGGTCATGAGCTTTGGGTCAAGAACATAACAGACTGTAATACAAATAAAACATTATAAATAATCAAAGAAACGTTGAAAAAAAAATGAACAAATAGGGTCATGAAAATGCTACCAAGTGTAATATTGGCAAATGTTAACATTTATAAACTATAAGGTATCTCACTAGCAAATTCTACAAACACCAGCAGTTGCAGTCGGATATGCTCTTTCCTCTTCAGTACGACAGGCTACTGGTTTGGTTGTATAATTTGAGTAGTGGGTGATTTCGGACACAGCCCTTGTTTGCCACCGTTCTATCCCATAATCGGTCGAGTAAATATGTGGCATCTCAGGCTGCAACCAGAAATACCATATAAACGGCGAAAGATGCCGTGGCATGTCAGGAAAAATTGTTGGCATCTCAACCTGCCACCGGCATCTCAACCTGCCACCGGCATCTCAACCTGCCACTATAAATGCCACTGCCAACGGGGAAGATGCCGTGGCATCTCAACATGCCACTAAAAATGCCACTGCTAACGGGGAAGATGCCGTGGCATCTCAACATGCCACTAAAAATGTCACTGCTAACTCAACCTGCCACTAAAAATGCCACTGCTAACGGGGAAGATGCTGTGGTATCTCAACATGCCACTAAAAATGTCACTGCTAACAGGGAAGATGCCGTGGCATCTCAACCTGCCACCGGAAATGCCACTGCGAGCTCCCGATGCCTCAAATTGAGCTAGCTGTCCACCAACCCCAGGCACGCGAATGCACGTTTGCAATCTTGAACATCCGCACACAAATACATTTTACCAGCGATAGATTTTCAAAACGCAAATTAAAGAAAGGAACTGTGATCATACACCAGCACTCTTAGCTTTAAGTCAATGTCGTCAGCAGCCAATGACCACCAATGGATAAAATATTTTGAGATACAAACAAAGCAAACTGAATCACATGACCTACCTGTATGGACGGAGTTGAGGTGGTTGCGTAAAATGCAAATCATCATCCTTCGGCAGAGTGCTTCTAAAACACACATTTTGCCCTTAATTATCGTGATTAATTCCATTTAATGTTTTATCTTGAAGGCAGCCCCATGTTACAGCAATCTAACAAATAGTTGCCTAATCTTCAAAAACCTTTCCTTTCTGATTTGTTCAGTGCAACTCTTGGCTGTGTTGTTCGGTGCATTTGACAAATAACCTTGAAACTTGAAAAATATATAACACGAGGTAGGCCTATGCGTATCATTGTTCTGAGAAAGATGCGTCAATTAGATAACAAAATCACATTTAAATGGGTCGGCAAATATTATCGTAGATACACTGTTTTTACCAATTAAACTAGCACTTCATCAGTCACTAAACTGGTTATGCGCGTCCAACTTTGCGCACATGTTGATCACACACACAACTGAGGCGCTCAATTGTTATTTTGGTTCAAATAACGATATTTTTAAAACATTAAATAAAAAATCGAGCATGCAACGTGTCATAATTATTCTTTTTCAATTGAAGTAACCCAAAAGTAATTTTTTCCCCAAAAGTATCTGTAATCCGATTACAATATTTTATGTTTTCTTGTAATCTGTTACTCCCCAACTCTGTCTACAAATGTATAGTCTGACAACGTCAGAGCTAATGAGATTGGTAAAATATCAATTTTACTAGTGTTTGTGCTAGTGCTGCCAAACAACAATACACAATTACTGTCACCAGTCGTATCACCGTCAAAATCGTTTTTTAGGGTGGAACGTTTTAAGTTTATTGGCTAAAAATGTCAATTAAGCTATTGCTGACATCTTCACAATTGTATTTTGTTTATTCTGTGTTCCGTAGTTATGGACCCAACAGCTTTGACCCCATCTAAAACTAAAGTCTGTGTTCATTACTCTAGCATCGACGGTTGGAGGTGACACTGCTTCCGACGAGGTCATTATGCTCATATTGTAATGATAGTGTCAGGTCCTAATGGAGTTATAGAACCAATATTCAACTCTGATGCTGGAGTTTGCGCGGTTTTTAATGGATAGGCCTTTATTAAACCCTTGGCCACAGTGTAAAAGTCTCCCTCTGAGTTTTGTCAGCAACGTACATCTCTATGAAGGACACTGAGCAAGTGTGTAGGGCATAGAGGCTGTGTTGGGATTTGCAGGCATTTTTCTTCCATCTGCTCATGAGGTGTAATGGTTGTTGAGGCATGGACACAAGGGCAGGGAGAATGGAAGATGTTTAATAAAATAACTTGAATTATAACAAAAGAAACACTACACAACCAAAACAGAAGGGATATGCCAAACAAAGACCAACAAGATACAGGTACTAGATACAGGTAATAGGAACAGTGATTAGGGTGATAAACAACAAAACAAGTGTCAGTGACCCCAACGAGGGAGACAGGGCATTGGATCTCACTGGCACAGCAAGCCTACTGTGCCAGGTGACACAATGAGCTTTGAAGAAGCTTTGCTTAGGAGTAATATTATATAGTTCTTGTTCATATTCTGTAATTTCGTTTTCTGTTGTAGCTGTGTGGGTAAAACATGGTCCTCATTGTTATATGGTAAGCCTGGCAGTTGTAATCAATTATCTATTTCATTTTCATGTGACAGTAATTATGAGTGATGAACTTGCCATTTCAGTTCACTTGCTGTAACATTCAGTGAGATACACTGCGCTCCATAAATATTTGGATAGTAAAGTCAAAATTTCTTATTTTTTATGTATGATGCGTGGTTACAGATCAGATCATCACCTTTTGTGACAGGGTGCCATCATTCATCTGCCTTAAACTAAATTGTCTTTGAAATAGAGCTACTCTGCCACTGGGTGGCATTGTGTCCTCATCATGCATGTTAAAAACGGATGTTAGTCCACAGCCTCCAATACAATTAAAAACATCCATGTTAAAGTCCAACATTACAATCCTTTACAACTAGTTTTGGATACTATTGTTCTCATCTGTCATCATTATCTGAAATGATGAAGAACATAAAACAAACGTTATCTGGAAGGTTTGCCAGTCATTTAGCTATGATGTGGTTAGACCACCTAATCATTACTGTCAGGGCTGCCCTACCAAGTTCCTGGAGATCTACTGTCCTGTAGGTTTTTTCTTCAACCCCTTTTGTGACTAACCTGATTAAGCTTTTCATCCAGCAAATTTTTTGAATCAGGTGTACTAAATTAGAGTTGGAGAGAGAACCTACAGGACAGTAGATCTCCAGGAACAGGGTTGGGCAGTCCTGATGTAAGTAATTTAGCACGCATTCTTATCCAGTATGAGTGACTGCATGATCAGTATCCCCCTATGATAATTGAACAAACAACACTGGTGTTGTATGCACTATGTTTTTATCAAATGAGCTACAATTAACACAAACACAAAACATAATTGCCAAACACAGGGTAGAATCAATTATAAATGAAAAATTATATAATAATTAAAAATATTTTTTTTAATTCAAATTACCATTGAGGTACTACTTGCACTGTTTTTGCCATCTAGCTGGTCCTATTGCAAAAGGATACCACAGCAGTGGTTTATATACATTTTCCTTGTTAAATTTCAGGAAATCACCTAATTAGTACCTCATTAAGTAAAATGAGGTGTGCATGTGTTGGAATGTAACAGACACGGGAATGGATTGGCTACCATACATGTAGAGATGCTGATTTAAAAAAAATTAGGAGTGGTCTCTTAATTTTTTCCAGAGCTGTATGCATCCACAGTATACATCCACGCTGTTGAATACATCCAGAGTACGATATAAACATCCACAATATACAGTTGCACTGTTGAATACATCCAGTGAATAGCACTGATAATCTCGTTATCATGGCACCTGTCAGTGTGCCATGATATTAGGCAGCAAGTTAACATTCTGTCCTCAAAGTTGATGTGTTAGAAGCAGGAAAAATGGGCAAGTGTAAGGATCTGAGCGACTTTGACAAGGGACACATTTTGATGGCTAGACAACTGGGTCAGAGCATCTCCAAAACTGCAGCCCTTGTTGAGTGTTCCTGGTCTGCAGTGGTCAGTACCTGTCAAAAGTGGTCCAAGGAAGGAAAAGCGGTGAACCGGCATCAGGGTCATGGGCGGCCAAGGCTCACTGATGCACGTGGGGAGTGAAGGCTGGCCCGTGTGTTCCGATCCAACAGACGAGCTACTGTGGTTCAAATTGTTGAAAAGGTTAAAGCTGATACTGATAGAAAGGTATCAGGACACTCAGTGCATCGCACTTTGTTGCGTATGGAGCTGCGTAGCCGCAAACCAGTCAGGGTACCCATGCTGAACCCTGTCATTGCCGAAAGCGTCAACAATGGGCACATGAGCATCAGAACTGGACCACGGAGCAATGGACGAAGATAGCCTGGTCTGATGAATCATGTTTTCTTTTACATCACGTGGATGGCCGGGTGAATGCGTGTCACTTATCGGGAGAACGCATGGCACCAGGATGCACTATGGGAAGAAGGCAGTGTGATACTTCGGGCAATGTTCAGCTGGAAAACCTTGGGTCCTGCCATTCATGTGGATATTACTTTGACATATTCCACCGAGCATTGTTGTAGACTATGTGTACCCTTTCATGGCAGCAGTATTCCCTGATGGCATTGGCCTCTTTCAGCAGGATAATGCGCCCCGCCACAAAGCAAAAAATTGTTCAGTAATGGTTTGAGGAACACAACAACGAGTTCAATGTGTTGACTTGGCCTCTAAATTCTCCAGATCTCAATCCAATCGAGTATCTGTGGGATGTGCTGGACAAACAGGTCCGATCCATGGAGGCCCCACCTCGCAACTTACAAGACTGAAAGGATCTGCTGCTAATGTCTTTGTGCCAGATACCACAGCACACCTTCAGAGGTCTAGTGAAGTCCATGCCTCGAAGGTTCAGGGCTGTTTTGGCGGCAAAAGGGGGACCTACACAATATTAGGCAGGTGGCCTCTGAGCCTGGGTCCTCTCTAGGTTTCTTCCTAAATTTCGGCCTTCTTAGGGAGTTTTTCCTAGCCACTGAAATTCAACACTACTATTGTTTGCTCCTTGGGGTTTAAGGCCTGGTGTTTTTGTAAAAGCACTTTGTGAAAACTGCTGTTGTAAAAAGGGCTTTATAAATACATTTGATTGATTGATTGGTCAAAATGTTATGGCTGATATGTGTATTTAATAGTAAAATGGTAATGTAAGTTTTGTTGTGAAAAAAAATATGTGCCAACTGTTAACTGTACAGATAATCAGTTTTGTAGCTGTGACTTAATCAGTTTTGTAATTGTGAAAGAGAATGTATAATTACTTCTATAATTACAAAAAACATTTGGAATAATCTAGCTTTACTTTTCAGAATAAATGTAACAACAATCACAAATTGGTAACTTGGTAACATATTTGCAATCATGCAACTAATTCTGGGAAAAATAAACACAGTATATTCATAGCTGATTTCAGAAGAACAGGTGAAAAAAATTCCATTTTGGAATCAGAGTATAAATTGTCAATAATGTACAATAGTACTGTATGCATTAAATGATAAAAGGATGGATTGAGGTAGTAAACAATGGCATAAAAAGACAAAATATTAACTGCATTATCCCTTTGAAACACATTGAAACATATAATACTACATCTTTTGACCTAATGGACATTTTAAACATGTGCAGTTTTAATAGATTTCAACAGCGGAAAATATTGAGACGTCAAAGTGTCATGAAAAACAAAAAACAGTATGTCTGTAACAAATGCAGCATCGCAATATTTTTCATCCAGAAAATCCCATTTGATAGTGGTCATGGTATACCATTCTATGAGAGCAGCATTTCTTTATATACAATATTTTAAAGCAACTTATTCCTAAATATGAATTTATTAATCAAAGAAATGTGTTTTATAAAGCCTCTTTTACACCAGCATTTGCAATGTTTTACATCAGCAAAATGTAATATATACACTCCTCAAAGAAATGAAGGGAACACTTCAATCACACAATGGGGTTCGATGATGGAAATATATTAATGATCAAAATCTTTACTGTACATTGTGTAATTCATTGAGAACAAATTGACCTAACAACAGTCATTGGATTCAAACTGAACACACTCTGGCCACATGAGGCCGGGAATTGTCCTGCCCCAGGAGGAACCCAGGGCCCACTGCACAAGCGTAAGGACTGACAATAGGTCTGAGGATTTCATCCTGGAACCTAACAGCAGTCAGAGTACCGTTGGCTAGCACGTGGAGGTCTGTACAACCCTCCAAGTATATGCCTCTAAAAGACCATCACTGACCTACCGCCAAACCGGTCATGCTGGATGATGCTGCAGGCAGCACAACATTCACTATGGTGTCTCCAGACTCCTGTTATCTCCTCCATGCTCTTGAGACTGTACTGGGAGACACAGCAAACCTTGCGACGGCACATTTGGATGTGCCATCCTGGAGGAGCTGGACTACGTGTGCAACCTGAGTGACAAGGACAAAACGCAAACTAGAGAAGAATCAGTCAGGAAGGATAAGGAGAGAACAATTGTCTGTGGCCACCACCTGCAAAACCAATCTCTTTTTAGGGGGATGTCTTGTCGTTACCTCTTCACTGCACCTGTTGTCACTTTCATTTGCACCAAAACAGGTGACATTGATTCACAATAGCTTATGCTTCCTAACTGGACAGATTGATATCCGTGAAGTTTAATGGACTTTGTATTATACTCTGATGATTGCCTGTTCCCTTAATTTTTTTGAATAGCGTAGATGTGCAGTGGCTGGAGAAACTCCCTAGTAGATTTGTAACCAAGAAGAAACCTAGAGAGGAGCTGAGCTCTGAAAGTTGGCCAGTCGTTCATGTATAAACCGCTGGCAAAAAAAGTGAGTACACCCCTAAGTGAAAATGTCCATATTGGGCCCAAAATTTCAATATTTTGTGTGGCCACCATTATTTTCCAGCACTATCTTAACCCTCTTGGGTATGGAGTTCACCAGAGCTTCACAGGTTGCCACTACAGTCCTCTTCCACTCCTCCATGACGACATCACAGAGTATGTGGACGTTAGAGACGTTGCGCTCCTCCACATTCCGTTTGAGGATGCGCCACAGATGCTCAATTGGCTTTAGGTCTGGAGACATGTTTGGCCAGTCCATCACCTTTACCCTCAGCATCTTTAGCAAGGCAGTGGTCATCTTGGAGGTGTGTTTGGAGTCGTTATCATGTTGGAATACTGCCCGGTTGCTCATCAAGGCAGTTCTTGTACCTCTCCTTAAAGCAACTCGCACCTCTCCCTTATATGTACATCAGTTTACTACGGCACTAATGTAGTTGGACAACTTTTTGTGATTCTAAAAATAGGTAGGGGGTAAAGAAAAATGCATTATTTCAAGTAAAAATATTATAGGACTAAAACTTTACTGAAAAGTCTATTGAGTACATCATTGCTTTTTCCTATGAAATAGTGAATATTTAGACTACCTCTTACTTCCATAATGTGCATAGCAGATTGTCCAACCACAAAGTGGTGGATTCTTTGTTCTTTTTCGCTGGACTTTTGGTTCTTGCCAGGATTCTGTTGCTAATATATAAAATACTTGTAGGATTTATGTGACATGTGGCTCATGAAATTCCCTCAAAAGCATTTTTAAGCCAGACACAGTTTATCTGCAGCACATTCACATGTGCAGCTCTGTTTAGAAAATATTATTTTCTATGGGTCTTACAAGTGCAGTGTTTTTAGATGAGCAGAAGAGGGTGTCTCCTCTCTGTAACCTCGATTTCTATTACTCTGTAAACACATATGTGCAGTACCCGCTCACATCCATTATCCACTTTCTCTCTCTTTCTCACTTTCTCTCTCACACACTCTCTCAATCTCTCTCACTTTGTCAGTCCCACACAATTTACACAGACCCACACACATTTACAGACAAGCGTACACACACCCCACCCCCTCCTTCCCTCGCTCTCTCCCTCTCCTCTTGTCTGTCAGTGTGATCAATGGCTTGACTTCCTCCTTTTGGTACCGCTCTAGGCTGTATACAAGAACAGAGGACCCGCCTGGTGCTGCTCTCAGTTTCACAGCAGCAGCCAGCAGTGCGTGAAGACAATTATATCTAGAAAACACGCTGAAATCCCTCTGCAGTCAAGATGAGTGCAGGGGATGTAGTCTGCACCGGCTGGCTCATCAAATCTCCCCCTGAAAAGAAGCTGAAGAGATACGTGAGTAGGGGAACATGCTGGGAAGGCGGTTGGATTCTGTGCTATTGTGATGCGTTTTACCAAAGCAGTAGTAGCATCAGTTCCTGCTGCAGAGCAAGTGTGTTTATGTGTGTCGGGGTGGGGGGGGGGTCTCAGTCATCAATCCCCACTGATCCGAACTGCAAAAGATACTGTTGTTTTCTTTTCTGAAATGAAGCATTCAGGTGCATTTACAATCAACATCATGTACAATATGTAGCTTCTATGAAGTGTTTTCATACAACCTGTGTCATCCTCCTCATTTTCATGTGGTGGCCATTAAATACTGTTGTGTAGCGCACGCGGTTATAACTGCTGGTTGTGCTCATTTGCATTATTAATGCACTGTGAATACAAAATGTTGATGTCCATCAGTAAATGATAACTTGTTTTAACTGAACAGAACTGCTTATCAACATCATGCTACACATTTTTAATTGTTTAGAATTTGGTGCGTTCATAATCTATGTTCATATTTTTCTCATAATGTGAATAGTAAATCAAGTATACTAAATGCTAACATGTCTGTATCAGCATGTTTGGGAAGACATGAACTGGGTCAAGTGCCTCGCATGGCAATCTGCAGTGTTTCTGTAGGGGTCATGTGAGAGTGTTGTTGTGTAGGGAGGAAAGGGGGAGGCCACCCATTCTGGGATGTGTGTTGAGACTGTTGGCCTCTCATTCTGTGAAATCTGGGTGTGTATTGCAAAACATGGGAAGTACTGCCAATGCCAAGCTCTACAAAATGACCCGTCAGGCAGAAATGACCAGGCTTTATGATGGCTGTTTGCACTTCCTCTATGGAGGAGAGAGGAAGACTTTTCTGAAAACTAGCTCAGAGAATGGGGGCAGTGGTAATTCACTGAAGGGAGAGTCAGTTGGTATAAAACAGTTCAAGGGCTTTGTGGAGGAGTCAGGACACAGACAAACAGGAAGGACATGGTTTTCCGTTGCAAAGACCAGACTAGCCATACACAATACCAAAGTGTGTGGGCATGCGTTGGGCTCATCACTCTCTGCACATAGAAATTGAAGGCCCAGATCAACTAGCTCTTAGAAACATTGATGATCAGACTCTGATAACAAGAAAGTGTAATTTACTGACATTGTAAATTAACAACTACTTCACTACTAATATTACTAGAGACCTGTGCTGAAAATGGAATAAATACAATTCATTAGTAAGGCTAAACAAATTAAAGGATATGTCAGGTTAAATTCTCGAATTTTCACCTAAATAACATAATAGTGTAACATCTACAAATCATATAATTTGTAAACATTTTCCAAATTAAAAAACACTTTAATAGAGTAGAGAGTTTATTTTCCAGCAGAGTTCAGTAAAGCTATTAACACCCACAACAAGTGTTTTAAAGAAAGATCTAGTGTGAGTGTATTTCCAATTGGTGCTGTTACTTATTCTCACACTATACATTTTAAATGTGCTTTGAATTTCAGATAATGTAAAATTATGCCCAGCCCTACACCATGTCTCTGTCCTCTTACAGTAGCTGCACTGTGTGATGCAAATTAGGATGTATGAGTCGTCCCTTGTTTATGGTTGATTTGAATATTGAGTCTGATCACAACAAGCCAGAATGTTTATTACAAACCAAGCTAACAAATGATCTGAGCATGTTTCTTACTCTCTGAAAAGATCATCACAACAAGTTTGTTGCCACTAAGGCAAATAGTGCTGGCTCCACAAGAAGTAAAACCAAATGTTATTTTTGATGCCATGTTGTTTGACCAAATGTCCTTAACTACCAATTCATTGGCGATCCCTGTCAATATAATTCAGACAAGTTCAATAGTGCATGAATCACCTGAATAATGAATTTGAGGCATTGGTATAAAAACATACAAATCCAAAAATGGTGGAATTGGAAATATCAAAATGATTCATGGGTGAAGTTTGAAAAACAGATATAGTATGGTCCCTGTCGTAAATATTTGACTGTTAGTCTCTAGATGGTCATAATGACTCTTAACCCATGTGAGTGATCATCAGGTTGTCATTGTGATCATGACCAAAATGTTAACAATACATTCAGTTAGGCTTACTCCTTCCGTATCAAAATGAAGAGAGACAACTAAGCAATTCCTATGGCAACACATGAAAACAAGACCACATCTATAGCAATGAGTATCCATACTGACGTGGAAAACCTCTGCAGTAAAAGAGGTTCCATTCTTAATCTTCACCAATACATTAGTGACCAACCCTGGGTGCAGTACAAATAGCTTTTTGTTTGTGTCAGACATTCTTTTCTACATAGAATGAACTTCCTCTTCTCAGCACTTCTGGGAAACGTTGTTGTCAGTTCCTCACAACAACCATACCAAAAGCAAGAAAAAGGGTGTGGTCTATGTTTGAGGTAAATTGCATTTGTGGAACTGAGTTTGAAGAGCCGTATTACATTTTCCATAAGTACACATGCATGTCCCACAATGAAATATGTGTGACATAAGCTGATTGACAACAGTTAGAATGCGTGGAGTCTGGGATAAAGGAAATGCTTTGTCAAAAAAAAATCTTCCGTTACTGTCAAGAGACATAAAAATAGTTTATAAACATATTATAAACCATGTTCGCATTGTTCACTGGTGGTTATATGATAAAATATTAAATACACATCGATAGAGAACCTAATATAACCTAAAAAGTAACCAGATATTTAAGGTAACTTACCAACTATGCATGCAGACTAATTCTATTTAATGAATTTATCTACTGTATTGGTACATGCAACCCTACTTTATTTTAATATGTGTAGTTCCCTTCCCCTAGACATGGAGGAGACGGTGGTTTGTTCTTCGAAGAGGACGTATGAGTGGGAACCCAGATGTGTTGGAGTACTATCGAAACAAGACCTCGAAGAAGCCCATCCGCATCATTGACCTGAAAGAGTGTGAGGTTCACATGCAGATGGAGCAGCGCCTGGTTAAAAGGGAGTTTGAGAACCAACCCCTCTTCATTATTAAGACATTGTCTCGAATTTTCTACCTGGTGGCCAAGACTGAGGAAGAGATGAACAGTTGGGTCAGTCAGATCAGGGAGATCTGTCACTTTGGACCTTTGGATGATGGGACAGGTAAGGAACATGCACAGTGACACCGTTCACCGTTCTGTATTTCCTTTAAGGGGTTAAAATTAAGAGACCACTGCAAATGGATCCCTTCGGTACCTCACTCAAAACTTTCCTTTTCAACTTTTTTGGAAAGGAAAGAAAAAAGTGCAGTGGTCTCTTAATTTTTTCCGGAGCTCTATGTGAAAGTTTTATTTAACCCTCACATAACTTTTAATTTTTTTTACAAAGAATAAGAGCAGGACTGTATTCTTTGACTAGGTATTTTTCTATTTGAAACACAGACCCAAATTCATTAGAACTCTACACAAGTTCAACCAGGGTGATGCTTGAACACTTTGACACCAGGTTCTCTTGACTTCATTTCTTATTAACTCCATACTAGTGGAGAGCTATGCATAAGAGCTGACAGTTGGACCATTTAGTTAAACATTGTTGTCTGTGAGGAGCAGATAGCGCAGACTACATCACCAGACAAAGAGAAGAGATTGTGACAAAATCCTGGCTTAGACATTACTAGAAAAGATAACTCCTAAACTTGATTATTCAGTACACAGTCGGACATACAGATGTGCAGACACACGCTTGTGAGTGTGCACACATGCATGTATGCATGCCTGCACTCACACACACACACACACACATACACACACACACACACCACACACACACACGCATATACAGATTAACCTAAAAAAATACAATAGATACTGACACAATTATTAATTAATTCAAAGTTTTGTAAAAGTTTTGTTTTGTAAAAACTGTTTGAAGTTTCATGGACTGAAACATTATCAAGATAAGGTTTTGCCATAAGTATACTTTATGCATGTAATATTTAGGAATTGTTGGTGTAGTCTTAAGAAATAAAATACACAGTAGTTTACAGCATATATTATATCTTCTCAGCATATATTCTGTACCTTGCAGAAACTCTTTATTACTTGGGGGAAAACGCCACCCTTAATGGGAAATCTGTATTTTCATAAGATGGTTATTCCAATATCCCAAGGCAAAAAAGTATGTATAACATTTATTACAGTTCTAAATAACTTTTGATGAACCGTGGGAAAGTATTAAGTTAAAACATTGAATCTATAATACTGAGCAATTCATTCAATATCATTGCCAATTGGTAGGCATATTATATTAGATGTTAAAATATGCTCAGTAAATTAACTATTAAACAAAAAACTTCTTATATTAGGCTATATCTTGAACTTTTGTAAAATTTCAGCACATTCTTCTATTATTATTTTGTTATATTTTACCCCAAGCTACCCTACTCCAATTACCTCAGTTACAGAAAGCCCAGCACAACTAATTGCCAGTAATTAATTTATATTATGATTAAGCAACTTCTGACTGATAAGAACATGGATGTTTCCCCTCAGATCTTAATCATATAGCTCTCACACTCCTGTCAGCATGCTCTCACTGCTAAACCAGGTTAACAAAAAATTAGTAGTTATACATTTGTTCCTGTAGTTGGAGTGTGACTTTCCTCAAATATTCTCAGAGTACTAAAACACACAACTAAAGTATGCATGCATGTGCAGAACCACATACAGAACGTGGTTTTGAAAAGAGAATACTTTTACATTTTTCATATTTATTTTCGTTCTTATGTTTTTGTTGCTGGTGAGATAATGTTTATCTTACACGTGTCACATGACTTTTGGTTAGCAGGGAGGTTGCTCAGTCTCAACAGCTACATGGTAAAGGACATTAAATTGTTCCGCTGCCATCTACTGGAGAACACAGACAACTACATCTCAGAGATTTCCATCTGACTAACCAAATGTCTGCAACATTATCCTGAGGCAGCACAGAACTAATTTAGAAACTATGAATTTATTTTCTCATTCTCTCCCTCCATCAACTTCTCCTCATCTGTCTGTCTCTTAGAATCAGAGGAAGGTTTCTCACAAACCCCAACCTCCCAGCAGCCGTCACCCGCTCTCTCCCAAAATATGTCATTCATTTCTAACCATGACTTCGTGGCTATTGCTAACAGCAGAGTGGAGATTTCCAGCCAGATAGAATCTCACCGTCCACTGGATTACCTCTTCCTTTCACAGTGTGAAACAGGAAGATTTAGCATCTCTAGGTATGTAGTCTACACCTCTCAAATTGACGCCATATCCACACCACACATTGCTTTAATGACGATGAACAATACGCACTTACCCTTTTCTTTCTTTTATAGATGTGACAGCTTTTCAAACTCTGAGAGATCTCTTGAACAGACTTCATCGGACGCTACTACAGAAGATGTCTTCTCTTCACCTCTTGGCACGGACCCTTCTCTATCTCCTTTTCCTGACATTGGATTATCTCCATGCCCCTTTCCCCACATAAGGACCCTTGACCCCCCGTTCAGTGCCCCTTGTGCCCCTGCTTCATCTTCCTCCCCTCCTCGAACTCTCCACCATACACCCAACGTCTTCCAGTTTGACAAGCCATATTCTTCTACTGTATTGGAGGCAACTTCTGATGGAATAACTCCACCTCCTCTGCCCCCTAAGCCTACTCACCTTTCAGAGTATCTCAGTAATGAGGGCTTTCATGGGCCTTTGGGTGTTGGGAAGTGGATTACAGGCCAACCTTCACTCATCCCTCGGAGGATCTCTTTGTCAGGCCTGCCAGACCAATCTAGAAAAGGTATAGTACAATAGCAGATTATTACAGTCCAGGCCCTTCATACCGGGTTCTGTATTCCATATGCACATCAATAAAATATATGTAAAATACAGTACAGTAAGCAAATCTTTCTAACTGACCAACCATGATTGCAACCACAGAGTATGCCTGGTGTAATTTGTTCCATTACATAACATAACAGTCCTCATCAGTGATATTTCTGTCTTAACTAGGAGACATTGAGGGAAGTGCGCTGAGGAGCAGAAACAAAAGGCTCAGTCTTAATTTGGTGAGAACACATCTGCTTACACAACTGATGGGATCTGATAGGCATTATTAATAGTACAATATGTTTTGCGCATACTATTTTTAGACAGGTAACAATGTGGAGAGAATGTGATCGTTCTTTAATATAAAAAAAATGCTATATGATGTAATTGTAACTTATTATGTAATTACAGGCCACTCTAAATTTTCCTGGTGTTGTTGTATTTTTGCAGCCATATTTTATTGCTACTCCAAACTACCAGGAAGACTCATACGTGCCCATGGCTTCTCCAACTGTTTGTGCTGATGAAGATTTATCGGACGGCTACATCCCTATGAGCCCCACTCCAATCAGCTTCCTCAAGGCTAATGGCATAACAGATGCCCCTCTTGCTCCCTCCCTTCTTACCACTGCAGGTCTACATGGAGATTTAGAACCACCTCCAGTTGACAGGAATCTCAAACCACGAAGGAGAGGTAATGTACAATACTGGTAAAACGTGTTTCCAAACTTTTAAGTGGTACTGTATTTCATCTGTGCTCCAGCAGTGGGTCGGATAATCCGTAAAGGAAGCTGTAAAGAATGCTTCAATAGTTATTTGACTCAACTCACCATGTTGTTTCTGTGGTTCACAGCACGGCCTCCACCACTTGACCTGAGGGACCTGTCTACTATAAGAGAATGTCCAACTCTGATCAGAACCATGACAGACCCAGGGTGAGACAGAAATATACTGGAACTCTCTGTCCAATCAATGAATAATAATGAAGGAATAAAGAGGAAAAACTAAATAAATAAATGCATGTTTGTTTTCGTAGAAATGTACTAGTCCTGGAGAGAAGACAACGAAGTCTTGGAATTAAAGAAGAACAAGAAGCCAACATCATTCCAGCAGTAAAGTTGCCTTCTATATTTACATCATAAACAGTTATTTGTTTACAAAAAAGTAAGAGTCATTTCATACAGCTGTGAGAAAACATTTGTTAAACCTTTTGAATTACCTGCATAGCTGCGGAAATGGCTCCCAAAAATATCAGATCTTCATCTTAACAATAGATTTAAAAAAATGTCTGCTTTAGCATGTTGCCTTTATACCTACCTGTCAAACATAAATTGAATTGGCTGGAACCTATATGATATCATAATTTCAATAATATAATTTCAGAAGATCTCAGGAGAAGAGGCACATAAAGCTAGAACTAGATCTGCCTCAGGGCCTGAACTGCTTGCAAGTATTGGGGTAACAATACATTTGAATGTGTATCAGAAAGTTCTATAGGAGAATATCAGGGAAACAGTCCATCACCTGAAGCTTAAAAAAGTTGGGTCATGCAGCATGACAATGATCCTAAACAGAAAAACAAATAAAAAACAGATGCAGGTTTGTGTTATGCAGGTTTGTGTTATGCAGGTTTGTGTTATGCAGGTTTATGTTATGCAGGTTTATGTTATGCAGGTTTATGTTATGCAGGTTTATGGAAGCCCTGAACCGGAAGTGTTTTTTTGGGGCTGCATGTTTAAGTTGAAATAACAAGATTAACTTAGAGATGCTGCAGCAAACATTTTCGGATTCATTGATATGCAAAGCATCTCATGCATCTGACTTTTTTTTCAGAAAGTAGATGGTTGTATTCCTTTCATTTTTATCAAGTGTTGGCAGTAACATCTAGGATCTAGCATTTACAGCAAATCCTGAATTTGTTCTCTATAGCAGATAACTCTCAATGATGTTCTATAGCTGATACTTTCCTTGTTCAAAACTAATGCTTGAATTTGTATTTTTTGGTTTCAAAATACAGCCTACATCAACAGATCAGATAATAAAAAATTTAAGGAATACAACCATCCACTTTCTGAAAATGAAGACAGAAGCATGAAATGCTTTGCATATCAGTGAATCTGAGAATTTATTTATCTTGAAATACAAACTTTTTTGCTGCTGCATCTCTTATCTCGTTATAACTGAAACTCAGAAAATATAAAACCTTTTATCTTGTTATTTTGCGATACTACCTTGTTATTTCAATGTTATCTCGTTATGATGAAATACTCGAAATAATAAGATAAAGTAAAAGATACAGCACCAAAAATAGGGCTTCTGCACAGGTTTGATCAGCAACTGAAAAATGCATTTGCTTGAGGTAACTGCAGAGAAAATAAGTTCTACCAGTTACTAAAAATGTATGCAAGGACTGTATACAAGGAAACTGTGGATTTGCGTTCAACACCACTTTCATAGAATTTCTACAATACAAACTTTCCAAGCTGAATGTGTCTGACTCGATCCATAAGTGGATCACTGACTTTTTGAACAACAGGACACAACCTGGATATGCACATTTCAGACAATATTTAGCCCTATACACTGTAGCGCTGCAAGGATGCAATCAACCCTTCTCTACTCACTCTCAACAACTGTATCTCGGAAAATGCATCCATCAAGCTGCCTAAGTTTGCAGATGACACGACTTTTGGCAGTCTCATTGCTGACGTAGATCCATCCATGTACCGTGGAGAGGTCAAAATAACCTGGAACTTAACACAGTTTACTACCTCAGTCCTTGATACTGTAGTGTGGTAGTATTGTACAATCTATAAAAAACATAATCAGAAGCTCACTGCTAAGCCCTCCAATCCTGTTCACTGATCCAAAACGGTGGGCAGGAGGGCAGTACAGGCCAATAATGGCCAAAAGATCCTGCCACCAGAACAGTTTCCTTCCCCATGCTATGGCCCTCAGCAACCAACCATCTGTTCCAAAGAGACTATGATAACCAAATAGAGCCAACTCTCTGCAGATTTATTTTTAACACATTAATTCTGCAAACCTCCCATTCCACCACATTCCTCCCATCCCACCACACATGTGATCTGGGGATTGTACTGGTCATTGGCATAATATTTGTCACATCCTATTGGATGTATCCATAGGAAAATGGGTAGACTGTGGCCATAAGGGGTGCACATGTCATTACTCCGCCAGCCAGTAACTTGCGAAAGGATGTATCCATGGATTCTTGCATTGTCTGCCAATTACTGTTGAAGAAGAAATTGAAATTCATCAAATTGGGTGACATTTTTCCAATATTCAGTAATCCAGTTTTGGTGACCATTTGCCCAGTGTACCCTCATTCTCCTGTTCTTGATGGACAGGATTGGAACACATGGTCTTCTGCCGCTGTAGCCCATCCATTTCATGGTTTAACAGGTTGTGTGTTCAGAAATGTCCTTCTGCATACAGTACCACTGTTGTAAAGAGTGGTTATTTGAGTATTTGTAGCATTTGTGTTAGCTTGAATAAGTCTGGCTATTCTCCTTTGACCTCTCTCATTATCCAGACCTTTTCACCTACAGAACCTCTGCTGGATCCACCACATCTGGCACAAACAATCATGCCAAAGTCAAAGTTGATTAGATCACATGTCTTCCCCATTCTAATGTTTGGTTGAACAATAACTAAACTACTTGACCATGTCTGGATGTTTTATATTGAGCTGCAGTTATTTGCTGTTTGGTTAATTGCTGTAACAAGCATGTACCCCAATAAACTGGTCACTGAGTGTAATATTAAAAGACAACATTTTAATTGAGCTTCAATTTCAGGAATCAAGGCACCTGTTATTTGCTGCAAATGATGTAGCCAACCAGCCATGGCTTAGACGATCAAACCTTGACTACCTTTCACTGGATTTCAATTCGGCATCCCCCTCTCCTGTGCAAAAGGTAAGCTAGATTGAACAGACAGAGGCCTAAGGGTGGAAATAGGTGGATCTCCAAAGAAAGACACGGAATCCTTGAAAACCATTAACAAGCTTTGGAATTAACATGACAACTATTAAAGATCTTAAATGTACAGTCAACATCCATTCTAGTATTTGGGGGCTTTTTACAATCCTTTCAACAGTACCATGACTTGGTCTCTGCATGCTTTACTGATACACCTAATAGTAGACAGATGATGTCATACATACAGTCCATTATTGCTACTAGACCCAATTTATTTGAAGAATTTGGCAATCATTGTTGCATAACTCTTATCGTTCACTATCATGTTCACTCTCTCCAATAGAACATGTTTATATCTAGGCAACAAGTCTTTGTGCAACTCCATATACACATTCTGTATGTGACATTTTGTTGAAGTGCTACTTCTGATTTGACTCAAATGTACGAAATCATTTCAAATGATTGGTAACCAGGGTACGGACTGATTTCAACAGTATTTGAACCAAAATATATCGTTCAAAGGTTTGCAGTCACTTAGAAATGTCTTTGTTTTGAAAGAAAAGCACATTTCTTGTTCATTAAAACCATTATGTTGTAATTGGCTATTCGGTTTGATAATATGCTCAGAATGGCCAGAAAAAAATGAACTTTCTTCTGAAACGTCTATTCTTGATCTGAGAAATTAAGGCAATTCCATGCCAGAAATTGCCAAGAAACTGAAGATCTCATACAGCAATGTGTAGTACTCCCTTCACGGAATAGAGCTCTAACCAGAATAGAAAGATGAGTGGGTGGACCCACTTTTCTTCAAAAAACAAGGACATTTCTAAGTAGCCCCAAACATTTGAACGGTAGTGTATATCGCATGTAGCATGCATTTTTTGGGTTATTCCAACTGGATGTAATAGCCCAGAAGCAAACACAATAGTATATTTGGGAATGTTATGTTATGTTATGTATGTTAACGATTAAATAGCACTTGCAGGGTCTAGCTGTGACCATCTCCATGGTAATGAAACAGGCAGCTGCATTCTGAGACAATAAAATGCATTGAAAGGAATACTAATGGATAGAAAAGACATATGAGTATTTTATGGAATGGAAAGAAGTGTAATATTTGTAAGACAGGTGGTTCTATTCTGCATACAGGTTTTGATTCAATGAAGTTATGAATGTACTGTACACCCTATCTGCTGTCATATCTTCCAGAAGCCCTTCCTTGCTGATGAACACAGGGTGGACTATGTGCAAGTGGATGAGAAGAAGACTCAGGCCCTGCAGAACACTAAGATGGAGTGGAAAGATGTCCGGCAGTCTAAAGTTTAAGTCAGAAAGATATGTTTTATTATGGAAATCATCAATACTTTTCACATCACAAAAAGTGGAGCAAGTATATATAAAAATGTCTTTAAAAATCTGGTCTGTCATGAGATGGTAACTCAATTCAAAGTTCCTTTCAAGCCCAAATAAAAGCATTTTGAAATGTATCATATATAAATATCTATGAAAGAAGCAAGTAGAAAGTGTAATCACTGTTTTGTAGTTTGAGGTATTGAAATGTAAAAATACCACATCAAATGTTACACTGTGAACATCCTCTTACTGTCACAATTGTTTGTAAATTAAATGTTACTAGATGAAAAAGACAGAGGACATAACATTGCTTGTAGCTCATTATGTTGGTGAAAAAATATTGTATGGATTTCCAATACAGAGGAATTATGTATTAAGAAGAACAAGTCTTTAGTTTTTAAGTGTGAATAAACTAAATTAACATTTGTCTAAATACAGATGTACATATGTTGAGCTTGAGTCCTAAAGACAAAATATTGTATACAGCACTGCATTTGTCCAGCACCTTAAATGTATTATCATTATATGAAGTTCGGATGACTTGAATTGGCATCATTCAGAGAACCAATTGTAACAGGATGAATCTCAGAACTGATCTTTTGTAACAGTATTCTGTTATTAATGTGTAACAGAAGGTACCCATAACAAACCAGTATACATCTCAATTGTACATTCTACAGCAGAAAGCACAAATCACTCAGTGTAACCAAACTACATTTGGTGGAGAACAGGGTTAGCAAATGTTGGAAAATTCTTACCGTTTTAAATGTTTCTTAAGATTAAGTTAAACACATTATTTCATCACAGGCGGTACAATCTTCAGGTTGTGAGTGTTGTTTTGATGTATGCTTTCATTTGTCCATGTATGTAATATATGCAAAGATGCACATCCAAGAATGTTTCATGCTTTAATAAAACACTTTCTTACATTTCTTTCTATTTAGACATCCCAAGCTATAGTAGACCATTACAACTAGAAGGCAACCATGTCTTAGCACTTCCCTTACTAGCCAGCTAGAGCCCATATTAAAATTATACTGTACTATACCCTGAAATTGATGTTTCAAACAATAATTTGATTTCTCCCATATGGGACAGTTTGATGTCTTTGGGACAGATACATGGGAGACTTAATCATGACGTAAAAGAACACAAAACTACTACATTTCAAAATCGATAAATATTTAATGTTTGCAGAACAGTTTATCCAGCCTATGCAACAGTTTGCATCAGAGAACAACTAAAGCAAACATATTGTACAGGAAATACATCAAGAAAATTTAGATTCAGGTGTTATATAACGTTTTAGTTTTTTGGTTGATGCAGACACAATTCAGTCATTTGTTTTATAGGTATATATGTACAGATTCTAGAGTACACATGAAGTTACAATTAAGGTGATAAGAGACAAAATATGCATTGCATAACAAATAAGTGTTTTTGCAGTTGTATTGGGCTCAATTCAAAAAGTTAAAAGATAACCTTGGCGGTATTACAAACATTGAAATATGCAGAACCTAAGTTAGTAGGAAGGCATCAACAATTTACTAACAATTGCGCCAACAGTTGATGCCTTCTCACCAAGTTGCTTACCTATTGTCCTGTAGCCCATCCCAGCCTTGTGCAGGTCTACAATTTTATCCCTGATGTCCTTACACAGCTCTCTGGTCTTGGCCATTGTGGAGAGGTTGGAGTCTGTTTGATTGAGTGTGTGGACAGGTGTCTTTTATACAGGTAACAAGTTCAAACAGGTGCAGTTAATACAGGTAATGAGGGGAGAACAAGAGGGCTTCTTAAAGAAAAACTAACAGGTCTGTGAGAGACGGAATTCTTACTGGTTGATAGGTGATCAAATACTTATGTCATGCAATTAAATGTAAATTAATTACTTAAAAATCATACAATGTGATGTTCTGGATTTTTATTTTAGATTCCGTCACTCACAGTTGAAGTACCTATGATAAAAAATTACAGACTTCTACATGCTTTGTAAGAGGGAAAACCTGCAAAATCGGCAGTGTATCAAATACTTGTTCTCCTCACTGTATATACACTCACCTAAAGGATTATTAGGAACACCATACTAATACTATGTTTGACCCCCTTTCACCTTCAGAACTGCCTTAATTCTACGTGGCATTGATTCAACAAGGTGCTGAAAGCATTCTTTAGAAATGTTGGCCCATATTGATAAGATAGCATCTTGCAGTTGATGGAGATTTGTGGGATGTACATCCAGGGCACGAAGCTCCCGTTCCACCACATCCCAAAGATGCTCTTTTGGGTTGAGATCTGGTGACTGTGGGGGCCATTTCAGTACAGTGAACTCATTGTCATGTTCAAGAAACCAATTTGAAATGATTTGAGCTTTGTGACATGGTGCATTATCCTGCTGGAAGTAGCCATCAGAGGATGGGTACATGGTGGTCATAAAGGGATGGACATGGTCAGAAACAATGCTCAGGTAGGCCGTGGCATTTAAACGATGCCCAATTGGCACTAAGGGGCCTAAAGTGTGCCAAGAAAACATCCCCCACACCATTACACCACCACTGACATTCAGTTTGGAGTTTGTCTTGACCAGGACCACACCCCTAAATGCATTGAAGCAACTGCCATGTGATTGGTTCATTAGATAATTGCATTAAGGAGAAATTGAACAGGTGTTCCTAATACTCCTTTAGGTGAGTGTATATATATTTCTACCATAAATAACAACAGTTTGAGTATTTGACAAAACTCTATCTAGTCTCATCTTACTACAAAACCTTTTCCCACCACGCGGCTGGGTCCAGACGTGCCTTCAGATGTTAGTTTTTGAGTCTCCCATACAGGCCAGTGTTATTCAGAGTTTTTTATATGGTTGACAGATGCACCAATACTCAACATGCAGCCACTGAACTTCGTAGATCATTCATAGTGATTGATCACACCTTTGTCACTTCACTCACAAGTGTCCCTCTTGTTTGGCCACCAAGTTGTGAAGCAGCTTCCATTTCTTGACCATTTGTCACTGGGATATCCAAACACTTGGATAATATTTTGTACACTTTCCCTAATCTATGTATTTTTATAACTTTTTAATCAAACTTCTGTCTTACTTCTCTTTCAGATTCACAGTCTGACCAATTCACAGCTCTTTTTTTAGGAAATGTGACAGCAGCTTGGTTCAGGTGAAGCCAATGTTAAGGTCATTTTTGCAACACATTACTTTCTTTTAAAAAGAAAATATTTCACAACATAATAGTGGTCACTTTACAATAGTGGATTTTGAGTCTTGGTGTTCATTATCAAAAATAAAACAGAAAGAAATGTAAATGTATCATTTGCAATTCAGTAACATTTTTGAATTAGTATGGGGTCTGAATACTTCTGCAAGACACTGGTTAACTTAGATGGCGTATTTTCATTCATTTTGGAAAATAACAATTGACAACACACTTTCTTACAGTTGTTCTACAAAAAAAGCCAACCACGGTCAAGGCAACACAGATAATAAATGTGACCAGTTATATGTTTTAAGTAATCAAGAACTTATTGATCTTTCTGAAAATGCAACACTATGCTATCTTCGTATGCAGGCATGTAATGTCCTTCTCATCAGTCCTTTCCCTACATTTCACATGTGGAACATGTGTTTGCTTTATAGGCTTAAAATGCACAAACAACAACATAAGCAACCATTTACAAGTAGAAATTACATTTTTATTAGTGATTATGCTTTCTCATGTTTTGGTTGCTACAGACATCGGCTACGCCTCATCCCATTGTGTCGTCCATTATTTCCAAGAAAATGTACAGAATGTTGGTCTTTATCCCTTACATATAGTCTTTCCACATACATACTTGCAGAAGACAACACATCAATTTATTTACAGATTAATGGTCATGGTTTAATAATAGAGCTAATACATTATTTATATTACAGGTTGGTGTGCTTCATTAAACTGTTTTGGTACATTACAAGGGAAAGATAAGGAGAGATGGTGATTGTTTAAGGAACATTTTAATATAAACACCTGACATTCAGATAAATTAATTAAGATAATCTTGATGTTTATCCATTGCATTAATTTATGTTAATGCAGATCTGTTAAGTGACAACAGGATACAACACAAGTTAAGAAGAAAGCAATCATGTTGACACATTTTGATTTATTCCACATCATAGTAACAGATCTTGATGACAAATCCTCCATAATGATAAATTAAAATAGAAATAAAAACAACTTATGAAAGCAGATTTTAAGCGTTTTTCTTTCATTATAATGCACTTTATTATAAAATAATGAATGTTTCATATATATATGTATCAGTTAATCAAGATAAAATGCCTTAATACTCAAAAGTATTTTTTCCTTATTAGTGCACAATTTCATATTGCACTTTTATACTGTCGTTAGTGCAATGCATGAAATCTTACTTTTTAGGCATAGAAATATCCTTTAAAAAAAAATACCATTTGAATACAAATATAGAGAACAAGCTAGACCACCAGCATTTCTTTTGCATGTTTTCAAAACACTGAAATCCTCCTGAAATGTTCCCCATCTCCTGCTTCATCTGAGCCAGGTAGCAGAGGTCAAAAGTAAAGGCTTTTACCTGTAAGGACAGGCATTAACCAGTCATGTCACAAAATTGTGCTGGCACTATGAAAACCAAAAAAAGGAAGTTTGGCTTCCTTAACTAAAATTTTATTATTTTCTGATCCTAACCAATAAAGCTATCACTATCAAGAAAGAATATCAGATAAAAAATAAAGCCAATAAATATGGGTTTAACCCCTGTAATTTAAGGAACTATCAACAAATAATGTAATGACAGGCCTATGACAGACCTTCGTGTAATTCATGTTGTAAAATACTAAAGGGCATTCTAGCAGAATATTTTGCTTAATTAAATCTGAGGTGCATCTTAGATAAGTGCAACTATAAACACAATATTGTACATTGGCTTTAGGTGGTAAAGAAAATACTATGCAATGTACTGAGACCTGAATGTACTGTCATAATATTAGGTCTCAAACTGCCATCCCGTTACTGTAACAATCAGTGTGACTGACGATTTAGAGAAGAACACGAATGGTAGTCCTTTCAGACTGCAATTACTACATGTAAAAAAAAAAATTATATATATACAGTACATAAACTGTCAACAATAGAAGATGTACTGTAAATAAATGAGTCACATTGAATTTTAAGTTGTTGATGCTGATCTTTTTCCTTTGACCCGTAATTATATATTTTATATAATTGCAACAAATACCTGCATTAGACTTTGTCATGCATTATAAATTGTGAAAAATAAAATAAGAATTAACTTGCAAATACATACAAGCCTGATGAATTTGGCCAACATTATACTTGTTAACAAAAACAAGAAAATACAAAAGAAATCATAAGACAGAATGCCCACTAGGTCACAGTGAACTGCAGGACAGAACCAGATTTGGCATAATCAATGACTAGTACTTCCTAATTTTTAAATGTGGGCACAAATGTTCAGTTTGTTCCCTCTTAAAACCTGTGGTTCCCCTTCTCACTCTCCAAGGATTAGTAGAAGTCACAAAAATATTCTCACAAATAAGTAGAAAGGATGATATTTTGGTTTTTCTCAGGTTCCAACAGTGTTCATTTGCTGTGGTAGTTGTGTTGGTAGTTGGCATTGCAGTCATACAAGTAAAGTGATTATAACAGTACAGTCATCATGAGATGCTCACAAGCTAAATGTTTGACAATATTGTGTTCAGCTTTCCCTTCAAAGAGTCACATTTATTTAGAATGGTGCTTCTCAAAAATAAGGTGGTCTTTCCAAAATATATCTTCTCTATTTTCTAAAAGGGGTTAACCTGCTGAAGCTCTGCCAGAAGGGGGACTTGCACCTTTCAGGTTCAGGAATCTCAAATTCTGATTGTTCCATGCTGTCTCCAACCAAGTACTGTCCTGGATTCATGGGGTCCATAGGCGGGGGGTATCCAGGGGGCACAGACCTATGGCCTAAAAATGGGAAGAGAGAAATTAAAGAGGGTAGCCCACATTGTTTAATTATTTGTCTAGTAATAATAATGCATTTTAGTGGTTTACTTTCTGGGTTACAGACCAAGTTCCAAGTCAGGAATGTCAGACTCTTATCTAAAAAAAAAAGAATTTAATGTAGGCCTGCATCGTAAAAAACACAGATTGTGGGGTGATTGTCAAAAGCCACATGATAAGGAATGAATAGAGAAAGGTCTACAACGTGAACATGCTTCAGAGAAGAGATGTTGCCAGACTTGCATGGAGGGGGCGGCATTACATTCAACCCTGTGTTATTTAAACAAATCGCAGGCTGTGAAAAAAAATCACTAGTTAGCTCTTGTTGAGCAAGACATCTTCACGCAGTCATGCGTGCAGTCATGCAAACTCATCAGGCCCGGAAAAAAAATAATCTATTATTGGAATTGAATGAAAAAACCCAGGGCCACACCAAAAATACATTTTGGTAAGTCCAGGCCTTACAAAGCTACTGCTTTAGAGGCAAGCCAGCAGAAGGATACAGGGTGAAGAGTACAGTACACTACAGTTCAGTAAAATAAAGTTGTGTACAGTATGTATAATGTGTACAGTAATGTACATTACACCAAGTGAAATTCTGGGTGTGTATAAATGTACTTGATGACTAAATCTAATTCTGATTTCATATATTACAGCACAGTAATGTTGAGTAAAGTACAGTACATTCATGTAAAATAATGTCCAGTACCCTATAGTTCTATACAGTACAGTAATGTACAAGAGTAGAGTGCAGTATTATTTATTGTTACTTTACCAGGTAAGTTGACTCATTTACAACAAAAACCTGTGGAATAGTTAAGGGGAGGAGAGAGGATGAATGAGACACCTAAAGCTAGGGATGTTTAGATTTAACCCAAGGATAGTTTGATTTTGGTCTTATCACTCCAGAGAACCTCATGCAGAGAGAAACTCTTTTAGTGTCCAGTGGGTTCCAGTGGTCACCTCCCTGACTGACTTGTCCGGTTACTTGGTTTGGCCGGATGGTAAACCAGATTGGAATAGTCTTGATGTTTCCAAATGTCTTCAATTTCACAATGGTGGACACAATTGTGCTCCTGACTTTCCCCAGATCTATGCCTCAACACATCTCTGTGCAAAAGATCTGCTGAGAGTGCTTTGGACCTTATGGTGTGATTTTTACTCTTTCATGCACTGTGCAGAGTAGGACTTTATACAGACAAGTTTGTGCCTTACTAAATGTCCAATCAATTTAATTTGTCCCAGTTGAACTCCAATCAAATTCTAGGGACATCTTAAGGATGATTAAAGGACACAGCTCAATTTGGGGTATCATGGCAACACACGAGATATTCCAGTTTTTCATTTTCAATAAATTGAAACTCCACAAGCAAAACTGAGGGGCTTTGAAGGTAATGCATTTTGTAGCATGTTGTTTTGTAGCATATAAAAAACCTTTTACTTCAATATGTCAGTCCCGCCCCCTCATTTGACCTAGCCAAAATCTTTAGTAGGGTACTTGTCAAGAACGTATCCAACTGCCAATATCTAAGGTCTCAGGTGGATTGCAAAATACTAGTGGCCACATTTTTATCTATTTGTTATTTGTATAAAATTACAATAGCTGCAGGTTACATTAATCAAAGGACAAAATTATTATTTGTTAGTAGCCATGAAAGGGCCAGATTGCAAGTAATATTTTTCTGCATCTACGTTTAGTTTTATTCAAATGTCAGTGAATCATTGAAACGGACTCAGATTTTTTTAAATTTATGAATATTCATAATATTCACAGAGAACAATCGATAAATAAATCTAATCCCCAAAAATTAAATCTGAGAAAACCTAATTTGGATAATGTAAAACTGAATTTCTGAAAAAATCTAACAAATATGATATGGACTCTTTTGACAGAAAACCTAGTGCAGTACAATCTCTTCTACAGTAAGGAGCTGGAGAAATGTTGCAAGGGAGAGCGGAAAAAATACAGTAGAGTAGCTTGCAACTTTTCATTTCTTTAAATGTAGCTCTCTAAATGTGTTCGTAACTGTCATGGTACAGTCCAATATCAACATCACTGAAGCTTTGTTCACACAGCCAAGGTTGAAAAAGTAGACATAGGACATTCTGCAAGAAGCATGGACGGGTTTACACAAGGAGCACTACTTAGAGAAATTACAACAATCTACCAAAGCGAATTGCTTCATTTCTAAGAGAGGCCACACATTTTTTGGAAAAACACAATATACAACAACAAATGACCAAACAACTGGCTTTAACCAGTTGGACATCAGACCCAAATGGACATCAGACCCATTTCATAAATGTTGTACTGAATTGGAATCAGTTCTCGGGACATCGTTATTTCATTGTGGGTTTTGTTTCTACTTCCAGATATTTATTATAAATAATATTTACCTTTCTGTTTGGTCATTTTTCGAACTGTCAGTGCTGCTTGTCGCTTCTGATACTCTGATATCTCAAAACCTGAAAAATATAAATTATTGTTATTTTCATATAACCTTTTAATTTACTGCTAACTGTAATGTATTTTACATACACACCTATTTTTTCATCTTCTTGCACCATCTTGCGTTCCTCATGGAAAGCTCTGAGCCAGCGAAGTTTGTCCTCTAGCTTCTTGGCCAGGAAGATGTGAATCTCGTCCGAGTCCTTATTACTCAGCTTGAATGCATTCTTTACACTCACGTTGAAGTCATCATCCCGCCCATCCACGGCATCAACTACATTGTACCTGTCCATATTGATGCGCCCCTTGTAGTATAGAATGTCTCGTCGTATTAAGTCCTGAAGGAAAAATATAGGGAGGGAAGAGCAAAAGTTAAAAGTTAAATAAACCAGAGTGCAGATTCAAAATTGTATTTAATAATCTGTGACAGGGCTTTGTATATTAGCAAAGTACAGTTCACAGGTGACTATGCGACAGCCAGGATGATATTTGTGAACTTTGCAGTTAGCAGCTACTCCAGATTCAAGGCGACCAGTCCCTATTAGAGATGCTGCTGGGTAATCCAATATTCCAGTCCTGAGCTTGAATCACACTTTTTCTATGTGCTAGCGGTAGCGGTAAGCTCTGAGCGACACAACAGCCTAGTGTACCACACTGTAAGCCTATCAGCTCCCCCGTGCTTCTTTTTGGACATGACAGATTCTCTTACGTAAAGACACTGTTGTCATCCACCTCAGGAAAGGAAGTGCTGAAGGGATGGAGATCAAGGATAAAAGTCCAGGACAATCAGGGATGACTAGAGACAACTAGTTATGTTACATCAGGGTGCAAATATTTACATTCCCTCATAAATAGACATACAGTGGATATAAAAAGTCTACACACCCCTGTTAAAATGCTAGGTTGTGATGTAAAAGAATGAGACAAAGATAAATCATGTCAGAACCTTTTCCACTTTTTATGTGACCTATGATGTGAACAATTCAATTGAAAAACAAACTGAAATCTTCGAGGGGGAAACATTTAAAATAAAAACCTTACCTGGTTGCATAAGTGTACACACCCTCTTATAACTGGGGACGTGGCTGTGGTTCAGAATTAACCAACCAGATTCAAACTCATGTTAAACAGAAGTCATTACACACCTGCCATAATTTAAAGTGACTCTGATTAATCACAAATACAGCTGAATAATTTCAGCTGATCTAGTAGGATTTTCCTGACATTTTCTTAGTGGCATCTCAGAGCAAAAACCATGGTCTGCACAGAGTTTCCAAAGCATCAAAGAGATCTCATTGTTGAAAGATATCATTCAGGAGGAGGGTATAAAATATTTTTTTATTTTAAACAGTCATCATCAAGTGGAGAAAATATGGCACAACAGAGACATTACCAAGAACTGGACATTCCTCCACATTTGATGAAAAGACGAGAAGAAAACTGGTCAGGGAGGCTTCCAAGAGGCATACAGCAACATTGAAGGAACTGCAGGAATTTCTGGCAAGTACTGGCTGTGTGCTACACGTGACAACAATCTCCTCTATTCTTCATATGAATGGGCTAAGGGGTAGGGTGGTAAGACGGAAGCCTTTTCTTACAAAGAAAAACATCCAAGCCTGGCTGAAGTTTGCAAAAACAAACATCAAGTCTCCCAAAAGCACATGGGGAAAATCTGTTATGGTCTGATGAAACAAAGGTTGAACATAATTCCAAAAGTTATGTTTGGTGCAACATCACCCAAATAACACCATATCCACAGTGAAGCAGCATCATGCTTTGGGGCTGATTTTCTTCAGCTGGAACCAGGGACTTAGTCAGGGTGGAGGGAATTATGAACAGTTCCAAATACAAGGCAATTTTGGCACAAAACCTTCAGGCTTCCGTTAGAAAGCTGTAGATGAAGTTCACCTTTCAGCACAACAATGACCCAAAGCACACATCCAAATCCACAAAAGCATGGCTTCACCAGAAGAAGATTAACGTTTTGGAATGGCTCAGCCAGAGCCCAGACCTGAATCCAATTGAACATCTGGGGGGTGATCTGAAGAGGGCTGTGCACAGGAGATGTCCTTGCAATCTGAAAGATTTGGAGCACTTTTGCTCAAGAGGGGGCAAATATTGAGTGTTGTATAAAAAAAAAACAGCCAGAAAAGTTGCCCGAATGTAACCATTTATTTTTTGAAGAAAGAGAGGACTTGCCAAATTTTTTAAATAATGCATCATGAAATGCGCATACTGGACATTGAGCCATAAAAGAACATATTAGCACTGCTCTCCGCTCAATCTTACTCCATTGCCTGCTGCGCCTACAGCCCACCCTCTTCACAAACACTACTCTAGATCTCTCGCTCCCTCCCTCTCTCTCTCTCTCTCTCTCATTTACTCAGCAATAGCCTACCTCACTGCCCAATGGGCGATAGGTCACAGGGAAATTTATAGATTTCCCCTGTGAAATTTAATAGATTTACTAAAAAGGAAAAAACAACAACATACCAAAACCAATGCATATTCCTTATGTATGACATTGAACATTTTATAATTACATATTGGATGAGACCAGGCCCAGTTGATTAGCAGCAGTTAAGTTCACAGTTAAATGCCATTGTCTGGAATTGACTGATCCCTATACCATTTGGTATTCAGGGATAGAAGTTTTCTTTACGGCTGCCAATAAATAACTGTATAATTTAGTGACCAAGATTTGTGTTTTCCCAGCTGAGAATAGTTTTATGACAGGGTGCATGTTTAGTTCTGTCCCTGAGGAAACAAAACAGAGCTGCATGTAACTGCCCAAAAAGCTACATGTACAGTAATTGCCCATAGAGCTGCATGTAACTGCAAGAAGATTTTTTTTTTTTACAAAAAATACATTATAATATCTTTGTACATCCTGAAATACACTACTTTCCATCTACTGTTACATCTGATATGGTATGTAGTTAGGTCTGGATTTTTTTATTTGACACAATTTTCATAATTTTGGCACTGTACGCCACCACAATGGATTTAAAATGAAACAACAGAGACGCAACTGAAGTGCAGACTTTCAGCTTGAACAAAAATATCGTATGAAACGTTAACGAATTGCAACCATTTTCATACAGAGTCCCCTTATTTCAGGGGCTCAAATGTAATTGGACAAATTAATACAATCATAAATACAATTTTAATTTTAATACATTGTTGAGAATCCTTTGCAGGCAATGACAACTTGAAGTCTGGAACACATGGAAATCACCAAATGCTGGGTTTCCTCCTTAGTGATGCCTTCCCAGGCCTTTACTGCAGCTGTCTTCAGTTGTTGTTTGTTCGTGGGTCTTTCTGCCTTAAGTTGTCTTCAGCAAGTGAAATGCATGCTTGAACGAGTTGAGATCAGGTTATTGACTAGGCAATTGCAAAATATTCTTCTTCTTTGCCTTAAAAAACTCCTGAGTTGCTTTTGCAGTGTGTTTTGGGTCATTTGTCCATCTGTAAAGTGAAGCACTGTCCAATCAACTTCGCTGAATTTGGATGAAACTGAGCAGACAATATATCCCTATACCATTCAGAATTCATCCAGCTGCTTCTGTCTTCTGTCAAATCATCAATGAACACTAGTGACCCAGTGTCACTAGAAGCCATGGATGGCCATACTATCACACTGCCTTCACCGTGTTTTACAGATGATGTGGTATGTTTCAGCTCATGAAGCATACCATTCCAAGCCTTCTCCATCATTTTTCCTAAAGAGCTGTAATTCCTAAACCCTTCCCCCAATTTGGATGTGAATACCCCCAAATTAAAGCTGAGAGACTCACCTTTAAGCCCATATTCATTATTCAACTGTTACTTGAACATATGTTGGTAATCTGCCAAACATAGGTCTCAACTATATAAGCAGTGCATCTAAAGACCAGCCAGTAACAACCAACTATGACATGTCCATTCCCCACAAAGTAGTAACTGTACTGTACAGAATTTTTTTCACTTTACCTTATCAGCACAGATAAATGATAAAACAATCTGGTATTTCCTTTACTAACTAACTATGTCATAGCACTAACACGTAGCTGCAGAAAGCCTATGCAAAACCAGATTTGAAACCTCATACAATGTCAGAGCCAAAGTTTAAAATATTATTCTGGAATGTGAGCAATGTTCAGATAATTTGCAACTGGAATTTACATTTTGAAAGACACCACTGCATCAACTCTTCTTAGTCACGCTGAGCAATTTTAAAGGAATGCTCTGCCAAGCAAAGTGTGCCACATCATTGGTCACCCTATTTGCTGTTAGATGATCTGCAATGGAAGTTGCCTGATATCTAATATTGAAGCTGTTGCCACATACATTTTTGGCTTTTGAGTTGGCCCCTGTTGAAATGTAACCACCGAGAATAGATATAGGCCAAGGGTTACTAAATCAGAAAGGCTTCATGGCTTATTAACAGTAAATGCATGGTTGTTATGTCTGTTCTCTTAAGTTAGCCTCCAACATAATTTTGACTGTAATTTTTGATAGTAAATTTGATATTATCTAGCCTGATGATAATATACCCAGCCTCACTTACGTGATCTGAATGTTAATTTATATATATATATATATATATATATAAAAAATGAAACAGTAAGTAGGCTAGTATAATACAGAAATTTAATCTGTCGCAATTGTTTTGCAAAGCTGTCTCCCTCGCCTTGTTAACTGCAGCAGTATTAACCTTTTTGGTGATGACTCCTTTAAATTCTTCCCATCAGCAGGGTTTGTTCCACTGTTGACAAGAACACCGCTCTAGTTTTTGCGTCTTTTTGCAACATAGGGTAATCCGTACATGTGCACAACGCAAGCTTGTTCAAGCCTGGTTTAAGTTAATGTTCGCAAGACACGGCTACATTATGTTAATGGAACAGCTTGAGCTTAAAGTGAAAGTTGCCGTTGATTCAAACCAGGCTTTTTCAAATAAGCATTAGCTGTGTTGATGGAATACCCCCTTTTTTTGTATTACACAACTTTTCCAGTCTTTTGTTGCCCCTGCTGGCAACAAAATTCAAAGTGGGCATATATTTTTAAAGGTGCAGTGGTCTCTTAATTACAGTGCCTTGCGAAAGTATTCGGCCCCCTTGAACATTTCGACCTTTTGCCACATTTCAGGCCTCAAACATAAAGATATAAAACTGTAATTTTTTTGTGAGGAATCAACAACAAGTTGGACACAATTATGAAGTGGAACGAAATTCATTGGATATTTCAAACCTTTTTAACAAATAAAAAACTGAAAATGTGGGCGTGCTAAATTATTCAGCCCCTTTACTTTCAGTGCAGCAAACTCTCTCCAGAAGTTCAGTGAGGATCTCTGAATGATCCAATGTTGACCTAAATGACTAATGATGATAAATAGAATCCACCTGTGTGTAATCAAGTCTCCATATAAATGCACCTGCTCTGTGATAGTCTCAGAGGTCCATTTAAAGCGCAGTGAGCATCATGAAGAACAGGGAACACACCAGGCAGGTCAGAGATACTGTTGTAGAGAAGTTTTAAGCTGGATTTGGATACAAAAAGATTTTCCAAGCCTTAAACATCCCAAGGAGCACTGTGCAAGCGATAATATTGAAATGGAAGGAGTATCAGACCACTGCAAATCTACGAAGACCCAGCCGTCCCTCTAAACTTTCAGCTCATACAAGGAGAAGACTGATCAGAGATGCAGCCAAGAGGCCCATGATCACTCTGGATGAACTGCAGAGATCTACAGCTGAGGTGGAAGACTCTGTCCATAGGACAACAATCAGTCCTATACTGAACAAATCTGGCCTTTATGGAAGAGTGGCAAGAAGAAAGCCATTTCTTAAAGATATTCATAAAAAGTGTTGTTTAAAGTTTGCCACAAGCCACCTGGGAGACACACCAAACATGTGGAAGAAGGTGCTCTGGTCAGATAAAACCAAAATCAAACTTTTTGGCAACAATGCAAAACGTTATGTTTGGCGTAAAAACAACACAGCTCATCACCCTGAACACACCATCCCCACTGTCAAACATGGTGGTGGCAGCATCATGGTTTGGGCCTGCTTTTCTTCAGCTGGGACAAGGAAGATGGTTAAAATTGATAGGAAGATGGATGGAGCCAAATACAGGACCATTCTGGAAGAAAACCTGATGGAGTCTGCAAAAGACCTGAGACTGGGACGGAGATATGTCTTCCAACAAGACAATGATCCAAAACATAAAGCAAAATCTACAATGGAATGGTTCACAAATAAACATCCAGGTGTTAGAATGGCCAAGTCAAAGTCCAGACCTGAATCCAATCGAGAATCTGTGGAAAGAACTGAAAACTGCTGTTCACAAACGCTCTCCATCCAACCTCACTGAGCTCGAGCTGTTTTGCAAGGAGGAATGGGCAAAGATTTCAGTCTCTCGATGTGCAAAACTGATAGAGACATACCCCAAGCGACTTACAGCTGTGACTTACAGCAAAAGGTGGCGCTACAAAGTATTAACTTAAGGGGGCTGAATAATTTTGCACACCCAATTTTTCAGTTTTTTATTTGTTAAAAAGGTTTGAAATATCCAATAAATTTCATCCACTTCATGATTGTGTCTGTTGTTGATTCTTCACAAAAAAATTACAGTTTAATATCTTTACGTTTGAAGCCTGAAATGTGCTAAAAGGTCGAAAAGTTCAAGGGGGCCGAATACTTTCGCAAAGGCACTGTATTTCCGGAGCTGTATTTTTCAAGAAAAAATTCAATGTCTCAGTTTCAACATTTGACATGTTGTCTTTGTACTATTTTCTATTGAATATAGGGTTTAAATGATTTGCATTACATTTTACACAGCATCTCGTTTTTGGAAACAGGGTTGTATTACACCATTTTAATTATTTAAAAACTCAAAAACTTTATGACCTAGATATTGTCACCTTACCTTTTTACACAGAACCATTTGATGGTCAAACAGGAAGAAGACCCTGGTCTGACTCCGCCCATATGGCTGGTAGATCCATGACATTTCTCCGGTGTACACCAGTTCTGAACTCCTGTCTAGGATATCCTCCCCCTGTGCAGAGAAGGACAAGAAGGTAAGGTCTTTGATATTTCAAGCAACAAGGTGGTGACACATTTAAGAAGAGTATGTGCTCTTTAAAATAAAGTTAACGTGTAATTTTAATTTGTTTTTGGCTTTTGTGCTATATCTGTTGGAAATGTATAATTAAATAAAATAGCAGGATCACAGAATTCCATCGGGGTTAATCCGGAAACATTTTATATCTATCGATCAATATTATATCTTCAAGTCCTCTCGATAAGATAGTCATGCAGCGACATACTTCCTTTCTATAATATTTATGTTTCATAGTACTGACACTGTACTCATGAAGGTGGCAAATGGTTGCTTTCAACACCACTGATCACTTTGGAAACCTATATTGGCCTATGCAGAGATGGTCCTGCTTGGTTTAGCTCCCATCTATTAGATTGGCTTGTGTCTGTGAATTAGATCAGCTTGTGTCTGTGGATGGGCTGTCCTCCCACAAATCAAAAGGTATGCTTTGGTGTTCCTCAATGCTTGATTTTGGGACTACTTTGATTTAAACATGTTGACACCCCAAAAAACCCTGGAAGCCTGTGTTTCAGACATAAGTAGATACAGTACATCCCCCGTATCCGCGAGAGATCGGTTCTGCGAACCCTCGCGGATGTGGAAAATCGCGGATAAGTGACACAAATCGCAGATAAGTATTAATTCAACACAATCGCATCTAGGAAAACAACATATCGTGCGCGTGACCGTTAATTTGCATAATCGTTATGTAATGAACAGTTAACTTTATATTTGCACTTCATGGATGGCTGAAATTAGCGCGTTTTTAGAATTTCGGACTTCTTGAAAAATGTCAGCGGATACTTGAGTTCGCGAATGTGGAACTGCGGATAGCTGGGGGTTTACTGTACTGTTACATTTGTTCCGTCCCCTTCCCCCTGTGGCTCTGTATAGTGCTCTTTGTGGTGTTCTCTGTCTTTTGTGTCTGCCTCCCTCTCAGGTGTGTTGAGTTCTTTGAGTTTGTGGTGGGCGTGGTCAATTATTCAACATGGCCCCTTCACACATATAAGATTGCTTCTTTTGTGTTTGGAGGAGTGGATTGTTATGCTTTTTGTATCTTGTTATTTGTTAACCACACCAAGTCTGTTTTTCTCAGTTTGGAACCCTCCATGGAGAAGGACCATAGATAAACTGTTGTTATACACAGTCGGTTAGAAGCAAGTGTCTGTCTCTTTGTTCTTATGTATCAGATAGGTTAGTTGTGTAGGGTTTAGTTTGTGACTTTCTTTTGTTGTTACTTATTTCTTAGTTTTGTACAGAACTAAAAACAAAACAGTGTAGGGAAATTTTTCTTGTTTCTTGGATGTTTTGTACTTTGTCTTTAGTTAATGCAATCACCACCGTACGTTTCCTGCCCTGCTGTAGTCGCATGTGGGCAGATGGGTTCCCCTCCACTCATGAGCTATAGGAGGGACGTAACAACATGTTTTACGTTTAAACTCAGAAAAATGAAATGCTTGTCTACGGTCAGAAGTAGCAAAGACATCTGTTGTCTTATCCGACAATGATACTTTACAGTTGTAGTCTTCTACTGAAAAACTGTGAAGGACCTCTTTGTTACTCTGAAACCTCTCTCTTTTGATGAACATATAAAACATATTTTAATAGTAGTGTTTTCTCAGAAAAAACTACTCAACAGAAACCCAAAAGAACACAAACCTACCCAGAATAACACCAAAATACCCAAAAGAATTCCCTCCATATAAAACAAAACAACACTTAATCGTAAAATACCAAAAATAACACAACAATACCTACATGATGCCAATTGAGTATGTTCAACTAGAATGTTCTTTTTCTATATGATCGCATGTAAAAATTCTAGATTGTAATTGTAATACTATTTAGACAAATCATGTATAGATCTATTTACTTCAACAACAAAAAATACATGTAAAACACATTTTGAGGGCCAAAAAACAATTCACCCCCCTACACACACACACACACACACACATGAATATAAGTACATGAATACAAATTACATTTTGGTTATTCTTATATTCAACTAACCATGCCCATCCCTACTAGCCACTGTGCGTTTATTTCTTGTTGTTGCTTTTGGGATTTTCGCAAGACATCTGTGTATGCATTTGTGACTGCTAATGTAGAAAGAGTTTTATAAAACTCTTTTCTGGTGATTACAGTTTTTTCATGTGAAAAAACAAGGACAAAATAATGGTAAGGAATCATTGTGCCCAGGGCTGTCACAATTATGACATTTTTGTTGACGATAAATTGTCGATTTAATGACAATTTCATTGTCTATATTGTAAATGTTATGCCACTATTATAGTGTAAGCCTAATAATTTTGTAAAAAAACATGTGGTGGATCCTTCAGATTACACGATTATTCACATTATTGGTGTTTGCGCTATTGAGCGCCACCTTTTTGGAGCATATCCGTCAATTTGCCTCCTCCAAATAATTGGGCTCACCTCTTTCAATTTGGCTTAAAACCAAAATGCGCCCAGAGCAGTGCAGTTCTGTTCGGCTTTGGAACTACCACTACATCAATGCTGTTAACGATTGCTGTTCCCAAAACGAAACTGCAAAGCAATGACAATAAAATTTCACATCGTGACATTTCACCTCTCGCCCTGCTGCAAACATTATAGCCTAGTTATTTGAGGCAGCCTTCCTTACGTAAAAAAAAAACGTGTTTCAACGTTAATATGCAATGGGACAACATATATTTCTATCCATATATTTGTATGTGCATTATCTAATTAGGAAATATGGTTGTAAATGTGACAAAATGTGACAATATCAGTAAAGATATTTTGTATTTTGTCGATTAGAGATGATGCAACAGATAAGAGACTGCATTAGACGCATTTGTCTATTAAATAATGTTGCAAAATTACATTAGTGTGGAAAGCAAAAAATTCTCAACTAGATTTAAACATACTGAAACTAAGAAGAAAACAAGTTTCAGTAAATGATCTGCGCCTATAACTTTCTGCAGAGCTGTCAAACAAAATTCTGCTCCCATGTGCTACACATCCTAACTGATGGAAACTGACCTAATTTGCATGGAATATCTTGAGACATTTCTAACATTGGCCTAAAAACCCTTTATTCAGATTGGAAACATTTTGGGATCAAAATATTAGGCAAAAAATATTGTTGCTGTCCAATAAAATAATTGTGATCGGGCTCATATAATTGTGACCAGGCAATTACGTAATAATTGCGACAGCCCTAATCTTTAAAATATAAAAAAATATAGTTAGTAGTTACGACCTAGAATTACATATCCCAATAGGCTTGGAAGAGTCAAATGATTGTGACACAAGTTTCCCTGAGACATTTCCACTTAGCTGTTCTGCTTCTTTCAAAACTGCACACTCATCTAAAAAGTTATCTAGGACCAAGAGGCTTAACAGAGAATGCTTCTCCAACTAACAACCACCATTAGCTTGCAGGTCCTCAACCCATCTGAGGGAGTCAGCAGAGCGCAATGAAACACAAAAAGCCAATCTCCACCTCATTTAGCCTGGGGTGATAAAACAGCAAAAGGGTGTGTTAACATAGCAAAACGAATGAAAAGGCTTATGTTTGTCCCACAGTACTCAGTTCTTCTTTAGCCCTGTTTCTAAGACCTACCTCCCAGTCAAGCACAGATGCCTGCCACTGTGCAATCTTGTCAATGTTTTCTAGGCGACGCTTCCGTTCGTTAATCTGCTGAGTGACGTTCCGCATTACGGCCAATGCTGCTGCCACGTAGCGGTAGTCACTATGAAAAGAGGGGAGGATGACGCAGTTACTGTGGTGGTGAGTAACTAAAAGGTCAACAATAGTATCTTAGGTAGTCAGGTGAACAAATTGTGTTCTCTCTATCATAGGCTTCCCTTCTACCAAACAACATTACTTTTAGTGTATTATCTACATCCTCGCATATTTAATAAGAGCAAAAAGGACCACTCATTCCAAGAGGATCTTTATCAAACAGGTGAATCAACATATTTATTATGACATTGACACTGAGGGACCTGTACCTGTGCTCCTGGACAGTGTACTTGAGCAGCTCTGCCAGCTGCAGAGGGTACTTGCAAATCTTCTGGACGGGTGTGAGCAGGAAGCCGTCAATGGCGATGTCAATCATCTGCTGTACCAGGCGACACGCCTCAAAGAAGTGCTGATAGCGTCCATCCCTCATCAGCCGAGATAGCTCCATGCAGGCATCCACGTGGTTGTTGCAGTATTCCGAGTAGATCCAAAAGCCATCTTGCTGTAATGAACAATGAACAAGCTTTGAAAGTTTGAATTTGTATATTCTATTGTAATTTTAATGAAACAGCAAGGGTGCACTACTAAGTTGAAACTAACAACTAATGGGATCTCTGAAATGTCCATTCATCAACAGATGACAAAAAATATTAATCCATATGCATGCACATATGATACAAAAGGTTTCCTCAAAACTACTATTACATTTTTAAAACACTTGAAATCTTGAGAGATAAAAAAAAAATGCATACATGCTCAAGGAAGCAGGGACCTATTTCACTGAGATGAGGTTCTTCTGTGTTGTACTGCTTTTCCAGATCTCTGACAAAGCCCATTTGAAATCTGTAGATATCTTCAATGTTCCCAAATATGACCTTCAACTGGTCATCATTGAACATGTCTCTTCTTTTTTTACATTGCCGGAAGTAACCCTAGGACAACAGAGACAATCAAAAATATAAAATAGTCTTTGTTTCAAACCAATAATAGCTGTTATATTTCAAAAGATAGTATTTTATTGATGTTCATTGGCATATCAGATTATTTTTTTTTTGAGGCAGGGTATTCAAAACGTTTTGTCTTAACTTAAAAAGGTAATCAGTGTCAATGATTGCATCATAGTCATACATTTTTACTGTTAATTTCCTATCTAGTATATTATTTTCAAATATTTACTAGAGTGAACCTGGAGAGAAATAAAGGCAGGGAAAATCTCTACGAGCAAGAACATCCGTTACGTAACTCATCCCCCACTGTGCAAGCTCATTTCTCCAATAACATTTCAAGTCATTCATGAAAAGTCATAATTTCACACTTAAGGGACCCATTACGCTTCAATACCCCTTCCCAGTCACCTATACCCAGTTTTTCAAACCGTTCTATGCGTATAACAACTATTGAGATTCTATATTTTTCTTCTTTATGATCCAGGATCAGATCTATCTGGATGTTTTTTCCTCAAGAAAATAATTGGATAGGCTATGATGGAGCATTATGGATTTTCAGTGCTTTGAACAGGGATACAACCTGCCATCAAATTGCGGTAAATAAAGCTGCGTTTATTAAAAATAAGAGGTTCACGTCTGCGATTTGGCTAAGCCACTAAAGGATTTTCAGACTATGGATGTGCACTGGACCCTATTTTACTATTCGAATAGTATTAGTTGTTATTCGAATAGTATTCGGTTAACCGAAATACATGTTTTTAAAAACTACCAATACCAAATGAGCGCTACAACATAAAGCGCGAAGGACAGGGTGTTGTTCTCATGTACATCGGCTCTATAACCGTTCGTGTGACAAAAAGGCGACTGCGTGTATGGAGGAAGCCGTGTGGTTGACACGCAAAACTACAGAACTAGAAGACAATATTAATCAACACAGAACATTGAGATTATTGTATGGAAGAGTCTAGAGAAGCTAGTTAGCTAAGCTAACCAGCTAAATGCTATTTGCTTAACTCCCGTTTTCTGCACACTCAACCGCCTTTCGATTCCACAGCTAAACTTTACGTAGCGTTTTGTGGCCAAATATTTTTTCTGGAGGTAACATTAATTCAGTAAATATATTCCATCTTCCCTTGAATTAGTTGACTTTCATCCACGCAATATATACATCCAAGAAGTATATATTGCTTCATTCTGGCTGAATGGCTTTCGACCACACCACTTTGATTGAGGAGCGTAAACAACAACACGTGTGAAGGAGCTCATGTTATAAAAACGAATTCAAACGTTATACTTTTTTTTAAATGTCATGGTATTTCGTCATATGTATACATTTTAGATTGCATTTTTATTTCAACCAAAATACACATAAGTAAAAAGATGGGGGTTAGTTGAATACACACACAAGTATTCGAATACTAAATACATTTCGGGTTTTCGAATATTCGACTATCCGTGCCCATTCCTAATTCTAACTTGTCACAAAACCCCTCCAATGTCTTGGCTTTGTCCTTTGGATCTGTGTTCTTCAAGGACCACTCTGTATTTTGCTATGTTCATCCTTCCTTCAACCAAGACCAGTCTCAGAATCCCTGCCACTAAGAAAAACCAACATAGCATGATGGTCCCACCACATTGTTTCATCATAGGGATGGTATTAGCCAGATGATTATAGTCCCTTGTTTTCAACAGCGCTTGGTCACCAGACCAAAAATATAGTTCATTATGCTCACAGTGTCCGTTTAGTGCAAACTTGCAAACTCAAAGTGTGTCATATGCTTTTTCTCGTGGGTGGCTTCTATCTAGTCACTATACCATAACAGCCTGATTGATGGTGCTGCAGAAATGGCCGCTCTTGTGGTAGGTTCTCATATTACTGCATAAGTTCTGTAAGAGGGGCCACTGCATTCTTGGTCACCTCCTTGACCAGGGCTGTTCTCGTCTAGTCATTTAGTTTGGCCAGATAGCCAGCTCTAGGATGTCTTGGCCATTTTTTACATACTCTATTTCGTCATGATAAAGTGCTCCTGGGAACTCCTGGGATTTTTTTTTAATATAAACATCCGCAGATCAATGTCTTGCCTCAATTCTACAACCTTGTTTCCAAAAACGTTGGGACACTGCGTATAATGTAGATAAAAAGAAGAATGCAATGATTTGCAAATCACTTAAACCCTATATTCAATAGTGAATAGCACAAAGACAACATATCAAATGTTGAAACAGAGACATTTAATTGTTTCTTGAAAAATATAGGCCCACTTCAAAAACATTGGGACAGAAGCAAAACAATAGTAGAAAAGTTGTGTAAACCTGGTGGAAAATCAACTAAATAGGTCAACTGGCAACAGGTCAGTAACATAATTGGGTATTAAAAGATCATTCCAGAGAGGATGAGTCTGTCAGAAGTGAGGATGGTGAGAGAAGTAATGTAAAAAGTGTTTCTCATCATCTACGATACATCCTCTACTGTACATAATATCATTAAAAGATTCAGAGAATCCAGAGAAATGTTGCAAGGGAAAAGGCCAAAAACCAATACTGAATGGCCATGATCAGGCGGCACTGCATTAAAAACAGACACGACATCCATAAATGCTGTCACTTTCTCTGTGCCCCAGCTCATTTAAGATGGACTGAGGTGAGGTGAAAAACTGTCCTGTGGTCTGACAAATCAAAAATAGAAATGACTTTTGGGAATCATGGTAGCCACATCCTCCGGACTAAAGAGGAGAGGAACCATTTGGCTTCTTATCAGTGCACTGTTCAAAAGCCAGTGCATTAGTGCACATGGCATGGGTGACTTGCACATTTGTGAAGGTACCATTAATGCCGAACAATATATACAGGTTTTGGAGCAACAATGCTGCCATCCAGACAATATATTTTTCAGGGAAGGCATCGCTTATTTCAGCAAAACAAATCCAAACCACATTCTGTACGTATTACAACAGCATGGATCCGTTGTAAAATAGTCTGGGTGCTATACTGTCCTGCCTGCAGTCCAGACCGGTCACCCATTGACAACATTTGGCACATTATGAATATTATGACAATGGAGACCCGAACTGTTCAGCAGCTGAAATCCTACATCAAGCAAAAATGGGGATACATTTCACTTATAAAAATACAGCAATTGGTCTCCTCAGTTCCCAAACACTTATAAAGTATTGTTAAAAGAAGAGGTGATGCAACACAGTTGTAAACATGCCCATGTCCCAACTGTTTTGAAACATGTCGCTCGCATCAAATAAAAAATGGGCATGTATTTTTCCACAAACAATAACATTTCTCAGTTTCAACATTTGATATGTTGTCTTTGAACTATTTATAATTGAATATAAGGATACATTATTTGCGCATCATTGCATTCTGTTTTTATATACATTTTACACAACTTTTTAGTAAACAAGGTTGTACAGTGGGGAGAACAAGTATTTGATACACTGCCGATTTTCCGGATTTTCCCACTTACAAAGCATGTAGTGATGGAATCTAAAACAAAAATCCAGAAAAACACATTGTATGATTTTTAAGTAATTAATTTTCATTTTACTACATTACATAAGTATTTGATACATCAGAAAAGCAGAACTTAATATTTGGTACAGAAACCTTTGTTTGCAATTACAGAGATCATACGTTTCCTGTAGTTCTTGACCAGGTTTGCACACACCGCAGCAGGGATTTTGGCCCACTCCTCCATAAAGACCTTCTCCAGATCCTTCTGGTTTCAGGGCTGTTGCTGGTTAATACATACTTTCAGCTCCCTCCAAAGATTTTCTATTGGGTTAAGGTCTGGAGACTGGCTAGGCCACTCCAGGACCTTGAGATGCTTCTTATGGAGCCACTCCTTAGTTGCCCTGGTGTGTGTTTCCGGTCGTTGTCATGCTAGAAGACCCAGCCACGACCCTTTTCAATGCTCATACTGAGGGAAGGTTGTTGGCCAAGATCTCGCGATACATGACCCCATCCATCCTCCCCTCAATACGGTGCAGTCGTCCTGTCCCCTTTGCAGAAAAGCATCCCCAAAGAATGATGTTTCAGCCTCCATGCTTCACGGTTGGGATGGTGTTCTTGGGGTTGTACTCATCCTTCTTCTTCCTCCAAACACGGTGAGTGGAGTTTAGACCAAAAAGCTCTATTTTTGTCTTATCAGACCACATGACCTTCTCCCATTCCTCCTCTGGATCATCCAGATGGTCACTGGAAAACTTCAGACGGGCCTGGACATGCGCTGGCTTGAGCAGGGGGACCTTGCGTGCGCTGCAGGATTTTAATCCATGACGGCATAGTGTGTTACTAATGGTTTTCTTTGAGACTGTGGTCCCAGCTCTCTTCAGGTCATTGACCAGGTCCTGCCGTGTAGTTCTGGACTGATCCCTCACCTTCCTCACGAGGTGAGATCTTCACGGAGCCCCAGACCAAGGGAGATTGACCATTATCTTGAACTTCTTACATTTTCTAATAATTGCGCCAACAGTTGTTGCCTTCTCACCAAGCTGCTTTCCTATTGTCCTGTAGCCCAACCCAGCCTTGCAGGTCTAGAATTTTTTTTCTGATGTCCTTACACAGCTCTCTGGTCTTGGCCATTGTGGAGAGGTTGGAGTCTGTTTGATTGAGTGTGTGGACAGGTGTCTTTTATACAGGTAACAAGTTCAAACAGGTGCAGTTAATACAGGTAATGAGTGGAGAACAGGAGGGCTTCTTAAAGAAAAACTAACAGGTCTGTGAGAGACGGAATTCTTACTGGTTGGTAGGTGATCAAAGGGTTCTGTACCAAATATTAAGTTCTGCTATTCTGATGTATCAAATACTTATATCATGCAATAAAGTGCAAATTAATTATAAAAAATCATACAATGTGATTATCTGGATTTTTGTTTTGGATTCTGTCTCTCACAGTTGAAGTGTACCTATGATAAAAATTGCAGACGTCTACATGCTTTGTAAGTAGGAAAACCTGCAAAATTGGCAGCGTATCAAATACTTGTTCTCCCCACTGTATGTCAGAAATTCATGGTTAGTTTTTTGCCCTGAAATGCATAGTAAAGTGTGGGACCATATAGACAAGTATATAGGCGTTGTATATAATATCCAGTCAATTGAATTTGCCACAGTTAAATTCCAATCAGGCTATACAGATATCTCAAGGATGATCAAAGTACACAGGGTGTATCTGAAACTTCTCTAAACTGAAACTATAAAATCCAGAATGTCTTTATTAATTTCTATTTATTTTTTAAATCATAATCTTACATTTAATACTGATTAAATTCTGTCTGATGACCAGTTTATGAATCTGGTTTTCACCTGTTGGATACAATTAAATGTCCTTTAAAAAATCAAAATATTGATTGTTGTGCACAGAATATTTTCCTTCATTTATTTCAGTTTAGATTATGTCATATTTTGTGGGAACAGAGGGAAAACTAATGAAAAAAGTAATGGATTGGGTGAGAGCCTTTTGAGTACTTTTTCATGTAGTCTCCTGGGTACATTGTTTGACAGAGACAAGCGGAGCGTGAAGAGATGAAGTGCTTGTTACTATATATGCTAGGGAACAGTGAAGTGGGATGGGAGCGATGCTATTTCTGAGCCCACCACCAGCACTTAAGGGTCAGCATCCTCAGTCATCGTTTCTAATCCCTAACTAAAACACTGTAGCCATGTCACTACTTTTTAGAACAATATTGATTGAAGTTTGCCTTTGAGGGACATTTTGTTCTTTGTTCACAGGAAGCACTGTACTATATAATATAATCACTGTAGTGCACATTGGATATATACAGTTTATTTTGGTATTTAGTTCATATAAACACTTTTTTAACCAATTCCCATGAAATATTTGATATTGAATGTTCACAATTAATCTTGCTTATTTTAGATAACAGTCTATAACCTCTGCCTCACATGCTTTCAGTCTCTGGATCTTAAATCCTTGAATCCTACCTCACATATGTCCTTCAGGTGTTTGATGTAGTGACGCTCTGTGCTCATGATCTCGTTGATTACGTTGGCTCTCATCTGGTCTCGGTTCTGGACAGGCTGACCCAGGCAGAGGCAGTCGCTGCTGCTGGGGCTGGCCTCTGCATGGCCGTTCTGGACCTCACTAGGGCTGGGACTAGCCCCCTCAACTGTCTCTACCGCTGTGCCCTCCTCCTGGTTCACCCAGAGCTGAGGAAAGTCAAACTCAAAATATCAGCCTGGACAAATATACCACTTCAAATGTATTTGTTCTTTTACCACATTTAAATCAACAGTTTTAATGCATCAGGTGTAATGGAACAGGATGGGTCAGTAAAAAAAATAACTATCTGTCCATAGACAGAATTTGTTTGCCATAGTGGGATCTTTTTCCTGGTAACATTATGCAAAAAATTGTGATTGAAATGTATAAAACATTGATAGAATAACCATAAAATCGAATTATTTCACACAATAATGATGCCAATGTCCTGCGGACCTTGCATTACAACTTAAGAGTCCAATCTACAGCGAGGTGAAAGTGACCAGTAATGTCATTGGGTGTTCATTTACAATAATTTACCAGGGTGTTATACTGGTGACATGATGATTGATGACGTTTATACAAATATAAATTACATGTTTATAAAATGCAAATGCTTTGGCCACCAAATACAATTGTTTGAAGCTATTCATCTGGACATTAAATGTTTATTTGCTAAAAAACAAAGGGTCTATTTTATCGTTTATTTAACCAGAAAGGTCACACCAAAATTTCTATCTCCATTTTAAGTGAGTAAAGGCCAGGAAAGGAGCATTCATGTTTTAAAGAAACTAGACAACACTCAACAAAAAAAGCAAATCTGTAACAATATCCATAAAGTAACGTCTGCTCCGCGTGGCCTCCCGGCTCCCCGGGAGAGTGATGGCAGCAGCACAACCCGAGGACGCACCGGTTTCCAATCACTGATTAGTCGTGTTTATTCAGTTGTTCACCCACCACACCTCACAGATTATTGTCTGTTGTGGCCGTGTTGTTCACCCATTTCAAAAAATACTATAAAGAAAGACTAATTGATGCTATCGTCCATTTTGGTTCTTTTGTCTTTTTTGCCTCACTTTTACACACTCGTTACACTCGCACCATCACACATAATAAGCTCAGTTTTAGAGAATTGTTATATAAAAATAAATAAAATTGGATTTTTCCATTTTCATGTGCGCTACATCATCAGACTGCTTTTGCTGGAAACTCGTAGGAAAGCGCCAATTGGATGGAAACTTAGTGACATGTTTTTGTTGTCTGGCTCTGTACTGTGATGAATTGCAGACTGACAGCTTTCATTAGAGTATTTTCAACATTATCTGGTAAAATGTTTACAAATCCAAACCATATATTGTTTGTGTAAATATAAATAATGTAATTACTTGGGGGAATGCAAAAAAATATAAAAATAAAACCCAAACATCACACACATTTTCAAGCCAACGGGATACTCCCTATTCAAATTACTCATTAAATTTAAATTGAACACTGCATAATAATTGGTTCATTCTTTTGGGCATTAAGTTGGTAAATGCTGTCCTTTGTTATTGGCAACATCTTAAAATTACAAAAGCATGACAAATTCTAAAGGTTCTTTTTTATTTACTTGTTACATTTCTAAACAGCAATATAGGAATTTGTGGTTGCTGACGTCTAGAGGGGTCGATTCAAATTCTTAAGTGTCAAGTTTGAAAGTGTGATGTATTCATAGGATAAACACACAAAATATGTACTTTCAAATTTCTGCTCGACAATGCTATAAATAAATAAAAATGAGATACAGTAGTGAACAAAATAGCACTAGCATTGTACAGTATTTACATAAATACTTACAGTGTGTGTGCGCATGTGTGCATGTTTGTAGTGTAGAGTTGGTGTAGATGCTGATGACCTGCAGACAGACACTATATCTGGACCTCTTGGTATGAGACCCTATTATCCAGCACAGTCCTCATCTAGTCATTTGTAGGTGAGTAAACATTGTGTGTCTGCAGTGAGAGGGGTCCTGATGCTGAAAGATGTCGATCGGCATTGTTTCAGATATGTCCAGGATTGGCAGGAGCACAGCTCCAGCGAAGCATTGGGCCATCCTCACTACCCGTCAGAAGGCCTTGTGATGCAGCCAGACAGGATGCTGTCAATGGCACAGCGATAGTATTTTTAGAGGGCCCAGGGTGGCATGCCACATTTCTGTGTTACCTTAGGGAGAAAAAACACTGTTGTGCTCTCTTCACCACAATGTTGGCATTGATGCTCCATGACAGGTCCTCGCTGTGTGACTACTGCAGCCCAGTTGATGTGGACTGGGGCATTTTCCCTACTGTGATTCCTAAAGTCAATTAATATTATGTCCTTAGTTTTGCTGACATTTAGTACGAACGATAACGTTCCACATGCCTCAAGAGTAACTTGTCTATTAAACGTTAATTAATTAATTCTTTTTTTTTTGGCATCTTCATTTGAAGATCTTGTATGTTGTTGAGGGAGAGGTTGTTGTCCTAGCACCACAATACAAGTATGGTTACTTTCTCCCTGGAGGCGGACTTGTCAGTGTTGTTTATTAGGCCTACAACCATGTTCTCTGTTAATCCAAGGCCTTCAGTTAGGAAATATCAGAATACATTGTAAGAACAATATCATCCACACATTTCTTAATGAAGCCTGTAAATGCTGATGTAAATTATTTAATATTGTTAGTGTCCTGGGTGGATGGATCTAGTCTGTATTCTCAAATAAATCTTGCAATATAGACTCTTTCTCCACTGTCTCACTGTCATAGACTCTTTCTCCACTGTCTCACTGTCATAGACTCTTTCTCCACTGTCTCACTGTTATAGGGAGCAGGGCTGTGCACAAACCTTTCGAGGGGCACGGGCCTTACAAAACATTTCAGAGGTTTATCTGTGCACGCGCCTGGTGGGGGCACACTCTAGAGTTGTTACTAATAAACAGGTTACAATTGCATAACTGGAGGTTGACTGTGTACGCAACACAGAATCATTTTCCCTATAGTGCATTTCAACTTTGGTGAGTAATACCTTGAGACATTCTGAACCTCGGTACACATGCAATTATAAGAAATAAATAAGGACATGGTATACTGACATATTTTGAGAATTTAAAGATATCTATCTTATGTTGAATGCCAGAGATAGATCCAAATATAGGTTATTATAGTTCCCTCTTATGTAAGTATTTGGTGTTACTACCTTTAAAAATCACTGATTTTACAAGTATGTTCAACAATTTCACTAGTGGAAAATTGTTAACTGGGATGGTCTTACCCTCCAAGAACTGCCACCTTAACGTGGTGGAGGGGTTTGAGTACCTGAGTGACCCTAGGAGCTATGTTGTCTGGGGCTATATGCCCCTGGTAGGGTCTCCCAAGGCAAACAGGTCTTAGGCGACGGGTCAGACTAAGAGCGGTTCAAAACCCCTTAATGAAGAATAAAATTTTGAGTACCGTGACGTCGCCCGGTATGGCGCAGCCTGGGCCCCACCCCGGAGCCAGGCCCGGGGTTGGGGCTCGAATGCGAGCGCCTGGTGGCCGGGCCTTCCCCCATGGGGCCCGGCCGGGCTCAGCCCGAACGGGTGACGTGGGGCCGCCCTCCCGTGGGCTCACCACCCACAGGAGGGACCATAAGGGGCCGGTGCAAAGAGGATCGGGCGGCAGTCGAAGGCAGGGGCCTAGACAACCCGATCTCTGGACACAGAAACTGGCTCTAGGGACGTGGAATGTCACCTCGCTGGCGGGGAAGGAGCCTGAGTTAGTGCGTGAGGTTGAGAGGTTCCGATTAGAGGTAGTCGGGATCACCTCTACGCACGGCTTGGGCTCTGGAACCACACTCCTTGAGAGAGGATGGACTCTTCACCACTCTGGAGTTGCCCATGGTGAGAGGCGGCGGGCTGGTGTGGGTTTGCTTATAGCTCCCCAGCTCTGCCGCCATGTGTTGGAGTTTACCCCGGTGAACGAGAGGGTCGTTTCCCTGCGCCTACGGGTCGGGGATAGGTCTCTCACTGTTGTTTGTGCCTACGGGCCGAACCGCAGTGCAGAGTACCCGACCTTCTTGGAGTCTCTGGGAGGGGTGCTGGAAAGTGCTCCGACTGGGGACTCTATTGTTCTACTGGGGGACTTCAACGCCCACGTGGGCAACGACAGTGACACCTGGAGGGGCGTGATTGGGAGGAACGGCCCCCCTGATCTGAACCCGAGTGGTGTTCAGTTATTGGACTTCTGTGCTAGTCACAGTTTGTCCATAACGAACACCATGTTCAAGCATAAGGGTGTCCATCAGTGCACGTGGCACCAGGACACCCTAGGCCGCAGGTCGATGATCGACTTTGTTGTCGTCTCATCTGACCTGCGGCCGTATGTCTTGGACACTCGGGTGAAGAGAGGGGCGGAGCTGTCAACTGATCACCATCTGGTGGTGAGTTGGATCCGATGGCGGGGGAGGAAGCTGGACAGACTCGGCAGGCCCAAACGTACTGTAAGGGTCTGCTGGGAACGTCTGGCCGAGTCTCCTGTCAGAGAGATCTTTAACTCCCACCTCCGGCAGAGCTTCGACTGGATCCCGAGGGAGGTTGGAGATATTGAGTCCGAGTGGACCATGTTCTCCACCGCCATTGTCGAAGCGGCCGCTCGGAGCTGTGGCCGTAAGGTCTCCGGTGCCTGTCGAGGCGGCAATCCCCGAACCCGGTGGTGGACACCGGAAGTAAGGGATGCCGTCAAGCTGAAGAAGGAGTCCTATCAGGCCTGGTTGGCTTGTGGGACTCCTGAGGCAGCTGACGGGTACCGACAGGCCAAGCGGGCTGCAGCCCGGGTGGTTGTGGAGGCAAAAACTCGGGCCTGGGAGGAGTTCGGTGAGGCCATGGAGAAGGACTATCGGCTGGCCTCGAAGAGATTCTGGCAAACCATCCGGCGCCTCAGGAGAGGGAAACAGTGCCCTACCAACGCTGTTTACAGTAGAGGTGGGCAGCTGTTGACCTCAACTGAGGATGTCGTCGGGCGGTGGAAGGAGTACTTCGAGGATCTCCTCAATCCCGCTGACATGTCTTCCATTGAGGAAGCAGAGGATGAGGGCTCAGTGGTGGACTCGTCCATCACCCGGGCTGAAGTCACAGAGGTGGTCAAGAAACTCCTCGGTGGCAAGGCACCGGGGGTGGATGAGATCCGCCCTGAGTACCTCAAGTCTCTGGATGTTGTGGGGCTGTCTTGGTTGACACGCCTGTGCAACATCGCGTGGCGGTCGGGGACAGTGCCTCTGGGATGGCAGACCGGGGTGGTGGTCCCTCTTTTTAAGAAGGGGGACCGGAGGGTGTGTTCCAACTATAGGGGGATCACACTTCTCAGCCTCCCCGGGAAAGTCTATGCCAGGGTTCTGGAGAGGAGAATACGGCCGATAGTAGAACCTCGGATTCAGGAGGAACAGTGTGGTTTTCGTCCGGGCCGTGGAACACTGGACCAGCTCTATACCCTCTACAGGGTGTTGGAGGGTTCATGGGAGTTTGCCCAACCAATCCACATGTGTTTTGTGGATTTGGAGAAGGCATTCGACTGTGTCCCTCGCAGCATCTTGTGGAGGGTGCTTGGGGAATATGGGGTCCTGGGTCCTTTGCTAAGGGCTGTCAGGTCCCTATACAACCGAAGCAGGAGCTTGGTCCGCATTGCCGGCAGTAAGTCAGACTTGTTCCCAGTGCATGTTGGACTCCGGCAGGGCTGCCCTTTGTCACCGGTTCTGTTTGTAATTTTTATGGACAGAATTTGTAGGCGCAGCCAGGGGCCGGAGGGTGTCAGGTTTGGGGACCACACGATTTCGTCTCTGCTCTTTGCAGATGATGTTGTCGTGTTGGCCCCTTCTAACCAGGACCTTCAGCATGCACTGGGACGGTTTGCAGCCGAGTGTGAAGCGGTGGGGATGAAAATCAGTACCTCCAAATCCGAGGCCATGGTCCTCAGTCGGAAAAGGGTGGCTTGCCCACTTCAGGTTGGTGGAGAGTGCCTGCCTCAAGTGGAGGAGTTTAAGTATCTAGGTGTCTTATTCACGAGTGAGGGAAGGATGGAACGGGAGATTGACAGACGGATCGGTGCAGCTTCTGCAGTAATGCAGTCGATGTATCGGTCTGTCGTGGTGAAGAAAGAGCAGAGCCGCAAGGCGAAGCTCTCGATTTACCAGTCAATCTACGTTCCTACTCTCACCTATGGTCATGAGCTTTGGGTCATGACCGAAAGGACAAGATCCCGGATACAGGCGGCCGAAATGAGTTTTCTCCGCAGGGTGGCTGGGCGATCCCTTAGAGATAGGGTGAGAAGCTCGGTCACCCGGGAGGAGCTCAGAGTAGAGCCGTTGCTCCTCCACATCGAGAGGGGTCAGCTGAGGTGGCTTGGGCATCTTTTTCGGATGCCTCCGGAACGCCTTCCTGGGAAGGTGTTCCGGTCCCATCCCACCGGGAGGAGACCCCGGGGAAGACCTAGGACACGCTGGAGGGACTATGTCTCCCGGCTGGCCTGGGAACGCCTCGGTGTCCCCCCGGAAGAGCTAGAGGAAGTGTCTGGGGAGAGGGAAGTCTGGGCATCCCTGCTTAGACTGCTGCCCCCGCGACCCGGCCCCGGATAAGCGGTAGAAGATGGATGGATGGTCTTAGGGTTCGGCAATGTCCTCATTTATACATTGCCAGAACAACCTGTCCAAACATTGTAATGGACTAGCTAGTCCTATACCGGACTCGCTTGGAAAGGGAAGACTAGGAGAAGATAAATTCTGGGGTTTTCCTGGCTGAAAATTAGTCAAAAGTGGTACCCCGCGCTCTACCGGACGCCCCTCTGTGATAAACTTTATGTAATATCTGGCCACTTGAAAAATAAAACTATTATAGTGTTAAATCTGCCCTGTTGTCCATGTCCATTTGAGCAGCTAATCCACATTACAATGTCCTCATAATATCATAATAACATAATATCATTAAAAGATTCAGAGAATCTCGAGAAATATCTATATGCAAGGGACTATGCAAGGGACTAGGTTGAAAACCAATATTGGATGGCCATGATCTTCGGACCTCAGGCGACGCTGAATTAAAAACAGGCACGGTTATATAGTGAACATCACTGCCTAGGCTTAGGAACACTTCAGAAAACCATTGTCTGTGAACACGGTATGTTGCTGCATCCACAAATGCAAGTTAAAACTCTACCATGCAAAGAACAAACCATATATAAACAAGACCCAGAACTGCTGCTGCCTTCTCTGGGCTCAAGCTCATTTAAGATGGACTGAGGCAAAGTGGAAAACTCTCTTGAAGTCTGACAAATCAAAATTATTTTGGGGAATCATGGATGCCCATCCTCCGGACTAAAGAGGAGAGGGACCATCCAGATTGTTATCAGTACATAGTTCAAAAGCCAGCATCCATGATGGTATGGCAGTGCATTAGTGCACATGGCATGGATGACTTGCACATCTGTGAAGACAACATTAATGCTGAACAACATAAACAGGTTTTTGAGCAACATATGCTGCCATCCAGAAAATGATTTTTCAGGGCTTATTTTTGAAAAAGACAATGCCAAACATTCTGCACAGATTACAACAGCATGGCTCCGTAGTAAAATAGTCTGGGTGCTAAACTGGCCTGCCTGCAGTCCAGACCTGTCCTTTATTGAAAACATTTGGCGCTTCATTAAACGAAATTTACGACAAAGGAGACCTCAAACTGTTGAGCAGCTGCAATTCTATAACTCAATTTCAAATCTACAGCAATTGATCTCCTCAGTTCCCAGACGCTTACAGAGTATTGTTAAAAGAAGAGGTGATGCAACACAGTGGTAAACATGCCCCTGTCCCAACTTTTTGGAAATTAGTTGCGGCATCAAAATCTGATTTCTCAGTTTCAACATTTGATATGTTGTCTTTGTACTATTTTCAGTTAAATACAGGGATAAATGATGTGCACTTCATTGAAATCTGTTTTTATTTGCATTTTATGCAGCATCCCAACTTTTTTGGAATCGGATTTGTAAAATAAAACATATTTGAAACTAATAGCTAAACAGGAGTAGGCCTAATTTCAGGTCTTGCACTATGGAATGATTTAGACCAGTGTCTCCCAACCTTTTTCAGTTACTGTACCCCCAAAATGTTTTTGCACTGCTTTCAGTACCCCTGAAGTACCCCCTCATGTTAATTTCACTAGTAAGTCTATGGTGTCATGAGTGTTTTCAAGTACCCCCTGTGGAGAGACCAAGTACCCCCAGGGGTCCTAGTACCCCTAGTTGGGAATCACTGATTTAGACAGCTTAGACAGGGCATTGTATTTCCTTCTCTTACATACATGATATAAGCTCATCTGTTAGGCAGGTCTTTTGTTTCAGATTGAATGTTAATAGAGCATTTCACCATAGCTACTATAACTACTCAACGTAGTAAATACAAATGTTACCAATCATATGTCATAAAAACACTCTCCTCAACACAATATAGAACAATTTGTAGCTTGGGGCATTTTTTTCAGATTATCTGGCATATTCCTGGACACATATTTTTGGGGAATTACAGTTTAGATTTCTTTCAGATTTTTAAAGAAAGCCCCACTCTTGATATAGGTCTCCGTATGTTCTCTGAAAACAATTTGTGCCAAAAGAAGCATTGTGTGACGACTCCCCCTTCCTCTACACCCCTCCCTGGGGTGCCGCGCTTCAGCAGGTCGACGTCACCGGCCTACTAGCTGCCACCGTCCCGTGTACTCCATGTCTGGTTTTAGATTGCATCAACAAGCGCTAGATTGTGTCAAGCTGTGATTGCGCTATTCCAAATGCACAGGGGAGCTGGAATGCTGAAAATGATATTAGTTCTCAAAAATAATTTTCTAAACGAAAGTAGCACAAAAAGTGCCCCTAACATTACAGCTCCTAACAAAACAGGTTTCATTTAAAAGAGAAATGTTTCCAGTTGCATCACTGCTATAATTACGAAATGTTTTTATAAAGAAAAACACTAATAACCTTTCACAGAAATAAATACTATTTGTTTAAACACTTGAAATCTTTAATCTTAAAAAATAATATAATACAAATAACAGCAATTTGCTTAGATCACGGTTTTGAAGTACAGTATGGTAGGATATTGCATATTGTGACTTAAATTCGCAAATTGACTTTAAAACTGGCATTAGGCTATACTTTAGGCTATACTCTCCAAATCAGTCAGATGAGAACAAGAGATAATGACAGAACCATAAATAAAATGCTGGGATGAGGTGTGCATGGTTGTTCAGCTATTTTGAAACAGTGTTGTGAGGTAGTGCATTGTTTATGAAAAAAATAGCACAGCTGAAAACAAGTATGCTGATTAAATAAGCAATAAAACAGGCCTTTTTGAGATTAGTTCAGTGTCTGGAGCATCAGCACTTGTGGTTTCAAGCTCTAAAACAACAAAAAATCTAAAAACTTTCTTCTGAAACTCATCTATTATTGTTCTGAGAAATTAAGGCTATTCCATGCAAGAAATTGTCAACAAACTGAAGATCTCGTACAACGATGTGTACTACACCCTAGTGATGGGCATTCAAGGCTTCATTACCGTTCTTCTCGCAGCAGGATATTATGATAGCAGCGCTAACTCAATATAGGCAATATAGTTAACAATATAGTTAACAATCTAGTCTGTCAATCTAGTCTGTCATTTTATGTTTAATGTCCGTTCCAATGTTGTTCTATTTTAGAGACTAGATAGTTAACTACATGGCCTTATAAATTTCAATGACAGCTTTTATTGTGATAAAGAAAATCTGAGTGCTGCCAGCATAATATCCTGTTGCTAAAATAACACAAATGAAGCCTTGAATGCCCTTGAATGCCCATCAGTAGGGAGTAGTACACAATCTTCAGTTTAATGAAACATTTTGGCCATCACTACTACTCCCTTCACAGAACAGCACAAACTGTCTCTAACCAGAAAAGAAAGAGTGGGAGGCCCCGCTGCACAACTGAGCAAGAGGACAAATACATTAGAGTGTCTAGTTTGAGAAACAGACGCCTCACAGGTCCTCAACTGGCAGCTTCGTGAAATAGTGTAGTGTAGTGAGAAATGTCTGTTGAGGAAAAGTGGAAGTGTATTAGATGAAGAGGCGCGTTTGGCCACACCAAGTCTCTAACACACCTTTGGTGATGTTAATCAGGGGTCCTGCATAACATTTGTTTCTCTAAAGATCTGGAACACCAGGTGGGGGCCTTAGCCCTACCCTATTGAGCTCACCTGGGGAGGTGTGAAACTCTGAGCAAACATGAATGTAACTAAATGCATGATATTGTGGACATTAACCTGTTGTGTTTGGATTTCTCCTGTCCCCCATTAAGGGCTGAATAGTCTGATATGCTTTATTGTAATGTATGGGTTATGGATCAAACTTTACAAGAACATTGTAGAAATGATTGTCCTTGTTGCATGTCTGACAAGAACTGGTGGCAACTCCCCATCCATTCGCCAATTTTGCTTTAATTAAGTGGGACAGTTCCGGTCCTTTGTGTTCATTGCGTTTGCCAAGGTAAAGTAATGCTAATGGATTTCAAATATTAAGGCTTTTCCTTAATTGACGGTTGACATTGTAAAAGATCAATCAATCGATAACAAAAAATCGAATGTGTAATTTTTTACAAGACTTGGACAGATTTGACACCATGTAGATAATAATAATCTGAAAAAACTCTTATCTCCTTGCTGGATTTAAAAAACAGAAACGGTATATTTTAAAATAAAAAAGTTCAAAGATCAATGAAAAATAAGTAATTTTAAACTTAGGCCTATATTTAAAAAGATCAGAAAAATGTATTGGACTCAAAATGTTTGGATGCGTATGCCTAACTACTGCATTAAATGAACGGATATACCATGAGTAGTTTATACAACCATATCAAATATAAACAAACAATGCACAAAAATGGAAAAAACAACAATGTAAAATAAAGTGTCTTCGGACTCCGATTGCTAAACTATGGCAAGCTTATCTGATTTCCAAGCAACCCTATTGATTTTTATTTTCAAAAATGCCCAGGGGCGAGTCGCGAGCGCATTGGGGGAACGGTTAGTCCAGTTGAAAACATCCGCTTGGATGGCACTGAAGTTGGGGGATGCGCATGTATTGCCGTGGGAATCTTCCTATATTAAGCCTACCTTCCAACAGTCCGTTGGATTTCCATGCAGCGGTGGCAGAATATCCCGCAGAAAGTTACTTTATCTCAGTGGCGCCTTTCTATGCAGTTGATTACTCAGAGGGTTCCCCGCCAAAATAGTTACACTGCATTCTCAATTAATACTAAACAGAAATTGCCTCCTTCGATCAAATACATGGAAACCGATCAAATTCTTATAGACAGTTAATCAACATCCCTACTAAAGACTATATTTGCAGGAGTGTTTTAGATATGTCTGATTTAAAAATAAATAGCCATGTCTTCAAAAGGTTACTTGAATTTGTCTTCCTTAAAGAGACCTCACACACATTGTATTGTAGCCATATAGGAGTTTGTCATTGTTAAAGAGCCCTCCCAACACATTGTGTTGTAGTCAAACTTAGGAGTTTGTCATTGTTAAAGAGCCCTCCCAACACATTGTGTTGTAGTCAAACTTAGGAGTTTGTCATTGTTAAAGAGATCTCCCAGCACATGTGTTGTAGTGATATTTAGGAGTCTATCATTAACATAAGCTCCTAGCACACCTTCATGCTATAGTGTGACTTATGGTATACTAGTAGACTTTTAGACAAGTTGGGATGACGTTGAATTGGGATGGTATGTAACTATATTTTGCATTGTAACTTTATTACTTGATTGGAATAAATTGTATTACCTTGGAATGTAAATTACTACGGCATTCCTCGTTCATCTTCACACTCGAGCTCGTAAGGCTACAATCACACACACATACGTAAGTCCAAGTGACCAGCCTAGACATCCCTGAGTTCAGGGTCTCTGAACAGTCTGGGTGGTCCTAGGGACCCAAGCCATTGTGGGCATCCCTGAGTTCTGGTTCTAGGTGGACTCACTTTTGTTGCCAGCGGTTTAGACATTAATAGCTGTGTGTTGTGTTATTTTGAGGGGACAGCAAATTTACAAGCTGTACACTCACTACTTTACATTGTAGCAAAGTGTCATTTCTTCAGGGTTGTCACATGAAAAGATATCATCACATATTTACAAAAATGTGAGGGGTATACTCACTTTTGTGAGATACTGTAAATACATCAGGAAGCATGGGGTGAAATCTCTTCAGTTTACCTAAACAAATTGACACCTACAATGCCAAAGGTCTGCAAGGCTGTAATTACTGCAGATGGAGGATTCTTTGATGAAAATGAAGTTTGAAGGACACAATTATTATTTCTATGAAAAATAATTATTTTTAACCTTCTCAATTACTATATTTCCCTTTCATTTTGCTATATTTCCTATTCAAACTAACTTCACATATGTTGCGATGGAAAACAAGGACATTTCTAAGCGACCCAAATCTTTTGAACAGTAGTGTGATTCTCACAGACATGATTTGCAAGCACCAGTTAAGGTCCCCCCAAGGTAAAGCGTCACTTTAAAGGTGTGCCAGTAGACCTGAACAATTTCAGTTCCCAAACATTAAAATAAGTAATAGTATTGTCGTGTTATTCCAAAATGCGAAATGTTTTATTCAAGCTACATTCTTTTTATATTGAAGCATTATAAAAACATGCATAAATAGCACATAAACTTATGATAAAATTATTTTGCCTTTATTAGTGTGGATGAAGGTTTTGTTTAATCAATCCTCCTCCCAACCAGGAGTGGGGAGGAGGAAAGAACTCTGTATTATCCTAGGAATAGATCAATCACAAACTGGCTTATTACCTAGGATTGTGAACAGTGACAGAACATCTAAAGGACCAAGCTATTGTCTTCAAACAGGTCTTGTTCCCACCCAGATGCATCTCCTCCCTTGTCTATAAGACTCAGGTCTGGGAACATCTCTGGTTAACTTGGCCATCGCCTCTGGTATATGTGGACCTCCATGCAATTGTTTGTAAACTGAATAAATTGGTAATATTCAAGACATTATAAATGCACTACATTTTTCATACTTCTTGTAAATAAAGTTGGCATATAAACCTGAATATCCATGGCAAGCTACAGTGCCCAGAAGCCTTTGCCAGAGGAAAGAATTTGGGCCCAAGCCAAAAGCCATGAAAAGCCACACCTGAAAACCATTAGAGTAAGCATTAAACGGACACCCAGAAGTGTCAGGGGTGTGTGAGCCTGTCTGTGTGTGTTGTCTCTATTGTGTAAGGCAAAGATGATGACACAGAACCCAGACAACCACTGTGAGGGCCTGAAGGCAAGTGCAGTTAGCTACACCAGTTTTCTCTTTTGGCTGTTTTTGTGTTAATAAATGCCTTCAGGCACCTCACACCTGTTTCTATGTTCTATGCTTCCACATGCTACACTGGCGGTGGATCTGAAATTTCTGGATCTATGTCCTATCTATCAGAGGGTGGCTCTCCCGCCACCCTCACTGCAAGTACTGTGTCCCATTATCGATTTGCCCTTCAAGATGATTAGCATGGACTTCATTGGCCCCCTCCCCAAGTCCGCCTGGGGCCAAGAGTAAAAGGTGCTGGTGGACCATGCTACCCGATACCCAGAAGCTGTACACCTCCAAAGGGTCACCTCCAAGGTAGTCAAAAGGTAGACCCACATAGGAATCCAGGGGCGTAGGTTTGATTTCAAATGTGAAGGGGACAAATATGTATTGCAAATGTTCATGGTTATGAAATGGGATTTCCAACAAGCTCATATAGGTGTGGTCGGGTGTCCACATACTTTTGGCCATATGGTGTATGTGCACTGGTGGACACATTTGATTCTGCTAGAATAAACATGAAAAATACTGCCTTCAGCCATTTAATATTACTTAGTTAAGATATTGTCTGTGATGTGCGCACGTAACGACAAGCAACTCCACAGACCTCTGAATTTCAATGTGTGTGGCTGATAAAATGTGATCAATCAATCAAATGTATTTATAAAGCCCTTTTTACATCAGCAGTTGTCACAAAGTGCTTTTACAAAACAGCCTGAAACCCCAAGGAGCCAGCAACAACAATGTTGAAGCACATTGGCTAGGAAAAACTCCCTAAAAGGGGCCGAAATTTAGGAAGGAACCTAGAGAGGAACCAGGCTCAGTGGGGTGACCAGTCCTCTTCTGGCTGTGCCGGGTGAACATTTTAAGAGTAGAAGTTGTAATAATTAGTAAATGTATTTGGGTTGTGTCCAAGTTAAGACCTCATGTCCTCCTAAGTTAGAAGACAAGAAAATGTAGAGTGCATTCCTTAGGTTTACAAGGGTATACAGTGGAGAAGGAGAACTGACCCTATTTCCTCAGCAAATAAATACAGCAGCATACAACCTTGGGGCTGAGACAGGGGGGTCCAGTGACACTGTGGCCGGACCCGAGATATCTGAGGGTATTTATTCATTTAACTTGGACAGGGCCCAACAGGCAGGAAGTCAATTCACCCACATTGCCAAGCATCAACCAAAGGGACACCAACCAACTGCAACCACCCTGAAATGAGGGCCAAGTGATCTACTGTACATGTACAGAAACCTCACCTCCTAAGCTCCACCACAACCCTCTGGCATGACTACACTGGCCAACTCAACAACCTTCCGGTTCTGCTAATAAATATGAACATTCAAGATATGGGCTACACATTATAACATACATTTTTTTTTTTAGGTAATACACTTTTATAGACTACTGCTATGCAGAAAAATGTCACATCAGCACCACGGTTGACCTTTTCTTCCTGGCTGTCTGATCCTGCTGTGACAGGAATCCCTGTCATGGTCACCATCTGATCCTGCTAAAATGCAGTACAGAATATGACATGACCATGATCTATGCCTGCAGAGCCTGATGGCAATGTTTGATCTATAAGGTCCACATTAGGTTGAAATGTCAAATGCAGCTACCTACATAGGGAACTACATGTAATGTTAGCTAATGTTTCAAGAGATCAACTATTAAGCTAGTTAGTTAACTAGATATCTTCTAATATCTCTAGCTGTAGCACTCACTTTGTCATTGCATAGAAAAAACGCTGTATGTCTAAATTAAGTTTGTTCTTGGCTGGTGTCATCTTGGTGCTAGCTGTGAGTGAGGTGAATATAGTGTTAATGTGTTAGACGGTATGCTAGTTAGCGTAACAAATGTTAGCTAACAAGCAACAATCGTTAATATATAACGTTAGCCTAACCACACCTAACATGGTTGCCAGTTTAATTAAAACAGCTATTTGACAGATTAGCTAATTATATACCTCATTCATACGTTATAGGAGGTAGTTAGCAAATTTTTTGCGGAGAGGGCCATCGCCATCTTGGCGGCACGTCACTCGGTCTAACTCCTGGATGCAGCTGAGGTGCCTGGTTGCTGAAACAACACCCACCTACTACGACATTACCAAGTTAGCAAAGGATAAGAAGCTAGGCTAAATGCTACCAGTATGCTACTCTGCGTTGCTAGCTGTTGCTAGCCGGCGGTTGGTAACCAGTCATCGTAACATTACCAGCTTACACTTGAGGCAAGTTAACCTGAAACTATACAACAAAACTTAAATGCTTAAAATGCTTCACCGTTTTTGCCGGACCGTGTAAGCGGTAATGCCGTAGTTAAAGACAGTGCCTCTCATGTGGAAGACCTAAGTTCGAATCCATTGAGAGCAACAACGTTTATTAATTATTTCTGGACAATTCTCTCGTCTTTTCACTTGATGAAAAAGTTAGTTATCGTGGCCTTAATTGATAGTTATTATATAAATGTCATTCACTAATGAAAGAAAAAGGTACGTTGTTTTGCAATGAAAGAAAAAAATATGTTCTTATGCCATAAAATTAAATAGCTTCGGCAGACTCGCTAGCAATTTCTCAATTCTTAGGACTTTTCCAGGAAATTAGTAGATACCAGTAAAGCTTATTACTGGCTTATATGCTGTTAAAACGGCCAGTGGCAAACGCAATACATAGCCGCTATTTGTGGTGGAGGTAAACTTAGTAATATACTTTTGTTCAGGATAGAGGCTATACTGACACCTGTCAAACATACACCTCTGTGGTGTAGTGGTTAACAACACAGCCTTTCACATGGGCAACCCGGATTTGAATCTCAAGGTGGCAACACTTTCTATTGTGGGTCGGTTGAACTAAGCTTGCCTGGTTTCTTGTTTCAACCAGGCTGTAAACATGTTTAATACTGTAAAGTTGGGCATTTTGCCATAGAGATCTATGGAGATTGCTCCCTTTTGCAGCCAGCCTCAAATGGCCATTCGATTAATTGCATTTTTTGGCACTTCCGGATAGGCTTCATTTGTTAGCCTCTGAGTTTGTCCCTTGGTTGCAACTTGCAACGGTAGCTTCTACTCTACTATGGTAATCAGCCCCATGCGCATGACCATTTCAGCAACTACCTCAAATCAAAGTGCTTCCATGTGGTCTTTAAGCCAGTCTGATTTGAATAACGCAATTGTCTACCGTACTGCCTCCGCACCATTCTAAAGCACCATTCTTGAGCATCTCTTATAATAGAGTTTTGATGAGAAAAAGTGTGGGGGGGCATGTCCCACCCATGTATAAGGAAACCTATGCCACTGTTGAATCTGGTCCTGAACACAAAGAAAACCAAGAAGCCCTTTGTGGATTACAGGAAGTCAAAAGGCTGCAGCCAGTTCTCATCAATGGTTGTGTACAGCTTCAAATTCCTGAAGGCCTGTCCTGGACCCTCAACAGCTTGTCTTGTCTGTGCGCTTCTGTGAATTTTTGTGCTGAAAGATTAATCTTCGCCCAATATACATTTACACATCAATTAATAATGTTTGGGGAAACTGGCTTTTTCTTTGTTAATTTAGATTTGTATATTTTTTTTAATTACCCCAACATCTTAAGAGATTAACAATATACTGTACGTCGTTCAAAGACAGAATCTGTGTACAAAACAATATGTAAAATTCAGATATATCAGTGGTTGCATGCATTGTGTTGCCAAGATATAACTTCACACTAGTCCAAAACACCTCACTATGCAAACTTTTTTATTATTTAAGTTATTTATGTGTAGACTCCATTAAAAATCTTAAAATTGACAAAAAAAATCACAGAAGGTTTAGCTTTCCTGTAGAAAATATCCAGTAAAAGGATGGTTTGGCCAAACATTTTGTTTGAGTTAAATTTCCTTTACCTGCGATTGTGTCTGAAAGCCAATGGTGTCATATTTCTTGATAAGCCATTCTTCACTTCTGTACAAGTCGGTGAATAGCATCATTAGCTTTGTTCCAATTCATGAATTGAAACCATGAAAACAATCTAGCAAAACTCAGTTGACATGACATGACAAAAGGTGGGCCCCTTTTGTCATGTCATGTTTTCAGGCGCAAATACACTCACCTAAAGGATTATTAGGAACACCTGTTCAATTTCTCATTAATGCAATTATCTAATCAACCAATCACATGGCAGTTGCTTCAATGCATTTAGGGGTGTGGTCCTGGTCAAGACAATCTCCTGAACGCCAAACTGAATGTCAGTATGGGAAAGAAAGGTGATTTAAGCAATTTTGAGCGTGACATGGTTGTTGGTGCCAGACGGGCCGGTCTGAGTATTTCACAATCTGCTCAGTTACTGGGATTTTCACGCACAACCATTTCTAGGGTTTACAAAGAATGGTGTGAAAAGGGAAAAACATCCAGTATGCGGCAGTCCTGTGGGCGAAAATGCCTTGTTGATGCTAGAGGTCAGAGGAGAATGCGCCGACTGATTCAAGCAGATAGAAGAGCAACTTTGACTGAAATAACCACTGGTTACAACCGAGGTATGCAGAAAAGCATTTGTGAAGCAACAACATGCACAACCTTGAGGCGGATGGGCTACAACAGCAGAAGACCCCACCGGGTACCACTCATCTCCTCTACAAATAGGAAAAAGAGGCTACAATTTGCACGAGCTCACCAAAATTGGACAGTTGAAGACTGGAAGAATGTTGCCTGGTCTGATGAGTCTCGATTTCTGTTGAGACATTCAGATGGTAGAGTCAGAATTTGGCGTAAACAGAATGAGAACATGGATCCATCATGCCTTGTTACCACTGTGCAGGCTGGTGGTGGTGGTGTAATGGTGTGGGGGATATTTTCTTGGCACACTTTAGGCCCCTTAGTGCCAATTGGGCATCGTTTAAATGCCACGGCCTACCTGAGCATTGTTTCTGACCATGTCCATCCCTTTATGACCACCATGTACCCATCCTCTGATGGCTACTTCCAGCAGGATAATGCACCATGTCACAAAGCTCAAATCATTTCAAATTGGTTTCTTGAACATGACAATGAGTTCACTGTACTGAAATGGCCCCCACAGTCACCAGATCTCAACCCAATAGAGCATCTTTGGTATGTGGTGGAACGGGAGCTTCGTGCCCTGGATGTGCATCCCACAAATCTCCATCAACTGCAAGATGCTATCCTATCAATATGGGCCAACATTTCTAAAGAATGCTTTCAGTACCTTGTTGATCTCAACCCAATAGAGCATCTTTGATTTCCTGCCTGTTGGGCCCTGTCCGGGGCGTCCCCCGGGTAGGGCCACAGTGTCACCGGACCCCCCCGTCTCAGTTCCAAGGTGTTACTCTGCTATATTATTGTGCTGGGGGATATGAGGAATGCACTACTAACTTTTTTTCAGTCTCCTCCAGTTTAAAATTTTAGGAGGAGATTAGGTCCTGGTCCAAACCTGCGGATTACCTGGTTTGGGGGGCCCGTTGCTGTCCCTGTCCTTGTTCACCTGGTCATACTTCTGACCTAGTCTAAAATCAAATAGACTCTGGATTTAGCCCAGAGACATTTATTTATTCTCTTAATATCTCACCCGGCACAGCCAGAAGAGGACTGGTCACCCCTCTGAGCCTGGGTCCTCTCTAGGTTTCTTCCTAAAATTCGACCTTCTTAGGGAGTTTTTCCTAGCCACTGAAATTCAACACTACTGTTGTTTGCTCCTTGGGGTTTAAGGCCGGGTGTCTCTGTAAGGCACTTTGTGACAACTGCTGTTGTAAAAAGGGCTTTATAAATACATTTGATTGATTGATTGGTGGAACGGGAGCTTCGTGCCCTGGATGTGCATCCTACAAATCTCCATCAACTGCAAGATGCTATCCTATCAATATGGGCCAACATTTCTAAAGAATGCTTTCAGCACCTTGTTAAATCAATGCCACGTAGAATTAAGGCAGTTCTGAAGGCGATAGGGGGTCAAACACAGTATTAGTATGGTGTTCCTAATAAACCTTTAGGTGAGTGTATATCACCAATTTAAAAAAACTCACCAAATTGAGAAGAGCCAAGTTAATTATTATTATTATTGGCAAATGTCCCTCAGCCAGAAAGTTTATACTTCTAAAAGCCATAGAAATTGCCAAGGTATTTGAGGACGAGAATGACTTTGAGAACTTGTGCAAGCACTTCATCTCAACGAAGAACATAATATATTAACATGCACATTTTAATCACAGAACCCAATGGGAGGGTGAGTCCACTGAAGCTTTCATAAGAGGACTCTATGAACTGTCAAAAGACAGAGGGATGAATCACTCTCACAAAGATTTCAAAAGAAAGTGAATCTAATGCACTAGAGCAACTGAAATGGCTCGTAACAATGTGCTAATAAGAGCAGAACACTGCGCAGTTGAGTGATCAGCAAGTGGTAAAGGTTAAAATAGGAACCTTCAAATATAAAAAGCCACAGGGAAATTATGATAACAGGAGATCCACCAGATGCAATAAAGAACAGTCAGGAGTACAGACCAGCTTAAAATGCTGAATGTCAGAAATGTAAGAGAATGAAGAATTTCAAAATGATTTGCCATACAAAAGTAATTTACAAAGTGACAACCGCTACAGACACAGAGATGGAAACAGTGTTTGTTGGATCAGTTTGGATCAATTAAACATGCCTGAGTTCAAGATTTAATCACCTTTCGCTTTAGTTGTCATATGTCCTTACATTTTAGCATGTGTGGCCATCTTAGATTTCTGGGTCAAAATTATGTAGTAAGATCAAACTATTGTCTGGTTCAGAATCTTTGTGGTCGACTTTCCCGAAAAAGTGTCTTTGTACATGATTATAGGTGCTCTGGTTCAAAACAAACATTTTCAAGATGGTGCCAGTGGACATCTTTGATTTTGGACTCCGTCAAAAAATGCTGGGATATTTAGGAGGGACATGGCGGCTACATCTTTGATTAAAGGTCAATAGAAGTCAAATCAATCGTCAAACCTTACTAGCCAATGATTGGTCATGGAATTGAGGTTCTGGGCCTAACTATTACTTTCCTTTTTTAACAGTATCATGTTTTTTAAGCAATTGTATCATGTATTTTTAGTAATGAACTTTACACCAAATCTTCATAAATTCCAATTCAGGATGGATGAGCAGAATGCTCCTTTGGACATCAGCCCTAAAACGAATGTTCAAAACAGAATTGTGATGAAACGTTCAATCCATGAATAAATACTAGTACACTAAGTTTTGTACACTAACATTCTGCATTTGCTCACCTCAAAAATCTATATCAGGAGCCTTAAGAGTAACAGAAGGACACTACCTTAGGTACATTTTTGTGATATTGCCATATGTAAAATATTTAGAGACTTCAATTTTTTTTATCTTATGTAAGTATACAGGCTGAAGCGGTTTCTGTTGGACACAGATTAGTGCAAGGTGAAGGGAAGGTGTATCTGTTGGACAAGGATTAGGGTAATAAATCAGGCACTGGTTAACAGATCCACACACACAAAGGAAATAAAAAATCTAAAACAATGAAAAAATGTATATGCTGTCGTAGTATTCATTGTTTGATTAGAATCTGATACCTAGTTATGGGAGTTGCAGGAGTTGTGAGCACATTTGTGCATTGTTTGCTTGAAGGCATTTCAAGGAATGAACTGTCACTTTCTGTAATCCTCAAAGGGAACTAATTTTAGAAATCTTGCCAGAGGACACAGGGAAGGTAGCTGACTCCTAATACACATCTACATAATCATAATGGTTTTCAGGAAAAATGCAGATTACTAACACTAACACATGATGCAACTGTGTTGTTAATGGGCACATCTTACCCTGTAGGATATGTGGGAACTGCAGTTATGTCCCCATATACTAATAACTTCTTGACACCCCCAGAAAACTCCACTGATTAAGATGTGATGAGATCACTTGGTCGATTTGGTCAAATAAAAAAAGAAGTATTTACTCCAAAGAGTTTTGTTGTCACCATGTCTAGCTGATGATTTTACAAATATAGGTAGTTTATTTACATTGATGGTGGTCACTAAAAAAATGAAAACAGCCAATAGCCAAGTTGGTGGTAAAGCTATTGTTCCTCATCTATTACATAACTAACAGCACTTTGAAAGACTGCAAATGAGGAAGAGAGATATAAAACACCTCTGGAATATGAACATCTATGTTACAAACATTAAACCCTGCCTTATCAAACATAGAGTCTAATATGCATGTCTTCATATGGACGTCAGATATGGAGTGTGCTTTAAGCAATATATTCCAGACATCTGGTCTCACTGCTTGATAATACTCTGTGTACACAGTGTTCCTCAGCTGGGGTATCCACTGGTTTTTATATAGAGCCACTCTCTCTGTTTACTTGGACCAGTGGACAAAACCCGTACGTTATATTTATAGGATGGGTGCAAGAATCCAGAAATGCTCTTAAGATTTTAGAAATTGTTACTGGAAATAACTTCCAACATGCTACAGTCACCCAATCCAGTTACATAAAATAACCATTAAATAGGCTTTTATTTGAGCCACTTATCAAACACTGTTATTTTTATCCACCTCTTATATATGCCCTGACATCCATTAAAATGTTGGTTCTTTATGTTTTATTATTTAGATCTTGGAAGAATCGGTGCCTCAGCGCTCACATTTTTTTTTATTACAAAGCAGATTGTGAGAAACAGAGATTTGAGAGGACAATCTGAGAATGAGGCGGAGAGAGTGGAATGCAATGTAAAGGCCACTATTCACTTTCAAGGCCAACTTAGGCTTTGGTTTGATAAACTGATTAGAAGATTAACATATTTGTAAATAAATATTATTTTGTAATTTAGGTAGAATATATGTAGATTTTAGATGAAAGCATTTAATCATTTTATATTGAGAAATAATTATTATCTACAGTAAATTTGTTTGAAATACCATAGTTTCACCATATAGCCATTAAAAAGCCTGACACGTGAAGTGTGATGTCTGCCAATGAAAAACCGTACTCTCATAGTGACATGATGTTAGTAATGGTCTGGTCCAATGTGCAGATGCTAGTAGAAACAGTTGCTTTGAAATATATAGTTGCTGAAACTATCAAACGCACCTTGGTAGATGTGTTTTGGAACCTTGGAGCTGCTATTGGGTTGATATAGAAAACCTGTTTTGTGTGAGGTTGAGGTGGCTGGGGTTCAACCTTTGGAAAGAAAAACATGACATACCTAGTTCAGACTCATTTTAACAGTTAGCAAATGAAGAAGGCCAGTAGTGATAACCCTCCAAAGTATTTACTTCTCTGGGCAATACACAGTTTAAACAATGGGTCTGAAATGACTAGCTACTAGCTTTTTCCAAAGGCCAACCTGTTGTAATTAGCCACAACGCTGGAGCCAAGATAATTACATTAGGTGTAAATAATTTAGCATACAATTCATACTTCTTTGTAGTGGCCCCTGTAGGAAATGAACACACAACCGTGGAGCTACAAGTGCAATGCTCCACCAACTAAGCTAAACATGTAAAATGGTAGCAAATCAACCTATTATACATTTAAACTATATCTGCATTTGCCACCATCCAATCACATATGCATTTAAGTTAATTACATTGCATTAGTTCTTACATTGCTCAAGATAGGTGGTACAACAACATAACACAATAAAAGAAATTACATTTTTTAATGAAATTAAGTTAAGTGGATTAGCTATCAGTAGATCCAGTGCTAGGAAAAATATATCAGAGATATATAAGAGGGAGACTGGCAAACCATCCAACTGCTTGGTTTAATTAGAAACCCGTGGCCTAAGTGGTCAGACGCAAATATATTTTCATGAAGCTTCATTGATAAGGCTACTCATGTCATTCAAAATTCAAAAAATATTTTCACGTAGATGACAGCGATCAATGTAAAAAAAAATCTCACTGACACAGTCCGGCCATTCGGCCTAAAGGCTACTGGCCCAAAATAAATTGCTACAGGCCCAGACTGTGTTGTCTTTAAATTGATTGGGGCCATCTAGGGCATATATTATGGATGTTGGTATGTCATAGCATATGCTTTTCATAGGCACACTTTGTTACTATGATTATGCAAAAGCTGAGTAGTATAATTTGTAAGTAATAATTGTATTGTTTATCATTATGACATTATTTTCAAACAATTTATAATTTATATTAAAAAATGTCAGGCACCTGACCACACTGGTAATAGACAGTGTGTTGTTTTACTTGTGAGGCACAGGTGAGTAAGAACACATTACTTATCTACTTCTTTATTTTACTGGCCTGCATCTGGTCAGTCTCAGTCAAGGGAGGGAGAGAGAGAACAACCTCTGACCATCCCTCAACTCTCTGTCACTTCTTTGAGATTGGCAAAAATAAGGGGACACGGATGAGAAACACAATGTACTGCCTTATTTCTGGGGCTTGGATATAATAATAATGATACTACTGAAACAAATTATGACTTATTAAAAAACATACAGGCTATTGGTATTAACAAGGCAAGCCTTTCAAGAAATTTTGCGAAAGCTGCAGTTTTGGATGGAGAAATACATTATATACTGTAGCTTATATAGAAGTTCAGCCGTTAAATAACTACAAATAACTGCTGTATTCCATGTCGAGCTATCTCTATTCATGTTTTTATACATGTAGAATCTCAGTATCAACTATCCCATAAACTTGATGCAGAAGACATGCAGAAGACATGATTATCTATAAATCCTCACTGCCTGACTTTCGAAAGGATGTGCTATTAGCATGCAAACCTTTATTAACACAGACAGTCATCGCTAGCATTCACTGTTTGAAGTTGAAGTAAGTTTTCAGTATTATCAAGTTGATTAGTGACTATGACATATACAGTATCTCACAAAAGTGAGTACACCCCTCACATTTTTGCAAATATTTGATTATATCTTTTCATGTGACAACACTGAAGAAATGACACTTTACTACAATGTGAAGTAGAGAGTGTACAGCTTGTATTACAGTGTACATTTGATGTCCCCTCAAAATAACACAACACACAGCCATTAATGTCTAAACCGCCGGCAACAAAAGTGAGTACACCCCTAAGTGAAAATGTCCAAATTGGGCCCAAAGTGTCAATATTTTGTGTGGCCACCATTCTTTTCCAGCACTGCTTTAAGCCTTTTGGGCATGGAGTTCACCAGAGCTTCATAGGTTGATACTTGAGTCCTCGCGGAGCTGGTGGATGTTTGAGACCTTGCACTCCTCCACCTTCTATTTGAGGATGCCACACAGATGCTCAATAGGGTTTAGGTCTGGAGAAATGCTTGGCCAGTCCATCACCTTTACCCTAAGCTTCAATAGCAAGGCAGTGGTTGTCTTGGAGGTGTGTTTGTGGTCGTTATCATGTTGGAATACTGCCCTGCGGCCCAGTCTCCGAAGGGAGGGGATCATGTTCTGCTTCAGTATGTCACAGTACATGTTGGCATTCATGGTTCCCTCAATGAACTGTAGCTCCCGAGTGCCGGCAGCACTCATGCAGCTCTAGACCATGACACTCCCACCACAATGCTTGACTGTAGACAAGACACACTTGTCTTTGTACTCCTCACCTGGTTGCTGCCACACACGCTTGACACCATTTGAACCATCTGAACTTCCAGTGACCAGTATGAGGGAGTGTGAGAGCGATAACACCAAATTTAACACACCTGAGACATTGTAACACTAACGAGTCACATGACACTGGGGAGGGAAAATGGCTAATGGAGGAGTGCAAGAGGACTCCAGTGGCAGCCTGTGAATCTCTGGTGAACTCCATGCCCAAGAGGGTTAAGGCAGTGCTGGAAAATAATGGTGACCAAACAAAATATTGAAACTTTCACTTAGGGGTGTACTCACTTTTGTTGCCAGCTGTTTAGACATTAATGGCTGTGTGTTGTGTTATTTTGAGGGAAAAGCAAATTTACACTGTTATAAAAGATGTACACTCACTACTTTACATTGTAGCAAAGTTTCATTTTTGTGTTATTACATGAAAAGATATAATCAAATATTTACAAAAATGCAAGGGGTGTACTCAATTTTATACACATGCACTACCGTTCAAAATGTTGGGGTCACTTACAAATGTCCTAGTTTCTGAAAGAAAAGGTCAATTTGTCCATTAAAATAACATCAAATTAATCAGAAATACAGTGTAGACATTGTTAATGTTGTAAATGACTATTGTAGCAGAAATCAGTTGATTTTTTAATGGGATATCTACATAGGAGTACAGAGGCCCATCATCAGCAACCGTCAGTCCTATGTTTCAATGAGGCCCATCATCAGCAACCGTCAGTCCTGTGTTCCAATGGTACGTTGTGTTTGATAATCCAAGTATATCATTTTAAAAGGCTAATTGATCATTAAAAAAACCCTAACCACTGCTGAAAACTGTTGTGCTGATTAAAGAAGCAATAAATCTGGCATTCTTTAGACTAGTTCAGTATCTTCAACATCAGCATATGTGGGTTCGATTACAGGCTCAAAATGGCCAGAAATAAAGAACTTTCTTCTGAAACTTGTCAGTCTACTCTTGTTCTAAGAAATGAAGGGTATTCCATGAGAGAAACTGAAGATCTGGGTACAACAATGTGTATTAATCCCTTGACAGAACTGCGCAAACTGGCTCTAAGCAGAATAGAAAGAGGAGTGGGAGGCCCCGCTGCACAACTGAGCAAGAGAACAAATACATTAGAGTGTCTAGTCTAAGAAGCAGGTGCCTCACAACTCCATTAAATAGTACCTGCAAAACACCTGTCCCAACAGTGAAGAGGCGAAGAGGATGCTGGAGTCATCTTTGCAGAATTTTTGTAATTCAGCAACTTTGGAGGTTTTTGTGCATGAACTGCTTGTTTAAGGTCCAACCACAGCATCTCAATGGGCTTCATGTCAGGACAATGACACTCCAAAACCTTAATTTTGTATATTTTGTGCCCTTCTGAGGTGGACTTATTCTTGTGTTTGGGATCATTGTTCTGCTGCAGAACCATATTACACTTCAGGTCACGGACTGATGACCGGACATTCTCCTTCAGTATTTTCTTGTAGAGAGCAGAATTCATGGTTGCTTCAATGAAAGTCATCCAGGCCCTGAAGTAGCAAAGCAACTCCACACCATTACATTAAAACCACAATTTTTGACTTTTGGGATCATGATCTTATTGTGAAATACTGATTTTGCTTTAGCAGTACCTGCGTCTTCCAAAAGGTTCAACTTTTAAAGTGTATGTCCAAAGAACAATGTTCATCTTAGATAGCAGTGGTTTGGGCCTTGCAATTCTCCCATTAATTACATTTTTACCCAGTCTCTTTGTTAATGTCCAATCATGAACATTGACCTTGGCTGAGGCTAGAGAGGCCTGCAGTTCCTTAGATATTGCCCGGGGTGTTTTTTTGTGACTTCTTGAATGTGTCGTCACTGTGCACTTGGAGGAATTTTGGTAGCCAGGCCACTCTTGGGAAGAATAACCACTGTTCCACATTTTCTCCATTTGGAGATAATGGCTCTCATGATGGTTTGCTAGTCACAGCACCTTAAAAACGACTTTGTAACACTTTCCAAATTGATGTTGAGACCTTGTAGACTATGTCACATTGATGATGAGGTTCTATATAAGTCATGATTAGATTGAACAGGGCTGGCAATATGGTAAATGGCATGATTAAGTAAAAAAGGGGGCAATCACTTTCTCACATAAGGCCAGATGTTGTTGGACAATTTTTTCCTTCAAAACATACAGTTATAATTTTGTGTTTACTCAGGTTCTCTTCATCTTATATAACATTTTGTATGAAGATCTGCAACCATTCATTGTGACAAATAATGCAATAATACAGCAAATGAGGAAGAGAGCAAATACTTGTCTATGGCACTGTATTTTACAATATGCTATTATTATTATTATTATTGCCTCTGGCAGTGAGTTTGTGCAGAAAGCTGAAGAAAGCCATAGGCCAGGCTCCTTATAAAATTGATTTACAAGATGATGAAATATATGTTTTCAAGCTGATGACTTAAGTTCCCTTCTCCACACAATACATCAGTGAATCAATTAAGTCAACATGTCGAAGGACAAGTGATCACCCCACAGGGTATTCAAACTGAGCTTGGAGCTAATTATCCTGACACACCGCTTTCATTGATATAGTTCATTTTACTATCAGAACATGCCAGTAGTGAAGATGCTTAATTTATTGCTTATCAACTACTTGGACACTTTTCATTGGCTAATAAGGATTTAGTCAACTACTTGGACACTTTTCATTGGCTAATAAGGATTTAGTTAACAGATATAAGTATCTGCTCAGGTGTTCAGTATCTGCTCAACTACTTGAACACTTTTCATTGGCTAATAAGGATTTAGTTAACAGATATAATTATCTGCTCAGCTGGCCAGCCCCTATCATCATGGGTAATTCTAACAGGTTGGTCTATAAGAAAAACTAGCAGCTAGCCATTTCAAAACAGTTTCCAGCAATGGTTTGAGCAAATGTTCACAAGCATGGCCATGGCCCCCTCAATTGTCAGACGAGGTCTTCTTGTTTTCACAGTATTTCAATTAAATCTCTAATTTTCTGTGAGTTGGTATAATCATAGTTTGAGCTTAATCATTGTAAATCAAAATTATCATCAACCATCCCTAAAATATCTACCTTACAAAACAGGGCAGTTATTAATTTGTAAATTTAAATGATACATGGCGAAATATAACAAATTGCTTCATTTAGAATAGGTACTGGTTGAGAGGCAAGACACAGTGCTGCAGAATAGAACAAAATAATTGAAGGCTCCACTCACCCTCACAAAGCTGGCTGGGAACCATCCTTCTTCATCATCAATCTGTCCCCACCACCAGTCCTTATTTGATGCATCGAGGACCTTGATGACATCCCCTGCCTTAAATGCCAACTCCCTGTCGGCCATGGTGACATGATCCCATATTGCCTCAGCACTGACGATGGATCCTCCACTGATCAACTGTGGGAAAAGGATGGAGAAAAAATGAGTTGAGACAGGGAAGAAAAGAGGACAGAAGTATGAGGCAGAAGTCAAATAGGAAGAAAGGTAAAAAGGGATGCTGGGGCGAGGGTAGAAGAGATAGGGAAGGAAGGGTGTGACAGGAGAGTCGTGAGGAACAAAGAAAGGAGAGTGAGGACAGGATAGCACTTACATGTGTGGATGGCAACAGCTGAGTTCTGAAACAACTGACCAAACAACTTATTTATTGGATTTGTTTCATTACATATTTCCAATATTACAGTGTTTTTTTTGGATTTGGAGAGCTTAACCTAAGGCAAGGCTTTAAAATCCATTCTAAAAAGTGTTAAACAATGGTGGACACGGACAGATTAAGAAATCATATAGCTGAGGGTTTGTTAAAAATAAAAATATTATAATAAAGCTATAATAACTACTGACTACACTTGACCATTACAGTAACTGCAAGAATACATTTTCCTGTCGAGTCACGGGAACTTAGCCTAGAACCCTGGCATTGTAAGCACCATGCTCAACCAACTGTGCTACAGTACTCAGGATCCCCAGTCTCATTGGTAGGCACTGGTAGGGTTTGAGTGATGATACTGTCACACTTTTTGATGCTGACCGGGGCATCGGTCAGAAATATTTACACATCCTGTAGGAGGGAGACCCAAAGACAGGAATTTCCCAATCTGGAGATTGTCACACAGTATATTTTATAACATCTGATTAAAACTGTATCAACATATTGAGTGTACTGTAATGTTTTTATAGCCGCTTGGTCTTTTATGATTTCCCATAAAGGGATAAATAGTTTCTTGTATTCGATTTAATTTGTATGGCTTATGAATAAATCTTCCTGAAATGTCTGGCAAATAAAAGAGGGAGCAATACAATGCCATATTTATTACAATCAATTTGCTTGGGCCACTTGTAAAGGTTCTGTTCTTAAGGGGCTAAAACTTGGGCAATCCACAATGTTAGATAGTGTCAATATGCCAAATCTGAGCAGCTTGACCAAAACAAAAAATGGTTATCTAAAAATCTAAAGACGTTATTGTCCAAATTTAGAAAGACAATGGTCAAATGTTGTTGAAAATAGGAGAAATGTGGGAGTAGCTTGGTAGCTCGCATCAGGGACCTGAGAAATGCATGTCACTCAACATAAGATGGTGCAACAAAGACGTCTCATTACTGCTAACTAGGTTATTCCCCCTTGTTAGTCCTGGATTAGTTGTTTCTTTTGCGGGTGGGTGTTAGACCTGCATTTAAAAAATTTATATGTATACTTCAGTTGAATTGCAGTCTGATATTTTTGTTTTCTGAAATTATAGCATAGTAATTTGATATGATTTTAGTGTGGTTTATTGAATTATAACCAACAAGACAACATGCTAGTAGTCCAGTTAAACAAGTCATTACCTGTGGATGGCATAAATACAGAAGCAATTGGGATACAGAAACTGACACCTGTGTGTGCCAATTCACATCGGCCACCATGACCAAGGCAAGCAACACCCTTATTATGGCTATTTAAAGACCTGAAAAGAGCTAATATTTTTATTATTATATTTCAATTGTTCTTAATTCACTTTCATTGCTTGTCCTTTGTTTTAAAATCAAATGAGATGCTGGGTATCCACTATTGTGGCACCCAATCCGGTCCGTCGACCATGAATGGTTGCCCGCAGCTTTAGGATTCAATGGAATTCCAGCTTCGGCGTGGGACTCCTACTGCTGTGGATCCGGGAGTATGAAGAGCACCACTGAGTTCCTGCTCTGCCCAACTGCCTGGTCGACTAGTCCGGAGCTGCATCCCTGTTGCCTACGTAGCCCTCCGTCTACGGCTCTGTTGGCTTTGGCGAAGCTCCGGGTTTGGAGGCTGCCACTTTCATCCCTGTCTAACGTTGTTTGTTTTCTTGTCTTGTTTTAAGTTTTATTACATCTTATTTCTTTCTATTAAAAGTCCTCAGTTTTCCCCAGGTTTCTTGCACCATTTCAATTATTTGTATGACCTTATTAAGACCTAAACAAATATAATTTAAGACCCAAAACATTTCTAAACTATTTCTTTGATAGAAAAGAGACAATTTATTGAGTCCTACTTTAGTCTAAGTTCTTGTAACAGTGTTACAACACAATACAGGTTGCACTGCATTGCCATCAGCGCTGCGTCAACCTGACATTTTACCTGCTACACAGAGCAAGTTTTTTTGAAAGGGCAAATGAAGAATGTTATTTTTATATAATGGATAAGTAAAATATCTTAAGTTATTCACAATTATTATGTTGCTCCTTTGTGGTAATGTCTGTATTAGGGGTGAATTGGGACATACAAAAACTTTTCCACTTCCAGTTGTTTGCCGTCCATCATCCAACTTTTACCATAGCAAGGTTGTTGGATCAGATTACCTGTGGCATGTTCCAAAAAAATGTCAGTCCAGAAAATAGGCTGACGAAAGTAATGCCAGAAGAGGTGAAACAAACATGATGCAAATCTGTAATCTTTCCCTACATAGTAGGCCAATATGAGTTACTATTATTTGTACATACAGTCAACAGTAAATCATTTGATTGAGGCCTAGCTAGTAGTTCCAGTGACTTGCGGCAGCATATTTTTCTTAGCAAGCCTGGCTGAGTACAGATTATGATTATGTTGGACGAACTGCAACCGCCGTGTCTAACATCATAATTGGCTTGAAGTGTTGGACTGTGTTTCTTGAAACGGTACTCTCTGAAGAACAGGTTAGAGTGAGGGCAATGAAACATACTGCTCTCTTCCAACTAATGTGCTTCATAAAACTTTGTGAAGAAATATAATAACTCTGCAAAACATTTACAACAAAAATATGTTGATTGACAAACAAATAGTACACATTTTTACCGCCACCAATGTTCTTAGAGTTTTATATAGATAATTAGTCCTTTAATTTCTGTTCCTCTTCGATTTTGAAGTTAAATTGTTTAACAGAACAAGTGAATATACACTGCTCAAATAAATTAAGGGAACACTTAGATCACACATAGGGTCTTCACTGTACACTGTGTAATTTTTTGAAAGCTAAACAACGTAACAACGGTCAATAGAAACCAAAATCACCAACCGATTGAGGGGCTGGATTCAAACACACCGAAAATCTTAGTAATCAATTGAAATCACAGGCTGTTCCAACTTTTGTTAATTTAATCACAGCAACTCAAAATGTGACTCAGTAGTGTGTAGTGCCTGTATGCACTCCCGACAAAGACTGGGCATGCTCCTGATGAGACGGCGGATGGTGTCCTGGGGGATCTCCTCCCAGACCTGTGCCTACACACTCTGGGCACATGAGGCTGGGCATTGTCCTGCACCAGGAGGAACCCAGGGCCCACTGCACTAGCGTAAGTTCTGACGATGGGTCTGAGGATTTCATCCTGGTACCTAACAGCAGTCAGGGTACCGTTGGCTAGCACGTGGAGGTCTGCACGACCCTCCAAGTATATGCCTGCCCAGACCATCACTGACCCACCGCCAAACCAGTCATGCTGGATGATGTTGCAGGCAGCATAGTATTCACCACAGCGTCTCCAGTCTCTTTCACATCTGTCACATATACTCCGTGTTCAGAACCTGCTCTCATCTGTGAAGAGTATGGGGCGCTAATGGCAGACCTGCCAATGCTGGTGTTCTCTGGCGAATGCCAATTGAGCTGCACAGTGCTGGGCTGTGAGCACAGGTCCCACTAGAGGAGGATGGGTCCTCATACCACCCTCATGGAGTCTGTTTCTGCCAGCCTGCTGGAGGTCATTATGTAGGGCTGTGGTAGTGCTCCTCCTGTTCCTCCTTGCAGAAAGGAGCAGATAACGATCCCGCTGCTGAGTTGATGCCCTTCTATGGCCCTGTCCAGCTTTCCTCGTGTAACGGCCCGTCACCTGGTATCTCCTCCATGCTCTTGAGACTGTACTGGCAGACGTAGCAAACAGTCTTGCAATGGCACGTATGGATGTGCCATCCTGGAGGAGCTGGACTACATGTGCAACCTGAATGGGCTAGTGGTACCGCCTCATGCTACCAGTAGTGGAAAGGACACTAGAAAAATGCAAAACTAAAGAAGAATCAGTCAGGAAGGATACATATACAGTTTAGGTTCAGTGATTAAAGAAACACATAGTTCAGACAAAACAAGATATACAATGATTAAGAAATTACATAAAAACAGACAAAACATCACAGATCGTTGCATTGATGTCTTCCAGCGGCCTGTCTCCAGGGGGACTGAACTATCCAATATCTCAATCATTGCGCTTCAGCGTTTGGATAAACTCGTCAGTCCTTTTGTGAGATAATACATTTAATAAATGTATGCCATGTCATAGCAATTCTTGTCTGTACTTGTCTGTATTTTATATTCATCCTTGATTAATTACAGTTCCCAAAATTGTTTACTGCCCTGCATTGATGTTTTAAGGAGATAGATCAGTAGATTGTTCCATTCACACAGGGGTTATTTCCCTGATAGCATGAGAACATGCATTACCCAATGCAGTTACAGACAACACAGATTTGTTTTTAAAAAGGACTAGAGTCCCAAGTTTAAGTTTGGTCTGCAGACTATTCCATAACTAAGGAGTGTACCAGGAGATTGCAGTTATGTGGTGATTGCAAGGGCCTCAAGCGTAATCCAGGCTTGAGATCTGGGTTAATGAGTTACAGTGGGGAGAACAAGTATTTGATACACTGCCGATTTTGCAGGTTTTCCCACTTACAAAGTATGTAGAAGTATGTAAAAAATCTAGAAAATCACATCTCCAGATCCTTCAGGTTTCAGGGCTGTCACAGGGCAATATGGATTATCAGCTCCCTCCAAAGATTTTCTATTGGATTCAGGTCTGGAGACTGGCTAGGCCACTCCAGGACCTTGAGATGCTTTTTACGGAGCCACTCCTTAGTTGTCCTGGCTGTGTGTTTCGGGTCGTTGTCATGCTGGAAGACCCAGCCAGGACCCATCTTCAATGCTCTTACTGAGGGAAGGAGGCTGTTGGCCAAGATCTCGCGATACATGGCCCCATCTATCCTCCTCTCAATACGGTGCAGTCGTCCTGTCCCCTTTGCAGAAAATCATCCCCAAAGAATGATGTTTCAGCCTCCATGCCTCACGGTTGGGATGGTGTTCTTGGGGTTGTACTCATCCTTCTTCTTCCTCCAAACACAGCGAGTGGAGTTTAGATCAAAAAGCTCGATTTTTGTCTCATCAGCACATGACCTTCTCCCATTCCTCCTCTGGATCATCCAGATGGTCATTGGCAACTTCAGATGGGGACCTTGCGTCCGCTGCAGGATTTTAATCCATGACGGCATAGTGTGTTACTAATGGTTTTCTTTGAGACTGTGGTCCCATCTCTCTTCAGGTCATTGACCAGGTCCTGCCGTGTAGTTCTGGGCTGATCCCTCACCTTCCTTATGATCATTGATGCTCCACAAGGTGAGATTTTGCATGGAGCCCCAGACCGAGGGAGATTGACCGTCATCTTGAACTTCTTCCATTTTCTAATAATTGCGCCAACAGTTGTTGCCTTCTCACCAAGCTGCTTGCCTATTTTCTTGTAGCCCATCCCAGCCTTGTGCAGGTCTACAATTTTATCCCTGATGTCCTTACACAGCTCTCTCGTCTTGGCCATTGTGGAGAGGTTGGAGTCTGTTTGATTGAGTGTGTGGACAGGTGCCTTTTATACAGGTAACGAGTTCAAACAGGTGCAGTTAATACAGGTAATGAGTGGAGAACAGGAGGTCATCTTAAAGAAAAACAGGTCTGTGAGAGACGGAATTCTTACTGGTTGGTAGGTGATCAAATACTTATGTCATGCAATAAAATGCAAATTCATTATTTAAAAGTCATACAATGTGATTTTCTGGATTTTTGTTTTAGAGTCCGTCTCTCACAGTTAAAGTGTACGTATGATAAAAATGACAGACCTCTACATGTAAGTAGGAAAACCTGCAAAATTGGCAGTGTATCAAATATTTGTTCTCCCCACTGTAGCTTGTTGTTTCATTGTTTTTTCTAGAAACATATGTGTTCCCATTTCAGCAGTAGGCATTTGTTTTCCAAACAGCAAGTGTGTTTAGAAATATGGGAAATACAAGCTGACAGCCTCAACCAACCATAGAAACAGAAGCCCTAACTGGAGTTTAAATGGCAATTTACATTCACATCCAACTGCTAGTGTATCCATGAATTTAAGAATCAAATTGGTTTTACAAACTGTTATTAAAGAGGGGACATGAAGTCTTTGAGGGTGTTGTGTCCCTTTGGAAATGTAGCTATTTTTGTGCTTTTCATATACCTCTAACAGCTTTTTCCTGTAATTTAGAGGCATCATTAGTAGCCTACACATTACACAGTGCCATCCAGAATTAGTGGACTCCTTTTTAAAGATTGGCAAAAAAGCTATAAAAAACTGCATTGTTGTCCACCACAGCTTTTTCCAGAAAATGTAATGTTAGTTTCTCTACCATGACTCATTTTAGAGAATTTGAATAGGCATCCAAATCTCCTCACAACCACAGACTAGGTGTAAACACACCCCCCCAGGGCCTCAACATCTGGCTTCTTCTGCCACCATCAGCAAGTTTCCACATGCACTGCCCGATGTCACAAGGATCTGTACACAATTATTCCAAGCAGAACATTTTACATTTCGTCAATGCCTGCATACTCACTCCACAAGCCACCTACAGTACTGAGCATGTTTGGACTGCTCTGGATTAAAGGTATCGGAACAACAGTTACTATTCTGTATTCAAAGGGATGTGACTTTTTCAATGGATTGACTGATTTCCTCACGTAAACAGTAACTCAGTAAATAGTTTGAAATTGTACCATGTTGTGTTTACATTTTTTGTTCAGTGCATATGTACATGTCAATTTGAGGCCACCTCCGATGTCAAGTTTCTGGTCTTATGTTTGGAGAAATGTCTCTCGCTTGAAGTAATGAGCCTACTAAATAGATTTGCAATAATGCTGACCACATCTACAGACAAAAGGGCATCTGATATCCTCTTTGAAGCATGTGCAGTAGGATAGTCCAACACTTTCAAACTTTCAAACTTTCAAACACATGTAACAATGTCCATGCCAGCATTTGGGAGAGGTGATTATGTTGTTCTAATAAGCTGATTTAATCATGTGCAGTGCTGTGTTACAGATATTTTTATATTTCCCTTTCAAGAAGTGTGGTATCCTTGTATCAGTGATGCACATTCCAGATGTTCCCTAGAAATTAAACTAACTGCTCACACACACTTTTCCATCCCCTGACTAAAAGATGTATGTTCCGAACAGGCACTATGTCAATGGGCAAAGGAGGCTTAGGTAAATGCATGATTACAGATGAGCATTTTCATTTAATTAAAACACAATGATTTATAAGATATACAGTGATGACTTAATAATAATTACAAATACTTCACTCTGGATTTAAAATACAAAATGTAACATGTTATCCATCCTAATTTCGGCCCCCCATCACTTTGGTGGAACACTTTGTCCAAACACGGCCTTCATTGGAATCACGTGGCACATTACTCATTGTGTTAACTGGCTTAATCCAATTAACCAATTCCACAATGCCTTGGGCATGTCTAGTGAACCTCTCCAGCAACAGCTACTGTAAGCAAACTGACTCAATACTATATTGACACATTGTAATAAATAATCTTACAGTGGCTAACTAGCTAGATCACTGAAGGAACATTACATTTACACATTGTTTCTCAGTTACTGTAATGGTTGTGGCGGGTGGTGGAAGTAGGTGCAGACAGGATGGCAGTTAAAACACAGGTAGGTTTAAGGCCGACCGGCCAAAACCACACGGTCTCATCGTGACAAACAACAACCCACAACCCAAGGAAAGAAAAGAGCAACCTACAGTGGATATACAAATCTACACACGGTTGCAAGGTTGTTGTGATGTACAAGAATGAGAAAAAGAGAAATAATTTCAGAACTTTTTCTACCTTTAATGTGACCTATAACGTGAACAATTAAATTGAAAAACAAACTGACATTTTTCACCCCACAGATGTTCAATTGGATTCAGGTCTGGGCTCTGGGTGGGCCATTCCAAAACGTTAATCTTCTTCTGGTGAAGCCATGCTTTTGTGGATTTGGATGTGTGCTTTGGGTCGTTGTCATGCTGAAAGGTGAACTTCCTCTTCATCTTCAGCTTTCTAACGGACGCCTGAAGGTTTTGTGCCAAAATTGCCTGGTATTTGGAACTGTTCATAATTCCCTCCACCCTGACTAAGGCCCCGGTTCCAGCCGAAAGAAAAACAGCCCCAAAGCATGATGCAGTCTGCACCATGCTTCACTGTGGGTATGGTGTTCTTTGGGTGATGTGCAGTGTTGTTTTTGCGCCAAACATACCTTTTGGAATTATAGCCAAAAAGGTCAACCTTGGTTTCACCAGATCATAACACATTTTCCCACATTCTTTTAGGAGACTTGATGTTTGTTTTTGCAAACTTCACCCGGTCTTGGATTTTTCTTTGTAAGAAAAGGCTTCCGTTTTGCCACCCTACCCCATAGCCCATTCATACGAAGAATACAGGAGATTGTTGTCACATGTAGCACACAGCCAGTACTTGCCAGGAATTCTTGCAGTTTCTATAATGTTGCTGTAGGCCTCTTGGCAGCCTCCCTGACCAGTTTTCTTCTCGTCTTTTCATCAATTGTGGAGGGACGTCCAGTTCTTGGTAATGTCTCTGTTGTGCCATATTTTCTCCACTTGATGATGACTGTCTTCACTGTGTTCCATGGTATATCTAATGCTTTGGAAATTATTTTTTACCCTTCTCCTGACTGATATCTTTCAACAATGAGATCCCTCTGATGCTTTGGAAGCTCTCTGCGGACCATGGAGTTGCAACTAAGAAAATATCAGGAAAAGCTGAACTTTATTTGTGATTAATCAGAGTCACTTTAAATGATGGCAGGTCTGTAATGACTTCTATTTAACATGAGTTTGAATATGATTGGTTAAATCAAATGTGAAAAATACTGCTTCAAAAAGTAAATGTCGTAGCTAAGCGTAACATTTTTAACTAAAACCTCAGAACTTATATACTTATATTGTATACTTCTATTGATTTATTCCAATTATTATAGTTTTAGTCCAATTATTATAGCTACTTACAGACCTATGGTGAAGACTAAGACAGATATTGTGTAAATCCTTTTGGTAGGCATTCTTCCTTTCAAATCATTCACTATAATTTTTTCACACAGCCATAGGAACTACTCAGTGTTATCTAGCAACCAAGCTAATGTAACATTTGTTAGATAAAACTTTCAAAATAGGATAGCTAGCTAGCTACGTGGTATTTTTTCAAAATAAGAGTATTACACAAAATGTCCCCCTGGCTCCTACGCCCTTGCATTTGACGTGATCTTGGTGTTCATAAAACGTGTTTAGGGGCATTATCAACCTGGAATTTTGGAATGTCATGAGGGAACAATGGTTTTTTCACCATAGGGTGCATCTAGTCCTATAAAAGGGCCTCATATTACTAGGCCATTATACCATGTAGAGCAATCATCAAAACCAATGACTCCCAGGAGAAGGGATCATTATGGATCCCCCACTATGTTTTAATTTTGGCAGCAGCCATTGAGGGTTCAAGACATTCTTAGGCTTCCTCAAACATATGAATGTATGAAATAAGGTGAAAAATTTGTCATCAGACCATATTACCTTTTCCATTGCTCAGGGGTCTAGGTGTTGTGCTCTTTACACAAAGTTATGTATTTTTATTTAGCTGGCCTTGGAAGCAGTTTTCAAATGGCAACCCTACCAGCTAACAATGTACAGTTTTTGTTGAGACTGGGTCACAGACATGCTGATTCAATTCCGTGGTCATTTCTGGGGCTGTTAGTTGACTCATGTTGCTTTGAAAACAAATATGTCAAAGTCAAACCAAATTGTCAGACATCTTTTACAGCTGACACACTTAAAGTGCTAATTGACAATCAACCTAATGGGACCTTTAAGGCTGCTAGTTTGTTTTGAAGGGAAAGGTCTGGTACTTTACTCATAACTGGCCAATCAGAATACGTTCCATATTCAAGTTGTGTATTGATAGTCATAGTCATGATGTAATATACTGCAATGGAATCTACTCCAACTCAATTAAAGTTTCTTGATTAACATACTGAAATAAATTAACAAATTGTAGAACTATCTGATCTTGTCTTAATATATTAACTTGAACCCATTTGTGATCCACATTGTTCAAAGTTTATGCATTGCATAAATAAGAAAATGTAGCATTCACACTGATATAGGTGTTTTGTAAATTCCATTAGGCAATAAGCAATATTAAAGACTTTAAAAGAGAATCTAATTGCAAACAACATAAGCTTGGCAAACAACTGGCTTAAAGAGGCTACGTACAGCTGTGGTCATAGGTTTGCATACCCTGGCAGAAATTGTGAAATTTTGGCATTGATTTGGATAATATGACTGATCATGCAAAGAAAACTGTCTTTTATTTAAGAATAGTGATCATATGAAGCCATTTACTATCACATAGTTGTTTGGCTCCTTGTAAAATCATAATGATAACAGAAATCACCCAAATTGCCCTGATCAAAAGTTTACATACCCTTAAATGTTGTGACACACATTAAACACATTAGACACACAGGTTAAAATGGCAATTAAAGGTTAATTTCCCACACCTGTGGCTTTTTAAATTGCCATTAGTCTCTGTGTATAAATAGTCAATGAGTTTGTTAGCTCACACGTGGATGCACTGAGCAGGCAAGATACTGGGCCATGGGGAGCAGAGCTTTACAAAGATGGAAAAAGACATCCATAGCCTTGCAAATGCCAGTCAGTACTGTTCAATCACTTATTAAGAAATGGAAAATTCGGGGATCTCTTGATACCAAGCCAAGGTCAGGTAGACCAAGAAAGATTTCACCGAAAACTGCCAGAAGAATTGTTCGAGATACAAAAACCCACAGGTAACCTCAGGAGAAATACATGCTGCTCTGGAAAAAGACGCTGTGGTTGTTTCAGGAAGCACAATACAACGATACTTGAACAAAAATGAGCTGCATTGTCAAGTTGCCAGAAAGAAGCCTTTACTGTGCCAATGCCACAAAAAAGCCAGGTTACAATATTTGCATGACCTGGAGGCATTTCACCAAGACCAAGACTGGACGCTGTCATTGATGTTAAAGGGGAAAATACACAGTATTAAGAACTAAGGGTATGCAGACTTTTGAACAGGGGTCAGTAAAATTTTTTTTTTTTGCCATGTTTGTTTTATGATAGTGCCATTCTGTTATAACCTACAATTGAATATGAATCCCATAAGAAATAAAATACATGTTTTTCCTGCTCACTCATGTTTTCTTTACAAATAGTACATATATTACCAATTCTCCAACGGTATGCAAACTTTTGAGAACAACTGTATGTCTACGATAAATACAATGCAATGAAATGTAACACTGCAGCATGTGCACTGTAGGCAGAGAGCTAGGCCACTAGACCATCATATGCCACTGTGTGGAACATTTAACACGGTAAAGGGACATTTTGACTTGTTTACCGACAAGATGCTGAAGCATGTCCAGCAGTTGGCGACTTGTCAACAGCACAGAAACTAATACCAATGGTGCTGATCATATGCCCTTTTATGTCAATTATGGCCATCAACTAGCAAAGTGCCACAAGGACTATGCTTACCAGAACCCTTTGACAGCCAAGTGAAGCAGCGACAGCTACTCCAAACATTGTTTAGAGAGACTGGTTGTAATCACTGAAGTGCAATGTTGAGTTAGTAATTATAATAATTTTTAGCTAGCTTGTATTTTGTGTCTAGACATGTTTTGTTTTTTGTCTGGGAGTATAAAAAAGCACGCCAACAAAGTAAACATACAATATTATGGGTTGATGTTTAAGGGGCGGCTTAGTCTTGTCACCCTCCAGCTACTCCTTGTGGCATGTCAGTCATCTATGAGCTCAATCGTGAACAGGAAATTTGTTCATCTGAAGCGCATGTGTGCTCGTGTAAATTTCCTGGTTGAGCGCACAGTGTTATAAGAAGAACACTGGCTTTGCGAAATATGCATCAGAGGACACAGAGCTTCAAGTTTCTTGGAGTCCACGTCACCAGCACACTAACATGGTCCACACACTAAAAACAGTTGTAAAGAAAGTGAGTCAGAACCTCTTCCCCCCTTAGGAAGCTGAAACGATTTGATGTAAGGCCTTCAGATCCTAAAACAGTTATTCGGCTGCACCCTGAGAGCATCTTAACAAGCTGTATTAACACTTGGAGCCTATGACTGCACTGCCCTCACTTGCAAGGCACTGCAGAGGGTGGTGCAAACAGAGCAAAACCTCCAGTCATACAAGACCTTCATAGCAAGTGGTGTTAGAGAAAGGCTCTATAAATTGGCAATGAACCCAGACACACAAATCTTACACTATTCTCTATCCTACCTCAGGTCTGTAGCCATCAGGGCCAGCTGTTACATTATGCACAGCTTCTACCACCAGGCCATAAGATTGTTAAACAAGGTTGCAAAATGAAAGATGATCAGTGTTGATTACTGTAAAATGGCTTTTTGGCACTATCCTTTAAGTCTTGATTAATACACACAACAAGACTCTGCATACACTCCACACTCCCTCTTACTTGAACATACATGTATAATGACGCCGCACATACATACACACAAACACACACTTCACAATCATTATATAAGCTGCAACTGCTACTGTTTATTACCTATCTGCTGCTACCCACTTATATACAGTAAACATGAATACAAACCAGCCATATTACTGCACAATTTTTATTTCATTTTATTAACTTATATTTGCCTTTTTTGGAAAGGGACTCTAAGAAAGCACTTCACTGATAGTTGACACCTGGTTTAAAAAAACTGAAGGACCATTAGATTCTATTAAAAATACGAATTGCTGAAAAGGCAAGGTCAGGATCATGAACTGGAAACACAAAAAAACTATTATTACTCCAAATGTATTTCAAATGTGTAGTATACTAAAAGACTATTTACATTCATGTATTATAACTTCATTAATAATATGAAATTAGTGGGTCCATTTTAACACACTGAAATATACTTACTACTACTTAAATTGTATTTAAATACTATTTAGTGTATTCAAGTACACCGTATGTTGTTCCAAACTAATACTTCTTCTCACTTGAAAGTCAAGACCTACTCCAGGTCACAGAATTCCAACTGACATAGGCTATTACCATAATTAACATTTCTAAAAACAAAGATGTTAACAGACCACAGGTGCCCTTGCCTGAGCTCAACCTGAAATTCCAATAACCTTCTCAGTTAAACAAATTGATAGCACCCCCAAAAGAAATGCATTTGATACAGCAAGATGATTGAAAAACCATCAGCAATTCCTGACAGTAATTTAGAGTAATAATACAAACAACTAAGTAACAAGTCAACATGTCCCCTGATAAATCTGGTAAGAAAGCTCACTCTCCCCAATAACTCACATGCTCAAGAACAGAAAGGGGTATTTTTAGCTCCACATGCATCTCCATGTGAATTCATCTCTGCCTGCATTAAATATGCACATCCCTGTTTTGATATAACAACCAGCCTTTGGCTTCTTCATAATACAACTAATGAATAGCCTTGTATTTTATCCTCATACTGACCATAATGGTGTTATACTACAAGAGCAATACTATTTAATCTACTTTGAGATTCATGTGCATCACCATCTCTTTTACTAGAGAACGGAATTGTTAACAGCATTGTAAGCATCCCACATAACTGAAACAAAGTAGGCATTTGCATTAACTAGGGTGCAAAGAGACACACTTTACCTCACATATAATAGGATCTGTAGAATTGACCCGATGAAAACGCAAATCATATTATATTTTGCCGACAGTACAAAACAGAACTATGTGCCCTAACCATTTGTCATACTATTTAGGCCTACACTAAAAGCAATGTTTGATGTATCCTACAGGCTACGTCACAAACTACAAACTTAGCCTATGTGGCATTGGCACAGAGATACTGAATAGCATGGAGGAAAACAACATAAATATGTAAAACCGTCACAACTGAATATTTAAAAACAAGACAACGCTATTTCGTTTATTCTTGATTCTGTTTTTCAATAGCGATCACTAGCTGAGAGGTGACATTGTTCAGTACAAAGGCAATCATATAATATCAATATTGTAATTATATTATTATATCCAATGTAAATCGCGTTCTTTTAAATCTGCTATACTAGCTCCTGGAGATTCTGTAATATACCCACCATAGGCAACGCCTAGGCTAATCAACAGAATAGGCATTTACTGAAAAACACAGTCCCTCCTAAATCGAATTCAGGATGTTTTACATAAAATACACTGATAACGACCCAGAAAACACCGAGGTATGGAACCTTTCCTATAATTGGCTGGTGCTCCGTGACTGCCATATTATAAGCCCGCTGATGGCCGATATTAAAAAACACAAACCAGATAAGGTAAGATAGAGATACCAGCTCCATTCATATCGTGATGAGGCCATGTCGAAGCCCTGTGTGTCCTTCCATTATGAACGCGCATTCGCTCCCATGTGCACTTACTCGCCTCCACTGCACGCCGTGCGTAGGCTAGGCTACTTGAGTGCGGGCTGACATCCATACGCAAACTATGGCACAGCATCAGCAACAAAGAATAGCACAAATCATCTCATACGATGACCTCAACCATGCAAATGGTACATTTCATATCCAAGGGCATATGGCGTAAGCTCTGCAGATTGTTTTACGCCAACATTGTGTGATTGTTAATAATGGTATCGAAACCCAAGAAAAATGTCAGATAAATATCTATCTAGTTAACATAATATTGTATTCATGCTTAGAACTCTTACAGAATCACCATCCTCACCATCATCATCCTCATCATCATCAGAGTCTGCACCGTCAGTTTCCCTTCCACTCTGACACTCGTAGTCCTCTAGTGTTCCGATTTGCCGACTTCAGTCGCGTTTTGCATTAGCAGGTAGGATCTTGCATGCAATAATTTGTAATGGTAACGTAGCACACAGTGGATTGCTACTGCAGCAACTCTTCCTGCGTAGTGGTGAGCAAAAACATGGGCGGTGCTTTGTCCATAGAAGAACAAACCATAGACACGCATCGGGGGCTTATCATTTATGGCTTCTAAAATGCTTTAAAATGAGCGCACGATGCATTCTCTTGAAAATATAGTAACAATTACAGCCCTGTCATTGTCATTACAAGGACAATGTAGGACTAATCAGACGTGGTTATATTGGCCTTGGTCAGTATACAATGAAAACTAGATAAAGATATTTACTGAAGTAAATGTGGTGTGCTTGCTAGCCAGTTTTGATGTTGTAGTAGTGGTAAGGGGCGGAATGGGATAAAAATTAAGTACTGGCACCACACCAGACCACATCGCCGTGCCCCTTTAAAACAGCAGTTTCTATGGGTCCTCTGGATCTTGGTTGCCTAAATCAACCTTTTTCCTACCAGTTGTCTCTGTTGTTCTGAGTGCTCTACTGGTCTGTTTTTCTCATCTGTCCTCATCATAGCCAATCTGCAAGGTACAGTGGGGAGAACAAGTGTTTGATACACTGCCGATTTTGCAGGTTTTCCTACTTACAAAGCATGTAGAGGTCTGTCATTTTTATCATAGGTACACTTCAACTGTGAGAGACAGAATCTAAAACAAAAATCCAGAACATCACATTGTATGACTTTTAAACTATTAATTTGCATTTTATTGCATGACATAAGTATTTGAACACCTACCAACCAGTAAGAATTCCATCTCTCACAGACCTGTTAGTTTCAAACAGACTCCAAACTCTCCACAATGGCCAAGACCAGAGAGCTGTATAAGGACATCAGTGATAAAATTGTAGACCTGCACAAGGCTAGGATGGGCTACAAGAAAATAGGCAAGCAGCTTGGTGAGAAGGCAACAACTGTTGGAGCAATTATTAGAAAATGGAAGAAGTTCAAGATGACGGTCAATCTCCCTCGGTCTGGGACTCCATGCAAGATCTCACTTCGTGGAGCATCAATGATCATGAGGAAGGTGAGGGATCAGCCCAGAACTACACGGCAGGACCTGGTCAATGACCTGAAGAGAGCTGGGACCACAGTCTCAAAGAAAACCATTAGTAACACACTATGCCGTCATGGATTAAAATAATGCAGCGCACGCAAGGTCCCCTGCTCAGCCAGTGCATGTCCAGGCCCGTCTGAAGTTTGCCAATGACCATCTGGATGATCCAGAGGAGGAATGGGAGAAGGTCATGCGGTCTGATGAGACAAAAATAGAGCTTTTTGGTCTAAACTCCACTCGCCATGTTTGGAGGAAGAAGAAGTATGAGTACAACTCCAAGAACACCATCCCAACCGTGAGGCATGGAGGTGGAAACATCATTCTTTGGGGATGCTTTTCTGCAAAGGGGACAGGACGACTGCACCGTATTGAGAGGAGGATAGATGGGGTCATGTATCGCGAGATCTTGGCCAACAACCTCCTTCCCTCAGTAAGAGCATTGAAGATGGGTCCTGGCTGGGTCTTCCATCATGACAACGACCCGAAACACACAGCCAGGGCAACTAAGGAGTGGCTCCGTTAAAAAGCATCTCAAGGTCCTGGAGTGGCCTAGCCAGTCTCCAGACCTGAACCCAATAGAAAATCTTTGGAGGGAGCTGATAATCCATATTGCCCAGTGACAGCCCTGAAACCTGAAGGATCTGGAGAAGGTCTGTATGAAGGAGTGGGCCAAAATTCCTGCTGCAGTGTGTGCAAACCTGGTCAAGAACTACAGGATACATATGATCTCTGTAATTGCAAACAAAGGTTTCTGTACCAAATATTAAGTTCTGTTTTTCTGATGTATCAAATACTTATGTCATGCAATAAAGTCACTCACAGTTGAAGAGTACCTATGAAAAAAATTACAGAGTTCTACATGCTTTATAAGTGGGAAAACCATAAAAATCGGCAGTGTATCAAATACTTGTTCTCCCCACTGAAGGTCTGCAACTTGTCATTAATTAAAAAGTTACTGGTATGCAGGTAGACCCTCCTTTTCTGGACCCTTCCTATTTAAAAATATATTATTGGTTTATGTGATATCATATAGGTACATGGAGTAGGGGAGCGCAATGTTCGGATTTAATTAGGATCAAAATACAGTAAATTGCCAACAGAAAATCTTTCAGGCATGTCATATTGACAAAAACAAAGTAGCCAAATTATGTATGATATAAAAAGTACCTGTAGCATGAACAATCATTTGAAAATGTTATAATGTAAAATTCTATTCATCGGCTGAATATTTCTATAGCTGTGCTTTCAGCTCAGAGATGGGCAAAGATATATAAAAATGTCTTTTAAAATAAAATACCAAATACCTTAATTTTATGTTGTATCTATGTTGTATTCTGAATAAAATATTGAAATTTGAAACTTCCATATCATTGCCTTCTGTTTTTATTCACAATTGTACAGTGTCCCAACTTATTTGGAATCGGGTTTGTATAATAATAAATTGTGTCAGGCAGTCATTCATGCAATGGTATGCAAAATCATGATACTACTCAACAGCTACTTCAGTTAGACAGGGCCAGTGCCAGTGCCAGTGCCAGGATGACATGACTGAGGGTGCATTTTGTTTAAATGAGTCTAATCACTGCGCAACCCCCACCCAATATGAAACATTTTGAAACATATATACACACGTAAAGCCGATCAATAAGCGTTGATCTGTGATGATCTTGTGGTGTTGATTATGACGATCGGACTGGGTCAAATTCATATATGATTGGCTGTGTATATGGGGGAAAAAACTGAGCATGACTTTCTAACTGAGGGGGCAATGCCCCCTTTGGAACCGGGCCTGCAATTAGGATACAATCATTTAGCTATTAATTATTTTTTATTAATCATTGGACACCTATTTGGAAGTTGAAAACAAACATTTTAGCACTTTTTCAACAATTATTAAATGATCAATATGTTTTGATTTTAAAGGTAGCCAGAAACATAATCAGAAAGTAGCAACACAAATTGTCAAGGAGTATTTACCCAACTCCAACCACTGAATCTATTGAGAGCCTCAGAATATAGGTATAGAGGACACAAACACATTAATTGTGTAATAAGAAAATTTACTTAAACTCCAATACAGAATACTACAATAGAGAATACTACAGAGCAGATATTCTAAACAGTTCAAAAGTTCTACCAAAAACAGTCAAACTTATATGTAAGTGTGGGTGAAAGACTAAGCGATTGATTGAGTAAATGTTAATGACAATAAGGCACACGTGTGCATTTAACAAGTTCCACCTTTTGCCACCAAAACAGCCCTGATCCGTTGAGGCATGGACTCCACTAGACCTCAGAAAGTGTTCTTTGTTATCTGGCTCCAAGACATTAGCAGCAGATCCTTCAAGTCCTGTAAGATGCGAGGTGGGCCTCCAAGATCAGACTTGTTTGTCCAGCACATCCCACAGATGATCGATTGGATTGAGATCTGGGACCATTGTGTAAATAAATAAATCTGCTACACTTTATTTGGATAGTCTTAATTAGCATCTGTAGAGGCTCTACAGTTGTTCATATTATAAAAACCTAAGTTTAGGCTTGCTAAGGTTATGGTTAGTTTTAGAATAAGGGTTATTGTAAGCATTAGAAAAATGGTTAAGGTTAGGTAGAGAATCAGGTTTAAGATTCTGGTTAGTTTTAGTAGATTTTTTATTGAAATGTTATTGATATAGTTTGTGGATCTGTCTTTATGTCTGTAAAGCATATACAGATTGTCTATCCAAATAATGTGTTACCAATAAATCCACCATTTAGCCTACGCCTGCCTGCCTCTTGATGATTTTTTAAGGTCCCTATTTTAAAGCTAATAGCAAGCTACAGTGAAATGTTGCATTCATCAACTCTGCGTTATCTAGCAATCAACAACTGTAAAATAACATAACATATAGCCAGTTGCAAATTTAGAGTTTAAATGTGCTGGCTGTATCAGAAACGGAAAGAACGTACCAAGTAATTTTTCATGACATACCTCCACCACGCTTGTGGTAAAATTTGTAAGAAACATTAGTCATGCTTAATGGTGTCTAGCCAGTGGGGAAACATGTAGTGCCGTGGCATAGTGGTTAATCCTTGTAGTGCCTCTCATGCGGGGTACCCACGTTCCAATCCGGGGAGGGCAACAGTATTTATTGATTTGAATTGCAGGTCGGCTGAACTGGGCTTGCCTGGTTCCTTTATTGGTTTAGATACAGTATAATAATGTGAAGACTGCTGGTCAATCTCAGTGGGCCAGTCTTGGTGGAGAAACTGTAATCTTCAGAGCCTTGTAAGCATAGCTTTGCAACTTTCTACAACTAGTAGCTGAAGCAATGGCTTAGAAAGGAGTACTTCTGTTCTGGACAAGAATTAAACATTATTACAATTCTGTTTAAGTATTTTGTAAGCAAACAAGTAATATATAATATGACAGTACAACGAAGAGGCTGTTAGATTCTGTCCACTTTTATGAAAAGCATTTACGAAATGCTCCAGTCCAGTTTCAGACCCCATCATAGCACTGAGACTGCACTTGTGAAGGTAACAAATGACCTTTGGCCTCAGACAAAGGTTCCGCATCTGTTCTGTTGTTTCTTTATCTTAGTGCTTAGAAACCATATTAGAGATTATAAACCCATATTGGGCTATGCAGACACATTCTAGCCTTGTTTAAAACATATTTATCTGAAAGATATCAGTTAATATGTGCAGATGGCATATCCTCTGACAAATCAATGGTATGTTTTGGTGTACCTGAAGGCTCGGTTTTGTGCCCATTATTGTTTTCACTATATATGCTGCCTCTGGGTGATGTCATCCGGAATCACAATGTCAATTTTCACTGTTATGCTGATGACACACTGTTGTGTATTTCGATTAAACATGTAAAATCCCCAAAATCAGCTATTTTGGAAGCATGCATTTCAGAAAGTCACCCAACTTTGTGTGGCAGTGCCAACCCCTCGACTGTGCTCAGCCTCACCGGTGTACTAACCACTGGCATGGCAATGATGACAGCAACTGACCTTCCCCACACCTGTGTCTCGTTGTGTTGATTACCATTGCTTAAAGTTACACTGCTTTCTGTTCTCAACTCGTGGGTTATTGTGCAGTGTGTTTTGTGTTTTTGCCATGTAGTGTGCTGTTTGCTTAATGATGCTATAAACGGTTTGTTATTACCTGATTTGGTATCTGATGCTTTTCCTCTTCTTCCTACGCACATTACAGTAGGAAGTGCATGACGGAGAACTTCTTGCTTTTAAACTCAGGAAAAACAGAAATGTTTGTTTTAAGGTTTTACTGTTTTACCTATAAAGCAATACATGGACTTGCTCTCACTTACCTTGCTGAAATGGTCCAGCAATACATACCTACACATAACCTAAGATCACAAGATCCAGGCCTTCTAATTGTACCTAGAAAATCCAAATGAACAGTCGGAAGCGGATCTTTCTTTCATAGAGCTCCACTACTGTGGAATGATCTGCCAATTAAGGTTAGAAATGCAGACTCACTGCAAACCTTCAAGTGTCTGCTAAAGACTCATCTCTTCAGCGTGGTCTAAGATTAAGTGCAGTCTGGCCCAGGGGTGCGAAGGTGAACAGAAAGGCGTGATACTGTCCACCCTTGCGGTCTTGCCAGGTGGGCTCTCATCACCACTGGGATGCCCTCTCTGTCAGGACACAACACTGTGTGGGTCTCTGTACTTGTAGATTGTGTTTGTCCTGGTACTTGTTCCTGTATATACGATTAAACCTGAAATAAGTAACTGTTATGCAACTGTTATAAGACGTTTTGCTTGATAAATTGCGAACACTGTTCCGTCTTCCACAGAGACAAGAGACAGTATTTACCATAAAGTGACGTAAATGAGTTGGTACCAATTAATCTGGCGTCATTTGTGAATGGAGGGCCAACTATCCAGAGTGAGGTCACATTGTAGAGCGTTGAAGGATGTACAGATTACAAGATGTATGGCAGATTGGTAAATTACATATACCTTAATGTGTGAAGGATGCTTTATTGTGGAACAAGAAACCAATTTGGGATATAACTTCCGACTGCAGGTCTATGATATGGTATTAAATGAGAGTGAGCAGTAAAGCCAAATACAAAGATTTTTGTACGTGTTGAAATACTCTAACCTGGTCCCTTCCAGGACAAGATACATATATTGTACTTCATTAACACCATTCAATGAAGAAACTGAAATTACACATTTCAATAATCATAATAATGTGTTTTACCTATAATATAGTGGTAAACTTAACAGACCCATTTTTCTTCAGTACGTTGTGCACCCTCCCTTTGCAAGGATAACAGTACAGAGCCTTTTTTGATATATTTTTCATAATATTGGAGAACACATTATTTTAATGACAATGAGTAATTGCCATTTTGGAAGATCCAGTTGTGGCCATGTTTCAGCCCTGAAGCAATTGCAACCATCTTTTAATCCGAAATATCCTGGTGCTGGGTAAAGTTTATAGACATTATAAAATGCTCTTTTATTTCTTAACATTTACACTCAGTGTAAATGTAAGTTTAACAGCAATCTTTTGGTTTTGTTTCCCTAGCACTGTTTACAAAGAAAACTACAATGCTTTTTTGTGCACAGACTGCTGTGCAGCAAGGTAACCTAACCTACTACAAAGCCACAGCTATAGTTTGTCCGTGGGTGGTAGGATATATGGAAGAAAGTTTGTTTGCCCGTTCAGTTTGATATTTTTAGATTAACTAAAACAACGTAGGCCTGAATACAAAGGAGCAAACTTAAAAAGTAACCCTACATCTCGAATGGCTATTTATTTGACATTTGCCTTTCAACAACCTTTAAAACACCTAAATTATTGCCCAACGCGCGAGTGAAGGACAACCTCCATAAGGGGTCAGAGAAGGACTTTGTGGTGCTGATGGACAGCTCAGTCATAACACTATATCAGTCTTAAAAGGCTTACATGACGCCAGGCTTCGACTGAATGTGCTGAATAACAAATGTACGTTTATTTGTTATAAAAGTTCATAGCCTTTCAAGGCTAAGCTAAATAAGGTGAAACAATGAAGCATATAAGAATAATAGCCAGGTACAGATGAAATTAAGTTAGGTCTCGTTCAGGGCGAATATAAGCTGGACGTACAGCTGTTTTGTAGGATACGCCCTTCATTGTGACGTTATCCTAGGGCATTGTTATTATATAAATTCCTTCTGTGCAGCTTCTGCAAAACAAATACCAGCACAACGAAAGAACAAGAAACATTGTTATCCGCAGAGGAAGGTTTTACGAGTAGTGTAAAACGATTTAGATATCGGAATGTAGGGCAGATTAAAAATATCTAAGTACGAGACTACCTAGCCAAAGTGAAATGAAAAGAAAAATCGGCGCAAAGATATTGGCCCACCACGATCGAATAAGGTTAGTAACCGACAAACTGCACATTAGACTATGTTCATCGAAATACATGTGTTAATGAGGCTTGTCCCGTTAAAGTAAGCAATCCCAGATCTATTTTGCCTAAAAACCGTACAGGAACAATTAGAAGTTCCGCCAAGGCCCAAATCAAGGTCTGAATCGCAAATCGGTCTGAATCGCAAATCGCATACTTGCATACTATATAATATGCCAGATTAGTATGCGAGAAGATTAGTACGTCTCCAAACATTATGGTACACTGAAAATAGTATGCCAAGTGTTCTGGGTGGATTTTGTATTTTCGAAATATGCATCAGTGCTAGCTTTTTGGGGTAATTTAGGCGAAAACCCAGTAAAAGAGGAAGGGTTTCGACGATTCTCTCGTCTTTTCACATGAGGAAAAGGTGTTATCGTCACCTACATTGATGGGTATTGCATCACTTTCATTCACGAAGGAAAGAAAAACGAACGTTGTTGTGACATGAAATGAAATAGCTTTGGCAGTGTAAAGTTTGTCTTCAGTCTCGCTAGCAACTGCTCAATTCTTATGACCATTCCAAGTAGTAATATACTAGTAGGCCTAGCTATTACTGGCTAATAAGCTAATAACTGCCAGTGGCAAAAGCCATACAGTTCATGCAGACATCCCAACTCTTGAGTCGCACGCATTTTAATATTTTCTCCCTGACTAGCCTGCGAGTTATATACAATATTCCGGAAATCAGAATAATTTGAGAGCGAACGAGAGTTAAGTGCGGAATTACGAATCTCATACTCTAGTCCTCAAGTTAACATCATCTGATGGCGTCAACATGCATTGCCTCATATGAATGTGTTTGAAGACTTTGAGCTTGACTTGTCTATGTTTTGCTTTACATTCCTTTGCAGGTCCTTCATTGGGAGTGCATCCACGGTTTTACTGATGATTCTTTTCCTCTGAACCCGATGCCGTATGTTGTCCCAATGCAACAAGATAAGTAATAAAATGACCTGTGTTTGCTCTCTTGAGCCAGTTGTCATTGTACACCACTAGTCTACACGGTAACATGGTCTGATGGCCTCAATGTTCTTTGCCTCATATGGATGTGTTTGACGACTTTGAGCTTGACTTGTCTATGTTTTGTCTTATATTTCTTTGGTGGATCTACATTGGAAGTGCAGCTAGACTTCTACTGATGATACTTGTCCCATAAACTCCATGTCTGCTGTTGGCCAAACGCAAGAAGTTAAGTACTAAAATGTCCTGTTTACAATCTTGAGCCAGTAGTCATAGTACAGCTCTAGTCCTCAAGTTAACATTATCTGACGGCGTCAACATGCATTGCCTCATATGAATGTGTTTGAAAACTTTGAGCTTGACTTGTCTATGTTTTGCTTTACATTCCTTTGCAGGTCCTTCATTGGGAGTGCATCCACGGTTTTGCTGATGATGCTTTTCCTCTGAACCCCATGCCGTATGTTGTCCCAATGCAACAAGATAAGTAATAAAATGACCTGTGTTTGCTCTCTTGAGTAAGTTGTCATTGTACACCACTAGTCTACACGGTAACATGGTCTGATGGCCTCAATGATTGTTGCCTTATATGAAAATATCTGACGACTTTGAGCTTGAGTTGTCTACATTTTGCGTTACATTTCTTTCGAGGTTCTACATTGGAAGTGCAGCTACGCTTATACTGACGATGCTTGTTCTTTAAACACCATTCCAGCTGTTCGGTACATGCAACATGTTAAGTACTTCATTCCCTCTGTTTACAATCTTGAGCATGTTGTCAGAGTACAGCACTATTCTACACGTGAACATTATCTGACAGCTTCAACGTGCATTGCCTCATATGGGTATGTTTAAGTTCTTTGGGCATGAGTTGTCTATGTTTCGCCTTATATTTCTTTCGAGGTTCTACATTGGATCTGCAGCTAGACTTCTACTGACGATGCTTGTCCCATAAACTCCATGTCTGCTGTTGGCCAAACGCAAGAAGTTAAGTACTAAAATGTCCTGTTTACAATCTTGAGCCAGTAGTCATAGTACAGCTCTAGTCCTCAAGTTAACATTATCTGACGGCGTCAACATGCATTGCCTCATATGAATGTGTTTGAAAACTTTGAGCTTGACTTGTCTATGTTTTGCTTTACATTCCTTTGCAGGTCCTTCATTGGGAGTGCATCCACGGTTTTGCTGATGATGCTTTTCCTCTGAACCCCATGCCGTATGTTGTCCAAATGCAACAAGATAAGTAATAAAATGACCTGTGTTTGTTCTCTTGAGCCAGTTGTCATTGTACACCACTAGTCTACACGGTAACATGGTCTGATGGCCTCAATGTTCTTTGCCTCATATGGATGTGTTTGACGACTTTGAGCTTGACTTGTCTATGTTTTGTCTTATATTTCTTTGGTGGATCTACATTGGAAGTGCAGCTACGCTTATACTGACGATGCTTGTTCTTTAAACACCATTCCAGCTGTTCGGTACATGCAACATGTTAAGTACTTCATTCCCTCTGTTTACAATCTTGAGCATGTTGTCAGAGTACAGCACTATTCTACACGTGAACATTATCTGACAGCTTCAACGTGCATTGCCTCATATGGGTATGTTTAAGTTCTTTGGGCATGAGTTGTCTATGTTTCGCCTTATATTTTTTTCGAGGTTCTACATTGGATGTGCAGCTAGACTTCTACTGATGATGCTTGCCCCATAAACTCCATGCCTGCTGTTGGCCAAACGCAACAAGTTGAGTACTAAAATTACCTGTGTTTCCAATCTTGAGCCAGTTGTCATTGTACAGTACTAGTCTTCAAGTTAACATTATCTGATGGCGTTAACGTGCATTCTCTCATATGGATGTGTTTGACGACTTTGAGCTTGACTTGTCTATGTTTTGCCTTACATTTATTTCGAGGTTCAACATTGGAAGTGCAGCTAGGCTTAAACTGATGATGCTTGTACCGTAAAGTCCATGCCTGCTGTTGGCCAAAATGCAATAAGATAAGTAATTAAATTGCCTGTGTTTACTCTCTTGAGACGTTTGTCATTGCAAGGCACTGTCTACGCGGTAACGTTCTGACGGCCTCAATGTTTGTTGCCTTATATGAAAATATCTGACGACTTTGAGCTTGAGTTGTCTACATTTTGCGTTACATTTCTTTCGAGGTTCTACATTGGAAGTGCAGCTACGCTTATACTGACGATGCTTGTTCTTTAAACACCATTCCAGCTGTTCGGTACATGCAACATGTTAAGTACTTCATTCCCTCTGTTTACAATCTTGAGCATGTTGTCAGAGTACAGCACTATTCTACACGTGAACATTATCTGACAGCTTCAACGTGCATTGCCTCATATGGGTATGTTTAAGTTCTTTGGGCATGAGTTGTCTATGTTTCGCCTTATATTTCTTTCGAGGTTCTACATTGGATCTGCAGCTAGACTTCTACTGACGATGCTTGTCCCATAAACTCCATGTCTGCTGTTGGCCAAACGCAAGAAGTTAAGTACTAAAATGTCCTGTTTACAATCTTGAGCCAGTAGTCATAGTACAGCTCTAGTCCTCAAGTTAACATTATCTGACGCCGTCAACATGCATTGCCTCATATGAATGTGTTTGAAAACTTTGAGCTTGACTTGTCTATGTTTTGCTTTACATTCCTTTGCAGGTCCTTCATTGGGAGTGCATCCACGGTTTTGCTGATGATGCTTTTCCTCTGAACCCCATGCCGTATGTTGTCCAAATGCAACAAGATAAGTAATAAAATGACCTGTGTTTGTTCTCTTGAGCCAGTTGTCATTGTACACCACTAGTCTACACGGTAACATGGTCTGATGGCCTCAATGTTCTTTGCCTCATATGGATGTGTTTGACGACTTTGAGCTTGACTTGTCTATGTTTTGTCTTATATTTCTTTGGTGGATCTACATTGGAAGTGCAGCTACGCTTATACTGACGATGCTTGTTCTTTAAACACCATTCCAGCTGTTCGGTACATGCAACATGTTAAGTACTTCATTCCCTCTGTTTACAATCTTGAGCATGTTGTCAGAGTACAGCACTATTCTACACGTGAACATTATCTGACAGCTTCAACGTGCATTGCCTCATATGGGTATGTTTAAGTTCTTTGGGCATGAGTTGTCTATGTTTCGCCTTATATTTTTTTCGAGGTTCTACATTGGATGTGCAGCTAGACTTCTACTGATGATGCTTGCCCCATAAACTCCATGCCTGCTGTTGGCCAAACGCAACAAGTTGAGTACTAAAATTACCTGTGTTTCCAATCTTGAGCCAGTTGTCATTGTACAGTACTAGTCTTCAAGTTAACATTATCTGATGGCGTTAACGTGCATTCTCTCATATGGATGTGTTTGACGACTTTGAGCTTGACATGTCTATGTTTTGCCTTACATTTATTTCGAGGTTCAACATTGGAAGTGCAGCTAGGCTTAAACTGATGATGCTTGTACCGTAAAGTCCATGCCTGCTGTTGGCCAAAATGCAATAAGATAAGTAATTAAATTGCCTGTGTTTACTCTCTTGAGTAAGTTGTCATTGTACACGCACTAGTCTACACGGTAACATGGTCTGATGGCCTCAATGATTGTTGCCTTATATGAAAATATCTGACGACTTTGAGCTTGAGTTGTCTACATTTTGCGTTACATTTCTTTCGAGGTTCTACATTGGAAGTGCAGCTACGCTTATACTGACGATGCTTGTTCTTTAAACACCATTCCAGCTGTTCGGTACATGCAACATGTTAAGTACTTCATTCCCTCTGTTTACAATCTTGAGCATGTTGTCAGAGTACAGCACTATTCTACACGTGAACATTATCTGACAGCTTCAACGTGCATTGCCTCATATGGGTATGTTTAAGTTCTTTGGGCATGAGTTGTCTATGTTTCGCCTTATATTTCTTTCGAGGTTCTACATTGGATCTGCAGCTAGACTTCTACTGACGATGCTTGTCCCATAAACTCCATGTCTGCTGTTGGCCAAACGCAAGAAGTTAAGTACTAAAATGTCCTGTTTACAATCTTGAGCCAGTAGTCATAGTACAGCTCTAGTCCTCAAGTTAACATTATCTGACGCCGTCAACATGCATTGCCTCATATGAATGTGTTTGAAAACTTTGAGCTTGACTTGTCTATGTTTTGCTTTACATTCCTTTGCAGGTCCTTCATTGGGAGTGCATCCACGGTTTTGCTGATGATGCTTTTCCTCTGAACCCCATGCCGTATGTTGTCCAAATGCAACAAGATAAGTAATAAAATGACCTGTGTTTGCTCTCTTGAGCCAGTTGTCATTGTACACCACTAGTCTACACGGTAACATGGTCTGATGGCCTCAATGTTCTTTGCCTCATATGGATGTGTTTGACGACTTTGAGCTTGACTTGTCTATGTTTTGTCTTATATTTCTTTGGTGGATCTACATTGGAAGTGCAGCTACGCTTATACTGACGATGCTTGTTCTTTAAACACCATTCCAGCTGTTCGGTACATGCAACATGTTAAGTACTTCATTCCCTCTGTTTACAATCTTGAGCATGTTGTCAGAGTACAGCACTATTCTACACGTGAACATTATCTGACAGCTTCAACGTGCATTGCCTCATATGGGTATGTTTAAGTTCTTTGGGCATGAGTTGTCTATGTTTCGCCTTATATTTTTTTCGAGGTTCTACATTGGATGTGCAGCTAGACTTCTACTGATGATGCTTGCCCCATAAACTCCATGCCTGCTGTTGGCCAAACGCAACAAGTTGAGTACTAAAATTACCTGTGTTTCCAATCTTGAGCCAGTTGTCATTGTACAGTACTAGTCTTCAAGTTAACATTATCTGATGGCGTTAACGTGCATTCTCTCATATGGATGTGTTTGACGACTTTGAGCTTGACTTGTCTATGTTTTGCCTTACATTTATTTCGAGGTTCAACATTGGAAGTGCAGCTAGGCTTAAACTGATGATGCTTGTACCGTAAAGTCCATGCCTGCTGTTGGCCAAAATGCAATAAGATAAGTAATTAAATTGCCTGTGTTTACTCTCTTGAGACGTTTGTCATTGCAAGGCACTGTCTACGCGGTAACGTTCTGACGGCCTCAATGTTTGTTGCCTTATATGAAAATATCTGACGACTTTGAGCTTGAGTTGTCTACATTTTGCGTTACATTTCTTTCGAGGTTCTACATTGGAAGTGCAGCTACGCTTATACTGACGATGCTTGTTCTTTAAACACCATTCCAGCTGTTCGGTACATGCAACATGTTAAGTACTTCATTCCCTCTGTTTACAATCTTGAGCATGTTGTCAGAGTACAGCACTATTCTACACGTGAACATTATCTGACAGCTTCAACGTGCATTGCCTCATATGGGTATGTTTAAGTTCTTTGGGCATGAGTTGTCTATGTTTCGCCTTATATTTCTTTCGAGGTTCTACATTGGATCTGCAGCTAGACTTCTACTGACGATGCTTGTCCCATAAACTCCATGTCTGCTGTTGGCCAAACGCAAGAAGTTAAGTACTAAAATGTCCTGTTTACAATCTTGAGCCAGTAGTCATAGTACAGCTCTAGTCCTCAAGTTAACATTATCTGACGCCGTCAACATGCATTGCCTCATATGAATGTGTTTGAAAACTTTGAGCTTGACTTGTCTATGTTTTGCTTTACATTCCTTTGCAGGTCCTTCATTGGGAGTGCATCCACGGTTTTGCTGATGATGCTTTTCCTCTGAACCCCATGCCGTATGTTGTCCAAATGCAACAAGATAAGTAATAAAATGACCTGTGTTTGCTCTCTTGAGCCAGTTGTCATTGTACACCACTAGTCTACACGGTAACATGGTCTGATGGCCTCAATGTTCTTTGCCTCATATGGATGTGTTTGACGACTTTGAGCTTGACTTGTCTATGTTTTGTCTTATATTTCTTTGGTGGATCTACATTGGAAGTGCAGCTACGCTTATACTGACGATGCTTGTTCTTTAAACACCATTCCAGCTGTTCGGTACATGCAACATGTTAAGTACTTCATTCCCTCTGTTTACAATCTTGAGCATGTTGTCAGAGTACAGCACTATTCTACACGTGAACATTATCTGACAGCTTCAACGTGCATTGCCTCATATGGGTATGTTTAAGTTCTTTGGGCATGAGTTGTCTATGTTTCGCCTTATATTTTTTTCGAGGTTCTACATTGGATGTGCAGCTAGACTTCTACTGATGATGCTTGCCCCATAAACTCCATGCCTGCTGTTGGCCAAACGCAACAAGTTGAGTACTAAAATTACCTGTGTTTCCAATCTTGAGCCAGTTGTCATTGTACAGTACTAGTCTTCAAGTTAACATTATCTGATGGCGTTAACGTGCATTCTCTCATATGGATGTGTTTGACGACTTTGAGCTTGACTTGTCTATGTTTTGCCTTACATTTATTTCGAGGTTCAACATTGGAAGTGCAGCTAGGCTTAAACTGATGATGCTTGTACCGTAAAGTCCATGCCTGCTGTTGGCCAAAATGCAATAAGATAAGTAATTAAATTGCCTGTGTTTACTCTCTTGAGACGTTTGTCATTGCAAGGCACTGTCTACGCGGTAACGTTCTGACGGCCTCAATGTTTGTTGCCTTATATGAAAATATCTGACGACTTTGAGCTTGAGTTGTCTACATTTTGCGTTACATTTCTTTCGAGGTTCTACATTGGAAGTGCAGCTACGCTTATACTGACGATGCTTGTTCTTTAAACACCATTCCAGCTGTTCGGTACATGCAACATGTTAAGTACTTCATTCCCTCTGTTTACAATCTTGAGCATGTTGTCAGAGTACAGCACTATTCTACACGTGAACATTATCTGACAGCTTCAACGTGCATTGCCTCATATGGGTATGTTTAAGTTCTTTGGGCATGAGTTGTCTATGTTTCGCCTTATATTTCTTTCGAGGTTCTACATTGGATCTGCAGCTAGACTTCTACTGACGATGCTTGTCCCATAAACTCCATGTCTGCTGTTGGCCAAACGCAAGAAGTTAAGTACTAAAATGTCCTGTTTACAATCTTGAGCCAGTAGTCATAGTACAGCTCTAGTCCTCAAGTTAACATTATCTGACGGCCGTCAACATGCATTGCCTCATATGAATGTGTTTGAAAACTTTGAGCTTGACTTGTCTATGTTTTGCTTTACATTCCTTTGCAGGTCCTTCATTGGGAGTGCATCCACGGTTTTGCTGATGATACTTTTCCTCTGAACCCCATGCCGTATGTTGTCCAAATGCAACAAGATAAGTAATAAAATGACCTGTGTTTGCTCTCTTGAGCCAGTTGTCATTGTACACCACTAGTCTACACGGTAACATGGTCTGATGGCCTCAATGTTCTTTGCCTCATATGGATGTGTTTGACGACTTTGAGCTTGACTTGTCTATGTTTTGTCTTATATTTCTTTGGTGGATCTACATTGGAAGTGCAGCTACGCTTATACTGACGATGCTTGTTCTTTAAACACCATTCCAGCTGTTCGGTACATGCAACATGTTAAGTACTTCATTCCCTCTGTTTACAATCTTGAGCATGTTGTCAGAGTACAGCACTATTCTACACGTGAACATTATCTGACAGCTTCAACGTGCATTGCCTCATATGGGTATGTTTAAGTTCTTTGGGCATGAGTTGTCTATGTTTCGCCTTATATTTTTTTCGAGGTTCTACATTGGATGTGCAGCTAGACTTCTACTGATGATGCTTGCCCCATAAACTCCATGCCTGCTGTTGGCCAAACGCAACAAGTTGAGTACTAAAATTACCTGTGTTTCCAATCTTGAGCCAGTTGTCATTGTACAGTACTAGTCTTCAAGTTAACATTATCTGATGGCGTTAACGTGCATTCTCTCATATGGATGTGTTTGACGACTTTGAGCTTGACATGTCTATGTTTTGCCTTACATTTATTTCGAGGTTCAACATTGGAAGTGCAGCTAGGCTTAAACTGATGATGCTTGTACCGTAAAGTCCATGCCTGCTGTTGGCCAAAATGCAATAAGATAAGTAATTAAATTGCCTGTGTTTACTCTCTTGAGTAAGTTGTCATTGTACACCACTAGTCTACACGGTAACATGGTCTGATGGCCTCAATGATTGTTGCCTTATATGAAAATATCTGACGACTTTGAGCTTGAGTTGTCTACATTTTGCGTTACATTTCTTTCGAGGTTCTACATTGGAAGTGCAGCTACGCTTATACTGACGATGCTTGTTCTTTAAACACCATTCCAGCTGTTCGGTACATGCAACATGTTAAGTACTTCATTCCCTCTGTTTACAATCTTGAGCATGTTGTCAGAGTACAGCACTATTCTACACGTGAACATTATCTGACAGCTTCAACGTGCATTGCCTCATATGGGTATGTTTAAGTTCTTTGGGCATGAGTTGTCTATGTTTCGCCTTATATTTCTTTCGAGGTTCTACATTGGATCTGCAGCTAGACTTCTACTGACGATGCTTGTCCCATAAACTCCATGTCTGCTGTTGGCCAAACGCAAGAAGTTAAGTACTAAAATGTCCTGTTTACAATCTTGAGCCAGTAGTCATAGTACAGCTCTAGTCCTCAAGTTAACATTATCTGACGCCGTCAACATGCATTGCCTCATATGAATGTGTTTGAAAACTTTGAGCTTGACTTGTCTATGTTTTGCTTTACATTCCTTTGCAGGTCCTTCATTGGGAGTGCATCCACGGTTTTGCTGATGATGCTTTTCCTCTGAACCCCATGCCGTATGTTGTCCAAATGCAACAAGATAAGTAATAAAATGACCTGTGTTTGCTCTCTTGAGCCAGTTGTCATTGTACACCACTAGTCTACACGGTAACATGGTCTGATGGCCTCAATGTTCTTTGCCTCATATGGATGTGTTTGACGACTTTGAGCTTGACTTGTCTATGTTTTGTCTTATATTTCTTTGGTGGATCTACATTGGAAGTGCAGCTAGGCTTCTACTGACGATGCTTGTACTTTAAACACCATTCCAGCTGTTCGGTACATGCAACATGTTAAGTACTTCATTCCCTCTGTTTACAATCTTGAGCATGTTGTCAGAGTACAGCACTATTCTACACGTGAACATTATCTGACAGCTTCAACGTGCATTGCCTCATATGGGTATGTTTAAGTTCTTTGGGCATGAGTTGTCTATGTTTCGCCTTATATTTTTTTCGAGGTTCTACATTGGATGTGCAGCTAGACTTCTACTGATGATGCTTGCCCCATAAACTCCATGCCTGCTGTTGGCCAAACGCAACAAGTTGAGTACTAAAATTACCTGTGTTTCCAATCTTGAGCCAGTTGTCATTGTACAGTACTAGTCTTCAAGTTAACATTATCTGATGGCGTTAACGTGCATTCTCTCATATGGATGTGTTTGACGACTTTGAGCTTGACTTGTCTATGTTTTGCCTTACATTTATTTCGAGGTTCAACATTGGAAGTGCAGCTAGGCTTAAACTGATGATGCTTGTACCGTAAAGTCCATGCCTGCTGTTGGCCAAAATGCAATAAGATAAGTAATTAAATTGCCTGTGTTTACTCTCTTGAGACGTTTGTCATTGCAAGGCACTGTCTACGCGGTAACGTTCTGACGGCCTCAATGTTTGTTGCCTTATATGAAAATATCTGACGACTTTGAGCTTGAGTTGTCTACATTTTGCGTTACATTTCTTTCGAGGTTCTACATTGGAAGTGCAGCTACGCTTATACTGACGATGCTTGTTCTTTAAACACCATTCCAGCTGTTCGGTACATGCAACATGTTAAGTACTTCATTCCCTCTGTTTACAATCTTGAGCATGTTGTCAGAGTACAGCACTATTCTACACGTGAACATTATCTGACAGCTTCAACGTGCATTGCCTCATATGGGTATGTTTAAGTTCTTTGGGCATGAGTTGTCTATGTTTCGCCTTATATTTCTTTCGAGGTTCTACATTGGATCTGCAGCTAGACTTCTACTGACGATGCTTGTCCCATAAACTCCATGTCTGCTGTTGGCCAAACGCAAGAAGTTAAGTACTAAAATGTCCTGTTTACAATCTTGAGCCAGTAGTCATAGTACAGCTCTAGTCCTCAAGTTAACATTATCTGACGGCGTCAACATGCATTGCCTCATATGAATGTGTTTGAAAACTTTGAGCTTGACTTGTCTATGTTTTGCTTTACATTCCTTTGCAGGTCCTTCATTGGGAGTGCATCCACGGTTTTGCTGATGATGCTTTTCCTCTGAACCCCATGCCGTATGTTGTCCCAATGCAACAAGATAAGTAATAAAATGACCTGTGTTTGCTCTCTTGAGCCAGTTGTCATTGTACACCACTAGTCTACACGGTAACATGGTCTGATGGCCTCAATGTTCTTTGCCTCATATGGATGTGTTTGACGACTTTGAGCTTGACTTGTCTATGTTTTGTCTTATATTTCTTTGGTGGATCTACATTGGAAGTGCAGCTACGCTTCTACTGACGATGCTTGTTCTTTAAACACCATTCCAGCTGTTCGGTACATGCAACATGTTAAGTACTTCATTCCCTCTGTTTACAATCTTGAGCATGTTGTCAGAGTACAGCACTATTCTACACGTGAACATTATCTGACAGCTTCAACGTGCATTGCCTCATATGGGTATGTTTAAGTTCTTTGGGCATGAGTTGTCTATGTTTCGCCTTATATTTTTTTCGAGGTTCTACATTGGATGTGCAGCTAGACTTCTACTGATGATGCTTGCCCCATAAACTCCATGCCTGCTGTTGGCCAAACGCAACAAGTTGAGTACTAAAATTACCTGTGTTTCCAATCTTGAGCCAGTTGTCATTGTACAGTACTAGTCTTCAAGTTAACATTATCTGATGGCGTTAACGTGCATTCTCTCATATGGATGTGTTTGACGACTTTGAGCTTGACTTGTCTATGTTTTGCCTTACATTTATTTCGAGGTTCAACATTGGAAGTGCAGCTAGGCTTAAACTGATGATGCTTGTACCGTAAAGTCCATGCCTGCTGTTGGCCAAAATGCAATAAGATAAGTAATTAAATTGCCTGTGTTTACTCTCTTGAGACGTTTGTCATTGCAAGGCACTGTCTACGCGGTAACGTTCTGACGGCCTCAATGTTTGTTGCCTTATATGAAAATATCTGACGACTTTGAGCTTGAGTTGTCTACATTTTGCGTTACATTTCTTTCGAGGTTCTACATTGGAAGTGCAGCTACGCTTATACTGACGATGCTTGTTCTTTAAACACCATTCCAGCTGTTCGGTACATGCAACATGTTAAGTACTTCATTCCCTCTGTTTACAATCTTGAGCATGTTGTCAGAGTACAGCACTATTCTACACGTGAACATTATCTGACAGCTTCAACGTGCATTGCCTCATATGGGTATGTTTAAGTTCTTTGGGCATGAGTTGTCTATGTTTCGCCTTATATTTCTTTCGAGGTTCTACATTGGATCTGCAGCTAGACTTCTACTGACGATGCTTGTCCCATAAACTCCATGTCTGCTGTTGGCCAAACGCAAGAAGTTAAGTACTAAAATGTCCTGTTTACAATCTTGAGCCAGTAGTCATAGTACAGCTCTAGTCCTCAAGTTAACATTATCTGACTGCCGTCAACATGCATTGCCTCATATGAATGTGTTTGAAAACTTTGAGCTTGACTTGTCTATGTTTTGCTTTACATTCCTTTGCAGGTCCTTCATTGGGAGTGCATCCACGGTTTTGCTGATGATGCTTTTCCTCTGAACCCCATGCCGTATGTTGTCCAAATGCAACAAGATAAGTAATAAAATGACCTGTGTTTGTTCTCTTGAGCCAGTTGTCATTGTACACCACTAGTCTACACGGTAACATGGTCTGATGGCCTCAATGTTCTTTGCCTCATATGGATGTGTTTGACGACTTTGAGCTTGACTTGTCTATGTTTTGTCTTATATTTCTTTGGTGGATCTACATTGGAAGTGCAGCTACGCTTCTACTGACGATGCTTGTTCTTTAAACACCATTCCAGCTGTTCGGTACATGCAACATGTTAAGTACTTCATTCCCTCTGTTTACAATCTTGAGCATGTTGTCAGAGTACAGCACTATTCTACACGTGAACATTATCTGACAGCTTCAACGTGCATTGCCTCATATGGGTATGTTTAAGTTCTTTGGGCATGAGTTGTCTATGTTTCGCCTTATATTTTTTTCGAGGTTCTACATTGGATGTGCAGCTAGACTTCTACTGATGATGCTTGCCCCATAAACTCCATGCCTGCTGTTGGCCAAACGCAACAAGTTGAGTACTAAAATTACCTGTGTTTCCAATCTTGAGCCAGTTGTCATTGTACAGTACTAGTCTTCAAGTTAACATTATCTGATGGCGTTAACGTGCATTCTCTCATATGGATGTGTTTGACGACTTTGAGCTTGACTTGTCTATGTTTTGCCTTACATTTATTTCGAGGTTCAACATTGGAAGTGCAGCTAGGCTTAAACTGATGATGCTTGTACCGTAAAGTCCATGCCTGCTGTTGGCCAAAATGCAATAAGATAAGTAATTAAATTGCCTGTGTTTACTCTCTTGAGACGTTTGTCATTGCAAGGCACTGTCTACGCGGTAACGTTCTGACGGCCTCAATGTTTGTTGCCTTATATGAAAATATCTGACGACTTTGAGCTTGAGTTGTCTACATTTTGCGTTACATTTCTTTCGAGGTTCTACATTGGAAGTGCAGCTACGCTTATACTGACGATGCTTGTTCTTTAAACACCATTCCAGCTGTTCGGTACATGCAACATGTTAAGTACTTCATTCCCTCTGTTTACAATCTTGAGCATGTTGTCAGAGTACAGCACTATTCTACACGTGAACATTATCTGACAGCTTCAACGTGCATTGCCTCATATGGGTATGTTTAAGTTCTTTGGGCATGAGTTGTCTATTATTCGCCTTATATTTCTTTCGAGGTTCTACATTGGATCTGCAGCTAGACTTCTACTGACGATGCTTGTCCCATAAACTCCATGTCTGCTGTTGGCCAAACGCAAGAAGTTAAGTACTAAAATGTCCTGTTTACAATCTTGAGCCAGTAGTCATAGTACAGCTCTAGTCCTCAAGTTAACATTATCTGACGGCGTCAACATGCATTGCCTCATATGAATGTGTTTGAAAACTTTGAGCTTGACTTGTCTATGTTTTGCTTTACATTCCTTTGCAGGTCCTTCATTGGGAGTGCATCCACGGTTTTGCTGATGATACTTTTCCTCTGAACCCCATGCCGTATGTTGTCCAAATGCAACAAGATAAGTAATAAAATGACCTGTGTTTGCTCTCTTGAGCCAGTTGTCATTGTACACCACTAGTCTACACGGTAACATGGTCTGATGGCCTCAATGTTCTTTGCCTCATATGGATGTGTTTGACGACTTTGAGCTTGACTTGTCTATGTTTTGTCTTATATTTCTTTGGTGGATCTACATTGGAAGTGCAGCTAGGCTTCTACTGACGATGCTTGTACTTTAAACACCATTCCAGCTGTTTGGTACATGCAACATGTTAAGTACTTCATTCCCTCTGTTTACAATCTTGAGCATGTTGTCAGAGTACAGCACTATTCTACACGTGAACATTATCTGACAGCTTCAATGTGCATTGCCTCATATGGGTATATTAAGTTCTTTGGGCATGAGTTGTCTATGTTTCGCCTTATATTTTTTTCGAGGTTCTACATTGGATGTGCAGCTAGACTTCTACTGATGATGCTTGTCCCATAAACTCCATGCCTGCTGTTGGCCAAATGCAACAAGTTGAGTACTAAAATGTCCTGTTTACAATCCTGAGCCAGTAGTCATAGTACAGCTCTAGTCTTCAAGTTAACATTATCTGATGGCGTTAACGTGCATTGCCTCATATGAATGTGTTTGAAAACTTTGAGCTTGACTTGTCTATGTTTTGCTTTACATTCCTTTGCAGGTCCTTCATTGGGAGTACATCCACGGTTTTGCTGATGATGCTTTTCCTCTGAACCCCATGCCTGCTGTTGGCCAAATGCAACAAGATAAGTAATAAAATGACCTGTGTTTGCTCTCTTGAGCCAGTTGTCATTGTACACCACTAGTCTACACGGTAACATGGTCTGATGGCCTCAATGTTCTTTGCCTCATATGGATGTGTTTGACGACTTTGAGCTTGAGTTGTCTACATTTTGCGTTACATTTCTTTCGAGGTTCTACATTGGAAGTGCAGCTACGCTTATACTGACGATGCTTGTTCTTTAAACACCATTCCAGCTGTTCGGTACATGCAACATGTTAAGTACTTCATTCCCTCTGTTTACAATCTTGAGCATGTTGTCAGAGTACAGCACTATTCTACACGTGAACATTATCTGACAGCTTCAACGTGCATTGCCTCATATGGGTATGTTTAAGTTCTTTGGGCATGAGTTGTCTATGTTTCGCCTTATATTTCTTTCGAGGTTCTACATTGGATCTGCAGCTAGACTTCTACTGACGATGCTTGTCCCATAAACTCCATGTCTGCTGTTGGCCAAACGCAAGAAGTTAAGTACTAAAATGTCCTGTTTACAATCTTGAGCCAGTAGTCATAGTACAGCTCTAGTCCTCAAGTTAACATTATCTGATGCCGTCAACATGCATTGCCTCATATGAATGTGTTTGAAAACTTTGAGCTTGACTTGTCTATGTTTTGCTTTACATTCCTTTGCAGGTCCTTCATTGGGAGTGCATCCACGGTTTTGCTGATGATGCTTTTCCTCTGAACCCCATGCCGTATGTTGTCCAAATGCAACAAGATAAGTAATAAAATGACCTGTGTTTGCTCTCTTGAGCCAGTTGTCATTGTACACCACTAGTCTACACGGTAACATGGTCTGATGGCCTCAATGTTCTTTGCCTCATATGGATGTGTTTGACGACTTTGAGCTTGACTTGTCTATGTTTTGTCTTATATTTCTTTGGTGGATCTACATTGGAAGTGCAGCTACGCTTCTACTGACGATGCTTGTTCTTTAAACACCATTCCAGCTGTTCGGTACATGCAACATGTTAAGTACTTCATTCCCTCTGTTTACAATCTTGAGCATGTTGTCAGAGTACAGCACTATTCTACACGTGAACATTATCTGACAGCTTCAACGTGCATTGCCTCATATGGGTATGTTTAAGTTCTTTGGGCATGAGTTGTCTATGTTTCGCCTTATATTTTTTTCGAGGTTCTACATTGGATGTGCAGCTAGACTTCTACTGATGATGCTTGCCCCATAAACTCCATGCCTGCTGTTGGCCAAACGCAACAAGTTGAGTACTAAAATTACCTGTGTTTCCAATCTTGAGCCAGTTGTCATTGTACAGTACTAGTCTTCAAGTTAACATTATCTGATGGCGTTAACGTGCATTCTCTCATATGGATGTGTTTGACGACTTTGAGCTTGACTTGTCTATGTTTTGCCTTACATTTATTTCGAGGTTCAACATTGGAAGTGCAGCTAGGCTTAAACTGATGATGCTTGTACCGTAAAGTCCATGCCTGCTGTTGGCCAAAATGCAATAAGATAAGTAATTAAATTGCCTGTGTTTACTCTCTTGAGACGTTTGTCATTGCAAGGCACTGTCTACGCGGTAACGTTCTGACGGCCTCAATGTTTGTTGCCTTATATGAAAATATCTGACGACTTTGAGCTTGAGTTGTCTACATTTTGCGTTACATTTCTTTCGAGGTTCTACATTGGAAGTGCAGCTACGCTTATACTGACGATGCTTGTTCTTTAAACACCATTCCAGCTGTTCGGTACATGCAACATGTTAAGTACTTCATTCCCTCTGTTTACAATCTTGAGCATGTTGTCAGAGTACAGCACTATTCTACACGTGAACATTATCTGACAGCTTCAACGTGCATTGCCTCATATGGGTATGTTTAAGTTCTTTGGGCATGAGTTGTCTATTATTCGCCTTATATTTCTTTCGAGGTTCTACATTGGATCTGCAGCTAGACTTCTACTGACGATGCTTGTCCCATAAACTCCATGTCTGCTGTTGGCCAAACGCAAGAAGTTAAGTACTAAAATGTCCTGTTTACAATCTTGAGCCAGTAGTCATAGTACAGCTCTAGTCCTCAAGTTAACATTATCTGACGGCGTCAACATGCATTGCCTCATATGAATGTGTTTGAAAACTTTGAGCTTGACTTGTCTATGTTTTGCTTTACATTCCTTTGCAGGTCCTTCATTGGGAGTGCATCCACGGTTTTGCTGATGATACTTTTCCTCTGAACCCCATGCCGTATGTTGTCCAAATGCAACAAGATAAGTAATAAAATGACCTGTGTTTGCTCTCTTGAGCCAGTTGTCATTGTACACCACTAGTCTACACGGTAACATGGTCTGATGGCCTCAATGTTCTTTGCCTCATATGGATGTGTTTGACGACTTTGAGCTTGAGTTGTCTACATTTTGCGTTACATTTCTTTCGAGGTTCTACATTGGAAGTGCAGCTACGCTTATACTGACGATGCTTGTTCTTTAAACACCATTCCAGCTGTTTGGTACATGCAACATGTTAAGTACTTCATTCCCTCTGTTTACAATCTTGAGCATGTTGTCAGAGTACAGCACTATTCTACACATGAACATTATCTGACAGCTTCAACGTGCATTGCCTCATATGGGTATGTTTAAGTTCTTTGGGCATGAGTTGTCTATGTTTCGCCTTATATTTCTTTCGAGGTTCTACATTGGATCTGCAGCTAGACTTCTACTGACGATGCTTGTCCCATAAACTCCATGTCTGCTGTTGGCCAAACGCAAGAAGTTAAGTACTAAAATGTCCTGTTTACAATCTTGAGCCAGTAGTCATAGTACAGCTCTAGTCCTCAAGTTAACATTATCTGACGCCGTCAACATGCATTGCCTCATATGAATGTGTTTGAAAACTTTGAGCTTGACTTGTCTATGTTTTGCCTTATATTTCTTTCGAGGTTCTACATTGGATCTGCAGCTAGACTTCTACTGATGATGCTTGCCCCATAAACTCCATGCCTGCTGTTGGCCAAACGCAACAAGTTGAGTACTAAAATTACCTGTGTTTCCAATCTTGAGCCAGTTGTCATTGTACAGTACTAGTCTTCAAGTTAACATTATCTGATGGCGTTAACGTGCATTCTCTCATATGGATGTGTTTGACGACTTTGAGCTTGACTTGTCTATGTTTTGCCTTACATTTATTTCGAGGTTCAACATTGGAAGTGCAGCTAGGCTTAAACTGATGATGCTTGTACCGTAAAGTCCATGCCTGCTGTTGGCCAAAATGCAATAAGATAAGTAATTAAATTGCCTGTGTTTACTCTCTTGAGACGTTTGTCATTGTAAGGTACTGTCTACGCGGTAACGTTCTGACGGCCTCAATGTTTGTTGCCTTATATGAAAATATCTGACGACTTTGAGCTTGAGTTGTCTACATTTTGCGTTACATTTCTTTCAAGGTTCTACATTGAAAGTGCAGCTACGCTTCTACTGACGATGCTTGTTCTTTAAACACCATTCCAGCTGTTCGGTACATGCAACATGTTAAGTACTTCATTCCCTCTGTTTACAATCTTGAGCATGTTGTCAGAGTACAGCACTATTCTACACGTGAACATTATCTGACAGCTTCAATGTGCATTGCCTCATATGGGTATGTTTAAGTTCTTTGGGCATGAGTTGTCTATGTTTCGCCTTATATTTTTTTCGAGGTTCTACATTGGATGTGCAGCTAGACTTCTACTGATGATGCTTGTCCCATAAACTCCATGCCTGCTGTTGGCCAAATGCAACAAGTTGAGTACTAAAATGTCCTGTTTACAATCCTGAGCCAGTAGTCATAGTACAGCTCTAGTCTTCAAGTTAACATTATCTGATGGCGTTAACGTGCATTGCCTCATATGAATGTGTTTGAAAACTTTGAGCTTGACTTGTCTATGTTTTGCTTTACATTCCTTTGCAGGTCCTTCATTGGGAGTACATCCACGGTTTTGCTGATGATGCTTTTCCTCTGAACCCCATGCCTGCTGTTGGCCAAATGCAACAAGATAAGTAATAAAATGACCTGTGTTTGCTCTCTTGAGCCAGTTGTCATTGTACACCACTAGTCTACACGGTAACATGGTCTGATGGCCTCAATGTTCTTTGCCTCATATGGATGTGTTTGACGACTTTGAGCTTGAGTTGTCTACATTTTGCGTTACATTTCTTTCGAGGTTCTACATTGGAAGTGCAGCTACGCTTATACTGACGATGCTTGTTCTTTAAACACCATTCCAGCTGTTCGGTACATGCAACATGTTAAGTACTTCATTCCCTCTGTTTACAATCTTGAGCATGTTGTCAGAGTACAGCACTATTCTACACGTGAACATTATCTGACAGCTTCAACGTGCATTGCCTCATATGGGTATGTTTAAGTTCTTTGGGCATGAGTTGTCTATGTTTCGCCTTATATTTCTTTCGAGGTTCTACATTGGATCTGCAGCTAGACTTCTACTGACGATGCTTGTCCCATAAACTCCATGTCTGCTGTTGGCCAAACGCAAGAAGTTAAGTACTAAAATGTCCTGTTTACAATCTTGAGCCAGTAGTCATAGTACAGCTCTAGTCCTCAAGTTAACATTATCTGACGCCGTCAACATGCATTGCCTCATATGAATGTGTTTGAAAACTTTGAGCTTGACTTGTCTATGTTTTGCCTTATATTTCTTTCGAGGTTCTACATTGGATCTGCAGCTAGACTTCTACTGATGATGCTTGCCACATAAACTCCATGCCTGCTGTTGGCCAAACGCAACAAGTTGAGTACTAAAATTACCTGTGTTTCCAATCTTGAGCCAGTTGTCATTGTACAGTACTAGTCTTCAAGTTAACATTATCTGATGGCGTTAACGTGCATTCTCTCATATGGATGTGTTTGACGACTTTGAGTTTGACTTGTCTATGTTTTGCCTTACATTTATTTCGAGGTTCAACATTGGAAGTGCAGCTAGGCTTAAACTGATGATGCTTGTACCGTAAAGTCCATGCCTGCTGTTGGCCAAAATGCAATAAGATAAGTAATTAAATTGCCTGTGTTTACTCTCTTGAGACGTTTGTCATTGTAAGGTACTGTCTACGCGGTAACGTTCTGACGGCCTCAATGTTTGTTGCCTTATATGAAAATATCTGACGACTTTGAGCTTGAGTTGTCTACATTTTGCGTTACATTTCTTTCAAGGTTCTACATTGAAAGTGCAGCTACGCTTATACTGACGATGCTTGTTCTTTAAACACCATTCCAGCTGTTCGGTACATGCAACATGTTAAGTACTTCATTCCCTCTGTTTACAATCTTGAGCATGTTGTCAGAGTACAGCACTATTCTACACGTGAACATTATCTGACAGCTTCAACGTGCATTGCCTCATATGGGTATGTTTAAGTTCTTTGGGCATGAGTTGTCTATGTTTCGCCTTATATTTCTTTCAAGGTTCTACATTGGATCTGCAGGTAGACTTCTACTGACGATGCTTGTCCCATAAACTCCGTGTCTGCTGTTGGCCAAACGCAAGAAGTTAAGTACTAAAATGTCCTGTTTACAATCTTGAGCCAGTAGTCACAGTACAGCTCTAGTCCTCAAGTTAACATTATCTGACGGCGTCAACATGCATTGCCTCATATGAATGTGTTTGAAAACTTTGAGCTTGACTTGTCTATGTTTTACTTTACATTCCTTTGCAGGTCCTTCATTGGGAGTGCATCCACAGTTTTGCTGATGATGCTTTTCCTCTGAACCCCATGCCGTATGTTGTCCAAATGCAACAAGATAAGTTTTAAAATGGCCTGTGTTTGCTCTCTTGAGCCAGCTGTCATTGTACACCACTAGTCTACACGGTAACATGGTCTGATGGCCTCAATGTTCTTTGCCTCATATGGATGTGTTTGACGACTTTGAGCTTGACTTGTCTATGTTTTGTCTTATATTTCTTTGGTGGATCTACATTGGAAGTGGGGCTTCTACTGACGATACTTGTCCCATAAACTCCATGTCTGCTGTTGGCCAAATGCAACAAGTTAAGTACTAAAATTACCTGTGTTTCCAATCTTGAGCCAGTTGTCATAGTACAGCACTAGTCTTTAATTTAACATTATCTGATGGTGTCAACGTGCATTCCCTCATTTGGATGTGTTTGACAAATTTTAGCTTGTCCCGTAATCTCCATGCCTGCGTCCTTTGGCCCAAGCCCTCATGGCAGCTGTCATGGCAGTGTGCTCCTGCCATTGTTTGTGATGTCATCCAACAGCATCAAGCCCCTGTGTTTCCTGATTTGCTGTTTACACAGGCCTGAAAATAAAATTTTTATTATATTTCAGTATTTGTCAGTACATGCACCTAGAAGTGGTGACAGTTTCACTACACTTGGTAAGAGAGATTGAGGTGGAAGAAAAATGCCCCCCTCCCCACCCTTTTCAAGCCATATGAATTTTTTGTATGTTAAGATTACCAGCATGTTAATTAGTACAGGCACTGAGAATAATCCAGATCTCACAACCAGCTGGACAAGGGTGTCAAACAGCACTGTGGTCCTTTCTAGAGATAATCCTGGACCAGGATAACCAGGCAGGAAAATGCTCCACCCACTTTGTCAAGCACCGGATCACCAAAGGAACACCAACTGACACAAGCCATCCTAAAACAGGGCGAAGTATAGCCCACAGATTTCATCACATGCGAGTTAGGGATTGCATGGAGTAACAGAAGTAAGTGAATCAGCCCCAATAATAGCATTGTAGAGAGGATATCACAGTGGTTAGAGGATAACCTGTCAGGTAAAGACAACAGCAATGGTTAGTCAATTCACTGCCTTGCCGTTCACGTTCACACCCCTGGGCTAGAACACATTTAATCATAGACACTACTGAACTGATTAATCTTACGGAAAGGTTATAACTGTGTGTGCATTTCTTACATGAACCGGGCAGATAATTTTACAACAATGGAGGTCTATGGGAGAAAGGTCTGTTTGTTTATATATTGTGAGAACAATAAGGAGGCCTGTGTCTTCTAACTTCAGCATACGTATAGGGTTGTTACCATTCTGGCCACTAGGTGACAGCGTTATACTTATTTTTTCAAGGTTTGACTATACACTGATGATCCAAAACATGACCACTCACAGGTGAAGTATATAACGTTTATCATATCCTATCAAGGGCATATGTCAAGGTCTGGGTAGATTAGATGGCAAGCAAACAATCTTTTCTCATTATCAACATGTTGGTGCGGGAGAAATGGGCAGGAGTAAAGACCTGAGTGACTTTGAGCAAGGGCCAAATTTTTATGGCCAGACAACTAGGTTAAAGCATCTCTGAAACGACAAGGCTTGTGGGATGCTTCCGGTCAGCAGTGGTGAGTACCTACCCACAGTAGTTCGAGTGGGTACAAACCACAAAGCGGAGACAGGGTGTTGGGTGCCCAAGGCTTATCGATTTGGAGGGCAACAAAGGCTATCCCGTCTGGTCCGAGCCGACAGAAGGGCTACTGTGGCACAAGTCATAGAAAATGTTAATGATGGTTACAGGAGGAATGTGTCACAACATGCAGTGCATGGCACCCTGCTGCATATGGGGCTGCATAGACACAGACCGGTAAGAGGGCCCAAGATGACCCCTGTCCACCATTGAAAGTGCCTACAATGGGCATGCAAGCGTTGGAACTGGACCTTGGAGCAGTGGAAGGTCGCCTGGTCCAATGAGGCCCGTTTTCTTTTTCACTATGGGATTTGGGATAGCACTACTTTCTACTTTCCAGTTGTGTCTAAAATATTTTGGCCATTTGAAGTACGGGAGCTCATATCCCCCCAAGTCTCATTTTGACCATACATGCAGGAGCTTTTCTTATGGAGAATTTCTTTGTACTCCCTTCAATATGTTGTACATTTTATAATGTGATCTTGGAATAAAATTCAATCAATCAAATGTATTTTATAAAGCCCTTATATCAGTAGTTGTCACAAAGTGTTTTTACAAACACCCATCCTCAAACCCCAAAGAGCAAGCAACACCATTGTTGATGCACAGTGGCTTGGAAAAACACCCTAATAGAGCCAAATTGTTATGGCTCGACGACTGGGTCAGGGCATCTCCAAAACTGCAGCACTAGTGGGGTGTTCCTGGTCTGCAGTTGTCAGTACCTATCAAAGATAGTCCAAGGAAGGAAAAGAAGTGAACTAGCGACAGTCTCATGGGCAGTCAGGACTCAAGACTTGATGAACGTGGGGAGTGAAGTCTGGCCTGTGTTGTCCTATCCAACAGACGAGCTACTGTAGCTCAGATTGCTGATAGAAAGGTGTCAGAACACAGTGCATTACAGTCTGTTGCTTAGGGGGCTACATAGCCACAGACCAGTCAGGGTGCCCATGCTGATCCCTGTCCACTGCCGAGAGCCTACATTGGGCACATGAGCATCGGAACTAGACCACGGAGCAATGGAAGGTGGCCGGGTGAAACCGTGGATGCACTCCCAATGTAGGACCTTCAACGTAATGTAAAGTCAAGCTGGCACATCAAGTGGATGGCCAGGTGAATGCGCGTCGCTTACCTGGAGAACACATGGAACCAGGATGCAGTATGGGAAGGAGGCAAGCCGGTGGAGGCAATGTGATGCTTTGGGCAATGTTCTGCTGGGAAACTTTGGGTCTTGCCATTCTTGTGGATTTTACTTGTACCACCTACCTGAGCATTGTTGCAGACCATGTGCACCCTTTCATGGCAATGGCATTCCCTGATGACATTGGCCTCTTTCAGCAGGATAATGTGCCCTGCCACAAAGCAAAAATGGTTCAGGAATGGTTTGAGGAACAACAACGAGTTCAAGGTATTGACTTGGCCTTCAAATTCCACAGTTCTCAATCCAATTGAGCATCTGTGCGATGCGTTGGACAAACAGGTCCGATCCATGGAGGCCCCACCTCACAACTTACAGGACTTAAAGGATCTGCTGCTAACGTCTTGGTGCCAGATACCACAGCACAAATTCAGAGGTTGAGTGGAGTCCGTGCCTCAACGGGTCAGGGCTGTTTTGGCCGCAAAAGAGGGACCTACACAATATTAGGCAGGTGGTCATAATGATATGGCTGATCGGTGTAGAAATAGATTACATTATATTATTCTGCAAAAATTGCATAAAATTATTCTACAGTTGAAATGCTTTTCTTGTTACTATGTAATTTGAGGGAATAAAAAAAAATCAATGAATTCATATGTGTAGGCAATAATTGTGGCAGATTTTTGGGAAAATTTACACACATACAGCTCTGGAAAAAATAAAGAGACCACTGCACCATTTTCTTTCCTTTCCAAAAAAGTTGAAAAGGAAGATTTTGAGTGAGGAACAGAAGGGTGAAAATGATGAGACCAATGCAAATTGAATGCTTTAGTTTTAGTTGGGCTGGATAGCTTTCGTGAAATAAACTTCCGAAGACTGAAACCCAGCAGTATGCTTAAGTGTACTTTTATATCTGGTGTCATAAATATTAGAAATAACCCCTCTTTGGGGGATATGATCACTAGTGTAGCCAGGAGGAGAGGTGTCGTTTTGGCCAGTAAATTCATCAGGCTTTAGCCTAGTTTCACACAGGCCAATTATATCCAGATCAGTGATTAATTAATTAACTGCAATTGCCTTTGAAGCCAGGGATCTAACATAATGGAGTCCCATTATTATTCATGACCGAAATAATGGAAGGCTTTATCTTAATATGGTTGCAATTGTTAACACTTCCTTTTTTTTTTACTTTGCTCGGTCTGGAGCAAGTCACAGTCTCAATATGGAAAACTATGCTAACTACTCTGACTCTGCTATTGACAGAATCCACCATGCTAGCAGGCTGGCTATTAGCCTGCTGTCTGACCTGCACCCTATCTCATGGCGAGGCTATAGGAGTGAGACTTTATAATATGTTCTTAGATAAAAGCGCACCACTCCAGCTAGGATGTTGTCTGTCACTTTTCAGCAGATCTGTCTTGGCCCTATTTATGGGAGTCCCAAAATGAGAGCCAGTAATCGACTACCTCTACCCCTGTGAAGTGCAGAACTACTTAATCAGCCAGCAATTTAGTTGTCTGAGTCTGCTGTTGCTCTCATCACTACGCCTAACTGGGAGAGGGCCAGAGACTTTACTCAGTGCCAACACATCTTTCTAGCTAATATACACGCTGACGGTATGTTCTGCTTTGTAACCTCTGACTGTTTCATCCGAATTGTTGGTGCCAACATGAACAAAAATATCTGTGTACTCCCTATAATTGCTAGCTTTAGCCTTTGCCAGCACCAACCCCAGATACACAGCTACATTGGTTGCCCTGCCCCCTGGTAAATAATGTAGCCTATGATCGGCGGCTGATTCTTTAGTCTAATACTGTGGGTAATGGAGTCGCCGATGACTAAGGTTATCAGTTTTTCAGGACTACAAGTAGAAATGTCCTGCCTGTCATTTACCCGAGACTGCTCGGGCCTTCAAATTCCATTGGGGAAAACCGGCTGAAAATCACTGTCGGCTCTGAGAGCGACCCCAGTTCAGCAGATTGGCAGCATTTCTACCCAGTGAGACCATGAAAGAGGCAGGGGATGTGCCGGGGGGCTAACACTATTGTTTCCTCCTGGTTGCACAGACATAGGTTTTTCCGTTCTACACTAACATAACACTTACCTGACATTTATGTCTGAAGCCGAGTCTGCAACTTCGCTATCTTCACCTGACAGTGATAATTCTCTTGCATTCTATTTCATGAGCAGCAGGGCCGGCCCGTAGCATAGGCAGAATAGTCAAATGCTAGGGACGCCATCCATCCATAGGGGCGCCCAAATTAGATATTTTTTTACTTTTAATATTATTTACTAATACTATTGTAATACTATTAATTTGAAATATTTCAATAAAGTGAAAGCCCCCAGAAATACATAGCTTATTAGGCCATCTTTTCTGTGTTGCCCACAGCGCCCAACCCCCGTAGTTAGACCTGATTGTGGGGGATGAGCGAGTTCGGTCATCTGAAGTAGTGAGTGACACTGAACATGAAACATGATAAATTAGCATCAGTAGCCAACTTCAAACAATGTATAAAAGACCAAAACCCTATGGAGCCAAGGGAAGAAAAAGAAGAGGAAAAATGTAATAATGTGATGAATGAATAGTTTATCACAGAGGTAATGTGACGAATGAATAGATCTAATTGTATAGTAGTTATCATTGGAGAAGTGTTTCTACTAGCTAGCTTATTTTAAACAATACTAGTAATTTTGCTAATTTAAATAGCTAGCTAGCTAGAGTTAATATCTATCACTTTTACCTTAGATTAATTAGGGAATGTTGGAAAGAATATTCAGGTGTTCAGGGAATAACCTAACCCATAACATACATTTTAGAAATACACTTTATTTCAATTGTGTTGCACGACCCATCCACTGTCTCCCTCAAGAAACTAGGCATAGGCCTACATTTTCAGGTTTCAAGGTTTATTTGTCAAATGCACCAAACAACACAGTGTCATTCTGCACAATGAAATTCTTGTGACATGGCATCCAACAACTATATAGTTAGAGTTAAGAAGAAGAAAAAATATAGCCAGACTGAAAATAATAATAAAATAAAGCAACAATATACATAACAGTGTAAACTAGCAGCAGTTGTTTTGTTAACTATTATAGATATGGTTCAAAACTCTGTGGCCCAGCTACTCACTCACATCAAGTCCTGGCAGCATATCACCCCATCTTCTGTGAGTTACTCTGGCTTCCTATCTCTCAACGAATTGACTACAAGATCCTCCTGCTGACATATAAAGCCCTAAACAATATTCCCCCTGCCTAACTCTGACCTTTTACCTCATAATCCCCAAATCCAAGCTCAAATGCTTTGGTGACAGGGCATTCTCAAGGATTGCTCCTAGACTCTGGAACTCTCTCCCCAAAATCACCTGTGACTCTGAGACTATCCCCATCTTCCAGCAATACCTCAAAACACATCTGTTCAAAATTGCCCAATCCGATTCTTTTAACTTTATTTGTTTTCTCGTGGTCTTTTTTTGTTTTGTTTGTTTCTGTTCCATGTTCATTATGTAAAGTGTCTTCGGTTCCTTGAAAAGCACTAAATATATAAAGTGCATTATTATTATTATTATTATAGATACATATGAGTGTAAAAGGCTTATGAAATGTTGGCATTGCACACAACAACTTCTGCGGTGAGAATTTAAGAAGAAAAATGTTTACACAGCAAAAACATAGCAAGAAAATAAAGCAATAATATAAATAACACTGTACATAGCTGCAGTTTAAAAAGAGTACTGTAAACTAGCAGCAATATTGCTAGTAGTATTGAATATTACAGATATGGTAAGTATGGCAGTAATATACATAAAAATGCAAACTAGCATCAGTTTTTGAAAGGGTAGGATTGGGAGTATGAACAGTATGGCAGAAGTATTGAGTATTATAGATACATTCACCGACCAGCCATAACATTATGACCACCTGCTTAATATTGTGTGGGTCCCCTTTTGCTGCCAAAACAGCCCTGACCCGTCGAGGCATGGACTCCACTAGACTTCTGAGGGTGTGGTATATGGCACCAAGAAATTAGCAGCAGATCTTTTAAGTCCTGTAAATTGCGAGGCGGAGCCTCCATGGATCCAACTTGTTTGTCCAGCACATCCCACAGATGCTTGATTGGATTGAGATGTGGGGAATTTGGAGGCCAAGTCAACACCTTGAACTCATTGTTGTGTTCCTCAAACCGTTCCTGAAAAATTTTTGCTTTGTGGCAGGGTGCATTATCCTGCTGAAAGAGGCCAATGCCATATGGGAATACCATTACCATGAAAGGGTGCACATGGTTTGCCACAATGCTAGGTAGGTGGTACAAGGCTTGGAATTTTATTATTTTAGGGGCAAGGCCATTTGGCCTTCGGTTTCACAAAAATGTTTAGGGCACAAAGGCCACATGCCAGGGCACAAAACCATTGAGTGAAATAAGAGGATTTGGAGCTTACAAAGAAACAACTTGACTTGTGGATAGGAAAAAAACATCCATGGCATCAAAACATACATTATTTACTATTTTAATATCGTATTTTGAATAATACATTATTATAACTGACCGAAAGGACAAGATCCCGGATACAGGCGGCCGAAATGAGCTTTCTCCGGAGGGTGGCTGGGCGATCCCTTAGAGATAGGGTGAGAAGCTCGGTCACCCGGGAGGAGCTCAGAGTAGAGCCGCTGCTCCTCCACATCGAGAGGGGTCAGTTGAGGTGGCTTGGGCATCTGTTACGGTCCCGTCCCACCGGGAGGAGACCCCGGGGAAGACCTAGGACACGCTGGAGGGACTATGTCTCCCGGCTGGCCTGGGAACGCCTCGGTGTCCCCCCGGAAGAGCTGGAGGAAGTGTCTGGGGAGAGGGAAGTCTGGGCATCTCTGCTTAGACTGCTGCCCCTGCGACCCGGCCCCGGATAAGCGGAAGATGATGGATGGATATTATTATTATAACTGATGTTTTTCCACATTAAAGTTAAATTGTCATTGTTTTAATCCTTGAAATTACTTCTACTCCCCCTCAACGTTTTTATAAATTCTGGAATCTGTGTAGAAGTTTTAGGTGGGAGCGTTCACATGACGACAACCAGATAAGTAACGTTAAAGGCTAGCTAGCCAGAGGCATAACATTACCTCAGTTACCCAAAAATAAACTGCGAAGTATCCTTTAACATCACAATCACCTGCACTAATGAGTTCGACCTAAATACAAAAATATACTGACTTTTTTTGACCCTGTCGCCATTTCACAGATTTCCTTCTTGGACCACTTTTGATAGGTCCTCACCATTGCAGCCCGGGAACACCAAAAAGGTCTGCAGTTTTGGAGATGCTGTGACCCATTCGTCTAGCCATCACAATTTGGCTTTTGTCGAAGTCACTCAGATCCTTACGCATGCCCATTTTTCATGCTTATGAATGGTACATGCAAAGGAATTTTCAAATGCCCATTAAAAGTACCTGAAAGGAGCATCTGGAAAGTTTTGTGTGTGATCAGTATGATCATGGATCAGTGTTGCAGGTTGAGGAGCCTTATGGCCTGAGGGGAAACGTTTTTGGAGTCTGGAAGTGGGCGCCCCGATGCTCCGGTAGCGTCTTCCAGACAATGGCAGTGTGAACAGACCATAGCCTGGGTGGCTGTGATGTTTGATGATGTTCTGTGCTTTCCTCAGTCATAGTGTATGGTAGATGCCTTGCAGATTATTTTGTGGCTTTTGGTCTGCCAGACATCTCTGTCAGTTTCCTCCAGTTTCCAAGCGCCTTGGTGTATGAACTTGTATTCTCGGACACCTTGGCTTTCTTTGCAATTTCTCTAAAGGAATGACACTTTTAAGGGTTATAATGATATGAATGACTTCCTTTGTTAATTGCCTGTTTCTCACCATTATGATTGCAATATACTACTTTCTGCCAAATAATGCTTAATGTTGTAACACAGTCTGTTCCAACACTGCTTTTATACAGACGGGGGTTTGTAAGTAATCAACAAAAGTTGGGACACCTTTAGGATTTGTTAGAATCAAATTTAATGGCTCAAATGACTTCCATTGCTGCAGAACAGCTGTAAATTTAGGTCCCTAAAAAATTCATTTTTTAAAATTCTGAAATACACATTATTTTTCAGTTTTTGGTAACCTCTCTTTTTTTACATCTCTGGCAGTTTACCTCTTACATTTGGACCATTTTATGTTAATCCCTGGACTTGAACTGGTAAAATTTTACAAAGAAATTGAAAAATGGGGGACCCTTTGCCAAGACAATTCAAACTGAGTTGAGATGTATCCTGTATTCTTTGATCACCCTTAAAAAAGTCCACATGTGGCAAATGTAATAGTATCCACATGATTTAAAAAGTCACATCAGCTGTCAAAAATGGTTCTGTAAAGTACTGAATAAAGGGACTGAAGAATTTTACAATAAATTGATTTTAGTGCTTTATTTCACTGTAAAGAAAGTTTGATCAAAGTGAAGTAAACTCCATTAAATCAAGTCCCAGGAACACCAGGCTGTTCGCCACCCTCTGTCAAGAGATGTCTTTGGAACATGAAGCCCTGCTATTCCATACCAAGATCAGGTGGCTTTCACAGGGGAAAGTTTACAACCGCCTGTTTGAGTTGCCTGATGAGGTGCACATTTTCCTCACTGAATCTGGGTATGACCACCTTACAGATCCCAAATAGTTGGTCAATCTTATAAATATAAATATATTTGCCAAACTTAATGTTCTTAACTCATCACAACAATGCACAAATACAGGCCTATTATTGTTTTCTGATTAAATTGATGCATTTAAAAAAGTTGGAGAGATGGGCTGTGCAAGCTAAAGGAGGTAGTGTCGTAATGTTTCCCGAGCTGGAACAATATGTGGAGGACAAAGAACTGGTCCACCACATATTCTGGATCACTTTATGAAGTACTTCCCAAATGAGACAACTCCACAATGGTGTGTCTGGATAGGACAACAGTTCACGGCAACTGGGAATCACCTGTCATCTGACCTGGAGGATGCTCTGGAGCTGTCCAGTGACCCAAAAGGCAATGTTTGCCACAACGACACTTGCTGAATTCTGGATTTCAGTTGCAGAGGAATGCCCTTGACTATTGAAACCAATGAAGCGATGGATGTACTGATTCCGTTTGGATCAACCTACTTATGTGAGGCAACATTTTCCACATTTACATATATTTAAAACAAATACACATCACGTCTCAATGTGGAGGATGATCTGAGTTGCCATCACGAAGATCAAACCCAGGATGCAGCTTTTGAGCTCCAAAAAGCGGGACCACCCATCTCATTAAATAAGTAACTCAGCCTAGTTAATAAACATAACATTAATATGTAATAGTTGATAAGGGTTATTTTATCAGTTATCTTAATATGATCTACTGAACGTCTACATTTGGGTCACAAAGTGTGAGGCCTTATTATATGTCATATGCGCAAGGGCTAATCGTGATTCTTGAAGCACAATTTCTAAAACTATTAATACGTATAGCAAAACCACTCACTGAGTTTGCAGAACTAAAAGCACAAACACTGCTTTGCACTCAGTTTGCAATTTTGTAACACACACTTTGCAAAACTGTAGGCACAATTCACTGCACAACACTCTTTTTGCAGAACTTTAAACACAACTCACTGCTTACACTCAATCACCAAATTTCCAACACACTCCTAGCAAAATTATACACATGTATGGCTATCATTAACACCATTTTGCCAACTGTCTGGCACACTTTCACATGTGAAAACTGTTTTAGATAATTAGTTCACTTTGCAATCAGCCTAAGCACTATAAATAAGCCACAGGTAAGCTGTCTGTGCGGAGTACAATGGAAGGAGCAGTAAGAGTGAGAAGAGTGAGAATCAGAGGAGGCCGAGGGAGAGGACGTGGAGGTGAAGAAGTTGGAGGAAGAGGACGTGGAGTTGAAGAAGCGAGAGGGTTAGAGGAAGTTAGAGGAAGAGGACAAGGAGGAGCAAGAAGAGGACGAGGAGGGGAAAGAGGAAGGGTAAGAAGAGTAAGAAATAGAATAACTGATGACATCAGAGCTACAATAGTGGACCATGTCATCAACCATGGGATGATCCTGAGGGAAGCTGGCCAACGGGTTCAGCCTAATTTGAGCCGCTACACTGTGGCAAGCATCATTAGGACATTTGAAATGAGAATCGGTAAGTACTTTGTAGCACTGCCATACTGTAATGAGAAACACAACAGTACCATACATGCAAAAATACTGAAATTGTTACTTTACAGAATTACTAGACGTCCAGATGTTGGGGGCAGAGGAAGAATGTTCACTCCAGAGCAAGAGATCCATATAGTGAACATGGTGATTGCCAATAATGCAATAAGACTGCGCGAAATACAGCAGCGCATAATTGATAATGACACCATCTTTCAAAATATACACAGTGTAAGCATTTCTGCACTAAGTCGTGTACTTGCGAGCCACAGAATAAGAATGAAGCACATTTAGAGTTCCTTTCGAGAGAAACACAGAACGTGTAAAGCAACTGCGATATGACTATGTGCAGGTAAGCTATAGTGTCATTGGTTCTGAATTTGGAAGTGCATACTGTAGTGCTGTGCATGGGCCTGATGTGTTGCATTTGTTTTGTCTTGTCCAGAGAGTGATGGAACTAGAAGCAGATGCCATGGGACATGAGCTACTTTTTGTAGATGAGGCCGGTTTTAACCTCAGTAAAACCAGGAGACGTGGCAGGAACATTATTGGACACCGTGCCATCATCAATGTCCCAGGACAACGTGGTGGTGACATAACCATGTGTGCAGCTATAAGCCTAAATGGTGTTGTTCACCATCATGCAACCATAGGCCCATACAACACTGCACACATTATTGCATTCCTGGAAACCTTACATGACATGCTCACTGTTCAGAGACCAGAGCATACCCAATATGTCATCATATGGGACAATGTTAGTTTCCAAAGGGCTGCTTTGGTCCGCAACTGGTTTACAGACCACCCATTCTTCATGGCACTCAACCTCCCTCCATACTCTGCATTCTTAAATCCCATCGAGGAGTTCTTCTCTGCCTGGCGCTGGAAAATGTACGACCGTCATCCTCATCAACAGGTAGCCCTTTTACAGGCAATGGAGGAGGCATGTGGAGATATTGACCAGGCATCATGTCAGGCCTGGATACGGCATTCAAGGAGATATTTTCCCCGGTGCCTTGGACTGGAGGATATTGCATGCGATGTGGACGAAATTTTGTGGCCGGACCCAGAAAGACGACATGATGTAGGCTGATTGTCTTTTACTTTTATTTATTTTGTGAAATTATTATTTTGTGTTCTGACTTTGTCTTGGTTTTGATGAGTGTGAATAAACACCAATACTTGAAGTTTGGATCCTTGTATGTTTACATGACACTATGACAAAAGTATGACCTCAAATTGACATCTGTACGCAGAGAAAGCAAAAGCCAGATGTGTTTTGTATTCATACCATCAGTGTGTAGTTGGCACATTGTGTGCTTAGTAGATGATGGCTTGTGTTTACTGTTTGATACGAAAACATCATTTTTACGAAGGTGTGAAGAGTTAATCTAGCTGTGTTCGCTTTTGCAAGAGAACTACAATGTTTTGATAATTGGGTGAAAGGTTTTCTTGTTTGTGTGTAGAGTTTTGCAAAAATATCCAATAGTTACAAAAAATGTGCTTAAGCAATCAGAAAAAACTGTAAGAAGCCATGGTATAAGACACCTCTTTGCCCAAAACCATTTTAAGGTTTGACGCATTGCGTGCTCAGAGATGCCCTTCTGCACACCACTGTATTAAATATTCAGCTTGCAGGTTAGAGATTTGTACATTTCATAAACGTTTTTTTCGGCGAAAAAACTAATGCACACAGGAAAGTATAACATCATTCTCCAATCTCAAGAGAATGTTGTGCGTGAAAATTTCCTTAACAGGTGTTTTGGAAATGCTGGAACCTTGACATCTGTCACTATAACCCGATCGCTCACATGGTGTGGGTGTATATGACTCAGAAATAAATGTATAACCAACATGTAATCAGTAAAAACACCTTTTGTGAGGCTGCAGTGTGCACTAACTCTCCATGAAATGGACTGTAAAATTCAAATTGGTGATACATAATTAATTATAAGGTTTGGTAACAATGCTGTTTGGTTCATGTCTAGTCAACATCCCAGACCCCTAGCAAAATCTTAGTTCATTCACATGGGTAAAAAAACTGCAAAAATAAATAAATAAGGGAACACATCACAGTATATTAAACTTCAGGGATATGTGCTCAGTTAGGAAGCATAAGCGATTGTGAATCAATGTCACCTGTTTTGGTACAAATGAAAGTGACAACAGGTGCCCTGGAGAGGCAACAGCAAGACAACCCCAAAAAGGGAATGGTATTGCAGGTGATGGCAAAAAGACAATTGCTTTGTCCTTATCCTTCCTGACTTATTCTACTCTAGTTTTGCTAGTGTCCTTGTCACTATTGGCAGCATGAGGTGTTACCTGCAGCCCATTCAGGTCGCACAGGTAGCCCAGCTCCTCCAGGATGGCACATCCACACATGCTGTCGCAAGCAATGCTGTGTACCCTGACTGCTGTTTGGGATGAAATCCTCAGACCCATCGTCAGACCTTATGTGGCCAGTGCGTAGGTAGTTCCTGTAAGACAAAAGCACTGATGCCATTGACTGGACCTCACATTCCCCAGACCTGAACCAAATTGAGAACCTCTGGGACGTTATGAACTGGCGTATTCGACGCCACCAATTAGCAACACAGACTGTCCAGGAGACCGCCCAGGACACGATCCACCATCTCATCAGGAGCACGCCCAGACGTTGTCAGGAGTGCATACAGGCACGTGGGGGCCATACACACTACTGAATCACATTATAAGTTGTGATGAAATTCACGCAAGTTGGAACAGCCTGTGATTTAAATTGTTTTCTTTTGTGTGAGTTTTCTTTGTGTGAGTTTGAATCCAGCCCTCAGTCGGTTAGTGATTTTGCTTTCCAGTGACCGTGATGTCATTGTGTTCTCAATGAATTACACATTGTACAGTAAAGATTATGAGATCACTCTGCAACTGAACATCTTGACCATATCTACATGCTTTATATTTTGAGTTGCAGCCACAATTTGTTTGGCCATTTGCTTTAAAGGGCAAGTGTACCTAATAAAATGGCTTAGGAGGGGTAGATCTCCAACTGAATAATGCATTTTACCTTGTTTACCTTGGATTGCTCATTCAGTTGATTAGGGAACAGTCCTATAAAAATATTCACGTAATCGGTTGTAAAGGGGATTATAGGTTGACCAAGCCCCACCTGGACCACAATGAAGCCTAACCCTTGTTATTTAAAGCAGCTCCCCAGATGGAGGGGCTCAAGTGTTTTATACTGTAGCCAAACAGTGCAGTTATTATATATAAGATGTATTAATGCCCAATACACAGTGAGCTCTGTCAAAAAGATGAAAGCGGTTTGACAATGACTGTAATAAATGGAATAAGGCATGCAAATGGGATTATACTCACAGAAATGAGGACAATAAAACTGCAAGTCTCCCAACTGCACCCATTTTTACTTATAAACAAACATATAGATGATTTAAGTGCAAGGCAGCATTATATTTCTTCATAGTGCTAGACAAAATGGGGAAGGGGTAATATCCCCAAAATCCCAACCAGCACTATTACATGAACATGACATACAGTTTCAAAGTTATGACTGCAGACATTGGAGTAATTATCGGAGCAAAATCCAGACCTATCTATATCAGTTCTCAGCAAATGTTTGCAAATACAAATTAAAAATAACTTGCAGATACAACAGTATACAGATCTAAAGAACAAAGCATCACTTTCAAATTTTATCAACCAAATATGTAAATAATCAAAACATTTTTACAACTATTTAACAAGGCAAGACAGAAATTCTCAATTTCAAATATACATGTAACAGTTTATAGTTTAGCCTTTAGGCTACATAGCCAATGCTGTTCTTTCTATCTGTGATTTCAAAAAAGGTTACCTGACTTCAAAATCTGCATATTGAGGATTTATTTTACAAATGTATAGCCTAACAATTATAATCTAATACCATCATAAGTGTACCAACACCTAGACAGTGATCAACAGCTTTATTTAAACAACTTTTTTTAAACACTAAAAGCTATACACAACTGTGATCAGGTGAAAAAGAATGTAGTTTAGTTACCAATGTGATCTGTGTAGCCCAATTTAACCTGTGCCAAGGCAAGGCAAAATCAGGCCTAAACAATTAATGAATTATTGCAAGGGACAGCCTTTATTGTGATGGCTGTTCACAAGATAAATCAAAATGATAGAATAACACAGGCATAATTATCAATTGTAACACAAATTCTAAGGCTTGTACATCACAGTGAAATACAATAGCTTATCCAGCAACAACATATGCATGTGTGAGTAAAGTAACAGACAATCATTCGATTTTCGGTGATGTAAACATAACAGATTGTGTCTTTGGTGGCACATTGTATTAAAAATGTATAGAAGAGAATTGATCTCATTTTCAGGGATTTGTGCTAGACATTTGTTTGATACATCCAACAGGGCACACCATATCCGCTGCTTTTCTTCCATTACTGGTGAAGTCTGTCTGTTGCTCATAGTCTACTAAGCTTAAAGGACTGTCAGACTCCGAGCAAAGATGAGGCATTCCCTGTGTGATCCCCACTGGCCTCATCTTACAGTGTTGAGTGTAAGAATGCAAACCAACAGTGGATGTGTGAAAAAGAGCCTCACCCCCACCGTCTGATGCCTTATCTGATCTCCCATAGGGGGCATGAGGACAACCAGGGGGTTGAAGCCCACAGGATTCAGATTGCAAAAGGTGGGATGGCCTATGCAATGGTTCTGTAATCTGAAATAAATATTTACATGATACTCGATCAGTCACGTTGCTAGCTGTGATTTGATGTGATTTAAAGTTTGGGACTCGAGTGACAGGCTGACTGAATGATACCATTTGCCTGTTTGGGGTTTGATAGAGACTTCGCAGCTGCTCTGTTCTTTTCCCATCTGCTTGTGGGCGTGTTACAGTACCCTCAGTCTCTGGTTGCCATGACGGCAACATTATGCTTCTATTATCACTGTTTTCTGAAGTGGAAATGTTTCCATTTTTTTTGCGGTGAAGTGAGGATGCTCTCTTTGAGCTTTTTTCAGTTCTGGGGCAAGATGTTAATTGTGCCCCACTCCCTAAATACATGTCAGTCAACTCTAACTCCAAGCTTTCTGTGTCCAGGGATCTACTCCTTCTATTTAAGGCCAGAGGGCTCGGCAGAGGACCTAGTGGATTTGACTGTTTAACTTGTGTAAGGCTAAGGTGACGTGGCAGGCTAGCAATTCCCCAGGTATTACTGAGGAGACTCTGTTCATAAAGATCAAACATTCTTAAGTCACATTCTGCAAATGCATCCTTTTGCAAGTAGCTTTCTTCAAACACTTCATAAGGTGACGTGATATCTTCCTCCTCCATATCCATCTGTTGGTCATATTCCCCCTCATTATCTATGTCCACAACATCAAATGTGATGATGGCAGGTAGGGCTTGCATATTTTGGGCAAATGGAGAGTCTGACTCAGAGCCTCCCAAGCTTTCATTTGAATTACTACAAAAATTGGAGTGTTTTGAAAAATCCATTAAGGCTTGGGAGAAGCAAACTGTCTGTTCATCCTTCAAGTCATTATTAGATTTTTTACATGGATCATGAAATCCTACTACCTGTGGGGATTCAGGCTTAATTTGCTCTGAGTACATTTGTGTCTGACACATTTTTGAAGACTGGGTGCTACAAACTGCATCTGATGAGTTGTTGCTAGGCATTTTCCCACTCTTCCCACCATTGCAGACTTTTACATTTTCTTTTAAGGCATGAGATCCATGTAGCATGATGTTAACCTTTTTATTCAAAGCCTCTGCGTTGACCTGATCCTCTTTCATAGAGGATTGGCTTTTTGTATTTACTTTTGAAATGCTTTCGGTAAAACAATCTTGGTGGATCCTCCCTTTGGTAAACAGTGTCTGCTCTTTGGAAGGTCTACACATATTTTGCAGCTCCGCACAGAGGAGGTCCTGCTGGATCAAAGTTAGCCGGTCCTCTTCATTTAGACCTGTTTTAACAGCAACCACAGCATCACTGCATTGAGCCGGTATGTCTAAAAACTGAAGCGGATCAGGCACAGGCAGTTTAGATTTTTCAAAGGGTGGACTGATAAGACTGTCATCAGGCTCAAAAAGCTCATACAAAGCATCACCACTGTAACTGTCTCTTGGAAGTGAAACTGTCCTGATCCTATCAACTTTGTCATGTCCATCTTCATCTTGTCCTGGGGTAGTAGAATCATAGTAACCCTCATCGCTGTTAGGAACTGACTCTTGATGGTCACTCTGTGGAGTCATGACATCCACAGATGTAAGGCTGGTCTCTGTATCTCCAAGAGCACCATTGCTATTACTGCTGATGTCCATGTTATAAGAGCTAGATGGCTCTTCTGGTGACATCCTAGGACTTTCACTGAGGTTTTGTTCCTTGCTGTGGGTATAGCAAACACCCTCTGCACCTTCACTTTGCCAAAGGGCTTGGATATAGTCCCCATCCACCTCAGGAGTGGCCATTTCTTCTCCTCCACCCTGGTAGGTAACACAACAGGAACTCCTTTTGCCTGCATTTCGACTCCTTTCCCCAGAGACTGTGCTCTCTGCAATGCTGTCATCATCTTGATCTGCTATTATGTCACCACAACCAGTAAGTGAGTCAAAACTCTTCAGAGAAGCCACATCACAGAAAATCAAGCTCATCTGAGATGACACAGTAGGCAACTGGACATTCACTGAAGATTCAAGGTTTGAGTTTGGGAGAGTAGTAGTTTCTGTGTTTGCATGGAGTGTCACTTTATGTTTACTCTGATGATCCGTCTTTGCCTCTCCTTTTGTCAGAGAATCCAGACTCCCTTGATTCACTGTGTCATTGTCAGACACTATGACATCAACATTAATACATTCAGAAGCAACTGTCAAACAATCTTTGACATTTGCCAAATCAGGCACATTGGATTCAGACAGAATTCCCAGGCACAGAGTGTCATTTTGGTCATTGTTATTCTGGGCGATACGCACCTCTTTGTTGCAGACATGAGACATTTCATTGTTTTCAAAATCACTATTTCTATGTTTTTTATGACGCCTAATGCTGTTAAAAAGTCCCCTCAAACCCTTTTTCTGCCTGGGTAGAGAGAATGATTTCGGTTCACCAGTTGGGTGCCCCAATTCACTACAACAAGTATCATGAATCTTTACTGCTGGATCTTTCTGACTGTGATACTCCAAATATCCTGCTGGGACAGATCCAGTTCCCAGATTATCCTCCCAACTTGTCTTGCTAAATCCATCATGAGTTTTACTCTTGCTAACTCCATTTTTAGAGGACCACTTGTTAAAATGTTTGTTCCTCCCGCCAAAGAAGTTGGGTAAAACACAAATGCTTTTACGTCTTCCAAAGAATCTTAAGGCAGTCCTCCTCAGTTTCCCTGTTGGCTGATGCTCAGGGGGTACAGCATCAAATTTGTCAGATGGAGGATTCAACTCAGACTGTGAAGCCAGGCCACCCATAAATGTCTGTTCACAGCCAGCAGTCAAACGCTTTGCGTCATTCGGTGGGTTATCGTCTCTGTAGGGCTCCATGGTAACAAAATCTGCAAGAAGGTAAAGTGAACAAACAGCATCATCAGCAGGTTGAAATACAGCTGCCAATATCCCATTTTTGAATTTATTTCTGAAATGTAGGACCAAGGATTATGCATAGTTGGATTAAATAATGTATTATATATTGGTGGGCCTTTGTTTTGCAATTACTTATGTGTTTGTATTGGAGGAATTAATAGGATCAGCATATAGGTAAATAAAGCTGGCAAAGCATTAAGATCAAAAGTATTATGCTTTTTGCACAGAAAAAGGAGAAAGCTGTCCATTATCTAGGAGGAACTCAAGGTATTGCAAAAATAAACAGCAGGGCTCTGCAGTGCAATGATTTTGATCGCACATGCAACTAAAAAGTATTTTTTTAGCACTGTTATTGTCCATAATTGTTGTTAATTGTCAGCACTAGAGGCAAGTTACATCAATAATAAATTGTGCTCCTACATTCACTTCCATGTGCTTAGAATTTCAGCTTACTATCACATGGTTCATGTAAGAAAATACCATCGTAGAGCCTGGAAAATAAATTGGATGTCAAATTGTTTAGCATGGCATACCTTTCAAATCATCCCGCTTTTAAAAGTCTACATTTTCAAAACAAAGACCCTGCAGAAATCTGCATTTTAGAGATATTACACTCAGTACCTGCTTTAGAATGCAGGATAGACATGTTGTGTGAACTTAGTTCTTTACATCTCTATAAATCTTGTGATTGTACACCGAAATGATAAGCTCATACCGCATGTCCACACCATACAAGAAAAAGTACTTTCTGTCAACATACAGTGCATAAATAATTCTGTTCTCAATTGTATTTTTTCTGGTTTAGGATTTTTATATATTTTTTTATCTACCAATTACAAATATACATAGAGAATAAACTAAATCAGATTTTTAAATAAAATCAGAATAAAGAAATGGTTGGGGCTTAAATTTTTTGTAGGTGTGTAAGTAATTCCCAATTACTGCGCATCTGGTCCTTGGGACACCGATACAATAACTATCAATATAGGTGATGATAATTGAACGTAGGTACTAAAGGTTGTAGCCAGCAATGTTTTTATCTATATGGAACAAATCCTAATGCATAATTTGCTTTGACTGTGACGGGAGTTGAACGCAGGACCTGTTATTCCGTATTACGCTTCCCTAACCACTACACTATTTAACAAGGGCTAGTCAGTCACTCAGTCAGTAAGACGCGGTGCGGCAAAGATTTATTGTTAGTCAATGGAAAATATGATTATTCCACGGTGGTAGCCCTGATCAGTGACAATGACTAGTCAGCTTACAGGGAGGAGGTCAAGTGCCTGGTGGCATGATGCGCAACATGACAACAACCAGGCCCTCAATGTAAAAAAGACCAAGGAGCTCATTGTGGATCACAGGAAGTTTAAAGGCTGCAGTCACACCCTAGTTCTCATCAATGGTACAAAGGGGGAGCGTGTCCAGCTTCAAGCAGTGTTTGCGCAGGATGCGTGGCATCATCAGAGACCCATGCCACAAACTGTTTGCCCTCCTACCATCAGGCAGGTGGTACAGGTCTCTTTGTTCCCGCACCAGCGGGCTCAGGAACAGCTCCTTTCCATCTACTGTAACCCTGCTGAACTCTAATCACTGACCATACCCACCCATCCACCTCTTAGTACTGCCTCTCAGGAACATGTCACCTTGCACTTTCAACTTGCATGCACTGCACATTTAGAATAGCTATTGTCCTTGCTTTTCTTTTTTGGGATTTTACAAGCACGTCTACCTCGGGATCATCATTGCTGCTATCCCTGCATTTCAGTTGCACATGCCACCTTAGATCTCTAACTTGCTTGACTGCACAGTCAGAATTGCCATTTGTACTAGCATTTGCCTCAACACACAACTATTCCTTCCCACTTGCACATACGAACACTTAATTTGTCAATTTTCACTGTATTTGACTTCATTGCACATCTATACATTCCATTTATATACTTGTACATTTCCTGCCCTCTCCTATTTTCCCTTCTGGTTAGATGCTAACTGCATTTCGTTGTACAGTACATGTACTGTTCAATCACAAAGTTAAATCTAATCTATTCTTTTGGAAAGGCTACATGTGAAAAGATGACTGGAAAGGTTCAAATATCAAGTGTGTAGGGGTGTGTATGTGCATACGCGTGCTGGTACATATGCACGCGCACACGCACGATCAACAGTTTGGGGTCACTTAGAAAGCTCATTGTTTTTGAAAGAAATCTACATTTTCTGTCTATTAGAACAACAAGATTAATCAGAAATAGTGTAGACATTGATACAATTATTAATTACTATTGTAGCTGGAAATGATACTTATTTTCAGTGAAAAACTGATAGAACAGCAACAATCACTCCTCAATTAATGGCATATTGTGTTTCCCTATCCAAGTTGATCATTAGAAAACTCTTTTGTGATTGTTAGCACCGCTGAAAACTGCTATGCTGATTAAAGTAGCAATCAAACTGGCCTTTAGACTAGTTGAGTATCTGGAGCATCAGCAATTATGGGTTCGATTACAGGCTCAAAATGAAGAAACAAAGGATTTTCTCATGAAACTCATTAATCTATTCTTGTTCTGAGAAATTAAGACTATTCCATGCACTGTTGCATTCCTGACAAACAGGAGTCATACGGGAAGTCTTAATGAAAAGGAAGGTTTAAATACTTTTCCAATGCACAGTATTTTAATGCCATGTGGAGTGTGGCAAAGTAATTTAAATCATGCTCCCTCCTTGTGAACTCAAGGCCACCTTCTTGGCAGCTCTCTGTGGCCCCCCAGGTTGAGAACCACAGCCATGATAAACTATTACAACGTTGAGTGTAATACAAAGAATGTAATGTGTACTCAGTAGGTAAGGTCAGTTAGTACGATTCATTGCGACAAAGTGAAGGCGCAATGAAAAACGTTTAGAGTGCAGTGCCTAGTAGTGTATACTTCTCATGCTACCTGAACGTAGGATAATACATTCAGCAGAACTGTTAAAAACATTCCAAATGACCACTAATGTTTCACAAATATTTTGATCAAGAAATATTTAATGTATGCATGTATATTTCAGACTATGTAAACATCAATAACTAGCAATGATCGATGAACTGCAATCTTTTCAGATATTTAAAAAATAAAAATACACGTTTTGACCGGAAACGTACATAAGTTTGCTAATATGTTTCGTTTTTCCAGAAATCTTGTCTATTTCACATAACATCAATAACCCTTCATTTCTCCTACATGCTGATACTAGGCGAAAAAGAGATTATACGCCAGAGGTGTAGACACATCAACACAGTACATTTTTATTTTGTTAGTCCATTCTTTGAGGCCTCAAACTAATGGACTTGCATGCAAAGGTCGAGTTAATAAAGCAGGTATCGCTCGTAGGCTTATTGTTTGTACAACCGTTATGCATGGGAAAACAGAACAGGCATAGCGTTTTAGAAAAAAAAAGTCGTCAGGTAAGGACCGGTTAGGACCACAACAAAGCAATGTATCGCTAGTGGAAGCAATTGTATTGTCGCTAACGTTACATTGTGCGTGGCCTGCAAGTCTAAATAAACTTAAAGTTATAACGAGCTAATATTGAGTCGTTATAGTGAACTGGTTATTTAGCGACAGAGGTACTCCAAGTTAACTCAACCTCACATTTTACAGATGCAATGTTTTACCTTGGCTGAAAGATTCACAAGACAAGAGTATATACAACCTAGCTAGTCTGCTACTATTAACATCAAACGCCTTCTGCAGCTAGCTACTAGCATTACGTTCAGGGTAATATTTGCTAACTAGCAAATAGGATAAAACTATGTTTCTATTTAAAATAAATAATAGCAAGTAGTGTTTGTGATATGTGCGTAATATATACATTAACTGACCTTGATGTTGGGCTGCAACACTAAGATATATATATATATATATATATATATATATATAAAAAAATCCGATTCACTTTGTTCAGTTGTCCTATCTAACCAATGCAACCAAACCTGTCTCGACTCGAGGCTCTTGTTAATCTGCGCATTGAATTCTGGTTGTTGTAGTGAGTGCGTTTATCCCGGGAATGACGTTTCACACTGACCACTACTCAAAATTAAGTGATGGTAGTAATAGAAAATGACAGATTATATCCAAATTATTAATGTAAACTTTTAATATTATAAAAGTTGGTCAACCTCGCTTCGATCTACATGCTGTGGTTTTGAAACTAAGTAAAAACTCCCTTTTAGAAAGCCAGGGGTCCTCAATTCACATTAATTCTTAATATTACACGTTTTAATTGCATTTTAGATAGTCAGTACAACTTTTTGTAAACTGATTTACATAATGTAAAACATGTTTTGTAGCAGACCATTTACATTTATGTACATATTATTATTGGCATTTGAAATACACTACCTTTCAAAAATGTAGGGTCACTTAGAAATGTCCATGTTTTTGATTCGATTAAAATGACATCAAATTGATGAGAAATACAGAGTAGATGTTGTTAATGTTGGAAATTACTATTATAGCTGTAAACAGCAGATTTTTTTTGAAATATCAACATAGGCGTACAGAGGCTAATTATCAGCAACCCTCAGTCCTCCTGTTTCCCAATGGCACGTTGTGTTTGCTAATCCAAGTTAATCATTTTAAAAGGCTAGTTGATCATTAGAAAACCACTTTTTGCAATTACGTTAGCACAGCTGGAAACTGGTGTTCTGATTAAAGAGGCAATAAAACTGGCCTTTAGACTAGCTGAGTATCTGGAGCATCAGCAACTGAGGTTTGAGGGTCCTCTCTAGGTTTCTTCCTAAAATTCGACCTTCTTAGGGAGTTTTTCCTAGCCACTGAAATTCAACGCTACTGTTGTTTGCTCCTTGGGGTTTAAGGCCGGGTGTCTCTGTAAAGCACTTTGTGACAACTGCTGTTGTAAAAAGGGCTTTATAAATAAATTTGATTGATTGGTTTGATTACAGGCTCAAAATGGCCAGAAACAAAGAACTTTCTTCTGAAACTCATCACTCTATTATTGTTCTGAAAAATGTGAGAAACTGCCAAGAAACTGAATATCTCGTACAACGATGTGCACTCATCCCTTCACAGAACAGCGCAAATGTCATGGTGGAGGAAGCAGGGCACAGGCGCAGAGTTGAAGGGAAACATCCTTTTAATGTTCTATACAAAACAGAACAAAAAACAACAAAAGGAGAGGCAGACTACAAACACAAACATTATTATCAAATTATATAATAATGAACCCTCTTTCAAAGTCACTTTGATCCTTTCTTTTTGCCATTTTAATCTAAAATTGTTGACCACTGGGCCTGCTCTGCAGTGTTATACATGCCAGAGTGCATGACACAATGTTAAATGCTTAATTGTATCATGCAGTACATCTGCATTTGTTATGTTCCTTAACTCATTTATTCAGGTTTTTCCTGTCTTTATATACAGGGTAGAGGTACGAATCTTTACTAACCCCCCAACCGCTCCTTCTCTCCCACAATCATTTTGTCATGAACATTAAATTAGATAAAATAACATCATAAACAATAAGACATTATTTCAAGTAGGCCTCTCTCGAGAAGTAGCACTTCATGTGGTTTGCTTGGGAAATTATTTTGATGTTACCCTTCTAATGGCTGAATTACTTTTTAAAATTCAAGAACACAAGCAACCTTTGTATCATTAATCAACCTAGACTCGTTCAGTCTTTAAATGTACCCAACATTTTTAACTACACCAGCCTATCTATAAATTTACCCACCCAAGTAAATTTTTACCAGCACACTGTCATTATAAATAGTCCACTCCATAGTCCACTGATTGTACAACCCTGTCGTAAAATGTTGGGATGCTATTCCACCAGGTTTAGTTTTTTAGCATTCTACAACTTTGCCACGGTTTTGTTGCCTCTGTCCCAACTGGAAACATGTTGCTTGCATCAAATTCAAAACAGGCATGTATTTTTCCAAAAACAATATAATTTCTCAGGTTCAACATTTGATATGTTGTCTTTGTACTATTTTCAAATAAATACAGGGATGAATGTTTTTTATTGCATTTGTCCCAAATTTTTTTGAAACAGGGTTTTATTTCACTTAGCTAACCACAATGAAACAACCCCTGGCTGCTTACGTAAAAAACTTTGTCTTTATAATCTTGACTACTGTACATTTTTGTTGACATAGATGCAACAAATATATATCCTAGCTAGCCTAATGTATAGATTTATAGTGAAGTGAAAATGAACAGACCATAGAGTAACTAAACGCATGGACCATTGTCTTAACCAAGCAGATGTTTATTAAGTGGCCGAAGTTTCATCAATGGTGCTTTAATTGTATTTGTTAATTTAGAATGTATGATGTTTGATGTATTAGAATTAGTTTTTTGCCATGGTATCGAAATGAGTATCAAGAATTGTGTAATTTCCCTGGTATTGTATTGAAGTTGAAAACGGTGGAATCCTGACATCCCCATGGTGCCTCAGGACACACCATTACTCCTAATTACATTACTTACAGTCAATATATGATGTGGTGTCATAATGAATGTGGACATTAACTGCAAATGTAAGTGTGCTTTTATTAGCTAATGAGACCACATTGTCCACAATGATGACAGTTTCTTAGTAGTTTTAATCAATTAACATGAAATGTAATATTTCATTTATTTATGGGAATTCATGGTAACAGGGTATAATGGTAAGCATGTCCCCCTTTGTCAAACATCAGAAAACTTGAAAAACCAAACAAACAGGAGGCACTAACTTCCCTTCAGGCCATGCTGTTCAAAAGAGGCAATGGATCAGGGTTGCCAGATTTCCCTGTCAATATACTCCTGAATCACAGATTAAATCCCATGGACTTGACAAAAATCCTGTTGACAATTTTTTGTGTCTATGTATCGACCTGCCGAAACCCATTTTTGCCCACACACTGCAACTGTGACTTAGTCTGATAATATAACTGGTGAGTTTCTATCAAAGTTACAGTGTCAACGGCAGAGTAATATTTTTTTATTCATATGCCAATCTTGAAATATATATTAAAAAAATTTAAATATTTTTTGGAGTCAGTGAACATCAGAATAACACTAATAAGCACTCTGTGAGTGATGATGTAATAACGCACAGTTGAGTTATAGGTTTCATCAGCATACAAAACATTTTTAAAACGTACTTCCAGCTATTCCAATCACAAGTATATCCGAATACAAGTAACTGTGACAAACAGATACAATTATGGATACAAGATTGGAACACCACGAACTACAATTTCATGCTCTATAAAGCCTAGGAAATACCTGTGGTTCATAAGTATTACTTATGAACCTCATAAGTAATACTATTTAATAATTATACAGTATTTATGCACATAAAACATGTAAAAAATTTGATCTGTGGCAAAATGTGTTTAAGACATGTTAATTACTGTAATTTCTACAGCACATTTTATGCTGACATTGCTGTCTTTTGAAAAGCACATATATTTGACTATTCTTTGTGATAGAGATAAAACGAAATAACACAAAAAAAAGATTAAATGATTAAAAAACAAAAGAATTAAGAGATATTCTCAAATGAAGGACTAATAATGACTATTTCAGCATCACAAAATTATTTTAGAAATAAGTAAGCATCTGTTTAATGTAGAAAAAGTTTTGTGACATAAAATACTTTCCTCAAAGATGCACAGCAGTTGTTTGGACTGACTTGTATTGCAAGAAGTTTAAAATGCTGGATGGCATTTCCAAATGGTCAATGAACTGGATTCTGTTGATCTTTCTGAGGTATCCTCGGATAGCAAGACGGCACTGTGACATAAGAGACTTGGGACAACCTAGCAAAAAAGAACAATTGAATGAGCTATTTTTTATTTAAAAATGGTTTTGCAGACAGATTCAAAAGTCTATTCTAACAGCCGGTAGAGCCCTATATAACAAGCAGTAGAGCCCTATATATTATCTAGAGCTCCTTGTCTAGTGTCAATAAAACAGAAAAGAATATGTGAAGACTAAAGTTTATCAGCAGCCCACACGCATTACCTCTTTCTTGCAACAGCAGCTCCACAGCCTCATTCTGCTTGGTGGATTTCTCTATGATGAGTGTGGGAAGGTAGACATTTGCACCAAAGTCAATCAAGAGTTGGATATACTCAACCCCACAACCATGTCTGAGGCACATTTCAAGCACCGTCTTGGGCTGCTTGATTTTAGGAAGAAGTTTGGGATCTGTGCAGTTGTAATTTGGATCAGCCCCATAGAGCAGCAAAACTTTAAAGCAGTCAAAGTGTCCATATACAGCTGAAAGATAGAGGGGGCCACTAGAAACGCCAGTACTTGAAGTGAACAGCAAGATCTTGGATCTGGAGTTGACTTCAGCACCATGTTTAAGCAGTTGCTTCAAAATCTCACCATCCCCTTCTCTGGCTGCAGTTAGGACCGGAGAACAGTTGTTATACAAACTGCCATTGGGGTTAGCACCAGCCCTGAGAAGTGCTAAAACACAGTTCAAGTATTTCCCACAGACAGCTCTGAAAAGTGGAGTCTGAGCCTTTACATCTAAACAGTCCACCTCTGCTCCATGAGCCAGAAGAACCTGCACACACCGGAGATGACCTTTAGATGCTGCCATTCGTAAAGGTGTTCCTGGAATACCCCAGCCACTCCTACAGTTAATGCATTTCCTGTACTTTTCTTCAGACAGCAGCTCATTGAGGAGTCTGTCATTATTGTTGGACACCGCCTGGTGGACCAGTTGACCTTCTACCTTGTTCTCTTCTTCAAAAATGTTTAACTGGATCATAGAAATCTGTTGTAAAACAAAACAAGTCAAAATTACCATAATACACAAATTGCTATAATGGTGTCTACTCCCTTGAATCATTAATACATTACAATATGATCTACATTAAAAGGTATATTACAATAGCTTATTACCTGTGTTATTTATTTCATACTAGGGCTTCAACTAACCACTACTGTGAAAATCGATAAACCAGACTGAAAAAATAAATACAAATAAAGTGTTTAATTAAAACAATCAAGTTTTTTGTGTTTTTCCTAATCTTACACAATGCTCTCTTTAAAACAACTTAAGAAAGCAGGTTATGAATTACTTGGTGGAATCACACTTTTTCATGTAGGCTACAAAAATCAAGACTCCAGAAATTTGAAAATCAAGGCTACAAAAATTAGAAAACCAGAAAAAGTCAAAAAGTTGATAGATTATCATTATATCTTTTTGGGTAAAGCCTACCCAAAATATATAATGAATCATATTGTGTTACTTACAATTCCATGAAATTAATGACCTTTCGGTGGTGTAATGAACACTATTTACAGTCCCAAATGTAGGCTTCAGTCAGCATTTTCTGTATTCAACTACTTAAACATCCTGTATATTACAGTTATATTTTAGTCATTTGGCAGACTCTCTTATCCAGAAGTGCATACATTAGTATTGAGTGTATTCTAATCAACACATTAGTTATAGGCAAAAGTCAGTGCTGGAAAAAATATCATACAAATAATAGGTTAAACATAATAAGTAAAGTTTACAAAACACAACTGAGGGGATGGCAGTGAAACTATTTTAGGTACACTATGAAAAGATTCTTACAGAAAACTGCCTGTCACTGCTATTCTAGCCTCCAGGGGAAGCCAGGACAGAGACAAGTTGTGACTGTGTGGTTTGGGAACTGCCTACCCAAAGGCGAGATGGCTAAAAGCCCAGAGGTAGCTGAAGGAAGAGCCCGGTTAGAGGATTTGAGAATTGCCTGGAAGTATGGAGCAGAAGCTCCTCTTATTTCTTGGTAGGCAAGGACCATGTAGCAGATATGAGCTTCAACTGGAAGCCAGTGGAGTGTGCAAAGAAGCGGGTGCAATGGGAGAACACATCAGTCAAACGTATAGGGCTTTCACAATAGCTGATTTAAATCAGCAGAATAATTATAATTCCTTACTATGGCCTAAATTATAGGGTAGTTAATGCGCGTGAGTCAGCAAGAACACTAGTGTTATTCTCCATATTCAGGGCTATACCTTTCCACTGGTGTCTTTCAGTTGGTGGCACCAGCACGAAAGATTGAAATGAATCTATACGCTGATGACACTGTCGTGAACTCTATCATTATCATCATGCACTTAGGTCTATTCCAGGTGCTAACTACAGAACTCACCACTGTAGTTTATATCAAATTCTGGGCTGGACTTCGCTGTTCTTGAAACGAGAACGACATGCTCTCGTGTTTGTCTGTAAAGCACTTCTAAATAAATGACCTTTTTTTTATCATCACTTACCAACATTAGAGATATACAGTGAGGAGAACAAGTATTTGATACACTGCCGATTTTGCAGGTTTTCCTACTTACAAAGCATGTAGACGTCTGCAATTTTTATCATAGGTACACTTCAACTGTGAGAGACAAAAATCCAGAAAATCACATTGTAAGATTTTTAAATAAATAATTTGCATTTTATTGCATGATAGAAGTATTTGATCACCTACCAACCAGTAAGAATTCCGTCTCTCACAGACCTGTTAGTTTTTCTTTAAGAAACCCTCCTGTTCTCCACTCATTCCCTGTATTAACTGCACCTGTTTGAACTTGTTACCTGTATAAAAGACACTTGTCCACACACTCAATCAAACAGACTCCAACCTCTCCACAATGGCCAAGACCAGAGGGCTGTGTAAGGACATCAGGGATAAAATTGTAAACCCACACAAGGCTTGGATGGGCTACAGGACAATAGGCAAGCAGCTTGGTGAGAAGGCAACAACTGCTGGCGCAATTATTAGAAAATAGAAGAAGTTCAAGATGACGGTCAATCTCCCTCGGTCTGGGACTCCATGCAAGATCTCACCTCATGGGGCATCAATGATCATGAGAAAGGTGAGGGATCAGCCCAGAACTACACGGCAGGACCTGGTCAATGACCTGAAGAGAGCTGGGACCAAAGTCTCAATGAAAACCATTAGTAACACACTACGCCGTCATGAATTAAAATCCTGCAGCACACACAAGGTCCCCCTGCTCAAGCCAGCGCATGTCCAGGCCCGTCTGAAGTTTGCCAATGACCATCTGGATGATCCAGAGGAGGAATGGGAGAAGGTCATGTGGTCTGATGAGACAAAAATAGAGCTTTTTGGTCTAAACTCCACTCGCCTTGTTTGGAGGATGAAGAAGGATAAGTACAACCCCAAGAACACCATCCCAACCGTGAAGCATGGAGGTGGAAACATCATTCTTTGGGGATGCTTTTCTGCAAAGGGGACAGGACGACTGCACCGTATTGAGAGGAGGATGGATGGGGCCAAGATCTTGGCAAACAACCTCCTTTCCTCAGTAAGAGCATTGAAGATGGGTCCTGGCTGGGTCTTCCAGCATGACAACGACCCAAAACACACAGCCAGGGCAACCAAGGAGTGGCTCCGTAAGAAGCATCTCCAGGTCCTGAAGTGGCCTAGCCAGTCTCCAGACTTGAATCCAATAGAAAATCTTTGGAGGGAGCTGAAAGTCTGTATTGCCCAGCGACAGCCCCGAAACCTGAAGGATCTGGAGAAGGTCTGTATGGAGGACTGGGACAAAATCCCTGCTGCAGTGTGTGGAAACCTGGTCAAGAACTACAGGAAACATATGATCTCTGTAATTGCAAACAAAGGTTTCTGTACCAAATATAAAGCTCTGCTTTTCTGATGTATCAAATACATATGTCATGCAATAAAATGCAAATGAATTACTTAAAAATCCTACAATGTGATTTTCTGGATTTTTGTTTTAGATTCCATCACTCACTGTTGAAGAGTACCAATGATAAAAATTACAGACTTCTACATGCTTTGTAAGTGGGAAAACCTGAAAAATTGGCAGGGTATCAAATACTTGTTCTCCCCACTGTAAATCTCTAATGTTGGTAAGTGATGATAAAAAAAGGTCATTTATTTAGAAGTGCTTTATATTCCTTTGAGGTCACTCAAACTGAGGTTCACGAAGGTATCAAGCGAATCTAAATCGAACCTATCCTGCATAGATACAAATATAAACATCCTTGCTTAAGCTTTCATGAAGTTCACTCAATAATTTAATTAATAAATTGGTGCAAAATCTGGGGCAAAGCTACTGGTGCAAAATAAAGGGAACTTAGAGAAATTAGGAGAACAAAGAACAGTCTGGAGAGGGAGTGATGTAGAACCACAACTAATAAATTAGGGAAAACGTGCATATGCTATCAGACAAGAACAAAGTGGGTAGCTATTGTAGCTAAGGATTAAAAGGCTTAGTTAATTAGGGTTTCAGCAGTTCACTGGTGTTTTTTGCAGATTCTCGTGAGATAATAGGGCAAAAGGGCCCAAACTCCATCATTTTGAATATGTAAAAATGCTCAAACTTAATTCCAATAGCCCCAAATGACTGATCTTAATGTTACTTCATATTTTGCCTGTACCTATGAAGATCTTTACATCTATATGAATAAAATCTGTTTGTCAAAAAACCTCACTGCTGTTGACCAACGAACATGTGCAGAGCGTAGTATTGCACATATTAACTCGTACTCTAAAAATAATATTATAATCCAACTTGGTAGGTTTGTTTACAATCATGAAACAACCAAATGGGACCAAGCAATATCCAATGAACCACAAGGTGGCGCTATTCAGTACCCACATTTGCAAGCTCACAATGCTCACCGTGAGTAAAAGTATGAAGAGGTATGTAATGTAATCTCACAAATAAAATATATGCCATTGGAAGCCTTAAAGTTCACCATGTTGGACAGTTTGAAAAAATAATTCATGCCACATTTGGTACTACTGCGTCCATATGTATTTCTCAGCGCAAATGGTGCAAAAGGATGTCAAGTGCTGTTTGCTGAAACCCACTCAATGCTGCTTGCCTTGTATTGGTCTACTTACATTTTAATTGGGTAATTTGGTTTCATGTCGGAAGGTAAGTCTGACTTTTACAAGAAGTTTCCGTTTTGAGATCATTATCTTATAGGCCTATAGAATATATTAAATGTGGTAGTAGTTGTATCATCTGTTAATTGGCTGTAATATTATTGAAAAACTATTGGTAGAGAATTACAGAAATACATCATGCACCATTACATCACCCTGAAGCCACAGACTCTGGCGAAACTCGTCTTTCTAAAAGTATTTTCCAAGGTACTATTGACAGACACTTGACAGCGAAATGTTTTAATTTAATTTCCAGTCAGTTTTAGATTTTCGTTTTTACAGCCAATATACGCAATGTATATGCTAGTTAAATGCTGAGCGCAAAATATTTGAAAGCAAGCGATTTGCAATTGCTTGACATGTATAATAGAAAATAGCCCATTAATAGAATATTATTTTTGTTCCTTTTTGGCTGCATGTGGATACTGCTTTTTTCGTTTCAGTTTAATTGAATTCAAAGCAAGTAAATGTACTATTTTATTTTATACATTCTATAGGAAAGAAGTTGCTTAAAAATGCTGAGCATCAGATTTTCTTGCCAGCCGAGCGGAAATGCTTTACCATTTTGTTGTCGTATAAAATTTATAATAAACGAATAATATAGTGGTACTTGTTTGGGTGTATACATTTTGGCTAAAAGACTGACAGATTTGTGGACTATTTTAAATACTAACTACTTCGTATCCTCCTCCTTTCATGCTGTTAAAAAAAAGCAAGTCTTCATTAAAATACTATATGGCTTGGTTATATAAGCACGAATGCTAGACATACATAAAATCTACAGATTATTTTTTTGAATTATTACTAAACAAAAAATGAATGGAGCGGATTTGGAGTCGCAATTATTTTTCCTGTGAGCATATAGCGGTTTTGAGCAGAGTGATGGGAAAGACGTGTAGTGGTAGAACGGTGGAGTAACCTTCACTTGATAGGTTACATACTCTAGCAGGTATCACTCAATATATTATTCCTTACTATCTTCAAAAATGAACTACATTTGCTTTCAACATGTGCCATGCACAAACATGTGTTTGTATTCAGCGTGACTGTCAAACCTCAGATGAACAAAAAACGGTGGGCGGGGTCAAATGCGGGCCACAACATTGATCCTCCCCCGAACTACATACTACATACTGTATTTGTCAAAGAATCCTCCGTTTGCTGAAATTACCGTAATTGCCCGTTTATAACGTAATAAATAAGAACATATGGAATAATTGTCGAAGATTAAAAACCAGCCAGTTTGCCAGCTACTGTACTGTAGATAAAAACATCTTCAGTAGTTAGTTTTATCTACCTCCTGACTGGCAATCTGTATTCGATCATTTTTAGGGTGCATTACAGTATAGTAGCAGCTAGCTACTAATAGCTAGCTAGCTAGCTAGCAGTCTAATAGCTAATGCCTGGCTTTGATAGTCGATGTAAAATGATCTTATCTAGGAACAAGTCAACGAAACGGATGGCTTCATATTGTCTTCATCAGTACTGTCAAGATTAAACAAAATTTCATAGTAAAACGACTAGCCAAACATAGGCGTTACCTTCACAGATTAAAAAACGTAGACTGTGCTGTGTTTTCGTCAGTTAGAGGTGGACTAGTATTCTGCTAGAAGTACTCACGTGACGTCATAGTCGTATTGTAATGAGGAAGCCTTCGGAATAAAAGCGCGATTGTCAATATCTTACAGTGTATAATTAGTTCGAAAGATGGAGAATTGTAATGACAGGACATTTCATTTGCTCTTGAACAGCAAGTAATAGAATAATTATATACGTTTAGAATAAAATAATGTAAACCACAATATTAAAAAAGTGCAAGACTCTTTACGGGCTCTCATGTTCCCCAGACCTGAATCCAATTGAGAACCTCAGGGATGTTTTGTATTGGTGCATCCGCTGATGCCAAGTAGCACCACAGACTGTCCAGGAGCTCATTGATGCCCTGATCCAGGTCTGGGAGGAGATCCCCCAGGACACCATCCGCCATCTCATCAGGAGCATGCCCAGACATTGTCGGGAGTTCATACAGGCACGTGTGGGCCATACACACTACTGAGTTACATAATGAGTTTTGATTTCAGTTGTTTACTTTGATTGTCGGTGTAAGTTTGAATGCAGCCCTTAATTTGGTTTCCATTGACCGTTGTTACGTCATTTTGTTCTCAATGAATTACACAATGTACAGTAAAATTTTGATCTTCAATATATTTCGTTCATCAAGACCCGATGTGTGATTTAGGTGTTCCCTTTAATTTTTTGAGCAGTGTATTTATACATAATTTTGACCATTGCTTTAAAACGTACACATGCCTAATTTCTGGTACAGCAACTTCATTACTCTGACATACTTTAAAAGTAGACATTTTTTGCTATTTTGTCAGGCTACAATTCCACCCAAACCGATCAGTTGATGTTGCTTGTAGTCTACCCATTTTTACAAAATTCTAAGTTATACAAAGATCTCATTTTAGTAGCATGTTCTCACAATTAAGGAAATACAAATAAATGTCTCAACAATTCAGTATGGGAATCAAAAGCACAACATAAAATAAAATCAGATTGTGGCCCATACTTTTACAGTGCATTGCATTTCTTATGTGGGTATTTCATTAACTTTGTCTATTCATAAAGCAACCCTTAAAATGTTTTATGTAATAGAGCTGGCTTCTTAAGCATACTAAAAACGACTTTGTGAAATATTTGTAGATGCAAAAATTACCCTTAAAAGTATTCAGTGTTTACAATACAGTATATTAAGTTAGAAGTGGTGACAGCCACTCCAATAAATAATAATAAAAACAGATCAGCATTCCACTTCCTGTTTTTTTGTGTGCAGGACCAAAATATTCAGAGTTTAACACTCCTGTGCATGTGCATTTCACATGTTCAACAGCACACTCATAGGCAAAATACAAGCGCCAATCAGCTCTCAGACTGGTTCACTGTAATGCATTAGGTGTCTCATCATCCACGCCACCTAAAAATCCACTTGTGTGCCAGTGTTTTGATAAGTGAAAAAGGGCCCTGATCTGTCAAATTGTGAAAGAGTTCGAAGGGGGTGTATATATTTTTTACACCATCAACTGAAATCAATTTAAATGAACTTATTAAAATGCAAAAGGATGCAGCATAGATGTTAATACTTTAATAACATTTATTATTGAATTAGGTGTTTTTTTTTATCTTACATATATATATATATATACTAAAGTTATATTTCACCCTGTTGATTATCATAATCACTGATCTTGCGAATAGGAATTCAGTTTTGATACAAGTTAATTTCAGAGTAGCCTGTACTCTATAGCTGAACATAAACTGTGTATAAAAACATACACCTGAGATATCCACCTAACAAACGTCTTTTTAACATCCTTTGGTCAGTGGGCCAAAGAAAGTGATCAACACATTCGCAAACGTTCTGGAAGTGAGATATTTTGATCTGGAAAAGGTCTGTACACACAAACGTATTTTGTTACAATGCTCGTGACTCAGATAGCATTACAAAGGCATCAATAGTGTCAAAACGAGTACAAGCTTTAGCTGACAAGCTTTCATTGAGAATTTCATTCAGAACAACATTGTCTCTCTGCATCCCAGAGGAGGAACTCATAAATGTCTGGTGAGATGCCACACCAATTACAACCCCTAGGTCTCACCGCTCAAACTTCTCCAGCACTGCTAAAATAAATCCTAGCAGAAACACTGGTCTTCCTGAAAAATATATTATACATACCAAATTAAACATTGAAATGACCTTTTCCTAAAAGTGCAAATCTTAAAATTATATGGACGCTAAAATATGTATCATTATAGTAACAAAAAAAACATCAGTCAAATAACAGTTGGATCCCCATGGAGAAGACATCCAGTGTCCAACAGGACTTAATTGATTCAAACCTCATCTTTGGCATCAACTGTGTCCTTTGTAGTAGGAACTCCATTTTCCAAAGCTGCTGGTTAAATCTGCTTGCTCCCAGCAGTAGGTGCCAATTGAATAATGGTCTCCTCTTTTATTTGCATATTTTTGGATGTGTGGGCAACTGATACTGGAGGCATCAAGGTTTGTTCAGGTGGTCTGCTTTTTAGAGTGCATTCATCAGCCAGAACCCCATCCATGACTGCCAACTTCTACAGAGTGATAAAAACAGGAAACATGTATTCAAGCTTGCTAAGAAACATCTAAGAACGGCCATTAAACAAATCTATATCTACTTACTCTCTGGAAATCTGTCATCTTCTTCTCACCCTCTACCCTTTTCTGTATTATAGTCAGCAGGTGATCAAGAATGGACTGCTTTGGCTGCATGCCCTTGTCAAAATGATTGTACATGCCACACCAAAACCTGCCAAATAAATAATGCTATTTGTATTTAAATGTAGATGCAATGTTCCAAAAGTGTCTACTCAACATTGCTCATAGTAAAACTAGGACTTACTTGAAATTCAATGGCAAAGTGCTTGGCCTCAGAACTTCTCTCCCTAATGAGCATTTGTACAGAGGATTTATGTACTGCTGACGGTTTTCCCAGAGAAAGGGCCAAACAGAGAAGGTCTTCTCCTTAAGCCTGAAAATTTAAAGGATAAACTGGTCAATAACTAAAAGATTAAAACAACTGAAATCCAGGATATATCACACACAACGCTGCTAGAAAATAAAATCAGGTGTCTGCATTTTGGGGACTCTACCGCATCTCCTCACGCTCCCTTTGACAGTTGCCAATAAAGTTTCCAAACTGGCAGGAGTAAACATGGTTGTGGATTTCTAAAAGGTACTTCTCGTTGTACTCAAAGCCACAGGGGTACTGCTCCATGAGATTCCAGACACACTCGAGGAATTGGGTGAATACAGGTGACACTTCCTTTGGGTCCCCATCCACATGCCCACACCTACAATTCATAATCATTCCTATTAATTTGTTGAACTTCATTAATACAGAAATCAAGGTCTCTTTAACAGCTGAGTCAAAACACAAACAAAATGAAAATAAAACATACATTAAGAAATTGAGAACAACATATTTTTTAAAGAAATGTAAAATGTCTTATAGGCTCTAAAACATTTAACTTAAGATCACTCTGAATGGCATTCCATGAGTCAGAGACAATATTTAAAAGCAGTTTTATCCAGTTCTGAATAGGCCTCCGGGCATTGCCTTAGAACCCACGTGCTGACAACTTTAATCTGATAGCAAGTGCTGAAGATATTCAGAATTAGGGCTGTCACAATATCAGATTTTCAGTACACGATTATCATGGCCAAAATAATTCACAATAACAATATCACGATATTGATATACAATTTTAAGGAAAAAAATCATGCTCAGTCAAATTCATCTTCAACTGTTTACTGTGTGTTTTGTCTCTTTTCTGGCATATGAATAACATTCAAAATACAAGTGTAGGGAGGTGGAAAGAAATTCTGCAACCATTAATGTACAAATAAAAAGAAAGCGTACAAAAAGAACAATTCCACTTAATGCATAGTGAAAAAGCAACCAGATGAACTGATAAACAAAAGACCCACAAGGCCTAAGATCAAGATAAAATTTTCGCCTAGTGAATAGGCTGTGAAAACTGCACATCTCCGCCTTAATTCAAACGCCAGTGCATAGGTCCAGCCTCGTAGTTTAAGCACATGAATCGTGTGTACAGGTGACACGCTACCAGGAGTGGCAAGGACACTAGCAAAATGCAAAACTACAGAATAATCCGTCAGGAAGGATAAGGAGAGAGCAATTGTCTGTGGCCACCACCTGCAAAACCCTTCCCTTTTTGGGGATTGTCTTGCTGTTGCCTATCCAGTACACCTGTTGTCACTTTCATTTGCACCCAAACAGGTGACACTGAATCACAGTTGCTTATGCTTCCTAACAGGTGTATACACACAGTTGGGTGGCAGGATAGCCTAGTGGTTAGAGCATCTTACCAGTAACCTAAACAGAATCCCTGTGCCAGCAAGATATTTAAAAAAAAGATTAAGTTAACCCTCATTCCCCATTGCTGAGTATAAGAATGTTTTCTCAGCCATATTTAACAGGTAAAAAAAGAAAAATCATATTTGATACCTTTGCGTGAATTTATGACCCATCGATATCCATTCTTTTTCTATCAAAACCTAAAATATGAAGTAAACAAAGGGATGTTAAAAAATTCTAATGATAAAATAATTGTATTTAAATTGTCCACATTCTGGTAAAAAACATTGTTGTCCAACACACAGACACAGTTTATATTATAAACTGAAAATGTAAACACACATTTAGCAAATCAGACCTAGCAAATCTCACCATAAGTCCTTTGATAGTCCGATAGAAGTTGTCTAAAAGAATGCTGGCCAGAGAGCAAACCTGAGCTGTCCGATCCCAGCCATCTGAACAGTGAACAAGTACACTAGCCTTCTCGTCAGCTACAGCCTGATTAGAGACAAGGGACAATACAGAACCACATTATAAATGCAAAATAGGAATTCATATTTCAGTCAGTTTTAGTGCCTACTAAACCTCATTAATTGGTTACCAGGAGTTAAGTGTTTTACAAACAGTAAAATTACATAACCAAAAGAAAATGAAATGCACGTACTGTATTAGGGCTGCAATGAATATTCAACTTATTCTACTATTAAAATCAGTCAACCTCCATTTTGGCTGTAAATAAGTCCCTTCTATTGCTCCAATTAACCAACATATTTTTAGAAAGATTGAGCACAACAATCTCCGAAGCATTACTTGAAACAATTCTGTGCCTGCCGGCAGCAGCTAACCAACACAGTGCAACCCAAAATGCAGGTGGAACATTTTTAAGAGAAAAATAATAACCATAGCCGCAATATGGGCTCAGATTTGGCTTTCGCACAGGGCACATCCGCTATGCTTTAGGCCAGAAAATGTGCATTGTCTTAAAGATATATAGCTACCCCTTATGTTTGAGTCAAAAATATGACTAATTGTTTTTGTTTAAAAAATATTATTCACATTTTCTCAGTTTCACAAAGGGTGCCAATACTTTGAGTGAATTATAGGTATGTATAGCCAGCATTAGGCCCAGAAAAAAATGAAGCTGGTAAAATTATTAGGTGCCGACCAAATTATCCTTAAAAATATTATCTATTGCAGTTTTCAAAACGTCCAAACTGCTCACAAAGTCCTCATAAAGGGGGGTATACTCAAATTGAGCAAAACTGAGACTGGCTTAATTAACCCTACTTACAGTGTTCACTATTGAGAGGATTCACTCTTTAAAACTGAACAGACACAGCCATTAGGAGGTAGGCAGTTTTATTTCCCACCAGCAAAAGCTCACTTTTAGCAGGCCAGAATCCGAGGCAAACGTGGACATGGTCTGCTGGTATGTCAAAACACCCTGTGCCATTTAAACAAAGTATTATTTGTGTACAGTCGTCCGGTACATTTCTCAAATGTCCAGAAAAAATAACATGCTGCCACGTTGTCCAGCAACAGATATTCCTAACAAGAGACCTGGTATGTGTGTGTGTGCACACATACACACAACCAGTAGTATTCAGACTACTTTTTACACATTTGTTACATTCTAGTTTTATTCTAAAACCCTAACCCTTCATCAATCTTCACCCAATATCCCAAGCTGACAAAGCAACATCTTTTTTTTAAAGAAATGTTTGCAAATAATAATTAAAATATATAAGTAATCAGACACTTTGCTATGACACTCAGAATTAAGTTCAGGTGCATTTCCCAAAAGGCACCAAAAGGACTCTCAGACCATGAGACAACATTCTTTGTTCTGATGAAAACAAGATTGAACTCTTTTTATGGAACCTGTTCCAGCGCACTCAGGATCTCAGACTTGGGCAAAGGATCACCTTCCAATAGGACAACGACGCTCAACACACAGAAGAGGCTTCGGGACTAGTTTATGAATATTTTTTAATTTAAATAATAATTATGTCCTTCAAACGTTGCTTTCATCAAATAATCCTCCATTACAGCCTTGCAGACATTTGGCATTTAGTTGTCAATTGTTGAGGCAATCTAACGAGATTCCAACCCATGCTTCCTGAAGCACCTCCCATAAATTGGATTGGCTCGATGGACACTTCTTACGTACCATACGGTCAAGATGCTCCCACAACAGCTCAATAGGGTTTAGATCCGGTGAATGTGCTTGCCACTCCATTAGACAGAATACTAGCTGACTGCTTCTTCCCCAAATAGTTATTTGGAACAGTGCTTTAGGTCATTGTCCTGTTGTAGGAGGAAATTGGCTCCAATCAAACGCTGCCCACAGGGTATGGCACAGTGTTGCAAACTGGAGGGATAGACTTCAGTCTTCAAGATTCCTTTTACCATGTACAATACTCCCACTGTACCACGACCATAGCACCCCCAGACCATCACATTGCCTCCACCATGCTTGACAGATGGAGCCAAGCACTCCTCCAGCATTTTTTCATTTGGTTTGCGTCTGACGAATGTTCTTCATTGTGATCCCCAACACCTCAAACTTAAATTTGTCTGTCCATAACACTGTTTTCCATTCTTCCTTTGTCCAGTGTCTGTGTTCTTTTGCCCACCTTAATGTCCTAAGACCTGAGCTTTGGTGCAGGAAGCCTAAAATGTCCACATATGTGGACACCGGGTCTCAGGAGGTTAAAGCTGAAGTACATAATTTTGAGAACAAGAAAAATGTCCGCCTCATATTCCCAGAAATCTCGCCTGTTGCTGGTGTGATGTCAGTTCACTCTTAAAGCCCCACACATTATCTGTTCAATTTAATCAACTCATCTAAAAAATGTCTTCATCGCTCATTGTGCAATTGGGTTGAACTCTGCTGGCAATACTCAGCCCTCATTTCAGGGTGGTTGCAGTTGGTGGGTGTCTCTTTGGTTGATGTTTGGCAATGTAGGTGGATTGATTTCCTGCCTGTTGGGCCCTGTCTGGGGCCTCCCCCGGATAGGGCTACAGTGTCACTGGACCCCCCTGTCTCAGCCCAAAGGTCATTCGCTGCTATATTATTGTGCTGGAGGAATAGGGTCAGTTCTCATTCTCCACTGTAAATCCTTGTACATCTAAAGAATGCACTCTCAAATTATTTTTTTTCTCCAGATGCGGGCCTGGGACAATCGGATATGGTAGGAATTCCTCCATGATCCAGAAAAATGTAATAGCGATGTGTCAATAAAAAAACGTATGTACTCCAGCTTCAATCTTTTCATTTGATTGGATAGCCTGAGATAGGTCCTTTTCTTTGCAACTCTGCCTAGAAGGGCCGCATGCCAGAATCGCCTCTTCACTGTTGACGTTGAGTGTGTTTTTTTTGCGGGTACTATTTAATGAAGCTGCCAGTTGAGGACCTGTGAGATGTCTGTTTCTCAAACTAGACACTAATGTATTTATCCTCTTGCTCAGTTGTGCACCGGGGCCTCCCACTCCTGTTTCTATTCTATTGAAAGCCAGTTTGCACTGTTCTGTGAAGGGAGTAGTAAACAGCATTGTTCAAGATCTTCAGTTTCTTGGCAATTTCTCGCATGGAATAGCCTTCATTTCTCAGAACATGAATAGACTTTCTGGCCATTTTTAGCCAGTAATTGAACCCACAATTGCTGATGATCCAGTTACTCAGTTATTCTATTCTAAGGCCAGTTTTATTCCTTCTTTAATCATCACAAGTTTTCCGCGATGCTAAAATAATTGTAAAAGGGTTTCTAATGATCAATTAGCCTTTTAAAATGATAAACTTGGATTGGCAAACAACAGGGCATTGGAAAACGACTGCTTATGTAGATATTCCCTAAATATCGGCCTTTTCCAGCAACAACTGTCATTTACAACTTTAACAACGTCTACACTATATTCTGAAACAACACAATGTTATTTTAACAGACAAAAGATTTGCTGTTCTTTCGAAAACAAGGACATTTCTACAATCCCATTTCCAAAAAAGTTGGGACGCTGTGTAAAATGTAAAGAAAAAAAGAATGCAATGATGTGCAAATCATTTAAACACTATAGTCAACAGAAAATAACATATCAAATGTTGAAACTGAGAAATGTTACAGTTTCTTGAAAAATATATGCATTACACAACTTTTCCCGTCTTTTGTTACCCCTGTCCCAGCATCTTTGAAACCTCTTGTTGGCATCAAATTCAAAATTTCTCAGTTTCAACATTTAATATATTGTCTTTGTACTATTTATAATTAAATACAGTGATACATGATTTGCACATCATTGCATTCTGTTTATATTTACATTTACCCAGCGTCCTAATTTTTTGGGAAACGGGGATGTAAGTGATCCCAAACCTTTGAACGGCAGTGTGTGTGTGTATATATATATTTTTTATTCTCTCCCCTTATTCTTATGGTACCTTAGCCAGAAACACTCCAGCATCCATCACAGCCTTGATGTGGCGCAGCCAACCTGAATTCTCCAGTCCCGTCAAGTAGTCACTCATAGTTGGAGACTTCATAGCACACACTAGAAACAGAAGATGACAGGTAAGCTCTTTCTAAACTTGATTTCAAGCATGAACTTTACCTTGTCTTTATTTTTTTCAGTATGAAAATGACTGACTTTTGTACATTAGTAAGTTATTGATAAGTACAACCCACAACACCCAACAATTATATGGAACGTCAGCTTTGATGTGAGAGCAACGATGGTAACCTTCCAGAAGCTTCTGCAGACTGTTTCTCATGACATGAATATTTTCAATGCCCACAAACTGAAAGCGGATGTTGGAGTAGTTGTCCGCATTCTCGTATCCTTTGCCTGCAGCTCTATTGGCCATGGCATTCAACTGAATAAAAAAGACAATGATTAAACCGTTTCAGTTAGGGTGGGGCAAAGAACGTACAGGGGAAAAAGCAATAAATTTTCTTGAAAGTGTGTCCTATTACCTTAGGCCTGGTATCCACCACATACATGAAGGTGCTATTAGGATTAGCCCGGCTGATTGCCTGAAGCATCTCCTCATCTTCTAAACATCGAGCACTAATGCCAGACAGTGGCTGGCTACACCGGCAAATGGCACCCTAGTAGGTTAGGAGGAAACCAGAACAGCTTTACCATAAAGTGCAGTTGGAATGCTATTGTAATCAGGGGTTAAACTGGGATTTGGGAGCTCAGCTCCCCCTAGGTCTCATTTCTCATTTAAACCCATGACTGTAATCATTAACGCACTGAGTATGTCTTGAGCAAAGCTCAGTATCTGACCCTTGTATTAAAGATAGTTTAGAATTCTTCCATCGAGTCGGATGTACAAGATCCGATTTTGTGTTTGTGTGCAGTTTGAAGGACACTGCTACCTAGTGTAATTACAATGACTAAAGCTTTGTTCATTATGGCAGTTTGTAGTGAGTCAAATCAGATATTTTCCGCCATAACCAATTCCAATCAGATTTTATTCCTTCAGTCAGAACATGCAAAAACCATAATAGAATCAGATAATTCAAGCCACCTTCCAAACTATATTCACACACAAACATATTTCACACCATTGACTTGTGTCTGAACATTCATATTCAATTCATTTGGCTAAAAATGCTTTTCCATTACTCCCTGAGCTAAGGATTCACCGATACCACTATTTCTTTGTTTGTCCTGATTCAGATTACTGAACAATGTGTAGGGCAGGGCAATATGAAAACCTATATTACAATCTGAAGGGCAGCCCAAAACCTATATTACGATATCTCAATGTTTTTGTCAATATGATATTAATAACCATATATTGCTCAAAAACATTAAGGGAAAAATGAAATCACACATCGAGTCTTGATTAACTAAAATTAAAGATTAAAATCTTTACTGTACTGTAATCTTTACATAACATCAGTCAACGGAAACCATAATCACCAGACAATTGATGGCTGGATTCAAACTCACACTGAAAATCAAAGTAAACTATTTAAATCACAGGCTTTTCCAACTTGTGTGAATTTCATCACTCATAACTGGACTCAGTAACGTGTATCGCCCCCACATGCCTGTATGCATTCCCAATAAAGTCTGGGCATGTTCCTGATGAGACGGCGGATGGTGTCCTGTGGGATCTCCTCCCAGACCTGGATCAGGGCATCAGTGAACTCCTGGACAGTCTGTGGTGTGCTACTTGGCGGATTCGGCTGCACCAATACAAAACATCCCAGAGGTTCTCAATTGGATTCAGGCCTGGTGAACGTGAGGGCCAGTCAATGACATCAATGCCTTCGTCATCAAGGAACTGCCTACACACTGGGGACGAGGCTGGGCATTGTCCTACACCATGAGGAACCCAGGGACCACTGCACCAGCGTAAGGTCTGACGATGGGTCTAAGGATTTAATCCTGGTACCTAACAGCAGTCAGGGTACCGTTGGCTAGTAGGAGTAGGTCTGTGTGACCCTCCAAGGAAATGTCTCCCCGGACGATCACTGACCCACCACCAAACCGGTCATGCTGGATGATGTTCCAGGCAGAAAAACATTCACCATGGCATCTAGAGACTCATGTCTGTCATGTGCTCAGTGTGAACCTGCTCTCATCTATGAAGAGAAAGGGATGCCAGTGGTGGACCTGCCAATTCTGGTGTTCTCTGGCTAATGCCACTCGAGTGGCATGGTGCTGGGCTGTGAGCACAGGTCTCAGGCTGTGAGCACAGGTCCCACTAGAGGATGTCAGGCCCTCATGCCACCCTTCATCCCGGTACCTAACAGCAGTCAGGGTACCATTCGCAAGCATGTGGAGGTCAGTGCGACCCTCCAAGGATATGCCTGACCCACCGCCAAACCGGTCATGCTGGATGATGTTGCGGGCAGCATAGTCACGCGAGGCCACACCCCTAATCTCATTTGGCTTCCTTGGAGGTCTAATAAAAACAGTTGTTGCTGATTCTCAGTGCCAAGATTCCATGTCTTGTTGTCACTTTCATTTGCACCAAAACAGGTGACATTGATTCACAATGTTTAACTGACTTGGTGTTATACTGTGATGATTACAGGTTTCCTACATTTCTTTGAGCAGTGTATATATAATGTTATCATAGTTTTTGTTTTGGGCCAGCACGTTCAGCTGCATAAAGTGCAGGAAGAAACTGCAAAATATCGATTAACCGAAATCGAGTACTTGCTTGTGTAGTCATTTTTGCCCTCTAAATGTTAACATTTAGATTTGAACATGATTTTCCTAACTACCATTAAAATTCCAATCTAGATTTTTTACAAACGACGATATATCAAGACAATAAAAATAATATATTCTAAGTTGTCTATATGACATGCACTCATGAATACTGCTCATGTGGTATTGGTAGTTTATAAAAACATTTATTTTATCCCTACTTGCAACCTCTACAAAATCTGCCATGGCGGACTCCCTCTCTAATAGCCCTCGGGCAAAAACTGTTATATAGCCATCTCTGAAATCTAGTAGGTGAGCCGCTAATAGATATGTACCTATTGTTCTAGTCTGCTCACATGTTTTAAAACTGGACAAGGCGAGCATGCTTACCAGATGAAGCTAACAAAATCTTATCAGATATGCACAAAGCAAAATTAGCAATATCATGATATCAAAGATTGAATTATTAAAAAAAACTCAACAATATTTATTGAATTATCACCCAGCTAGAACTTTAGTAACGCCCGATACAGAGCACCAATCCGACACTGCCATTCTCATTTTGTGCTTTGATTGCCAAAATTCTTTGACCGAATTTTATATAATTCTACATTTTATTAACAACTTTCTCAATATTTAAGATTGTGGAACTTCACATCAAATCTTACTAAGAAATGTTCAAATACTTGTGGAAATTTGATAGCAAAGTAGAATGGGGAACAAGGACAAATGTGTCACTTCAATTAATTTTCTTATCTGTAGTTAGTTCTCATGACTCATAAAACACCATGTGAATCGTCATTTTTATTTTCTTATTCTATCAACTTCATCAAAGTGGCACTAGATTAACTTTAGGCACTTTAGGAAATAGCTTGTCTGGCTAATAAATTGAAGATAGAAGTAAAAGGAAAGGCTGTACAGCACCAGATAGTTAGGCTTGCTATTTAGCTATGAATCTGAATGGATTTCTAGGACTGCACAGTCAAGTGATGTATTCTCAATTAGCCTGCTGTTAACTATAAGGTGTTAGTTAACTTTGCTATAGCGTTAGATAACTTCCCTAGAATTAGTTTGCTGGGGATAGGCTAGCTAGCTTAAGCTTCTCTACTGTTGCCCCTTGAAACACTTGCTTTCCAAAGTGTTCCATTTCCATGTTGTATTTCTTTTGTTGTAATACAAGATTCAGCAGTAAAAGAGACCTTGGTTTCAGTGGATTTCTCTGTTTAAAAAAAGGTTAATTTTTTTTTATTTACTTAGCCTAGGCATTCACTGATTAAAAATCATTTTACCCTGTTTCCACTCCAGAAAACAAAAATCCTGCATATTTATGTTCTATTATTTATATTATCATTTTTAGAAATTGTAAAAATATTAACTTAAATTTCACTTTGCTTAGGCATTCATTTTTGGAATTGGTTTGCTTTTTGATTTAAACAAGTGCAGCAGGAAGGTAGCTCTCCGAAAGCTGTTAAAGCGTGCAATATATCGGCTCAAGTCTTCTTCAACAATTCTGTGAAAAGACAGACTAAATAGGCCTTTGTTATGCCTGTATTTTTTGCCTTTTTTTGCATTGCAGGCAATTAATTTGTTTTCTGAGGTGCAGCTAAATCACTTCACAAGCTCATCTAACTGTAAGGAAGTTGATTAAAAAAAACAGAACTATGCCCTTAGTTTAGGAGAGTCTAAACTTACATTACTTTCCTTGTGGTAGTAGGAGAGAGTAGGAAGGCGTCCCCTGCTCCTGAATTTGGCACTCCCCAAGACAGTGTCCTTCCTTGCAGTTTTGGGAATGCCCAGTTCTGAGTGATATGTGCTACAAAGCTAAGCAATTCAAAAGAAAGAACAAAACAATTGCATGCATTCAGTACAGTTGCTGCAAATGCCAATTCAAAAATACTTAGACAAAATAAAAAAGGAACCTGAGTGAACAAATAACACAGTCTTTGTATACCCCCTATGAAAATGGGATTACCCCATTACATTCAACAACTGCAACACAATGACTGCAACCAATTGGTCCTGTAAGTTGTTGATCAGTGTCTGTGATTTGGATTGTCTTGCTTCATGGCTGAGGTGCACTTCCGATTCAGCTGACAGGCAATCGCTTAACATTCTCTTTTAGAATGATCTGTTACAGATCAGAATTTAAGATTACTATGTTGACAAGAGTTCAAGTTTTTCTTTATGAAACCTGTAATCATCAAACAGTCTTCCATAGTGATCAAAGAGATTTTGGTTGCACTTCTTGCGCTTAACGAGTTATGTATTGTAACGGAGCAATACCACATTTTCACAGGTATACATTGGGTGTTGAATAACTTCAAAACATAAAATAGGTATACATACCTTGTAGTATTTGTTCACTTCCGTTCAATTTATTTAAGATTTGTTTGAAAATCGGCAAACATTCAGTGACAAAAATATTCAAAAACACAAATCAATCTTAAAAGGGCACAAATACTTTCTATGGCATTGTTTGACTTCCTAACTAATGTTACCTCATAGTTCTTGTTGAGGTCTGTCAGTTCCCAAAACTCATTTGGCAATCCCATTCTTTTGAAATCCATGGCTGAGTCAATAAAGCCCCAACCATTTCTTCTGTCATCTTCATCTTGTTTCGGGTTGTAGAGAAAAGCAAACAAATCTTCCAGTTTTGCTATATAAAAAGACTCAATGTTACAGTAGGAACATTTTACTGAAGATCGACCTTTGGTTTGCTCCAACAGGAGAGTTGATCAAAAATGCTACAGCAATTACCTGGTTGGGAGAGTCTGAGCAGAGAGTGATACACATCTTGGCAGTACCTCTCACTGGGAATGACAAAATGTACCACATGGAAGTTTTTGCAGGAAATATTAAGTGGGTATCCTGTGCCTGTAAGAGGGAGTTTCTCTACTGTGGCAATGTGATGGTGTATAATCTGGTGAAGATGAGAGTAAAACAAAAAAGGATATTACATACTCAAGCATGTATTGGAGACATATTTGCGAGGGCAGAGCTTATGTTCCAAATTAATACACTAAATTTAAGTGTGTTATTACAGAATTTAGGTTAAATGCAAGAGCTTAACGGGGTCAAAGCATTTAGCCTAGTTCAAATACAAGCTCCGCCCTCTACACTGAGTCAACTAATATCACTGATTTCAGCTTACAGGGCAGATCTGCCTACAAGACAAGTTTGATTTGGGGACTGTTTACACTATGAGAATTGTACTGAGATTATCATGAACATTTGTGAGATTACTGTTTGCAATATAAATATTGAGTGCAATTTATGAGCTTAGACTTCAAAGAAAGTAAAATTAAATCAATTAAATGTGCAGTATAAAGAATACCCTTTTACCCTCATTTTTCACTGGATGCTCCCTAATATTGAATCAATCTGAAATACAACTTTTGTTAGAAAAATGAAATCCATATAAAGTTGTGCTCGTAGGTTTGCATGCCCTGGCAGAAATTGTGACATTTTGGCATTGATTTAAAAAAATATGACTGATCATGCAAAAAAAAACTATTTTATTCAAGGATAGTGATCATATGAAACTTGAAAATTAAATTACAATTGGTTTCTGTAAACTCAGTCAATGAGTTTGTTATCTCTCACGTGGATGCACTGGGCAGGCTAGAAACTGAGCCATGGGGAGCAGAAAATGACTGTCAAAAGACCTGCGTAACAAGGTAATGGAACTTTATAAAGATGGAAAATTATATTAAAAAATATCCACAGTCTTGCAAATGCCAGTCAGTACTGTTCAATCGCTAATTAAGAAGTGGAAAATTCGGGGATCTCTTGATACCAAGCCAAGGTCAGGTAGACCAAGAAAGACTTCAGCCAAAACTGCCAGAAGAATTGTTCGGGATACAAAGAAAAACCCACAGGCAACCTCAGGAGAAATACAGGCTGCTCTGGAAAACGCTGGTGTGGTTGTTTCAAGGAGCACAATACGACGATGCTTGTACAAAAATGAGCTGCATGGTTGAGTTGCCAGAAAGAAGCCTTTACTGCACCAATACCACAAAAAAGCCTGGTTACAATATGCCCGAAAACACCTTGACACGGCTCACAGCCTCTGCCACACAAATTTGAGTGATGAGACCAATATGGTCACAACCCATAAGTGCTACTTTTGGAGAGTGGTCAACAAGGCCTATAGTGAACAGAATAACATCCCCACTGTGAGGCAAGGTAGTGGCTCACTGATATACTGGGGGTGTGTGAGCACTAAAGGCAAGATTAATTGATGGCAAGATGAATGCAGCATGTCATCAGAAAATACTGGCAGACAATTTGCATTATTTTGCATGAAACCTGTGCACGGGACGCTCTTGGACTTTCCAGCACGACAGTGACCCCAAGCATAAGGCCAAGTTGACCCTCCAGTGGTTACACCAGAAAAAGGTGAAGATTCTGGAGTGACCATCACAGTCTCCTGACCTTAATATCATCAAGCCACTCTGGGGAGATCTCAAATGTGCGGTTCATGCGACCAAAGACTTAGTATGACCTGGAGGCATTTTGCCAAGATGAATGGGCAGCTATACCACCTGCAAGAATTTGGGGCCTCATAGAGAACTATTACAAATGACGCTAAAGGGGGCAATACACAGTATTAAGGACTAAGGGTATGCAGACTTTTGAACAGGGGTCAGTAAGTTGTTTTTCTTTGTTGCCATGTTTTGTTTTATAACTGTGCCATTCTGTTACGACCTACAGTTTAATGTGAATCTCATTAGAATTAAGACGTTTTGTCTGCTCACTCATGTTGTTTTCTTTACAAATGGTACATACAACTCTGGAAAAAATTAAGAGACCACTGCAAAACTATCAGTTTCTCTGGTTATACTATTCATAGGTATGTGTTTGAGTAAAATGAAAATGTTTATTTTATTCTATAAACTACTGACAACATTACCCCCAAATTCCAAATATAAATATTGTCATTTAGAGTATTTATTTGTAGAAAACAACAACTGGTCAAAATATGAAATATGCATTGTTTTCAGACCTCAAATAATGCAAAGAAAACAAATTCATATTCATTTTTCAATAACAAAATACAAATGTTTTAACTTAGAGTTCGGAAATCAGTATTTGGTGGGATAACAGATTTTTTTATCAGAGCTCTTCAATGCGTCTTGGCATGCTCTCCACCAGTCTGTCACATTGCTGTTGGTTGACTTTATGCCACTCCTGGCACAAAAATTCAAGTAGCTCAGCTTTGTTTGATGGCTTGTGACCATCCATCTTCCTCTTGATCAAATTCCAGAAGTGTTCAATGGGGTTCAGGTCTGGAGATTGGGCTGGCCATGACAGGGTCTTAATCTAGTGGTCCTCCATCCACACCTTGATTGACCTAGCTGTGTGGCATGGAACATTACCCTGCTGGAAAAAGCAATTCTCAGAATTGGGGAACATTGTCAGAGCAGAAGGAAGCAGGTGTTCTTCCAGGATAACCTTGTACTTGGCTTGATTCATGAGTCCTTCACAAAGACAAATCTGCCCGATGTTGAAGCATCTCCAGATAATCACTGATCCTCCACCAAATTTCACAGTGGGTGCAAGACACTGGCTTGTAGGCCTCTCCAGGTCTCCGTCTAACCATAAGAAGACCATTAGATGACCTTCTTCAATTCCTCAACCGTCCAATCCTTATGGTCTTTTGCAAACTTCGGCCTGGCTCTTCTTTGCTTCTCATAGATTTGTATAGCTTTGCAGGACTTCAGCCCTGGTCCTAGGAGCCTGTTTCGAACCGTCCTCACCGTGCACTTCACCCCAGCTGCTGTTTGCCATTCTTTTTGTAGGTCACTTGATGTCATCCTACGGTTGAGTGACATTGAGTGACATTCGAATGAGTTGACGGTCATCTTGGTCAGTGGAAAGTCGTTTTCACCCTCTGCCAGTCTGTAGCTTTGTTGTCCCCAATTCCTGTTACTTGACCTTGTTCTTATGAACCGCCGTCTTTGAAATTTTCAAGATGAAAGCAACCTGACGCTCACTGAACCCTTCTTTTCCTCACTCAAAGCTTTTCTTTTCAACTCTTTTGTCATGCTGAATAGTTATTTTTTTGATTCAAATTACCTTTTGAGGTACTACTTGCACTGTTTTTGCCATCCAGTTGGTCCTATTGCAAGAGGATAGTGATGACCAAAGCAGTGGTTTTTATACTTTTCCTTGTTAAATTAGATTTGGTTCAGGTAATCACCTAATCAGTAACTCATTAAGTAAAATGGTGTGCCCAAGTTGGAATTTAACCGACATTGGAATGGAATGGCTGCCATACAGATGCTGATTTAAGAAAAATTAAGAGGGGTCCAGAACAGTATATTACCAATTCTCCAAGGGTATGAAAATTTTGAGCACAAGTATATATATACTGTGTGTGCGTGAAAATCCCAGTAACTGAGCAGATAGTGAAATACTCAGACCGGTCCGTCTGGCACCAACAACCATGCCACGCTCAACATTGCTTAAATCACCTTTCTTTCCCATTCTGACATTCAATTTGGAGTTCAGGAGATTGTCTTGACCAGGACCACACCCCTAAATGCATTGAAGCAACTGTGATTGGTTGATTGGATAATCTCCTGATTATCTAATCATGTGATTGGTTGATTAGATAATTGCATTAATGAGAAATTGAACAGGGGTTCCTAATAATCCTTTAGGTGAGTGTATATATATATATATATACACACACACACACACACACACTTTCATCTCATATACTGCTCTTTGCATTATTGAGGATATCAAATACTTTCATTGTAGTTTTACTCTAAAAATACTGGTTGTACCAAATGATTATTGCTGATTGCTCTGAATCTCTATTATCTTATCCTGCTTTCATATTGTTATGGTATTGTTGTCAAAAATAATTGATGTTTAATAATTAAAAATGTTTTAGGCTAATGGTCATCATCTATACGTAGACATGTTTATTCCAATGTTAATGTCACTCATATTCTTTTCCGTCATTGCGGTAGAATCTAATTCTCAGAGGTGTGTATGCCATGGTCCAATGGGTTATCACACAGATACTAATCATCTAAAACTAAACTTGATAAAAACTACTCTTTGCAATATGGTGCAAAATTGTGTCCCATTTATAAAGACAAGACCAAATATGACCCTCAATTAAAGGTGCATCTCCACATTAATTTAATAACAGATTTTCTCTCAAAATATACCTTTCTACCCTACAAATGGATATTTTTTATTATAATTGGATCAAATGTGTGTAGAAAAAAATGAATAAATTACTTAATAGAAAGTAATTTCAATTGATATCATTCAGTACAAGTGTTTAGACATGGTACTACTGGGATTTGTGGTGACTGCTAATTATAATTGAATTAATATTTTGGTTTTACTCTAACTTTTCTAACAAACATTTTTCAGGCAACAGCTTCTGCATCCTTCTGCATTCTACTTTAATCTTAAGTGTGCATTTTAAGTAAGCTACTTCAAAACAAAAAAAAATATTATTATATACTTTTTGCGGTAGCATCAAATTACTTTTGGGGAGAAATCTGACAGGGAGGGTAAATGTAAAATATTTATAAAAGACTTGCGAACCTCCTTAACCAGAGTCTCTCACATGTCCCTCCATGATGTCACATCCTGGCACAGGGCTATAATGCAAAATAGAGACTTAGTGTTGGTTGCACCGAATGATAATGATGAAAATGAATTTCCCGGATAAAATTATTTCAGGATATTTAAAACTTTTCTTCATAAAATGTCTTACATATATACCAATCAGTCATAACATTATGACCATATGCCTAATATTGGGTAGGTCCCCCTTTTGACGCCAAAACAACCCTGACACGTTGAAGCATGGACTCCACTAGACATCTGAAGGTGTGCTGTGGTATCTGGCATCAAGACATTAGCAGCAGATCCTTTAAGTCCTGTAAGATGCAAGGTGGGACCTCTACGGATTGGACTTGTTTGTCAAGCACATCCCACAGATGCTCGATTGGATTGAGATCTGGAGAATTTGGAGGCCAAGTCAACACCTTGAACTTGTTGTGTTCCTCAAACCATTTCTGAAACATTTTTGCTTTGTGGCAGTGCACATTATCCTGCTGAAAGAGGCCAATGCCATCAGGGAATACTGTTACCATGAAAGGGTGAAAATGGTCTGCAACAATGCTTAGGTAGGTGATACGTGTCAAAGTACCATCTACATGAATGGCAGGACCCAAGGTTTCCCAACAGAACATTGCCCAAAGTATCAAATTGCCTATGCCAGATTCCCTACTTCCCATAGTGCATCCTGGTGTTCTCCAGGTATGCGATGCACACGCACCCGGCCATCCACGTGATGTAAAAGGGAACGTGATTCCTCAGACCAGGCCACCTTCTTCCATTGCTCCGTGATCCAGTTCGGTTGCTCACACACCCATTGTAAGCGCTTTCGGCAGTGGACAGGGGTCAGCATGGGTACCCTGACTGGTCTGTGGCTACGCAGCCCCATACACAACTAACTGCGATGCATTGTGTGTTCTGACACCTATCAGAACCAGCATTAACTTGAGCTACACTAGCTTGTCTGTTGGGTCGGACCACGCGGCCAGCCTTCGCCTTCGCTCCCCACGTGCATCAATGATTAAGCTTAGTCCAACACTAAAACAACAGGTTCAATGGAGTTTTCTACTGAATTTAATCCATGTCTGCGAAACCGGCCCAAAATGTACAAACATTAGTTGTTGAGTTTAGACACCAAACTGCACATCACATCATTGGCCCATCTACACATTACTGGAATTTCAATATTATCCTAATAACTCATTAGGCCTCAAGTAAAACACCCACTTATGGACTTCTAGGATGCATTATGAGATTTTTGGCCATTAATTGTAAGTGGCACTGTCATTCCAAAACAGCTAAAATGGTGTCCTAGCCTGTCATTTATGTGCCACATGTCATCAAATCCACTTATGGCTGAGGTATGACAGTTCTTCTACTTGCAGATTATACACAAATAACATATTACACATCAAGCCCAAAATTGGAGGTTTAAAAAAGATATACATATATATATATATTCAAGTCCCAAACCTCATCTTTAAGTTGCCTACCTTTACAGCTTCACTGTTGGCAAGAAATCAGGGAGGTGTACAGTAAGCCTAATTTGTGTGGCAGGTAAGCAACTACCTCCTTCCAAGGTAGTTGCTTACCCGCCTACATCTCTTCAGTTCTTTCATAGAATGAGCTTACACCACTTAAAAAGTTTCATACCCAGGTTTCCTTGCGAGTGTTACATGATGTCTCTACAAATATGAGGTGGGTCGCTGTTAGATAGAGTGTGCCAATGGCTGGCTTCTTTGCAGTGTATCGATCCAACAATTGAACTTCTTCCACCTGTCATTTGAAATAAAAAGACAAGTAGCCCACAATAAATGTTCTGAATAAAATAGCATGTGAATAGCATGTGAATCCACCACCTACAAAAAACACTGCTACTAAAACAAACAGCAGGAAATCATGGAAACTCAGGGTCAAATGCTGACATGCAGGAATCTAACCAGCTAACAGTTTAGTTGCTGACTGCAGTGACAGTATTCAAATAATTAACTTAAGATGTGCGCATGTGCAGTACCTCAATATGCCATTCACTCCTTAACAACGCAACTGTTTTTAAACTTCGACAAAATTCAATTCGTAAAACATATTTTTAGGAAAAGTACTAAGATCCAAGTGGCACAGTCGGCCCAGTTAAAATCATTCCCTCCCACGGCCAGCCAGTAATATGATTTAAGATTACAACTACAGTGAACCATCTGCCTTCTCGTATGTTGTGCCCGTGGTACATGGGCTTTATCCTCCAAAATTGCCAGACTGATTGTCCAGTTTTTGAATTTATTTTTAACATCTTATTTATAAGTACATACAGTGTGCCAGTAAAAATGCCGTACTGTAGCTAATTGCTCTAAGAAATCTCCAGATTTCGATATAGTGATTGCCGAGTTTCCTACCAGATATAATACTTACTTACTGGGGGCGTATGCAATAACGAAACTTTCCATACAAAAACATTATTCGGTTCCTTGTCATTTGTATTTCTTTGAAAGTTACTGTACAGTACACAACGCGTGCAACTGCATTAACAGTAAATAAAAACGTCTCGACAACCATTTCTTGGTGATTAACCGAAGTACAATATTTTGCAATTCTAACGCTTGTGCCGGAGCTGACTACTAATGTGGTCATTGTTCATTTGTTCACGTTACACTAGATAGTTTTCTAGCTGACTTTAGTTGACAAGTTGTTAGCTAACTTTAAATAGGTGGACACATGATTTATGTAGCTAAATAGTTAACAGAGAGCAAGCATCGACTCCGCTTTAAGACAGTTTGCTAGCAGACTATCTAGTTAGTTTAAACCCATGTTTACACTAACTACATGTTTTCAACTGTTCTTGAAGCAGCCAACTAGTGTTACAGATAGTGATCACTGGTTAGCATTATATCTAACTAGCCTTTGTAGTACATAGTAGTATAGTGGTCACTTAACCTACCTTAGGCGTTAAAATGTGCTCCATCGTCCTAGCTACACCGAGAAATGGGGGATAATCATCTAATGTAAAACACCTCTCTTTTTTTTCATATGTTCTGTTACCATTTCCAGAGGAAACTATTTGCACATTGTGCAATTCTGTACTTGGCTTCTATCCTAACTAGCGCCAGCCTCCGCGTATTTGCGGAGGATGTAATGGACATCCGGGTTTAGTTAGAATGCACTGTGATAGGAAGTTCTACTTCTTACAGACTCGGACGTTTTCGAGTAATGAATTAAAACGAATTAGTCGTTCGAAACGTTTAGTTCATCTGTGTCAATAACGCCTCTATAGCAAGAGGTATTAACATTAGCTGCAAGTCATTAGTCATCATCTAAAACTGCTTATTCTTCATACTGATATTGTTTAGTTACCAGTAAATATTTTAACTGTTAATAGTAACGTTTCACTTAATAGTAAAAGTTAGTTATATATTAGTAATTATTCTTTAATATTAACATTTTAAATGTTGCTATTCTTTGTTATTCCGTTTTTATTACTCAAAATTGCATTCCAATTGAAAGAAAGGCATCCAGTTGCAGCTTTCTCGCTCCAGAACGTCCTTTCTCAGACCAACATACTGCCATCTACTGGATACATCTTCACGGAAGTGGAACAGTTACAATGGCTCTTAAAAGTATTCACCCACTCGGACATTTCCAGAGTTTATTGTGTAACACACTTTTTAGAAAAAACTTATTTTTTCCAGTTTTTATTGAAATTCACACAATTTACTTAGTCTTACTGTACTCTGAAATTAAAGCATATATCTAATAAACAATTGGAGACAAAAATAAAATCATTGAATTGTTTTGTTTGACAAAAGATAATATACCATTTCTATTCATTGTTACTAGTTTTGGCATATCATAGTAGACACCTTTCGCAGATATAACAGCTGAACACACTGGTGGCATGCTCTCTACAATTAAAATCAAATATTGTTTGGACAGTTCTTCCCAACACTGTTGCAGAAGTTCCCAAAAATGTGTTGCAATGGCTTTCTTACTGCCACTCAACCTGTCAAACATGCAGCTTGAAGTCTTCTCTTCACAGCTGAATTTGAAACTTGCTTATTTTAACCAGTGTTAAGCTGTGCTTGAAGCTGTTGTCCTGTGAGCTGCCAATCACACAAGCTGTTGACTCTCAGAAACTTGTATTCAGATTCTGTTGTGGCTTTGGGTCTGCCAGACCTCTTCTTATCAGATTTTCCTAAATTTTCCAAGTGCTTTTGTTGGTGTAGGAAACTGTACTCACTGACACCTTGCCTTTCTTTGCTGTTTCTAAACCTAAACTTTTAATGCTGGACTGAGTAACATTCAGAATATAATTCAAACGTGAGAAACAGCGCACTCAATTCTTCCCTCTCCCCCCAGCCCGAGTTTGATTGACAGCTGTGTTACTCGTTCCTAATCACATGAACATGCATGCAGGCGATCTGATGCAATTTTTAGACTGGGAGTTAATGAAGTGGGAGCTACAGTTGGCTAGTGTAACACAACATAATGCTACAGCCTGTATAATAATGCACAAAATATTTTTTGTCCAGAAAGCACTAACTCCATGTCCAACCTATCATTTTTCATTGGGTAACTATTCAAGCTAGCATAAGCAGCATTGGGAGCTACCTATAGATAGATTTTCAAATACATAGCTAAAACAATTTGTATATAATAATGTGAATAAATAATTGTACCTCTCCAGAGGTAAAAGCCCCAAATCAGAGTCAAATTTCATCCCTTTTAATGCCATTAGTTCTTTCCACCTTGGAAATGCAGCTGAACAAATGTTTATTCTTGTTTTTGCCCTTGTTTTATCCAGCTCTGTTTTACAAATAGTGCTACTCTATTTGTACTCAAAATCTTTTTTCGCTTCGCAGTTTTCGATGTGTATGCTGTTGTATGCAACGGAGAAATTGGCATTTTGTTGTCATCTCTAGCTGCACTTGTAGCTTCTGTCTGAAAATTTTTTTCTTCCCTCATCATGGACTTATGTTACCTCAAGGCAATATGTGCTCTCACAAATGGAGCAAAGCCCTGTCTTGCCAAAGTGATTGGCTAAAGATTGGCTGCATTGTTACTACCCAAGGAACATTTTCATAGTAGGTTTCCAGGGGCGGGGAGCCGTCTGAGGTGCTAACCATTTCCCACAGGGCCTCATTTAACTTCAACACCATGTTTAATTAATTTATAGACAAAACATTTCATTTTCAGTGGCAATATCCTACATAGTGCAGCTTTAAGAGTTATAATGTTCTGTCTGTTCTGTCCGGCTTTTTCTAGTGATGGGACACACAAAGCCAAACTTGGAGGCTTGCTTCTAAATTTCAAACCAAACTAGTTGATGACGTTTGAAGCATCAGACATCACGCAACTATCTCATCACGCAACTATTTGATCTGTAGCCTAATTAACAAGTCTTGAGCTAATAGAATTTACAAATTAACTGGTGAATGTCAATATGTTTGTACTATAGAATTGTCTTACAAATATAACAAACATTTCCGCTGGACAATAGCTCAAGAACCAGTCCAGATTAACTTTAGCAAACTTTTTGAGTTCAAATGATACTGTTTATTGTTGTTAATTTAATTCATTTATAATGATGATAATTTGTTTCATTTAGTGTATTTTATGACACTGTTGCCCTTATAATCCAACGTGTTTGAATGGATGGACAGTTTAAAAAGCTCTCTGTAAAGGGAAGCAGTAGCCTGTGGGATACAAACCCTCATTCTAATTCCTTTTCGCAATGTGCACACCAACCCATTGTGCCACAAAGTCTTGTAAAATATGGATAAAGACGTCTTTATAAACATTAAACATGTTATGTTTATCCCTGACCAGTAGGTGACACCAATGTGCACTCGGCTGACAATTCTTGAGAGAATTAGATGTTTTTTGGCCCAATTTGACCAAAGCCTAGATGTCCTGTCACAAAATGTTTCTCTCCATTATGATAGAAATATACTACTTCCTGCAGTACAGTACTGTCCACATTTTTTTTTACCAGGATGTAGTATCACAGTCTCTTCCAACACTGCTTTTATATAGACAGAGGGTTTGTAATTAATCAACAAAAGTTGGGACACCTGCAGGAATTGTTAACATCAACTTTCTAGGCTTAATTCACTTCCATTGCTGCAGTTGTAAGTTGTTAAGCCATTACAGTTTTCCATAACCTTTTTTTCAATAATAACTGCAAAAATGGAGGTGTTCTAAAACCTTTGACCAGTGGTGTATTTAATGAGTATCTTTTTCTACTGAGCATCACAGAAATGCCCATAATGTCAAAGTGGGAAATAAAATCTGCAAATTGTTCTAAATTAATTACAAATTATTTACAAATATAAAACAGAATAATTGATTATATAAGTGCACCACCTGAATGAGCTGTGGTGCAAATTATGTAAAAGGGCACCCATCCAAGTCCACGTGGAGGTAATACTTTTGAGAGCCATTGTATGCCTCATTGGAAGCATAACAAGAGCTCTGAATAAATCTGTTCTGTGTTGTAGGGTGGCAAAAAGGAAGACTCTACACAAAAAATATTATCTGAAAGCATGAGAGTGACAGAGCAGCTGTGTGGTAATAGTTTCTGTGGTCTGATGAGAGTGCTGTGGGGATACATCTAAATTACAGAAATTTGGCCTGCTAAAAACAGTGAAGATCCTATTTCAGCAGGACAATAATTCCAAGCACAAGGCAACATTGGAGTGGCTCAAGAACAAAAAGGGTGATTGCCCTACTGTAGCCCAGTCAAAGTCCTCAATCCCAAAAAGAATCTCTAACACTGAAAATTACAGTCCCCAAGGTCTGTCCAACCAACCTCAGGTTGTTGAGGTTGGTTGGGCCAAAGTTACTTTTAACCTGTACAAAGCTGGTACAAACCAAAATACCTAAATCTGTTATTGCTGGGAAAAGTGACTCTACAAAATGTTAATGTGTGGATGTTCACTTCTTATACAAGAAACGACATTTTGAAATTCATTTTGATTTGTGAGTTGAAAATAAATTTTGAGTTGAAATTGCAGTGTTCCATTTATAATTCGGTACTGTTAGAATCGGTCAGGAGTTTCAACATTTGCATGGCACTGTATATATATTTATATATTTTGTTTTTTCATATATATATATATATATATATATATATATATATATATATATATATATATATATATATATATATATGGATGGCTATAATACAAAAACCCACCTGGTGTTTTTGAATAGTAAAATAGTAAAGCAACATTTACTTTAAATTACGATTTAGTTTAAATTAAGCATGAAAAAATATTTTACTTCGTAAAATTAAGACCATACACAGCATGGCCATACACGCCCGGTTTCTCCTCAGTTTCACTGCCAGTCAGCGACAGAGGGCGTTCAACTTGTTGCTAAGAGACAGTCTGTAGGAGGTAGTCAGAAATGATGAAGGGAGGGGATGTGAATTATATTTTGCTAGCTTGCTTGCTAGCTAGCTAGCAATGTTTATTTTCTGTAATGTTTGTGAATAGACTGTAATGGCTAACTATCTATTTAGCTAACTTAAATGTATCATGTTTTACCCAATGTGGAACTTTCTGAACATGACATCATAGATACAGTTAAATAATTCGTTTAGACAGCTGAGTGCGTTGTATTCGTGGGTCGTTGATTTACCATAATAGATGATTTTGGAGCTGGCAGTGCCCGCAAATGCAGGCCCTTTGCTTCATCGCTCCATCCCGTACATTGAGCGTATTTTCCGCGTGAGGGTCATCTACGGATCCGCTGAGTCAAACTGCGACAGCGCAAATGTCATAGTTCGTGTCGCGGAGGGCGAGGAAGATGACTGCACCAAGGCAAAAGTAAGATAACTTTACTCGAACGCTAACGCGTTGTTTTCTATTCTTGCTAACTAGCTACAGTAGTTGGTAAGCTACTGTCGATGCCGTCTATGAGCCATCTAGCTAACGTTAGCTAGGTTGCTAGCTAGTTTGTCTCTGGACTGGTGACGTAACTAACGTTAGCTAGCTAGCAGGCAATTTTGTTAGTAGCTTCGCTAGCTAACTTGGCCTAATACGACAACGTTAATCTGTTTTTTTGTGGTAGGTTTGACATTGTCTGAATTGAACTCAATGGTATGTTAATTAGAAAACGTAAATTTTTGTTTTCTATATGGTAGATGGTAAGTTACTAGTTGCAGTTAGCTACTGTTAGCATATTAGCTAGATAGTTTGAGGCGCACAAGCTAACTTAAAGTGGAGCTGAAATCATGTTTAGAAACATGACATTTTATAGAATCTGTTCATATACAGTAGCTACACCCTCATGATTAACATAACATCTTTTTATTATGTTTAGAAAAACGACCACATAAATATTCATTTAGTGACAGTAATCCAATTGTGAGAATTCTTAGTACACACAAATAGCATATACAGCTAAATTGTGAAATCGGGCGAAGTAATGATAACACACCATAGCTAATCAACTCTGGGTTCAATATGTATGCACTCCGCTATTAACCATTCGTGTAACACACATTTCAGGTCATGCATTCTTTTCCACATAAAGCATCAATATACAAGTTCCCATGTATATCATTGCTATACTTGAACTTATTTGCAACTAAAAGTCCACTAAGTAGCTAGCAACATCTCAAGCTAGCTACACTACTGTAGTTGCCTTGGTAACCAAACACTCGCCAATTTAACCAATTAAACCATTACATTTTTAATTATACTGAATATACGATTTATTATAGGTAAATAACGCCTGGTCTAGAAGAATGCCAATCAGAACAAAGTATTGACTGAAATAGAATGAGCCATAATCCCCATAAAACTTTGACACAACTTGACATGTCTCTTTCGGTTCACATTTAATTCATTTTTTCATAGGGAATTTTTTTAAATGGTTTAAATAAGTTATGTTTCATCTAGGCTTACTAAATAGCTTTTCGCCATCTGATAACCTTGTAAATAATCTATAGGACAAGTTTACTTATCTAAATTGATAAGGCAGAATTGTTTTTGGTCAACACAAGGCACACCAACCTAGGCACTACTGAAGTAGAAAGGAATTTTTTTATTCAAATATTTTGAGATACTGGATTTTTGATTTCCATGAGCTTTAAGCCTTATTCAAGATTGAAACAAAAAAGGCTTGACATTTTTCACTTAGTGTAATGAATCTAGAATATATGAAGGTGTCACTTGATTTGAATTACGATATTCTAACTTTTTGAGATGCGCCTGTATACAAGCCCTTCACTGACGGGCTGCTCTGATGGGAATGCTTGATGGATTGGTGGCTCCAAAATAGCATTTCTATGTTCACGTCTTCACCAGAAATTGAGGTTAACTGAGTTTAACTTCACTTGTGTAGTCAGCAGTTGGTGCGAGGAGCCAGAGCGCGCAGCAATAACATGTATAATACCGTAGCCTACCAGAGTGGATCAATTGACTAATTTCCAGCGTAAGATACTTCTAACCCGGAAACCTCCTGAAGCCAGTGTTTGTGTTCTTTTATTGTATGGTTCACAGGAGTGGCAGCAATATACCATGTTATTTGTTTCTAAAATTGCGTTTCTTATTTTTTTGAAACATAGTGTATTTGTTAGTTTAGTATTTTCTGAAATATGTTTAAACCTTTGACACATAGGATCACACCGGTGTGATCACACTAGAGTGCCCTCCATAGTAATTTGTTGTTAACATAGCATGTAACATGTACATTTCAGAATTATAACCCCATTTCCAAAAAAGTTGGGAAGCTTTGTAAAATGCTAATTTAAACAGAACGCAATGATGTGCAAATCATTTATACCTTTTAAGGGTGTAACATTATGAGATTTTCAAGGTCTGATAACCGTCTTAAAAATATCACTGTATTACACTCTCACAGTATTATGGTGTAGGCCTATTGCTAACAGTATTAGCAATTAAATTGCTAATGTATGAAATATGTTTGATTAACACCAATAAGTCAAATACTTATTTATCAATTGCACCGAATAACATAGCATCATTCTGAACAATGAAATTCTTGTGAAATGGCACACGACATCTACGCAGTAAACATTTAATATCCATCCATCATCTTCCGCTTATCCGGGACCGGGTCGCGGGGGCAGCAGTCTAAGCAGGGATGCCCAGACTTCCCTCTCCCCAGACACTTCCTCTAGCTCTTCCGGGGGGACACCGAGGCGTTCCCAGGCCAGCCGGGAGACATAGTCCCTCCAGCGTGTCCTAGGTCTTCCCTGGGGTCTCCTCCCGGTGGGACGGGACCGTAACACCTTCCCAGGAAGGCGTTCCGGAGGCATCCGAAACAGATGCCCAAGCCACCTCAGCTGACCCCTCTCGATGTGGAGGAGCAGCGGCTCTACTCTGAGCTCCTCCCGGGTGACCGAGCTTTTCACCCTATCTCTAAGGGATCGCCCGGCCACCCTGCGGAGAAAGCTCATTTCAGCCGCCTGTATCCGGGATCTTGTCCTTTCGGTCATGACCCAAAGCTCATGACCATAGGTGAGAGTAGGAACATAGATTGACTGGTAAATCGAGAGCTTCGCCTTGCGGCTCAGCTCTTTCTTCACCACGACAGACCGATACATCGACTGCATTACTGCAGAAGCTGCACCGATCCGTCTGTCAATCTCCCGTTCCATCCTTCCCTCACTCGTGAACAAGACCCCTAGATACTTAAACTCCTCCACTTGAGGCAGGCACTCTCCACCAACCTGAAGTGGGCAAGCCACCCTTTTCCGACTGAGGACCATGGCCTCGGATTTGGAGGTACTGATTTTCATCCCCACCGCTTCACACTCAGCTGCAAACCGTCCCAGTGCATGCTGAAGGTCCTAATAAAAACATTTAATATATAAAGCAAAAATATACATCATAATGTGAACTAGCAGCAATTCCAAAGAGTGTAGAATGGGGTACATGGAAAATATGGATAGAAATGTTAAATATTATAAATATAAGTAATATGCCTATGAATGGTGCATTAAAATATGCTGATGTATATTGAATGTACATAAAAATTCATCAGAACATTTTAAATGTTAATGTGTTCGATATGATCATTGATCAGTGTTGCTGGTTGAGAAGCCTTAACTCCAAAGTAACCTTTAACAATTACCTGCACTAGTGAGTACGAACTAAATAAACAAAAACAGTGACTTTCATGCGTGGAGCAAGTCATTCTTGTTTTTCTAATCTTTTGCGACAAATGCTGCCATGTCGAATGATGTCAAACCTAGGGGCTTACACATCGGAACTGGCAACCGCTGCCTCCTCCATTAAGTTCAATGAATCCTGGACAGCAGCTTTGCCTCCTACCCTGGCAGCTGCAGCAACCAGAAGCAAGGTGGCTGCCGCCAACGGGAACGCACACAATATTTGGTCCTGCCACCGAAACTCAACCATGGAGTATTTGCTGGTGTCAGAGTACCCAGAGTTAAATTACACAACGTCCACAAATTATAAAGATAGTAACAAAATGATTTGGCCATAATTCCCAAAACGCACATAAAAGTTGGGCTTGTCATTTGCCATATTTACGATGTTACATCAAGTTTGCTAGGCTACTTCAGTTGCTATAGTTATGCCTCCAAGGTCCGTCCTTCATTTCTAAACTCTTGTTTACCAATTTAGTTCCACACCCAAAAAAGTTATGTGTGCTGTTAAACTAGACTGTATTAATTTGGATCACAACATGTACTAAACCGATATTTCACATTTGAGTTAGTTTCAGTTGTACATATTACTAACTGAAATTATTATATTAACATACTTGGCGAACTGATGTGACAAGGCACAGTAGATGTTGACCAAAACGTGAATGACATCACTGACTCGATCCCCAAACAAACGCTCAACATTTCTGCCTCTTTGCATGCCGCCCTAATTGCCGCCAATAATTAATAAAAACAAGACATTTTGGCTTGTAAGCCAAAGGTACCTGCATATGAGCCGCGGTGGCGGTTAAGGTCTCAGACTTTCTATTGGAGTAAGGCGGTTGGCGGCAAAACTGCTTACGGCGCGGTGCTCAATCCCTTGAGCCTGCATGGGTGTACACATGGTACTGTAGACGGATTCATCTGTAGGCAGATTTTTCTCGCGGTTCAGTTGTCGGTTACCGACCCTAACGGCCACGGCAGCGGCAAGCTGGAGCAAGGTGGCTACCGCCCACAAAGATGTGTACAATATTTGCTTTTTTTTTGCTTTTTGTCACTATCGCAACAATGGAGGATTTAATAATGCTGGTGTCAGAGTACCTGGAGTTAATTACACAACGTTCAAGAATTATAAAGATATTAACAAAACAAATTGGCCATAGTTCACTGAATGAAGAAAGGCACAAAGGTTTGGCCAATTTGTTTGCGTTTTCCATATTTAAGAGGCTGCATCAATTGTGCTAGGCTACTTTCGCTGCTATAGTTATGGCTCTAAGGTCCGTTCTGGAGGAAACTCTAGTGTGTAAGCAGCTAACTTTACTTGGAGCTTTCAAAAAGCGTTTAGGTGTACAGTAAGACCCTAGTTATTACATTTTTAATTCGCAGTTTATTGATAGTTTTTTTTCCCACTACTGCCAAGTTTCTGTAGGCCTAAAGCACTTTGTAAACCTTGTTTTAAAAAATATTAACGCATTGACGTACCTGTATGCTTAACTCTGTTTGCTGCGGGTGTTGCGGACAGCGCAAACATGATGTGAGCCAACCTAGTAACCTAATGAGTCATTACAAAACTTGGTAAATGTATTGTATCTGGCTGTGTTATTCATGAAAGGTAAGTCTATAATTTATTTGCCAATATTGTATTTTCACCTACATTGATTTCTGCATATTCCATGGGATGATGCTCACGGAGATGGAACTTCAGGTTTGAAGTGTTCCCCGACTGAGTCAACACTTTTTTCCAAGGCGCTTTGTATATTGGGTAACCACCAACATTGTTGGTGCCTCCTAGTTTTTTTTCATCCAGAATATTCCCACACTGCGGATTTCAGCTGCTTAAGTGGAGGAAACACAGTTCCGACATTGCCATTTCGATTTGCTGCGCTCTTTGACATGCATTTCGCGCGTCTTTAATGATTGTTGAATGAAGCGGAGGACCTCTCAATTTTGTGATTTATCTTGTGAAGTTTATATGATGTTATATAACCGACTCTCTGTTAATTGAACGGATTTCTACAATATGACTCTTAATTGAACTGGGGTTGAAATATTGAAGGTCAGGGATGTTCCCACAAGACCACACAGCCTGCTGGTTCTCAGTTCAGCTCTGTATTGTCTCCAAATGGATCTTTTATTTATTTTGACATAACATTTATTAACGAAACTAAAGTGTACTGTTGTACAAAGTTTACTGTAGATTGTCGTCCATACAATAACAGTTGAATTGCTAACCACTACACTATGAAGCTATGTGAACTACGAGGAAATCTAAAGCATTGGTTGAATCTCTAATCACATACTACAAGTACGTACTTCACGGATTATGGTGAAGTACGTACGGGTTTGTAAATAGTAAGCTAGTATGCCAGTATTGGGACCAATTGGGACATACTACTGTACCTCATCAGAAAAGTGTCTCGACATTAGATCATTTTGTTACGCATTAACATCACGCCAAGTTTGAGTATTTAGCTAGACACCATTAATCATTGTGTTAAACTGACTAACGTTACTTATTAAGTTTACTTCCACCACAAATAACATCTATGTACTGTATGGCTTTTGCCACTGGCTGTTTATTAGCCAGTAGTGGGCCTACTACTATCTACTTACTACTTGGAATAGTCATAAGAATTGAGCATTTGCTAGTGAGACTCAAGATGAACTTTTCCCTGCCAAAGCTATTTCATTTCATGGCACAAAAACATTTGTTTTTCTTTCATTTGTGAATGACATTGATACAATAACTGACTTTCTCGTCAAGTTATGATAAGACGAGAGAATCGTGGAAACCCCTACTCTTTTACTGCTTAAAGGGTTTTGATAAAGCCTATATTTCCCCAAAAAGCATGCATTGATGCGTTCTTCGAAAATCCACCAGAAATAGTTGCAATACTATATAAACGTAAACAGTTTTAGTTTAGGCTTACTATAACGTACCTACTGAAGGTTTTATTGCCAGCTACGTTTTTATCTATATTGACCCAAATTGCATGCACTGATGCGTACTTTGAATATCTGAAACAGTTGCAATATAACGGTGAACAGTTTTATTTTAGGCTTACTATAATGTAGATATTGAAGTTATAGCCAGCAAATCTTTTGTTTATCCTGAATAAATCCTCATGCATAATTTGTTTTGACTTTGAGTAGATTCAACCTATAGTTTGCAGGTCCACTTCTGTAACCACTACGCTATTTAACAAGGGGTAGTCAGTCTGTCACTCAGTCAGACACTCAGTCACCAACGACAGCCACACAATAACAACACTAGGAACAGAATTAATCGGCATCATCTGAGAGACATAGCTACAACAAAAACATCAAAGTGAAAATACACAAATAATAAATAAAAGGTAACTTGGTCACTCACTCATTGAGTCACTCAGTAAGAGACATTCACTCTTCTAGGCTGGCTCCGCTTACGCGGCAATTAAGGGAACACTTAAATCACACATCGGGTCTTGATAAATGACATATATTAAAGATCAAAATCTTTACTGTACATTGTGTAATTCGTTGAGAACAAAATTACATAACTATGGTAAATGGAAACCAAAATCACCAACCAATTGAGGGCTGGATTCAAACTCACTCACAAGTAAACTATTGAAATCACAGGCTGTTCCAACTTGCGTGAATTTCATCACAGCAACTCATATGGCCATACAGTAGTGTGTATGGCCCTTACATGCCTGTATGCACTCCCAGCTTCTGATGAGACAGTGGATGGTCTCCGGGGGGATCTCCTCCCAGACCTGAATCAGGGCATCAGTGAGCTCCTGTACTGTTTGTGGCGCTACTTGGCGATGTACGATGCACCAATACATAATATCCCAGAGGTTCTCAATTGGATTCAGGTCTGGGGAAGGTGAGGGCCAGTCAATGGCATTAATGCCTTCATCATCCAGGAACTGCCTACACACTCTGGCCACATGAGGCCGGGCATTGTCCTGCACCAGGAGGAACCCAGGGCCCATTGCACCAGATTACGGTCTGACAATGGGTCTGTGGACTTCATCCTGGTACCTAACAGCAATTAGAGACATTCACTAACGTAACAGAAATAGTTACATTATTCATTTGTCTCCAGCACAATGTCTTACCGTGTTTTGTCACATGTTTGTCATTTCCAGCCAGAAGAAACCTATTGGTCAAATAAAAATGTACTATAGCTCAAAACTTGGCATGGGTATGAATATTTTGGGCTTAACTATAACAACGACTACTGTGGTCCTCAGTAGTATTCCATCAGCCCCACAAAGAAGAGAAGGACTATGCTAGCCACATTAAGACCCCCCTTAGAAGGTTAATCTCCTAATTAGATACTTGCACTTTCACTGTCACTCTCCCTTTCATCTAAATGCAGTGCCTTGCAGACCCCTTACTAATTCTTAGTGCTTTTCAGGCACTAGACTAATTCTGACATGTTACTGAATTTAGAGTGGTACATTTACATTATGTTCTGTTTGAAATATTATTTTAAAACTAAAAATCTGTGAAGTTGACTTTGGTTTTATGTAGAGAAATATTTGTAAGAAAATACATGTATATGTTGCTTTCTTAAACTTTCAATTAGTATTTGTTTGGGCCACCTTTAGCTGCAGTAACAGCTTAGACACTATTTGTGGTGTTTTTTTCTTTCTCTGAATAAGTATGATTGATTGGAGATATTTTAAAAAATGTGCACCACAGCAGCATTTTAAAAATGTTGAGACGTTATCATGAGCGTTTAACCAATTACATTATTGGTTTGACTGAGGCTGCTGTCTAATTAAATGTTCATGTTTTGTAGCAATTATTGTGGCATATTTGTTACTTGATTGCTTGATCACACTAGTGGCAGGTAGATATGGCTTTCCTTTGTTCAATATAGTGTTTGAATTGGTCTCAAAAATATTCCTATCGACCTTCTGTCGGAAGTCGTACACAACGTTGAACATGGTCTTCAGTTTCTTAGCAATGTCTCGCATGGAATAGCCTTCATTTCTCAGAACAAGAATAGACTGATGAGTTTCAGAAGAAAGTTATTTTTATCTGGCCTTTTTGAGCCTGTAATCGAATCCACAATTGCTGATGTTGTAGATACTCCACTAGTCTAAATAAGCCAGTTGTATTTCTTCTTTAATCAGCACAACAGTTTTCAGCTGTGTTAACATAATTGCAAATGTGTTTTCTAAGGATCACAGATCCTTTTAAAATGATATATTTGGATTAGCTAACACAACATGCCGTTGGAACACTGGACAGACGGTTGCTGATAATTGACCTCTACGCCTATGTAGATATTCCATAACAAATCAGCTGTTTACATGTACAATAGTCTTTTACAACATTAACAATGTCTGCATTGTATTTCTGATCAATTTGATGTTGTTTTAATGGTCAAAGAATGTGCTTTTCTTTCAAAAACAAAGACATTTCTAAGTGACTCCAAACTCCAAATGTCCCAGTGAATATAGTAAAACCAGGTCCCAGTGAGGCAAAAGTAAATTTCCGGCTCAGGGTTTAGGTTTAGGGTCAATTAATTTAATTAGTTTCTTTAAGGTCCAGGCGTTGTTGGTTAAGTTTAGGGTTAAGGTTAGGCATTACATCTAGGTAAAGTTTAGGGATACATTTTACTTTATTGAGGTTAAGGTTAGGTTTAGGGTTAAGATTAGGGCAAGGGAGCATGCAATTTCTATTTTCTGGTCCCCATGAGGGTAGCTCTACAAACGTGTGTGTGTGTGTGTGTGTACACCAATCAGCCATAACATTATGATCAGCTTCCTTATATTCTGTAGGTCCCCCTGTTGCCGCCAAAACAGCCCTGACCCTTCAGGCTTGGACTTCACTAGACCTCTGAAGGTGTGCTGTGGTATCTAGCATCTACACGTTAGCAGCAGATCCTTTAAGTCCTGTAAGTTGCAAGGTGGGGCCTCTATGGATCTGAATTGTTTGTCCAGAACATCCCACAGATGCTTGATTGGATTGAGATCTGGGGAATTTGGAGGCAAAGTCAACACCTTGAACTCGTCGTTGTGTATCTTTTATACAGGTAACAAGCTTTGATTAGGAGCACACTCTTAAAGGCAGTGCTCCTACTTTCAGCTTGTTACCTGTATAAAAGATACCTTTCCACAGAAGCAATCAATCAGATTCCAAACTCTCCACCATGGCCAAGACCAAAGAGCTGTCCAAGGATGTCAGGGACAAGATTGTAGACCTACACAAGGCTGGTATGGACTACAAGACCATCGCCAAGCGGCTTGGTGAGAAGGTGACAACAGTTGGTGTGATTATTTCGCAAATGGAAGAAACAAAAAAGAACTGTCCATCTTCCTTGGTCTGGGGCTCCATGCAAGATCTCACCTTGTGGAGTTGCAATGATCATGAGAACAGTGAGGAATCAGCCCAGAACTACACAGGCGGATCTTGTCAATGATCTCAAGGCAGCTAGGACCATGGTTACCAAGAAAACAATTGGTAACACACTACACCATGAAGGACTGAAATCCTGCAGCACCTGCAAGGACCCCTGCTCAAGAAAGCACATGTACAGGCCTGTCTGAAGTTTGCCAATGAACATCTTAATGATTCAGAGGAGAACTGGATGATAGTCTTGTGGTCAGATGAGACCTAAATCGAGCTCTTTGGCATCAACTCAACTCGCTGTGTTAGGAGGAGGAGGAATGCTGCCTATGGTCCCAAGAACACCATCCCCACCGTCAAACATGGTTTTTCTGCTAAGGGGACAGAACAACATCACTGTATCAAAGGGACCATGGACGGGGCCATGTACCGTCAAATCTTGGGTGAGAACCTCCTTCCTTCAGCCAGGGCATTGAAAATGGGTCGTGGATGGGTAATCCAGCATGACAATGACCCAAAACACACAGCTAAAGCAACAAAGGAGTGGCTCAAGAAGAAGCACACTAAAGTCCTAGAGCGGCCTAGCTAGTCTCCAGACCTTAATCCAATAGGAAATTTGTGGAGGGAGCTGAAGGTTCAAGTTGCCAAACGTCAGCCTCAAAGTGGGACAAAAACCCTCCTGACATGTGTGCAAACCTGGTGGCCAACTACAAGAAACGTCCGACCTCTGTGACTGCCAACAAGGGTTTTGCCACCAAGTACTAAGTCATGTTTTGCAGAGGGGTCGAATACTTATTTCACTCATTAAAATGCAAATCAATTCATAAAATTATTGACATTTGTTTTTCTGGATTTATTTGTTGTTATTCTGTTTCTCACTGTTCAAATAAATGTACCATTAAAAAGTGTGTGCGTGTGTGCGTGTGTGCGCGTGCGCGTGTGCGCGTGTGCGCGTGTTTTAGGTCTAACTATATTCATGGGGACCTTTTCCTGAGGTAAAAGTCCATTTCTGGCTCAGGGTTTAGGGTCAAATGTACAATTCATTTTTGAGTTAGAATTGGGGTTTCTTTAAGGTCCAGGTGTTGTTGGTTAAGTTAAGGGTTAAGGTTAGTCATTACATCTAGGTTAACTTCAGGCATAAATGTTACTTAATTGAGGTTAAGGTTAGGGTAAGAGTTAGGGTGAGGGTTAGGTTTAGGGTTAAACATCTCAAACATACATTTTTGGCTCTATTGTGTACACACCATTTATTAATGAAGACTGTGTCAAACATGACTAGACCATAGGCTTATTCATGGACTGTCTATATCCAGGTTGCAGGTATAGTCTGCTATAGAAACCTTTGGGCTGGCCACCTAAAAGTTTTCTTTTGGCTCGCCCAAGAACAAAATGCCGGAAATGCATTGAATTACTAAATATCTGTGCACTTTTGATGGAATACAATACTAATGTGTGAGATTGGATGGCCAATCTGCTCTTAATCGAACACGTTTGGAAATTAATTCATCATTGAACACGGACCTTACCACTACTCACCAGAGTGACTGCTGCAATTCTTCTGTTCTGCTGCTTATCTGTTCATCAATACGCAGAGGGAAGAGAAAGAAGGGGGCAAACACGCCGTTGTCCTATGCAGATCTCTGACGAGATCCTGCAATCCGCCATTACTGACCATTCTACTCGCAAATGTTCAATCCCTGGTCAAGAAAATGGATGAACTACACGCACAGATTAACTTTAAACTTGACATTGCAAACTGCTGTGTGCTAGCGTTTGTGGAATCATAGCTGGATCCTACGGTGACAGACTTGTGCGTCATCCCTGCTGGCTTTTCTACCGGCAGGACAGAACGTTGGAGAGAGGTAAAAGTAAGGGTGGAGGGGTCTGCCTTATGGTTAACTCTCGTTGGGGAACTGATGTCGGGGAACTGATGTTGCACTGCAATCTTCACGTTGTTCACCAGACCTGGAGATACTGTCTGTAATGGTACGGCCCTTCTACCTTCTGCTGGAATTCAGATACGTTTTATCACAGCTGTCTATATAACCCAGCAGACAGATAAAACATGCACACAGGAAGTCCTATATGGAGCAATAAATGGACTAAAAGACGCCCATCCTGAGGCAGCTGCTATTGTTGTTGGCGATTTTAATAGAGCAGATATGAGGAAACTTTTACTAAAATACCACCAGCACATTAACTTTCCTACCCGGGACGATCAGACTCTTGACCATTGTTTTTCACAAATACAGAATGGTTACAAATCCCTCTCCCGCCCTGCATTTTGGAAGGCAGACCACACCTCAGTTTTTCTCCTCCCAACGCCTAAAACAGGAAACATTTCTTCTCAGACAGTTCAACACTGGAATGAGGGATTCATTACTGCCCTACAGGACTGCTGTAAAACAACGGATTGGCAGGTGTTCTGTGATGCAGCCGATGGGAAAATTGATGAATACACAGACTGTCTCAGCACATATCTCCAAATGCATTGACAATGTCGTCCTGAGGGTCAATGTCAGGGCTTTCTCCATCCAAAAGCCCTGGGTAAATAATAATGTCTCCGCTAAGCTCCACCTACAGCTCTGGGTACCTGGAAGCTTTAAGGAGATCCAGATATGACCCACGGAAGGATATCTGGGATTGAAAAAGAGAATACAGGGATTAGTTTGAGTTTAACAACCACAGCGCTAACCCCAGACGCATGTGGGGAGGACTGCGACACATCACAGAATACAAAGGAAGAAATGGCATTTTCCACCGCCTCACTCCCTGATGAGCTCAACACCATCTATGCACGGTTTGAGGCAACCAACACAATTCCTTCTGTGAGGCTTGCTGGGGACTAGGACGACTACATCCTGTCCCTAACCACAGCTGACAGGAGAGGTTTTAAAGTGAACCCTCTGAAGTCCCCAGGGCCAGATGGTATTCCAGGCTGTGTCCTCAGGGGATAGGCTGACCAACTAGCTGAGGTTTACACCTCCATATTCATCATATCCCTGGACTATAGTCCCCTCCTGCTTCAAACAGACCACCATCGTTCCTGTACCGAAGAAACCTTCCATTACCTGCCTGACCATCACCCTGTAGCACTGACCTCCACCATCATAAATTGCTTTGAGCGGCTTGTCAGAACACATCTGCTCCACCTTTCCTGACACTCTGGACCCCTTTCAATTCTCATATTGCTCTAATAAATCTACGGAAGATGCCATTGCCCTGACGACACACATCGTCCTCTCCCACCTGGAAAATGGGACATATATGAGGATGCTATTTGTGGACTACAGCTCTGCATTCAACACTGTTGTGTCCGCCAAGCTTGTTCCTAAGCTCTGGACCCTGGGACTAAACCACCCTATGGAATTGTATCCTGGACTTCCAGACAGGCAGATCCCAGGTAGTGACAATGGGCAACCCCACCTCCTCTGCACTGACCCTGATCACTGGAGCCCCACAGGGCTACGTACTCAGTCCCCTCCCTGTACTCCCTGTACACGCACGACTGTCACGACTAGCTACCTAGTCTATGGTCTGTTCACACTGCTGCCATCTTGTAGATGCTACAGGAGCATCAGAGCATGCACTTCCAGATTTAAGAAATGTTTTTTCCCTGAGGCCATAAGGCTCCTCAACTAGCAACACTGATCCATGATCCTATAGATCACATTTTAACATTCCAGATGCTCTAATGTCCTTTCAGGTACCATTAATGAGCATTAGAATATTCCTTTGCATGTACCTTTCATAAACACATTACACTCATATGTATCTATAATACTCAATGCTTCTACCATACTGTTCATACTCCCCCATCCTACTCTTTCAAAATGCTAGTTTACATTTTTAATGTATATTACTGCCATACTTGACATATCTACAATACTCAGTACTACTACCAATATTGCTGCTAGTTTACAGTACTCCTTTTGAACTGCTGCTATGTACATTATGCATATTATTGCTTTATCCTTTTGCCATATATTTGGTCATATGTTTGGCACTACAACAACTACGTAGTTGTAGTATGCTATGCCACCATTCATAAGCGTATTGCACTCAAATGTATATGTAATATTCAATTACTCTACCAATTGCTGCTAGTTCACCCTGTTATGTATATTACTGCCATACTTGCAATATCTAAATGTTCAATCATACTACCCAGATCGCTGCTAGTTAACAGTTCTCTTCTTTATAAAAAATGTTTTAACTGCTGCAAATGTACAGTGTTATGTATATTGTTTCTTTGTTAAAAAGAATTGTCTAGCTTTATTTTTGCTTATATACTCTTCTTAACTCTTACTACATAGTGGTTGGGTTTTATATTTTGCCTGTGAAGTCATGGGGAAATAAGCAAAATAACGTCACTCTTTACCTCTTCGAGTAGGAGGCCATGAATGGAAGCTACGTTATCAGCATGACCTTAAAGCCTAAACATTTCACTGACAAAACTTTTTAATAAAACATTTTATATAAAGTAATCTCATTTATTTCAGTGGCCCCCATAACTGCTTTATACAGTGTAAGTTTTCATAAAGAAATGCTTTGCCTTTGAATTGACTTTGTTTGGAGGCTGGCGTGGGATCGGAGTGTTGCCCCGTGGGGTCCGAATGGGACCGAGTGCCTTAAACATTCCCACCGTGTCACATACAGTATACATTCTTAATACAAGTGGAGATAGTTATAAAGCCTTTAATAGATGGGGGCTTTATAAGGTATGTATTTAATATTTTAACATTAGAATACAAGTAATTTATTACTAGTTTACCTATTAGTAATGCTGTCAACTTCATGGGCCATTTTTTTTATAACAGGAAATTAGCTTTAAAATAACAAATATATCCTTGGAGAATTTGTAGAATTTTAAGAAATTGTTTTCAAATATTATTAAGATAGTGCAGGACCTCTAAAATTATTACAGGGGGACATCGCCCCTGACCACTCCCACCACCTAAGCCCCTTTTTGATTCAGAAAAAACCCTGCAATTGTATCTGGTTTACAGCACCAAAGTAACTATACATTGTTTTGATTGGTTAAAAAAATTATACACACCTGCCTCATCTACACATTTTTTTTATAATTAATTGGATGTGAACACTAATGACTAATGTGTCTTTCTAGTGTGTTTTTTTTATCTCACTCTATGGGCCATTAATGGGAATTATCTTTCTGGGCTGTAACTCAGTAAAAATGCAGGACTGACAGCCGTCTCTAGGTGCAGTCAAGGAGGAGCTATTATAACCTTGGATGTTGGATGGCACTTTTTATAACCTTGGATGTTGGATGGCACTTTTTATAACCTTGGGTGGCACTTTGGATGTTGTGCCTCTTGGTTTATAAAACCTGACACAATGACAAATGTGCAAAATAAATGATTAGCTAGTTAGCTGTCTATGTTGACCATGTATGTAGCGGTTATTACCTTAAATTGGATCATTAATACCTAATTAATTATGTATGACCACTTGTCACTAATTCTGCAAGGTTATAATAGCTCCTCCAAATGGCCCACCTACTTGATGTTTTTGAATTTTGACTTTCAGTAGCTAAGGTGCTCATTATGTTGAACCCATTAGTGTTAGCAGAACAGTGTTCTGTTGTTTCTCCACTGCTGCAGCATATTTGTACTTTGCAGTTTAGCTATAGGGCCTCAGCTTGGCCAGGCATCTAGTCCTTTTCAATGCACATGCTCCACGTGTTGCTATGAGACAAGGCTGGATAAGTATGTGCTGTAGTTGAGTCTTGTGGACTTGCTGTGTCTCAGCCTGTAATGTGGAGGTGGAGGAAAGAAAGATGGGTCTTTTTCAAGCAGCTTGGCACCTCTACAGCAATGTCATTTAGTCCCAGGAAATTCCTACACAAGAATTGTTGGATGAATGAGCTACAGGGTTTCCTACAAATACATAAATATCTGTGTTGATGTGTCTGTGATGACATTTTGTTGTTGAAAAGATGTGTGTTTATAGCTTATATATTCTATTTGTTCTTAGGCCAGTTGTTTGTCCTGATTAACTCTGTGAACAAAAAGTTGGGAATACAGTACGTACTAACTAAATAGGTAAATAACTTGAGAATGTATGATAGGCATTCAATCTGTTGTTTACATCTGTGTTAGCCAATTGGTTAGAATTGCCATTAATTAGAATGTAATGTAGGCCTTTTTACTTTACATAGAAAGATTACTCAATATATCTTGTTTTTATGTGGTTATCAATTGATCAATGGGTAATTACCTTAAGATTAGATTTTTCATGTGGAGATAATCCTCCTACTTTCAGATTATGTACAAAACATGTAAAGATGTAGCTATGAACTGAGAATCTTTTTAAATATATTTTTTCTTCATATGTATTTATTCTCTGCCTCTTATTGTTTCTGTTTTACATTGTAAATCTTGTTGAGGCTGCAGAGAGAATGATGGGCCATGTTTTTTGTTAGTCGTGACTGCTAAAAAGCAGTTAGCTCTGATGACAGGGCTGTGTTGCTAGGCAACCCGTGCCATGGGTTGAGCCTCTTGAATCACAAATAGAAGTAGCTATCTACTATCTGCAAGACCTGGGTAATAACTCATTTCAGTTATTTCATTCCAAGACGCTTCCGTCCAAAATAGGGAAGGTCACTGATGGAACAATGTGTTAAACATGGCCTTCCTTTGCCAATCAAAAAGTTGCAAGAAATTCCTGGTGCAATAGGTATTGATTTAACAATTAATCTACCAACAAATTATTTCCCTTAACACCTTCCTCTACGTGTCTTTTGCACTCAAAAATCAATTGCACTATTTTGACTACATCAACTGTTGTGACAACAATTTGATTTAAATAACATTATAATATTATCACATAATACAACATAATATCTACATACAACTTTCTGTTCACATTAACAACGAGAGATTGCTGCAACATAAGGTGGAACGTGCGTACAGAGCCTTTTCCCTGACTCCTGACCTGGAAGGTGTATAAACTTACTGACAATCTTGTTTGGAGCTCTATTTCAAACTGGTGCTGGTGATAGTAGAATTGTTTTTGGTGCCAGTATGAAATATTGCATCCCAACAAAAATATATATATATTTCTGTTTATGAAGCTGCAAGGACATACAGAATGAGAGTTCCTATGTCTGCACTCATTTCATTCCGATGCACATTATCCATCATCTAAACACAATACGCCATAATCACACACTTAGGGCGCAGAACATTTTTTGTGATGTGTGCCAATAGACTGAACGTGAAGAACTTTAGTATCTCATGTACAAATAGTCAGACCCTTTATTCAGTACTTTGTAGAAGCTCCTGTGGCAACAATCAATGCTTCAAGTCTTCATGGGTGCCTACACCAGTATTGCACACCTGGATTTGGGCAGTTTCTTCCATTGTTCAGATATTGTCAAGTTCTGTCAGATTGGATGGGAAGTGTCGGTGAACTGCGTGGGACCCTTGGGCTAATTCGCAAGGAATATTCTAATTTGTCTTACAATGACACAGCTAACAGTGATGCGATGACTTGACCACTGTCCCACTTACAAATGTAGAATCTTTCAAGTATGACTATTAATTAACGGAATTTGTATAAATTAAGCCAATAACCGATGTGCAGAAACATTCAAACTAAAAAACATCAAACATACCTTGTTTTAGATGTTTAGGGTATCCCAACAAAAATTCTTAGTATTTATTGACTAGGCCTAAATTGATTTGCATTGAATGGCTTGATTAATTAGCTAACCCAAAAATATTTCTTTAACCATTCAAGTTGGAGTCATTAAATAAACGTTTTATACATGTTTAGGCTACCCAAACTTACATTTGGTATAAACTTTTATCGACTATGACAATATTTATTTGCACACATTTGCATAATTTGCAGAAATGAACAGTAGACTCAAAACCATTCAAATTAGAGACAAAATCAACTTTCTGTAACAGATTTAGTCTATACCAACTTTCACAAAAACATCTACTACTGTCTGAATTTGTTTCACCTACTATTTGGTGATGTAGGTAGGACTGAAATGTACGAAGGACTTTAAAGTTTTGGGAGAATTTAATAATTCTGTTTAATAATTCTGTGAGCATGGGGAACGACTTGCACAACTTGGGACCCTTCAGATAAAGGCTAAACATCGAGGAGGAGAGTGTTAGTGGAAAGTGGGTCGGCAGCTTTTGAGAAATCATGGTTAGATGGTAGAGATGGTGGGGTGCTGGTGGGACCGAGAGCTGTGCTTGCCTGCCTGCTGCCTGCTCGTCTCCCTCATTGAACGCATTCGTCCTCACTCTGCTCAAGCCATGTTCCTCTGATGGTCATTCTAACTACTGAAAACCACTCTGTCAGAAAATTCTAGTCAAGACTTACTTTGTCGTAGTCGTTTCATTTCATTTTGCTTTATCAAGCACGTTGTGATTATTGTCTATAATGAAAAGTGCTATAGAAGTTGAATACCTTATTATTATTATTATTATTATTATTATTATTAATATTAAATGTGCACATTGTGCCTAATTAGCATGAATTAATAAAAAAAAAAGAACTCTTAAGATGTTCAAGCTACAGACTATGGTCTTCCTGTTTAAGCTAATTCAACCTAAAATGTGTGAAATTATCAGTTGTACCTGTATTAAGTTGCATAAATTATTCCCTAACAGTAACTCTTGAATCTTTCAAGTTAGCGACACCAAACTAAAGTTTTTCATATATTCAGACTATCCCAACATCTGAATCTTAAACATTTTAAACTATAGCAACCTAGGAGAGACATGAAAGGACCAGGTGCTTCCAAACAGGTGTGGAATCATTCTCTCATCCTTATGGTCATGTATCAAAATACTGAGCAGTGCCCCTGAATGGCGCAGTGGTCACTACCTTGCAGAAGAGCTGCGTCATTGCAGCCAAGTGTTCAAATATTTGTTGCAGCAGGCTAACTCTACTCAGAAGTCCTGCAGAGCCGTTGCTTGTGGTGGGAGGCTGTATGTCAGACAGCTTCCATGTCTCGTCGCACTCTAGCAACTCCTTGTGGTATTTTGGGCGCATGCAACCTCAGTCAGGGTTGTTGGCTGGGGAATACACTCTCCATTCCTGGTTGAGCAATAACGACTTGGCAAGATAATCACCTCTATCTGAATGTCAAAATCGGGAGGGTAAAAAATAGCAATTATATTTTATTGCAGGACCAGAGTCATGTAAAGAAATTGTACCTCGTCTTAATTAGGCATTAAAACAGGATAGTCTAAATAAACCTACCTGTGGCACGACTTGGACATTTATGATGACATTGAATTCTTAAACATAATTGAAACCTTGTCATGACAATATACTGTTGTTGAGCTCCTGAGTACCACGCTAGAACTTTTTTTCACTGCCCCTGCCCAAAGTCCTCCTGGTTGTGTTGCAGATTAAGACAATACCTGATGATTCCAGCTGCCACTGCTGACCATCCCCTCCCCCCCGGGTTGTCCCTTTCCTTGTCCATCTGGTCATGCTTCTGACCTGGATAAGGTTTTATAAACTCTGGACACAGCCCACATGTATTTATGAGTTATTACAACTTGTATTCTTAATATGTTCACCTGGCAGTGCCAGAAGAAGACTGGTCACCCCTCCGAGCCTGGTTCCTCTCAAGCTTTCTTCCTACATTTCTGTCCCTCTTAGGGGAGTTTTTCCTAGCCACTGTGCTTTAACACTGTTGTAGCTTGCTCCTTGGGGTTTCAGGCTGGGTGTTTTGTCACAAAGTGCTTTTACAACTGCTGGTGCAAAAAGGGCTTTATAAATAAATATGATTGATATATTGATGAGTGGTTGACATTAATAGTTTTAAGGACAAACCATTATTTTTTTATTTTTTTGGACTGCATTCATTTCAGGTTAAAGAATTTTGGTTAGGGTTGGAAAAAAACACTTTAGTTTGGATATTCATTCATTCTGACTGATAAAGGTTTGTGAAAAATAAAATGTAAATGCTTTGTTATGAGGAAGGCATTGGTAACTGCTAGAAAGACATTTATACATGTATGCATTGAGTATTGTACTGCAGGGATGACACTTCACAGGTTTGATGTTTAATTGCCAGTCTCCCTTTTGTTTTCTTACAGGATTACATAGAGTCCTTAACTTTGCCAGCTCAGCGAAAAACAGAGCATTTAACATTGGATCAACACAAACAGCTGGTTGCGCTGAAGTCAGCCATCGAGTATGACTCACAGGCTGTAGTGGAGGTGAGGGAGCATGTGGTGGACATCTCAGGTGGCGAGAGGAACGTGATGACGGCATGGTCAATGGTGGAGAAGATCAAAATGGAGAAACACCCTGGCAGGGAAGAGGCCCATGAGCTGACGGAAGCCCAGCTACCCAGTGGGGGGTCGGAGGAGGGGAGCAGCTCAGAGTGTGAGTCTGAGCAACAGCATGACCTGCAGGTGAAGAGTGGCATCTGTAAGAGGAAGGAGCCTTTCTGTGCCACCAAGCCTCATCGACAGCTCTGTCGCTCTCCATGCTTGGACCGACCAAGCTTTTCCCAGAGCAGCACTCTACCAGAGAATCGTCCTGATGACAGCAAGACAGCTGCAGTGCTCAAACATGCCAACGACAAGGAGTACCAAACCAAGATGGAGTTTGCCTTAAAGCTGGGATACTCAGGTGAACAAGTGGAGACCGTGCTAAACAAGTTAGGAGCTGCTGCCCTCATCAATGATATTCTGGCTGAGCTTGTAAGACTTGGAAATAAAGGAGAGACAGAAGTTCAAGCCGGCAGTAACACAGGCACGTTGGCCTCCCGTGGAGGCTCTTGTGTCAAAGAGGCTGTCAGTCCAGAGGTGTCCCTGGAAGATGATTCTGTTGATCCTTATGAAAATCTCAGGCCTATTGTCATTGATGGATCAAATGTGGCAATGAGGTAAGTCTCTTTGATGCACACAATCAAACCAAATGTATGTTTGTGCAATTACATTTACAATAGAACCTTTTACTAGCTGTGGTTGTTTTGTTCTGTAGCCATGGAAACAAAGAGGTTTTCTCTTGCCTTGGTATCCAACTGGCTGTTGATTGGTTTGTGGAGAAAGGACATAAAGACATTACAGTGTTCGTTCCTGCCTGGAGGAAAGAACAGTCGCGACCGGATGCCCCTATTACAGGTAATAAATGTCTATGTCAATTTGCCACATTTAGACCTGCTGGTCCAGGAGGTTGTGTTTTTGGGATCATTAAACAAAAATTGATAATTTCAAACAATTATTTGAGTTTAGTTGGATGGTAAGCTACAATTAGATTTTATTTGCAGTAACACATGTTATGTGTAAATATAGAAACAACAGGTACGTTGGTTACCTACTAAGTTTGGTGTTGAAATTTCTCCACTGCTATTTCTGTTTTTTTATACAGATCAAGACATTTTGCGGAAGTTGGAGAAAGAAAAGATCCTGGTTTTCACACCATCTCGGAGGGTCCAAGGAAGGAGAGTGGTTTGCTACGATGATCGCTTTATAGTGAAGCTGGCTTGTGACTCTGATGGCATTATTGTGTCTAATGACAACTACAGGGACTTACAGAATGAGAAACCGGAGTGGAAGAAGTTCATAGAAGAGCGGCTGTTGATGTACTCATTTGTCAATGATAAGTAAGTCATCAGTGCCTGTAAAGTGACTTGAGTATTGAATGTAACTGCACAATGACAAGGTATATTCTTCTATTATGTTTTAGATTCATGCCACCTGATGATCCTTTGGGAAGACACGGTCCAAGTTTAGAGAACTTTCTTCGCAAGCGCCCTGTTGTTCCAGAGCACAAAAAGCAACCTTGTCCATATGGTAGGCTGTCTCAGCCATTAAATAGTATTTTAGTGGTTTTAATACTGATGTCAACATTGTTTAATTGGTGCTCTTTAATATATCCACAGGGAAAAAATGCACATATGGACATAAATGCAAGTACTACCACCCAGAGCGTGCAAACCAGCCCCAGCGATCAGTAGCTGATGAACTTCGGGCATTTGCCAAATTATCTGCTGTGAAGACGATGAGCGAAGGGGCCCTTGCCAAGTGTGGCACAGGACCCCCAACCACTAAGGGGGACAGTGGCTATGAGGCTAAACGTGTAACCCCAAAGCGCCAGTCTGACCCTAGCATCCGTTCTGTTGCTTGTGAGCCAGAGGATAAACTGTCTGCTATCCGTAAGGCTGAGGCAAATTCTGTGCCTTCTCTTGTGTCTGCCCTCAGTGTGCCCACCATGCAGCCTGCAAAGAGCCACGCGGCTGGTGCCTTGAACACACGATCAGCCAGTAGCCCAGTGCCTGGCTCCCTCAAGTTCACCCACAGCTCCCTGGAGCACATGTCTAGTGTGCAGTACCCACACCCACCCATCCTAGTCACCAACAGCCATGGCGCTTCTGTCACTTACAGTGAACAGTTTCCTAAGTACGATTCTGTTAGCACGGACCACGGATACTACTCAATGCTTAGTGATTTTTCTAACATGAGCATGAGCAGCATGCACAACGTGGACAGCTTCTGTAGCATGGAGCATGAGCATGGGGTTTATCAGAGAAATCCCAGCCAGCATTGCCCAGAACCCTGCCTCAGCCACTCTAACAGTGACTCCTTCTCATATGGGGAATTGTACATGAGCTCAGTGGACAGTAGCTTGGATGAGAGCCTCAAGGGGCAGCAGCAGTCGCCTGCACAGAGCAGACTGCAGGCCTTCTCCCATGGGGGATTCCACCACGAGGCCCTGACCAGGGTACAGAGCTATGGGCCTGAGGAGCTCAAACAGGGTCCAAGCAGGAAGCAGTCCATATCCCATCTGGCACCACATGTACAGCACCCTGTTGTTGGGGCCAGGTCCAGCTGCCCAGGAGACTACCCCTTACCTCAGAATGCACTGCCGTCACAGTTGTCGCAGCCAGGACGTTCCCTGGGCATGACACGCATGGACAGCATCTCAGACTCCAGGCTGTACGAGAGTAACCCCATGAGGCAGAGGAGACCCCCTCTGTGCCGCGAGCAGCACGCCAGCTGGGACCCGCTGCCCTGCGGAAGTGAATCCTACGGATACCACTCATACCCCTTGAGTAACAGCCTGATGCAGCCATGTTGTGAGCGGGTCATGGTCCGCAGCATGCCTGACAAGATGGAGCAAATCTGGAGGTCTCCCTGGGAGAACCCGCCTCAAACCGAGCACCAGGAGCGCCATGTCATCCCAGAGCACCAGTACCAAACATATCGCAACCTCTGCAACATCTTCCCCGCTTTTGTGGTGCACTCAGTCATGGAGAAAAACCCTCATCTGACAGACCCACAGCAACTTGCTGCCGTTATTGTCACGAAGCTGAGGTCTTGTCATTGAGCGTGTTCAGTTTATTTTATAAGCTACAATTGTCTGAATAGTATTAGTATTCTATATTTGAAGTTATTTGTCATCCAAAGTATTTCTCATGAAATTCAGAAAACCCAAATCAGTGTTGGTCCTTCGTAGCTCAGTTGGTAGAGCATGGCGCTTGTAATGCCAGGGCAGTGAGTTTGATTCCTGGGAACACCCATATTTAAAATGTATGCTTGCATGAATATGTCACTTTGAATTAAAGTGTCAGCTAAAAGGCATATTATTATGTAAGGGAAAACTGATTTGTTTTATTTGAATTTTAGTCATCCATTTGATTTCACCATGATGGAGATCATATTGTGCATATCTAACACTGCTGTAAATATTATGTGACTTTGTTTATTGTGCAACAATTTGTGGTAAAAGACAGAAAGTAGTGAGTGCAAGCATACCTCAGAGCATGAACTTTGACATTTAATGGCCTTATATCCAAATGACCTCACTGCTCCAATCATTGTTTAACGGGTTTCAATGAATATCCTATTGTAGTTGAGGTCAGTCTCTTTTGCTTTTTAAATGTTAAGCACTGTAAGTAGAATGATATAGCCTATATTTTCTCAATCTCATTTTACAAAGCTACTATTTTGGTAGAACTTGAGTGCACGTACATAAGCAAGCCAAACTACAACTGGGAAAGATTAGATTTAAATCACATGCACATAACAGCATATGACACATGAAAGCCATGTAAAACACTTCAGATTTCAAAGCTGCTGAAATAATGCCAAAAAGATAGGTCATTGACCTTGTGTCATAATAAAGTGATCATAGTTTTGATGGAGACAATTGATTGGGTAGTAGTGTAACATCACATCAGTGTTTTTAAGACTTTCCTATTTTGTATTGTATGGCTGTTTACCTTAATGTAACTGTGTTACATGGACATCATTGGAGCACCTGTGTGTATATATCCTTGTCTTGCACCTTTGGACCTGACATGTGACTTAATGGCACAGGATGGCACTTTCAGTGTGTTTAGCGTGACTTATTTGTAATTGCTAAAGAACTGGTGACGTCTCCTCGGCAAAATGCTTTAAAGACAAGCATCCATTTCCTTATTAATGCTGAGAGACAACCCATGTAAATGAACACATTTAAAGAAAAAGAAAACATATCTGAATGTTATTTGCCCAGAAGGTTTTTCGGGCTTTGTTGACTTTGTTTTTTCATGAACTAAGAGCAGGCCATGTTGGGCCTCTTGTCTCTTCATGAGAAGGTGTGACACTGCCTAAATGTTTCTTCCTGTGAAACACTCAGAATGCGAGGCTGCCGTCAGGGTTGTTTCTGGCATTTGGCTTACAGTTTGCGTGCCTACCCCCCCCCCCCCTTTTACTTAAGGTTTCATAATAATTCATCCCCAGAAACAAACTTGAACTAAATGACAAAAGTAGAAAAACATTTATGAAATATCAAATGGATGACGATGATGTCATTTCTATAGACTTGTGGATTAAATGTTTCTTTTCAGAAATATGATCTGGAATCAAGGTCTTCGGCCATGTTCAGTGCATGTTCATTTTCAGTAGTCTTAGCATGTGCTGTATATTTCTGATTTTTTTTTAACCCCCCCCCCCCCCCCCTCAAAGTGCCGCAAATGACGAAGCCTAAAATGTCTAGAAATGACATTTGTTTGTTGATACAAATTGTATCTTTCTTGATTGTAGAATATATTTATGAAATGTACAGTATATTATTAAAAATGTTTAAAGAAAATACAATGCCAAAATGTTTGTGACACTGTGTGTCACTGGGAGTAGCCCATTGGTGTGTACTGTTTCTTACTGGGCACAGTAGGCTATTTACAGGGGCATTTAAGTGCTACATGGAAGTGCACAGATAACCTGTGTGCAGCTGTAAGCATTTTGTCCCATTTGTATATACTATATGTGTGTATGTATACTGAAATTACCACTCAACGTACAGTTTTAATGTGCTATTAAAATTAAAATATTGTGCAGTGTTGTAACCCAAGCAGCTTGGTAAATATATCAATGTGACCTCTCTATTACTGTATTGATGCAATCCACTGACATATTGAAAAACATGCTTAGTTATATTTTAATTGCAGAAACTGAATTGGTTGCAATGCAAGTCATAAATTACTTGGGTTACGACACTGAGGGTTATTTATTCAGTGAACAGGATTTGACCAAATAAATACTATCTTCAACTCTTAGGGTACTGACACAATACGGTCGAGTGACAACGTGTCAGTATGATTAAGTATTTATGAACCTGAGGTATTTGGTATTACATTATTGGAAAAGTGTATAACCATTGGAAATAGATTTAATGAATAACTTTCTTTTTAGGTGACAAGATCATATCTATTGATTTGTGGTTTATTTTTTAAATCTGTCATTCTTACCAATGGCACTTGATCTAGCCTTAAGTATTATAAAGCATGTGAGTATACTGGTTTTAATTCTAATGTTTCAAATGAGAAATGTTATTTTAGCCATGAGCCTTTACAACATGGGCTTGTTTGTGATGACTGATTTCAGTCTTCTTTATCTTGCTATTGGTGGTCTCAGCATCTAGGCTTACTGTTTGTTATTGTTGAAATTGAACACCGCAGGTAGAGAGTTAAATACCTACAGATATTTTCAGTGTAGATTAACCTTGAATCAATGTTCTAAATATACCAGCTCACCTGAAATGGTACATTTTCTTATACACCCACAATAGGAATTCTCAGGTACTATGAGATTTTCTATTACTTCAGAAACAATATTCTTAACGTGCTCTATTATTATGAATGATAAATGCGCTTATATAGTCAGATTTGTGAATTAGTGCTGGTCTAATGTTCTAAAGTTAAGCTGAATTGTATTGTATTGTGGTTTTGCAATGTAAAGGGGTTATAAGAGTGAGTTGGCAACTTGGTCATGTGTTGTGATGAGCTGCAGTAGTTCTATGTTGAATGATACAAATTGCTTTTAAGTTGTTTTAAGTAACAAAACATTATCTAGAACAAAAACTATTAACGCTTTGAGTCTGTAGGCTCAAACAAAATGTAAGTCTCAATGACAAGTGTTTGTTTCCTCAAATAAAACCAAACTGTTCATATGTTGTTATTTTGTTGGCCCTATCCAGTATATGCTTTAAGAAGTCAGATTTCTAGCAGTCTCCCATTCAAGGACCAGCATAAGGGTGTAGCATGGCTGCTGAGTCACCGTTTATCATAGTAAATTAGGACAGCAGTTTTAGTGAGCATTTTATTGTAAGTAGTAACATGTATCCATGTCTAAAACATAGTCTGTATTTCTCATTAGTGAGATAAGGGAAAATGACATTTTCACATTGTACTGCAGGTTGGATGGAGCAATTTGTAAATTGAAAAATGTTTGTTTGAAAAAGAAAAAAATGACATTGAAGGCTTTATTCCACAGTTGGCATATTTAAAACAGTTGCAGACCAGCTTTTAATTTACTGATATCATTGTGTGTCCAGAGAAGCCCGTCAGTAGTGATTCTGTGTGGCATTGAGACCCTGTGGAAAAATTGAGAAACAGTGATCAGATTAAGTGCAACTGCTTGGTAATAGTTGCATAGATGTAATGCTGACAGAGCACCCTTGAGTGAAACAGCAGCACTCAGAATGGTGCTTTATTAATTAACTTTGCTAGAAGATGAATACAAATCTTACAAGATCTTACTTAATTTTTCTGCATAGCAGCTTCAATATAATAGCTTAATGTCACAATATTTAACAACACTCAGTAAAATGTGACTTGATTAAAACACACTTGGTCTATAGATAAACATAACCTGATCTGAAATTAGCTACAGAAATATATATTTGCATCATTCAAGAAGCTGTGTGTATATTCCTATGAAACAAATAGCTGGTATGCATATGCAGCTTGTTCATGTCATCCAAAAATGAGAACAGTTATTAACAATTGAGTAATCTTTGCCCAATTTGCTGTTTGAGAAAAATAAAAATGTAGTTAATGTATAAGCATAGCCTGACATAATGGAGATTTGGGGGGAATAGCATTGAGTGTGTTAGCCAGTAACTGAAAGGTTTCTTGTTTTTATACACAGCCAGAAACTCAGACATTGTTCTTCTGAGCAATGCACTTAACCATAATTGCACCTAAAAAAAATATTACACAACCCCACTGGATGGTTGATATATTGCATGCTCAATTTCTACCGAATTCCACTGATTGACAGTATAACATCTGGTTTTCTTGTTTCTTACCCTGCATGCGCATTGTGCTGAGTAGCATTCTCCATCTCCACCTGCTGGTCAAACACCGTCATGGTAGAAAAGTGATCTAGCATCAGGCAGGTAGGATCCTTTAACTGGCCTGGAACTTTCCCGAGGGGATAGTTCCTCCACTCGACTTTGTCTAAACAGGTGATCAAACAAAACTCACTGTAAGGTGATTATTCCCTGTCGATACAAATTATTTAATAAAATAACATGGAATCAAAATAGCAGATCACATGAATGTTCTGAAAATTGGCATGAATTGAGCTGACCTGTACAAACTTGCCAGGGAGAGCCTCTGAGTTCTGCTGCTCTTTCAGCCAAGACATCTGGGCTCAGGTGCTCTTGGAAGTCTTCCGTCCTCTCTGGCAGAGCCTTGCATTGGTCAGACACAGTGCCTTGTCGCAACGTGTGGCCCGGACATCTGGACTTCAGCTTCTCATGCAGGCTCTCCAGAGTGTAGACACCACTATGCTGGCCTGAGTGCTGAATGGAAGGGTCACACCCTGAGTCTGCACTCTGGGTGTAGATACTGCTCAGTTTTAGTAACTTCTGTTGGGTGTCCAAAGGCATTGGGTGATCCATGTACTCAAGGATCCTAAAAGATAAAAACAGTAAATACTTTTACCATAATGGCTAAAATGTTATTTCCTAGTGGGTACACCACAGTAGAGAACAACACAAGTGCTGTGTTTAATTAATACAGTTATTTACTGCTGGAGCAGGTGAGGTGTGGCCACACAAGGGGCATTCAGACATGCTGCAAGGAGTTGCTGCCACCTCAGCTGGATGCGGTTTATAAAGATGTTGTCCTTCTGTCTAGCTTTTCTTTGGCTCTTTGACTCATAGTGGTATTCACTCTCTAGAAAAAAAAGACACCAGAAAACAGATTAAGCTGGCAAGGTGGAGTTACATTGTGGAGTACATTTTTTGGGTGGAAAATGAACGTACTGTTTGCGTTGCAGAGAATGACCTCGGAGATCCATCCGGCAACATAGAACATTCTGTGTTTCTGGTCGTCTTCAGAAGGCTGCTGCAACTCCACAAACAGCTTCTCCAGAAGGAGCTGAATGAAGAGCTGAGAGTTGAGATCCTTCAGGAGGGGCAGCCAGAAACGCAGGACAACTCGAGGAAGGCCGGGAGCAGTAGGGTCGACATTATCTTAAAAAACCCAAGACACTAAGGAATTCAGTATTCTGGCTTCCGGTGTGTTAATTCTTTTACATACCTTAAGAATAGTCTGTTAAACAAAATATTTTTTAAGAACACATTTACAAAAACATCCTATTCCCATTCTTACCTGAGGTGTTGACACCAAGTGACTCTAGCTGTTCAATGGTTGGAACTATGAATCCATCCTCCATCAATACATCTATGAGTATTTCACTATGTGGGGAAGATACGTTATTTCAAAAGGAAATTGTGGAATACTCTGATGAACTTCACTGATTTGACAATCAATACAATACTAATAAATGTGTTAACTGACCTAGACTCTAATGCGAATAGTTTGATCTGGGCAAGGATCCAGCTCATATCTGCAGACGGTGCTGGCAACAAGCTCATCGGTTTGTTTTCCACTAGAAATCCTTCAAATGCCTAAACAATATAACACACCAATGATAGCCAAGCTCACAATTGTGGGACCAAATGTACACATCATTTAGTTAGAAAATTGGAATATGGTCTGACTGTTATGAGCGCTATTACATTACAGAAAAGTCTTACATGCCTGCCACCTGTTTTCTTAAATGTATTCATCCACTCAATTATGAATCATTTTCAGATAATAATCCATTAGGAACAATAGGCTGGCTGAGTAGTTAAACGCTCTTCTCCGTAATCATAAGGATCCATGCATTTATCCCAGCAACTTTGATAATGCATGAGTGACAAGTTTCAGGAAATAAAAGTAACACAGTGCAAATATTCTGCAGTAAAGGTATTTCACAAATTACACAAATATTTGACATGAAAAACAAAATTAGGATAGGGTAAATACCTGAAATTGCTCCTTTTCAAAAGATATCAGTAACTCTCTGGCCTTCTCTGAAAAGAGGAGTATGGAATTCTCAGACAACACAAAACTGAGCTTGTCTATTCACTGATGATGTATAACATGATCACCGATTGACAACTATTTCTACTTTACCAGCAGAGTTTTGTTAGGAGCCCATAAAACCTATTTCATTATATAGTTTTATGTTATGAAATGTATATTTTATTTCAGGAAGAAATGTACATACTGTAGGATTCAATTTCTTTTTGCCTGGCGATAAGCTGATCCTCCTGTCTCTGTTGCTCCTCTTCCCCATCCTCCCCCTCTGATTGGGAATCCCAGTTCTCAGTCAGCCCACTACCCAGCTGCCTGGACCAATACTCTTGCTGAAGCCACTCAAGCACAAACTTACAACCTGTAAAATAGCCAAGACATAAAAACAATGAAGTCACATTGACAATTAAAAAAATATATACAGTAAATTGAAATTAAGGATGAAGACCCAATGGTCTAAAATGGTGAAATGTATCTGCATTTATTCACTATCATGCTCACCCTTGCGACACCATTTCAAGGTAGGGAGCTTGCGGTGGGTGATGTCATGTCTGAGATTTACAATCCATTCTGGGATCCTCAGCTGTTAAAAGTAAAATAATTATTGCATCAACAAGTGAATGTTGTAATACTCTAGTCAAATAAGGAGCATTTACAGGAACATTTACTAATTATATATAATAATCATAATGAAGCCAAGATGAAAATATAAATATTTATATTACTTTGTTGGCTAGCCTTCTCAGGGGACGAGCAATTTTCCCCTGTTGACGCTCTGTGATTAAGTTTACAAACCTGTTGAGAAAAAACAAATTGCCAAATGGACAGTCATTAATAAAAGTCTGTACCCCTTGTAGTCTTCAGGGAGTATTCAATTCCTTCTACAGATCTACACAACCTGCTTGACAGAGTCAAAATCAACAGAAAATGTTCTAAATAAAATGAGGATATATTGACAGTGTACATCTTCACACAGCTTAATAATTACTTCGTAAAAGCCCCTTTAACAGCCATACAGCGGTTAAAGAATCACTTCAACCTGGGGGTTGAAATTCAAGTATAGATTCTTGTGACATCTTTACTACAGATAAATCTGAATGCCACATTGAATTCTCGAGAAACTTGGTACAGTAAGTGTAGCTTAAATATTCCAAAGACTATCTCACTGATAAGATAAGGAACATACATTCTCAAAACCATATTGCAAGCAATGATTAATAACTTATTATTTAATCTGTAAAGATGAAAAGCATTAGGGTATTGACCATTATTAGACTATTCTTACCTCACAAGGGCTGTTCCATAAAGCAAGACTAAGTCATCCGCTTCAAGTTGTCCTGATCTATCAAGTATTTGACATCTGACCAGGTCTGCTGTGCTCTCTACAGCAATGGGAGTGTTGTGGGAAAACCTGACAAAACAAATCCAATGAACATTCCCTCACCTTTATTAGCTAAGTAAATTTACAGATACACAGAGAAATCTACATTAGTGCTGCCAGCAAGACAACATACCAACAGAAAAAACTATTTTAAAAACGATTTCCCCTTTAATAGTGCATCTACCGAGAGAGAAATATGAAAACCTAGCGATAGTTCTGTATTGCTGCAGCTCATTTCATGGCAAAGTTTACCATAATCATGGGCTTCAGCTCTCACACTTTGCCTTGATATTATTGATCCTTCTTTGATGATACATTGATTAGCACAAATGAAACTAACAGCCAAAAAGCAATACACAAATGAATGGGGGTAAAAAAATAAACATAATGAAAACATTTCAGTGGTGTACCAAGCATGAAGGTAGTAATTGCTTTCTAGGATCACAGGTCATGTCAGAGGTCAAGTCTAAATTATAATGGCACTACTGTGAATTTTCCTTAACTACTGCCCTTTTCTGGCCCGGCAATCATTTAGATATCACAAATCACAGATTCTGTGTTTTAGGCACTCTATGTTCTGAATGCTCGCCACGCTGCTGAATGTATCCCTATATTCATTCATAGTGTCTGCTAAATGCTTGGTGCTCCCTTTTATCGCACAAATGTACTAATACAATTGCTGAGGTTTCACTTACAGAAATGTTGTGGTAGGAGGTAGGTCTATCTGGTGTGGAATATGGGGGGGTTATAGAGAGAAGGCGCACCTGACACATTTCTTGCAGACCGGCCGTCACAATGTAATTACGACACTAGACATTAACTTATCTACATAAAGTTTAATTGAAATAAACACTTCAAATTCGATCAATAACATTTTCTGTAAGGATTTTGTTTGAGCAGGTATGCCTGACATGATAAACAGAGTTAGTGGGTGCTCGAGACAGCTACAGCTTGTGAATGAGCTTTATCCAATGATCCCCCATTGGAGTGTGCTAAGTACTCGAATAAAATGTCAATCTGGAGTAGGTTTAGACGAAGCTCCCCTGTCGGCCGATATGACGCGCCTCTCGCCCAACGATAAAACGGACTACCCGCATTAATCCGTGGCTGGGTGAAACGAGTGCATTTCGGAGTTTTGTAGGGGTACATACATCAATAAATTATTTAAACAACAAGAACGTTTTGTTTGCCAAAAAATACACCACACAGTAAACATTACTACATAGAAAGCAGGTCCCTCTCTGTTTTGTTAGGTTTGACAAACATTTCCCAACTGTGTTTACCGACATGAATACGGTACTGTACTGTATCCAACCTCATATTAGTTCCAAGCTAAGTAAACAACACAAATTATTCTGTGTTTATCCAACTAGCGTGTTGCAATTGGATTAGTGAAGATCCAATGTGTATCCCTTACCTTCCTTTCCACGCTGATATTCTGTGTAATGCATACTTTTGTAAAGTACACTCTTTTGAATACAGATACTCAAGCACCTGGTCCCATTCTGCTTTGTCGATCCATGCAACTACATGACCTTTCTTCTCCGTTAGTTTTTTCTTCATATTTGCCAGAATGTGGAAGACAACTGAAACCCCCAATTTCACGTCAACTTAGAATGCAAAATATGTATCAAGCTAACAAAAAGGAATGTGCTAATGCTAACTTACGCTAAATCAGTGTCTTGGGAGCAACATTAAAAAAACACTTCCAGGTCATGAAAAAGTTTCATAATAAAAGAGGTCAACGTATTCTAAACTGGCAAAACCCTATAACATACTGTACATGGGATACAGATTGAATAAACTAACTATTCAATATGCCACAGTGAATGTTTTGTAGGAAATGTTCAGGAGACTCTATAGAACCCCTTGGTAACCCACTCCATTCTCAAGTTCTTCTTTCAGTAATTGCAGTGACTTGATATCATTCAGAATCCAAAAGTTCTTTGTGTGTTGTTCTGATTTTATGTTCTCAACACTGATGTATATACTCCAATTCTGTTCTGAGCAGCTCATTGGAAGTCGGCATTTGCTATTAATTCCCTGTGAACTTTATATGGGGCAGTATTATGTAGCGGCACTCCTCACCTGCCACATGCTTCTTAAGTTTCTTCCTCTCTGGAAGAAAATTGCCCCTTGATTTTCCAACATATTTTCACACTTTCAAGTCTCCTGAACATTTCCTACAACACATTCACTGTGGCGTGAAGAATTGTTTTTTTCTGTATAGGGCAATATGTATTTCATATCTATGGAGTTATATTGTGGCCAGTGGTATGTGCAGAGTAAAACGAAATATTGTGTTGCTGGATGTGCCCATCCAAAATTACTTTTAGTTGGTTAGTAGACACTCTCCTGAACATTTCCTACATTACATTAACTGAGGTGTATTGAGTAGTTTTTGCTCTATGATGCAATATATATCCTGTATATTATAATGTGTTGCAATGGGAGAGGAGGTGGAAAGTATTGTGTTGCAGGATTTAGCGCAAAGAGCCCATATATAACTAATGATCACCAGCAAATTAACAATAATTATATCATCAGGATTCATCCATTTATTTTTAAAATATGAAATGTTTACAAAAATAGTTTAATCCATCTCCATTTCTAAATGTGCTCCAACTTAGAATATTATTCATCCTATGTGAAGTTCTATTTAAACAGCATTTTTCTTTAGTTCATCTTTTTTCATATTTAGATATTCCTTTTATTATCTATATCTTTACAATATACGCAAAAGCGGCAAAACAGATTACATTTATATAATTAATATCGCATTTTACTGCTTACTTTTATTTTGAAGGCAAAATCTGAAAACCGGAAGCCTTATTGTTGCTACCGGATCTCTAATGTTGCCAGCATGCCGCTAATTATTATCTATGCGTGCACCATTAAAATGCTTCCAGGTCACAACATTTTTCGTGTTCTCCATTTTCGGTGGCTTTTATATTGTGTTTGGCAACCAACCACCAACCGGATTGGAGTGTGAACCAGATACAGGGATGGTCTAAATCCGTCCCATTATTGTTTTTATCCCTTCGGAAACCCATGATTAAACATCACATCATGATTTATTCAGTAGCTAGTTTACATTAAGTCATATAACATCAGTTTTATCTTGTAACTCCACTAAAGCATTTAGATTAGATTAAACTTTATTGTCACTGAATAGCACAAGTACAGCACAATGAAATGCAGTTAGCATCTGAATAGAAGTGCAAATAGAGTGCAGGAAATGTATTTACAAGTATTAAGTATATGTATATTACAAGTGTAATGTGCACATGTGCAATGAAGGCAAATGCAGTGCAAATGGCAATACTAGGTATAGTGTATGTTACAAGTGGGATAATAGTTGTTCAGGTACAAATGGCACTTTCTAAATGGGATTCTAGATGTGCAACGAGGCAAATAAAGGAGTAATGTATTAGGGTACCATGACCAACTGGGATGCAGAGATAGTTCTAAAGTTCTCAAGGTACACGCGTGTGTAACAACTGTAAAAAATAAATAATTCAAGCACAATTTCAATTCTAAATGTGCAAAGAGGCAAATTGAACATACAAGGTGCCGTGAGGTTCCTGAGGTAGACACATACCTGCCACAACTGAGAAACTTCCATTATCAGGCTTTGCAAGGCAGTGTCAGAGTAGTATAAGGGAGTAGTGCAAGGGAATAGTAGTTTGCTACTAAACTTCTAGCATTCCATTGGAGGATTACTGACTTTATCTAGATTAACCAATCATTGATTCAGGACTTGACTGATTTCTGATTGAGTTCTTCCTAATATTTCACATGTCAGTATCCAAAGGTACCTCACTGCCTGCTTCACTATGATCTGTATCTTCATAGTCTTAGATTTCACATTTTCCGTACAATTGATTGCTACTATTATACTATTGTGCTCATAAGTTTGCATACCCTGGCAGAAATTGTGAAATTTTGGCATTGATTTTGAAAATATGACCAATCATGCAAAAAAAATAACAAGGAGACTGGACCTATGCACTGGCATTGACATCAACTTGTTTGCCCCACTAGAATCCTCGGGAGAGATCCGCAAACACATGCCGTTTTTGTAGTCTATTTACATGAAAATTTCCTCTTGGTTTTTCCATAGCTTATTCATGGACAAACAATGCATGTGATCAAACTACAAGCCTGGACCTTTACACTAGAGTTAGAATTAACGCCTTTACGTAGCCTATTCACTGGGCGAAAATGTTTTGTATTTTTCCAAAAACTCCTCTTCGTGTTAGGCCTTGTGGATCTTTTGTTTAGCAGTTCATCTGGTTGCCTTTTCACTATCCATTAAGTGTTAATGTTCTTTTTGTACGCTTACATTTTTTTATTTGTAGAGTTATGGTTACAGACTTTCTCCACCTCTCTCCACCTCCATACACTCCTATTTTGAGTGTAATTAATTAATTGCCAAAAAAGTGAGAAAAAAAAATACATAAAACAAAGTTGAAGATGAATTTGACTGATACCGCGATAATATTGATACTGTGAATACTTTTGGCCACGATAATCGTGTAGTGAAAATCTGATATTATGATAGCCCTATTACAGACACACAAGTAGACACACACAGGTGAAAATGGCAATTAGTGATGTGCGGTTTGCGAATGATTCGTTCGTTTTGAATGAATCTTTTTAGTGACTCGGGACTCACAAGTCCTTTTTTTGTAGTGACTCGTTCAATTGTATCGTTCATTCGAACGCGGATTACTACAACAAGATCACTTGCTTCATACACAGTTCTCCAATCAACTTCTATGTGCATTTGCAGAGAAAAATGTATCAAGACGTGAAGAACATCATAAAGACATGTTAATAACTGATAATTAAACGCAGACTTTATTTCTGATGTCATGAAAAAAAAGATGAAAACAAGCATGGAGCCGCTGCCTTTTCCTAAGTAAAAAAGGCTTGTGAACGACTGACTCGGTCAGTTTCATCGTTCAATTGAACGGTTGTTTCATTCATTTGAACGGTCTGTAAGCATTACTGACTCAAATGAACAAAATTACTCGAAATAATTGAACATTTTACTGACCGACTCCACAAGATCTAAGTCAGTGGAAAGAGTCAAACTTCCCATTACTAATGGCAATTAAAGGTGAATTTCCGACACCTGTGGCCTTTTAAATTGCAATTAGTGTCTGTGTATAAATAGTCAATGAGTTTGGTAGCTCTCACATGGATGCACTGAGCTGGCTAGATACATAGCCATGGGGAGCAGAAAAGAACTGTCAAAAGACCAAGCTAATAAGATAATGGAACTTTATAAAGACGGGAAAAAATTGAAAAATATATCCAAAGCCTTGCAAATGCCAGTCAGTACTCTTCGATCACTTATTAAGAAGTTGAAAATTCAGGGATCTCTTGATACCAAGACATGGTCAGGTAGATCAAGAAAGATTTCAGCCAAAACTGCCAGAAGAATTGTTTGGGATACAAAGAAAAACCCACAGGTAACCTCAGGAGAAATACATGCTGCTCTAGAAAAAGATGGTGTGGGTGTTTCAAGAAGCGCAAAACGACGATAATTGAACAAAAATGAGCTGCACGGTCGAGTTGCCAGAACGAAGACTTTACTGTGCCAATGTCACAAAAAAGCCTGGTTACAATATGCCTGACAACACCTTGACAACATCTCACAGCTTCTGGCAAACTGTAATTTGGAGTGACAAGACCAAAATAGAGCATTATGGTAACAAGCTTAGGCACAATGTTTGGAGAGGGTTCAACAAGCCCTATGGTGAACAGAATACCATCCCCACTCTGAAGCATGGTTTTGGGGGTGTGTGAGCTCTAAAGGCATGGGGAATCTTGTGAAAATTGATGAATGCAGCATGTTATCAGAATACTGGCAGACAATTTGCATTCTTCTGCATGAAAGCTGTGCATGGACTTTCCAGCACGACAATGACATTAAGCACAAGGCCAAGTTGACCCTCCAGTGGTTACAGCAGAAAAAGGTGAAGGTTCTGGAGTGACCATCACAGTCTTCTGACCTTAATATCATCAAGCCACTCTGGGGAGATCTCAAACGTGCGGTTCATGCAAGACGACCAAAGACTTTGTATGACCTGGAGGCATTTTGGCAAGACGAATGGGCAGCTATACCACCTGCAAGAATTTGGGGCCTCATAGAAAACTATTACAAAAGACTGCTCGCTTTCATTGGTGATAAAGGGGACAATACACAGTATTAAGGACTAAGGGTATGCAGACATTTGAACAGGGTTCAGTTCATTTTTTTCTTCGTTGCCATGTTTTGTTTTATGATTGTGCCATTCTGTTATGACCTACAGTCGAATGTGAATCCCATAAAAAAAAAAATGCATGTGTTTTGCCTGCTCACTCAAATAGTCAATATATTACCAATTCTCCAAGGGTATGCAACCATTTGAGCACAACTGTAGGCCGTGAAACCTGTAGAGGCAGATTAGTAAGGAAATGTTCTTATACGACAATGCAAAAATCATATAAATGGGCCCTTTGAGTGGAATCTGAAGGAGAATTTAACTGTATTCTATTTATTTAATTCTATTTTTGGTTGAACAAGTATAAAGCCTAATCGTGACTGATTCAAGTTCCTTTTTGTGCCACTTGGCTTCCAAAAGAAGTAGCCTATCAAAGTTACATTTAAGGCTGCGCATGTTGTGTACCTGATCTTGCATGTTTGATGTTATGTTGCTCAGCTTACCCTTTGACTATTCTAAAAAACAAGGTGTAGCCAATATATTAAATTATTTCTATGGTCTGTTTGATGCACATTGCCTTGTAACAATCCATGTGCTTGATTGGTTAATCCGGATTACTGTAGAGAATACTCATTAAAAAGTGTATTCATTTATGACGGATGTGAAATTGCCCATTTAAAGGTTGCCCCTGCTGTGGCGAGATCCAAGGTCTGCACCTGTATACATACACTATAAACCTCAATAACTTCCCAGAACTCAAAAAAACTAACTTTGGGGTTAGATAACATGTATCTTTTCATTGCATACTAATTCAATTATTGAGAAAGCATACACAAATATTTTCAGTTGATACAACCTAAACAGGGTTTCAGATTTGAGTTGTATTTGCATGAAGGAATTGTGTAATATGCTAAGCCACACTTACAATATGAATTCCCAGTATGCATTTCCCTTTCAGGTGAACTTTAGAGTTACCACCCATGACTGTATTCATTAATGACAGAGACATGGTTATTGAACACATTCATTTTCTATCATATCAATCCCTTGACAATCCCTATTCAACTGTGAATACTTAACATATCCCATAAATCCATATTTTCAAGTCTTGCAGCTCCTCTCAGACAGTTCATTTCAGATACACTGTACTGTCGGATTTGAAGTCCTACTGCTCTGTATTACCCTCTCCACAAGATAGTCTACTCTCCATGTGTGAACTATCATCACAGGTTTTGCAATTGAGATGTTAGACTCACTCCTCACCTGTTGCATGGCCACCTGCTTCTTAATTTCTGCACAACCCCCGAAGAACAAATTATTACAACAAATCAACTGTACCCCGTCTCCACACTCTCTATATTCATGTCCTTGCCCCACACTTTGCATATCTCTTTCTGCCCTTACACACCACGTCAACATGCCAAAACCTTTGGCAGTTATTGCAATGCAAGGGATTCGGAATGTATGCTTGTGCATATTAACTCATAACCAATTCAGTTTTTTTCTTGCAGGACCGGACCATCAAAGCTTGGAACTGACAGGCTTTCCACCTTCTTAATATGTTCAATGCAGGTGTTTTGCCACAACATGAGAGCCTCTTCTGAAGTGATCCTGGATTTCTTTCATGCAGCAACACTTTCGCAAACACAAACTCACCTACTTTGCAGATGGGCTAACACAAGACCGCACTTTCAATGATTGTCAAAATAATTTACTCAGTCTTTCACTTATTTAAATTAAAATATATATTTTATTAATAAAACAATAACTTCTACATATTTTTTTAAATAATTTTTGAGATGTGCGTATACAACTGCTATTTTCCTGTTGGTTCACATGGAACATGGATCATGCAACACTGCACTCATTGTGTTGTATGTCATAAGGACCCACCCTAGGGTCTTTAGCAATGTTTTAAGGAGCCCCAATTTTGCTGTCCTTGTACCTAACCTATTGTTAAGAATCTCACAGTTTTTATTATTCAAATACATCTAGAAGGGCATCAACCTAACAACAAGACCGGTACCTTCTCCTTTGCGTGAGGAAGAACAGGAGGAGCACTGCCAGAATCCTACAATGACCTCCAGCGGGCTACTGGTGTGCATGTTTCTGACCAAACTATGATAGATGTGAAAGAGTCTGGAGACACAGTGGTGAACGTTATGCTGCCTGCAACATCATCCAGCATGACTGGTTTGGCGGTAAATCCTGAGACCCATCGTCAGACCTTATGCTGTTGCAGTGGTTGTGGTTTCAATTGTATACTATGATTGAGTTTTAATCCAGCCTTGAATCGGTTGGTGATTTTGGTTTCCATTGACCGTTGTTAAGTAATTTTGTTCTCAACGAATTACACAATGTACAGTAAATAATTTGATTTAATAAATGTTCTTCATCGAGACCCGATGTGTGATTTAAGTGTTCCCTGAATTTTTTGGAGCAGTGAATCAAATCAGCCCTGTCTGACATCAACTCAGGTGGCCGTAAACCAATTGGCGCAACCTATCCTGGACATATCAATCTGGGCCACTGCGTCTGGTGTACATGTGTTACAGTACCATGGGTTTGGGTACAGCCCACTGCTCTATCAGCAAAAAAGATTTCCCGTCACTATCTAATAAAAAACATTTCTGGATTAGAAAACCTTTGCATTTAAGTTCAATGGCACAAACTGTAGGATCTCAGGTATCTGGGAAGATTCTGTTTAGAGGGATATTCTATTTCATGCAAAATAAGGAAAAGGCTCAGTGCTGTCATCTTTGGAAGGAGAGGGTATACAGTACAGTTCCAAGGTTTGGGGTCACATAAAGACAGTCACTGGCCCGCAAATGTTTTTGTTTTCAAAAGAAAGGCACACATCTGTCCATCAAAATAACAAAGTTGATCAGAAATACAGTGTAGACATTGTTAATCTTGTAAATGACTATTGTACTTGGAAACAGATTTTTATGGAATACCTACATAGATGTATGGCGTGTTGCGTTTGTTACATTTTGCTACGTTCATAATTTTATCAACAGAAAACCCTTTTGCCATTATGTTGTCCCAGATCCAAGATTTTTTGCGCTGGGGGAGTAGAGTCAGTTATCCATCCCCACTGTACTAGCCAGTGTGCTTCAACGCTGTTGTTGCTTGCTCCTCGTGGGTTCAGGCTGGGTGTTTTGTAAAAGCACTTTGCGACAACTGCTGGTGTAAAAAGGGCTTCATAAATAAATGTTATTCATGGATGTTAGTGAGGTATTTGAATAATGCAGGCCTTTACCATGTGAAGTGAGTGTGCAGGAAACATGTACTGGGTTGTGCATTTGTAAATGGTTAAGTATTTTAGATGGTTGCATCTGATCTAAAATACCTAAGAATAATTAGGTACTAAGGAACTTTGCAGTGCAGTAAAATAAAAAAAACATCAAGAAGAAAAAGCAATGTCTACATTAGTCTTATTTTTCTGTCTCAATGATTCCTTGTTGGGACACAACATAATTTGTGAAGAGGATGGGATCAATGATGTTGGTTATCAGACAGAAAAACTAGTTTTTGCTAGCTAGCTAAATTGGTTTAGACCATGTGGAATGTTTACTGAAGATGGTAGCATTTGGAAAGTCTGATGACTTTCACTATGAAGAGAGTGAAAACATGTTGATGCCTACTGGGAAGCTGGAACAATATTTTGAAGCAAACGGGCTGGAAAAAACAAGTGAGAAAGAGACGTTTTTCTGATAATTATAGGCAAGAAGACATATAACCTTTTAATGGCTTTGCATTTGAAGCCAAGTGAAAATACAGTAAAAGAAATGATGGTGCTTTTGAAAAACCATTATGTGCTGTGAACTAAATGTTTTGCCGAAAGATGCAGGTTTCATGCAAGGAATCACCAAGGTGGAGAAATGATTAGTGAGTACATGGAATATTTAAGAAGATTATCATCAACCTGCAAGATTTTTAGACGAGGTTTTACGTGACAAGTGAATTGGACAGAGCACCTAGATAAGACAGAAAACATTCCGGATCCAGTTCCAGGAGCGCCGAACGATGCGAAGGGCAGCTGAAAGACAGTGTAGACTGCAACATTCCCCAGCCACAGAATATGGATTCTACTGACTTGTTCGGGCCAAATTACAAAAGTGATGATGTAAAAGACACTGAAATGTTAGCATTTGAGTCCGAGAAAACAAGCCATATTATGTGTATGTAAGGGTTAATGGTGTAAAGATAAAAATGGAGGTAGACACAGGAGCAGATGCCTCTAATATCAGGGCGGTTGTACAAGCATACAGTACCAGCGGGCAGAGGTGGACTGGCAGTCAGGAGCACCAGGACATTTCCCGGAGGACTGAGGGTCGTTTAGGCCTGTGGTGAATATTCAACTTGACCAGCAGCAGCGATAATATAGCCAGCAGGAATGAGTAGACGGTGAATCCACGCATCAGGCAGGACTCCTACGGTGCACGTCCACTGTTCCACAGGTTAGTCAAAAACACTAGCTAAAACACATACTGACACAAAATGAGCAGTCAGGTGATTTGCATGAACAGGGTACCCTGGTATGGAGTCAAATTCCCGGCCTGAATTATTGTTTCAGTCCCCCCCTAAAGGGTGAAGTTAGATGAGGAATCTAAGCCTTTTCTCACCATCAAAACGCATAAGGGGCTCTGCTCAGTGAATAGGCTTCCTTATGGTGTTGCTAGTGCTCCCGCCATGGGAGGCAATTTATTTTACTGATTGACCATAAGCCTCTTCTTAAGATTCTTTGTTCTAGAAAGGGGTACCAAACCTTGCCGCTGCTAGATTACAGAGGTGGGCCCTGATATTAGCACCTTATACTTACAGTACAAGCCATCAGAGCAGCATGGTAACACGGACGCACTGTCGAGATTGCCCATGAATGTTTGCCAGGGCCTTTTCCCAAACCCAGTGTACAGACTTTCATTTCTAGATGATCTGCCAATAACTCCCAAAGACATATTTAGAGAAACACGCGCAATCCAGTGTTAAACAAGGCTACACAGTATGTTATGACAGGTTGGCCCAAGTTTGTGCCTGAACTAGCATTACAACCATATGTTAGGAGAAAATTTGAAATGACTGGAGCAGGATTGTATCCAATGGGGTTTCCGTGTAGTAATTCCTGAAAGACTACGGGCTAGGTTACTGAGGGAGCTTCATGAAAGTCACTGGGGAATAGTAAAGATGAAATCCTAAGCCAGAATCCTTTTGTGGTGGCTTTCCCTTGATGATGATAATGAACATGAAGTAGGTAACTGTGATGATTGTAAGCAGCAGCGTAGCATGCCAGCTCAAGCTCCAGTGCATAGTTGGAAACAGGTGTCATGTCCATGAGAGAGAATTCATTTAGATTTTGTGGAGGACAATAAGCAGGTATTTTTAGTACTCATGGATGATTATGCTAGATGGCCAGAAATAATTCACATGACTAGTGCGACGTCTGATAAAACTATTTAAGTGCTTAGACATCTATATGCATCTTATGGTCTTCCACAAGAAGTAGTCACTGATAATGGACTACAATTCACATATTTGACCTCATTCTAATACTGAATGGGGTAAAACATTGCAAGTCACTGTCGTACCAACCAGCATCCAACAGTTTAGCTGAAAGACTAGTCCAAAACTTAAAGAAATCTCATTCTAAAAACAGAGCCAGGGATAAGATGACATTGCAACACTGTGTGGCTAGTTTCCTGTATGGATATTGCAACACACCACACACAAGTACAGGGAAGACCCCTGCTGAACTTTTGAAGAGACAGGTTTGTACCCAGTTGTCTTGAGTAATGCCTCTGAGTGCCATGCCTGAGGTCTCAGATGTTGTGGAGCCATCTCACTTTAAGAAAGTGAGATCATTCTCTATCAATCATGAGGTGAAGTTTAGGAACTACAGGGGAGGACAGTGATGGCTGAATGGTGTGATTACAACATTTCTGGATCCAGTCACTTATATGGTGAATGTTGATGGTAACTGTGTAAAAAGGCATGTAAATTAGTTGTTGAGTGTTAAGCCAAGGAGAATTGTTGATGCTCAAACCAGAGTGGACAACTCATTGCACGCGGATGTATATCCGGACTTGAATGCTGAATGGGAAATGGACACTAACAGGGTAGTGTACAAAGTATCAAAAACAAGAGTGCAATTGAGGAAAATATATGTGTATGGAAATATACACAGAGCAGCCATAACATTATGACCACTGACAGGTGAAGTGAATAAAACTGATAATCTCATTATCATGGCACCTGTCAGTGGCTGGGATATATTAGGCAGCAAGTGAACATTCTGGCCTCAAAGTTGATCTGTTAGAAACAGGAAAAATGTGCAAGCGTAAGGATCTGAGCGACTTTGACAATGGACAAATTGTGATGGCTAGGCTGGGTCAGAGCATCTCCAAAACTAGTCTGACTAGAGTCAGTTTGATGCTTTGGGAAATGTTCTCCTGGGAAACCGTGGGTCCTGCCATTCATGTGGATGTTACTTTGACACGTACCACCTGAGCATTGTTGCAGACCATATGCACCATTTCATGGCAACCTTATTCCCTGACGGCATTCAGACGGATAATGTGCCCTGACACAAAGCAAACATTTTTCAGGAATGGGCATGTGAGCATGAGAACTGGACCACGGAGCAATGGAAGAAGGTGGCCTGGTCTGATGAATCACATTTCCCTTTACATCACATGGATGGCCAGGTGCTTGTGCGTTGCTTACCTGGAAAACAAATGGCACCAGGATGCACTATGGGAAGAAGGCAAGCCGGTGGCAGTGTGATGCTTTGGGAAATGTTCTGCTGGGAAACCTTGGGTCTTGCCATTCATGTGGATGTTACTTTGACATGTACCACCTAAGCATTGTTGCAGACAATGTGCACGCTTTCATGGCAACGGTATTCCCTAAAGGCATTGGCCTCTTTCAGCAGGATAATGCGCCCTGCCACAAAGCAAAAATGGTTCAGGAATGGTTTGAGGAACAAAACAACTAGTTCAAGGTGTTGACTTGGCCTCCAAATTCCCTAGATCTCAATCCAATCGAGCACCTGTGGGATGTGCTGGACAAACAATTCCGATCCATGGAGGCTCTACCTCACAACTTACAGGACTTAAAGGATCTGCTGCTAACGTCTTGATGACAGATGCCACAGCACACCTTCAAAGGTCTAGTGAAGTCCATGCCTCGACGGGTCAGGGCTGTTTTGGTGGCAAAAGTGGGACCTACCCAATATAAGGCAGGTGGTCATAATGTTATGACTGATTGGTGTATATATGTATCATGAACTTGCGCAATAACACAAGACTGACTGAATGTGTGTTGCCAGGGAATTGTACCAAGCATAGAAAAAGGATGACAACATTTTATTTGTGATAATTATTTTTTGAATAAATATTTTTAGCCAAAATGGTAGCGAAGTGCAGTTATCTTCGTACACCACTTCCCTGACTGTTGCCATGTTACTATGTTACATGTTACTAGTCCCTAGGGGTGTGGTATATGGCCAATATAAAATGGATAAGAGCTGCATTGCGGAGTGCCTGGACACAGCACTTATCCATAGTAAACTGGCAATATACCACAAACCCCCTAAGATGCCGTATTGCGCTTATGAACCCGTTACAAATGTAATTAAAGCTATACTGTGAAGTAATGTGATGTACCCTGTTACAGAGTCTCGCATATCACTGCTATCAGTCAATCAGCATTCAGGATTCCAACCACCCTGTTTATAAGAGAGGGTATCCCTAGTTTATTTAGTAGGTACATTTCCCAGAAAGTAGGTATATTTCCCAGTATACCACGGTTAATAACCGTGTCCAGGCCCTTCACATGCTTTGTGCCAAAGAACAGCTCTTGGTCATACCACTCCCTTTTTGCCTTTTTTTCTTTTAAGTAATTTTTTCCTTTATACTTAATTGCGTTTGTTTAGTAGGTTACCGTCTATTTCATTGGAAGGCTATAAACATTTGGTCAATTTGTATTATTAATTGCGTACTATTTAAATTGGCTTTGGACTATCCAATTAAGGGAATCGTATACACTAAATGCACTCCATATGAAACGGAGATACTTTTTTCGAAGTCGACTACAACAGGATATTCATATCGTTGGTTCACAAATAGGTCAACTGCTCAATTTTTCAAAAAACTCTTGATTGAGCTTGAATCATTGTACAAAGAACACTTTTTCCTTATATTCATCTGATTATAAAAATAGACCTCTGTAGTTGTTTGTTGAGAAAAATATTTGGAATCGTAATATTTACACCCTATATCGTTGAACGTGTCAAAACTTTGAAAACTGATTTCCTAGATGTGGCAACCTGAGATATACCGGCTTTAACTTCTAGTCGCGGAATTTAGTTAATTCGCTTGTGTTTAACTTGAGTTTAACAAAGACATAACGGTTCGTCGGGTCATTGAGAATACAGGCGGAGTCTGATGAAACTCATTTCAGTATGTCTTCATTGGGTTGGGTGTGGTTTTTTAGTCATTGCCGTTAGCAGGAAATCAAGCACTGGACCACCACTCTGAGGCGAAACAAAGACATTTATAAAACACGAATAGCATAGCCTCCTTTAGGTTGGGGGAAAAGTTTAAATCAAAGTTGATCAAAACAGAGCGTGATTTGGACGATTTCTCATATTGGGCACCTTATCTAATGGACAAAAGTTTTTGTTGACTACAATTCCTGACAGTGACTAGTAAGAATCGCAAAAATGCCGAAGACGGTAAGTAACCTTATTATAAAGTGAGGGAACAGCTTTGTTTAAAGTTAACATACATACGGTGTCCTAATTAAAGCACTGGTTGTGTAGAGAATGGTATTTTCGACGTACAGTATTCAAACCGATTACCATATATTTTTTTATGGGTTTATATTTGACAATCTAATAAAATGGGAAACGATTTTTTCTGGTTGTAAGGCAATGTCAAATTAATTGAACGTTTTTTTATATAATAATTTAAGGTTGAGAAATTTGGAGTGAACATTTCTTCAGAATCTCAAAAAAAATTATATTAGAGATTTCAATTAACTGATAAATTGGGCTGTTGTCCAACGTATTTTTTTGTTACCCTAGGTTTTGGTCAATCCGATGAACCGTTATTTTGTGTCAACCTATACGCTATTGGCAACCCCCCTTAGTGGAACGTGATTGGCTCGCGAAATGTACTTCAAGAAATCGAATAGGCATTTGTTGTGCTCATAAGTTGATTAATTTTCATTAACACGTTATTTAAATATTGTCTCAAGACTACATGAACGCTTACTGGCACCAATTCATACGTTTCGGGCCTATTAGTATGGATTTTGTTTGCTGTAGGCTTACCAAAGGTTCAAATGGTCATTCGTTTAAATTATGTTAGAACAGCTAGCCTGATAGCTGCAATCTTTAACAGTGAACTCATATGTTGCCATTTTCAGTTGGCTCTTGCGGAATCTGAGTGAATAATCTGATCTCAAGATGTATATCCACTTTTCATGAGTAGTCCCATCAAAAGTGAATAAATCATGTTGAATATGTTCAATTTGTAATTTACCTGCTGTATACTAATCCTGCCTTATGTGGAAGGTTAACCTACACAAAACATTTACTGGGGAGTGTTGGGCTATTAACTGAACATTCAGATATGCTTGCATGTACAGAATAAGTGAATTTGAACATACAAACCAGAAATACAAGCAATAGTAGCAACTTTTCTCAGGCCACATGTTCTCAGGCCTTTTTAGGCAACATATTCAATAGCCTGTGGATGTCAGGTCGACCCTAGCCCTATCAGAACATAATCTAGTAGCAGATACAGTATCTGAAAGGCAATTTCTTAGTGTAATCTATGGCAAACATTGACCTAGAGATTACCAGGTCTGTGTGCTTATATATTTGCTGTAGACAGAATTGGGGAGTAACAGTTCATATTCAACCAATTACATACAAGCAAAAGAATAAATTACAAGGAAGCTGTACTGTAATCAGTGATGTTCCCAACTGAAGTGTTAATTATCAAGGTATCAGATCGCATTTGCTTTTGACAAACAGGGTTAATCCTTATTGGATTACTGGATTACTTATATTGGAACTGTTCGGTTTTCAAAATGATACAGAATTCAGTATTCCACCTGAGGTAGTCTGACCGCAAGTCAATGGCCACTCTGATGACAAATATGTTTGATGGATTCTTTTTGTCTTCTTCAGAAGCATCTTATCGGGAAAGTCACAAGAGGAAAGTAGTCAACTAACATTATTGAGTTTGGGTAATCTAAATATTACTTAGCTTTTTACAATTTTGGAGATTTTGGTATTTAGCAACCATAACAGATTACATATACAAAGTAACACTGCCCAACCTGGGCTATAAAGCTCTGTCCAGGGAAATGTAGTTTAAATGTAGATCATATTCTTTAAATTCCATGGTATCTGTTATTGGTTTGGATTCCATTATGTGCATCAGTAAAATAATCAAATTCGGAAACATTGAATTGGCCCCTGTAAGCGGACATTGTTCAGAGATTTATTTTTAGACATATCATGATAAAAAAATACCATATATAATGGAAGTAAAGTAATGTACAATGTCATGGTATTTTGCTTTAAGACTTTTTACTTATTATTATTTTCCCCAGCAGTCATCTTTGAGTCAACCTATCCTTTGTGTATGCTTTGGCTGTGCTTCATTTGGCATTGTTACAGCTTCTCAAGGAACTGTAATCTAGTGACTCAAGGTTTCTGAGATTACGTCAGTTCCTTTTTAGCCATTTCCTGGCCTGCAGTCCCTTGACGCTGCTACTGAAAGCCTTATTTGGTGTTTCACAGCACAGACTCCCCTTTATCTGCCCTGCGCAACTGCAACAGCATGGTTCTCAGCTATCGTCTCAACACTTGAAAGTTGTTCCATGTGATTTAGGCAAGCCATGACACCCACTGTCTGACATTTTCAGAAATGGTATTCGGTAGACAGAAACAGCTGCGACTTTGAAATCTTTTGTTTAAATTTAGTTTATTCTCTGTTAAAAGTTATTGCATCTGGACCAAACCTCATTTTACACACTTAGGAAAAATAGAGAAGTAGAACCATATAAGGTTTTTCATTTTGTCCCCTTAGGGAAACTTTTTTTCTGTTTTGCAGATGTTTGTACTAAGAAACCTATATGTAAGGTTCTTCATAGAACCCCCTGTAAATGGTCCTATGAATCCTGTCTGTCAAAATAACACTCTCCCTGCACCATCGATACTCCCTCCACTTACAACAGATTTTTTGAACTGCTTTGACATCCAGTTGTGCATGACCAAGTCAAGACCTGCCACTGCCAGAACCCAATATATATATATATATTATTATTTTTTCGCTTTTTGAAATACACTGTAATGTGCCTTAAGTGCTGTGGCTACTGCTGACAATATAAGGCTACCAATCATAGGTTGGTGCACAAGCATTGTGGTTGTTCTTACTGATTGCATTATTCTTTGGGTGTACTGTTGTCTTTCTGCAAGTCAGAGTGGTTTAATATGGTAACCGTGGCTAATTTATGATGATAATTAAGAATTCAGGGTGTTAAATGGTGAAGTTGTGAAGTCGCTGCCTCACATTTAGTTGTGTTATTGTGAGACAGGTTAAAATCCTGATCGTGGATCAAGCCAGGGGTCCTCCGGAGGGTGGGGCAATTGGCCAGTGCCGTCTGGGTTTAGGAAATTAGTAATTTAACATGGTGGTCTTGCCTCATTTTGCTCTGGCAACTCCTTATGGCGGCTTGTGTGAGTTCTTATGCTAATTAGGAGAGTAATGGGGAGTGTGTCACAAAAAGGTTGTATTTATTACGATGGGTGAATGATACGTAATGTTACTGACAGTGAGTAGCTTGCAACTGTACAGCCAAACACATTTGTGCGGCAACTGTATTATTCTCTCCGTCCGCTGCCACTTGTTATTCATTCCTTGTTTTGAGGTGTCTTTACGAATGTCACATCTGTGCAGTGGTGAACCCCCAACTCCACGGTTACATTTTGTTGACTGAACCAGGCCACCTGGTGGTCAACCACTCGAAGGTACATGGACTCATCACTCTTAGTGATGAGAGCAACCAGAGTGGTGAAATTGGCGAACATGAGTAGATTGATAGATACATTTTTTTAAGGAAGAGGGACAGTGTATGCAGGATGGCCACCAGGCCAGAGTCAGAAAAGTCTGTTCACCAGAATATAAGCAACATGTCATTTTTTAATAATTAGTTGGTATTAATGCACATCCATTTCATCATGTTCTGCATTCTCTAGACATTAAGCCTTCTCCAGTGCTTTTGGATGTTCTGAACAGGAGATGCCAGGTTACAAGTGAGCATTTTAGAACAGCCATGGATTTGCTTCAGTTAGTCATCCTAATCATGTAATGAGCTTTTTCAGGCAGCCATTGAGACCGTAGCTAGCTAGTCCATGCTTGTGACTGGAAACGTAATTGAGAATTTGAAACTTCTCTACTGTCGTTGGGACTATAATAATTCCACTGTTATCTGACTATTATTACTGAGATGGACTCATCATCAGGACAACTGACCGAAACCAACCTATTTGTCTTTACACATCTCTCAGCTTTAAGTCTTATATTCAAAATGTAGACTCCAGGCATGTACACATCGGGCTACCTGAATCTTGCACATGCACAGAAATCTATTTATCAGTGGCAAATTAAATTCCACAAAATCTCGAACTGCAGCCACTCGGTAATTATTTGTACAAAAGCCATAGTTATTCACAACTGAATAATCAAGTGAAAGTGGAAAGACCAATGGTATGTAAAGTATGGGATTAAGCAGCTCTCTAAGCACACATAACAGAGTTGAGATTAACAATATGTAATAAACTAAGCTGCAGGCGGTAGAGTGTACGAAATTATGCAAAGATTTCAGGGCTTTAGCCTGTGAATGGAGGGTAACTGGGGCAGGTCTAAAACGTCTCTTCCATGCTGTAGAAAACCAACCAGTGAGTGTCTTTTCTGTTTTAATATGATTTAGATGCAGGCTTGTTAGAAACAAAAGCACTGCAGTATAACTACTTGGTAAGTGAACCGCAATGGCTCTTGTTATTGATATGTACTGTTAAGAGGTTGCTTTTAATGGTTTTGCATATGCAGAAGCTGACATCTGGGATTCATGAAACTGTTTTGAATAAGGGTAATTCATAGCATAATGAGTTTAAGTTAAATCTGAAAGAAGACTCACAAACTCCTTCAAATGCTAAATATATATAGTTCAAATATAATTATATTGATTCCATAAAACTACTGGTAGAAGTTCTTGAAATTATTTAATGTTAGAGAGCTTTCTTAAGTGCCTGTGCCTCTAATCTGCCTATTCATGTTTGTGTCATTCACTATCAATACCTTTCTAATTTATTGTATCACATTTGTGTATGGGAACCTTGTGGGGTCCCATTCATGATAGATCAGACTCCCTGGAACATGTATGTGTCTGTTCTTTCTTGACAACCCATTATAAAAAGGACAAACAGGACTAGGCAGTAAATCAGACTGTTGGAGAAAGAACATCATCAATGGTAATGATATTTTCTACACAAGATCAATCACAATTATTGCCTGATTATTGCTTGAACTTCCTTGAGTGTAAAATATTATTTTAAATCAGTGGAAAAAAATAACTACAGACTCCAGTTAAGACAGTGTACATTAGTCTTTAGAAGTCACATGCCAAAATAGCAAGGGAATTTAGGGATTATCCATCACTGACGGATTTCCGCATATTCAAGATTTATTTTCTAAATTCTATTTGTATGCAAATTATCATATCATTAAGAGGTTTTTGTTTCTGTCCTAATGAATACAGGTGTCTTGAAAAGATACAATTGAAGCAGGATGCATTTCAAAATGCTGTAATAGAATAAATGTAAAATGATATATCATTCTTTCAGAGTGATTTTATTATAGTCTGCATTGCAAGATCCAAAGGCAAAAGGGAAACATTAAGAAGTATCCTTGGTCGATTTTCTTTTTATTTTTTCCATTCTATTAATAGTGTGTGAGAAGTGTTCTGAGGTCTGGCAATGCGAGACCCACCCTGACCAGTTGGAACTGCACATTCTTAGTTCCTTTTTCATGTGAGAGATTACCTATTTTTATCCGGGAAAGTCATTTCTTGACAGCACTTGACATGCAGCCAAAGACCTGTAAGCCAGAACTACATAATGAATCATTACAATATATTATGTTAAATAGTATATTATAGTTTATATTATTATATAGTATATATTACTGGAAAATAGTGTACATGGAGTAAATTGCCCAGTCCACTTAGAAATCTGATTCTAAATTTTTTGTTGATATTTTTGCAATATATACTGATCAGCCATAACATTATGACCACCTGCCTAATATTGTGTAGGTCCCCCTTTTGCCACCAAAACAGCATGGACTCCACTAAACCTCTGAAGGTGTGCTGTTTTATCTGGCACCAACACGTTAGCAGCAGATCCTTTAAGTCCTGTAAGTTGCGAGGTGGGGAGTCCATGGATCTGACTTGTTTGTCCAGCACATCCCACAGATGCTCGATTGGATTGAGATCTAGGGAATTTGGAGGCCAAGTCAACACCTTGAACTAGTTGTTTTGTTCCTCAAACCGTTCCTGAACCATTTCTGCTTTGTGGCAGGGCGCATTATCCTTCTGAAAGAGGCCAATGCCATTAGGCAATACCGTTGCCATGAAAGCATGCACATTGTCTGCAACAATGCTTAGGTGGTACGTGTGAAAGTAAAACATCCACATGAATTGCAAGACCCAAGGTTTCCCAGCAGAACATTGCCCAAAGCATCACACCGCCACCGGCTTGCTTTCTTCCCATAGTGCATCCTGGTGCCATATGTTTTCCAGGTAAGCAACGCACAAGCACCTGGCAATCCATGTGATGTAAAGGGAAATGTGATTCATCAGACCAGGCCACCTTCTTCCATTGCTCCGTGGTCCAGTTCTGATGCTTTAGGCACATGCCCATTTTAGGCAGTGGACAAGGGTCAGCATGGGCACTTTGCCGCCTATGACCTTGTCGCCGGTTCACCGCTTTTCCTTCCTTGGACCACTTTTGATAGGTTCTGACCACTGCAGACTGGGAACACCCTACAAAGGCCATCACAGTTTGGCCCTTGACAAAGTTGTTCAAATCCTTACGCCCATTTTTTCTGCTTCTAACACATCAAATTGAGGCCAGAATGTTCGCTTGCTGCCTAATATATCCCACCCACTGACAGGTGCCGTGATAACGAGATTATCAGTGTTATTCTCTTCACCTGTCATAATCTTATGGCTGATTGGTAGAACTGATGAATCCTGTTTTTTGGAACTATTCGATATCAGTTGCCTGGAATTTCTGCCAGACTGGTTGGAATGGTCTGGTAAATGGTAGAGTACCAGTCCCTTGATAACATTCCTCTCACTCCGTATCATTGCCTTTGACGAACCTCAATGTCAGTTGGCCTTCGACCAACCTCAGTGTCCAGTACGCTGTTGGATTTACAACAGAGTTGTTCAAGGGTAATTGGAATTAACATGAACATTTTCCATGACATGTGGAGCATCAAAGATAATTTTTATAATTACAAAAATATAAACAATGAAAACATTTAGTTAGCCTAACAGTTTACATTTTCAAGTATAAAACAAAGCTATTATGTTTTGTGGTTGAATATAGTGAAGAATAGTGGAAACATCCCTAAGCATTGCTATTATATTGCTTTGAACACACGACAGTGCCATTGAGACAATCATTATTTTAAAGGTTGTCCTGAAGGATCAGCCTATTAAGCTCATAGTCCCACTCAGTTGACTGCTTTAAAATAATGGAAACCATCAATAGTGATATCCATTGCAGCAGCATAACGGCTACTATAGGCCTATGGGTAGGAATTTCAGTTCAGATTTATTTTGATAATTTTTGAGGGGAAAAAAAGGTCAGAGTTTTAGTATGTGTGTTGTCATTGTGATTATGGAATAGCTGTTAGGATAAACAATTCAAGATAAAATCCTCTGTTCTTTTTTAGCTCATTCTGCTAGAATTTTCAAATTTTAAGAAGACAAGACCCTTTGGCATATGACATAAGTACAGGAGTGGAATGCTTTAATATGTATACATTTGTGTATTGCATCTGATGTCCCAGTCATTATTGCTGTTATATTGGCTATAATCTCTTTACACCAGGCCTGGCTTGTCGCTAGGCCTGGGGAATACCTTTAGGATTTTTGTTGCAAAACCTTTGCAGGCTACAACATTCAGTAGCTACGTTATATTAAGCCTAAAATAAAACTTTTTGGGTTAATATATACCACAACCCCTTGCGCAGTAAAAGAGGAGGGGTTTCCATGATTCTCTCATCTTTTCACTGGATGAAAAAGTCAGTTATTGCCACCTACACTCACCTAAAGGATTATTAGGAACACCTGTTCAATTTCTCATTAATGCAATTATCTAATCACGAGCTCACCAAAATTGGACAGTTGAAGACTGGAAGAATGTTGCCTGGTCTGATGAGTCTCGATTTCTGTTGAGATATTCAGATAGTAGAGTCTGAATTTGGCGTAAACAGAATGAGAACATGGATCCATCATGCCTTGTTACCACTGTGCAGGCTGGTGGTGGTGGTGTAATGGTGTGGGGGATGTTTTCTTGGCACACTTTAGGCCCCTTAGTGCCAATCGTTTAAATGCCACGGCCTACCTGAGCATAGTTTCTGACCATGTCCATCCCTTTATGACCACCATGTACCCATCCTCTGATGGCTACTTCCAGCAGGATAATGCACCATGTCACAAAGCTCGAATCATTTCAAATTGTTTTCTTGAACATGACAGTGAGTTCACTGTACTGAAATGGCCCCCACAGTCACCAGATCTCAACCCAATAGAGCATCTTTGGGATGTGGTGGAACGGGAGCTTCGTGCCCTGGATGTGCATCCCACAAATCTCCATCAACTGCAAGATGCTATCCTATCAATATGGGCCAACATTTCTAAAGGATGCTTTCCGCACCTTGTTGAATCAATGCCACGTAGAATTAAGGCAGTTCTGAAGGCGAAAGGGGGTCAAACACAGTATTAGTATGGTGTTCCTAATAATCCTTTAGGTGAGTGTATATTGATAGTTATTATATCAATGTCATGCATGAATGAAAGAAAAATAAACTTTGTTGTGCCATGAAATGAAATAGCTATGGCAGTGTAAAGTTCATCTTCAGCCTCACTAGCAAATGCTAAATTCTTATGACTATTCCCAGTAGTAAGTTAGTAGATACTAGTAATCCTATTACTGGCTAATAAGCTGTTAAAACGGCCAGTGGGAAAAGCCATACAGTTCATAGATGCTATTAGTGGTGGAAGTAATGCCTTCAGTGCAGCAGTGGCTAGCTAAGTGAAGATGGCAGCAAATTCTCAAAATAAAACCCCATCAAAATCTGTAGATTTCTATTAACCATATCAGTCTCTGATAAACAAACATAACCTTTTCCTAGATGAATCGTTGTTATTGCGACTGGACTACACACTCGCTTTAGAAGATATAATAGGACTGGTAACACTGAATGATCTGGCTCCTGTCACAATCTTCTACTAAAATATAAAGTGTGCAGTATATGAAGTGTGGATGAGGTAGAAATAATTTGTGAGGGAAAAATCTAATTCCAAATTCGAAACGAAAAGAGGTGGCGCAGCAGTCTCAACCCCCAGATGTACCAAAAAAAATTTAACTAACAAACGATAGCCTGTATGAAGCACACAAAAACATCTCTTTATATCAGAACAGCATTTAAGCAGAGAAGTTGTAATGGCTTTTATGACTCAATTTTATGAATAGAGCACAGTTCCTTCCGAAATAGAATTTCCTTCATATTTGCTTCTTTTCTGATATGTTGCAATCTAGGTAGGAACTAAAACTATCAGGAATTGTGTTCAATCCAGTTAGAAGAAATAGTGAAACCACTCTAAGCCTACCTTCAACAAGTCCATGAGTGGAGTAAAAAAAAACAACTAACATCCAATAGAAAACTTTTTTTACTAAGTATCCAGACCTCCAAGGAGGCCAGGCGAGATTGGAGGTGTGGCCTCGCTAGACTATATTGGCTGAAAGTTTATCAGTGTCATTGCAATACATTTGTTGAGATTTGACATTTGACGATATTGGAAACTCTGGGCTGACAATTTGAGACATTCTAAAATGTTTTGTCCCCAGTAAAATGTATCAGAACAGAATAGGGATGCACCGAAATAATTTCCAGCAATCGGTATCAGAGATTGGGATTGGGTTGCATAATGATGAGTATTATATAGCAATGTACTGTACGTCTTGATAGATGTAGTAGTTAATAGGGAGTCTGGAAAGTCTTATCTACTTAGTAGAAATGAACTACTCTCATTATTTGGTTAGACTGCTCTGTTATATTATTAGGCAGATGGCTATTATAGCAGGGTATTCATCCTTTTCAAAGATTAAATTATAATTGAATATTTTTTTTGCTTTTAATTGGCCACATTCTTCTTTTCTCCTCTTACCTGCATTTTTTCCCTAGGTCCTTAGTTTGAAAGAGAAAGTACAGCATTGTGTTCTGCTAAATAAGTTTTATAGCTAAACAATAAAAAAAAAAATCCCTGCAAATTTTGTTTCAAATGTTTTTTCCAATTTATTTCCGAAAATTTGATTTTAATTTAATTTTAATTAATGTCAAAAATTGCTCTGGATCGAACTTTTTCCTAAACATTCAGAAAATGATTTGAATTCTGTTGTGTTAGGTTTGTCTTTTAAAAACATGTCATTTCTAAACAGGGTGGGGTAAAATCAATGTTTCCTTAATTAGATAGTTGCTGGGAAACGCTACCAGTTGCTAGCAATTGACTTGTTGGAGACCCGTCTCATTTATTTCCTGTTCCTACAGGCATGGCCCTTTCAGAGTTCTGTGTTTCAGCCATTTAGTCTGTGTGCTACCAATAGGGCCTTAGTTCAGCCACAGCTCAACTCTGCATGCCTCTTCTCTATCTACTGCAACCAAGCCTTAGTCCAGCCACAGCTGCCCTGTCCCTCCAGTGCGCCGGTGATAACAGGAAGTGGCAGGATGACAAGTGACCTGACCAGCAAATGGGGCCGAACTGACACAAAGGGGAAAGAACGCAGTCCTACTCAGCCACACAGCTGGGAAATAATGCATGCCATTGTGGCTTAGCTCAGGCATGGGCCTCAACCCCCCTCATAACACACACACACCCTGAAAAACAGGCTAGCGGATTGTCCATGTCATCCCTGAGAGGACAGAGAATGTAGAGCCTTGTGTATATATAGCTGTGTAAATCATACACAGTGTAGGATGAAAATATTTTAGGGTACACAGCTGGACAATCTTATGACGAACCTTCGGGAAGCTGAGTTGTCAAGCATGGACACCTTTCTGTTGTTATTGCCCTCATGTTATCACTGTCTCTTTTTCCTTAGTGTATCTTGTTGGTCATTGTTTGGTTTAGTCCCATGTAACATTGTTTCTGTTTAAGTTTCCTAGTTTCAGTTTTGTTATATGTTAGTTTTTTGTTTCTTCATATTTTTTTCATATTCTTTGCTAAATGTGGGACATTCATGAAGGGCAGAGTGTAATTCATTTAGGTGAAAGTCATTGCAATACCAATCATAAACAAAACATTTGGAAAGGAAGATATGGAATAATTTCTATAAATATTGTGCATAGTTTTACTTTTATATATTGATGATTCATGGTTAGTGATCCTAAATTTTTTTCAAAAAGTAAAGTTAATGCTCCCTTAGATTAAATATCTGCTAATACACCTGCTTTTGGACCAGTTACTGCATCACTTCCTGTAGCTAATAAATTAGTCTCTCATACTGCTATGGAAACATTTTGGCACGCTCCATGCTGAGGACTGACGTTTGTGGTATTTTGAGTTTGAGCTGTATGTTTTAGGGCTTGCCACAGCATCTTAATAGGGGGTAGAGCTGGACTTTGATTAGGCTATTCCAAAACCATTTAAGTCCTTGTTCCTCAACAGTTCCCCAACCCCTTAAATTTATGTACTGTATACAGATTATGCATTTTGGGTCTTTGTGTTGCTGTATGATCCAGCTGTACTTTAGCTTCGGGGAAGTTGGCAGAAACATTTCTTAGTCTCAAATTGAAAGATAGCAGACCCAACTGTATCTCAGCAGGAAAGTTTAACGTGATTTGTAAATATGTATTTGTTAACAGACTGTAACCTAAAAATATGTTTAATTCTAGATGTTAGACAATAAATAGGAAAACAATTAGCATTTTGTACAGTGTAATTTGTTCAGGATATTTTGTCATCCATTTATTATATACTGTATTATCCCTAGAACAATTATCATCCTTATGTGGAGAAATCAAGGGAATGTCACAGATTTTCTCCAACTTGTTTAAGATAGCTATATTACTGTAACAGGCACAGAAACCATCGGTTCTGTCTCTTTACCTTACTTTAGGTCAAACAATAAAAACAATATTTTGGGATATGTTTACATTTTAGAAAAGTAATTTACAGTGAGGGGGAAAAAATGTGATCCCCTGCCCACTGACCAAGAAATTATCAGTCTATAATTTTAATGGTAGGTTTATTTGAACAGTCCAGAAAAACGCATGTCCATCCATCATCTTCCGCTTATCCGGGGCCGGGTCGCGGGGGCAGCAGTCTAAGCAGGGATGCCCAGACTTCCCTCTCCCCAGACACTTCCTCCAGCTCTTCCGGGGGGACACTGGCGTTCCCAGGCCAGCCGGGAGACATAGTCCCTCCAGCGTGTCCTAGGTCTACCCCGGGGTCTCCTCCCGGTGGGACGGGACCGGAACACCTTCCCAGGAAGGCGTTCCAGAGGCATCCGAAACAGATGCCCAAGCCACCTCAGCTGACCCCTCTCGATGTGGAGGAGCAGCAGCTCTACTCTGAGCTCCTCCCAGGTGACCGAGCTTCTCACCCTATCTCTAAGGGATCGCCCAGCCACCCTGCGGAGAAAGCTCATTTCGGCCGCCGGTATCCGGGATCTTGTCCTTTCGGTCATGACCCAAAGCTCATGACCATAGGTGAGAGTAGGAACGTAGATTGACCGGTAAATCGAGAGCTTCGCCTTGCGGCTCAGCACTTTCTTCACCACGACAGACCGATACATCGACCGCATTACTGCAGAAGCTGCACCGATCCGTCTGTCAATCTCCTGTTCCATCCTGTTCCATCCACCCCCGGTGCCTTGCCACTGAGGAGTTTCTTGACCACCTCTGTGACTTCAGCCCGGGTGATGGACGAGTCCACCTCTGAGCCCTCATCCTCTGCTTCCTCAATGGAAGACGCGAGTCTTTCCAGCTTCCTCCCCCGCCATCGGATCCAACTCACCACCAGGTGGTGATCAGTTGACAGCTCCGCCCCTCTCTTCACCCGAGTGTCCAAGACATACGGCCGCAGGTCAGATGAAACAACAACAAAGTTGATCATCGACCGGCGGCCTAGGGTGTCCTGGTGCCACGTGCACTGATGGACACCCTTATGCTTGAACATGGTGTTCGTTATGGACAAATTGTGACTAGCACAGAAGTCCAATAACTGAACACCGCTCGGGTTCAGATCAGGGGGCCCGTTCCTCCCAATCACGGCCCTCCAAGTGTCACTGTCGTTGCCCAGTAGAACGATAGAGTCCCCAGTCGGAGCACTTTCCAGCACCCCTCCCAGAGACTCCAAGAAGGTCGGGTACTCTGCACCGCCGTTCGGCCCGTAGGCACCAACAACAGTGAGAGACCTATCCCCGACCCGTAGGCGCAGGGAAACGACCAACACATGGCGGCAGAGCTGGGGAGCTATAAGCAAACCCACACCAGCCCACCGCCTCTCACCATGGGCAACTCCAGAGTGGTGAAGAGTCCATCCTCTCTCAAGGAGTGTGGTTCCAGAGCCCAAGCCGTACGTAGAGGTGATCCCGACTATCTCTAGTCGGAACCTCTCAACCTCACGCATGATCTCAGGCTCCTTCCCCGCCAGCGAGGTGACATTCCACGTCCCTTCGACTGCCGCCCGATCCTCTCCGCACCGGCCCGTTATGGTCCCTCCTGTGGGTGGTGAGCCCACGGGAAGGCGGCCCCATGTCGCACCTTCGGGCTGAGCCCGGCCGGGCCCCATGGGGAAAGGCCCGGCCACCAGGCGCTCGCGTACGAGCCACAACCCCGGGCCTGGCTCCAGGGTGGGGGCCCGGCTGCGCCATACCGGGCGACGTCACAGAACTCATAATGTTGTTCATCATTAAGGGGGTTTTGAACGGCTCTTAGTCTGACCCGTCGCCTAGGACCTGTTTGCCTTGGGAGACCCTACCAGGGGCATATAGCCCCAGACAACATAGCTCCTAGGGTCACTCGGGTACTCAAACCCCTCCACCACGTTAAGGTGGCAGTTCAAGGAGGAGAAAACGCATGTCAAAAATTTTATAAATTGATTTGCATTTTAATGAGTGTAATAAGTATTCAACCCCAATTGTTTTCTTGGTGACTATGGTCCCAGGTGCCAAGATCCTCCCGTGTAGTTCTGTGCTGATTCCTCACCATTCTCATGATCATTGCAACTCCACGAGGTGAGATCTTGCATGGAGGCCCAGACAGAGGGAGATTGACAGTTCTACTGTGTTTCTTCCATTTGCGAAAAATGGTACCAACTATTGTCACCTTCTCACCAAGCTGCTTGGCGATGGTATTGTAGCCCATTCCAGCCTTGTGTAGGCCTACAATCTTGTCCCTGACATCCTTGGACAGCTCTTTGGTCTTGGGCCAAAATCAGCTACCTGTATAAAGGCCACCAGAAATCCTTCTGATTGAGAGGGGATCAAATACTTATTTCACTAATTAAAATGCAAATCAATTTACACTATTTTTTACATGCGTTTTCTATTTTTTGTCCCTGACATCCTTGGACAGCTCTTTGGTCTTGGCCATAGTAGAGAGTTTTAAGAGTGTGCTCCTAATCTCTGCTTGTTACTTGTATAAAAGACACCTGGGAGCCCGAAATCTTTCTAATTGCGATGGGATGAAATACTTATTTCACTCATTCAAATGTTATTCTGTCTCTCACTGTTCAAATAAACCTACCATTAAAATTATAGAATGATCATTTCTTGGTCAGTGGGCAAACGTACAAAATCAGCAGGGGATCAAATCATTTTTATTTGAAATTATTCCCTACATTATTTTGTGTGTTTTCTTATTGGAACAGAAATTGTGTGAATCATGTAGAATTGTAGAAACAATTTAAGAGATTCTGCTTGAGGATTGCATTTCATAGTGACGCCAACAGAAGGGAGGGTGCATCTTTTTCATGTGACAACAGAAGCCGGTGTGCTTTCTATTGACCAATAGAAATTGAGGATGCACTTTTATATGCAACCTAAATTATTTCTGGTGAGTTCACTTGTGAAACAATGTAGTTGCACTATTAATGCACATGTATAATTTATGTCAAATATATTAGTGCCAATGCCAATTCTATTTTCTGATTTGTAAGGATATATTAGGTTCTGAATAACACAAGAATCACACAAGAAATCTGTAACATTGTGAATTACAGTGTAATATTACAATGAAATATAGAAATGTTATACCAAATACTTTGGTCAATTTCAACTTATTTTCAGATACAATTGTGTTATTTGAAGAAAGAGCAAGGGTGCCAATAAATTGGACAATGACTGTTTTTATATATTTTTTTAAATGCACATGTACAGCTCCGGAAATATTTAAGAGACTACTGCACCTTTTTCTTTCCTTTCCAAAATGGTTGAAAAGGAAAGTTTTGAGTGCGGAACAGAAGCGTTCAATTTGCAGTGGTCTCTAAATTTTAACCCTTCTGTTACTCACTCAAAACCTTCCTTTTCAGCTTTTTTGGAAAAGCAAGAAAAAGGTGCAGTGGTCTCTTAATTCTTTCCGTAGCTGTATGCGTGGACTTTAAGAAATTAAATAGAGAAATTGTGCTGGAGCAGTCACAGATGTCTCAGAGGCAGGCAGACAGGCAAGTAGCAGTGTGATGCATTACAGGATGTAGTCTCAGTGAGCCTCATGTTGGTTGGCCCACCCTTGCTTAGCAGAGCTCTGTTACCAGAGGATGTGGTTACTTCCTGCAGTGAAGCAGTTTTGTAGAGGAAGAGAGAGATGGGGCACAACATGTCCTAATTGTATGCTAAAACAAAAAAAGTATATCTGATACTAATTTAGAGGTTTATTCACCATAAATCATGTCTGAACTTTTTCCACTTTTAATGTGACTTTCAATTGAAAAACAAACTGAAATATTCGAGGGGGAAAGATGAAAAATAAAAACCTTACAATAACCTGGTTGCATAAGTGTGCTGGGGATGTGGCTGTGTTCAGAATTAACCAATCACATTCAAACTCATGTTAAATATAAGTCATTACACACCTGCCATCATTTAAAGTGATTCTCATTAATCACAAATTAAGTTCAGCTGTTCTAGTAGGATTTTCCTGACATTTCTTTTGTTGCATCTCAGAGCAAAAGCCATGGTCCGCAGAAAGCTTCCAAAGCATCAAAGGGATCTCATTGTTTAAAGATATCAGTAGGAGAAGGGTACAAAATAATTTCCAAAGCATTAGATATACCATGGAACACAGTGAAGACAGTCATCATCAAGTGGAAAAAAATAACGCACAACAGAGACATTCCCAAGAACTGGACAGCCCTCCAAAGTTTATGAAAAGACGAGAAGAAGACTGGTCAGGGAGGCTTCCAAGAGGCCTACAGCTACATTAAAGGAACTGCAGGAATTTCTGGCAAGTACTGGCTGTGTGCTACATGTGACAACAATCTCCCGTATTCTTCATATGAATGGGCTATGGGTTAGGGTGGCATGACGGAAGTCTTTTCTTACAAAGAAAACAACCAATCCCGGCTGAAGTTTGCAAAAACAAACATTAAGTCTCCCATAAGCATGTGGGAAAATGTGTTGTGGTCTGATGAAACCAGGGTTGAACTTTTTGGCCATAACTCCAAAAGTTATGTTTGGTCCAAAAACAACACTGCACATCACCCAAAGAACACCATACCCACAGTGAAGCATGGTGGTGACAGCATCATGTTTTGGGGCTGTTTTCCTTCAGCTGGAACCGGGACCTTAGTCAGAGTGGATGGAATTATGGAAAACCTTCAGGCGTTCCTTTAGGAAGATGAAGTTCACTTTTCAGAACGACAATGACCCAAAGCACACATCCAAATCCACAAAAGTATGACTTCACGAGAAGATGATTAACGTTTTGGAATGGCCCAGCCAGAGCCCAAACCTGAATCCAATTGAACATCTGTGGGGTGATCTGAAGAGGGCTGTGCACAGTAGATGTCCTCGCAATCTGACAGATTTGGAGTGCTTTTGCAAAGAAGAGTGGGCAAGTATTGCCATGTCAAGATGTGCCATGCTAATAGACTCCTACCCAAAAAGACTAAATGCTGTAATAAAATCAAAAGGTGCTTCAACAAAGTATTAATTTAAGGGTGTGCACACTTATGCAACCAGGTTATTGTGAGCTTTTTATTTTTCCCCCTCAAAGATTTCCGTTTGTTTTTCAATTGAATTGTTCACGTTAAAGATCACATTACAGGTGGAAAAAGTTCTGACATGATTTATCTTTGTCTCATTCTTTTACATCACAAGAACCTAGCATTTTAACAGGGGTGTGTAGACTTTTTATATCCACTTTATACATACATGAAAAGTATGGGCATGTACAGCACTCAATACTTACTTGGGGCTCCATTTGCCTGAATTACTGCAGCAATGCGGCATGGCATGGAGTCGATCAGTCTGTGGCACTGCTCAGGTGTTATGAGAGCCCAGGTTGCTTTGATAGTGGCCACCAGCTCTTCTGCATTGTTGGGTTTGGTGTATCGCATCTTCCTCTTCACAATACCCCATAGATTTTCTGTAGGGTTAATGTCAGGCGCGTTTGCTGGCCAATTAAGAACAGGGATACCATGGTCCTTAAACCAGCTACTGGTAGCTTTGTCGCTGTGTGCAGGTGCCAAGTCCTGTTGGAAAATGAAATCTGCATCTCCATAAAGTTGGTCAGCAGCAGGAAGCATGAAGTGCTCTAAAACTTCCTGGTATACGGCTGCGTTGACCTTGGACCTCAGAAAACACAGTGGACCAACACCAGCAGATGACATGGCACCCCAAACCATCACTGACTGTGGAAACTTTACACTGGACTTCAAGCAACGTGGATTCTGTACCTCTCCTCTCTTCCTCCAGAATCTGGGACCTTGGTTTCCAAAGGAAATGCTAAATTTACTTTCATCAGAGAACATAACTCAGCAGCAGTCCAGTCCTTTTTGTCTTTAGCCCAGGCGAGACGCTTCTGACGTTGTGGCTTGACACAAGGAATGCGACAGCTGAAACCCATGTCTTGCAGACGTCTGTGCATGGTAGTTCTTGAAGCACTGACTCCAGCTGCAGTCCACTCTTTGTGAATCTCCCCCACATTTTTGAATGGGTTTTGTTTCACAATCCTCTCCAGGGTGCGGTTATCCCTATTGCTTGTACACTTTTTTTCTACCACATGTTTTCCTTCCCTTCGCCTCTCTATTAATGTGCTTGGATACAGAGCTCTGTGAACAGCCAGCCTCTTTAGCAATGACCTTTTGTGTCTTGCCCTCCTTTTGCAAGGTGTCAATGGTCGTCTTTTGGACAGCTGTCAAGTCAGCAGTCTTCCCCATGATTGTGTTGCCTACAGAACTAGACTGAGAGACCATTTGCAGGTGTTTTGGGTTAATTAGCTGATTAGAGTGTGGCACCAGGTGTCTTCAATATTGAACCTTTTCACAATATTCAAATTTCCTGAGATACTGAATTTAGGGTTTTCATTAGTTGTCAGTTATAATCATCAAAATTAAAAGAAATAAACCCTTGAAATATATCAGTCTGTGTGGAATGAATGGATAAATTATACAAGTTTCACTTTTTGAATGGAATTACTGAAATAAATAAACTTTTTGATGATATTCAAATTTTATGACCAGCACCTGTATATATGTATACACACATATATACACAGTGATATAACAGCGAAAAACAAGTAAGGAATACAGTTACATTGGCTATTTACAAGGAGATCCAGTATAGAATGTGTTGGATATCAATCAATCATATTTTTATACGTGTTCACACACTTTACTAATTACTTTGTTGAAGCACCTTTGGCAGCGATTACAGCCTTGAGTCTTCTTGGGTATGACTCAAGTCTTGTTGACTTTCAGATCTCTACAGAGATGTTCGATTGGGTTCAGGTCTGGGCTCTGGCTGGGCCACGCAAAGACATTCACAGACTCTTGGGTTGTCTTGGCTGTGTGCTTAGGGACATTGCCCTGGGACATTAAACCTTCTCTCCAGTCTGAGGATTTGAGTGCTCTGGAAGGTTTTCATCAAGCAGCTGTCTGTATTTTGCTTCATTCATCTTTCCCCTTAATCTTGACTAATCTCCCAGTGCCTGCTGATTTAAAACATTCTGCCACCTCCATGCTTTGCTGTTTGGATAGTATTGGCAAGGTGATGAGCGTTGTCTGGTTTCCTCCTGACGTGACACTTGGCATTTCAGCCAAAGTGTTCAATCTTAATTTCAGACCAAAGAATCTTGTTTCTCCTGTTTTTTTAATACAGTATTGCTTGGTTATTATTGGGGTATTTTATGTAGATTGATGAGAAAAGTCTATCCATTTTAGAATAAGGCTTTAATGTGACAAAATGAGGAAATGTTAAGGGGTCTGAATATTTTACAAATGCACTGTATTGCATAATGAATATTATTAAATCTAAAAATATTAGGTCAAGCCACTTTTCACTGCAATGATCGACAGCTTTAAGTATTTTGGTAAGAATGTATCAGCTTTGCACCCATTGTGGGAGTGTTTTTGGCTCATTCTTATTATCAGATTTGCTCCAGGTTGTTCAGGTTCTTTGGACAACCCTTGTGGACTGGAATTTTGAAATAGTTGCTTTGGCCTTGAGTACAGATGCACTCATAGGTTCTCTGATTCATTGGTTTAGTCATGTCGAAGTACCAGCTTTAGCTTTGATAAGATGTGCTAATTCCTGTCTACGTTTAGTCAACATGTATTTATGAATACATACTAGCCTTGGTCTAGCTGTACTGCTGTTAGCTTTGCTCACATGGAAAATAAAGTATTTTGAATTGTTTGGCAACACAGCCATGCTTTTTTATACCAAGTCCAAGAAAGGTTATAAGTGTTTTTCTTCCATTTGTGATCTGTCATTTGATGCTGTACTTTGTTTGATACAGATGTCCTGTTTATGAAGACTCAACTGCTTTTTAGTGCCCTCCATAAGTATTGGGGCAGTAAAGTCAAGAATTGCTCTTTTGCCTTATATTCATATACCTTGAGTGTGCAGCAAAAATAGCAATTTTTGACTTTACTACCTCAATACTTATGAAGGGCACTATAATTGTGCTGGTTGCCATAATGAAACTGAATGACTTATTTTATTAAAAGTAAATTACAACTTGCTATTTATTGCCTTCTTTGGAGTACCTGGTATAAAAACCTAATTTTAGCAATACATAGAAACCAATGTTATTTTCAATGTCCTAGGTGTCAGTTAACTGTAACTATTGTACCGTAAAAGTGATGCGATGAAATCTCTGTGATTTCATTGATGCAACCCTTCTTCGTAGCAAGGAAATGCTGTGCAAGCGATGGGTCCCATGCATATCGCCCAGCGCTGCTGTTTGCAGAGTATTAGGTAACTGAACATTTTAACATAAATACACCTACATTAAAGACATTATATATTGAGCAATCACAGCTATGGCGTCACAACCACTACCCTAATTGGCGGCCCGCCACTGGTCGTCAGTACCTTGCGAACGAGGGCAGTGCATTTGCTTTTCTAAATGTTGATGCACCCTTAAAGATTCTCTCAACGTTGCAGTTGTAGTAGATTTTCTTAATGATCACATCTCGTATATTTCTATGCCTCTTAGAAGGAACAGGCTTGAATGAGCTTTCTTACTAACTTTCTGTGTGTGGACCATGCTAGTTTATTGGCCAGGTGAACACCAAAGGAATAATAATATAATCTTTTTGATATTAAGGGAAAGATTGTCCTGGCCCCCCACTGTCAGGTCTCTGACCAGATCTCAATAGACTGTCTCATTATCATTGCTGATTAGGAATACCACCGCTGTAACATTGGCAAACTTGCCACCAGTCGTTAGTGAACAAGGAGTACATGAGGGGATAAGTATGTATCCCTGTTGTTGGTGAGCATGGCGGATATGTTGTTGACTACATTTACCACCTGCGGCCAGCCTGTCACGACCATGTTACAGAGGAAGAAGAAAGATATTTATTTTCACTTAAGTTTCTGTTAAGTCTGTTTGTATATTTTTCCAGTTTAACCTAATAATACCAAATCAGGGAAGGTATGGGTCCATTGTCTCCCTAAGGGGGTTTCCTGCTATTGTTTTTTTTTTCCTCCAGTGTCTGAGACAGATCTATCATATTAGTTAAGTACCTCCCCTAATTGCCTGACCCAGGCATAGAAAATGTCCTCTCTCATATGAAATTGCTATTTTCTATTTGCTATTTTGCTTTGATAAAGTTTTCATGGTTGATTATATTGTGATAGATTACCTTGGCTGCCTGCTCTTCATTTGGGTGTTTACCCAGCTATAAGTATTATATACTTATATACATTTTTCAGTGGGCCCTTCTCAAATTTGTTGTCATGTACAAGTAGGTGTAAAGGGAAGGGTTTTGCATTCCAACAAAAGTGCCTGAATTGAGGAACAAACGTAGTTGAACCTAGATCATCATTCACTGTCTTTCCAACCTTCCTCACTTGACACAGCCGAGTTGTCGTTATCATAGTTAGTAGACCTACTAATGTGAGGTCTATCAATCTTCTCATGCTGCTGCTGCTCAACCACTTTCATAAAAACATTTCATGGGGCATATTTGACCATCTTTTTAAAAATGTTCTTGCTTTTCTTTTTTGAGTATCAGAGTAGTAATCTGATTAGGTTAGCAAGGTAAGCAAGCTGCCACAGCTCAGATCTTTAACCTGCTGGCAGGATCTGACATTACGTCCCAGTAGTCACCAAATAAAAAACCCCAGATGTAATCATGACACAAATGCAGATGTAAATCATTTATCAATCACAAAATACACTAAGTTCTAGTGACAAGTATTCTTTATATTTTATTTAGTTATGTTCCACTAAATTCTTAAATAAAATATATGTCGTTTTAATAAAGAAAATAAACAATATTATTAGTTTACATGGCATAGCCATGCTGCCTAGACCAGTAACATAACTCCAAATATGCAATTGTATTCTTTCATTTAAGGCATTTCAAATTGATTTGCAGTTTGTTTGATTTACACATTTGTACATCAGGTATACCAGTACATGTAACCTTTATTTGGATGGAATTCATTGGTTGTCAGTAACAAAATACTAACTCTATCTTTTTGGTTTTGTCAACAGATTAGTGTGCGTGTTACCACAATGGACGCTGAGTTGGAGTTTGCCATCCAGCCCAACACAACGGGAAAGCAACTATTTGACCAGGTTTGAACATGGCTTGCTCTTAAACATTTACATTTTAGTAATTTAACAGATGCTCTTATCCAAAGCTTCTTGCAATTAGTGGTGAGTGCATTGTTCATACTTTCTTGTACTGGTCCCACATGGGAATTTAACCAAGATCTCTGGCTTAGCAAGCACCAAACAGGAGCCTAATGGTTTGCTTCCTCTGTGGCAAATTACACATTCTTGCTGTGCTTTCTGCCAAAGCCAATCTAAATTACAAGTAAATTGCAAGCAAGGAAATGGAAGCCCAGTTGTGGGAGTCCAGTTTTAAGAGGACCTCTCACACTCACTGTTCTCCTCATTGATTTAAGATATATTCTATGGCTTAGACTCTAGTCTTTCATCAGCTGCAGACAAAATTTTACTATATTCATGAAAGCCACTTCATGAGGCACAAAATATTTCCAATTTCCAAGAAAACAAAGGTACACTTTGTTCTGCTAACTTTTCACTTTCCTTCCAACTGGGCTAAACTCTCAATATAAACTCTCAATATAATATATTATAACACCATTATAAATGCTTCTAAACTGTCTTGAATGAGTGTAGACTAAGAGTGAAATGCTGTCTTGTGACCTGCTCCTTGAAAGTTGGAGCTTTGACTTTCTGGAGTTCTTCTGGTTGGGATGTGTCGCTTTGGGGAGGGACTTTTTGTGCATGGTATAAAGGTTCATCTAACCTGTAGTTTTAGGTATTTTCTGGTGTACTTAAAGATCAATACAGCCCTTGGGTCTTAGTGCAAGCATTGTTTTTAGTGGGATATTTGTGGCAGATTTCCTCAACATCTGTAGGACTGAATCTGTAGTCCACAACAAGGTAAGTGAATGCTGTTACACTAAATGGCCAAATGTATCTGGACACCCCTGCTAATTATTGAGTGCATGTGTTTCAGCCACACCCATTGCTCACAAGTTCATAATATCCAGCACATGGCAATGAAATCTCAATAGACAAACACTGGCAGTATAATGGGTCATACTGAAGAGCTCAGTGGGCGTTTAACATGGCAATGTCATTGGATGCCACCTTTGCCACATGTCAGTTTGGGACATTTCTGCCTTACTAGATCTGCCCCAGTCAACTGTAAGTGCTCTAATTGTGAAGTGGATGCATCTATGAGCAACAACAGCCCAGCTATAAAGTGGTAGACCATGCAAAACTCACAGAGCAGGGCCGTTGAATGCTGAAGCGAGAAATGTGTAAATATCACCTGTTGCATCACTCACCACAAAGCTCCAAACTGCATCTGGAAGCAGCATCAGCACAAGAACTGTGTGTCGGGGACATCACAAAATGGGTTTCCATGGCCCAGCAGCTGTGCGTAAGCCTCACATCAACATGTGCAATGCTAAGCGTCGGCTGGAGTGGTGTAAAACATGCCACCACTAGATTCTGGAGTGCTGAATCGTACTTCAGTATCTATAGTGTATGATTTTCCAAATTCTCTATAATTTGGACATTTTTGGCTGAGACATTATTGACTAATCAGCCTAAAAAGAGCCAAAAAAATTCTTTCATTTAGAGGATTGTGTAGACTGTGGGGAGGGAGATTTGGTGCAGGAGTGATGCGCAGGCAGTATGTGATTAAACATTGTCTTCTCAGTGGGAAATGCTCCCACCACCACCTCCCCAAGGGTGTTTACATAAATGGTATAAACACAGCAGATTTTTCTTCTCCAAGGGATTTAGTATGTGGGTAGTCAACTGTTCCTAGCTGTCTCAAGGTTCCCTGCTATCCCTGTTGGAAGCAAGGTTTTGTTCTCACAGATGTTCAATTGTCTCTCTCAGACACAAGTTATGGCTGTATAGCAGGCCACTCTGGCCTCAGATATTGTTTCTGTTGTTTTAGCAGAGGAGACAGGGACTCATAATCCCACTTTGAGCTTTCACCAGTTTATCGTGGTTTATTTCACAAATTAAGTGTAAGAAGTTTTTCGAAACTAATTTGTTACTTTTTATTTTAATAGCTTTGAAAACAGTGAAGATTTTGCTGTTTTAGGAAGACTTGTTGGCATTTTGTTTTAATGAGAGTCCATAGACTCCTTTCTGGAAGTAATGTTAGGTATATTATTACATCTGGTGAGGGGAATAGATTACCAGGCTATCTGACACCTGACTCAATGTCCTCCATCCAGACGTAAAAGTCTAGAAAATAGTTTTTGATGTTCTTGGCAAGAGGTGTTGATAATCAAGGTTGTGTCTTCTGCTTGCCTTCACACATAGTTCTTAACATTGCTTCATTGGGCAGTTTGGAACTCAATAGTGAGTGTTGAGATTGAGGACAGGTGAGTTTTAACCTCTACCTAAACCTTACCTGGCAGCCCCATTCTGTGAGCTTGTGTTGCCTAACACTCCATGGCTGAGCTGAGCTGTTCTTGAACATAGATGTTTCCACTTCACAGTTACACCACTTACAGTTAACTGGAAAACCTCCAGCAGGGCAGAGATATAACAAACTGATTTTGAAAAGGTGGCACCCTGACAGTGCTACATTATAAGTCACTGAGCTCTTACAACAAGCTGTTATTCACCTCCGTCCCAGCCTGGAATTAGCCTTATTAGCATTGTCCAAATTCAAGAATTGAAACTGTGGTTCCCGAGCAAAAAAAAAGCAGCACTGCAAGTGGAAACCTAGTCCAAAACACTAATTTAAGTGTAACTGGTAGATGTTAAGAGGCCCAGCCCCCTTCCTCCCCTTGCTTTCTTCCTCCTCTTTAGTATCCAGCATTGCTGGGGGCAGTGCGTCATGAATGGTGACTGGGAGTGGCATTGAGGGTGTATTTTTTGTAGTTTCTCCATCTTCCTTTTTTCCTCTGCCCTGGCCCTGAACCTTGCAGCGGCAAGATTTCTATTGGATGTTAGTTTTCAAAAAAACTCCACTCACAGGCTTGTTGAAGGTTGGCTTGGCAATGTTATGACTATTTATTTGAACTAGATTGAGCACATTTCCTGAAAGTGTGTCTCATAATGTCTCTGTATGCCACCACAATAGATTAAATGAAACATCCAAGATCCAATTGAAGTGCAGACTTTCAGCTTTAATTTACTGGGTTCACAGCAACAGCTCCCACATTTATTCATAACATCGAGTCAATAAAGCCATTACAACTTCTCTGCTTAAATTATGTTCTGTTTTGGCGTGCCTTCCTACAGGTTATCGTTCGTTAGGTGAAAATCTTTTGGTACATCTTGAGGTTGAGCCTGTCACGCAATCTCTTTTCATTTGGAGTTTAGAATTAGCTTTTTCCCTCTCAAAATAGCTAATTCTTTCTACCTCATCAACACTTATTTTACATTTTAGTAGAAGATTGACAAGAGCCACATACCGTTTTAGAAAACCCATCATTCAGCATTACCTTTCTATTATATCTTCTAAAGCAAATGTGTAATCCAGTCGCAATAAGGACGATTTATTATACTGTTATGGTTCATCACAAACGCGACAGACATACATAGATTTCGATGTTTTTTTTGGCGATTTTGCTGCCATCTTCACTTAGCTAGCTACTGTTGCACTGAAGGCAATATTTTCGTGAGAACCTGTATAAGCCCATCCCAAGCAATGCATTTGTTTGGGTTTACCTGTTTTGAGGTGTTAGCCCAAGCAATTAATTTGATTAAGTTCATGTGTTTTGAGACGTTAATGAAAAATGGTTTTTCCCACCCCTTTGCAACATAAATCCCATAGGTATTCCCCAGGCCTAGCAAGAATCTAGGCCTGGTTTAAGAAGTTCCTTCTATAGTATCAAATGACCGATCTTAAGTGTGATTGCATTTGGTACAAATTATCAGGGTTATGAAAAACAAATGCAAGCCATATTGTTTGCAACCATGGACATGTGTTGTATGTGTCCTATTGACAAACATTTGCAAGATTCTGGCTTGTAGTAGCCCCATGCTGAAACCTGCCAGATGTTGCTTGCAACTTTAATTGACAGTTGGAATTATAAGGATTACACATGAAAAGTGGACAAAAGGGGTATAGATCCCGCTAAAGAAGGGAGCTGCATATGGAGCTGGCAGTCTTACCAATGGACCATGCTCCACAAAGAGATTCATGTATTATTATTTATCTGCCTTTTGATGGCCAGCTTAACATGCAGTTGCAATTCTTTGGTCATAATGACACCAACAGTTGACTGCAAATGCAAATGCAATCCTAGAATCAAGAATAGACAATGACAATTCTCTTATGCATACAGTTTAACTACAAACACACTGTTTATCTAAAAATAAACAGCTTTAAGCCACAAACATTTGGCACCCTTAAATGGGGTGACTTTACAAAACATACTGTAAGTTTTAAATGGTTCATTTGATGTAGATGACAACATCGTCAAATTAAAGCTGACAAACTAGCACTTCAACTCCATATTCATTTTACAATTTCATATCCAGATTGCTGGAATGCAGAGCCAAAAGAAATAGTCTGTTGTGTCAAGCCTCTAATGGTTTTTCCAATCCAGCTCCAGATAAGTATCTCCATGGCGTAAAGGGCAGGTGTTGCCCAGTTGGGGCACTGTTTAAAGGGTTGAGATTTGAGCTGTGGTTTGGGTCATACATTTGAAATCATAGCCTAGATCCCAATCCATTGGTCTGTAAAGTCAGATCACTTACTGAGGTTATGTCAAACTACTATTACACAAAAATAATATTACAGGAAAGTCATATTTGTAAATGTAGCATCCTATTAACACCTGACCAGAAAGAAGAATTTCACATAATGCTGTTGTCTCAGAAAATGTAACACAATGAACCTAAACTGAAAGCTATGTTCTGTGCCCTAAATATAAAATGTGTGCCCTTAGGTTGTGAAGACAATCGGACTGCGGGAGGTGTGGTTCTTTGGACTACAATACCAGGATACAAAGGGTTTCTCAACATGGCTCAAACTCAATAAGAAGGTGGGAGCCTCCATTTGAACAAAGACATTGTGAACCTCTATATGCCACCTTAAGCAAAAGAGAAACTGTTCCTTGCATCTCAACTCATCTTTATGACTTTAGGTGACTGCCCAGGATGTGAGAAAGGAAAGTCCGCTACTGTTCAAGTTCCGTGCCAAGTTCTTTCCTGAGGATGTGTCAGAAGAGCTTATCCAAGAGGCCACCCAGAGGCTGTTCTTCCTGCAGGTGAAGGAGGGAATCCTGAATGATGACATCTACTGCCCCCCTGAGACAGCTGTGCTGCTTGCCTCGTATGCCGTGCAGGCCAAGTACGGAGACTACAACAAGGAGCTTCACTCGCCAGGATACCTGTCCAGTGACAAACTGCTCCCTCAGAGGTGACCATCACTAGAGTCTATATAACACCTCTTGAATGGATCTCCATGCTACTCTACTCCAATCTGTCTATAGTGTCATGTTTTTATGATGTAATAGCATTGTTTATTTAGAGTTCTGGACCAGCACAAGCTCAACAAGGAGTCTATAGTGTCATGTATTTTATGATGTATTTTATGATTGTTTATTTAGAGTTCTGGACCAGCACAAGCTCAATAAGGAGCAATGGGAGGAGAGGATCCAGGTGTGGCATGAGGAACACAAGGGCATGCTCAGGTACTGAAACACACGCACACACACAAACACAGATCTTTCTTGAATTGTAGTGGTAAAGGCTGTCCCTTGACATTTTCCACCATCTAAGGATCTTTTCAAACAACAAAAAAACATGATTAAATTAAATATTTAACTGTTGTATTTAACTAAAGGTCTATATTGGAAGGCACCTTTAAGAAACATGCTATAAATCTCAGAGAACATTTACCCCACTCAGTAGATATTCTTAAAATCACAGCTTGTGCATAATGAATTGATACATTTTCCTGCTCAGAGAGGACTCAATGATGGAGTACCTGAAGATTGCTCAGGACCTGGAGATGTATGGTGTGAACTACTTCAGCATTAAGAACAAAAAAGGATCAGAGCTGTGGTTAGGGGTTGATGCCCTTGGACTCAACATCTACGAACAGAATGATAAGTGAGTGACTTATGTGGAAGTATATACATCATTATGATAATGGGACTGAAATATGTCCTTTACTGTATAAACCTTTTTAATTTGCAAAATAATGCATTTCATGTTTTTTTGTTTCAATATTTTCTCAACAGGATGACACCTAAAATTGGATTCCCATGGAGTGAAATCAGAAATATTTCCTTCAATGACAAGAAGTTTGTCATCAAACCCATTGACAAGAAAGCACCAGTACGTAATCACGAATTACTGTTGCCCCATTAGGAAATCAAGGATTGAATCTGTCTTTGTTGGTGTTCGCAACATATAATATCGCAGACATTACTGCCCCGATTTTCTCTCAAGTTGGATGAATTATGCGTCTTACAGTTCTGATAAATAGTTACATCCTGAACCAGCTACAGTTAATCAGCTAGTAGCCTAGAACACCAAATGCAATATACGCTAATATAGCTTGATGGCTACTGTAGTAAAGTTTTATTAAATTAATATAATTTAAGGAAGCAGTAACTTCCCTGTTCTGCCCAGAGTAAGTGCAGTGTCAAGATAGGGTCCCAGGAAAACATTGCTTCTACATATGCATGCATGGGGAATGACATTACCTATGCTCTCTGTTTCTAATAGGACTTTGTATTCTATGCACCACGACTGCGTATCAACAAGCGTATCCTGGCACTTTGTATGGGCAACCATGAGCTGTATATGCGTCGCCGCAAACCGGACACAATTGAGGTACAGCAGATGAAGGCTCAGGCCAGAGAGGAAAAGAACCACAAGAAAATGGAAAGGTCAGTGTCCCCACCACCAACAGCTAGGTACCGTTAACACATGTCCATTGCCTCTGTCAAGTATCATCATTTGTATATGCTCAACAGTGTGCTGAAAATATAAATCTCAACATAAGGTAATTTGTGCAATTTGTGTAATTTGTGCAATAATATCTAACATTCAAATCATAGCAGATTCAGGAGCATAATGGCAGAATCGGTGAATGGTCTCTGATTTGAACTGCATTGCTAGGGAATAACTGCAAACGTATGGAAAGCAATTTTAACTGAATTTACATGACATTTGAAAAAATAATCTTGTGTATTAAATGTATCAATAATTCATCATTGAAAGTTAACTGAGAAACCAATTTTTTATCGATAATCATATTTTTCAAGAATATAATGATTAATATGAATTAATTGGAATTATAGATGGAATATTTTCTTTTCTTGCACAATCACTGTGTGTTGTACGGTATTTGATGGATTTATAGTTTTTAATTCACACCAAAAAGATTAATAAAGAGGGATCACTTGAGTAACCTCTGGTAACTTCTAAATGCGGTTGATTGGATTTGTTTTCTTACTACTTAGAGCAACAGTCAAAAGACTGGACAGACCTGTTAATTTATTCATTAATTTTAGATTTGACATTTTACAAATATGTTTACAACAATTGTAGACTGATTTTCATAGCTTCAGTTAAAAAAGTAAACATTTGTGGTTGAATATATCTCTTGTTTCACATAGCGGGATCACAAAAACATATCAAATTGGAATCGTGGGCCAAAAATGGTTAGGATCCCGTGGCTTATTGTCTGAAAAAGAAGGCTTGACCATGTTAGGAGGTTGTTGATGTTCCCTTTCATCCCTTTCTCTATTTACCCTCCTGTCTCTGCACATTAGAGCACTGTTGGAGAATGAAAAGAAGAAGAGAGAACTGGCTGAAAAAGAAAAGGAAAAAATTGAAAAGGAAAAGGAGGATCTTATGGAGAGACTGCGACAGATTGAAGAACAGACAAAAAAAGCTCAGCAAGGTTAGAAGCCCCATATTACTTTAGAATAAATAAACCACATAAACCCATTATCTTTACTCCTAAAGCTGGGAATCATATCAGAGTGTGGTTGTTCATAGCTTAATATAGATTATTGTATAAATATACAAGTTATGTTCACTTCATGAAATGTAAATACTGTGGGACCCCTTTTCACTTTTATTTCATGCAAGTGCTTTTATTTATTTTATGTATATTTCTCAAGCAAGACTTAGTAAAAGCCCTAACTACAGTATATTTGATTGATTCCTTCTATTATCATCATTACTGTGTGTGTGTTCAGAGTTGGAAGAGCAGACACGGAGAGCCCTGGAGTTGGAACAGGAGAGAAAGCGTGCTCAGGAGGAGGCAGAGCGCCTGGAGAAAGAGCGCAGAATGGCTGAAGAAGCCAAGACTGCCCTGCTTCAGCAGTCTGAGAACCAGATGAAGAACCAGGAACACTTGGTGAGTTACGCACTTGTTATGCACATTTATCAACAGCCCAAGCAACATCAGCATGTGGCATTGAGCTACAGAGTGAAAAACTACTAAATAACATTTGTTAATGTATTGAAATAAAACACATCCATTATAATGTGTGTTGTACATCAACATCATCATAGTTTTTAAAATAATTATAGAAATAGTGAAATGTTTGAAAATCAATGTTTTACTTCCTGTTTTCCAACTTATTTCTTCACCAGGCCACTGAACTGGCTGAACTGACTTCAAAGATATCCCTTCTGGAGGATGCCAAGCAGAGGAAGGAGGATGAGGCAATGCAATGGCAACAGAAGGTGTGGTTACAGCTACTGCATTCCTCAGTCACTATGACCTCCCCAACCTTCTAAAGTGGATTGGTCCCCTGTGCTTTTAACAACAGTGATTGTTGCAGTAATTAATTAATTAGAAAATACAAAGCTTTGGACACCTTCCTATTCGCATGAATGAGTGTGTCCAAACCTTTGACTAGTACTGTAGAGATGATACGGATGAACCATATGCCAGCATTCAAGTTTAGCAATGATATGTTGTTCTGGAGTTATAGTAGTTTGGCACTGTTTGTTTTAGGAGACCATAATAACATTGCTCTAAAGGAAGGGCTTTTCTTTCCCCTGTGGGCACAGTGACTCATGCTGTGGGCCTGGTTGTAAAGGGAGGTTTCTCTGTCTTTACGCTAGGGACATCCTGTTTGCCTGGGAGGATATATTGTGATATTTTTCCTATTGTAGCATTGGAACAAATGCAAATATAAATGGTAGGTCTCAAATGTCCTGTGATTGTCCCTATATTTTAATCTAAGGGATTTATGAGCTTGGAATGTCACGACGCGCATATGGTCACACAGGAAAATACATTTATATGCTTTTATTATGCTTGAATAATCCCATGAATTTCAATTGTTTTCAGTCGAGGGGAAAAGATCCACACAAGTGAAACTCTGGTTTATATTGTGTGGTGATCACACAAATCTATATTAAAAAAGATTTGACAAACGCTAATAGCTGCCATTTTCAGTTACTGGGAACCATGCTCAAGTTCAGCTCTATGCCGTGTTTGTAACATGATACACTCATTTTCCTAATATCAGTTATACTATTAGTCATTTACATGAGTGGATTTGTCCCCCAGGCCTGCATGGTTCAGGAAGACCTGGAGAAGACCAAAGAAGAGCTGAAGAGCAAAGTCATGGCATCCCATGTTCAGGAGCCTGTGCAAGCTGAGAATGAGCATGATGAGAACGATGAGAGCAGTGATCAGGCCAGTGCCGAATTCACGGGCGGCATCTCTTATAAAGACCGCAGCGAGGAGGAGCGCATGACCGAAGCCGAGAAGAATGAACGTGTGCAGCAGCACCTGCTGGTGAGTGGGCTACTGTGGTTCTTGTCACAACACATAATGCACTGGAGAAACATCAGTCTACCAGGCTTGCGTCACGGTTAATGATGGTGTTTGAAAATGCTTTGGTATGTTTGTGTTGTTATGTGAGCTGTAGTAAGATTTGACCGTAATGTTACATCTCCTGTGCCAGGCTTTGAGCTCGGAGTTGGCTAATGCTCGGGATGAGACCAAGAAAACTGCAAATGACATCATCCATGCGGAGAACGTGAGAGCCGGACGGGATAAGTACAAGACCCTCCGGCAGATTCGGTCGGGAAATACCAAACAGCGCATAGACGAGTTTGAGTGTATGTGATGTGTCTTTTTTACAACTGCTATAGTCCCCACAGCAGTGCCATATTTGGTCCATTCATTCTAGACTTCTGACCTGCCTTACAAAAGCTACAGGGCATTCTACCCAAACAAGGCCAGTATAAATATCAAAGAACAAAGTACAGCACAATGTATGTGAATAAGGGTACAGAAATCACATTACAAGTTATATAATTCACAATTTTTAAATGAATTGAAGCATCAGTTAATAAGGGAGATTTTTTTTATTGAATAACGGTTTAAAGTGAAAAAGATTGGATAACTTGTCCTGCCTTTGAAATTGATTAATAGATTGAGTGTGATTTATTGATTATCACTCATCACTTGCACTGTTTTAGACTGAAAATTAATAAACAACTAAATGCAGGACAGCAGGATTATGAAGTACAATATTGTTGATCACATACTGTTTTTGAGCAGATTGGTTTGAGTTGGACAATTGACTGTAAGCATTATCCACAACTGAATAGAGAACACCAAGCTGTATTTAGATTTGTTTAATTTTCTAATTGTAAGCATTTAAAGAGATGTTTGCTCATATTAAGAAAAGGAAATATTTGTATGGAGATCCTTAGCAGTATTACTTTAACATAAGACCATATGAAACAAGTGCTGGAGTGCCAAATTTTCCTTATTCAGAGACACACAGAGTTTTTCTGAATGACTCTTTATAGACCACGTGTATCTGCTATTACATATAGCCGTGCACACTAGTAGCTACCACAACTTGGGTTTTCTTTTGTATATTAATCTTTTGCTAAATCTTGTATTGTATGGCAGTTGAAGCAATATAATTCCATGGGCTGCTTTGAAGGATTTATTTTATCATTTGGATAATTGAATAAAACAAGTTTCTATGTGTAAAATGGAGGAGTTATTACTGGTATTAAGAGTCCCTTAAGTGTCCTTTGGTCAATTAAATTATATGAATGACTGGAATCCTCCAGCCAAAATAAAAACAAGGATGAATATTGTATGTATTTCTGCAGACCTTTGCTGCTTGAGAAGTCCATTTTCATTGTCATTAAATGTGGAAACTACACAATTTCATGCATTCTGTGTACCCATTTTCTGTATTTGTGATCTCAGAAATCATAGGTACACTTATCTAAAACAAAAATCCAGAAAATCACATTGTATGGTTTTTAATAAATTTGCATTTTATTGCATGACATAAGTATTTGATCACCTACCAACCAGTAAGAATTCCAGCTCTCACAGACCTGTTAGTTTTTCTTTAAGAAACCCTCCAGTTCTCCACTAATTACCTGTATAAAAGACACCTGTCCACACACTCAATCAAACAGACTCCAACCTCTCCACAATGGCCAAGACCAGAGGGCTGTGTAAGGACATCAGGGATAAAATCGTAGACCTGCATAAGGCTGGGATGGGCTACAGGACAATAGGCAAGCAGCTTGGTGAGAAGGCAACAACTGTTGGCGCAATTATTAGAAAATGGAAGAAGTTCAAGATGACGGTCAATCTACCTGGGTCTGGGGCTCCAAGCAAGATCTCGCGTCGTCCCTCAGCCCAGGACTGAACGGCAGGACCTGGTCAATGACCTGAAGAGAGCTGGGACCACTGTCTCAATGAAAACCATTAGGAACACACTACGCCGTCATGGATGTCCCCCTGCTCAAGCCAGCACATTTCCAGGCCCGTCTGACGTTTGCCAATGACCATCTGGATGATCCAGAGGAGGAATGGGAGAAGGGCATGTGTTTTGATGAGACAAAAATAGAGCTTTTTGGTCTAAACTCCACTCGCCGTGTTTGGAGGAAGAAGAAGGATGAGTACAACCCCAAAAACACCATCCCAACCGTAAAGCATGGAGGTGGAAACATCATTCTTTGGGGATGCTTTTCTGCAAAGGGGACAGGACGACTGTACCATATTGAGGGGAGGATGGATGGGGCCATGTATCGCGAGATCTTGGCCGTCAACCTCCTTCCCTCAATAAGAGCATTTAAGATGGGTCGTGTCTGGGTCTTCCATCATGACAACGACCCGAAACACACAGCCAGGGCAACTGAGGAGTGGCTCCGTAAGAAGCATCTCAAGGTCCTGGAGTGGCCTAGTTAATCTCCAGACCAGACAATAGAAAATCTTTGGCGGGATCTGAAAGTCCGTATTGCCCAGCGACAGCCCTGAAACCTGAAGGATCTGGAGGTCTGTATGGAGGAGTGGGTCAAAAACCCTGTTGCAGTGTGTGCAAACCTGGTCAAGAACTACAGGATCTCTGTAATTGCAAACAAAGGTTTCTGTACCAAATATTAAGTTCTGCTTTTCTGATGTATCAAATACTTATGTCATGCAATAAAATGCAAATTAATTACTTAAAAATCATACAATGTGATTTTCTGGATTTAGATTCGGTCACTCACAGTTGAAGAGTACCTATGATAAAACTTACAGACTTCTACATGCATTGTAAGTGGGAAAACCTGCAAAATCGGCGGTGTATCAAATACTTGTTCTCCCCACTGTAAATGGCCTTTGTTGGACTTACAGGTGACTTTTGCACAGTACTGTATATTATTTGAGTTTTAATTGGGATGGATAATTTGAGCATGGCTAGACCAAAGCCTGGTCAATCAATCAATCAATCAAATGTATTTTATAAAGGCCTTTTTACATCAGCTGTTTTATACATATCCAGCCTGAAACCAGAAAAGAGCAAGCAACAACAAGAATTGACAAGGAAACAGTGGACGGCAAAAACTATATAAGGATTGGAACCAAGTAAGAAACCTAGAGAGGAGCTAGACTCTGGGGGCTGGCCAGTCCTCTTTTGGCTGTGCTGGGTGAAGATTATAAGAATACATTATCTTTTTTGGCCATATTAATGTCTTTGCATGTTCAGATGACCAACACAACAATAAAAACAGATAGGCTGTGTCCAGAATCATTAGGCAGAATCCAGATCTGCTGCACAACCAGGTGGACGAGGACATGATGACCAGGTGGGCTGTGGGCAGTGACAGTTGGAATCTGCAGGTAGCAACTAGATCTGCAACACAACCAGGCAGACTTTGGAAAGGAACAGTTAGGAGTCATCAGGCCAGGTAGTCCTGAGAAGTGGTCCAAGGGCTTATGTCCTCCTAAGATACAACAATACACCAGAAATGTTAGAGAGAGCATTCCATGAATCCCAAAATAATACTACAGCATATATTTCCCACTGACCAATGTCTCCCATCACACAAGATGCAACATAACTGAAACAGGACAGACTAGTCCCCTGGCATAAAACTATAGCAGCATAAAACTACAACCCCAAATCAGAAAAAGTTGGGACAGTGTGTAAAATGCATTTAAATAAAAAATGTAGTGAGTCTTACATTTACTTTGATTTCTATGTCATTGCAGAGAGTATGACTCCAAGATATATCATATTTGGTCTGGTCAACTTCAAGTCATTTCAACTTTTTGAGTTGAACCAGACAAAGTTGACCAGACAAAACATGATGTATCTTGGGGTCATACTGTCTGCAGTGAAATAAAAGTCAAAGTAAATGTAGGAATCACTGCGTTTTTCATTTATGTGCATTTTACATACTGTCCCAACTTTTTCCGATTTGGGATTTTGGTAACTGAGACAGGGAGGTCCGGAGACATTGTGGCCCCATCCAAAGATAACTCCATATATGGCTACAGAAGAAAAAACTCCAACCACTTTGACAAGCACCAGAGCAATGTGACACCAAACGACTGCAACCACCATGAGAGGGCAGAGTATAGCACACAGAGTTCACTCCTATCGCCTGAGCGTTAGGAACAGCATGGGTGAACACAAGCATGCCAGTGGCTCCGCCCCCAAATGGCATTGGAACAAGGACATCCCAGGGGAGAGGGAAGCCCGCCAGGCAAATACAGCAAGGATGGTTTGTAAATCCATTGCCTTGTCATTCACCTTCCCACCCGTAATCATTGACCCTACTGAAGAGATGAGTCTTTAGTAAACACAGGTTGAGACTGCGTCTCACATTAATAGGCCCAGCACTCCACAATAATGGACCTCTGAGAGAGAAAGCCCTGCCACCAGCTGTTTGTATACACATTCTAGAATCATTACATTACAGAAATGTAAAAACTTTTTAAAAAATCATCTTTAGATGATGTTGCTATATTGTGAAAGGTATAGCCACTAGTTTAAACATTTACTCTGGTTTTGACCAGATGGAGTCCTTTCCTTGCATAAGAGTAAGGATCGCAGGAAACCTAAATTAAACCTGATCTTTTGTTAATCTGGCCATGGCTTTCTGAAAAATCCATATACTGTATATCTGGTCCCAATTAGACATCTGCCAAAAGGTCAAGCAAATGTATTTCCAGGACCTTAAGAAAATCCATCCGTAAACTGATATGATCATAAAAAAAAGTTATACGTAAAACATGAAACATAAGTGTGAAATTACAATCCTAACAATATACAGCTTAACCTTTTGGGAGATATCTAACTCTATACCAGGCTCCCAGCCAGTCCCTGCATGCACACACTAGCTGGGAAGTCACTAGAAAATCATGGATGGGCGGGGCTAAGCCTCGTTTTGGGGGGGGGTTTGGGCATTTTTAACATGTTTTTTTAGTGTAACGGGTGTAAAATCTACCAAAATAAGGTTATTTTTGGTCAAAGTTGGCTAAAAGTATACCCGTCTCATATGTATTAGACACTGATATAATATTACTTAAATTCTATCCAAATAAAGAAATGTAAGTCCACCCTGTCTTCATCCATCCAACACCAACAAAAGTCACAAAAACGGCAGTACTGCGTATAGCCAAAATACTTTCGGCTAAAAGTCAACTATAGTTATAGTAAATTAACATGTGTATACAGTGTATTCTGTTTCTAAGCGAGATTTCTCTGAATCATTTCAAAAACAGGTTTAGTCATTAGCCCATTCATCTCGGAATAAAGTCATTAAAAATCTATCATAATTAAAAAAAAAACAATGTAACCTCCGTTTATTTCTATAAAAAATGGTGGTGGCCTAGCTGGAAGGTTATATTGACTAGCAAAACGTACCGTTGTTTTCAGTGCTATTACATTTTGAACCGAGTTACGTTCAAAGCATCAAACTCAACGAACATGCTGCCAAATGAACACGATTCTATAACATTTCTATACAATTTGTAAGAAGTTTAGATGTGATTTAAAGGTTGACGAAAAAATAAATCACAGAGAAAATATATTGACTGATATATTGATTTATTTGGGGGGGGGGGGGTATTTATATTTTAATGGGCAAAGCTCATGTAAAATAGGCCTAGTGACGTCCTTGCCTGGACGTAACATCACCCTTGGAATTGATGCAATATCTTACAAGGGCACAAGAGGTCCTTGGCTGACCAAGAAGAATAAGTCAAAACCTTCAGAAAGCGCAAAACAGTCTCAGAAACTGACATTTCTTGTCAGTTCCTACAAAACTACAATATGTTAAACTACTAAAAATATCCTGATCGCTAGAGGGACCCCTTGGGTCAGGCCCTGACTGTGACACCCAGGTGCATAGAGATGCCTAGAGGCCCCCAGCCAGGACCTGCCAAAATTGTCCCAGATTACAAAGTACATGGGCTGCTCTGGTCTCTGGTCATTAGGGATTAGTCTGTTGTGGAGGGTGTCCAGAAATGTGATAATGTGAAAACTAACATAAAGCAGTAAGTCTGAGTGTAAAGCTGAGAACGTGCATTCAGATTGGCACAATTGGTAAATACATTCACTTTAATGTTAATGGTTTCAGAGATAGTGCTTAATGATTTCAGAGATAGTGCTTCAAGAAACACTGTCAGTGTTTAAGCATTCAATAAAACTGTAATATTCCATTAACTCATATTTTGATTTGTATAAACAATGAAAACCCATCAATAAACCTAGCTCAAACTTTGATTTTAATCATCAGAACATTACTCATAACATTGCTCCTGAGATGTTTGAACTAGCCAAATGGCGGTCTAAGGAAGGATGACAAACCAGCTAATATTTTTTGACTGTTACCCTCCTGTTTTTGGGGTACTACTATTACCACAAAATGAAATCACTCAAATCTTAAAGATGCCTTCCAAGGTTTTACGACCACTGGTTGTAAAATTGGTGCTGTTGAGCCAAAACAGGTCCTCGTGCTTTCACCAATCTTACAGACTGAGTTTTCCATAATATTCTTTGGACATTCTCTGAACATCCTTAAAGGTGCCTTATGCAGCATTTTCCATTTAGAACATCCGATAATAACCCTTATATATCATCAGTTAACGTAAAAAAAAGTGTCTCTGACAGTGTCAGGACTGACACTACCCCCACTGCCATGGTTGCAAGTTGAACGTAGAAGGTTGGAACATACTAGGTGTGTACTTCCTTGAAGGTGTGTGAGGTGAGGGCCAAAGGCAGGTATTGTTAATTTGCATTACTGTTCAAAAGTTTGGATTAACTTAGAAAGCACAGCTCCACAGTATGCAAGAACTATTTAGGGAGGAAGCAGTCAACTTGTACCCTGTCTGGAATGCAGTGGTTATCACAGTCACCGGATCTCAAACCTATTGAGCTGTTATGGGAGCAGCTTGACCGTATGGTACAGAAAAGGTGCCATCAGGCCAATCCATCTAGTTGGAGGTGCTTCAGGAAACATGGGGTGAAATCTCTTCAGATTACGTCAACAAATTGACAACTAGAATGCCAAAGATCTAAAAGGCTGTAATTGCTGTAAACGCAATAATAATTTCAATCAACAATCATTATTCCTAACCTTGTCCATGACATTATTTCCTATTCATGGAAAACAAGGACATTTCTATGTGACCCCAAACTTTTCAACGATAATGTATATTTCCTATTCATTTTGCTATATTTCCTATTCAAACTAATTTCATGTATGTTTTCATGTAAAACAAGGACATTTATGACCACAAAGCTTTTGAACGGCAGTGTACACTGAGCACTCCAGAAATTCAAAATATACAGAAGCAAAGCAAGCATCACACAAAGCACAGAGTAAAACGAGCGATGTGCGTGTCCCTATGCTTGGCCTACCAGAAAGCCAGCAGTGTGAACAGACCATCGCCAGGGTGGCTATAGTCTTTGATGTCATTCCGTGCTTTCCTAAGTCATTGTGTATGGTAGATGCCTTGCAAAAAGGGGAAATTGCAACCCTCTGGAGGGACTTGCGATCCGCAGCAGAGCAGCTGTCGTACCAGGCAGTAATGCAGACTGAGAGGATGTTCTCAATGCTGCACCTGTAGAAATTGTTGAGAGTTTTTTCAGACGTGCCCAACTTAAGTCTCCTCAGGAAGTATAGTCGTTTTTGGTCAGTTTTCACTGCCAAGTTTGCTTGCCTGAACCAAGTGAGGTCATCTTTGATGAACACACAGAGGAACTTGAAGTCAGAGACTCTCTCCACTTCAGCTCCATCGATGTGTATGGGGGCATGATCCCACTCTGCCGCTTCCTGAATTCCACTATCATCTCCTTAGTATTGCAGACGTTAAGATAGATGTTGTTGTCCTGGCACTATGTAACCAGATTATTTTCCTCCTCTCTGTAAGCAAACCCATCATTGTTGGAGATGAGACCCCGGATGGTGGTGTCGTTTGCAAATTTAAGGATGACGTTGGAGCAGTGTGTGGCCACACAGTCATGCATGAACGGGAAGTACAGGAGGGGACTGAGTACGCAGCCCTGTGGGGCTCCAGTGCTCAGGATGCAGAGGAAGAGAGATTGCACATTCTCACCACCTGGAGTCTGCTCGTACGGAAGATCAGGATCCAATTGCAAAGGGAGGAGTTAAGACCCAGGATCCTGAGCTTAGGAACAAACTTAGTGGGCACAATAGTGTTAAATGATGAGCTGTAGTCCACGAACATCATCCTCACGTAGGTGTTGCCTTTTTCCAGGTGGGAGAGGGCGGTGTGTGTCGCCAGGGTGATGGCATCATCACCCATACATCTATTGGGGCGGTATGCAAATTGAAAAAGGTCCAAGGTGTCAGGAATGGTGGAGCAGATGTGGGTTCTGACCAGTCGCTTCATGATGATGGAGGTCAGTGCTACAGGGCGGTAGTCATTCAGAAAGGTTTCTTTGGTACAGGGATAATGGTGGTCTGTTTGAGGGAGGTGGGGACTACAGACAGAGTCAGGGAGAGGTTGAATATAGAGGTGAAAACCTCCGCTAGCTGGTCGGCGCCCTTGAAGACAGAGCCTGGAATGATATCTGGCCCTGGTGTCTTCCAAGGGTTCACTCTTAACACTAAAACCGCCAAATGCCTACATCAATTGGCTTTTGAGTTGGTAATTAAATTTAAACTGCCATTTGGAAAGCTACACTGTCCTCCTTCCATGACCTTTCCTAAATATGCATAAACTGTTACATTGTTCCTTGTCAGAATTCTAAACTTACAAAGGGGAAAACTATTTACCTGTTTTTTCAGACTTAAATCACCCATGGCACTTAGCGTTGGTACCCAAATGGTACCCAGGCACTAATCACCCCTCACTTAATGCATAACGTCAATGGATGAATGCTCGATACTCCCAGATTAAAGAACCTTGTTTAAAATCTGAATGAACTCACAAATGAAATAAATGACCATTCAAAAACTTAATTAGGCTATTATTGAAACATAATACAAACAATACAGGCTACTTTCTTTCAATTTATTGTGTAGGCTGATTCATCAAATGTAAAACTAAAATGTAAATAATTATTCAAGAAACAAAATACCAACAATATTCTTCACCAGTCACCAATCACCAATTCAGCAAATGTAAAAGACGTTACTGTCTTGATAGGAGGTGAGAAAGAAACTAAATCACACACACATCCTATCATCTCTCTTTGAATATTCAGGTTATTCTACTGAAGATGAATAATCTACAAATGTATAAGGCTAAATAATTATACACGAAACGAAATACCAATGATATTCTTTACCACTGGAGTTATGCATTGGCATTGAAATCAACTTGATAGCCCCACTACAACCCCCGGGAGAAACCTGCAAAGACGTGCCATTCACATTGTCTATTATTTTTCCACCTTTTCTTTTTCTAATTACTACTCTCGGTTTTTTGCTAATTAATGTCACCTATAGATTGGATGCATAATTTTCATTTTGTACATATGTACTGCCTAATAAACAAATGAAAATATTATCGCCGGTGTTCTTTGAAATAATTGTTCTTTGTATTATTTTCTAAATCATTTTTTTGGGGGATTTTAAGACCTTCAAAACAGACACATTCTTGTATTCTTCAAATTCATTAACTATTTTAAACAAACAAAATCTTTTTTCTAATTCATTATTTTTCTGACTATTCCATATAGTTTGATAACGACCCAGTACAGTAGATGAACCGATTCTCTGGCTGGATGGTGATGTTGCGGAGGAGAATGTGTATGCTGATAGGGGCCATTTGTATGCTAATGACGTCAAACAGTGGATACTGGGGGTCTGAAAGACCTGGCGGTTCCTGTGTTAAAAGCTCTCCTCACGTCAGCCGTGGTTATGGACAGAGTGCAGCTGTCCTGGTCCACAGCAAGCCTTCCAGAAGGAATGGTGTTTGTCGCATAGAAGGTGTTGGGCTCGTCAGATAGAGGCAGCAGACGAGAGATCATTGCTGTTTCTCCCTTTATAGTCTGTGATGTGTCGCAGTCCACACCACAGGAGTCAGTCCACACCACAGGAGTCAGTCCACACCACAGGAGTCAGTCCACACCACAGGAGTCAGTCCACACCACAGGAGTCAGTCCACACCACAGGAGTCAGTCCACACCACAGGAGTCAGTCCACACCACAGGAGTCAGTCCACACCACAGGAGTCAGTCCACACCACAGGAGTCAGTCCACACCACGTGAGTCAGTCCACACCACGTGAGTCAGTCCACACCACAGGAGTCAGTCCACACCACGTGAGTCAGTCCACACCACAGGAGTCAGTCCACACCACAGGAGTCAGTCCACACCACGTGAGTCAGTCCACACCACGTGAGTCAGTCCACACCACAGGAGTCAGTCCACACCACAGGAGTCAGTCCACACCACAGGAGTCAGTCCACACCACGTGAGTCAGTCCACACCACAGGAGTCAGTCCACACCACAGGAGTCAGTCCACACCACGTGAGTCAGTCCACACCACAGGAGTCAGTCCACACCACAGGAGTCAGTCCACACCACAGGAGTCAGTCCACACCACGTGAGTCAGTCCACACCACAGGAGTCAGTCCACACCACAGGAGTCAGTCCACACCACAGGAGTCAGTCCACACCACGTGAGTCAGTCCACACCACAGGAGTCAGTCCACACCACAGGAGTCAGTCCACACCACAGGAGTCAGTCCACACCACAGGAGTCAGTCCACACCACGTGAGTCAGTCCACACCACAGGAGTCAGTCCACACCACAGGAGTCAGTCCACACCACAGGAGTCAGTCCACACCACGTGAGTCAGTCCACACCACAGGAGTCAGTCCACACCACAGGAGTCAGTCCACACCACAGGAGTCAGTCCACACCACAGGAGTCAGTCCACACCATATGAGTCTCGGGTCAGAGCTGCGGTAGTTAGACTCAACGTATCTCTGTAGTCTCTTTTGGCATCTCTTATGGCCTTCCGTAGGTTTAATCTGGACCTCCACAGAGTCTCCACATCCCTGGAACTATTGGCAGAAAGCCTGTGTTCTGAGCATAGCACAGACATTACCATTAACCCACTAGAAATACACAAAACTAGAGAAGAATCAGTCAGTAAGTATAAGGACAGAGAAATTGTCTATGCCCACAACCTGCAAACCATTCCCTTTTTCGGGGTTGTCTTGCTGTTGCCTCTCAAGTGTACTTTTTGTCACTTTAATTTCCACCAAAACAGGTTACATTGATTCACAATCGCTTATGCTTCTTAACTGGATAGATTGTTATCCCTGAAGTTGAATTGACTTGGTGTCATACTGTGATGATTTCAAGTCCCCTTTTTATTTTTAGCAGTGTGTATAAAAACATTCGCTTGGTAACGCTGGTCAATGTACTGTGTGTAAAATCTGTATTTTGTCAAGATGTTTTCGGTGAGCAATTTTGTCATGCATTCTGAAAACTTTATAGACCTTGGTCATGAAGGACAGATTTGTATAGCAACAAGGACACCAGATTCCATGCAATGCATTTAGACTTAAGGTAAGTTGACTAAATAAATGTTTTACTTAAGTTCCTGTTCATACAATGAAGTGAATGTTAAGTCAAGCTTAAATCAAATAAAAAGTTATGGAAAATCCTACTAGAAGCTTGAAAGACTTTACAGCAGAACAACTTAATTTTTTTCCTGTTTTGCATTCTAACAGAAGGCCACACAACAACACTAGTTTCTTTTTTTTAACCCTTTTTTTAATAGTTATTTTTATTTTTTTTACAAATAAACACTTATTGCTCAGAGAAATTACCCTTAAAAAGTGATTCTGTTGGTGTACAACCTTTGCACACTTCTATGTAGGTGCGTTTTATATGTTTGTATTGTACTTATACACTGTTTTCACCATAGAATGACTGGATCAATAAGCACTGTGACAAGCAACCCTGTGACCACCAACCCGTCCACCCTAAACTGTATGATGTCTATCAACAAGAGTAGAAGACAGATAATAATACACAGTTTTTACAAGACACTTAACCAATAGTTTCATAACACTGAAGGTCTATACACAAAAGACTTTAGATAATCAGCGATTTTAGATTATATCCATAATCATATAACAGATGGCTATTCCAAAGGCAATTTAATTATGTTTATTATAAAGTTTTCCAGCAAACAGCATATTCTCTTCACCCAAGAATAAACATTGTGGGTCAAAAGATGCTTGATGAACTGTGAGTATTCAAAGTATAAAATAATGAAAATGCATACTTGCAAATCCATGCTGATTTTCCATTTGACAATAGAGTTAATGATGTGTAATTCCTATAGAATTATTTAAACCATTCACAGCCATCTACAGAGATGGGATTTTGTTATCTAGGCCTTGGCTTTTCATGTGGGCTGAGTTCTAATCAAGGTTGATGTAATTCACTAGAGGACCCCTTCCCGCAGTCCTCAATCAACTTGCCACAGGCCAACATGGCTAAATGTTTGAATCTCGGCTCTTTCCTTTTCACTAGGATGGTTGAGATACCATGTATCTCTATAGGGGGCAAAATTAAAACCTGGACCCCAAACAGACCAGGCAGAGCCATCAGCATCCACTCAGCCTTACACTCCAACTCTCTTAGGAACAGGTAGGTGATTTGCAATTATTTGTCAGACCATTACATTAATTATGGTTTGTATATAGATCCCTATTTCATAATATGCTGTATATGGTATTCATACTATTCTTACTCTGTTCTCACTTGGAAATAAAGTAGTGTGTACCTCTACTACTGGGTTAGCATCAAATCTGGGATTATTTAAGTGCCGATCAGTGATAATTCTGCTGGCTGAGGACACTAATATTTTAATAAGGTTCCAGAAAGGCTGCTAAATATTTTACCCACAGAAGATACTAAGAATTAATATAATATGCACCAGGAAAGTCAAGTTCTTCCTAATAAGATAGCTCTTATTTTTACAGCTCTTTGGAGGACAAAGTCACAATTCACTTTGTTAATCAAGCTGGTATCAAAACTACCACCACTGTCACAGAAGGAGAAACCCTGTTAGATGTTGTCATTAAAAAAAACTTGGACATAAGTGGTTTTGGTATGTACACTTCTAAACAGACTAGTAGAATGTAATGTTCAGCAATTTTGTGATACTGTATGTTTAGAGGAAAAAAGTATTTACTATCCAGGAGCTTTTCATATATGTGGCTGTCTTTTCTGTTGTTTTCAGGTGCATGTGAAGGGACATTAGCATGCTCCACGTGCCATATTATATTTGACAAGACATTTTATGAGAAGCTGGAACCAATGGTGGATGAAGAGATGGATATGCTAGATCTAGCTTATGGCCTTACTAAGACGTGAGTTTAGTTTACACTTGAAAAGTATTTGGAGAGTATCAATATGGATGTGTGTAATATTTTTTCTTTGGTTGTGACATTTTTATTATACATACACAATCAAGGGAAAGAAAATGGTCTCACTTAAAACATGTCGATTTACTCTGCTCAAGGTCTACCTTCTCTCCCAGTGTCCTTCAAAACAGAAACAAGTGGTGGGGCCACACTACTGAACAAACATGAAAGCAACATGCAGTTATTTGGCTATAAAAAATGCTCTGAAACCATCGGCTTGATAACTTTTCATCTGCATTGATTGACAGGTCACGTCTCGGCTGTCAGATAACAGTGCGCAAGTGGATGGATGGTATGACTGTTCAAGTGCCCCAGGAGGTGAGGGACACTGTGGGATCTGAAGGCAGCCAGTGATCCTTTATGCAACCTCATCTCTTCCGCAACCTCATCTCACCTACTGTACCAATCAAATCATTGACATCAAACATCTCCTGGACCATCTACCAATTGCCACGCTTCTGTTGTATAATCTAATTTGTTTGACATATTATTTTAAAAGAGCATAAAAAACTACTAGTCAGCACTTATTGTTTAAAGTACACAATTAGAAATAAAATCGTATTGCATGTTAAAAACATAAAAGTTAACCATTAGAAATAAGGAATAATTTTTAAATGTAAAAAAAAAAATTATGAAACTTGTTTTCACCCAACTACTGTACATGGTAATGTAATAACCTTCATTTCATTTTGTAAAGTATTGTCCACTGACCAACAACACCTAGTGCAAAACAATATACTGTGCCAATTAACCCTGCCCTCCACTATTTTGCAAATAAAACATTTTGTTTAGCAGAATAAATAAATCTCATCATCATCATCATCTTCTTCCGCTTCATCCGGGGCCGGGTCGCGGGGGCAGCAGTCTAAGCAGGGATGCCCAGACTTAATAAATCTGATTATGAAAAATAATGGTGCCTAAAATGTTTTGTCCTAGTCATTGGACATACCAACAGAACTTGCTTCATACATTCATGAATGAAGCAAACCAATGACACAACCAATGTGTTAAAAAATAATGATGTTATATTTATTTATGCTAATGTGACCATTAATATGATTTACTTGCTACTGCTACATCTACATCGTTAGCTACCTCTAAGCTTGTTGTCAGGGCATTCATAGGCTTAACTTTAACAGATGGCTTTCTGCTGAAATTGATATGATGATGTTGACTGAAAAGAGTTCTACAATAGCTATATAAATAGAATTTACCCGGCAGTGCAAGAGCATGACTGGTCCACAAGGCTGTGCTGGTCGCATTGGTTCATGGCTTTCTCATTCTTAGATTAAGATCTGTAAGTTTCAATTATTGGGTTGCCTTCCTTGGTTATCTGAAAACCTAAGATTTGTAAAATATCAGCAAAGTGGCAGCTGAAATCATCAGGTATCGTCTTCAACTGCAACACAACCAGGAGGACTTTGGGCAGGGACAGCAACGAGTCTTTCAAGCCTGGTACTCAAGACCTCATGTCTTCCTAAGTTTAAATCAACAGGAGACAGGGAACATTTTGAAAATGAATTCCTTAGATCAGGGGTGTCCAAACCATTCCACAGAGGGCAGTGTGTCTGCAGGTTTTTCACTCTCCTTGTACTTGATTGACTAATTAGGTTACTAATTGTTTAGATTCTACCCTCACCTGGTTTGTAGGTGTGAACTGGGAACCAATTTATAGGAAAAACCAAAAACCTGCAGACACACGGCCCTCCGTGGAATTGTTTGGACACCCCTGTCTTAGATATACAAGGATGTATAGTGGAGATGGAGAACTGACCCTACTCCCCCAGCACAATAATATAGAAGCGTAAGACCTTGGGGCTGAGACAGGGGGGGTCCAGTGACACTGTGGCCCTCTCCGGGGGAGGCTCCAGACAGGGCCCAACAGGCAGGAAATCAATTCTCCCACATTGCCAAGCATCAACCAAAGGGACACCCACCAACCGCAACCACCCTGAATGAGGGCCGAGTATTGCCAGCGGAGTACAGCCCAATTGCACAAGTGTGCCACAAAGAAACAACAACAAGCCAGTGACTCCGCCCCCGAATGGCATCGGAGGGAGGGCATCCCAGTGGCGATGAGAGCCAACCTGGCAAGACAGCAAGGGTGGAGAGTATCAAGCCTTTCTGGTCACCTGCATGCCCCTGGGCAAGACCAAACTTAATCATAGACCATGCTGTAGAGATGATTCTTTAGTAGACACTTGAAAGTTTGCACTGAGTTTGTATTTCTAACCTTAAATGGCAAATCATTCCACAGTAGTGGATGTCTATGAGAGAAGGCCCTGCCTCCAGCTGTTTGTGTAGAAATTCTAGGTACAATTAAAAGGCATGCATCTTGCGATCTAAGGTTATGTGTAGGTATGTATGGCTGGATCATTTCAGCGAGGTAAGTAGGAGCAAGTAAGTCCATGTATTGATTTAAAGGTTAAAAATAAAACCTTAAAATCAGCCCTAACCCTAACAGGCAGCCAGTGTAAAGAGGTTAGTACTGGAGTAATGTGTTGAAAAAAAAAATTTTTAGTTAGGATTCTAGCAGCTGTGTGCAGCACTAATTGAAGTTTATTTTTTGATTTATCAGGGTAACCGGAAAGAAGCAGTAAGCATTGCAGTAATCTAATCGAGAAGTAACAGATGCAGTTTAGTTTCAATAATAATTTGTATACTGTCATGAGCATCCGACCAGGAAATCATTTTGCTTTCAATATGATCTGTGAAATACAACATTGCTTGCACTAGCCCTGCAGTTGCCATTGTACATATGCATCTATGATTGTAGCTTACTTACTTCCGGTTGGCACATTAAACATTGTGAGAATGACACCTTCGGAGAATGACTGACAGGGCCATATGAAAATTAAAATGCAATCACATTTCAATGTCATTTTCATTAAGTTAGGAAAACAGCATTCAAGCGTGGAAATTCAATTGTAAAGAGTGGCGCTGTTTCTCCTTTTTCACATTTGAATTAACATTTGAGTTTTGGTTACCACAAAGAGGGGCATGACATTGAAAATGAAATGCCAAATGAGACCAAACAAGGAAAATTTACACCAAACCTTTGAATGCAAGTATATGTGGCACATACCTCAACCGGACTGTGATGCGCCTGTCGACTGCAGGTGACACGGACATGGCTGCAGCTGGGAATGGTCTCTGTGACAAGGCCATGCTACTTAAATGTTTTGGGGTTCTCTTTGCATTTATTTTACTTTTTCCCCCAATTTTGTGATATTTTATTTGTGGCCCTGCTTCATCACAGACATTCCTGGTGGATTCTGAACAATTGATGTTTAGATACAGTTGTGCTCATAAGTTGGCATACCCTGGCAGAAACTATGACATTTTGACATTGATTTTGAAAATATGACTGATAATGCAAAAAAAACAACTGTCTTTTATTTAAGGATAGTGATCATATGCAGCCATTTATTATGGCATAGTTGTTTGGCTCCTTTTTCATTCTTAATGATAAACAGAAATCACCCAAATGTTTACATTAATGTTTGGCCTTGTTACAGACACACAAGGTGACACACACAGGTGAAAATGGCAATTAAAGGTGAATTTCCCACATCTGTGCCTTTTTAAATTGCAATTAGTGTCTGTGTTTAAATAATCAATGAGTTTGTTAGCTTTCACATGGATGCACTGATCAGGCTAGATACTGAGCCATGGGGAGCAGAAAAGAACTGTCAAAAGACCAGAGATACAAGGTAATGGAACTTTATAAAGATGGAAATGGATATAAAAAGATTTCCAAAGCCTTGCAAATGCCAGTCAGTACTGTTCAATCACTTAGTAAGAAGTGTAAAATTCAAGGATCTCTTGATAATAAGCCAAGGTCACAAATACCAAGAAATCTGGCATTGCCAAAACTGCCCGAAGAATTGTTCGGGATACAAAGAAAAACCCACAGGTAACCTCAGGAGAAATACAGGCTGCTCTGGAAAAAGACGCTGTGGTTGTTTCAGGGAGCACAATACGACGATACTTGAACAAAAATGAGCTGCATGGTCAAGTTGCCAGAAAGAAGCCTTTACTGCGACAATGCCACAAAAAAGCCTGGTTACAATATGTCCAACAACACCTTGACACGCCTCACAGCCTCTGGCACACCAAAATAGAGCTTTATGGTCACAATCATAAGTGCTATGTTTGGAGAGGGGTCAACAAGGCCTATAGTGAACAGAATACCATCCCCACTGTGAAGCATAGTGGTGGCTCACTGATGTTTTGGGGGTGTGTGAGCTCTAAAATCATCACAGTCAGAAGGGTTAAAATTAAGAGACCACTGCAAATTGAATGCTTCTGTTCCTCACTCAAAACTTTCCTTTTCAACTTTTTAGGAAAGGAAAGAAAAAGGTGCAGTGGTCTCTTAAATTTTTCCAGAGCTGTATTATGAAATTCAACACTACTGTTGTTTCCTCCTTGGGGTTTAAGGCCGGGTGTCTCTGTAAAAGCACTTTGTGACAACTGCTGTTGCACAAATGGCTTTATAAATAAAATTGATTGATTGATATTATCAATTCTTCAAGGGTATGCAAACTTTTGAGCACAACAGTATTTCTGCAGGTTCTTAACAGGCTGCTCAATCAACCAGGAAGTCTAGACCACAATACTGAGCAGACTTTCTTCTCTATCTCCATCGAGTTCACAGGCTTCCAAGCCACAACAGAGTTGTTACAGCATGACAAGACAAGTCAGACACATGAACGACACTGGTCAATTGCACTTCCAAGGACCTCACTGGCCAGTTGCTCTTCCCTGGATGCTGCTGGCCAATTAAACTTTAATGTTGTGCTTGCTGACGATAATTCACTCAACCACCTTGTTGCTGATGACTCTCTCGTGAATAGAACAGGTCCCTAACTGAATACATTTTTGTATTGTGTCTACAACATAGCTTTAATGAAATCCAACATGACTTTGACATCAATCTACTCCTTCATACCCAAAAAAACGAATGCATGCAATTTAACTGGAGACTACCTCAACATCCTTGCTCGGAATGAATCTGTAACAATATGCCTTCAGCAATAATCACAGATTTGACTAGTTAAATCTGTTTTACTCGCCCTCCCTACATGCCAGATTCACTGTTTCCAACTAATCGTGCATCCCGAAAGTATTCAGACCCCTGGACAATTTCCAGATTTTGGTAAATTACAACCTTACTCTAATTATATAGAATGAAGGGGTCTGAATACTTGTGTAAACGTGATTTCTGTTTAGAATTATTTTTTATAAATGTGCAAAAATGGCTGAAACTGTTTCTGCATTGTCATTATCATGTATTGTGTGTAGATTGATGAGGGGGGAAATCAGTAGCCTAATCCATTTCAGAATAAGGTGACAGGTTGGAGACTATAGGGAATGGAGAGGAGTTGCATCTTGTTTTTCCTCACAAGGAGCCGTAATCCCTTTCAGTGGATTTATGCCGAATTGAGGTAGGTATTTGTTTAAATGCGCCGTGACATTTCAGTACATTTTACAACTGAAGTTCCGCGACCACGGAAGTCAATCCAAGGCTGACTCCGCAAAGATTTTTTAAGCAAAAGAAAAGTGTATGTCTGTCCAAGAGGAGCGTGTATGTCTGTCCAACCGTGCTGGTTCATCACAGAAATTCTTTAGCCTTTCTGTATTACAGTTGTACTTCCTGCATTTATACAGGAAGGCTAAGGAGTACAACTGTAATGGCGAAATGGCAGCAAAGTATTGACACCGGTGCTAATAAGTGCATAAAGGGCGTTTCTTTGCACATCTAGTTTCCGTTCTCTAGCTATCATTTTAGATAGGGCTGTCAACTTTTCAGTGCTGGTAAATGAGGGAATCTGTTACTTTTGCACTTAATGCCGACTTTTATTGCTCTTTTCTCTTGGCTTAAATTTTTTTTATAAATCTATCTCTCTTGCTCGCGAATGTGCGCGCGTGGGAACCTAGACGTTAAAGGTAGCCTACAAGTGGGCGGGCGGTTCTTGTGCGTTGCTATGAAATAGAACCCTGCCGGCGCTACGGTGCTCAATGCGTCCTCAGGCGCTGAAGATTCAGTCATTGCCATTCGTCATAATACATTTGATGGCAAAGTTGTTTTCTTATAAATATTTGCCTACTTTAATAATGTCATTGTTTTCAAGACCCTAGTGTAATGTAGCCAAAATAGTAATTATCCCGTTTAAATGTTGACCATCATGGTTGCAGGGAAGTTAATGCGATATTATCATTGCTGTATGTTTGTCTGATAAGCATGCAAGATACTGCTCCAAGATACCCAAGAAATAGCAATTTCTGAATATCTTTAATAACAGATTATTTTTTGCGTGATTTCTCTCCTTCCCACAGGAACCCGGCAACACCATGTTTTATGAAGACCACTATTTCCACTTCATATTGCAAGTGAGATGCGTTTACAGTATCTAACAGAGATGTACATTTTCACTATTATGCTGATGACACGCAGTTATATATTTCAATGAAGCATGGAGAAGCCCCAAAATTTGCTACTTTGGAAGCATGCGTTTCAGATTTTAGGAAGTGGATGACAGAGAACCTCTTGCTCTTAAACTCAAGAAAAACAGAAATGCTCGTTTTAGGACCCAAGAAACAAAGAGCTTTGTTAGCAGATCTCACTGTGAACTTTGACGGCTGCATGGTCATATCCCAAAAAACTGTAAGAAACCTCTGCGTTACCCTTGACCCTGACCTCTCCTTTGATGAACATGAAAATATGTCTCAAGAGTTGCTTATTTTCATATTCGAAACACTGCAAAAATCTGAAAACTTTATATCAAAAACTGATGCAGAAAAACGAATCCATTCTTTCGTTACTTCTAGACTAGATTACTGCAATGCTCTTCTTTCTGGTTACCCTGACAAATCAATAAATAAACTTCAATTAGAGCTGCACATGGCTGCTAGAATCCTAACTAGAACAAAAACATTTGAACACATTACTCCTGTCCTAGCATCCTTACACTGGCTGCCTATTAGGGTTAGGGCTGATTTTAAGGTTTTACTGTTAACCTATAAATCAATACATGGACTTACTCCTATTTACCTTGCTGAAATGATCCAGCCATACATACCGACACGTAACCTACGATCATAAGATGCAGGCCTTTTAACTGTACCTAGAATTTCTAAACAAACTAATATGGAATGATCTGCCAATTAAGGTTAGAAATGCAAACTCAGTGCAAACTTTCAAGTGTCTACTAAAAACTCATCTCTACAGCACGGTTTATGATTATGTGTAGCCTGGCCCGGGGGTGTGAAGGTGACCAGAAGGTGACCAGAAACACCACCAAGCTATCTTTTTAACAGATTATTATACACAGAACACACTCACTGGAGACTTCATGTACCACTATTTAGTATCCATTCACTTTAGAGATGCCCTTCCACACACCAATGTTGTAAAGAGAAGTTGTTTAAGTAAGTTTTGTGTCAACAGGCAGGTGTTCCTAAAAGCAGCCAGTGATTGTATTAATGTTTTCAGTCAGTCACACAGTAAACGTGTACAGCTTTGTAGATGCGCTATCTATATTACAGTACTGTCTTGTCAGCTTATTGTGGTGAGTTACTTAAACTCCTCTACCTTTTACAACAGAGGGATAAACTCAACAGAAAGATGAAATTAATTCATTGTAAAATATTATAGTGTGCCGCTCACAACATGACTGTTATCACCCAGAGGAGAACTTGTGCCAGCTAGTGTCCCAGGCTAGTACCACCTGTCTCCAATTTTCTGTCCAGGAGTCCCCCAAGTGGTGTGAACTCATAGAAAATTGTTGGGTGGATGTACCGTGTCAATGCCTGTGTTGTTTGTCCCTGTAGTTTCTGCAGTACTAAGGTAGTTGTGGAGGTGTGTGCATATTTCACTCTGATTGCTCCTAAAGCCTACACTGCTTGTCTGGATATGTGTTTTGCCTGGATATGTTTTAAGTTTTTTTTGGATTTTGTTAGATATTAGCAGTTTGTATGGTGGTGAAATAATAATAGTGTACCTGGTTGAGTGAAGGGAGTGATACTTATTCATTGAAAATTACAGCACAATTTGTACGTATGTTCCATTATCATCTAATCATATAGATGGTTGCTCATTGATATAACGTAGGCGTGTCTACAATGCATTTAAATTCTATGACACAGAGACCACTCTTTCACAGCAAACCCCATACCCAGTGATCAATCACACATTCCTGAGGTTGACAGAGCGTGACTTCCTGAGAGAATCTAAACACAGATGTTCTCTTGTCCTTAATTCATCTATATGAGATTATTCATAACAAAACATACATTCATACAACAACATTCAGAATACTACAATTTGTTTGTTTTATTTGTGTATAAGTAAAAAATACAGTAGGCCTACACATTCTTGACATCTAGTAATTAAATCCTTTGGGCAGGTCGTCATTTAAAATAAATGACGACCTGCAAAGCAGAGCGTTGTAAAATATCTAACATGATTTAAAACATGGTTGAAAAATGTATCATTAGGAACTTAGTTTTCAAGTGCCTTTTCTACATTTAATTTAAATCTATTTTCAACCACTTTTTACTAATGTACTATTACTATTTGATATATTTTTACACTAAACCCATGCAGTGAATAGAGTTGAATAAAATTTGTAGTTTTCTTGCTTACATTTTTTTTAGGGGATTTCTCCTTGAGGATACATACTGGACAAACATTATTCAAGCAAATTGGCCAAGACTTATTGGTAAGATTTTAAATAAATATAAATGCATATTCTAACTTTAATTTCAAAATGTCTACTCTTTTCTAAGATGTTCGCAGAACACAATATATAGTCCATGGTAGAATGTGTCATAGCTTTAGGTAAGGCACATGTAAATTCAATAATATTAAAACAGTGTTTAGTATTGTATGGCACTGTATACAACATTCTCTGGTAAACACTAAATGATTGAGGGATACCATTGTGTGTAGCATAGTATTCTTCAGTTTACTCTAATATTATAGTAAGTACTACTCTCCAGCGATACTTCAATGCATTTGATAGTAAGTACTTATCATAATCATTAACTTATAGAGGATACTGTTCTACAGCACACTATAGTAAATTCTAATATTTTTTATGTGGGTACTGACCCACAAATCATCAATTTACACCCTCCCTGCAATGAAGCATAAGGAGGTTTGATTACTGTATGCTCTGGAGTTGTTTTTCTGTCTCTGGTATTGGGAGCCTTGAATGTATGTGAGCCATCATGAACCTGGTTTCCAAAAACGTGTTGTGCGTTTTCCAGCAGGACACCAACCACAAACACACATCAAACAGACATCAAAAGTAAACTATAAGTATTTACTTGACAACCCCTCACATGATACTGATGCATAATGACTCCCTATAATGAATTCAATTGCTGTTCGGTGTGGGTCTTGTTCAGGCTTTAGGCAACTTAAGACATAAAAAAAATCTTTACTGAAGTATATGTTAAGTCTACTTATCTCAAGTCTGAATTGGGTCTAAGTGAGTCACACACTGCTATCTAATCACACGATTGCACAGACATCCGCTCTTACTCAAGCACATGTGGCTTTGTGAGCACAGGAAGGCATGTGGGATTGACAGATAAAGAGTAGTGTTTTGAGGTCATTTCCTGCAATTCTACACAGTTTTATCATTGTTTTTATTTTATCATTAATACATAATTTTCCATAGAAAAAAGAGAACCTTCAACAATTTTATAACAAATTAAATGCAAGGCTATTCAATTAGCCAAAGGACATAAAGAGTAATCCATAAATATAAACCACATCAACATCAATGGGGCCCCATGGCGGTCAGGCCCCTTGGGTAGGTGCCCCAGTCGATATTCAGCCATTATGACTGCATGATTACAACAAGTTTAGATAGACTACCTACATGAGCCAACCTAAAAATGTGCAACCATTCACCACACCAGTGCATAACAACGTTATTACTATTACCTTTTTAGAGGGTCAGTCACTCTTGTGGATAATGTAGGTCTGTATTAAGGGTGTATAATGTAGGTCTACATCAAAGGTTTATAACGCAAGTCTACATTAAGGGTTTATAAACCTAAAGTTAGATGTAGACATTCAATCATGTGGCCTACCATGGTCCTGTGGTTTAAGGCTAGGCCTCTAGCAGTGCACATTAACTGCTGTTAACATGCTGTTAGCATGTGTTTGAATCTGGCCCACTGTCAGCAAAAACTATTTTCTATCTTTTTCTACGTTCCTGTCCAAAAAACACAGTCCAACCAAAAAATAAAAGGTATATCATTACACTATTTCTAGTTATTTATACTTATCTATACAAATTTTTTATGTATATCCAGGGACCTCAATATTCTATAACCCAGTGCTTATGCACTATACAATACAGGGACAAACATATGTTACAAAGTGTAACGAGGGCTATCTTGAAATTTTCACAGACATAACACGTTAGTGACAATGTACGCTATCGCTCACAATATAAACAGTCAGTATTTAAATCGTTTTTTGCTTTAGAACATTTATGGCCTAACAGTGATTCATATTCATGAGGTGATCTTCTTTGAATTCTGTCTGGTGGGAAATGCTCAGCAGACAAGTGACTCCTCACTTGGGGTATTTGACAAACTGACACCCTGTCATACTGAGTGTCCAACTCAGCTTGTCAAATACACTAAGTGGGGGGCCTGATCTCAGATTTGCAGATGAAGTGCCTGTAGTAAGGAAATAAATTACATTGTGTAATGTTTAAGCACAAACATATTCATTGTTCAAACATTTGGTATTTATGGACTTTTCTTTATCAGTACTTCACTGAAACAAGTAAGCTGGACATACCTCTATCCAGTATTTAGACAGTTACATTAATATCTTTGTCAAAAGAAACATTTACTAGAAAGAGTAAAAATAACAACAGATCATACTTCATTGTATGTACATGTATTAAAGTTGTACAAATTAGTTACATATTTTTGATTAATTACAAATACCATGAAACAGCATTTTGTCATACCTGAGTGATTGGAATTTCTAGAAATGGTGAATGTTTAGTGTCTGCATAAGGATTCCTTCGTCATGTTCACGTCTTGGACCAAGAGGGACAGAGACACTGCTGATACTGTGGATGTGACAACATGTCTGATCATTAATAAGCATTGACATCACAAAGAGGAAGCTAAAATGAGGAAGATATCTGCAAGGCTAGCTAGCAGGAAATATCTGAAACCGAAGTGACAACATATCTGGGTTGTGAAATGCATCAGTTGGCAGTTGGAAATTTAGCTTAGGACCATTGCATAGTTTGACAGGGTTAATCATAAGGGTATTCCTTCATATAAGTCTCTTTGTCAATGCAATTCAGTTTCAGATCCATGCATATTACATTGTATTATTTGTTGGCTGTTCAGGCCACAGCTGTTGGATCAAACATGGATATTTTTTGGCCTGACTCTCACACAGTCCTTGAAGTACAAATGCAATAACTTGACAATACAATAGTGCCAGCTTTCCAAAGGTTTTAAATTGGATCATAATTATCCAAATTCTTTCATGCTCCTTTTTTTTTACAATACAGGATCAGAAGGATCTGGCTGTTTATTTTGAAGATATTTTGATAATTCTGATTCAGATACGATAATACTAAAATAACAGGATCCATTGGGTTAGTACTTATAACAGGCCATTCATCTTGCCATCTACTGGAAAGGTTGAGGTACTACTTCAACACTGTCATAGAAGAACAAAATAATGAACATGAATAAAATAATTAGAATAGTTTGTTTGAACTTGGAACTCAGGGATATCGACTATTGGGTAATGTTCTACAATACACATAGAACAACCCTGCAAATATGATATCTGATATAATAACCAAATTAGTAAAATCATTCAACTGTGAAAATGTATTTGTAGTCAGGCACAGCTAATAGCTTCTGTTCTATCCTTCAGTTGCCTGCTTTGTTACTTGTATTATAACTTTATTTGAGGCTTGATAACACTATGCATAAATCATATAACTTGATTTAAGTCTATGAAATATCTAAAAAGCTATGGTTGATGTTTTCAATAATTTAATCTATTACCATTGAAAAAAATTCTTCATGTGTCAATTCAGGGATACATACAGTATATTACTATAAATAAATTCACAGCTTCATTTCACAGGGTGTGGGAGTGAAAACAAGTTAACTTCTATGAAACAAAAAAAAAAAAAACACTTCCTCACTTCACTTCCCTGTCTTAAAACACTGTGGTCACAGGAAATAAAAGTCTGTTAAAGAGGCAGTTCACTTATTATGTTGACCTTTTTGTGTATGATAATGTCACACTATGACATTGAAAAATCCTTCTGAAATAGTGAAACAAAATGTTATGTAATTTTGGTGCAACCACTGTTTTTTATATTTTCTGCCTGGGGCTCTTATCTTTATTGTATAGAAACGATTGTATATATTTGTTTGATTTTTCAAACAATTCTACAACTTTCATCCGGTAGGAGATCACGTTGATAATACTTCTTAGAGTCAGTGAACTTGGCTGTTTGCATTTCAACATACCCCAAATTAACCATATATGGTCAAAATCATGCCTTAAGCCTGTGGGGAATAAACAATGCAGTAGCATGAAATACAATAACGCAACCTACAAATTAAAGAAAAATATTTTTCCATAGAGGTACAGCTGCTATAGTGTCAAATGTTTAGTGGAAGCATTTAATGTTTTTCTTTTTTTTGCCTCACTCTGTTCTTCCTAGCTTAACCAAGCATTTAATGTTTTTCTTTTTTTTGCCTCACTCTGTTCTTCCTAGCTTACCATGTGGTCTCCTCCACCTCTTGGCGGAGGAGACCATAACACATCGCCACACGTGGGCGCTCTGCAAAGTGGGTGTGGTGGTGGGGTGGTGGAGCAGGGTATAATAGCTGAGCGCAAGTCGGGGGTGTTACTTATTATGGGTGAACTATGGCTCTTAGAATGGGGTCTTCCTGAACATAACGTTCCGGCCATTGATGTTTGCCATTGGTCAAACCCTAACCTTAACCCTAACCAATGGCGAACATCAGTGGGCGTAACTTTATATTCAGCGCGCGTAAATATTCAGGAACCCCCACGTTTTGCGCTCTGCAAATATACCATACTGGGGTCATGGGTGTGGACAAGGAGGACAGACAACTGTAGTGCTGTTTAAACCAGGTCTATTTTAAAACTCAAATATGATAATGTGGGAAAAGGAGCTGAGTGGCCCAAAGTAAAACAAAATCCCCTAACTTACCTAATCTACAGAGACCCGCTATCCTCTCTAGATAAAATAAATACAATGTGTGGGCTGCTCAGATATTGAAGTATCTTAAGCATTGGCAAATATGCTGCACTTCAAGTGAGTGTAGTCAACAATCATCAATATGCGCTCCATCTTCAACGGTTCCCTCATGAAGCCTAGGTACATATGCCATCATTGTTGTTCAGCAGAATGAACGAGTCATGTGTTCCATCTGCCACCCTGCCATCACAGCATACAGCTCTGGAAAAAATTAAGAGACCACTGCACCTTTTTCTTTCCTTTACAAAAAAGTTGAAAAGGAAAGTTTGAGTGAAGAACAGAAGTTTGATTTGCAGTGGTCTCTTAATTTTAACCCTTCTGTTCCTCACTCAAAACCTTCCTTTTCAACCTTTTTGGAAAGGAAAGAAAAAGATTCAGGTTGTCTCTTGACTTTTTCCGGAGCCGTATTTTACACATAACACATCACCTGCATATTATGTTCTGAACGTTAGAGATCAAAATACACGTTACAGTGTTATGATGACAGAGACATTAATAAAACATGCCAAAATCAACATATTAATATAATTAAGAGGAAAGTACTGGTGACCTCAGCAATAGCAAAAAACCTGGTAGACCAAGGAAGATCTCTACAGTGGATTACAAAAGATGTTCACCATAATGAAGAAAAAAACACAGACAGATAGGAAACAGTGTTCAGGAGGTAGACATGGATGTGCAAGAGAAAGATTTTTTGAAATAAAGGAACTTGCATATCACCCAAAGTGTGAAATTTGGTTGGTTGGTATGTTTTGGGGATGTCCTTCATTCGTCATGTAACTGCTGACAGCCGCAGCAGAAGTGTACAAAACATATTCTGCTGAGATAAAAAAACAGAAAAGTTGTGCAATCTTTGAATGTTGTCGGGCTAGCTTTCATGTTAAATGAAGGAAAGTTCCAAACACAAAATGTCAAATGAAGTAATTTCAATTGACTGATTTCTGTAAACTCAGTAATGTCTTTGAAATTTTTGCATGCATTTGTATTTTTATTTAATATAGATGCAATATGCCAGTCAGATGATCTGGTTAGTTGCTGGCAGATACTTCTATTGCAGTAAAGCATTCAAAGTTTCTGGCTATATTAGAGAGCTAGAATTATGAAGAAGTTAACATGAATTGAGACTGACTTCAGCACGCAAGTTCCTATGATTCCATATGAACATCTTTCCACGGCCAATTATTCCTATAGGTCTCCTAGAAATGCATAGAAAATGATAACAATGTTAACATGTCATACATTTTGTATATTTTTGTTTCTATAATTAAGTGCTTATGGGTGTAGGAAGATCAAGTTGAATGTAGGGCATGCAATACTGCAAAAGTCCAGATGGGGGAGTATTAGTCCACACCAGTAACAAGAAGTTACAACACAACACAGCAAATAAATAAATGCTAAAAACAAGGGATAATACCACACAAATAACACAACACTCCTAAATTTATCAAATTTAGGATAATGAGCTATTTAATTATTCTTCTAACCTCAAGTGTATTGTGTCAATGACAGGAAGGCTCAGAGGGTGGACCTGCTCACCAGACACTGTATCTGGATGGTTGAACCCATCTGCTGCTGTTGCTACAGCTGGTTTTCAGAATAAGGTTGATAAGGTTCAACAACTTTCTCCGAGACTAAGGTTGGCTCCACAGCTGGCTCCGAGACTAAGGTTGGCTCCACAGCTGGCTCCGAGACTAAGGTTGGCTCCACAACTGTCTCTAAGACTAAGGTTGGCTCCACAGCTGGCTCCGAGACTAAGGTTGGCTCCACAACTGTCTCTAAGACTAAGGTTGGCTCCACAGCTGGCTCTGAGACTAAGGTTGGCTCCACAACTGTCTCTAAGACTAAGGTTGGCTCCACAGCTGGCTCTGAGACTAAGGTAGCCTCAACAGCTGGCTCCGAGACTAAGGTAGCCTCAACAGTTGGCTCCGAGACTAAGGTTGGCTCCACAGCTGGTTCTGAGATTAATCCCTACAGGATTATGCATAGTGTTATATTCTCTTATTACAGTAATTGATGCTGAAAAGGAAGGGGGTTAAAACAATGACACATACACGGTTGGCTTGCCCACTTCAGGTTGGTGGAGAGTGCCTGCCTCAAGTGGAGGAGTTTAAGTATCTAGGGGTCCTGTTCACGAGTGAGGGAAGGAAGGAACGGGAGATTGACAGACGGATCGGTGCAGCTTCTGCAGTAATGCGGTTGATGTATCGGTCTGTCGTGGTGAAAAAAAAACTATTTGCTAATGTAATCAAAAGGTATTTATTATTGAAAAGATTTGAACAGTTCCAGATTCAATTAGGATTAGACAAAGAGAAAGAGATGCATACACAAACATTTTGAATTTCAGCTTTTCTGCTAATTATCAAGTGCAATATCAACGAAAATGAAATACAAATGTAATAACAATAACAGAACTTTTGTTTCTTCGTACTAATTAGCAGCTACAGCAGGGAGGACATTGGCATCCTGGACAAGTTCATTTGCCGGCAGTAGAAGAGCGGGGAGGTTGACAACCCGCAAAACTCTGACAGGTTCTGACTCTTGGCACTTTGTTGCTCCCCTGGAGCAATTTTAAGAATGGCGTCCTGCATCACAGCCCATTGTTTTACACCAACTGCTGCTGGACAAGGCACCATCTTGAGAGGGCTCCCATGCCTGGATTTTAGGGCTCTTGTGGATGCACAAAGCCTCACACAGAGGGCAACAGTCAGGCCAATGGGTCCAAGAACCACTGACTCCTAGCATGATCCATGGCTTTAACACTGCGTTCTGCCTGAAACACATATTTGAAACACTTCTCACTGGAGATTGATTGGGTGGGTTGCACTGAGTGTTCTGCTGCGTGTCACCACTTTGCTTATTAATTGCTCCTCTAGTTTCACTAGAAATGGCAGCAGGAACTGTCAGTAGGTAGGGCTGTGGCAGCAGTTGGGAATGTGGTATCTAGCTGGGGTGTTACAAAAGCAAGAGGAAGTGCGGTATCGGGCTTTACTGGGCACGGGGTTGGGCAAAGACATCAGGAGAACTGAGGAGGCAAAATCTTGGCAGGAGCAGCGTGTTGCTCAGGAGGGACAACACCTGACAAGAGAATATCATCTGATTTGACTATGATAATAACAATGCATGTTACTATTTAGTCTGTACTTGGGGCAGGGGTAGTTCCAGGGGTAATCACAGGTGCAGACGGCTGCATAAACACAAAGTTGTTACCAAAGTCTGTTCTCTCATTTCAGTTCATCAGAGAAAGAGAAATTAGTGTTTTAATGTAATTCATAAATAAGTCAGCAATAAGTCAGCAATAAGTCAGCAATAAGTCAACGGTCAACGTGTCCAAGGAAATACACAACCCTTCAAATGGTTTGGAGTCACTTCAAAAACATGGAAACAAGAGATGTCCTTGTTTTAGAAAAAAATATTATTTGTATTCATTAAATCAAGACCGTAGCCAGGAAGTCAACATTGGGGGGGACCAGCCAGGGGTCTGGGGGTCCCCCCCCCCAAGTAAAACATTCAAAAATGTTGACAAAATGTTTAAAATAAGACTTTTAACCATCTATATTCACGCAATCTGATATTGCCGTGCTGGTGTTGTTGCTACAACATCATAATTAATGTTGCTCCAGAACCGTCATTGCAACTGACCTGCAGTAAGTTGTTTACCCCAGTCCAAAGATAGAATATTCTCCTGCTCCCGACCCTTTGAACTAACCCTAACCTCAGATACACCTGTGCCTAAACCTAACCGCAGTTGTGCCAACATTAAGTATGATGTCTTCAGAAAAACACCAACATGGCGATATCAGATCAGTCATCAATATTTGCGCTATTTCTCACTCACCTCCATGTCACCTGCTCTCCCTGCCCTGTTGGCATCCTCATGCTCTCTGTCCCTCTCTGTCTTTACTCTGAACGCACCAGAGTGAACATGAAATCAGCAAACAAGTTGTGTTTCTGAGGCTGGCCAAAAAAACTGATGAATGTCACTGCCACCCTTCCTCGTGCTCATGATCACACTCACTGTGAATGAAAGTTGACAAATAAAACTGCTTGCACTTTAATCAAACACTAATAATGGTATTTATCATACAGTAAGCAAATACAACTGCTGTATACAGTATACTATACAAATATGCAATCAATAAAAACGAATACAGTCTCCATAAATTACACATGCAGTGCAACATAAATTATTGACACTTTACTCAGACATCACGTGGGCATTCTAATAAATCTAAAAATCCTTCAGGTAAGTTAACGTTAGTTGAATACGCACATGACACATGAGCACCATTGTTGGTCGCTAGTTTAATGTGTGGCTAATTAGCTTTCCAGGTAACTTAGCTATGATAGATAACGTTATTGACGGTTGATTGGTTAGCACTCGCAAATCAGCCATTTTTCACCAAAAACTTTTGTTTACACTCCATGCAATTACTGAAACTTTTTAGCAAACTATTATTTATTTCCACCATTACCGTTCCAACGCAAAATGACATGTTAAGTTTATACTGTCACAATCGCCAGGAAGATTATTAGACACTCATATTACATTCTAGTTTCCACTTTTGAATACATTTGAAAGTAATGAGACAGTACAGTATTCGACATTGTACATACCAATAGCATTTACAGCCAGGTTAAGCAAACATTTCCAGAACAGCGACTGCACATTTTGAGCATATTTCAATATTGGGGCGATGTGTCCCCCTATATTGTAATTACGGCCTTGCATTAAATTAACATCAAATTGATCGTAAATAATTTAATTTTGTAAATGACTATTGTAGCTAGAAATTGATGATTTTTAATGGAATATCTACATTGGCATACAGAGGCCCATAATCAGCAACTCCTGTGTTTAACTGGCATGTTTTGTTTGCTAATCCAAGTTTATCATTTTAAAAGGCTAACTGATCATTAGAAAACTCATTTGTGATTATGTTAGCAACGTTGAAAACCGGTAGCACCGTTAAAACTGGCCTTCTTTGGACTATTTTAGCATATTTTTTAGCAGCAGGGTTTGTGGGTTTGATTACAGGCTAAAAATGGTCAGGAAGAAACTGAAGTTTCTTGGCAACTTCTGGATGTGTAGTACTTGCTTCACAGAACAGCGAAACAGGCTCTAACCAGAATAGAAAGAGGAGTGGGAGGCCCTGGTGAAAAACTGGGCAAGAGGACAAACACATTAGTGTCTAGTTTTAGAAACCAATGCCTCACAGGTCTTCAACTACCGGCTTCATTAAATAGTACCCACAAAATGCCAATCTCAACATCTACAGTGAAGAGGCGACTCTGGGATGCTGGCCTTCTAGGCAATTGCACACAAAAAAATACATATCAGACACTGACACTGGACACAGGAGGAACTTTGCCTAGAAGGGCACCTCTTCACTGTTGATGTTGAGACAACCGTCATTGACAACCCTGGACAAATTCATCTGAAGCTTCATCTATGCCTGTCAGAGCATGTTTCACTGGCTCTCTCTATTTGAATTATACCAAATATTTGTAGCTGAAACGGTTTAATATTTACAAACATCTTTCTGACTTCTGTCTCTTCTGTCAAAGAACCATGCCTGTCCCATAACCAACTATCTAAATGTAAACTAGCAACTGTAGCTGATTTGTTATCTGTTAAAGGTGTTCAGTAGCTAATGTTTGGCCTCTAACATGGAAACATCATTTAAACAACCTTCGACATGCTGGCTAACGTTATGTAGCTACTGACCATTTTGAATGCTTATGAGCTAATTAAGAGGTGGATATACAGATAAAATATTGATCCTTGTTATCTGGTCTTTGTGGCTAATATTCCACTTCTTTCCATATTCAGTTCATGTCCTGTCTGCATTAGAAGCGCCCCCTCGCCATTATGAAATTTGGTCAAATTAGATAACAAAAATGTTCATTAGTAAAGTCCTTGTCACAAGGTTAAATTCGAATGGAAGGTGTTCCAGGCTCATGTGTACTGTGCGCAATAGGGTTGCAGCCACTGCAACCAAAATGACTCTCAAACAACACAACTAGAGAATTGTAGTTTCTCATCTGAGAAGGCCTATAAATTGTAGGGGTGGAGTGAAAGGAGGGGCACAGAGTGGCGCGTTCCACCCCAGAAATCTGATTGGTTCCCAGCTTTTCTGTGCCCCCCATTGCTGCTACAAGACAGTCAAGCTAGTGATGGGCAAACTAGGCTTCGTTAGCGTTATTTTAACAGAAGAATATGATGATGGCAGCACTCCAATTTTCTTAATTACAATAAAAGCCATCATTGAAATATATAAGGCAATATAGCTAACAATTTAGCCGGTAAAAAAAAACATACAAGATTAAACATAAAATGACAGACTAGATTGACAGACACGATTGTTAACTATATTGCCTTATACAGTTCAATGATGGCTTTTATTTTGAAAAAGGAAATCCGAGTTAGCGCCGCTAGCATTATATCCTACTGCTAGAAGAACGGTAATGAAGCCTCGAATGGCCATCATTAGCTAAAGCAATGTTGAGTGGCCTAATTTCCAAAAATAAATTAACAGATGAAACCAGAATACAGTATACTGCCCATGTGGATTGGTGGGTCTTTGCCTAACACCTTTCTCCTTTTGATAGTAATTTCTATTTTAATCTTAAAAAAGACTAAGTTGTTGAGTCAACTCAAACATTAAGAGATAATTAAGGATGTGCGAGGCACTTACAGTAGGCTTTATGTTTGATTAATGTATTTGGAGTTTTCAATCATCTCACTCATGCCACCTGATGTACAGAAGTGTGAACTACCTCCAAATGATTTTCTGCTATATTTTTAGCATAACATGGGTTAAAGTGCCAGAACCATACAAATATTTTGAACGCAGCACCAATTAATCACAAATCACATGGCAGACTTAAAAACATTTTTTTGACAGTTATATCTTTCTAAGACTTCACTGTTTGTAACACAAATAAACAAAACAATAATATTTACAGTATAGCCTCAATGAGATATACAGGCTACAAGGATGTAAATAATAATACAAATGGGTTACTTCCTTGATGTCAACAATATCATACACTGTAATTTAATACAGAGATCATCAAGGGTTGCATCAGCTTGTTTCATAGACAGTAATATTAATATAGCTTTATTTGACCAAACAACAGATCAACAGTAACCATGTCATTTATGACATTTCAATGTGAGATTTCATATTTCCTGTTTTTGGATGCAATACATTATTTGTTTTCTTGCAAAATGTTGATCCACTCTTAATATTTAAAGTAGCAGTAGCAATATTTTGTTTATTGTCAAAAGATCAATGATCAAAGGTCAATGACCAGAAATAAAAATATATTCAATATTCATTACCAATGATTTGGTAATCCATTTAAGTGTAATTTGTTGGTACTAAAGTGTTACCTAAGCATACTTCAATACACTAAATAACAACAAAATAGTATTTAAGTCCTATTTAAATAGTAATGTTTACTAAATTGTGATAAATTAGCATTTCAGTACACTTAGTACAATTACCCTAAATATATAACAAATAATGTCAAATTAACCCAAATGGCTTTCCATAAAATGCCTGGTATTTGGAACTGTTCATAATTCCCTCCACCCTTAACTAAGGCCCCGGTTCCAGCTGAAGAAAAACAGCCCCAAAGCATGATGCTGCCACCACCATGCTTCACTGTGGGTATGGTGTTCTTTGGGTGATGTGCAGTGTTGTTTTTGCGCCAAACATACCTTTTGGAATTATGTCCAAAAAGTTCAACCTTGGTTTCATCAGACCATAATACATTTTCCCACATGCTTTTGGGGGACTTAATGTTTGTTTTTGCAAACTTCAGCCAGGCTTTTTTTGTAAAAAAAAAAAATGTCTGTCTTGCCACACTAACCCCATAGCCCATTCATATGAAGAATACGGGAGATTGTTGTCACATGTAGCACACAGCCAGTACTTGCCAGAAATTCCTGCAGTTCCTTTAATGTTGCTGTAGGCCTCTTGGAAGCCTCCCTGGCCAGTTTTCCTCTCATCTTTTCAGCAATTTTGGAGGGATGTCCAGTTCTTGGTAATGTCTCTGTTGTGCCATAGTTTCTCCACTTGATGATGACTGTCTTCACTGTGTTCCATGGTATATATAATGCTTTGGAAATTCTTTTGTACCCTTATCCTGACTGATATTGTTCAACAATTAGATCCCTCTGATGGTTTGGTAGATCTCTGTGGACCATGGCTTTTGCTCTGCGATGCAACTAAGAAAATGTCAGGAAAATCCTACTAGAACAGCTGAACTTTTTTCTCAGAGTCACATTAAATTATGGCAGGTGTGTAATGACTTCTATTTAATATGAGTTTGAATGTGATTGGTTAATTCTGAACACAGCCACATACCCAGTGATGAGAGGGTGTGCACACACTTATGCAACCAGGTTATTGTAAGGTTTTTATTCTTCATTTATCCCCCTCGAAGATTTCAGTTTGTTTTTCAATTGAATTGTTCACATTATAGGTCACATTAAAAGTGGAAAAAGTTTTGTCATGCTGAAAGGCATTCCTTTACATCACTAAAACCTGGCATGTGTGGGATGTGTGGACTCTTTATATCCAGTGTAGCTATTGGTGATGTTTCTGCAAGAATGAGATGTCTGCAAATCATTGCCATCTTGAGGCAAAGTTTGTAAATACAGAAAAGGTTAGACGTATCTTCTGACAAACTTTTGAAACATGCACCACATTTAATCATTTGAAATGAAATGCAGTCCTATTAACATTCACATACAATTTGTTTTGTAAAAAAACAAAATATTTACACATTTACACCTGAGAATTTGAGTAGTTACATGTTTCAAGCCAAGTTCAGTAGTATACATACTCATTACAGCCTGTTAAAGTCAGCCCTCTGGGCTGTGTTGGCAGACATATTGTTAGCCTTAACGGTTAGCATGTGCATCCTGTGACCTGGTGCTCAGTTTGGCTCTGCATTGCATATTCACACAGCAAGAGCAAGGTGTCAAGCCTCTTCACGGGGTAGGAGGTGTGAAACAGGTCAGGTACTGTCAGTAGAGTGCATGAGGAAAGGGTATCAAAAGACCTGATGAAACCCACACAGACCTTTCAGCAACTCATTAGGTATGCCCCTTTTCAGCACCACCTGCTGGTAGTTCTGTACTCATGGGAAAGTTCAGTCCAGCCTTAGAGCTAGAGCATCCAACAAGGGCTGTGGCAGCCTGCCTAGATAGACACCTGGACAGAAGATATACCGACCAATGGGAACTGAGTAAATGGGTAATTGAATAAAAATGTATGACGACCTATCATGAGAAGTGAACTATTCTTCTACTACTGTTTCAATGTTTCACTAATAGTGACTGTGTAAATAACTGAATTATTTGTGCACCACATACCAGGTCAATTCTACTACTCTCATGCTCTCTTAACTACCTCAGCACTAGCCCTTAAAATAATGATAAACCTCTGGTCCCCTTCTTGAATAGCCAGTAGTGTCAGGTGGCTAAATCTCTTGGCAATATGATTGTCCATTTCTCCATGTGGCCTATAGAACAGATAGGCATCGTACACTGGAGTTTACCTCTTAGCCAAGAAAATATGAAGAAATTAAATCATACTTAAAACTACTCCTTTTATAAGTGTTGCCTAGGTTTGTCCAGTGGTCGGAGAATCACAATCCTTCCTTTTTGTTTCCATTGGATTTTCTCCAGCATTAAAAATAAGTTTAAGATATCTAGTCAACTGAAGAATAATCCACCCTGCATGATTCTGTAGGGTACACTTCTTCTATAGGTTAACTGTTTCTTCCATATACAAATATTATGGATCAAAGGAAACATCCTGTACTTAATGAATGGTGTAAACAGATTGTGTAAAATGACAGAAAATTTTGACTATATACTCAGACATGAAAAAAGCCATCTCACTCTGTGTGTGTGTGTTTGCGTCTGTTGTTTTTAACATTTGCTTTTAACATTTGATTGCAGCTACATCTACTAAATGTTTATTCCAATTATGTACTGCTACAAATGGTCCAAATGGTCTTCTGTGTGAGATGAACAGGTGACACAGTCCTGTCTTTCCTATCGGTAATTACCCCATTACTCCCTACCAGACTGCTATTGCAGGGTTGTTTATGGCTGCAGCCACAGCTGTCAGTTGACTCCTCCAAGCACGCAGGTGGACTCCTCAGTTGTCTTTTTACTGACCCATCTCCAGAGAGGTTGATACTTGTCTTGGATATAACAAAAAGTCTGGGGTCTTGGATATTACAAACAGTCTGGTGTCTGTGATATTGTGGAAGTCCTGTGCTGAGGACGCAGTGATCTGGAGGTCCAGCTCTGTGCACTCTACCGGGACATGCAGACTCTCCAGCACCTCAGAAGCACAGTAACCCGCACTGCTGGAGACACTGTCTACTGGACCCACCAGGGTCTCCACGATGAATGGCATGTTACTACTCATTGAGGGCAGCTCAGTGGATATCCAAGAGACAAACCCAGAGGAGCAGTTACTACAGGCTGAGTTACAGACCAGTGGCTGGGTCTCTGGCAGGTAACTGTGGCCCTGAGTTTTAAAGTCAGGGTAGTGTAGAATGGACCCTGGAGGGACAGCCACCTCAACATTTGACTTGAGTCTGGCCAACTTGTCTGCAGTGGAGGAGTTATCACATGTACCTGTGAAGAGACAGTTCATCAGAGGATTGTTACATCCGCAACCTGATTAGTTAATAGGTCAATTATGCCTGTTTCATCATGCATTATGTCTGTTCTAATGAGATGGAGTATAAATAATGTGCTGTTCAGTAAATTGTGGTGGGTGCTGTTCTGCTCTGATAATTACCTGAGTCCTGGCCTTGCTTCTCCAGGTTCAGTGTGACCCCTTTCAGTGGGGATGCGGCACACTCCATGTCACTCTGACTTTTGGTTTGAAGAGCCAGACAACCTTACAGAGAGAGAAGATCATTAATCAGCTAGAGGAGGCACAGTTTGAGGAGGATTACTTGTTCCCTGTGTGTTCCTATAAAGGGATTCCAAAACACTGACAGAACCTACATTATTACCGCATCATCAGTGATTGTGTGAACATTTCATGCAAAAACACTTAATTAAAAGAGAGATTAGTGTGCAAGTCATGAAATACCTTTAAATACTTTCTTTAGTAAGGAATGTCTGAAGTATATAAACAAGGCAGTGAAGAGGATGATTGCCATGGTAACCAGGGCTACAGAAATGGTGGTGACAGCAACATTTTGAGCTGGAGCTTCTGGGCTCGAGACATTTTCCACATCAATTGCTCTGCTTCCTGCAAAATGAGGTAGATGCTAAGCACATACTTACATGCATAACAGATGTTTGATGTTTTAAATGCCTGACTTTACTCTCCCATTAAAAAAAAAATCATGTAGCACTATTCTGTCAATAAAGCAATAATAAAAATTCCTCACTCCCCAAAAAATGATTCACTGTACAAACAATTACACACATAAAATCACAAAGTAAGTTTCCAGTATATGATAATTTTCATAAATAATAGCTGGGTACACCACTGACTCATAAAATAATGAATGGTTCTGAAGTTGTTTTCCCTTCTCAGAGTTACAGGCCAGGTTTTTCTGAGACTTACGGCTGCACTCATGCTCAGAAGTAGAGAAGAAACCACACGGAATGCACTCCAAGTCCTGCAAGCCATCCATCCGTGTCTTACTGTAAAAACTGCCATCAGATAAAATAAAAGCAGGAAACAGTTGGAAGTTGTAAACAAGCTTATAAAACAATGTCCACATGTTCTGGATGATGAGGTTTTACAACTTAAAAGCACAGTTACATCTTAAGTATACTGATCTCTAGCTAATATATGTAAGTGTGTGATAATGTAAAGCACCAACCCTGGTAAACACTCTCCACACACCGCATTTTTCTTAGAGGTACAAGGTGACTTCTGGTGCCTGTTGATGTGTTTACATGACTGGCAGAATTTGCAGTTGTGGGAATTGCGACTCTCTTTATAAGTCTTGACACTACAGGGGATGCAATAAGCTGACCATCCACTTCCATAACCACAGTCCTGTCCAGGGACAAAAAACAAAATATACAGAGCATATTAGACCTGTTTACATTTAAACAAAGAGCTGCAAAGCAGAAACTGGTATGAAGATTAGAGCTATCTAAAGAAAAAAAGGTCCCCTTCCAAAGACCACTGGGATTATTTGAGGTAATGGGCAAACCTCCCTTTCTGCATAGGGTGAACTTGAAAAAAAATGCAAATGGGACTTTTCTTTGCTTCTTAGTTTAACCATATGCTACTACTCTGCTGTGGGAAGGAAATTAATCTGTGTCTATGTAGCCAGTCCTAGGCCTCATCTACAAAATAATCTGCTCACTTAATAATAGTTAAAAAGTAAAACATACTGTATAAAATAGTATACTCAGCAATATGATCAAAACAATTGGAACATTATATGTCAATTTTTTTCACTGAACCTAATTACAATTTTAATTAAAAGAAACATGTGGTTTAATCTAGGAGTAGTGAAGTCAATGCACAATTTTTGATTGAATGAGACTGAGTTGAATGCTTTCCAGGCTATACTATCAGTCCAACAAGGATATTTCAGCGCCCAGTTCCTCCTTCCATTTTACTTTGAAGGATTATAAAGAGCGCATGTTCATCAATCCCCTATTGTGTGGATCACTAACTCTCCCCATTTACTGAAATCAATATCCAAATTAGAAAGGGTTTAAAGCAATCACTAACAACAGTGACAGTTGTATATGGTCAAAGTGTGCCTTAATTTGCTTCCAAATGCAGATTGGCTATGTATGATAGGATTGTGACAATACAAAATGTTTCAAGACGGATAGGGGACATAAATTCAGAGGCAGTTGTCACCTTTCATTCCAAGCCAGCATCATCAAGCCAAAATGTGACAGCCTTGACCAACAGTAGGATATAAAGTCTGACAGAGCCAATCCTTCTTCTGATTTAGACTTACCTATTTGTTTTATATAGTTCCATTTACATGTACTGACAATAGAGACCAATTGTTTATAAAAGGATTTCGGTATGATTATGGTAATAATCTGGAATAGATAAAGTCCAATTAATTTGGAGGCGTTGCGAATGCTTAGCTTACCTGTGCTTTTATTCTACTTAATGTTGTTTTTTCAGTAAGCCTAAGGTTTTGGCTATGTTTCTGACAAATCCTGTTAATGGCTTCCTTGACTTTAATTAACATATATTTTGTACTCATGTAGACAGACACCAATGGTTGACTCTAAAGGCAAATGCAAAGCCTACATTTAAAATGAGATATTGACCACCGTCTTACGCCTTCACAAATAACATAACAGAACACAACTGACTAATCAGAAACACATGTGAAGTAAATTGTCCCAATACTTTTGGTGCCCTGAAATAGGGGACTACATAAAACAATGTTGTCATTTCTAAATGGTGTAACCAACATATACACAAATACTTTACACAAATAAGTTAAAGCTTAGAATCTATAATTTAACCTTAGAGTAATTGTTTAATTTAAAACAGGGGAACAGAGAGCAAAAATATGGGTATCAAAATGAGTGGCAACCATTATGAAGAAAAGAAAATCTGCATTAACATTCTTAAAATTGATCTACAATGTAAGAAAGTACAGTGTGGTGTTCCATGGCTTCCTAGTTCACTGGGTTATCTAAATTAGGTAATGCACACACACACACAAAGTATATACATCTTTAAAGTAAAATATGTAAAAAAAATATTTGATTGAAGATCAGCGTTGCTTTTCTTTCAATCATATCATTACTGACAGTTTGGCAACACACATAACATTATCTCATACACGCTTATTTGGAAACCAAGTTGGTTCATAAGTAACCTTTCATCTAACATGATCATTTTAAGCCTTTGAATGGACAGGTCTCTGGTGTTTTTTTAAGGTGCGAAAGAAGAAAACATGAATGACAATTTCTAAATCAGTTTGATTTTGAATACCATACAATTAATCCACTAGTTGTGATGTCTGCTTATGCCTAAAACATATTTTCCTAGATCATTTTATATTTTTCTCAATCACAAAGTTACCTCATTTCAAAATAGCCCACAATGAGTGTCATTCACAATAATCATTCTTCACCTATCATTTCACATTTCAAAGTTCAAAATTCAAAAGAAAATGGTTGTGTATTAGCTCCTGAACAATGCATTCAGTCAAAGACAAATTTTATTGAACCAAAACTCACCTACCTAACCTACAAATTAACAATATTAGCAAGGATGCATTTGTTTGCCATTGGCCGTTTGAACAGTGTATTAGCCAGTAATAAGCTTTACTGGTATCTACTAACTAACTGGAATAGTCTTAAGAATTTAGCAATTGCTAGCGAGTCTGCCAAAGTTTTTTAATTTCATGGCATAAGAAAGTATTATTTTCTTTCATGGCAAAACAACATATTTTTTTCTTTCATTGGTGAATGACGTTTATACAATAACTATCAAAAAAGACGACGATAACTAACATTTTCATCAAGTGAAAAGACAAGAGAATCGTGGAATCTACAAGAAAATATTAATAAATTATATTGCTCTCAATAGATTCAAACTTAGGTCTTCCACGAGAGGCACTGTCTTTAACCACTATGCCACAGCATTACATGTTTCATCAGTCGCTAGACTCCATTGAGGATTGTGTTAAACTGACTAAAGTTTCTTATTTTACCATAGCGTCTATGAACTGTATTGCTTTTGCCACTGGCTGTTTTAACAGCTTATTAGCCAATAATAGTATCTACTAACTACCTAGGAATAATCATAAGAATTGAGAAATTGCTAGTGAGACAGAAGATGAACATTTCCGTGCCAGAAACCGTCGGAATATAACCGTATACAGTTTCAGGTTTAGCCAGCGAAGTTATCGTCAAAACGGAATAATTCACAATGCGTACTTCGCTTCCCCTGCGAGGAGATCTGAACCCTCAGACACTCACTCAATAAGAGGCTCTTCTTGACCGGCTCCACTTATGAGGTCCGGCAAAAGGAATGTGTTCCCCAAACTTCACTTTCTCTGCTTCACCTACCCATTCATCCTAAAGCAGTGGCGTCGTTAGCCTGGTAGAAGTGGCATTTCAGTTCTTATAACAGTTACATTTCCTTAATAATATATATATATATATATATATATATATATATATATATATATATATACAGCCACTGTCGTGCATAGCATAATGCATAAAACGATTGTACATTTTAGAAGATTAACAGACAATTTGATTTGAAATAATTTTCAATAATTCATTAATTTAAGAGTACAAAATGGCTATGGTCTAATACAGGATAGTACTTTAAATATAGTGCAAATGTATATTTATTTCCAAAGATTTCCAAATCAATTAACTGTGATTTTAAATTATAATACATGTGTATGTGTTTGTATGTACATATAAATATTATCATTTCATTTCATTGCAGAAATCCCTATTTTAGTAACAGTACGCTAATTGGAGCAAGCTAGCTCACCCAATTTGGTAGGTAGCAGTGGCATAGTAGTGGCATAGTAGTCGGAATGCGGAAATAGGAGAAACAAGGCTACTTTTTTGGACAAAAGCTCCCCAACATTGCCATCTGCTGATTATATACAGTAATTACTTTTTATGATGAAAACGAACCATTTCACATAGGTTGTGCAACATTCATTCATACTTTACTGTAGCAAGCTAGCTGATACCGTTAAGTTATGTAGCTCAACAGCTACGGTTAGGCTGGATTAGCTTTCTTGTTCATTGATTAAAACATGGTATGTAAAGTTAAGTATGTTATCATCAGGGGCGTCAGTTTGTGTTGAAAAGTGGTGGGGACAAAAGATCAGATGAAAAAAACATTACAGCAGGACGGGAAAAATATTGAATAACGGCGCCGCACATCAAAAATGGGCATAGCGTAGGCCAGTCAACAACACGAAAATATTCAGCATAAATATGGGATTTTTTATGGTCGCATATATGGGATTTTTGCTTCTGTGCCCCTGAGAGTACGGTCCCACATTGTATTTAGAATGTTCAGTGATGTCGCTTAACTGTCAGATTCAAACTGTGCTTTCGCACGTCGGCTGGCCAGAGTCGGACGCGTTCAGCGCTGTCATATATCACAACTATGTTTTCAACCTCATAATGTTTATTTTAGGTTTCAGACATTTCAATACACATAAGCACGAGTAAAACACACTGATGGCTGTGGAAGCAGCAATAACAATCTATTCAAATATAATTTGCCGAAGTGTTATTCATATCAGACAAACATAGGTGGAATTCATCAGTTTACTCTATTCTTCTCACAGTTCACTGGCCACTTTCTTGTATGTATTTCGGGAGAAACTGATGAATTACATGCTCTAAATCCAACTGAAAGGACAACATTGCAGCACCCACCTCACGTTATAGATCAAGATTATTTATTAAAGACCAAAATCACTCACTTAAATGTATTTGAGAATCGGAATATCGGATAGTTGACAACATGGTAAGCAATTTTGTTTAAGTTACTTTTTTCTTAAGTTACGTTTCTTTCTATATCTAAACTGCATTGCATGTTTTATTTTGTGCAAATAAACCTTTAACAATTATTGGTTCGCTTGATTTTTCAGAGCATTTTAACCAAATGCTTTCAAAAAGTGGCGGGGACAAAATCACCTATGGTTATCATACATTTCTACACTAATTACTGATATGTGAACAATGTTTCCCACCTCCTTTGTATTGTTTATCCTTTTTCTGGACCAACTTTTACTGTTGCACACAATAACACCATGACTAGTGTTCAATGGCTTGACTTTACTGAACTGGTCCCAGGTAAGATGGCGGAGCTATTGAGACATCAGATAGAACTATATGTCCCTTCTATATATGCTTCATATCTATGATGTCAGGTTTGGTATCACTAGACATGGCAGCATTTGTGGTGAAAGATAAAAAATGAAAATTACATGCCCCCGCGCACAAATAAGTCACTACATTTGTTTATTTAGGTTGTACTCATTAGCGCCGGTGATTGTGATGTTAAAGGATACGGTTTACATTTGTGTAACTGAGGTAATGCTAGCCTTCTGGCTAGCTAGCCTTAGAGTTACTTAACTGTCAATACCATTTCCTGTTTGTTGTCGTCATGTGAATGCATGGAATGAAACAAATTCCAGAATAATTTTTTTTTTTTGAAGGAGGAGCAGATGTAATTTTAAGGATTAAAACATGATAATTGAACTTTTAATGTGGAAAGACCATATCATTTATAATTAGTTATTATTCAAAGTACGATACTGTAAAACGTTAATGTGTTTTGTTTCTTATCAGCAATTAAAGTTGGTTATTTTTTAAGCTCCATATCCTCCTATTTCACTCAATGGCCTTTGTGCCCTGGCATGCGGCCTTGGTGCCCTAGACATTTTTGTGACACCAAAGGCCAAATGGCCTTGCCCCTAAAATGACGAAATTCCAAGCATGGTGGGAGTGGAAGCTTTTTTTCATTATTTCTGTCCTAGTTATCATGCCCCTGAACTGTCTCAGTATACAAGATTTTAGTAGAATGAATAACCAATGACTAATTTGCGATGGGATTGTATCTATGGAGGAATTTTAAGGACTTTATTAAATAAATACATACACCATGAAGTAATTAAATAAAAAGGGAAATATATCATTAAAATTATAAAATAATGCATAGAAAGCATGTAACATATTTAATGCTGTCTTTCTCCATTTAATAATTTATTTCACTATTTCATATTTCATGATTAATTCATTTCATGGTTGCAGTCGTTGTGATATCTGTCATTATTGAATCCGTCATTGAATCTGTCACTTTCACCCATCAAAGTTGGAAGGGCGGGCGCTACCAAATACTGTTTTTTGATTGGTGCATTGACTTCATTCTGTGGTACTTAGCCATCAAATGCTTTCTACTGCAGATGAAATTGAAACTGCCAAAGATATTACATTCTTAAGAGATAAAATTGAAGAAATTGTCGAAGAGGTTGCAATGCTGGAGTCCCTGTCAGACCAGGAAATCGATTATATTGTATTAGAAAAAATTCAAGAACTTTGACAACGGAGTATGTCACACACAGAGGGCTCCGATTGCAATGTTGCTAGCCCTGGCAGTTTCAATTTCATACGCAGTAGAAAGCATTTTTCTCACCAAGTCATCCAGTGCACCCATGTTGATGCCTAAGCACCACAGTGTTGCCAGATGTCGCAGAAGAAACAAGCAACCCAGACTGTCAAATGAAGCCCAAAACAAATATTTTGGTGCTACAGAAGATGCCCCAAAAAGCAATGCCTTTTTGGACACACTTAAGTAGGTGTACTATTTAAGTATGAGAGAGAGCCGGCTACTCTAACGGTGGTGAATACCTCCGAATACATTATAATTACATTATAATTACATTATAATTACATTATAATTACATCATAATTACATTATAATTACATCATAATTACATCATAATTACCTGTCTTTCACCAGGTACTATATTTTCATAATGGTTGCAGACACACTGATGGCGAATACAAAGCTTACGCAAATGTATTTGCCGTTGTTTGCAAACGAAAGTGAATTTATTGAATCTCTACTATTGAACTAATTTGGGGAGGGGACACAATCACAGCTGGTAGCCGGTTGTAGCCCTATAGATGTGTAGTCGGGAACTGGGCTAGACAGTAACTTGGGCTAGACTTTTATAAACTCGTTCTAAGTTTTAGTGTGCCTCACGGTCAAAAGAATACACAAGCTCAAAAAAAGCAACCCACGACAGATAATAATTCCATGCAACTTTCTGAAAAAAAAAAGAAGCCCAATGTCGCTTCTAGTGGACATGCCAACCCTGGCAATTAAGTAATTTCACCAATCAAAAAACAGTATTCGGTAGAGTCCGTCCTTCCAGCATTGATGGGTGAAAGTGACAGATTCAATGACAGATTCCACAACGACTACAGCCATGAAATAAATAAATTGTGAAATATGAAACTGAAATAAATCATTAAATGTAGAAATACACCATTAAATGTTACATGTTTTTTTAAACATTTAAATTATATATTTCCCTTTATATACACTTATTTCATAGTGGTGGTGAATATCTGTCAGAGTTTGTTTATACATGAGGCCACATGTAACATCAAGAAAATAATTGAAAGAAGACTCTGACAGTGCTGTTGTATTACCAAGTGTTGGATCCTATACAAAGTATTGAAAACAAGATTGATAAAAATTTTGACAACTAATATAAAAGTACTAATTATCAAAATAAAAAAAATATTAGTATACAACCCTGTTTCCAAAAAAAGTTGGGACGCTGTGCAAAATGCTAATAAAAACAGAACGCATTATGCAAATCATTTATCCCTATATTTAATTGAAAATAGTACAAAGACAACATATCAAATGTTGAAACTGAGAAATGTTATTGTTTGCAAATATGCAGAAAATGGTTTGGCATTGTCTTGCTGAAATAAGCAAGGCCTTCCCTGAAAAAGACATTGTCTGGATGGCAGCATATGTTGCTCCAAAACCTGGCTATATTGTTCAGCATTAATGGTGCCTCCACAAATGTGCAACACTAATGCACCCCCATACCATCACAGATGCTGGATTTTGAAATGTGTCCTGATAAGAAGCCAGATGGTCCCTCTCCTCTTTAGTCCTGAGGATGCTGTGTCCATCGTCATGTCATCTTCTTCCGCTTATCCGGGGCTGGGTCGCGGGGGCAGCAGTCTAAGCAGGGATGCCCAGACTTCCCTCTCCCCAGACACTTCCTCCAGCTCTTCCGGGGGGACACAGAGGCGTTCCCAGGCCAGCCGGGAGACATAGTCCCTCCAGCGTGTCCTAGGTCTTCCCCGAGGTCTCCTCCCGGTGGGACGGGACCGGAACACCTTCCCAGGAAGGCGTTCCGGAGGCATCCGAAACAGATGCCCAAGCCACCTCAGCTGACCCCTCTCGATGTGGAGGAGCAGCGGCTCTACTCTGAGCTCCTCCCGGGTGACCGAGCTTCTCACCCTAAGGGATCGCCCAGCCACCCTGCGGAGAAAGCTCATTTCGGCCACCTATATCCGGGATCTTGTCCTTTCGGTCATGACCCAAAGCTCATGACCATAGGTGAGACTAGGAACGTAGATTGACTGGTAAATCGAGAGCTTTGCCTTGCGGCCCAGCTCTTTCTTCACCACGACAGACCGATACATCAACCGAATTACTGCAGAAGCTGCACCGATCCGTCTGTCAATCTCCCGTTCCTTCCTTCCCTCACTCGTGAACAGGACCCCTAGATACTTAAACTCCTCCACTTGAGGCAGGCACTCTCCACCAACCTGAAGTGGGCAAGCCACCCTTTTCCGACTGAGGACCATGGCCTCGGATTTGGAGGTACTGATTTTCATCCCCACCGCTTCACACTCGGCTGCAAACCGTCCAAGTGCATGCTGAAGGTCCTGGCTTGAAGGGGCCAACATGACAACATCATCCGCAAAGAGCAGAGACGAAATCGTGTGGTCCCCAAACCTGACACCCTCCGGCCCCTGTCTGCGCCTAGAAATTCTGTCCATAAAAATTACGAACAGAACCAGTGACAAAGGGCAGCCCTGCCGGAGTCCTCGAAGTACTCCTTCCACTGCCTGACGACATCCCCAGTTGAGGTCCACAGCTGCCCACCTCTACTGTAAACAGCGTTGGTAGGGCACTGTTTCCCTCTCCTGAGGCGCCGGATGGTTTGCCAGAATCTCTTCGAGGCCAGCCGATAGTCCTTCTCCATGGCCTCACCGAACTCCTCCCAGGCCCGAGTTTTTGCCTCCACAACCACCCGGGCTGCAGTCCGCTTGGCCTGTCGGTACCCGTCAGCTGCCTCAGGAGTCCCACAAGCCAACCAGGCCTGATAGGACTCCTTCTTCAGCTTGACGGCATCCCTTACTTCCGGTGTCCACCACCGGGTTCGGGGATTGCCGCCTCGACAGGCACCGGAGACCTTACGGCCACAGCTCAGAGCGGCCGCTTCGACAATGGCGGTGGAGAACATGGTCCACTTGGACTCAATATCTCCAGCCTCCCTCGGGATCCAGTCGAAGCTCTGCCGGAGGTGGGAGTTAAAGATCTCTCTGACAGGAGACTCTGCCAGACGTTCCCAGCAGACCCTTACAGTACGCTTGGGCCTGCCGAGTCTGTCCAGCTTCCTCCCCCGCCATCGGATCCAACTCACAACCAGGTGGTGATCAGTTGACAGCTCCGCCCCTCTCTTCACCCGAGCGTCCAAGACATACGGCCGCAGGTCAGATGAAACGACAACAAAGTCGATCATCGACCTGCGGCCTAGGGTGTCCTGGTGCCACGTGCACTGATGGACACCCTTATGCTTGAACATGGTGTTCGTTATGGACAAACTGTGACTAGCACAGAAGTCCAAGAACTGAACACCGCTCGGGTTCAGATCAGGGGGGCCGTTCCTCCCAATCACGCCCCTCCAGGTGTCACTGTCGTTGCCCACGTGGGCGTTGAAGTCCCCCAGTAGAACGATAGAGTCCCCAGTCGGAGCACTTTCCAGCACCCCTCCCAGAGACTCAAAGAAGGTCGGGTACTCTGCACTGCCGTTCGGCCCGTAGGCACAAACAACAGTGCCTACGGGCCGGGCCCCATGGGGAAAGGCCCGGCCACCAGGCGCTCACGAACAAGCCCCAACCCCGGGCCTGGCTCCAGGGTGGGGCCCCGGCTGCGCCATGCCGGGCGACGTCACAGGACACAAATTCTTTTTCATCATTAAGGGGTTTTTGAACCGCTCTTAGACTGACCCGTCGCCTAGGACCTGTTTGCCTTGGGAGACCCTACCAGGGGCATATAGCCCCAGACAACATAGCTCCTAGGGTCACTCGGTTACTCAAACCCCTCCACCACGTTAAGGTGGCAGTTCAAGGAGGGGATGCTGTGTCCATGATTCCCAAAAATTATTTCTAATTTTATTTGTCAGACCACAGGACAGGACAAATTCTAGACTGCTTTGATTGAGGGGGCATTGGGAAATGTTGGGGTGCAGGATGGTTTTCTATCCATTACATAGTATGTGATGTAATATATAGGGCTATTGGCAGCTTTCCCCTAATTCCTTTAAGTATTGTCTACTGGAAAAAGTTTCAATGATGCCCAGTTTCATGACATGATCTAGCCTAAACATTAATTCATATTTTCTGATCATTAAAAGAATGAAAGGATATCTTAAAAGTATAACAAATAGGGCCTACAATGACATTTTTACCAACCTCCTCTTTGTAGGACAATATTATAATTATGGCAGACTTTATCTTAAATGCTTGATATACATTAGATGTAAAAAAATGTTAGAACCTTATAAAATGTTTTTACCGTTTTTAATATTTCAACAAGACACCTCCCCACTTAGGAGGAGGTGTATATTTTGTATAGTTATAAATTAACTTAAAAAATATACAGCATATATTGTTGTGATTCTCCTTACTTTAGCGATTCTTAAACACTTTAAACATTCCCAACATTTGTCTAGAAACTCATTCCTTAGCGCATTCTTCCAATTTGTTAACCCTCTCTTTGTAAAAATTACACCTCCATCATTTTGTGCATCCAGGTTGACTGATTACTCGAGCAATGGTCTTTTACCATACCAGGTGGGGTTAAATGCACGAGGGGTTTGACCACATAGACCTTTAGGAATGATTTAAGAATGGGCTGCGAGGGTGCGCTTGTGTTCAGCCCATGCTTGAACAACTATGCCGGTTCTGTAACATGGTGGAAGCAAGGGAGGAGACAAGCTAAAAGTGATGTGCTGGGGTGAGAAGCAAGGAAGCAAACATTCCAACATCAGCAGAGGTGCTAAGTGGCTTTGGGACAAAGAAATCAGTACATATTCCTAATGAAATGTCTATGCCAGTAACCCACTTATAATCAACCACAATCAGTCTATGTACATAGCAAGCAATCTAATACCTAGCTAGACACACAGGTGTGGCAGAGTTGCCCAAGTCAATAACCAGGGTTGCCAGATTTCTTTGACTGTAACCCGAAAAATCACCCCCGGACTCCACAAAAATGCCGCCCAAAAGCTTTTTTTTTTTTACAACCCTATCTGTAAATCGACCCACCTAAGCCCATTTTTTTGTCCGCACCATCTAATAAAAATTGCCTAATTAACAGGAAACTACCCAATCCGGCAACATTGTCAATAAATATCAAAGCCCTCTTGTCTGCAATACTGCACACAACAAACCACAAGAAATATGCCCCGAAAACAAAATAGAAATAATAATAAGATATGTAACTCTAAAAGAAGCAAATGTATTCATTTCGGAATGCAAAACCAGTAACACTAACAACTGATTAGACAAACTGACTAGACTATGTGCTGAGTTTAATACAGTATTGTTGAACCAGCCGATCAGATATTAGAAAAATATATTCTATAGAAAAATTTATTTTTCTCATTAGTCAAGGAGTGAAAAAAGTGTTTTTCTTGTTTGTTATTTTCTTTCACTGAGTGGTGAACCCCTCCCCACCTTTACTTATGAAACACTCATCCTCTCTGGGATGTTCTTTTTATACCGAAAAATATTACTGACCTGTTGCCAATTGACCTAATTTGTTGTGAGATGTCCCACTATGTTGTTTTTTTTTAGCATTACACAACTTTTCCAGTCTTTTGTTGCCCCTGCCCAAACTTTTTTTAAACATTTGCATCCATCAAATTCAAAGTGGGCATATATTTTTCAAGAAACAATTAACATTTGTTTTGTTCTCTTTGTACTATTTTCTAATGAATACAGGGTTTAAATGATTTGCACATCACTGCATTCTGTTTTTCTTTACATTTTACACAGGATCCCCTTTTTTGAAAACTATGTTGTTAGTTATTCATTTTATATACTATTCTTCCTGATATTCATCAAAGGAACCAATAATTTTGGAGGAATCCAATATTTATCTATAGTAATACCCACCTCCGATAACTCTTTTCCCGGTCCACATTTCAGACAAGGGTGACAGACTCCATTCAAGTAGTACTGGTTTTCAGAACAATCCATGGCAGTATTGTAACTTCTAAAAAAGGAAAATCCGTTTTATAATTTAGAGCTTAATCATTTGTATTGGTGTTATTAATCATGCTAATTGAGAGCAGTGGATACAATGCATAAAGTCATTTTAGCCACTGAATGTTTAATTAAATATAGCCTATTGCGTGTGGATATAGAAACATTGTACATACTATCAGTTATGTCCATAAAGTTACACAAAAACAAGGATATTGAGTTTTTGTCAAAGAATGTCTTAAAATGAAATCTGTTAGGCTCCCGATTAAATCATGTTCTTGAGGAATAGGCTACAAAGTAAGACAAAAATATTCACAAAATAATAGATAGACTTTTTAGCATAGTTCGTCTTAATTTAACTTAAAACAGTGCTATTATGAATGGCAGACTATTACATGGTATTATGAAATACTGTATCCCGAAGCATTAACACTACTGTTGGATCGCTCATTCATAAATTGAAAGACAACCTTCACCACATAACACGCTAATAAAAAGTGAGACACTTTCAACGCTGAGTACAACATGAAAAGATTAGTATAACACTGTTACAATACCTTGATCCTGACGTTTGGCAAATAAAAGGGCATCTTTTTTAGTCGTCTTTGCGAAGCTATGTCCTTCTGTACGCTTTCGAAAGCCTAAGCAGTGACACTACATCGGAACTGGACATGCCCTGACATGCCTCGGAAGCTGCAAATAAGAGGCTAAACAATCACAAATGCGCATTGCGCACTGATTAAGAACCGTTGGAAGTTGTGTGTGCGGTTATCACTTATGCCCCGCACATTTGTTGTACCGGTTCTGGTATATTCGTTCATTACAGATAATAAACACATGGCCAGACTATAAACTATTATTTAGTTTATAGTCTGGCTTGGTCTGCTCGTCACTACCTGCAAGTCAATAGTATTGAGCGTCTGTGTAGTAGGCCTACTATTATCCTATCTAACATGTGTAATAGGTATATACGATGGAGTAGCCTAATTGTCACTAAATCAAATAATCAAAAAAATGTTCAGAACAATTGCAATATGTTTACACAAATATTGTTCTTAACATTAACAACATTTGAAATATAAATGTTGATAGACCATATCAGCTATTAAATTTTTCATTAAATTTACCAACTGGATTAATAAACCGTATATTTAGGTAAATAAAACAGCCATGTGTTGTAAATGTTACAAAATTATAAATGTTCAACTCCCCCCCAACCCTGCAAAAATAACATGGCCCTTCAGATCCTTCAGAACTTTGACAGAGTTAATGTTAGAGAAAACATTTATGGAGACATTTTATATTTCACTCAAAGTAGTTTACACCCAATTTGCCACAATTGCGTGATGAAATTATAAAAAAATGTTTGGAGCGTGTTTCAATGCAATTTGAAAAGTAGAAAAGAGGCAGTGTTGTAAAGCACTTTGGGGGTTTCAGTATGAAAGTAAATGTGAGACAGAACTCAATGGAAAATGCAATGTGACTTTGCAGCCCCTCAATCACACCTACAGCGTCATTCCTCAAGTGTATATGCATGCATCATTTGGGTATGAGTGCAACACAATTTCAAATTTCACTCATTGTTATCCCTTCTGCCAAAACGATTTCGCATACAATGTTATGCATACATTGGATAAATCCAAAGCATGCTTCACACAGAACGTTCTGCAACTGACTCAGCAAGGCAACACTGAAAGAGAAGCCTAGCATTTAATTGGAAATGAACAAACCACAGGTGCACCAGATTGAATTGGCACTACAGGTGTGATTAAAGCCTCAATCACACCTGAAGCGTCCATGCGCTCCATGTGCACTGGAAGTTCATTAATTTCTAATGGAATACTGCGCTAGCTGTGCGTCATTTAATTGCAGAGGCAGTTCTGTTTGTTACATGAGTTGGATTTATGTAAAGTATGCATCAAGTTGTATGCGGATCCACTTGGCGGAAGTGGTATGGGTGAAATTGAAACTTATGTTGCGCGCATACCCTGATGATGCATGCATAAATGTTTGAGAATTGAAGTACAAGGCGTAAGTGTAAATGTGTATGGATTTTTGTGAACAAAACTCTCATTTAAATATAAAGTAATTTATTAATCATCACAATCCAGGTGCCATATCGCAACAGAAATAATCAGGCAGCATGGAGAGTACAGTCTCAATCACACCTGCAGCGTCATTGCTCTGGTACACTGGACGTTCATTCATTTCTAATGGAACTCTGCACTAGTTGCACATCATTGCATTGCCAGAGTTGGGGAGTAAACAACGGATTAACTGTAATCTGTTAAATTACCAACTAAAATATTGTAATCGGATTACAGATACTTTTGAAAAAATATAATCATTACTTTTGGATTACTTCAATTGAAAAATAATAGGTGCGCAAAATTATGACACGTCGCATGCTTGATTTTTAAAAAAATTTAATGTCTTAAAAACATCGTTATTTGAACCAAAATAACAATCAAGCGCCTCAGTTGTGTGTGTGATCATCATGCGAGCAAAGGTGGACGCGCATAACCAGTTAAGTGACTGATGAAGCGCTTGTTTAATCGGTAAAAACAGTGTATCTACGATAACATTATCCGGCCCGTTTAAATGTGATTTAGTTATCTACTGGACGCATCTTTCTCAGAACAAAGATAGGCGATAGGCCTACCTCCTGTTATAGAAGTTTCAAGGTTTATTTGTGAAATGCACTGAACAACACAGCCTAGAAGAGCTGCACTGAACAACTCCTACAGGAAATGTTTTTGAAGATTAGGCAACTATTTGTTAGATAGCTGTAACTTGGGGCTGCCTTCAAGATGAAACGTTATATGGAATTAATCACGATATAGGGTTGAGAAGCACTCTGCAGAAGGATTTGCATTTGACGCAACCACCTCAACTCTGTCCATACAGGTAGGCCATGTGATTCTGCTTGCTTTATTTGCATCTCAGAATATTGTATCCTTAGGTGATCAGTGGGTGCTGACTACACTGACTTTAAGCTAAGAGTGCTGATCACTGCAGTGTACACTCACCTAAAGGATTATTAGGAACACCTGTTCAATTTCTCATTAATGCAATTATCTAATCAACCAATCACATGGCAGTTGCTTCAATGCATTCAGGGGTGTGGTCCTGGTCAAGACAATCTCCTGAACTCCAAACTGAATGTCAGAATGGGAAAGAAAGGTGATTTAAGCAATTTTGAGCGTGGTATGGTTGTTGGTGCCAGACGGCTGGTCTGAGTATTTAACGATCTGCTAAGTTACTGGGATTTTCACGCACAACCATTTCTAGGGTTTACAAAGAATGGTGTGAAAAGGGAAAATCATCCAGTATGCGGCAGTCCTGTGGGCGAAAATGCCTTGTTGATGCTAGAGGTCAGAAGAGGATGGGCCGACTGATTCAAGCTGATAGAAGAGCAACTTTGACTGAAATAACCACTCGTTACAACCGAGGTATGCAGTAAAGCATTTGTGAAGCCACAACAGGCACAACCTTGAGGCGGATGGGCTACAACAGCAGTAGACCCCACCAGGTAGCACTCATCTCCACTACAAATAGGAAAAAGAAGCTACAATTTGCACGAGCTCACCAAAATTGGACCGTTGAAGACTGGAGGAATGTTGCCTGGTCTGATGAGTCTCGATTATGAAAGTAATCTAAAGGTCATTCAAAGTAATCCGATTATATTACTGAAATTGTGGACGTAACTTTTAACCGCAACATTAAGAAAGTACCCTACCCAACCCTATGCATTGCAGAGGCAGTTGCTGAGCGTTCTGTGTTGCATGCGTTAGATCACAGGTGTCAAACCGGTTCCACGGAGGGCCGAGTGTCTGCAGGTTTTCGCTCTCACCTTGTACCTGATTGATTAATTAGTTCACTAATTGGTTAATTTCTACCCCCACCTGGTTGTTCAGGTCTGACCTGGGAACCAATTTAAAGGAAAACCCAAAGACCTGCAGACACTCGGCCCTCCGTGGAACCGGTTTGACACCCCTGCGTTAGATTATTGAAACGTATCATCACCAAACGAGCGACCCTCTGTCAGTCACCTAACCTGACATAACTAAAGATTAACATCGGAGAGACAGACTGACAGTTGACTGATAACGTGGTTAAAGAGACGGCGATTAAAAAGAGAAAAGAAGCAGAAAAGGCAAGGTTAAAAAAAGAAATGCACTGTAGCGAGACACGATCACATTTTATGTATTTTATCATAATTTTTTTTTTAGGGCTGTCAAAGTTAATGCACTTTCCTGCACTTACTGTTTACCGGTGACTTCTTTCGTGATTGACTTGTCCTAAGCGCTTCACAGGTATTTATTTTTCAATATATCATTTGAGGGTAGGCATTTGTGTGGTGAATGCTCAGATATAATGTTTACCTGGCTCTAGTTCATGAATACAGCATGTGGGCTACACACCCGTTAGTTCAATAAATGCGTCAAAATTGGAAAATCTCTCCTTGCGTCCCGCAATCCAATCAACCTCCAAAAACCCATCAAACGAAAAGGACTGCCATGCCTCCGTTGTCAGACCCTCTTCACTAACTGGTCCAGATGCACTGTGTTGCATGAATCCACCTGCCAACTCGTTACTTGTAAATTTATTAATTGCCATTATTTATTGTTTTTGCTAATCTAAGTTAATCATTAGCCTAATGTCGTCGCTAGTTGCGTTTCCACCAAAGCAAATACCAATAGTGGAATTAACAAACAATTTGCATGTTCCGCATGAATTACAGATCTCCCCAGATACATTTTTGTAGATAAACATCACCAGCAACATTGAATACTTAATGCCATTGCCTACAGTATTCCAGTAGATTATTTTATTGGGAATCATTTAATAGAGACACAGCTATTTGGTTGTGGCTAACTATCTATCAGGAAAGCAAACGTTTACAGGTCCCGACCTGTAGTATGGAATGTGTTTGGACACTAGAAAGACCTCAAAAGTTATAGAACACCTCCATTTTTCATTTTCTTTTACTGAAATTCTTACAATTTAAGGTCTTCATATACTTTGAAATTAAAACATAGAACAGTTAAACAGTTGGAGACTAGAAAGAAATAATTTAATCGTTTTGTTTAACAAAATGTAGTCAACATTTTTGATACATCAAAGTAGCCACCTTTGCAGATATAACAGCTTAACACACTCATGGCATTCTTTCTAAAATGGAAATCAAATATTGTTCGGAAAGTTCTTCCCAACAATGTTGCAGAATTTCTAACGAATGTGTTGCACTTCTAGTTTGCTATGCTTTCATCCTTCTGTCCAGTTCATCCCAAACCAGCTCAATGGGGTTTAAAAAAGTGCTGGACCTTTCATGATTTGAAGCCCACCAACTTGTTCTTTTCTTCTAAGGTAGTTCTGACATAGCCTGGAGCTATGTTTTAGACATTATCTTGCTGTAGGATGAACCCCTGACCAACTAGATGTACACGAGAGGGTATTGCATTGACAGTCAGTGTAACACACTGAGGAACCAACCTTTTGCCTATTCAATGGTGTACCCTGCCTGCTTAACCGAAGATTCAAAATGTTGATGGATTGGTCCATAAGACCTTCGCGTCTTCAAAAGTTCACTGGCAGTGCTTCATGGCTCAGACAAGCCTTTTTTTCATATTTTACCATCTTATCAATGGCTTTCTTACTGCAGCTCAAAGTTTTCTCTTCACAGCAGAAACCAACATTTTTTCACCTTGACCAATTAAGCTGTTGTCCTTTGAGCTGCCTATCACACAAGCTGTTGACTCTCAGCAACTTGACTTCTGATTCTGTTTTCAGCTTTGGGTGTACCAGACCTCTTCCTGTCAGAATTTCCTCCAGTTTTAGAGTTAGGAGGGGCAGCCTGTCCTTTGGGTAAAACCGAGGAATGGATAGAACAATGGGGAACATATATTGTTGAAATAAGACAGCTGTCCAGTATCTCACCACACCTCTTTACTGCATAAGTACTGACAGTTGTCCTGTGCTACATTAGAGATTTGCCACTGTTACCTTGTTTCTTTGATTCCTCTTTCCTTGCATATTTAATAAGTGTTTATGTGCCAAGAGAATTTTTCCTCTGTACCTACTTCCTAAGGTTTCTATTTGGTGGAATTGCCATCACATGGTGTAGGAAACCCTACTCACGGACACCTTGGCTTTCTTTACAATGTCTCTGAAGTAAAAAACTACAACCCGGTTTCTGAAAAATGTGCAAGTCATCTAAAACCATATGCAATAGAAAGTAGCACCAAGGCCTAACATCAAATGTTGAAACTGAGATTTTTTATTGTCGTTGAACAATATAGGCACATTTAGAATTTGATGCCAGGAACAAGTGTCAAAAAATTGTGACAGGGGCATGTTTACCACTGTGTTCCATCACCTCTTCTTTTAACAATAATATGTAAGCGGAAACTGAGGAGACCAATTTCTGTAGTTTTGAAAGTGGAATGTTGTCCCATTCTTGCTTGATATAGGATTTCAGCTACTCAACAGTTCAGGGTCTTTGCTATATTTTTCGTTTTATAAGGCGCAAAATGTTTTCAATGGGTGACAGGTCTGGACTGCAGGCAGACCAGTTTAGCACCCAGACTCTTTTACTCCGGAGCCATGCTGTTGTGATACGTGCAGAATATGGTTTAGCACTGTCATGCTAAAATACAAAAGGCCTTCCCTTGAAAAGACATTGTCTGGCAGCATATGTTGCTCTAAAACCTGTATGTATTGTTCAGCATTTATGGTGCCTTCACATTAGCGCAATTCACCCATGCCATGTGCACTAATGCACCCCCATACAAACACAGATGTTGGCTTTTGCACTGTGCGCTGATAACAAGCCGGATGGTCCCTCTCCTCTTTAGCCCGGAAGATGTGACATCCATTATTCCTGAAAAAAATCTCTCATTTTTATTTCAGACCACAGGGCAGTTTTCCCCTTCACCTCTGTTCATCTCAAATGAGCTTGGGCCCAGAGAAGGCGCAGGAGTTTCTGGATGTTGTTTACAGGTGCTGGTCTTATAATTAGAATATCATAAAAAAGTAGATTTTCTTCAGTAATTCCATTCAAAAGGTGAAACTTGTATATTATATTCATTCATTGCACACAGACTGATATATTTCAAAAGTTTATTTATTTTAATTGTGATGATTATAATTGACAACTAATGAAAATCCCAAATTCAGTATCTCTGAAAATTAGAATATTACTTAAAACCAATACAAAAAAAATATTTTTAGAAATGTTGGCCAACTGAAAATTATGAATGTGAAAAGTATGAACATGTACAGCACTCAATGTTTAGTTGGGGCTCTTTTTGCCTGAATTACTACAGCAATGCGGCGTGGCATGGATTCGATCAGTCTGTGGCACTGCTCAGGTGTTATGAGAGCCCAGGTTGCTCTGATAGTGGCCTTCAGCAATTCTGCATTGTTGGGTTTGGCGTATCGCATCTTCCTCTTCACAATACCCCATAGATTTTCAATAGGGTTAAGGTCAGGCGGGTTTGCTGGCCAATTAAGAACAGGGATACCATTGTCCTTAAACCAGGTACTGGTAGCTTTGGCACTGTGTGCAGGTGCCAAGTCCTGTTGGAAAATGAAATCTGCATCTTCATAAAGTTGGTCAGCAGCAGGAAGCATGAAGTGCTCTGGACACAGTGGAAAACTTGCAACGTGGATTCTGTACCTCTCCTCTCTTCTTACAGACTCTGGGACCTTGATTTCCAAAGGAAATGCTAAATTTACTTTCATCAGAGAACATAACTCAGCAGCAGTCTAGTCCTTTTTGTCTTTAGCCCAGGCGAGACACTTCTGACGTTGTGGCTTGACACAAGGAATGCGACAGCTGAAACCCATGTCTTGCATAAGTCTGTGTGTGGTGGTTCTTGAAGCACTGACTCCAGCTGCAGTCCACTCTTTGTGAATCTCCCCCACATTTTTGAATGGGTTTTGTTTCACAATCCTCTCCAGGGTGCGGTTAACCCTATTGCTTGTACACTTTTTTCTACCACATCTTTTCCTTCCCTTCGCCTCTCTATTAATGTGCTTGGATACAGAGCTCTGTGAACAGCCAGCCTCTTTAGCAATGACCTTTTGTGTCTTGCCCTCCTTGTGCAAGGTGTCAATGGTCGTGTTTTGGACAGCTGTCAAGTCAGCAGTCTTTCCCCATGATTGTGTTGCCTACAGAACTCGACTGAGAGACAACTTAAAGGCCTTTGCCAGTGTTTTGAGTTAATTAGCTGATTAGAGTGTGGCACCAGGTGTCTTCAATATTCAAATTTTCTGAGATACTGAATGTAGGGTTTTCATTAGTTGTCAGTTATAATCATCAAAATTAAAAGAAAAAACATTTGAAATATATCAGTCTGTGTGGAATGAATGTATACATTATACAAGTTTCACTTTTTGAATGGAATTATTGAAATAAATCAACTTTTTTATGATATTCTAATTATATGACCATCACCTGTGTATATATAGTTTCTACTTCGCATGGTCGAGTTTTAACTTGCGTTTGTGGATGGTTTGACGTACTGTGTTCCCAGACAATATTGTCTGGAAGTATTCCTAAGCCCATGCAGTGATTTCCACTACATAATCGTGTCTGTTTTTAATGCAGTGCCGTCTGAGGGCCCGAAGATCATGGCCATCCAGTATTGTTTTTTGCACTTCTGCCTTGCTTACAGAGATTCCTCCAGATTCTCTTAATGTTATTGTGTGCCATAGATAGTGAGATCCCTAAACTCTTTGATTAACATTGTGATACGTTCTTCTTGAAATATGGCACTATTTGCCTGCGCAGTCTTTCACAGAGTGGTGAGCCCCTCCCCATCCTCACTTCTGACAGGCCCATCCTCTCTGGAATTGTCTTTCAATTCCCAATCATGTTACTAACCTGTTGCCAATTGACCTAATTCGTTTTGTGATATTCCACCAGATTTAGTTGTTTAGCATTTCACAATGTTTCCAGTTTTCTGTTCCCGCCGTCCCAACTCTTTAGAAATTTTGTCATTTAGGTTTTATGCAGCGTTTTTGGAAATGGGGTTATACAATTTTAAGAGTTATAATGGTCTGACTCTTCCTTTGTTAAATGCATTTTTCTCAGCATTGTGATAGCAATACAATTCTTCTTTCAGTACAATACTGTCCAAATAATGCTTTAGAGGGTATAGTTTCACAGTCTGTTCCAACACTGCTTTTATGGAATTGTTAGCATCAACTTTTAAGGCTTAATTCACTTCCATTGCTGCAGAACAGCTGTAAGTTGTTAATTCATTATGATAATTTTTAAAATAAATCTAACAATTTTTCAGTTGTTGGTAACGCAAACTTTTCTTTATCCTCTAGCAGTTTACATCTTTTGTACCATTTCAGGTTATTCACTGGACATTAACTGCTTAAATGTCAGTATAGACTGGAAAATTGGGGTGTTCTAAAAACCTTTGGCCAGTGGTGTATACACAAGGCCTGCAGAAAGCCATTGATAAGGCCTGCAAGTTGTACAGATCTACTTTCTATTATTTTCTCCAGGATGTCTTGACAATATACAAATGCTTTCTAAACTGAATGTTTCCAAAGACTTTCAATACGCCATGCAATGGGGTGTGTGCTTACTGGGTGTCAGAAATATTGCTTGTTTAAAAAAAAACTAGACCGTGTACATTTCTTGAGCCATGTTGACTAATTTATGGGAATGAAAATCTACTGATTAAGAAAAATCCTAATATAGTAACCCAATTTTACGTTAAAATAATGAAATTAAAACAAATGTTTCTATTGTAAAAATGAAATGTTCTTGCCGGATAAGGGTAAGAGTTAGGGTTAGGATACAGGTTAAGTTTAGGGTAATAGTTATTAGATAATCTTTACAGCAACTACTCTCAAAATAGTGTTACCTAAAAGTTATTCTAAGATGTTCCACTTTTAGAAGAAACCAACGTTGTTAAAAAATATCCTTTCATTCTACGTTTACATAAAAAATTAGCATAGGCCATTTGGGGAAAATCCATTTGACCCAGAGTAACCTCAACTAGTTTAAATAACCTCAAGATATTTCACTTTTAGAAGAGACCAACATGTTGTCATATAATATCCTTTCAATCTACTTTTACAACATCACAAACCAGCATAGGTCAATATGGAAAAATCCATTTGACCCACAGTTACCTCAACTAGTCCCATTTTTATGCCATCGCCATTGTTTACTACAAGATTCCCTCCATGCCGTGCCAGGCTGACCTGATTATGGCTTGAAACTAGTTATCTTTTTCCAAGCAAATCATTGTTCAGTCTACAGTACATACTTATCATCTTTCAAAAAAGACAGGGAATAATGACATTTACGATGGGGGATTACTTATTTTTGACAAATGTTCAGTCATCATTAACCTCCTACAACTCAATTTCTAAAGACGTTGGGACTCTGTGTAAAATGCTAATTAAAACAGAATGCAATGATCATTTAATCCCTATTTATTTTTTGGAAGAATACATGACCATTTTGAATTTCATGCCAGCAACATGTTTCAAAAAAGTTGGAACGGGGCAAGTTTACCTCTATGTTGCATCACCTGTTCTTTTAACAATACTGTGTAAGCATTTGGGAACTTAGGAGACCAATTGCTATAGTTTACAAAGGGAAATGTTTTTCCATTCTTACTTGATAAAGGATTTCAGCTGCTCACCAATTCAGGGTCTCCTTTGTCTTATTTTTCATTTCACAATGTGCCAAATGTTTTAAATGGGTGACAGATCTGGACTGCAGGCAGGCCAGTTTAGCACCCAATAATCTTTTACTATGGAGCCATGCTCTTGCAATGTGGTTTGGCATTGTCTTGTTGAAATAAGCAAGGCCTTCCCTGAAAACTGCATAATCTGGATGGCAGCAGATGCTAATATCTTGTTCAGCATTAATAATGCCTTCACAGATGTGCAAGTCACCCATGCCATGTGCGTGAAATCATCCCCTTACAATCACAGATGCTGGCTTTTGAACTGTGCGCTGATAACAAGCTGAATGGTCCCTGTCCTCTTTAGTCCGGAGAACCCGTTGATTCCCAAAAAGACTTTGATTGGTCAGACCCCAGGACAGTTTTCCACTTCTTCTTTGCAGGGTAGAGTTTTAACTTGCATTTGTGGATGCTTTGACATACTATGTTCACAGACAATGTTTTTTGGAACATGCAGTGATATCCAATATAGAATCGTATTTTTTTTTTATGCATTGCCACCTGAGGGCCTGATGGTCAGGTTTTTCGCCTTTGTCCCTTGCTTACAGAGATTGTTTCAGATTCTATGAATCTTTCAATGATTTATTGTACCGTATAGGGCTGCACAATATATCGTTTCAGCATTAACATGGCGATGTACGCATCCGCAATAGTCATATCGCAGAACGTGCGATTTAGTAAGGTAAGCATGTATCAGTCTACAATATATTTTTTTTTCAAATGGAAAACTAGCATTATATCTGTCTGATATAAAGTAATTTACTCAGATTTATGGGTTATTGGATACACAGTTAATTATAATTTTCATTATTATTTTAAACACAGAGTTTGTTGCTGCACGTGGTTGACATGCAGGCTCTGCTTGCGCGTGACGAAATGATGAGCGAGGAACAGGCAAAAAAGGCCAAAATAGAGAATTTGGTTGCAAAAAGAAATGCATCGTGAATTATATGGAAATATTTCGGCTACAGACAGGATGATGTTGACCAAAAACAGGTACTTTGTCGAGAGTGCCTTGCAATTGTTGCCACAACACGAGGCAACACGACCCATTTGTTTGATCATTTAAGGCGGCACCACGATCTTTGTATGACGAGTGCAAAGCATCTCAATGCCCTCCAAAGCAAAAACACCATACAAGAAAGGTTCCAAATGGCAGAGAAAAATCACAGATTCTTAACAATTTTCTAAAGTTTCATACATTTTAATTGTAGAGGATGGGGCTGGGGAAGAATGAAGGATACAGACTGTCAGGTTGATAGCCAAAGCTCTTTCTGAGGACATCCTGTTTTTTCATGTCGCAATATATATCACAGAAAAACTAAATAACGCAATGTCAGTTATTTTCAATATCGTGCAACCCTAGTACCGTAGAGGATGAGATCCTAAACACTTTGCAATTTTACATTGTGATACGTTATTCTTGAATTGTTATTTTTTAAATGTATGTATACCCAATCATTTTACTGACCTGTTGCCAATTGACCTAATTAGTTCTGTGATATTCCACCAGATGTAGTTTTTTCCAGTCTGTAGGTGCCTCTGTCCCAGCTTTTTTGAAACATGTGGATGGCTTAATTTCTCAGTTTTAACATTTGATATGTTGTCTGGGGACTATTTTATATTGAATATTGGGTTTAAATGATTTGCACATCATTGCTTTCTGTATTTTTCACCCTGGTTCCCTAAAGGTATGACACACTATGGAACACGTCTTCATGCATGCACTACATATTCATGTGAATGTCCATCATGACTTTCAAGGCTTATAAGGGGTCAAGCCAGCCTGAGGCCCAGCCTTCCAGGTAATAAAATCCTTATGGTGTTGTAACTTGCTTCCTCCTTCAGGGAACCAGAGTCATATTCATAAACTGAATTTTCCTTTCAGCCAATCCCTCTATACAGCACACTACAATAACACTACAACTGTTGGTCCTTGGAAAATGGTAAAAGATGACTTTATGGCTAGGGTCCTACAGGATCTGGCCGTTATCTTAGGCGTAAAAGCTGCACTGGGGCAGACATTCACTTCAGAACTGGCATTTGCAAATTCAGTACAGGAAGGGATCTCCTATGCTTGGCCAAAAGTAAAGCCAGGAGCAACACAGATTTATAAGAAAGGATCCTCTAAACTGGACCCCAACACACTGAAATAGCACAGAGGTTAACCATCATGAAAAGCGACATACCTGACAAACATGGCTACAGTAGATGGGTTCAGATGTGTGGCCAACACCCTGCACTGAACTGTTGCATCCACGCAGCACTAAGGGAACTATGGCTATCATGAATGCCACCATGTCCCAAATGCAGAGATAGTCAATATGAGACCCAAGAACAGAGTTTGTTGAGTTGGAGACCAGCAGCTCTTCTAAAAGTTCACTCTAAATTCTGAAAGAAACTTGCAAATTTGGTCTTGAATATGCCCCTGCATACTTGGGCATGTGGATAGATTGTAAGCGTTCTTAAAGATTTAAAAGATTATATAAAAATTGCCTTTCTATATTGAAATTGGTCATGCATTATGTCGGCTAGCAGAAATCAATTTGTCCAGTGAACTCTCATTTTGGTTAGTGTTTATGGTGATATTATTGTTATGAATTCCTTTCCAAGCAGTTTATCACAATGCCCTGCAATTTATTACATGCATTTATTCACATCAGTACACATCACTACATGTATAGTTAGGAAGGCTTTTTTCAAGTGTCGTAGACTGCAGCATTACTCCCAATTTATTTATAAGGACGTTCCATAAAAAACATCCTCCTTACCTTACCTCTCCTATACACATTGGACTCTAAAGGCAAAGCATTTGTAGCCAGAATAAACTAAACTCTTGGTCATAATTTTTATGTCACCAGATTTATTTTATATTTTGAATTTGTTCTGCCAGCATTGGAGTTCTGGCCACCAGAAAAAGAGTCTGGGGCCTGGTATCCTGGTATCCTGGGAAGGACATCCTGCTCAGAGGTCACACCCACAGGTTTAACTTTCAAGACCAGCAGTGCGGGACATGACCATTCGCTAGAGACAAAAGATCCTGTCAGCACGGCAGATGCCGGAGCTTATGTTTTTTAAAAGTTACAACTAAGGAGTGTTTATCACTAAGTTCTGCTCACGCATGAGTCTCTTCATATCGTGTTTATCACGCACAATGGCATGCTTCAGTTAAAAAGTGTCCCCTTCAGATTGGCTTGCATACCAAGTGCATTTAAAGAAATCATGGACATCATGTTGAAAAAGGGGCAACCAATGCATCGCAAATGAGTAAGGGGAAACGGCTGTCCAAACCACAGCTGTCATGCTCAAGGTGATGTGACCCAGACAACTAAAAGCGATGTTGTGCACCAGCTTCCGACGCCATGCTCTTCTAGTGAACTATAACGGCCCCACTAGAAAGTGGTCAACTTCCACAAGGAGTGGTCTAACTTCCACAAGTGCAGGGGAGATCAGCCTGCGCCTGTGCCAGAGAGTAGTTCAACTGGGACAAGACATTTCTGCCCCGTTCAAGACTATGGAAGTGTTACTACGATTAGAAAATGATAGCAAAATAGATGTGTGTCATGGTCAAGGTCGTGGAGGCGCTGAGAGGGTTGAGGTATCCATTACTTTAATGAACTTTAACTCTTCTTTAGGGACAAAATAACAAAGTAGAAAACAACTGTGAACTGACGTGAACAACACAAACAATGACCCACAAACGAAACCCAAACTAGCTCAACTTAAATAGGCTCCCCAACCAGAGGCAATTGGGAGAAGCGGCCTCTGATTGGGGATAGTTAAACATAAGTGCAGAGATGCCAAGAGACACCACAACTGCCTCTCCCGATACAGGGTGCCGGATCACATGGGGGAGGCGGTGGAGGCAGTGGCTTGTCGTCCCACCCCTTATGGGTTGATAGTAGGTGGCCGTCAGTGGTGGGGCACCGGTGTACGGGGCAGGTACCGGTTTTACTAAAGTATTCAGACCCCTCCACTCAGTACTTTGTTGAAGTATCTTTGGCAGCGATTACAGCCTTGAGCCTGTATGGGTATGATGCTATTGTATAGGATGTGCTATTGTACTTGTCCATATTACCTTTCGGAAAACAAAGATGCCCTTGTTTAATTTTATATTTACCTGGCCTCTGACAAAGGAAAATGAACACTGATTTCACCAAAATTCTGACACGTCAAATACTGCAGTATTCAGACCCCTTACATTTTTATTTTTATTTTATTTTTATAGATGTAATTTTTAGTTGATTAAATAAATGTTTTTTTTAATCAATTTACAGACAATAATGACAAAGTGAAACCATACTTTTTGTAATTCCTGCCATTTTGTTTTACATGAATAACCAGAAATGTACATATCTATTTAGACCCTTTATTCAGTACTTGGTAGAAGCCTGTTGACCGCGATCACAGCTTTGTGTCTTTTTGGGAATCCTTCTACCAATGTGGCATACTTGTATTTTGATAATTTGTTCTACAGTATTCTTCTCTGCAGATCCTCTCATGCGCTGTCAAGTTGGATGTGGAACGTTGCTGCACAGCCATTTTCAAGCCCCTTCAGTGATTCTCTCTCAGGTTCAAGTCCAGCCTCTGGCTGGGCTGTAGTGAAATGGAAGATGTGTTTTGGAAGGTTTGTGAAGGTGTCGTGTTGTCTGGAATCTCAACTCAGTGGGACATCCTAATCTCTCACCAATGGGCCTATTTGCTTCCTGAAAGAAATGGACATACACAGAGGGTGCAAAGGTAGCCCGATCTGCTCAGATGAACCAGGTGTGAGGATGAACAATTCAACAAAGTAGAAATATGACTTTTGTTTGATTAACTGCACTGATGTTTGGTCTTTTAATTTGAGTCCCATAAAGGGATGAACTCTCCAATAGGTTACAATTCTGTACATGTTATGTATCATTTGTTACAGGTAAATGTTTACTACATGAAGAATCCTGCAAGAACAAGTATCTGGCTTTGGATGGTGTTCATTTATTATATGTAAATGTGTAAATGCCGGTTTCTTTATTTTTATTGTTTTAGCCAAGGTGAGATGATCCTATTATTGATGCAATGGGGGACTTTGAAATCGGTCGGTCTGGGTGGGATAAAAAGGGAAGCTTGTATTGGTTCTTGGAGTCTATCTATAACAGAATTTCCTAGCACACCTTCATGCTATAGTGTCTTAAATACATGGTATACTTGGTAGACTGTTAAACTAGTTGGGTGGACGTTGAATCGTGCTGATATGTAACCATGTTCTGTATTGAACATTATTACTTGATTAGAATAAATTGTATTACTTTAGAATATAGATTACCATGGCATTCCTTGTTCATATTCATACTCAAGCTTGTAGGGCTACTGATAATTACACACATATAAGTAAGTCTCAGCGACCAGATCCTGGATTTCAAAGCAGTCTGGTTAGGCCCAGGAATACATGACATCGACTTGTCATCCCTGATTCTTGGGTTTCGTAACACTCTACAGCCCCAGGAACACATGCCATTTTACTGTATGGTGCGTGTTAAATGACCTACACCTTATGGTCACTTATAACTGATATAGGCACATACACATACGTAAATCGGAGTGACCAGAATGATCAACCCAGAGTTCTGGTTTGCTACATGATCCCTTGTTTTCTGTACTTCCTTTACACATGATCTTTTAAATGTTTGGCTTGTGTCGAAAGATTAGTTACCTTTTCTAAGATCCTCCAGCATATAATGGTCGTTTATGATTATGTATGTTTACAAACAATACAGAGTCGGATTATTAGATATAAAATTATCACATAGGCCATAGATTCTCATTTGCAACAATTCTCCTACCTGTCCACTCAGTAGCATTCGAAGGGGTTAACCTTTATTCTCCCATACTACAGGACCACTCAAGGACATTAACAGACTTGTCCTGAAGCCAGTCATGCCTTGTCTTGGCTGTGTGCTTAGGGTCATTGTCCTGTTGGAAGGTAGTAGTAAATGTAAGGTGGCTTCTGTCGCTTTCTTTTTATCCAATTACATCAAAGTAATTGGACAGGGGGGTGGCACTTTCCGCCAACAATCATGGCCACTTGCATTGTTCTTACTTACAGTCATTAGTTATATCACATCATCGACTCCATGTTACTTCGAACTACCCTATGGACAACAACCATGGCTGCTTATATACATACACATCTACACACACAAACTCCCTTACACATGGACATATGGGTATTTAGGTATTTATATTGCAATTACATAGTACTGGGTTGTACTTAACATTGTCATACTGTTATAGATTTGTTTTTATATCCTATGTATATTATCTATGTGCTTAAGACAAAAATGTTGTCTTAAGTAAGCAAACCTATGACACCATTTTTACTATTTGTTACTAAGTATTTGCTTAAAAATACCATGTAATTAACAGGCTGTATAAAAAAAAGGTTCATTTGTCACATACTCGTGTTACTAATAATAATAATTTCCTTTCCAACTATTCAACCCAGTCATTTAATTTTTGTGTCATAAAATCTATTTCAAAATGATGTTTCTTCAACCCAGACAGGAACTGTCACCCATTGCTCAACAACATGTTTAACTTATTTACGGTCATACAGTACCCAGGGGAATTGTTTTACTCCAAAGCACAGGCATTATTTATTGTCAGTGAAGAGTCTTCTTGATTCAATTGTGCTAAGCAATCATGACACCTGTTGTGTTTTTTAACCACGTATCATGACATTGTTTTAGCTACTTGGGAAGAAATCTTCAGTTCTGACTGAAAGCAACCAGTGGTCTTTCACCTAGTGCTGTATTTTTGAAGGACTGCTTTTTGTTACAGTGGGAGCTGGATCTCTGAAGGCCATGAATGGCTGCCAAACACAGAGAAGCAGACACAGAAATGTTGAAGATAAGAACCCTGACTGAAACATTTACCACCTGCAGCCAAAAGGGACAACTGGTATTTTAAAACAAAATAAACAATTGTCACTTGGCCCAGTAGCCTTGCCAGCCAACCAGGAAAGAGAATATCACCACTTTATCCTTGGATCCCAGTCATCACATGAACATCAGCCAATCAGATGAAATTTTAGACAAGAAATAGGAACTATCCCGTATCCTGATATAATTTCAACCTGGAAACTTGCTTTGTGTGGAATCAAGAATATTAGCCGAGCATAATATTATTCAGAAGATTACAACGCAGTTCCACAGATGCAGTTTTGAGGAGAGTGCAATTTGCACACTGACTATTAGAAGGTCCAAAAGAGAATTTTATAATAATTGATACACCATATCCTGCCTCCAACAACGTTTTAGTGAATTTAGATGTACGTCCAACTCACCTCAGACATGTGTAACCAGCAGCCCAGGACCTGCACATTCAGTCACTTCACCTGTGGGATTGTCTGAGGCCAGCCAACTAGACTGATGATTAAACTGCTGCAGGACTAAAGAATTTCTGCACAAACTCTCATTAGTGTTCTAGTATGCCTCATCAAGTTATAAATAATGATTATTAGTCAAAATAATGATTGTGTCCTTCAAACTTTGCGTTAATCGGCGAATCACCCATTTGGAGCAATTACTGCCTTTTAGACCTTTGGCATTCCAGTTGTCAATTGGTTGAGGTAATCTGAAGAGATTGTCCCTCATGCTTCCTTGGTTTGATGGGCATGTACCATATGGTCAAGGTGCTTCCACAACATCCAAATACGGTTGAGATCCGGTGACTGTGCTTGCCACTCTATTATGGGCAGAATACCTACTGACTGCTTCTTCCCTAAATAGTTATGGCATAGTTTGTAGCTCTGCTTGGGGTCAAACTTAGATTTCTCTGTCCATAGTTCTTTTTTCCAATCTTCCTCTGTCCAATGTCTGTGTTCATTTTCCCATCTTAATCTTTTCTTTTTATGGGCAAGTCTGAGATATTCCTTTTTATTTGCAACTCTGCCTAGAATGGCAGCGTCCTGGAGTCACCTCTTCATTGTTGATGTTGAGACTGGTGTTTTGTGGGTACTATTTAATGAAGCTGCCAGTTAAGGACCTGTGAGGCACTGGTTTCTCAAACTAGTCAAAAAAATGTTCTTCTAGCTCAGTTGTGCACTGGGGCCTCCCACTCCTCTTTCAATTCTGGTTAGTGCCAGTTTGCGCTGTTCTGTGATGGGTGTAGTACACAGATTTCACAGTATTTTGGCAATTTCTTGCCTGTAATTTGCATTAATTTCTCATACAAAGAATAGACTGACGGGTTTCAGAAGAAAGCTCTTTGTGTCTGGTCATTTTGAGGCTGTAATCAAATCCACAATTGCTGATGCTCCAGACAATCAACCCACAATTGCTCTTGCTCAAGCATCTTTAATCAGCAGAACAGTTTTCAGCAGTGCTAACATAATTGAAAAGGGGTTCACAGGACTGATGGTTGCTGATCCTGGGCCAACATTAACAATATCTACACTGTATTTCTGATAAATTTGATGTTATTTTAATGGACAAAACCTTGCTTTTCTTTTCAAAACAAGGACAATTCTAGGTGACCCAAAACTTTTGAATGGTGATGTACATATAAAAAATCAAGGACAAATTAATTAAATGTAATGCAATGAAAATAAAGCTCTTATATTTAGTATTTGATCACATATCCTTTGCATGCAATAAAAAAACATACCTAGAGCCTGCTGTGTTTTGGAAAAAGTTTATTTGATTAAATGAACCAAAGATTTACATGTACTATAGTGATGGTAAAATTATACATTTTATAAAGCCCATTTTATATAACCAGTTGTCAAAAAGTGATTTTACATATATCCAACCTGAAACCCCTAAAAGCAAGCAACGACAAGAGTTGATTCACATTGACTGGGAAAAACTCCTTAGTATGATGAAAACTTTGGAAGAAACCAAACTCTGAGGGGTGGCCAGTCCACTTCTGGCAGCTTGGTGAGAAGGTGACAACAGTTGTTGCGATTATTTGCAAATGGAAGAAACACAAAAGAACTGTCAATCTTCCTCGGTTATGGGGGTCCATGCAATATCTCACCTCGTGGAGTTGCAATGATCATGAGAACGGTGAGGAATCAGCGCAGAACTACACAGGAGGATCTTGTCAATGATCTCAAGGCAGCTGGGACAATAGTCAACAAGAAAACAATTGGTAACACACTACGCCGTGAAGGACTGAAATCCTGCAGCACCCGCAAGGTCCCCCTGCTCAAGAAAGCACATGTACAGGCCCATCTGAAGTTTGCCTATGACCCCAAGAACACCATCCGCACCGTCAAACATGGAGGTGGAAACATTATGCTTTGGGGTGTTTTTCTGCTAAGGGGACAGGACAACTTCACTGCATCAAAGGGACGATGGACGGGGCCATAGACAGTCAAATCTTGGGTGAGAACCTCCTTCCTTCAGCCAGGGCATTGAAAATGGATCATGGATGGGTATTCCAGCATGACAATGACCCAAAACACACGGCCAAGGCCGTGGCACATTAAGGTCCTGGAGTGGCCTAGCCAGTCTCCAGACCTTAATCCCATAGAAAATCTGTGGAGGGATCTGAAGTTTCGAGTTGCCAAACGTCAGCCTCAAAACCTTAATGACTTGGAGAAGATCTGCAAAGAGGAGTGGGACAAAATCCCTCCTGAGATGTGTGCAAACCTAGTGCAAACCTCTCACTGTTCAAATAAACCTACCATTAAAATGATAGACTGATAATTTCTTTGTCAGTGGGCAAACGTACAAAATCAGCAGGGGATCAAATAATTTTTTTCCTCACTGTATATCTACATCCACCTTCTGGAGATTGTTTCTGATCCATCTGAAAGTTTTTTTAATGAAAGGTTTTCACTAAATGAAATGAAATTTCCAGTTGATTTCACGTTGAACTTCCATTAGTTGAAAACTTAACCAAACGTGAATCAATACTAGACGATAAATTGAAGTCTGTGCCCTGTGGTACAACTCATAGTTTTACAATTACATATTTGTAAATCTGATGAAGGCCCTTTTTGATTCAATGATTTCATCAGTACTCCCCATCGGGTAATTTCCTGCTTGTGTTATCTTTTGAACAAAAGAGAACTGCCTGTTCTTACCTCTCATTCAACAAAGTAGAGCTCTATACATATTTTAACAGTCAGTCTAGGTAACTGTAATTATATTAATGAATCACTTTGGCAAGTTACCTTGCCATATGCCTAAATCAGAAAACTCTAAAGCTTTACTTGGTCAGGTCAAGTAGTCAACAGATTTTATAAAGCTCTTTACATCAGCAGTTGTCACAAAATGCAGACACCCAGCTGCACACCCCCAAAACAGCAACAACAAAATATTGATGCAACATGACAAAGAAAAACTTGCGAGAAGTGGTGGAAGCTAGTGAGGAAACCCATCCCCTTTAGGTTTTCACGGGTGAAGTATAAGAGTATATGATCTTTTAAGTGCAAATTGTTTATTAATACAGTTACATGTTCAGATGACCAGATGTTCAGTTAATACAGTTGGAAACTGGTAGGCTGTAGTCAAGAAGATCTCCTAATACTACATCATAATAAACTTAATGTTGGTTTGTAGTTTACACTACATACTGTAACCAAGAAGCAACAAAAGGATTGGGATCAGGCAGACATTCTTTTCAAAAAGATGTTGAAAACCGGAAGTCACAAACAACATTGCCATAAAATGTCCCATATATTGCCCATACTGAACCCCTTAAAAATGGCCACTTACACTAAGAAACTGATTATTTAAGCAGTTTTGGGAAAAATATGAGATATACTTTTTTACAGGATAATTAAATATGTTTTGTCTTTGGATTAAAGATACTGGAAAAAAATGATTCCAAACGTGACACATGGGATGGATGGCCTTGCCAAACCTGCAGACATCCTTGAGTTACCCAATGTGCTGTTTCAAGGTTGCCTTTCATCAGACTTAGTACCTAGCATAAAATAAATGGGTGGCAGTGTAATAGCGTTTGTTAATATAGAAAGCTCGCAGAGTTGATAAATATGATTAAACATATGTATTATTTATGGAAGTAGAATCAGAATTTGGCCAGTTTACAAATTTTCTTTTTCAAAATTCCCCATGTGTTATACCCCTTTTTCTATGCACTATGGACATATATCCAGTATAATTTGTTACCAAACCCTCCTTTCTTGCCTGAAGATGCTGTGAAGATCGATAATGACTATGTGCTGTAATGCTTTTATAGTTTTATGTAAATTCATGTTTTCATTTTTTATTACATAGATATTTAGATGTGCATAATTATTAAGTGATTCAATTACATAATCAAAAGCGTTTTCATAGGTTACTATTATCATTGACAAGGAATTATGGTTTTAAGAAGGACTGATATTGACCAGTGCACTGAGCATTTTTATTTTTATTTGTTTGAGGAGTCAATTAATCGTTTTTTTCCATTTGCTCAATTCCTATCCCAGGTGGCACTAGTGCTGTTGCTCTTGTGAGGGGATATTTGGTTGAAAGTTGGTTTAACATTGTAGTCGGTGCCATGTGTATGTAGTAGAACTGCGTAATGACATCCCCAATGCATAAAAACAAATTGGACCTGTGCTCTGCAACTGCATGTCCCTCCACCACACGCAGACAACTCTTATGATAGTCTACTGTAGGTTGGTCTCCAATCATAAACAAAATATATCGGAAGGGTCACTTTATAATTAGCACAAATATTCACGTTGAAATACGTTGGTCTTTCTAGCCTATCCGTAGCGATATATTTGGAATTACTTTTCGTACTGGAGTTACCCAAAGAATGTGGTGAATGGTGCCAACCTCACAGGCTGACGGTAAAAAGGCGCTCAAGGACTTTGGAAGCGAACTTTGTCCCATCGCAAACTTGCAGTCAAACATTCTAAACCAAGCATCCGGCTGACCTACGGGGTGTTACGTTTTTTTCACGACTTTTGTGAATGCTTCACTCATTGTAGCTATAACCTTTAACATGGATATTAAATGTTAGCCTACTAGTACAGAATAGAAGTTTCATAGTTGAACTATATAGACAGCCCTTCTCCCATTTCGTATTTACTTGATTGGACCCAGACTGAGCGCTCCTGAATTTGCGTAGCTACTCCGAAGAGGAAAAAAACGTTTATAGTCCCGTCGACTTTAGTACTCATCTTCATGCCGGACAAGTTTCATGTGTGGTGAGCGCAAATCTGACGCGATGTAGGTTATGTTCTATATTTCAGTATACATAGCCAACATTTTCTATCTTAATCTGTAAATAAAAGAACTGCATTTTCGTTTTAAACGTTTGGTAAGTACATGCGGTTTACCCTACAAACTTGTTAGTTTTTAATTAAATTACGCACTAGGCTAAGGTTTGACCTATATGTTGCTGAAACGTTATAAAACGGAAATGTGCATGTTAATTCTTAATAAAGAACCATTCGTTGTTCTCATATTTATTTTTTAAACTCTGAAGATATTGTGAACGCCTGTTTTTCACCATGGATATTCCCGTTGGATTAGGAGGAGTTTGTGACTCCCCAAACATAGTTTTTCGCGGATCTTACCAAAACGTTTTCCACAACGTGCCAGTGACACTGCCGAGTAATACGACTGTCACCGAAAGCTTGGACTTTTCTTGTTCAAATTACAGTTTCTTACAGAATAAACACCCCTGGGAGATGCGCCAAGTTAACCGTCAATCACCCCGAAAAGAAATATTGCCAGGGACAGCTTTCGATTCTGAAGCTGAAGTAAAGGAGGACAGCGTTGGTTTTACCAGAACACTCGAAGTGGAGGCAAGTCGTAATCATTTTGTACAAAGCTCAACAGGACAAAATGCCGAGCCTTTCTCTGTGAACGAATCAGACAATGCAAACGCGAATGGATACGGATACAGTCAATCTGGACCGCACTTTTGCAACACAGAACAACCAGCTGTGTCCCATCACGAAAGGGAATTAACTCCTAACAGTGACGCCGGTGTGCCGAACAATTGCTCAAATTCTGCTTGTTCCACCATCTCGGAAACCGCTAGAGAGCTCTGTAAAGCTGTCTCTGTGTCGCTAGGATTGACCATGGACACGAATGAGATGAGTGACCAGGGACCGACTGCATCATCCAGTGTAAATGACCAAAGTCAAATAAACTATTTGTTTGAGGTGCCGCTACTGAATTGTTCGACGGGAGCATGTGAAAACGTCTCGGTTACAGAATATACACGCCCTAGTGAGCGCAATGCCAGATCACTACAAAGTGATAGAGAACCAATTGATATGTTTAAAACTTGCCCCACAAACGACTTTACAGAAGACGTAGCGACTATGCAGCACTTTAACTCCGGACATCCATCCACAGACGAACCGGAATTTAGACCGAATGAAAAAAGTGATCTCGCGACTTCAAAAGAATCTGACCATACTCTGAATACAGTAGGGCGCTCTTTGTCTTGTCATTTTGACCTACCACCAGCACAGTTCAGTCAAAACGACTCTGATAGAAACTCGTCTGATGTGTTCTACAGACCCTCTGTACCTGTTGGTGAAACTGGAGGGACTATGGAGGACAAATATGCCGACTACCTACATCAACAGTACAGCGTCAAAATTAAATCTGAAGCGGTCAGTAATGACACTGCTGGAACGTCATGGGGCTTTCCGTACAGGTATAATGACAATCGCGAGACACACTATGGACCCTCAAGGCAGGGTATAAACCCATACAGTACGGAATCGGACTCTGCGTTCATTTGTAACCCCTATGAGTATGAGAAGGGAGGGGACCTCTTGCGCAGAGAGCGGCCAAATCCTGAACAGTGGTACCCGGGCGGGATGCTAGGGAGAATGCCCTATCCCAACTCCCAGTGCGTAAAGAACGAGGTCGGTGACTGGCTTGATGTCCCTTACACTGATGCCAGGTAGGCCTGAGAACTTGGTTGAAAGTTACAAATACAGAATCACACGAATGTACCTTTATTACAATCGAACATACATTATGTGTAACACAGGAATGTTATTTACTGCTATTATTATTTACTAATTCTTACAACCTCTTTCAACAGTCAATACAACCATTTACCCTAATACCTTGGCATATTTTTTAAGAGTGTAATCCCCTTGGTGTATCTTTATTAATAGTGTGATTCACCTATTCATCTGTAGGGCAACAAAGCATTGTCACCTTTCACATCTTACAATGATATGGGCAGCATAATTCCAAATTTCCCCTTCCAATAGACATCGTTATCATGTATTCTAATGTCTAGTAGTGTAGGCTACTTCACTTTTAAAAGACTATTACATTTAGTGTTAAAATGAAATACTGCAAAACCATACATATACTGCTGAATCTACTCTTAAATACACTTAATATTATTTAGTAGCTGTTACTTCTTATGTTTTTGAGTCAGAAAAAACATGAATTCAAATGAAGTAAATCCAGGGAATTAATATTAACCATAATAATCTGTTAGTTTTACTGATTATGAGATTACATAGGAGCAGATCTCACCTACAGTAAAATCAACATATTTGTGTTTTAATGCTTAAAGGTTAACATTGTTTTATTTTTTATAATTAGAAATTTTTACCCACTGCAGCTATACTTACTCTTAAATTCAGTACTCAATCCACCAGCTATTGCTACTGGAGGTACATTCATTGGTATCCACTCATCACAATCCATTACACCTCATGGCTTAACAAACTGCTTAGTACTATTATAGATATATTGTTTAATTTCTTCAGATATGCATACAAAATTGGGTAAAACAATTATTTTCTAACATATTTGAATGACCTGCAATCCTGTAAAATCGGGTATGAAAATATGCAAGAGCTCCAAATTATTAAATTGAGAGAAATGTAGTGAATTAATTAAAATGTATTGAATGAAATCACCCACTGTTCTTGCCTTTTGGTTAAAGTCATATACTTTTTTGAGTAAAAGGAAATTAACAAATCATTGTAAACATCTTTAGTATATGTTTTTTTTTTTTCAAATAATCTCAATACATTTTGATGAAGGAACATAGATCACCATATTTGAACACGTGTAAATCCTTGACTTAATGGAATTGTGAAGTTGCATCAAAAAATTAGGATCACCCTACAGTCAGTTGGAGGGGTTTCCCAGTGAGTAATGTTTAGCCTACATCACACTAATACCTCAGGTTGATGTAATTATGGCTGTTGGCTTAGTATGGCATTAGTCATATAATTAGCTTGATGTGATAATAAATGTAAAGTCATAGTTGATGTAACCCTGCACAGAATAAAACAATGTTTTTTTCTGAACAATTCAAGTTATTAATTAATAAATTAATCAGAATTCCAGGGATATATTTAATCTGCGTATGTGCCATCACCAGCATTGCATGCCTCCCTCTTATGTACTAGTGAATTGATGTATATTTTTTGAAATTACTGTATTCAAGTTAGAAATAGCGGTGTGCTTTCTGAAAAATAGCACATTGTAAGATATTGTTTTTTTTTTTTTTTATTCTGGTGCCATTTAAAAATTAGAGTAACAATCAATGAAATAACATTTCACAGGAAACTAAATGTTATAGGAATTGTGGAAACATAACATGAAACATAAATTCTGGTGTTTTGACCTTTTGACCTTTTGTTGCAACCTCTGCTTTGCATTTTTCAGGTGCAGTAATCGTGATTTGTTTCACAACTTGTATTGTCAAAACAAAAACATACAGGTACCTTACATTACGTTAACTGGAGGGTATTACCATTCATATTGGGTAAAACGTTTAGAAATTAAAGCAGGTTTGGTAAATAGCCCCTCTTTTTCAAAGTGCCAAAAAAATTTTGGTTAGATTAATTAGTCATGTTTAGTACTTGGTCAAATAATGTTTGCATGCAGTGATTGCTTAAAATCTGCAAACAATAGACAGCACTGAATCCTGGGTACCTACTGTATCCTGATAATGCTTTGCTGGGCCTGTACTGCAGCTATTCTCAGTTCTTGCTTGTTTTGGGGCATTTTTACTTGGTTTTCTTCAGCATGTGAATGGCATGCTCACTTGGATTCAGATAGGGTGATTGACATGTCCAGTCTAGAGCTTTTCCCTGAAAAACTCATTGGTAGCTATGGTGCAGTGTTTGGGACTGTTTTCCTGTTGCATGATGATATTCAGTGAGTATAGAGGCATTTGGTTGTAGCTCAGTCGACTAAATGTTTTTGGATACTTCACAAGTCATCCTGCTGCTGCTGTCAGTATTTACATGTCAATAAGGACAATAAAGACAACAAATATCAAAGTTAATTAATTCCTTGAATGATTTTTGGAATTTCGCTCTATGCATGCAAATCTCACAAAGGGAGAGCAGAGTCAAACTAGCGTGAGTGCAGTGCATCTGGTCATATTGTTCTCCCCCCACTAAGGCAATTTGATAGAACTTGCAACCAGGTTATTGTAAGGTTTTCATTTTTCCCCCTTGAAGATTTCAGTTTATTTTTCAATTGAATTGTTCACATTAAAGGTCACATTAAAAGTGGAAAAAGTTCTGACTGATTTATCTTTGTCTCATTCTTTTACATCACAAAAACCTGCCATTTTAACAGGGGTGTGTAAACTTTTTATAACCACTGAATGTGGATAGCAATCTGCTGTAAAATGTATGTTCTAGTTCTATTAGATATGGCACCTGTTGTTAAAACAGATATTGATTTGAGCCTTGCTGAATACTGTGTCTGTGGGAATTAACTATTGAGATCTGTAGCTAGCAATCTACTGTACACTGAAAAATGCATTACCAGCTGTTGTTCATCCAAATCATTTTATTTTATTCCATTCAGTTTAAAATGATTTGTTTAGTTCCAGATTTTTTTTTTAATTGTGATCAAGTCAATTTGCCTGCAGAGTGTAAAGCCTAAATATTTCAGTTTCATTTAATGAATATTTTTTTAAGGTTGACCCAAAAGGGATTTGGTAACAACAGCGGCATTTCTCAGAATGTTTTGCTTCAAGAAGTTTGTTTTATAGATGATTTCCATGCACACATTGAAATACGCATCCGTCCATGTGTTTTGGGTCAGGATAGACAAACACATTTGCTGGCTGAACATACAGTAGTTACATTATAGTAAGCCTTAACTAAAACTGTATTCCGTTATATTGCGACTGTTTCTGGCATGGAAAAGTTCATTTTCAGTCTTGCTAGGAATTGCTCAATTCTTATGATTATTCCTAGGAAGTTAGTAGATAATAGTAAGCCTATTACTGGCTAATAAGCTGCTAAAACGGCCAGTGGCAAAAGCAATACAGGTCATAGACGCTATGGTGGAGGTAAACTTAATAAGAAACGTTAGTCAATTTAACACAATCCTCAAAGGAGTCTAGCAACTCCTGAAACGTGTAATGCCGTGGTTAAAGACAGTGCCTCTCATGAGGAAGACCTAACTTCAAATCTATTGAGAGCAACAACATTTATTAATTATTTCTGGTAGATTCCACAATTCTCTCGTCTTTTCACCTGATGAAAAAGTTAGTTATCATCTTTATTGACAGTTATTGTATCAATGTTATTCACAAATTAAAGAAAAAAGTTTGTTGTTTTGCCATGAAATGAAATAGCTTTGGCAGACTCGCTAGCAATTGCTCAATTCTTATGACTATTCCAGTAAGTTAGTAGATAGCTTATTACTGGCTAATACGCTGTTAAAACGGCTAGTGGCAAACGCCATACATAGACGCTGTTTGTGGTGGAGGTAAACTTAGTAAGAAAGGTTAGTCAGTTTAACTGTATCAATGACATTCACGAATGGCCAATTAACTATTAAAACGGCAAGTGACAAAAGAGGAATTGTTCTTGATAGAGACAGGAGGCTATACTGACACCCAGCAAATGTACAGCTCCGTGGTCTAGTGGTTAACGACACAGCCTTTCACGCGTTGACCTGGATTTGAATCTCGAGATGGCAACATTTTCTATTGAGGGCCAGCTGAACTAGGCTTGCCTGGTTTCTTGTTTTTAGGTTTGATCAATGTTATATTTTTTCAGCATAAAATATATAGCCTTCTCTTTTTAGATATGGCTACGGTCATTAAAACAAGAAACCTAGTTCAGCCGGACCGCAATAGAATGTATTGCCCTCTTGAGATTCAAACCAAGGTCACCCACATGAAAGGCTGTTTTGCTAACCACTACACCACAGAGCTCCATGTTTGATGGGTGTCAGTATAGCCTCTATCCTAACAAATCCTCTCTTGCCATAGGCCATTTTAACAGCTAATTGTAATTGATGCAGTTAAAATTACTAACGTTTCTTACTAAGTTTACCTCCACTACAAAAAGTGTCTATGAACTGTTAGCTTTTGCCACTGGCCATTTGAACAGCTAATTAGCCAGTAATAGGCTTTACCAGTATCTACTAACTTACTGGAATATTCATAGGAATTGAGCAATTGCTAGCTAGTTTGCCAAAGCTATTTAATTTCATGGCATGAGAAAGTTTTTTTTTCTTCTTCATGGCATTAAAAACATACTTTTTTCTTTCATTCATGAATGACATTGATACAATAACTATTAAGAAAGGTCACGATGACTAACTTTTCCATCAAGTGAAACGACGAGAGAATCGTGGAAATAAAATGTATAAATGTCGTTGTTCACAATATATTTTAACTTGAGACTTCAACGTGAGAAGCACTGTCTTTAACCATAACACCACAGCATTACGCATTTCACCAGTCGCTAAACACTATTGAGCACTGTGTTAAACTGACTAATGTTTCTTATTAAGTTTTCCTCCACTACAAATAGCATCTATGAACTGTTAGCTTTTGCCACTGGCCGTTTGAACAGCTTATTAGCCAGTAATAGGCTTACTGGTATCTACTAACTTCTTAGGAATAATTGCTAGAATTTAGCAATTTCTAGCGTGACTGAAGATGAACTTTTCCATGCCGGTCAGTCGCAATATAACCGTATACAGTTTTAGTTAAGGCTTACTGTTACGTAACTACTGTAGCCTGTGTGGTAGCCAGCAAATTTGTTTGTCTATCCTTAGCCAAAACGCATGCACGGATGCGTACTTCAAAAATCCACCAGAAACAGTCGCACTATTACCGTTACCGGTTTTATTTCAGGATTACTATAATGTAGACACTGGAGTTTTTAGCCAGCGAAGTTTTTGTCTATACAGAATAATTCATAATGTGCACTTGGCCTCGCCTGTGAGGCGATACGAACTTGGGACCTATAGGTCGCAGGTCTGCTTCTCTAACCACTACCCCATTCACAACATGTAAGAGACATACGCTCTTCTTGGCCAGCTCCGCTTACGCGGCCCGGCAAAAACATTACCTAAAACACTTGAGGAAGCAATATTTGTCAGTCTGATTGTGCCTAATAGGAATGTACTGTAGGCTGTCTAATGTCTGTTGTTAATGAGCAAAGTGTTTTTCTTGATTTTTTTTAAAACGCTTAAACAAACCCTAGTTATATTGCTGTTTTTCTGGCTACTGAACGTTTTGTTTAACATCATTCATTGACCGACCATATTTAGTAGAAAGTTGAGAAAGCATGAATTTGCTTGTAAAATGTCATTGGAAAACGTTATTTCTACTGGTAAGCGTACTGTATGTTGGTATTTTTGGCAACTGTTGTGAGATAGCCGATATAGCCCACTTGCATTATATGAAACATTAGTGTTTAGAGTGCTGTTGCCTATACGTAATCCGCATATAGGCAAAGGAAAATAGTGAAACAACATTAATTTTCTGTTTTTAAATTGCTTTTTTCTACTGTTAAATGTGTTCATGTTATTGTTTGTTGGCATGGTATAAGTGGGATAAACCTCAGTGTTGAAAATTTAGCGACTTTTCAGACCCCCTTAGTGACTTTTTTTCAAAAAAGCGACTAGCGACAAATCTAGCGACTTTTTGTGGTGTTATTGGAGACTTACTCTTCTCAACCAGCAGTGGGTGCCGCCTTGGGCCCCTCCCCTATCTGAAAGCACTCACAAGCGGCCCAGTCTGCAGAGCAGTGTATGAAAATGAATCGTGCATGCGCTCCACCAGAGTGTCTCTTTTGTGTAACTTTTGCCGGCCCCAAGCCCGGATAAAGGAGGAGGGTTGGTTTTAAAAAAAAAAAAGGATTGACAGAAGTTAATTTTGTAGTTCTAAACATATTTAGGGTGTTTTTACTCACTTTTTGTCTCTCCTACGACGTTATTCCTCTCCTACAGGCAGCGTCCATCACGTGCAGTTGGTGCAGTTCTCTTAATCCATGACCATTATGATATCTCCCCTTGTGTGTCGCTCTAAATGTTAATTTATTTTCTAGTCTTTTGATTTTGACTTAAATAGCGCCCCCTTTTTTGATTTGTTCTTTGTTTTTTTTCTCAGGTGATTATTTCTTGTACATGGACAACATTTGTAAATACGCATGTATATTATTTTCCCCAACAAGAGTTCTGTATGTAATTTTTTTTTTAATCCATTCATGATGCTGATGGGAAATTATGCAAATTAGGCGATGACGTCATTTCGCGACTTCTAGCGACTTTTAGGACAGCCAATAGCGACTTTCCTTACTGAGGAGTTGGCAACACTGATAAACCTATCCATAATATCCAGAAAATTGTGTTTATCCATGAGATCTGTACTAATACATAGGAGTTTATCTGCACTTGCTTGTAATTACTATAACCAGGCACAGAACACCATCATCAACACTGCAGTTCCAAAATAACTATTGTTTTTAAAACCTTTATATATATCTTTGAAATTATATTTTTCTTATGAATGCTGGAACTTATTTTATGAACAGAATGATACAGAGGAAATCAATTCCACCACAAAATTCTAATTCTGTCATTCCAGATAGTAATTAGTATATATTAAGTAAAAAACGGTTAAATTCCCCTTTAAACGCAATATATAAGATATTCATAACTACTGCTTAACATTCCACTGTCAATTGTAATTACATAAATATTATTAACATTTTACAGCATGGGTGTTCAACTCATGGGAACCCCCAGCCATCACACAGTTTAGTTTTTGCCCTGAAATAGCTCACCTGATTCAACAGGTAAGGGCTTGTTAATTAGTTAAAAAGTTGATTCAAATGTGTTAGCTCTGGGATACTAATAGATGGAATGGCTGGGGGCCCCCAGGAGAGGGTTGAAGACCTATGCTTTACACTAAATAACAAATACAAATTTACAAAGCAGACCTGAGGGATATATTTGAGAGAAATGCAGAGTGAGACATAAAGAGTGTGAGTGTGTGTGTATGTTTGTGTACAGGGGAGAGAATTATCTCTCTGGTCCACCCCAGTTTTGTTTTTGAATGATAGCTGGCAATGACCATTCACCATCCAGATCCACATTTCTGTCATTTTCTCTGGTCAGGAATGCAGGGTGTGAGTGTGTCAATGTTTGTAGAGCATTGCAGTGTCATCAGTAGATCAGTAGACCTGGGTGGTGATGTTCCACTCCCCCTGGAAGCTGGTAAAGGTGATGGTGGTGGCCAGCACCTGCTGCATGTCTCCATGCTGGGGGGTAATGTGGTGAGTAATCAGAGTGACCATGATGAGTCCACTGACCCTCAAGGCTATGCCAGTGCCTAAGCAAAAAGGCACAGACTTGGGTTATGCACAGTGCTGCTGGCCACCCACACCTTGGTCCTGGATGGGGGTTGGCTCCCTGGGTCAGTGGACATGGGCTTCTCCTGGGATGTAGGCTTGACACAGTAATCTAAATCCAAGCCTATACCAAACATAGGATTATGACTCATACTATATCAGACAATAAGCATTCTTATGTTTCCTTTTTGCCTAAAAAGAAGATTGTCAAATGTTAGAAGGTATAAAGATTTTTCTGGTGAGTTATCAGTTATTTGACAAAGGAGATTAAACAAATGTAACCTTCATTCCACTCTCTCTTTTGATGATCTTATCTTGGCTTATAAATATACAGCTCTGGGAAAAATTAAGAGACCACTGCACCTTTTTTTAAGTTTTAAGTGAGGAACAGATGCGTTCAATTCGCAGAGGTCTCTTAATTTTAACCCTTCTGTTCCTCACACAAAACCTTCCTTTTCAACTTTTTTGGGAAGGAAAGAAAAAGGTCCAGTGGTCTCTTAATTTTTTCCGGTGCTGTGTTTGTGTATAAATATATATATATATAAAAAATAAAAAACTCACAATAACCGGGTTGCATATGTGTGCACACCCTTAAACTAATACTTTGTTGAAGCACCTTTTGATTTTATTACAGCACTCAGTCTTTTTGGGTAGGAGTCTATTAGCATGGCACATCTTGACGTGGCAATATTTGCCCACTCTTCTTTGCAAAAGCGCTCCAAATCTGTCAGATGACGAGGACATCTCCTGTGCATCACCCCACAGATGTTCAATTGGATTCAGGTCTGGGCTCTGGCTGGGCCATTCCAAAACGTTAATCTTCTTCTGGTGAAGCCATGCTTTTGTGGATTTGTGCTTTGGGTCATTGTTGTGCTGAAAGGTGAACTTCATCTTCAGCTTTCTAACGGATGCCTGAAGGTTTTTTGCCAAAATTGCCAAGTATTTGGAACTGTTCATAATTCCCTCCACACTGAACAAAGGCCCCGGTTCCAGCTGAAGAAAAACTGCCCCAAAGCATGATGCTGCCAACACCATGCTTCACTGTGGGTATGGTGTTCTTGGGGTGATGTGCAGTGTTGTTTTTGCACCAAACATACCTTTTGGAGTTATGTCCAAAAAGTTCAATCCTGGTTTCATCAGACCATAACACATTTTCCCATGTGCTTTTGGGGGACTTGATGTTTGTTTTTGCTAATTTCCGGGCTTGGATGTTTGCCTTTGTAAGAAAAGGCTTCTGTCTTGCCACCCTACCCCATAGCCCATTCATACGAAGAATACGGGAGATTGTTGTCACATGTAGCACACAGTACTTGCCAGAAATTCCTGTAGTTCCTTTAATGTTGCTGTAGGCCTCTTGGAAGCCTCCCTGACCAGTTTTCTTCTCGTCTTTTCATCAATTTTGGAGGGACGTCCAGTTCTTGTTAATGTTTCTGTTGTGCCATAGTTTCTCCACTTGATGATGACTGTCTTCACTGTGTTCCATGGTATATGTAATGCTTTGGAAATAATTTTGTACCCTTCTCCTGACTGATATCTTTCAACAATGAGATCCCTCTGATGCTTTGGAAGCTCTCTGCGGACCATGGCTTTTGCTCTGAGATGGAACTAAGAAAATGTCAGGAAAATCCTACTAGAACAGCTGAAATTTATTTGTAATTAATCAGAGTCACTTTAAATGATGGCAAGTGTGTAAGGACTTCTATTTAACATGAGTTTGAATGTGATTGATTATTTGTGAACACAGCCACATCCCCAGTTATAAGAGGGTGTGCACACTTCTGCAACCAGGTTAGTGTAAGGTTTTTATTTAACATTTTTCCCCCTCAAAGATTTTAGTTTGTTTTTCAATTGAATTGTTCAGATTAAAAGTGGCATGATTTATCTTTGTCTCATTCTTTTACAAAACAAAAACCTGGCTTTTTCACAGGGGTGTGTAGACTATTTATATCCACTGTTTATATATATACACTCACCTAAAGAATTATTAGGAACACCTGTTCAATATCTCATTAATGCAATTATCTAATCAACCAATCACATGACAGTTGCTTCAATGCATTTAGGGGTGTGGTCCTGGTCAAGACAATCTCCTGAACTTCAAACTGAATGTCAGAATGGGAAAGAAAGGTGATTTAAGCAATTTTGAGCATGGCATGGTTGTTGGTGCCAGACGGGCCGGTCTGAGTATTTCACAATCTGCTCAGTTACTGGGATTTTCACACACAACCATTTCTAGAGTTTACAAAGAATGGTGTGAAAAGGGAAAAACATCCAGTATGCGGCAGTCCTGTGGGCGAAAATGCGTTGTTGATGCTAGAGGTCAGAGGAGAATGGGCCGACTGATTCAAGCTGATAGAATAGCAACTTTGACTGAAATAACCACTCGTTACAACCGAGGTATGCAGCAAAGCATTTGTGAAGCCACAATACGCACAACCTTGAGGCGGATGGGCTACAACAGCAGAAGACCCCAACGGGTGCCACTCATCTCCACTACAAATAGGAAAAAGAGGCTACAATTTGCACAAGCTCAATGTTTCAATCCTGTGTCCCCTGCAAATACAAAGTCATAGAATTCCTGGTTTCTGACTGTATTTGGAATTGTCAACAAGGCAGAGTTCATCTCGGCTTATGCTGCTTTTCAGACCCTTGACCTTTTGGCCCTGATAGAAACATGGATTACCCAAGACAATTCTGTTACTCCAAATGCACTCTCTTAATTTGTCTATGTGTTTTCCCGTAGTCTGAGAGCATTTGGTTGTGGAGGCAAAAGAATACTAATCTCTCCAAAGTTATGATTAGCTCTCTTCCCTATCACTCAACTATCACTTACTTTTAAATGTAGTTTATTGATTTACAGTAGTCAGTGCATACATTTACATACCTTTTTGGGAAACTAACCAACAACCTCAGCCATGCTCTAATAACTGAGATACACACTGAGGGTGGGCGTATCAATACCAAAGTATACTGATACAGTTTTGAGAATCAATCCTCACCATATTGTTACATGGTGATTCTTTAACCAGTAATTTTTTTATGTACACACGCTTTTTATAGTATCGGTATTTGTATCAGGATTTAAAAAAGAAAATCAGTGGTATCGTTCATCCCTACTACACAGAGTATATTAACTAATTAATTTCTTTGGGGCTATTGGTTTAGCATAAATATAATAAATATGTGTAAAAAAGAAAGAAAATTAGACACGTAACTGTTCCTTATCCACCAAACCCATCTATGATGTAGAAGAAAATAATTGAAATGAGAACGTGAGAGAAAGAGACAGAGGAGGGTAGATAGAAAGCAGCTAGAAGAAAGGAAGGTGAAAAAAGTAGATAATGTAGATATGAAGATAATGAGAAATGGAAACAATGTAGATAATGAGAAATGGAAACAAGGAAGCAGGAGGGAAAGATGACAAAGTAGCAGAAAGAGGGAGGAGAAAATTAAGAAAATGATACGTCAAGAAAGATAGAGTGGAATAATTAAAGAAGAAGACATAAAATACCACAAAAACATAAAGAAAGTAATAGAAAAAAAGTACAATATATGAGAAATGCAGATCAAGTGACCAAAAAAGTGGCAATGTGTCTCACACTATGAAAACTTTACCACCTGCTGGCACTGGAAAAGTGTACGTCTAGATACTAATTTTTTATTCCCCGCCACTGTAGCTAATAGTGGAACCAAAATACAACACATTATTGTAACAGAACAGTTTTACAGATTCTAATTATTATCATTGCGAACTAGGACCTCATTTTAAAATATTTTACAATGATTATATCAATTTTGTCCTTAAGGGCAGAACTGCAATGTATTCTCCTGTACAAGAACAAAAGACAATTCTTGTGTGTGTCACAAATGGCTAATTTGTCCTAAGCTGTATATTGGTAGTGATGTTGCAAAGGATGTATTACACAGCCAGTTGAAATGGCATTGCATGCCCTTTTCAAACAAAACGCATATGTAGATTCATATAAGATTAGTTTGTAGAGCATGGCACTTGCAACGCATTATGGGTTTGATTCCCATTGGGGGCCAGTACCACAAATATGAAAATATATACACTCTCTTCTGTAAAACACTACGGATAGTAGTGTCTGTTAAATTATTGAAATGTAAATGTTGAAGTTGATGGGTTTCCAAGTTTCTGAAGCTATCTTTACTCTTTGTGGTTGTTGCTATGCTACACAATGGTACTCTTATTGATGACACAAACCGGTCTTCCATACAATTCTAATACTATACATTATTAAGGGCACAAAGTGAATCAGTGCTGACAAAAACAGTAACATGACAAAAAGGCGAGACTAGACTTAATGGCAAACATTCATACAGACCACTACCCAGTATAAAAGGCATCGCCAACAACACATTACTGGCTTGCCACATCAACCACCAAACTGCATACAGGCCTGGTTTTTTCATGTACAGTGTGATGCAAATATGGAGCAAGCATGGAAAGATTTTTAGCAGAGTGGAGAAATTAATGTTCGCTCCAAGAGAGGAGTGATCAGTGAGTGATGAGAGTGAGTACAGACCATTTAACTTTGCTCACATATAATACTCTGGTCTGTGCTTCAGGCAGCAAGACAACAGGATTGTTGACTCAGAATAATGTGACAACTGCAACACCCACAAAGCACACCGACCAAGATATGGTTGGTACATCTGCACCAACATAACCCAAGAGTATCAAGGTGACAGTTTCAATTTAGACCAGTCCCATTTAAAAAAACAGATCTGCCAAGCCAAATTCATTGGATTTAAATAGCCGGTAAGCTTTACAAAACACATTTCTAAATCAAATTAAAGTTTGAATGCAACACCGCTGTAGTCAACGTCAGTGTCAAAGAAACATCTACCTATTGAGTTGAGATCCTGAAGGGCTGCCTTAAAACCATCCAATAAAATAAATCTGATTTAAAATTGTCTTCTCTTTTATAGTAATATTTCTCTTTCCAACCAGAATAGAAGGAATTTTATCAGAAGACCATTGAAAGGATCGAAAAGGTTAAATCTATTAAAAAGGACTAACTTATCCTAAATTATAATGTAAATAAAAAGTATATGGATGTATGGAACTGGAATAAAATGTTTCAGATGAGAAAAAAAGGTTGGTGGTATTGCCAGTCTTGGTCTATAACAATTCCATTTGACAGAAGTGTCAAGTCCCCTGTTGGCAATGATTTATTTGTCTGTAGAAACAATATCTGCCATGGCAGACTCCACTAGCAGCCCTCGTGTGAACCAGGTTACATAGCTATGTCTGAATGCTAGTAGGTGATGGGTATGCACTTATTGCCCTCTAATTGTCGGGCAATAAACTTTTCTGTACATATTAAAAATAGTAGATTTTTAGAACAGTTGGGTGGTACACTGTGCATTTAATGCATATCATCTGCAAATTCAAGTAGGTGAAGTCTTTTTTGCCCTTTCTGTTATTTGGGTCCATAAACAACATAAAAAGGTTGGTTCTAAATTATCCACACCAGAAGGCAGGTTTTTTATTTTGACTGTGTCATTTCAACATGTCAAAGCCTTACTTTTTACGATATGTTTGGACAAAATACTTGGTTGAAAACGATAGTAATCCATCACATTTGACTCACAGCATACCTTGTGCCCAGAGTATGTTTGAGCAACTGAGAGATTCTGAAAAGCCTTAACGTTCACATTGCTGTGAACATTACTTCTGGAATATTAGTTGCGGATTTGCTGGATGGTAATTTTTACTAGACTATACTTGGCAGTGTGACATTGGGAATATCTCTCCTTGCATCCTCGCCTCCAGAGCAGCATCCCCTCTGACCCTCTTCTCCAACTTGTCCTGAGATGTTGTGTTTCTGAATCCTGCATGTTGTTCGGACATTTATTTATTTATATACTGTATATACAGTATTTTTAAACATTTATGCATGTTTGGATAGTGACAAAAAGTTTTGCTGAAAGACCAGTGGGGCAGATTTATAAACTATGCTGCAGGGCTACCCTGAATGGTGTAACAGTTAGCTCCAACATTGCATGGCCAGGGTTTAAATACTGCTTGTGGATTAGCCCAGTGGTCCTGCGGAGAGCTGTGCAATTGGCCTGCACTCTGGGGTCCCACGGAGGGTGGTGCAATTGATCTGCACCCAGGAGTCCCACGGAGGGTGGTTGAATTGATCTGCACCCAGGAGCCGCAGAGTGTAGTGCAACTGATCTGCACCCATAGGTCCCGTGGAATGGAGTGCAATTGACCTGAACTGTCTCACGGAGGGTTGAATTGATATGCACACAGGAGTCCCACGGAGGGTGGTTGAATTGATCTGCACCCAGGGGTCCCACGGAGGCTGGTTGAATTGATCTGCACCCAGGAGTCCCACGGAGGGTGGTGCAATTGATATGCTCCCAGGAGTCCCATGGAGGGTGGTTGAATTGATCTGCACCCAGGGGTCCCACGGAGGGTGGTGCAATTGATCTGCACCCAGGACTCCCACGGAGGGTGGTTGAATTGACCTGCACCCAGGAGTCCCATGGAGGGTGGTTGAATTGACCTGCACCCATGGGACCCACAGAGTGTAGTGCAACTGATCTGCACCCATAGGTCCCGTGGAGTGTAGTGCAATTGACCTGCACTGTCTGGGTTAGGGAGGTTAGTAATATCTGATTGCCTTGCCACATTGCATTCTTGAGACTGCTTGTGTTCCCTGTGAGGAGCGGGTTTAGGCTAGCATATAAATCCTCTACTTATGCCAACAAGCTTGTTGATCAGTGACTAATACTGGTTTCTTAGTTTTTATCAGTGCCCTCCGTATTTATTGGGACAGTGAAGCAATTTTTCTTCTTTGGGCTTTGACTGACTGACTGACCGACTCTTGTTAAATAGCGTAGTGGTTAGAGACGAGGACTGCCATGCAGGGGATTGGTGTTTGAGCCTCACCACATAAAACAAATTATGCATTAGGATTTGTTCAGGATAGACAGAAACTTTGCTGGCTATGACCTTCCATAGCTAAGTTAATTAATAAATATTTTTATGGTTATATTGCAACTATTTCTGGTGGATTTTCGAAGTACGCATCTGTGCCTGCTTTTTGGAGTAATATAGATTCACCCCTTGCGCAGTAAAAGAGGAGGGGTTTCCACAATTCTCTCGTCTTTTCACTAGACAAAATTGTCAGTTATCTTCACCTATATTGATAGGTATTGTATTAATGTTGTTCACAAATGAAAGAAAAACAAACATTGTTGTTCCATAAAATGAAATAGCTTTGGTATTGTAAAGTTCATCTTCTGTCACTAGCAATTGCTCAATTCTTGTGACTATTCAAAGGAGTAAGTAGATACTAGTATGCCTATTACTGGCTAAAAAGATGTTAAAATGGCCAGTGGCAAAAGTTCATAGATGCTGTTTGTGGTGGAAGTAAACTTAATAAGAAACCTTAGTCAGTTTAACACAGGTATTAATGGTGTGTAGCTAAATATTCAAACTTGGCGTGATTTTTATGCGTAACAAAATGATCTAATGTCAAGACGCAATTTTCTGATGAGGTAGTATGTCCCAATCAATTCCAATACTGGCTAGCTTACTAAATACAAAACAGTATATACTTCATCACCCACGAAGTACGTACTTATAGTACGTAGTATGCGATTTGAGATTCAGCCAATACTTTGGATTTCCTCTTAGTTCACATAGCGTAGGGGTTATCTATTCAACTGCTATTGTATGGACAACCATCTACAATAATCTCTGTACAAGTGTACACTTTAGTTCCATTACTAAACGTTCTGTTGCCCCACGTTGTTTCAGCAAAAATGTAATGGCTGGGGTAAAAGATACATTTGGAGACAATACAGAGCTGAACTTAAAGCCAGCAGGCTCAATGGTCTTGTGGAAACATCCCCTACCTTCAGAATTCGGATTCCGGTTCGATTCCCGTCGCAGGTGTTCCAATTTTTGTCTCTCATAAATATTGATCCACTCTGTACTTTTCAGCTGTCGCACAATATTATATACAGTGGGGAGAACAAGTATTTGATACACTGCCGATTTTGCAGGTTTTCCCACTTAGAAAGCATGTAGAAGTCTGTAATTTTTATCATAGATACTCTTCAACTGTGAATCTAAAACAAAAATCCAGAAAATCATATTGTATGATTTTTAAGTAATTAATTTGCATTTTATTGCATCACATAAGTATTTGATACATCAGAAAAGCAGAACTTAATATTTGGTACAGAAACCTTTGTTTGCAATTACAGAGATCATACGTTTCCTGTAGTTCTTGACCAGGTTTTCACACACTTCAGCCGGGATTTTGGCCCACTCCTCCATTCAGACCTTCTCCAGATTCTTCAGGTTTCGGGGCTGTCACTGGGCAATATGGACTTTCAGATCCTTCCAAAGACTTTCTATTGGGTTCAGGTCTGGAGACTAGCTAGGCCACTCCAGGACCTTGAGATGCTTCTTATGGAGCCACTCCTTAGTTGCCCTGGCTGTGTGTTTCGGGTCGTTGTCATGCTGGAAGACCCAGCCATGACCCATCTTCAATGCTCTTACTGAGGGAAGGAGGTTGTTGGCCAAGATCTCGCAATACATGGCCCCATCCATCCCTCCTCAACACGGTGCAGTTGTCCTGTCCCCTTTGCAGAAAAGCATCCCCAAAGAATGATGTTTCCACCTCCATGCTTCACGGTTGGGAGGGTGTTCTTGGGGTTGTACTCATCCTTCTTCTTCCTCCAAACACGGCGAGTGGAGTTTAGACCAAAATGCTCTATTTTTGTCTCATCAAAACACATGACCTTCTCCCATTCCTCCTCTGGATCATCCAGATGGTCATTGGCAAACTTCAGACGGGCCTGGACATGCGCTGGCTTGAGCAGGGGGACCTTGCGTGCGCTGCAGGATTTTAATCCACGACGGCGTAGTGTGTTACTAATGGTTTTCATTGAGACTGTGGTCCCAGCTCTCTTCAGGTCATTGACCAGGTCCTTCCTTGTAGTTCAGGGCTGATCCCTCACCTTCCTCATGATCATTGATGCCCCAGACCGAGGGAGAGATCTTGAATGGAGCCCCAGACCGAGGGAGATTGCGCCAACAGTTGTTGCCTTCTCACCAAGCTGCTTGCCTATTGTCCTGTAGCCCATCCCAGCCTTGTGCAGGTCTACAATTTTATCCCTGTTGTCCTTACACAGCTCTCTGGTCTTGGTCATTTTGGAGAGGTTGGAGTCTGTTTGATTGAGTGTGTGGACAGGTGTCTTTTATACAGGTAACGAGTTCAAACAGGTGCAGTTAATACAGGTAATGAGTGGAGAAGAGAAGGGCTTCTTAAAGAAAAACTAACAGGTCTGTGAGAGCCGGAATTCTTACTGGTTCGTAGGTGATCAAATACTTATGTCATGCAATAAAATGCCAATTAATTATTTAAAAATCATACAATGTGATTTTCTGGATTTGTTTTTCTGATTCCGTCTCTCACAGTTGAAGTGTACCTATGATAAAAATGACAGACCTCTACTTGCTTTGTAAGTAGGAGAACCTGCAAAATCGTCAATGGGGACACTTGAGTTTTTTGATACCGTATCGCTCGACACATTTACAAAATTTGTAATGAGTTCTAAACCCACAAACTCTCAGCTAGACCCGATTCCTACAAAATTACTTAAGGAGTTATTTCCTGTGCTAGGTCAGCCAATGCTGAACATAATAAATTGCTCCCTTTCCTCCGGATGCGTACCAAACTCACTAAAAATTGCGGAAATTAAGCCTCTTCTAAAAAAATCTAATCTAGATCCCGACATATTAAACAATTATAGGCCAATATCGAACCTCCCGTTCCTCTCAAAAATCTTAGAAAAATGTGTTTCCCAACAACTGAATGCCTTCCTAAAGACAAAAAACATTTATGAAATATTCCAGTCTGGTTTTAGATCCCATCATAGTACTGAGACTGCACTCGTGAAGGTAACAAATGACCTTCTAATGGCCTCAGACAAAGGTTCCGCATCCGTCCTGTTGCTTCTTGATCTTAGTGCTGCTTTTGACACTATTGATCACTCCCTTCTCTTAGAGAGACTGGAAACCAATATTGGGCTACGTGGACATGTTCTAGCCTGGTTTAAATCTTATTTATCTGAAAGATATCAGTTCGTTAGTGTGGATGGCATATCCTCTGACAAGTCAAAGGTATGCTTTGGAGTTCCTCAAGGCTCGGTTCTGGGCCCATTACTTTTCTCACTATACATGCTCCCTCTGGGCGATGTAATCCGAAATCACAATATTAACTTTCACTGTTATGCTGATGACACACAGTTATATATTTCAATGAAGCATGGAGAAGCCCCTAAATTAGCTATTTTGGAAGCATGCGTTTCAGATATTAGGAAGTGGATGACAGAGAATTTCTTGCTCTTAAACTCAAATAAAACAGAAATGCTCCTTTTAGGACCCAAAAAACAAATAGCGTTGTTAGCAGATCTCACTGTGAACCTCGACGGCTGCATGGTCGTATCCCAAAAAACTGTAAAAAACCTTGGCGTTACCCTTGACCCTGACCTCTCCTTTGAAGAACATATAAAATATGTCTCAAGAGTTGCTTATTTTCATCTTCGAAACATCGCAAAAATTAGAAACTTCCTATCAAAAACTGATGCAGAAAAATTAATCCATGCTTTCGTTACTTCTAGATTAGATTACTGCAATGCTCTTATCTCTGGTTATCCAGACAAATTAATAAATAAACTTCAATTAGTGCTGCACACAGCTGCTAGAATCCTAACTAGAACAAAAAAATTTGAACACATTACTCCTGTCCTGGCATGCTTACATTGGCTGCCTGTTAGGGTTAGGGCTGATTTTAAGGTTTTACTCTTAACCTATAAATCAATACATGGACTTGCTCCTACTTACCTTGCTGAAATGATCCAGCCATATATACCTACACGTAACCTTAGATCGCAAGACGCAGGCCTTTTAATTGTACCTAGAATTTCTAAACAAACAATTGGCGGCAGGGCCTTTTCTCATAGAGCTCCACTCCTGTGGAATGATCTGCCAATTAAGGTTAGAAATGCAAACTCAGTGCAAACTTTCAAGTGTCTACTAAAAACTCATCTCTACAGCACGGTTTATAATTAGGTGTAGCCTGGCCCGGGGGCGTGAAGGTGACCAGTAGGCTTGATACTGTCCACCCTTGCTGTCTTGCCAGGTGGGCTCTCGTCGCCACTGGGATGCCCTCCCTCCAATGCCCTTCGGGGGAAGAGTCACTGGCTTGTTGTTGATTCTCTATTGCGCACTTGTGCAGTTGGGCTGTACGCTACTAGCAATACTCGGCCCTCATTCAGGGGGGTTGCGGTTGGTGGGTGTCCCTTTGGTTGATGCCTGGCAATGTGGTTGGATTGATTTCCTGCCTGTTGGGCCCTGTCCGGGGCCTCCCCCGGGTAGGGCCACAGTGTCACCGGACCCCCCCGTCTCAGTTTCCAAGGTGTTACGCTGCTATATTATTGTGCTGGGGGACATGAGGGATGTACTACTAACTTTTCTCAGTTTCCTCCAATTTTAAATTTTAGAAGGAGATGAGGTCCTGGTCCACACCTGCGGATTACCTGGTTTGGGGGGACCGTTGCTGTTCCTGTCCTTGTCCACCTGGTCATACTTCTGACCTAGTCTAAAATCAAATATACTCTGGATTTAGCCAAGAGAAATTTATTTATTATTCCAATTGGACTCTGAATATCTCACCCGGCACAGCCAGAAGAGGACTGGTCACCCCTCTGAGCCTGGGTCCTCTCTAGGTTTCTTCCTAAAATTCGACCTTCTTAGGGAGTTTTTCCTAGCCACTGAAATTCAACACTACTGTTGTTTGCTCCTTGGGGTTTAAGGCCGGGTGTCTCTGTAAAGCACTTTGTGACAACTGCTGTTGTAAAAAGCGCTTTATAAATAAATTTTGATTGATTGATTGATTGATGGTCAGTGTATCAAATCCTTTTTCTCCCCACTGTACCTACTCCAAAATCATTGGATTGAGTTGTTAATTTATTTCTTGATTTAATAAATTAGGAAACTGAATCATTGTAATGACAAACAACAGATGCTTCTGGCATCTGCAGCAGATTTTCCATGCTGCTTTCATAGGAACTTTGGACTTGCCTATACCCCTCTATAGTCCTCTGGATTGTGGCAGCTGCCAGAGAAATAACGCGGCCCTGCTGAGGTTGGATAGCTAGTGCTATCTCGCACGAGATGGGAACAACTTCTTCAGCGGCAAACGTCAGCCCCAGCTTGGGGTGTGTACATATTGCCTTGTAAGTAGAGATGGTGGAATATAGCAAGCGGTTGTATATTGTTTGCTGTCTGGGTTAGTGTGGTGTTAGCTATAGATTGAGTAATAGGATGAGTGATATCACTAAGGTTGGAGTTTGAGGGAACAGGAAGTAAGAAATGGTCCTCAGTCGGAAAAGGGTGGCTTGCCCACTTCAGGTTGGTGGAGAGTGCCTGCCTCAAGTGGAGGAGTTTAAGTATCTAGGGGTCTTGTTCACGAGTGAGGGAAGGATGGAACGGGAGATTGACAGACGGATCGGTGCAGCTTCTGCAGTAATGCGGTCGATGTATCGGTCTGTCGTGGTGAAGAAAGAGCTGAGCCGCAAGGCGAAGCTCTCGATTTACCGGTCAATCTACATTCCTACTCTCACCTATGGTCATGAGCTTTGGGTCATGACCGAAGGACAAGATCCTGGATACAGGCGGCTGAAATGAGCTTTCTCCGCAGGGTGGCTGGGCGATCCCTTAGAGATAGGGTGAGAAGCTCGTCACCACTCCCCAACGAAAGTTATCACGTAATGATCGGAATACTTACGTAAATTTGATTTTTGTAGAAATTTGTAGAAATGTCTAAAAACCTGTTTTTGGTTTGTCATTATGGGGAATTGTGTGAAGAATGATGAGAATTAAATGGAATCCATTATAGAATTATGCTGTAACCATCAATTGTTTTGGAAAAGATTATTTGTCATGATTTACAGGCAGAAAACAAACATGTAGCCTAGACCTTATTGATACACATTTGACATAAAATCCAAAAGAAAGTAAAATATAAAATAAATATGCAGGTGCTAATTTGTTCCATAATTTCATTTTAACGGCCAGTAATGTGGAACTATTCATTGAGGATTATAGAACTGTAACATAGTATAAATACACAGAAGGTTCTATATAGAAGTATCTTTAGATTGTAGTTAGCACCAAACAGGTTCCCATATTTTATCTAAGATCAATGATAGTAGTCAACACACAGGCCCTCCAAGAACTACAACCCCATTTCCAAAAAAGTTGGGATGCTGCATAAAATGCTAATAAAAACAGAATGCAATGTTGTGCAAATCATTTATCCTTATATTAAAAATAGTACAAAGACAATAAATCAAATATTGAAACTAAGAAATGTTGTTGTTTTTGGAAAAATACATACCCATTTTGAATTTGATGACAGCAACACATTTCAAAAACATTGGGAGAGGGACATGTTTACCACTGTGTTGCATCACCTCTTCTTTTAACAATACTCTGTATGCGTTTGGGAACTGAGGAGAGCAATTGCTGTAGTTTTGAAAGTGAAATGTATTCCTATTCTTGCTGATATAGGATTTCAGCTGCTCAACATTTCGGTGTCTCCTTTGTCGTATATTTTGTTTCATTATGCACCAAATGTTTTCAATTAGTGACAGGTCTGGACTGCAGGCAGGCCAGTTTAGCACTCGCACTCTTTTACTACGGAGCTATGCTGTAACATGTGCAGAATGTGTTTCGGCATTGTCTTGCAGATATAAGCAAGGCATTCCCTGAAAATGATGTAATCTGGGTGGCAGCATATATATGCCTGTATATATTGTTCAGCAAAATCTGTATACAGTGGATATAAAAAGTCTACACGCCCTTGTTAAAATGCCAGGTTTTTGTGATGTAAAAGAATGAAACAAAGATAAATCATGTCAGAACTTTTTCCACTTTAATGTGCCCTATAATGTGAACAATTCAATTGGAAAACAAACTGAAATCTTTGAGGGGGAAAAATGAAAAGTAAAAACCTTAAAATAACCTGGTTGCATAAGTGTGCACATCCTTAAACTAAGTGGATAAGGAATGAAACAGGATTGTGGCAAATTAAATGACTTATTGATTGGAAGCAATAATGTGAGTTGAAGAAAAACTAACTTGAATGATCTATCCCTTCAAAGCAAGCAAAATGATATACCCATCATGACGCAGTTACATTGTTGCAGCACCTTAAAGCACATCTCTTACACTGAATAAGCCGTTTAACTGGATTTCTTTCAAAGTCCATGCCAATCCTTACCTAACCCCTTAGTATTCAGTCGAATGTATCTTTATTGAAATCATTTACTACAGCAAAGGTATTGCTAACGCTACCACCAGTAGAGAGTGGGTGTTGAACACACATTTAGTTATTGCTAATTAACAAGAGAGCCACAAAAACTACCCAGCAGTCTTCCTCAGCAAATAGACCTCACAGATTAACTAACAATATTTGCTGGTTTGATTGCAGCTGGATAGGAAATTATTTACATTTACAGTGAACATTAAATGTTAAAAAAGACTTGATGTATGCATTGTTCCCTTACATCTGTGACTTTGGTTGTATGCTTGGGGTGGAGTCACAGGTCTTCTGCAGACTTTTTCAGGGTTTTTTCCAGGATTTTGCTGTACATCGCTTCATGCATTTAATCCTCTACTACATATTCACAATCATTCAAAGCACTGATGCAGAGTCACATCCATGTAGCTTGATGCCACCACCATACTCCACCATTTCTCAGAATCATGTGCAGTGTTAGGCTTATGCTAAACATAGCGCTTAGCGTTGAGGACCAAACACTGTATTTTAGTATCATCAAACTATAGAATCTTCTTCCACTTGGTCTCAGTCTCCCAGATGCCTTCTGGCAAACTGCAGCTGAGATTTGATGTAAGTTGTTTTTAACTATGGCTTTCTTTTCACCACTCCTCCTTGAGGGCCACTTTTGTGAAGCATCTGGGCTATTGCTGCAGTATGCAGAGAGTCTACCAGCTCAGCCGAGGAAGACTGTAACTGCTTTAAAGTTGCCAAAGGAGGTCTCCCTGACTTTTGAGGACAGCCTGTTGTAGACAGTTTCACAGTTGTGCCATATACTCTCCATTTCTTATTAATGGACTTTACTGTGCTCTATGGGATATTCAGTGTAGGGCTGGATGGAAAAAATAGTTTTTTATAAAAAATAAAAAAGGTTTTCAGTGTTTTTCTCATCCATTTACAAAGCATTAATTAAAACAACCGTAGACAGTATTTTTAAAAGAAATAAAAATGTCCAAAAACTAAAGGGTTATGATAATATCACTTTTCAAGACTTTTCAAAGCATTCCAGGGTATTACGATTGAGCGACTTTTGATTGATATTTTTAATTTTAATGGTAATTGTAATAAATTTAAATGCCACAATGTTTCTGTTGTGGAGAAATATAGAAAAGGAAGTTGAGGGAATGGATAAAAAAAGTTGAGGGAACGGATACAAAAATGTAGGGAATGAATAAATGTTTTTGAAGGAATGGTTATACGTTGAGGGAACGAATACAAATAATGGAGAAACGGATAAAAGGGAATGGATTTGTTTTCCTGTTTTTTTCATTTTCTTTTTTCACAATGACCGCTAAGGGTCCCTGTATGTATTTTTTTGCTGTGTCTCATGTAGACCCAACTAATCGATAATGACGTTTTGCATTATCAACGTTATAGATTTTTATCAATCAGTTGTTGCAGCCCAAATACAGTGCCTTGGAAATGTTATTGTATCCTACCCCTGATTGGTGCCTTTAAAGACCCTTATTTTAGATTTCCTTTGTCTTGTGATGTAGTTGTTTGTCAGGAATTGTAATAAGAAAATGTGGGACTTCCCAGAGACAAGTATATTTAAATCAAATATGTATTTTCTTACATAATATAACCATATAGAATTTAAATCAACCTTAGTCGACCAACAGCCTACTGACCCAACAATCAACTAGTGGACTGAATGAGGTCAGCCCTAGATTGCACACCAGTTGGCTGTATTGAAGAACTTACATGACTTCTAAAGACAATTGTTTTCACGACAGCTCATTCAGGTGTGTCATAGCAAAAGGGGTGAATACATACGTAATCTATTGTTTTCTATTTGTAATTCACTTACCATAATTCATAATATGCATCCACAACTTTTGTCTGAAACAGGGATTCAGGGTGGTCAATTTTAGGGCTTTGTCATGTTTCATTGAAATTCAGAGCTTTCTCGTCTGCATTGCACTGAGAAATTACATTGTGTATTTCACGAGGCATCATATATAGCTCTGGAAAAAATTAAGAGACCACTGCATAATTATCAGTTTCTCTTGTTTTACTATGCATAAATATGTGTTTGAGCAAAATGAACAGTTTTGTTTTATTCTATAAACTACTGACATCATTACTCCCAAATTCCAAATAAAATATTGTCATTTAGAGTATTTATTTGTAGAAAACAACAACTGGTAAAAATAACCACAAAAATATGCATTGTTTTCAGACCTCAAATAATGCAAAGAAAACAAATTCATATTCATTTTTCAACAACAAAATACTAATGTTTTAACTTAGGAAGAGTTCCGAAATCAATATTTGGTGGAATAACCCTGATTTTTTAATCACAGCTTTCATGCGTCTTGGCATGCTCTGCACCAGTCTGTCACATTGCTGTTGGGTGACTTTATGCCACTCCGGGCACCAAAATTCAAGTAGTTTGGCTTTGTTTTATGGCTTGTGACCATCCATCTTCAAATTTGACTCACTATGAACGCCGTCTTTGATATTTTCAGGATGGAAGCAACCTGATAATCACTGTATCCCTCTGCCAGGAAAGCTAAAGTTTAACCCTTCTTTTCCTCACTCAAATGTTTTATTTTCTTTTGTCATGCTGAATAGTTTTTGTTACATTCAAATTACATTTGAGGTACTACTTGCACTTTTTTTGCCATCCAGCTGGTCTTACTGCGAGAGGATAGTGATGACCATAGCAGTGGTTTTTATTCTTTTCCTCATTAAATTAGATTTGGTTCAGGTCACCTAATCGGTATCTCATTAAGTAAAATGTGTCTGTGTTGGAATTTAACAGACACTGGAATGGAATGGCTGCCATACATATAGAGATGCTGATTTAAGAAAAATTAGGAGTGGTCTCATAATTTTCTCCAGAGCTGTATGTATGATGCCTTACAAAATTATTCAGACTCTGGTCAAATTCAAAAAATTTACTGAATTACTAATGTTATACTGAAATATTAGTAAGAAAAAAATCTGATATACAACTCTGGGAAAAATTAAGAGACCATTGCACCTTTTTCTTTACTTACCAAAAAAGTTGAAAGGGAAGGTTTTGAGTGAGGAACAGAAGGGTTAAAATGAAGAGACAACTTCAAATTGAATGCTTCTGTTCCTCACTCAATACTTTCCTTTTCAACTTTTTTGGAAAGGAAAGAAAAAGGTGCAGTGGTCTCTTATTTTTTTCTGGAGCTGTATGTTGCTTCATTCTCAGGTTTTTTAGCAACATTTACTGCATAATATTTAGAAATCTGGTTTGCCTTTTAGGTTTGTTACAATTTTTTTTTTAATTAAATGACCATCGGGAAATGTTATTCAAGTCACGGTGAAAAGTTATTTTGATTCACAACATTTTTTATTCTTGTGTAATTGACACATTTCTCCTGCATGTCCATGGTTTCAGAGTTATATCTTCACCAGGTAAACCAGACTGGCTAATCATTTTTCAGATTTGCCATTAGAGCTCAGCAGAGGGTGTAATGACTTGAGAGTGTGGTATAGGTGTGAACAGCATTGCCAGGGCCAAATGGGACAGGAAGAGATAGGACAGTCTGTACAGACATGACTATACCTCAGTGACGTGCAACGTAAGATGTCAAGGACAAACTTATAACAAGCAGAGTAACAGTCAACTATGCAGTATCAGCAGTAGGCTGGATGTCCACTGGTTCTTGGCCAGAGTGAACGTGACGCCAGATGTTAAAGCACGCAAAGGTCAATTTCCCAGACTAGAAGCGTCTAAACTTAAATTGTACATACTTGAATGCTCGCTCTCTATTGATAATTGGAATTGCATCATTCTTTTATGTATTTTTTCACAGCAGTGTGTGTATCTAGTGTGTGTTACTAGTTGTATAGAGGAGCCAGTAGCTTATGAAATACCATAGATAAGAAAACAAAAAGATGATCTTATAGAAATTTGGACACCTCCCAGATTTACCTATGAACTCAAAGGGAACTATACAAAGGTAATCACACAACATCGTACAGACAAGTAAATTGTAGGTATGACAGTATCCCCAAAAAAACTTAAAAACATCATAGTAACTTATTTTTATAAAAACCTATTATTTTTCTTTCTTTTAACATTTTCAATATTGTCTACTGTGATCCTAAAGGTTTGAGGGCAACAGAGACCACATGTTCCCCATGGAGTTCTTCTTCCCACCCCAGAGGACCTGTCTAATCTGTGCAGATGAGGCATCCGGCTGCCACTATGGAGCACTCACCTGTGGCAGCTGCAAAGTGTTCTTCAAGAGAGCTGCAGAAGGTAAGACTTATTTGTTATAAGTTGTATGCCACTTCAGCTCTGCACACACAATGGATAGCAGACAATCAAAAGTGGAAATGGAATCTATAATTAAGATTGAATACTAATGCTTTTGGGAAATAATTTATTTTGCATTCATTAAATAATAAGGAAAATAGTTCATCAAATGTTTGTATTTAAAAAATCACAATGGTCTATAGTATTTACATGGATGGTTTGGTCTGAATCAACAGCCATCTACATACATTTTTGTTTTACAAAACCATTCTAACATGCTGGGTGGATAATTTTCTAAATGAATTCTATTGCCGTTACTAGTTCCCTGTCCAAAATAATAATCAGTATCATAACTGTTGGATTACACAAACTCATTAATTTGATCTAATTACTTTTAAGAGCTGTTAGATTACTGTGCTTTTAGAAGAATACAGAAATACATATTACTAATCTATGAGCATTTATTGCAAGACCAATCAATGTTTTTGTTTAAAAAGCTACCCATAGGTTGCATTTTACTTATCGGTTATGTATGTTTCTAACCTGTTGTTTCCCATTTTAATATAACAATATAGTTGGACTCTGTCAATATATTGATAATTCCAATTTACCAGTATTTTCAATTTAATAAATGACCCATGATCTTCAGTTATTTGACAGAGAAATAACTATTTGGAAAATATAATTTTTATTTTAACATAACCCACATTCTATGCAGGAGTTAGCATACTATGTAGTAGGTGTTTTTGTCATCATTTTCAATCGTTCAACATTTCTCGTACTAAATGGCATACATTAAGTTCCCCCAAAATGGGCGATTTGGATGGATTTTGGATATATGGCCATATAAGGCCTTTCATATTGGCCTATTGACTGAAATAATATCAGTGTCATAATCCCCATAAAACCTAGCGGGAAAAACATGAAAATAGGTTCTTTGCATTATTACACCATTCATTTATTCCATAGGAGATTTTTACATCCACTTCAATAAGGTATGAGTTTTGTGCTGGCCTCCACCAACTCAGCATTTTAAAAAGCATTTTTCTGTATTCTGTTGTTCTCCCTTAATTTTGTGTCTCTGTGTCTCATCGCAACTCCCGTCAGGCATGGGAGAGTCATAGAGGTAGACCTAAAGTCCATAAGTATTTGGAAAGTTTTGTTGTATTGGTTCTTTACTACAACACAATGATTTAAAGTAACACAATAACTGAGAGGTAAAAGTGCATGCTGTCAACTTAAATTTTAGTGTATTTACATCCATAAACCATCAACCGTGTATGAGTTACAGCTCTTTTGACACATAGCCCTCCCCATTTTTTGCGTGGTTGATTTGCATTGACACATTTTTGTTGTGTTGTCAGAAACCAGCAAATGACTCCAAATGTAAAGCCTACAATCAGGACTAAACATTGACAGCTCTTCTACATCCACTAATGATGCAAACAAAAACATCTGCCTAGTATGAGACAGCTTTGAAGCCAACTGTCCAAATAATTTTGGTATCCTTTAGGTTTGCACAATATTAGAAATAACTGACATTGCGATATTTTGTTTTTCTGCAATATATATTGCTATATGTAAAAACAGAGGATGTCTTCAGAAAGAGCTTTGGCTGTCCTTCATTCTTCCCCAGCCCCATCCTCTACAATTAAAATGTATGAAACTTGTGAAAATTATCATATTTCAGAACAGGTTGCTAGGTAATAATATGTAACAGTAATAGTATAGCAATAGCAACAGTAGTAAAATAGAATGCGCAATTGGGCATAACTTACCAACTGCAAGATGCAGTCTGTGTTAAAGCACTGCAATCTGGTCCACTTGTTCAGGTGCAGCCTTCACCATGTTCGCGGCATTGTCTGTTGTTATACAGACGACTCTCATCTAGGCCCCAATCAGCTAAAGATTCTCTCATCCCTGTTGCGATGTTCTCACTTGTATGATCCTCTGGGAAAAATGCAGTTTGCAAACAGCAACTTTTCAGGTGGAACGTGTACGGTCAGACTTATGTAGGGCTCTGTTTCTCCTACAAGTCTGTTGTTGCGGTATAATATTCCACTTGTGACAGCTCTGTTTCAATTTGTGTCTTGAATTTCCTGGTACAGCTCTGGGATGGCAAGAAAAATAGCTGCGTGATGGCATTACATACCGCTTATCAAGCACACGGATCATGTTTTTAAAACCCTCTTTGGTAACTGTGTTAACTGGTACCATGTCTTTGGCGACGTGAAATGTTATTGAATCTGTGATTTTTCTCTGCCGTTTGGAAACTTTCTTTTACGGTGTTTTAACATTGGACGGCATTGAGATGCTTTGCACTCGTCACACGAAGATTTGTGGTGCCGCCTTAAATTATCAAACAAATTGGTCGTATTGCCTCGTGTTGTGGCAACAATTTCAAGGCACTCTCGACCAAGTACCTGTTTTAGGTCATCATCCTGTCTGTAGCTGAAATACACTCACCTAAAGGATTATTAGGAACACCATACTAATACTGTGTTGGACCCCCTTTCGCCTTCAGAACTGCCTTAATTCCACGTGGCATTGATTCAACAAGGTGCTGAAAGCATTCTGTAGAAATGTTGGCCCATATTGATAGGATAGTCTTGCAGTTGATGGAGATTTGTGGGATGCACATCCAGGGCACGAAGCTCCCGTTCCACCACATCCCAAAGATGCTCCATTGGGTTGAGATCTGGTGACTGTGGGGGCCATTTCAGTACAGTGAACTCATTGTCATGTTCAAGAAACCAATTTGAAATGATTCAAGCTTTGTGACATGGTGCATTATCCTGCTGGAAGTAGCCATCAGAGGATGTGTACATGGTGGTCATAAAGGGATGGACATGGTCAGAAACATTGCTCAGGTAGGCCGTGGCATTTAAACGATGCCCAATTGGCACTAAGGGGCCTAAAGTGTGCCAAGAAAAAATCCCCTACACCATTACACCACCACCACCAGCCTGCACAGTGGTAACAAGGCATGATGGATCCATGTTCTCATTCTGTTTACGCCAAATTCTGACTCTACCATCGGAATGTCTCAACAGAAATCGAGACTCATCAGACCAGGCAACATTCTTCCAGTCTTCAACTGTCCAATTTTCGTGAGCTTGTGCAAACTGTAGCCTCTTTTTCCTATTTGTAGTGGAGATGAGTGCTACCCGGTGGGGTCTTTTGCTGTTGTAGCCCATCCGCCTCAAGGTTGTGCGTGTTGTGGCTTCACAAATGGTTTGCTGCATACCTCGGTTGTAACGAGTGGTTATTTCAGTCATAGTTGCTCTTCTATCAGCTTGAATCAGTCGGCCCATTCTCCTCTGACCTCTAGCATCAACAAGGCATTTTCATCCACAGGACTGCCGCATACTGGATGTTTTTCCCTTTTCACACCATTCTTTTGTGCGTGAAAATCCCAGTAACTGAGCAGATTGTGAAATACTCAGACCGGCCCGTCTGGCACCAACAACCATGCCACGCTGAAAATTGCTTAAATCACCTTTCTTTCCCATTCTGACAATCAGTTTTGAGTTCAGGAGATTGTCTTGGCCAGGACCACACCCCTAAATGCATTGAAGCAACTGCCATGTGATTGGTTGATTAGATAATTGCATTAATGAGAAATTGAACAGGTGTTCCTAATAATCCTTTAGGTGAGTGTATGTTTACCTTACTAAATCACACATTCTGCGATGTGACTATTGCGGATGTGTACATGCTGAAACAATATATTGCGCAGACCTAGTATCCTTTGGGGCTTGACCCGAATATTCTAATACAGTGTTTGGATATTCGTCCGTTGGGTAGGTATTCGGTTTGCATTTTCCCAATTCGGATCTGACATCACTCTTACTCACAGCAGTGAACGTCACGCTTCAGCTAACCTTGGCTGTCTAATATTGGTATGAAGCAGTTGTTGCTACGCATACATGGCTTCATTTATTGTACAGAAGAATCAGGCACTTGTTGAAAGGTAACGTGCCTAGTGTAGGCATGCAATTAACAACAGTTTAAGCTTCCCAACTGAATTTTCACCCGCATAGTGATTTGTACGTGCACAGTGTATTTCTGGACAAAATGCTGCAGCTCAACTGTGTGGGAGACAAAGGCAGTTTGTCAGTAATGTGATGTGAAACTGGCCCACCATGTTGGGACAACAAGTTTAAAAATGTTTTACTGAATGGTTCTCTGGATAGTCCTAGTATCCTCAAATAGGGGAAGTATATACAAAATGTGATGTTATTTCTAAATGGTTTATCTGATATGGGTGAAAATACCCTGACAGTCTGTACTTTAACCCTATCATTTTCAAATCCAAATTGCTGGAGTGTGGAGCAGAAAAAATAAGACTTTTCCAAATACTCAAGGATTGCAATGAATGTACTGCAAAGCAGTTTCTCCAAGCCGCTCTGTTTTTTAACACAAACAAAAGGATGAAAACGCATGCACTCACATCTTTACTCATTCTGTATAAGTGTCTGCTAAATTACTGAAATATAAATGTTTTCAAATTTCTGATTCAACCAGTATTTTCTTGCCCACACCTACAAGCTTTGAGGAGAATTCGCCTTGTTCACCCACGTCACTTCCTTTAAACCAAAACGAGGCTGTGGGGTACGGAAGTAACGTTGGCTCGCCCATCTGTAGACTTCTGTCATAACGTTACCTACAATGCCGCCGCATTGTTGTGTCCCCAAATGTACGTCTTCAAAGAGAAAGAAATCCTATACAGGTCAAACCTTCCATCGTTTCCCCAAAGATCATGTACTTTGCCGTGAATGGATTTATAAAATAAGAAGAGATCCCGGTCGCCATTTCAAGGTAAGATATTAACATTAGTTTACGATGCTAACGTTAGCCATATTTACGTTAACTGTCATAGAGATAGCTAGCTAAACCTTCTGGCTAAATAGACATGACTTGATTAGCCACCAACCGGTCCTTTTTAAGTAATAACAAGCGAAGGGCTGATTCGGGGGTAACGTTAAGCAAGTTGTTGCTCTTTTTACTAGCCTGGAGACCTGAATAGTACCTTCTCCAACCCTACGTAACATTGCTATGTGAACTGAGTAACCCATGCCTGTAAACAAATTAACTTATACTTAAAATTTAGTAATTTTAATAATCAACAGTAGCACCCTGCCTTGCTTTGTAGTGACACATTGGAAACAAGCTATTTTGACTGATGGGTCCAATACACTTTTAGCTAAAGATCACATCAACTGCACATAACATGTTATTTTTAGTCTAGCATGGAAAGATGAACTGCTGATATGAACGATCAAGATGAACATTTGAACGTTTAGCTAGCGTATTTGTTCTAGCAGTGCCACCACTCCGCAAACTGAGCAGTTCATCCACAGTCATGATACCTGAATGTTGTAAGGTGGCTCGTTTTTTCGCATTGAGCGAAAAGACTTCGCTCTCACACTGACTGTCTCGCTCCTCTTGACTGCCGGTAAAATAATTTTTTGTTAACACTCAAAATAACAGTCAGTCTGGAGTGGTTAATATATCTTAACAATGCTTAGCATCAGCTTGTTATGTTGTCACGTCCTGTTGTTTTATCTAGCTAACAAGCTAACTTTAAAAGTAACGTTAACTAATGTTGATTTCAGAAAAAAAGCTGTGATCGTCTGTGCATTACCTTCCACGTCGTGCACATATCCCTCAAACCAGTTGCTGTATCCTTTCAGCAAAACATCCCGGGAAATCATGCAGTCCTTATTGGCCCATTTTTCGACATAGTCCACTGTTATTTTGGGAAGACATGAAAGATTTGATGTCCACACAGGTATCGCCATGATGACAGACGCCCGCTGCTGCGCTCTGTCAATGAACTTCCGGTTTAGAGTGTACCTCCTAGCCTCGTTTTGGATTTCAAGATGGAGGCGTGGTGAATAAGGTCAATGCACTGAGCTTTCAGGTGTATGACAAAGTGTTGCTCGAATGTGGTGGGACAAGGCAACTCTTGTCTGACACCAACCCCACCATTTCCAGACGGTGCTGAGCCAATTTGCATTGCCTATTTACAGGCACCCAAGCCACTGTGGCCCTCATTCATGAAACGTGTGTATGATCAAATTTGACCTTAAAGTGATCATACATCATTTCACGGACGTAACTGGTATTTTATCGATCATAAGGACATATATTTTGGATGCCTGGGACTTACCTTTATCGATCCAGACATCTGAGAGGCGACACTTTCCTCTTACAAGGTAATCTCTGGTTTGGTCTGTGCTTGAGTTAAAGCAAATTAATTGTTAGGTTAACCAGCCTATTGGCAATGTTATCCAATCATGTATGACTGATAAAACATGTTGATTGTACGGAGAGTCTGGATGTGTAATTATGCGATGGATGTCCTATTTTGGTCAAGCGTTCCGTTAGCCTTGAAGCTAATGCTCAGTTAGCATAGCTTTTGGTTGGACTGACAAGTCTAGTAGCCAATTAGATTGTCCCTTCAGCGGTAGGCAGATTTCCCTCTATATGGCTCCTCATAGGTCGGAGGTGCCATGGAAAGTCAATGGGATCAGAATGTTTGTGTTTTTATTGTAGAAATTGGTTTTCTATACTAAACAAATAGCATTAAAAAAAATTACAGATGTACATGAAACAGTGGAATTATGTAATTTACAGATTTGAAGTATAGGGACACTTGGAAATGGCTCTTGACACCACCTACTAAAATAGCTGCACAGATCTAGCACTTATGTCTATCAATCCCCAATTTGTTTCTGATAATTTTGACATGTTTGTGTAACCATAAGATGTGTGTATAGCTGAGAATATCAATATTTGAGTTTTAGCCTGTCCCTGAAAGAATAGAAAAATGTAAAACTTTTTTTTGTTCTGTGTTCTAGCTTGTGCCTGAAAAACTTATTTCATCCAATCTACATTCTGATGAATTCTTCATAATCTACCAGGTGGATTTTATACAGAATACCTTCATTGTGAATGTCCTGACAACAAATGTGCATATATATATTGCAGTTATAATGGGCAATGGCAGTATAGGCGGAAATCTCAATTTCTTCATTTATACTCAAGAGGATTAACTTAGTAAGTCAGAAATCAATATTTGGTGGAATAACCCTGATTTTTTATCACAGCTTTCATGCGTCTTGGCATGCTCTCCACCAGTCTGTTACAGTGCTGTTGGGTGATTTTACTCCTGGCACAAAATTCAAGTAGCTCAGCTTTGTTTGATGACTTGTGACCATCCATCTTCCTCTAGATCAAATTCCGGAGGTTTACAATGGGGTTCAGGTCTGGAGATTGGGCTGGCCATGACAGGGTCTTGATCTGGTGGTCCTCCATCCATACCTTGATTGACCTGACTGTGAGCCATAGAGCATTGTCCTGCTGGAAAAAACAATTCTCAGAGTTGAGGAACATTGTCAGAGCAGAAGGAAGCAGGTGTTCTTCAAGGATAACCTTGTTCTTGGCTTGATTCATGCGCCTTCACAAAGCCAAATCTGCCCGATTCAAGCCTTGCTGAAGCATCACCAGATCATCACCAATCCTCCACCAAATTTCACAGTGGGTGTGAGACACTGTGGCTTGTAGGCCTCTCCAGGTCTCCGTCTAACTATTAGATGACCAGGTGTTGGTCAAAGCTGAAAACTCATGTCTGATCAGAGACTGTGTAAACCAATGTCAAAAAATAAGACAATGCATGATTCACAATAAGACTACCATTATGATGAAAAAAAAACAATCAATACAGTCTTACTAACAACAACCACAATAATTATAATAATTATATATGTATAAATAAGATAAGGAATATGGCACATGCAAATGTACCAACATGTTAAATAATGTATTATTACCTTATTAATGTATGATTTATGTTTTATTTCTGTTGTTCATGCATTTGTAATTAGGGCTGTAATTAGGGTTTGTATTAGGGCTGTAACAATATCAAATTTTCACTACACGATTATCGTGGCCAAAAGTATTCATGGTAATATTGTTATCACGGTGAAATGTGAAGTAAAAAAATGCTCTTTCAAATTCATCTTCAACTTTGTTGAATGTTCTCTTTTTTGGGAAATGAAATACACTGAAATACGAGTGTATGGAGGTGGAGAGAGTCTGAAACCATAACTCTACAAATAAAAAAAGAAAAGCATTCGAAAAGAATAATTCCACTTAATGGATAGTGAAAAGGCAACCAGATGAACTGATAAACAAAAGATCCACAAGGCCTAACACGAAGAGGAGTTTTTGGAAAAATACAAAACATTTTCGCCTTGTGAATAGGCTACGAAAAGGCGTCAATTCAAACGCTAGTGTGTAGGCCCAGACTCGTATTTTAAAGTACATGCATCGTTTGACCATGAAAAAGCTATGGAAAAACCAAGGAGTTTGGGGAAAAATAAAACATCATTTTTTCCAATTCAAATAGACTACAAAAATGGCACGTCTTTACGGATCTCTTCCGGGGGTTCTAGTGGGGCTAACAACTTTATTTAAATGCCAGTGCATAGATCCAGTCTCCTTGCTTAAGCACATGCATTGTTTATCTGTAAGTGACATGAATAAGGTATCGAAAAACCGAGAGGGTTCTTGGAAAAAATACAACTTTAGTTTCGCCTACTGAATACGATATTATCAGACGTGTATTATTAACATGATATCAATATTTCATTTTTAAAATAACACGGTTATCGTCAATACCGGTATATCGCGACACACCTAGTTTGAATTGCCAGTAACGTGTAATACCTATGTTTATTATTGGTAGTTGGCCATTGGTAAAGAATGTCTGTCATTTAGTTTCTTAAAAAAGAAAAAGTGATTTACATTTAAAATTTACATATGATTAAATTAGCCTACACAAGAAGCTGAATCTCCTATTGAAAAACAGTAACATCTGATACATATGTTGAATTGTCAAGTAGCCTATGTTGTTTGTTTTATGTTTCAATAATAGCCTAAGTAAATTGTTGAATGGTCATGGAAATTCAACCAAAACTCTATCATTCATCTGGGAGTATCGCACATTCATCCATTTGACGTCATGCATTCAGTGAAGGGTAGTTAGCACCTGGGTACCAATGCTAATGGCACTTTTCCACTGCATGGTACCAGCTCGACTCGGCTCGCCTTTTCTGTTGATAGTACCTTGTACCAGATAATTTTTTTAGTACCTTGTCTGTAAAGGTTCCAAGAGAGCTGAGGCGATACCAAAAATGTATGTGAAAACATGGAAGACTTCTGACAAGAGTGACTCAAATCGTGCAGCAAAGCAAAACAAGCTGTTCTGCTTTTAGATGTCCAGTGTCAGAGAATGGTTTTATGAGATAAGAATGGCATGTCTTTGCGGGTCTTTCCCAGGACTCCTTGCATTGAAATGGGTTCATTTCAGTGCCAGTGCATAGGATCAGACTCGTAATTTAAGTGATTGTATTTTCCCCAAACTCCTCTCGGTTTGGACCTTTGCACTGGCGTTGAAATCAGCTTATCACCATGAGACCCGCAAAGACAAGCTGTTTTTGTAGCCTACAAAAGGACCTCGTCTATCTTCTCGTCTGGGTTTTTCAATAGGCTAACTGGCATAAATTGCACTGGTCAAAGTAGTAATGTCAAGCCAAACAGAAGCAACCTACCAAGCTTTTGAACCATTTTGCAGTCTGCAATGTATTAAGACAAAAGTTACTGCTCACGCCTGCTTCCTCGCTACTACCACTATAAATGCTGTCTTGTGTTCAGTAGGCTACTCTTAAGTCAGTTGGTGTGGTATTATAGCCAGCAATTAATAAGGCAATTATTTTACCTTTTAATCGGGATGGAGGGGTTATGTATTTTGTTTTAAATGTGTTTTTATTGAGTTCTTAAGTGTATACAAAATCTAACAGAACATTTCCCGCACCATTAGGTGAGGCAAATACTGACTGGTTTTCGGACCCCCCCAATACAGTGAAACTGCACATTTTAGAGTGGCCTTTGATTGTGGCCAGCCTAAGGCACACCTGTGCAATAATCAGTAATTCCCTCTGTCCCTCTGACCTGTGCATTACTTCATTAGTTGCCCCAAGATACAGCAAGATCCCTTTCATGTATTGCAAGCTATAAACAAAGGCCTGTTGGTAATCTTTTTGTCATATATCAAATTTCCTTTTCCACAAAACAAGAAACCTTTTCTTTTATTAAAAAAACAACAATTTAAAATAATGTATTTTGACTCCAATTACTAAACTACGGCATGCTGATCTGATTTCCAGGCAAGCCTTTAGATTTTTTGCCAGACCCCGTAAGCAGAGACGGCCTAGAAGAGCGAATGTCTCTTACTGAGTGAGTGAATGAGTGACTACCCCTTGTTAAATAGCATAGTGGTTAGAGATGCAGACTACAGATCAACAGGTCCCGTGTTCGCCTCCTGTTACAGTCATGACACATTATGCCTTAAGGTTTGTTCAGGACAGACAACAACTTTGCTGGGTTCAACCTTCACTAGCTATGTTATAGGAAGCCTAAAATAAAACCGTTCTGTGGGATAGTAAGATTTATTCAGGATAGACAAATACTTGGCTGTCAACACGTCTTTTCACTAGACGAGAAAGTCAGTTATCGTCACCTACAGAGCCGGAAAAAATTAAGAGACAACTGTACCATTTCTTTCCTTTCCAAAAAAGTCGAAAAGGAAGATTTTGAGTGAGGAACAGAAGCGTTCAATTTGAAGTGTTAACTTAATTTTAACCCTTCTGCTCCTCACTCCAAACCTTCCTTTTCAACTTTTTGTGGAAAGGAAAGAAAAGTTGCAGTAGTCTAAAATTTTTCAGGAGCTGTATATTGATAGGTACTGTATCAATGTCATTCACAAATGGCTAATTAGCTGTTAAAACGGCCAGTGGCAAAAATAATTTGTTCAGGATAGACAAAAACTCTGTTGGCTACATGATTCTCCTGTCTTTTCACTTGACGAAAAATCAGTTATCGTCACTTATATTGGTAGTTATTGTATCAGCGTCATTTACGAATGGCTAATAAGCTGTTAAAACTGCCAGTGGCAAAAGACATACAGTTCATAAATGCTATTTGTGGTGAAGGTAAAGTTAAAACGAAAAAGTTTAATGCTTAATGGTATCTAGCAAAATATTCATACCTGGCGTGATGTTGAAATGCTATATCACTTTTAAAGTATTTTTTTTAATCAAAATGATCCCAAACCATGCTTTCTTTGGATTATACCACTAGATTCTTCAGCGAGTCACCCCCAAACAAGTTACAAAGCATTCTCAAGTAATATGGAATTAAAATTGCCTCAGAGGTGGCACCACAAGTCCAAAAGTGGTGGGGCAAACTTAAGGACATATCAGGGACCTTTCTTGGGGACCAGGCTGAATTTTTGCTGAGCTTGTGAGGTTAACTTCTGTGTCCTACTTGTATGCTTTGTTGATGAAAGATCATTGTAAACATACACATACATTTGAGTAACTTTGTAGACACTTATCCAGATGGACAAGGCATGTAAAAATAATAGATACAGTATAAAATGTTGTATAATCAATTAGTAAATAGATCAACAGCTCAATTCAAAGGGGTGTTTATAAAATATTCCCATTCCAAACATCAGATTATATTGAATCACGTCACTATGTATTGCACTCTTCCTATGTGATGGCAATTCCATCGATCGACACTCTTAAAGGAGTAAGAACAGAGACAAAATTATCTTGGTACAATTTAGACATTTATTATTATTTGCAAATAAGAGAGACGCGTCAAACGCTTACAAACATAATCGTCAGAGGAGTCTCTAACTTCATACATGAACAGTTCGTATTTATTACAGTTAAAAGGGGTGTGGTAAGTTGCTGTCCTAACTCAACAGAACACATTCCCTTTGTTCTATTACTACCTAGGCTTCACACAAGGGGCAAGATATCCTCCCCCACATGGGTAACCTCTTCAACTCTAGGAGAAGACACAGCATCTGGACAAACAACAGATAGACACTGATGGGTTATACAGATTTACCGATTTACGAGCAACCCTATAATCTGCTAATACCAGTCAATAATGACCCTAACCACCAGATCCCCCTCTCCTGCATTCCTTTTCTTATCCAAACATGGGTACTTTAACTAGTAACCAATTCATACATGTATAGGATCAAGTATACATCAGTTCAAGAATTTCCACAACACCTACTAACTCTGTCCTACTAGTTTCCATCGCTAGGTGTCACCATGCAATTACACCACAATGGCTGTCTGTGAAGGACAATTTTGTTGGCTCTAGAATTCATTAGCAATTTATCCTAGCGCATTATTCGTCATCTGTCTGTTATGGTTTGACGAAAGTATTACTATTTTCTGTGTAGACGACTGGAATTTTTAGCTAGCTAGGTTTTGAAATATTTGACAAATGTCAATGAAACAACACCATGTCATCAGTCTTAATTTAACAAACTGCTAACCAAGGCCAAGGGACAATAATAAGTTACTGAACGCTAGCTAACCTTTTCAGGAACCTAATTATTGTCGCTTGGGTAGCAGCAGCAGATCGTTTCATGTACTTGTCTTTCTCCTGTGGCAAACAAACGTAATCAGTGAGCTTAAAATAATACTACCTAGCTAGCTAGCTAATTATGTAATGTATGCTAACTCCCTAGTAAACACTTAGTGTAGTGTCACAACCTCAGCTCATAAGTCATGACAAAGAGGGAGTCCACATGTAGAAATTAGTTACAAAATAATTCATTAACTAAATAAACCAATAGATAATCCAGTGACAGTCAGCATATCAGTAATATAGTGGATGATGGGAATGACTGGGTGAAAGCACATGTTGAAAGGTGAAGAACCAAACAAAACAAAACCTAAGAACAACTCAAAAACCACCCGTGCTTCCAGAAGGCAGGCCCCTTAATGACTGAGAAGGTAAGCCTAATAAGCCCCAGCCACAGGTGCTCCCAATATCACAGACAACCCTCTCAGCTCCACCCACCAACCTGCACAGAACAGAACAGTTAAGCAGACAGAGTGAGTGGACCTTCACAGTAGCTACAAATTAGCGTGGCGTGGTCGATGCTCTGCCTCTGGAGCAAAGTTGGCTGTAGCTAGGAGATCACTGTGACTGACAGGTGCTTTAACCTGTTGCAGTCAACGTTTGAGGTAGTGCGTCAACGTTTGAGGTACATTCAACAGAGTAAACAGGCTGAAATTTGGAAAAGGATTTTTTTTCAGCTTGTTCAATTGCAAGAAATGTACGTTTATTTTTTCCATTACAAAACGTTTTTTTACATTTATAATCGTAGATACATTGAATGTGCTCTACTCCGCTGCACTGAAAGTGGTGGGGCGGCGCCACACCACTTTGAAAAGTACTGGAGCAAATGCCATCTCGCCACACATTTGCCGGCGGCTCTGAATTGCCTACATCGATCAAATTAGTTGCCGTTGATCAAATTCTTATCCACAATTAATCAATCTTTGATTCATCATTAACATCCCTAGACCGCATGTCATATGCCTTATATTCAGGTTTGGCTTCTGTTTAGCCATTCTGCCATAAAGGCCTTCTGGCAGATTCTCAGATCTCTGCAGAGAAACTCTGAAGTTCTGCTAATGGCCATTGTGTGTTTGGTAAACTCCCTGTCCATGGCCATTTTTGCACAGTTACTAACAGTAGTTTGGCCTGACAGCCAGCTCAATATATTGGCAAAAATGTCTAAAACCTTTTTGTTTTTCATTATTGGGTATTTTGTGTTACATTTTTTATTAACTATAAATTAAGTCTATAATTTAAAAAAAAATGTGAGAATGTTAGGTGGTCCGAATACTTCTGAAAGATTCTATTTACAGTACCAGTCCAAATTTGGACTGATACTGTAGGTTTCCTTGCATTTTCTTTTAATCTTTTACAACACTGGATATCAAAATTTGTTATTATAAGTTCACATTGAGTTTATGTTGGAAAATATTTGTAAAATATATGTATGAATATCCATCCCACAAACATTAATATTTGTTAGAACAATCCTTCGCCGCAATAAGGTCTTAAGGTTTCTTAAGGTAATGTTTGGCACACAATATCAGAGTGATTTTGTCTCATTGTTCTTGGCAGATTTGGTCCAAGTTGTTTAGTTTGACTGGGAGATGGTTGTAAAACTGCAATTTTCAAAATAATATCCAATTTGGATTAAGATAGACTGACTGGGCCCATGTAGGACTTTCACCTTTTTTTCTTGAGACACTCCAATGTTACTTTGGGTTTGGAATTATTGTTCTGCAAGAAGGTTTATTTTGCAGACTGAAGCAGGTTATTCTCAATCCATTATACCTTCAATTTTAACAAGATGCCAAGCTTCCTTCTAATGAAAAGCATCCCGACAGAAATATTCTGTCATCACATTCTTCCCTGTTGGAATTGTACAATTATTAAAAAATATATTTTTATAATTCACATTAGATTTTTAATTCACACAAAAACCAGCACTTTCACAAAAAATGATTATAGCAACACAAAAACACCTGGAACACAGAACAGATTTTTTGTTCCTAACCAATGTAGCACTTTTTAAAACCTAACTTTTTTAACTACTTGTGTTTAAAATATTTTAGACAGAAATTATGTGTCTTGAGGCATGGTAAGTGTTAGATGTATGATACACATAAAACACCATCTTGGTCTCATCTGACCACAAAACATTTAACCAAATCACTGATGCTTTCTTGCCAGCCTCCCATACAGATAGGTGATATGAAGTGATCTTATAAATGGTTTACTGGCGCATTACTCCACTCTCAGCCACTGAATTCTGCAGCTCCCTCAATGTGATTTTTGGCCTCTGTGGTTTCTCTCTGAAGTCTCCTTTTTGTTTAAACACAGAGTTTTGAGGAACATCCTTTTCTTGGCAGTGCCTGTGTGGTGTGATACAGCTTTAACTTATTAACGTGTAATTCAGTTTCATTAGAAAATTTGTCAGGCATTCAAATACTTTTGCAAGGCACTTTACTTCTGAATTTACCCCACCAGCATCTAGACTGCTTCATGAGCGGATTCTCTTTCTGCTGTTGCAGTGGCACAGATAAAAGAGAACAGATTACTTTTAATGACAAAACCAAGTAACAAAAACAGGAACTAATCATGAAACAAGCATGGGGAAATATATTGCTGATGGTTTACGTTTCTTAAAACCAAGTGAAATATCAAAATGTTTTAATGAATACACAACGTGTCCTTTAGTTAGGTATATTTACTAAGTAACTGTACACCACTGGTAATCATTCATGCTATAATCTAACCAAGTATGTCTAACCAACTATGATGTAACTTTCCTCATATACATTTGTTATTCTGTAATTCTTAACTCTGTTTGTGTCTTTCATAGGGAAACAGAAATACCTGTGTGCCAGCAGAAATGACTGTACAATTGATAAGCTCAGAAGGAAGAACTGCCCTTCATGTCGACTGAAGAAGTGTTTTGAAGCTGGGATGACACTTGGAGGTAAATAACTATCTACAGCATGTCAATATTATAAGGCAATAACAACTAACTTAAGTATTTAGCTAACCACCCACCTACTGATAGATCATGGACAAAGTAAAAAGTATTTACACCTTAGACATTTACATATTACAAAGAGTGACAAAAATCTATATAATTATGATTTTCAAAATAAAACACTGATATACTTTCATTCGATAAGTATTCACCCCCTACATTACCTGTTAGAAACCTCTTTAGCAATGACTTCATCTATGAGTTTTCTGGGGAAAGTCTTAAAAACCTGCAGTCAGAAAAGGAGAGTTTCTCTCTAAGTTTCTTCCTCAGTTTCTACCCTGTGAACATTGTGAGTTTTTCAGCGGAGTGGCAGCAGAAATCACCAGGTATCATCAACTACTTGATCTGCAACAAAACCAGGAGGACATTGGACAGGGACAGCTATGAGTCTTTCGGGCCTGGTAGTCCTGATGTGTGGTCCAGGGGCTCATGTCCTCTGAAGTTTAAACAGAACAGGACACAAGCAAAATTTAGAGATGGCATTCCTTAGATTTACAAAGAAGGAGAACTGACCATACTCCCCCGGCTTCATAATATAGCAGCATAAAACCTTGGGGCTGAGACAGGGGGGTCCAGTGACACTGTTGCCCCTAGGAACAATCCTTGTTTTGCTTTTCAAGCTAAATTTAGTAGCAGCCACTTGTATCATCACTACTTTATTCATTACTTTATTCATGAATGTATAGACAGGGTATCAAGGTAGGGTGGATATACAGATGAGCATAATTATGCCTGTACTGTAGGAGTCCATATAATGTCAAGAACATTAAGACATGAAGGTCAATCAATCAGGAAAATGTCAAGAACATTCAAAGGTTCTTCAAGTGCAGTCCAAAAACATAAACTGTCTCTCATGAGGACCGCCACAGGAAAAGAAGGCCCAAATGTTACCTCTGCTGCTGAGGATAAGTTCATAAGAGTTACCAGCCTCAGAAATTGGCAATTTACTGCACCTCTGATTTCAGGCCAAATACATACTTAATGGAGTTCAAGTAACAGACATCTCAACATCAACTGTTCAGAGGGGACTGCGTGAATCAGGCCTTCATTGTCGAATTGTCAATAAAAAACTACTACTGAAGGACACCAATATGAAGAGACTTTCTTGGACCAAGAAATACGAGAAATGGATTTGACCGGTGAAAATCTGTACTTTGGTCTGATTAGTCAAAATTTTAAATGTGTGGTTCCAACTGCCATGTCTGTGAGACATTGAGTGGGTGAACGGATTAATTCAAGCCAAACCCAACCAGTATGGCTACCACATTTCTGCAGCAATATGCCATACCATCTGGTTTGTGAATAGTGTTTTTCAACAGGACATTTGTTTTTCAACAGGACATTTGTTTTTCAACCTCCAGGTTATTTGACCAATATAAGTGTTATTTGACCAAGAAAGATTGATTGAGTGGTGCATCAGATGACCTGGCCTCCACAGCCACCCGACCTCCAGCCAATTGAGTTGGTTTGGGATGAGTTGGACCACACAGTGAAGGAAAAGCAGCCAACAAGTATTCAGCATATGTGGGAACACCTTCACGACTGTGACAGTAAAAAGAATTCCAGGTGACTTCCTCATGAAGCTTTCTGAGATAATGCCTAGATTGTGCAAAGCTGTCATCAAGGCAAAGGGTGGCTACTATGAAGAATCTAAAATAGAAATGGATAGGGATTTAACACTTTTTTGGTTACTACATGATTCCATATGTTTTATTTTATAATTTTGATCTCTTCACTATTATTCTACAATGTGGAAAGTGGTAAAATAAAGAAATACCCTCGAATGAGTTGGTGAGTCCAAACTTTTGACTGGTACTGTGAATTGCGTATTTCTGACCGACCGACAGACGGACGGACGTAAAATAGTGTAGTGGTTAGAGAAGTGGACATGTAAACTATTGGCCCTGTGTTCATATCTCCTTGCAAGTACGCATTATGAATTATTCCGTATAGAGGAAAACTTTGCTGGTTAAAACCTTCAATATCTAAATTTTAGTAAGCCTGAAATAAAACAGTTTACGGTTATATTGCGACTGTTTCTGCATTCCAAGTATGATTCCACGATTCTCTCTTCTTTTCACTTGATGAAAAAGTAAGTTATTGTCACCTTTATTGATAGTTATTGTATCAATGTCATTCATGAATGAAAGAAAAAAGTATGTTGTTATGCCATGAAAGAAAAAAATACGCCATCGCTAGCAATTGCTCATTTCTTATGATTATTCCAATAAGTTAGTAGATACCGGTAAAGCTTATTACTGGTTGATAGGCTGTTAAAATGGCCAGTGGCAAACGCCATACAGTGCATTGACGCTATTTGTAGTGGAGGTAAATTTAGCACGATTTAGTAAAACATTACAGAATATCTTGTGTTGATCAATTACAAAAAACACAAATCAATTTCATCACACTTTGTAATACAAAATGTGAATAGTGTGTGTGTGTGTGTGTGTGTGTGTGTTGGGGGGGGTTATACTTTACAGTATAAAACCCCCAGTACATTTCAAATTTAGGGCATATAATTGAAGTATAGAGTGGGTGATTTTTGAGAAATTGCCTCTTTTAGACTAAGTACTTGATTTCTTATGAATGTTGGAACCCTTACTACACATCTCAGCCAGCTCTCTTGAATCACTGCATCACAAAGGGGAATACTATTGCTAATCAAGCCCCTGACTGCGCTACCAGGCAATTTACACCTATTCTATTCACTTTCCCTTAAAGTCACCCAGAGCTGTTTGTCGTATTAGGTCTCAAAGATGGACATGTGCTGGACTAATTTTAGTTCTTGTGTTCAATTTTCACTACCTTCCATTTTCTCATTCTGTTAACTGTGAAAATTGCACAGAGAAGCACAAAGCTGACATGAGACATGTGGATTAAAGGAGCAGAAATGCTGGTAATTTAGCCACCAGCCGCTGACAAGCCCATGGGGGGAAAATACGATGTGATGCAGTGATTGTCAGGGAAAAGGCACCTCTATTCCAGCTGTAGTTAGAAAGAGCCTCCCTTATCCTCAGACGCTCCTCTCATAGATTTTTTTATGTGCACTTCCTTCACAGGAAGGTTTGTGACAGTAATTTGAAAGCTCAAAAAAGACCTTTGAATGTAAAATATTATATTTCTGATTATAGAATATTGTATTAGTTATGTAGTTGTTAGGGCAAAATCGAAGATACTCGTAAAGTATAATTGAATGGCGGTTTTAATTTGGAATACAGAATTCCATTTACGTAATTAATGGTGTTATTTCACTAAAAAGAACATTGATGTGCTAGTTCATTTTAAACAGCACAGGTTCACTGAAAGTAGACACATGATACATGAAAATATTATTTAATAACTGGTCCCTGCTCCTACATTCTCGTTTGCAGATAAAAAGTGATGACATGTCATACTTCCTTCTTGCTTGAAGTCTACTAATCAACCCTGGGATTAAATGTGTTGTGTCTAGAAAGGTACAATAACAGCTGATGGGAACTACACCAATTCCAGGAATATTAGAGAAATGCCCTGTCTCCTGAACCACCATTTCAAGGCTCACTGTAAAAACAGGTGATAGCGTGCGCATTTAGCTTTGAGAATCACAAGCAAACACATTGTGTTTACTTGTGCAATAGATATGAATTTGCTCAATTCCTGGTAGCAAAAACTACATGTAGCGGTGTTAACTCTAAGCAATACTGTTTGCAAGTTCTGCTCCCTGTAGCAGTGGGGGAGGCCAAGAGGTTAGAGAGACGTGGGAGGGGGTGCAGTGATGGCTGCACACACGAAGCAGCCGAGGGCTGAACACCACACAAAAAAGGGAACCAGAATTCACCATGGCAGAAAAAGTAAAAAGTTGCTACATTTATTTGCCAGACTATTTGACCAATACAATTATCCCAAGGGGTCTGAAAACAAACTGAATCTAACGACAAAGTCACCTAGTAGGTATTGCATGGGGGGAGCTGCATGCAATTAATTTAACCAGAGTAATATGTTGTTTTTATAGAGTGATTTGAGACAGATAAATGGACTGTAACCATGTACACTAACATCTACTCACCCCAACAAAATATATACATATATATATATATATATATGAAGGGTTGGGGCAACCCTACACTTGGGTGGTAAGTTACCCTTTAAGATGGAGGTGATCACATCCCTCTGTTTCCAAGAGAAAGTAGTCTTGCTTGGATGGTACTACATTTATTGTTTAGTATTTTCCCATTTAGCTCTATAAATTCTAAGATCTTAGCAACCTAGGAATGTCACAGGGAGATGCCACCATCATTGCTGCATTTGCTAAGCTATTCCATTACATTTGCCATACCCCACATTGGGCTGGTTGCTCTGAAGCAGGGCAAATGTTTTCTCCTGACCGGCCAGGTCATCGGAGTGGGAACTCCCAATGCAAATGACATCACAGATTTCACACACTCCCTCCTAGCTCCTCACATACAGTTCAAGGCGAATGGGGAGACCAAGCTGAATCTGGGAGTGGGCAAGAATTCATGTGGGAGCTGTTGCTACAACAAACTGTATGCAGAAATGTTGCTCAGAACCTTGACTGGGTACTTCTTGTTACTATATGAAACCATAACATGATAACATCCATTTACATGATCTACATATTTAATGTAGTTATTGGACAAATGCTATGTTATGTGACATTATATTGTCACACACTTATACTTACAAGTTTTTCCCTTTGCGTGAACTGATTATTTAAACCAGGTGGTTTGAATCCAAAATGCTGGTTGGCTGAAAGGTACAGCTCCGCAAAAAATTTAGACCACGGCACCTTTTTCTTTCCTTTCGAAAAGGAAGGTTTTAAGTGAGGAACAGACGGGTTTAAAATTAAGAGACCACTGCAAATGGAACACTTCTGTTCCTCACTCAAAACATTCCTTTTCAACTTTTTTGGAAAGGAAAAAAAAAAAAAGGTGCAATGGTCAAATTTTTTTCCAGAGCTGTATGTAAGCAAAAAGGCACAAGGGGGTTTCGTCTGCAATTATGCTTTAAACCACTTACCATGTCATATCGAAGGTATACAATCTCATATACCATAATCCTCCATTTATAAGCTGCACTATGTATAAACTGCACCATTCATTATATAGCTTTGTGTGTATACAAACCCGAGTATTAACCGCAAGCATATACAGATCCATAAATATTTGGACACTGACACAATTTTGTTTCTGTATGCCACCGCAATGGATTTGAAATGAAACAACCGAGAGAAGTGTAGACTTTCAACTTTAATTCAAGGGGTTGAACAAAAATATCACATGGAACATTTAGGAATTGCAATATTTTCATACACACTCCCAATATTTCAGGGGCTCAAATGTAATTGGACAAATTAACAAAATCATAAATAAATTCTTCATTTTTAAAACTTTGTCAAGAACCCTTTGCAGGCAATGGCTTTTTTAGATGTTTTTTGGCTAACGTCTAATCTGGCCTTTCTATTCATTGAGGCTTATGGATGGTTTGCACCTTGTGGTGAACACTGTATTTGCAATGGTGAAGTCTTCTCTCTATGGTAGACTTGGATAATGACATGCCTACCTCCTGGAGAGTGTTCTTCGACTGGCTGGATGTTGTGAAGGGGTTTTTCTTCACCATGGAAATTATCCTACGATCATCCACCACTGTTGTCTTCCATGGATGTCCAGGCCTTTTTGTGTTGCAGAGCTCACCAGTGCATTCTTTTTTTTATCACAATGTACCAAACTGTTGATTTGGCCACTCCTAATGTTCCTGTTATCTCTGTGATGGATTTTGTTTCTGTTGCCTAAGGATGGCCTGCTTCACTTGCATTGACCTATCCATGAAACATCTTTTGGGTCAATGGTCCAATTACTTTTGGTCCGTTGATAAAGGGGGGGGCTACATATAAAAGTGCTGTAATTTGGATGGGAATACCCTCAAATTAACGCTGAGAGACTGCCCATATTCATTATTTAACTGTAACTTGAATATATTTTGGTAAACAGCCAACAAATCAAAACGTCACTGTCCAATTATTTCTGTACCCAACTTTATAAATCACCCATTAATTTGATAAAACCCATCCCCCAAACAACAATGTCGCTGCCCTTATAGTTGTTTGTGCTAACTTGATCATTAATATGACTGACTTGCAACTACTACGTTAGCAAGATAGCTAGCAACCTCTAATATTAGCTTGTTATGTCGGGGCACTCGTAAGCTTAACTTTACAAGGTGACTTGCTACTGAAGTTGAAAGGATGATGTTAACTGATAAGAGTTAAATAATAGCTATATAAACAGAACTTACCCGGCAGTGCATGAGCATGACTGGTCCACAAGAGTGTGCTGGTCGCATTTGAGTTAATAGGGTTTCTGTAACGGTGGCAGTAGTGGAGGAACCAGGCGCAGGCGAATATACTCGATGTAGTCGTGTTTAATAGAAAACAAACACTGAGCGCACACATCAAAATTTTGGAAAATAAAGGAGCTGAACAGTAAACAAAACACTCACCGGTTACAAGCAGACAGCAACAACAATGATCGACAAATGTGGGGAGCAGAGGGGAAACATTTAAACACATACTAACGAGATGATTGGGACCTGGTGTGAATAGTTTAAGACATGTGACACGAAGACAAATCCGGGATGTGATTGTGGAGTGATGGGAACTGGTGGTGTACGAGACAGTGGCACTAATACTCACCGCACCGTGACAGTTTCTCATTCTTTGATTGAGATCTGCTTGATTGATATGCTTGTTTCAATTATTGTGTCCCCTTCCTTGTTTATCTGAATTATGCGAAAACTGCATATTGCAATCTCTCGATTGCATATTGCAGTGCATCGATCTGGAAGATATCGCGGAGGTATAACTAAAAAAATAATCACTTACACTGACCGGTAATATGCTAGTTTTCTCCTCCGTGCTTTACAGTAGTTGCTGCTTACAAAGCACAGCTTGACCGGCGTAACAACAGTAACTAAAATAGGCAGGGCTTTTGTGAATGGTCAATTACGACTCATACTGTACATTCATTTTAAAGAGAAATGTGCAGGTTAGACACCCCTATACAGCATAGTGTATATTAATGATAAACAACTAGATTTTCAATATATAACCGCCATTAACAATATTTGGAGATAAAATTGTGATAAAATAACTTCTGCATCTATCTATCACTGACCAGAAGTGACGTAACGCGAGGGAGTTCGGTCAAGTTCATGCTCAAATTACAATGGACGTGGATGAAGAAACCGAGCTCTCCAACTTCGGCGAGCATGCCTATGATGGCCCACAGGCCTATAATTATGAGCCTCCTAGGCGAGATAGAGGTCAGGGGGAGATTAGGGGGGAGAGCTCGTTAATAAAATGTGGGGGAAACGGGGGTGTTTGGGCTAGCTAGCTGATGAGGGAATGGTTTCAGACACAATTTTAGCTACTCCTGTCATCAAATCAACAGCTACCAAATGTTTGCTAATGCAATAGCCAAGCTAACATGTAGCTATGTTACTAGTTAGATGGTGGATTGCCCAATACATACACGCTCAAATCACTTCTTTATTCTGAAATTATTAGACTAAAACATTACGAAATCAGCCAAATTAGGAGTTAAAATAATTAAAAGTAAGACTTACTCTGCTAAGAGCTCTTTTTCGGTGCATGGAATTTCTGCAAGTGCTTGCACTTGGTCCTCCAGTCCTGCCCGCGCCAGGTTCAGGTGAAAGCTTTGATGGTGGTGGACTTGATTCCATCGAGTGCACCGAGGGAACAGCATCGGTAATCAGCCTCACATGGTCCTTACTCCGAAATCCCATCCGAGACTCTCCAGGTCTATAACTCTCCGGAGTGAAATGAGCACCACAAACGACCGAGTGTGTGGTGACAGACGCGGCAGTGAAGTCTGCTCTCTTTACCTGCACAAAACGCACACAAAAATGAAAGACCTTGCTTTTCCTAGAAGGAAAATGATGTACACGATATCCAGACAGGCTGGAATTTGTGCAACCAGCACAAACACAATAATTTACCATTATGACTTGACTTCTCTAAAACTTTCTCTATATCTCGCTCTCTCTCACCACTGTAGAGTGAGAAGCCGAGCGGGAGCACAACCTATTGTTTGCCTCTACCTACGTCATATGACTCGTTGCTAGCGGGAAAGGCGTATTTCAGAGCCTAGCTTAAAATGGGCACTCTTTCATCAACATTTCTGCTTTGGTTTTTTTTTAAAAGACCTCTTCAGACAACATTAAGTATTAATTCAGTTATGAATTTAACCTGCACATTGCTCTTTAAACATCTGTCATAGGGCTCTACCAAATTGTATTTGTTTTAGAATTGAATGTTTTTTAAAAACCTTGCAATTCCAGTTGTATATATGCTACACGAGTTTCTGATACCTCTACGTTGTCCAACAATCATCTGTGAAAAAGTTTGCTGGTGGAAACGTTTTTAAAATGTGTGTATTAGCTGCACCCATATATTAATCGCTGTGGTTGAACATTTTTACAAAATCCATGTACAGTGGGGAGAGCAAGTATTTGATACACTGCCGATTTTGCAGGTTTTCCCACTTACAAAGCATGTAGAAGTCTGTAATTTTTTTTATCATAGGTACTCTTCAACTGTGAGTGACGGAATCTAAAACAAAAATCCAGAAAACACATTGTATGATTTTTAAGTAATTAATGTGCATTTTATTGCATGACATCAGTATTTGATACATCAGAAAACCAGAACATAATATTTGTTACAGAAACCTTTGTTTGCAATTACAGAGGTCATACGTTTCCTGTAGTTCTTGACCAGGTTTCCACACACTGAAGCAGGGATTTTGGCCCACTCCATACAGACTTTCTCCAGATTCTTCAGGTTTCGGGGCTGTCGCTGGGCAAGGTGAGGGAGATCTGCTCCCTCCAAAGATTTTCTATTGGGTTCAGGTCTGGAGACTGGCTAGGCCACTCCAGGACCTAGAGATGCTTCTTACGGAGCCACACCTTAGTTGCCCTGGCTGTGTGTTTCGGGTCGTTGTCATGCTGGAAGACCCAGCCAAAAGGCTGAAGGAGGTTGTTGGCCAAGATCACGCAAAACATGGCCCCATCCATCCTCCCCTCAATACGGTGCAGTCGTCCTGTCCCCTTTGCAGAAAAGCATCCCCAAAGAATGATGTTTCCACCTCCATGCTTCACAGTTGGGATGGTGTTCTTGGGTTGTACTCATCCTTCTTCCTCCAAACACTGTGAGTGGAGTTAAGACCATCTCCCATTCTTCCTCTCGATCATCCAGATTGTCATTGGGCTCCATGCAAGATCTCACCTTGTGGGGCATCAATGATCATGAGGAAAGTGAGGGATCAGCCCAGAACTACACGGCAGGACCTGGTCAATGACCTGAAGAGAGCTGGGACCACAGTCTCAAAGAAAACCATTAGTAACACACATGCCGTCATGGATTAAAATACTGCAGCGCACGCAAGATCCAGGCCTGTCTGAAGTTTGCCAATGACCATCTGGATGATCCTGAGGAGGAATGGGAGAAGGTCATGTGGTCTGATGCATTGAATATGGGTCGTGGCTGGGTCTTCCAGCATGACAACGACCCGAAACACACAGCCAGGGCAACTAAGGAGTGGCTCTGTAAGAAGCATCTCAAGGTCCTGGAGTGGCCTAGCCAGTCTCCAGACCTGAACACAATAGAAAATCTTTGGAGGGAGCTGAAAGTCTGTATTGCCCAGCGACAGCCCCGAAACCTGAAGGATCTGGAGAAGGTCTGTATGGAGGAATTGGCCAAAATCCATGCTGCAGTGTGTGCAAACCTGGTCAAGAACTACAGGAAACATATGATCTCTATAATTGCAAACAATGGTTTCTGTACCAAATATTATGTTCTGGTTTTCTGATGTATCAAATACTGATGTCATGCAATAAAATGCACATTAATTACTTAAAAATCATACAATGTGTTTTCTGGATTTTTGTTTTAGATTCCGTCTCTCACATGTGAAGAGTACCTATGATAAAAATTACAGACTTCTACATGCTTTGTAAGTGGGAAAACCTGCAAAATTGGCATTGTATCAAATACTTGTTCTCCCCACTGTATGTACCAAGGTTAAGTGCTGTATCCTGGAACACTGGCCATACACCATACCCCGTGTGCCTTATTATTTAAATATATTACAACAAACCATACAATTATTTAAAGAATATTTGAACCAGGAGTAGCTCAAGATGAACTTGAAATGTTTTAGGTATACCTACAAATCTGAATCAATCCAATTCACTATATTTAGGTCTTAATTAAATACAGTATCTTCTTATCATTCGTCATTCTGTTAAGAATTTGGTGATTCATAGAAAATTAAATAATGTCTTGGATAGCTTTCTCTGTTTGGTTTGGCATCACTTTGAATTGGGCGTGGATCGAAAGGGGCAGCTTAACCTGACCTATTTACTGTGTTATTCAAAGACCAGTGCCAAGATAAGATGCCTAGATTTTTCATTTATTTAGGAAGCTGGAAGGAATTTTTAAATTATTTTTCTTTATCTAAATTACATGAAGGGTTATGTATTACATCTGAAATAGAAATGATTTACCAGCATGTTGTGATTCAATTGCTGAGGCAATTTTCATTACTCAAATTTAGAAGTAAATGAACAATAGCAGTCTCAAAGGTGCACCAATGGTTCAATTATATTTTAAGCTAATATGGATTAGTAAATAGTATGATTAAATGTCCACAACATTGTCAGTGGATGAGGTGACTTTCTTGTAAGGATATACATACACACACAGCTCCGTAAAAAATTAAGAGACCACTGCCCCTTTTCCTTTCCTTTCCAAAAAAGTCGTAAAGGAAGGTTTTGAGTGAGGAACAGAAGGGTTAAAATTAAGAGACCACTGCAAATTGAACGCTTCTGTTCCTCACTCAAAACGTTCCTTTTCAACTGATTTGGAAAGGAAAGAAAAGGGTGCAGTGTTCTCTACATTTTTTCCAGAGCTGTGTACATGGTTGGGGAGGAAGTAATTCATTACTAGTAATTGAGTACTAAAACAACAGTGGTAACTGTAATCAGTTTATTGATACTTTTGGATACAATAAATTATTACTTCTTGGTCTGCGCTCAGTGGGCATGCATATCCAAATGAGTGACCACAAAGCACTTGTTTTATTTTCTCTAGCTTTGAACTGCACCATCATGCAAAGCCTTCTGAAAGCCACTAGTGGTTATTGTGGATGCCGTAGCATGCATGCAGATAATATCCCCATCATCCATAACAGATATAAAAGTAGCTTGAACAATTTGTCTTGTATCACTAGTGGGTGATAAACAATGGATATGTGTAGGTCTTTTATATACAATAATATGAATAACACTGCTGCTCTCATCTATTATGGTTCAATTGAATTGTAACCTAAACTGTTAATACATTTTTGTAACCGATGGACACTTTAACACTCATGGGCTTTTATTGGTTTGTACTCATTCAATTATTTTTGTGCAATGTAATAGACTTCAGCAGCTGTAATATTGAGATATCAAAGCCTCATCAACAAAAACATAAACAATTCATATAACTTAAGCTATGCCATTTCAGTAGAGCTGTATTTCATTTCATGTTTTACGTTACAAATTCTCCCCAATTGTTGTGATGAAGGCCCTGCTTACCCTAAAGGGTATTCTTAGTTCCCATAACCCTTTGCATTACTATTTAACAAGGGACCAGCCTTAGAGTTTAATGTAACTGGGTGTGAACAGTAGCAGCAGAAAAACATTGTCATCATAGTGAAAAATATACACTATTGTAATGGATTTAAGCAAACTACTCCATGAAAACACTGGATAACTCATTTACTGTGATTCTATAATGTTGAGCGTTTAAAAAAAATGTAGAAGTTAGAAATCAGTATCCTGAGCACTGGCCATGCTTTCAGCCCTAATTCTGTGGGATGTATCAATGAATCTCATGACTGTGTTTTTACAAATATTTCTAATACATGGAGTGTTGGTGCCCAGGAGAGGTTAATGACCAAACTATTTCTTGATAGGGGGATTCACTGTGAGCAACTTGCTGTAAGGATATAAATAACCCTAATGAAGCTCTACAACAAGGCCAGAAAGGCTAAGGGCACAAGGCAAACTCAACCACTAAAAGTCCTCTGGGTCATAGAGTATTATTTTGTATATAATATATTGTATCTTTATTTCAACAAGGTACACAGAAATAGACCAAGATCTCTTCTATAGCTGGGCCCTGAGTATACCTGTTTACAACAGTTTAGGTACAATGATCAGGAAATTATAAAGAACAGACAACGAAACCATCACAGATAGCACAAAAAAAATACAGGAGTAGATTGTTATATTTACAGAGAGGGTATTCCCCTGATAGCACAATAACTTGCATTACCTGAAGCAGTTCCAAACAACACAAAAACAAGAAACCACGTGAAAGACACTGTCGTTAACCACTACACCACTGAACTGTGATGTCATCTTGAACTTCTTCCATTTTCTAATAATTGCTCCAACAGTTGTTGCCTTCTCACCAAGCTGCTTGCCTATTGTCCTGTAGCCCATCCCAGCCTTGTGCAGGTCTACAATTTTATCCCTGATGTCCTTACACAGCTCTCTGGTCTTGGCCATTGTGGAGAGGTTGGAGTCTGTTTGATTGAGTGTATGGACAGGTGTCTTTTATACAGGTAACGAGTTCAAACAGGTGCAGTTAATACAGGTAATCAGTGGAGAACAGGAGGGCTTCTTAAAGAAAAACTAACAGGTCTGTGAGAGTCGGAATTCTTACTGGTTGGTAGGTGTTCAAATACTTATGTCATGCAATAAAATGCAAATTATTTATTTAAAAATCATACAATGTGATTTTCTGGATTTTTGTTTTAGATTCCGTCTCTCACAGTTGAAGTGTACCTATGATAAAAATGACAGACCTCTACATGCTTTGTAAGTAGGAATACTTGCAAAATAGGCAGTATATCAAATACTTGTTCACCCCACTATATATGCAGAGACCTTATTAATTCTGGAGCCATCTTAGCCTTTTTAACCCCTTTAACCAACTACAGTGGCTCAGACTGGATGCTGTCGACTAACAGAATCAGAATCAGAGAGTTTTATTGCCAAGTAAGTTTTACAACTGGTCTGTTGCAGTAATTGTATACAAAATAAAATATAAGAATAGTGGACTGAGCATAAAAACTGTATACTGAACATTAATAAATTGCAAAACAATTTAAATATGTAAGGCGCAAGAATTGTTCAGTTGAGGGTTGTTTGTGTGTGGGGAGGGAGGGGTTATAGATTTGTCTAGTTGAGCGTTGTGTGTGTATGTGGGGAGTGGTTATAGATTTATCTAGTTCAGAGTTGTGTGTGTATGTGGGGAACGGGCTAAAGTCAGTTTGGCTCCGGGGGCATGTTCATGAGACCTACTGCAGTAGGAAAGAACAGCCTGACTTCTATCCTTTAGATAGTCATGAAACCAATGACAGGCATCTGATCCCAGTCCTATTGCCTACAGTTTACCCAAAAGTATTGTATAGTCTACTTTAGACAAATCTATGATAAAGGTGGCACAGTATGTTCTATTATCTAGAGCATTAGCAATCATTTACAACACGTGCACTAGCCATGGTGGTGTGTTTTTAGGTCTGAAGCCAGATTGAATGCTAGGAACACTGCATTCAACTGTTAACAGTTCAACGCAATGTTCATTTTATACTCTGACCTCTGTTGAACTTGCCCTCCATAATGAACTGCCCTTGGTGAAATTATTTGTATTGGGCCCTACTGTGTTACATATGTAAGCATTGAGGAGATCTTTCACCAGAGGTATGGATGAAAATAGGTTGCTGGTATGGATGTGGTATGACAAGAGATATCACTAATGATCTTTATAACGCTAAAGGCTAAGCTAATAAACACTATAAGATACGCTAAGCTCAGTTGCTTCAATCTCCCAGAACCTGGGTACAAAAATCAAGACAGTAGCCAGTCAAGGAGTCACTAAGTCACCATATATGACTCTACCACTCAAACACCAAAACTTTTATAAACAACAACTACCATCCCTTCCTCTGTTACATTAGGCCAAAGCTGTGTGGTATCCGGGTGATTGTTGGGACTTGGGACAGGTTCTCACTTTCTTTCTCTTTTTTTTTCCCGACCTGTCATCCTCTCCCTTTTTTCTCATCCAATCCATGTTTATCTCCCTCTACCTCCTTCCCCACTTTCTGTCCACTCTCATTTCCCTATTTTTTCAGTCAACTCTCACTCCACTCCTCGCTCCTCGCTCCTCTTCCTTCTCACTTCACGGCTCTATCCCTCTAACCATCTTAAACTCCTTTTACTCTGTCTTCTACTGCTGAGCCTTGACTTTCCACATCACTTTTCTTCCTTTCACTAACTTTGAGGAACAGAGTTACTAGAGGGAGAGAAACAGAGTGGGAAAGTGGTCAGGATCATAATCTCTCTCTCTGACTCTTTCCCTCACACACACGCACGCAAAGAATCACTAACACTTCCCCTTCTTTTTCTTGCCAAGCCATATACACACTAATCACCTTTAAGGGGTATCAAAAATAATGTTACAACTACAACATGCCTCACATTACACATACACACAAACTTTAGAGCACTTCCAATCAAATTTATTTTTTCTCAGTTCATGGTGTGCTTATGCTTATAATCAGATAGGCTAGAGCAGTGGTTCCCAAACTGGGTGCCTCGATGACAGGCCAGGGGTGCCCTGCATAATCTCTGCTCAGTCGATATTTGTTGAATACCCTTCAATCCCATATACGAAAACAACATGTCAAAAAGGATTACATTAACTGGTCCCGAAACACTGTGTGTGTGCGAATCCCCCCCATTGTAACCAAATCAGCCTAAGGACAATACCTTGAAAAGGTTTGGTTGTGATTCAGTGTTGGATCAAATGCAGCTCTGCAGATAAGAGCGGCTGGTATGTATTTCATACAGTAGCCTGACATAGCAGTTATTGTACTTGGTGCCTTGATCAAGGGCACAGTGGTAGGAGATGGTAGAACTACGTCACATGCGTGTGACGGCTGCGCTGCGTGCTCCCTCCCTCTGCTGCGCTCCTCCCCGCAGATGTTCTAACCGCTGGCTGGAGCAGCGCACCCTTCACACCCACACCGGTTTTCAGTTAGCAGTTATGATGTCCATTCAGGATTCTAATTTTCACCCGCACCTCACGGGTTCATGTGTCTCTGTTGTATGTGACCGTGTGGTGCTGTCTTTTTGTGAAGTCAAAGAACGTGATCCTTCGTGTCGGTGTCGTAGTGTTACTTTAGTTTTCGCATGTGCTATCCGCGCACCTCACAATGTGCTACAAATAGATGCTACCTGTAGTTGGGGTAATTTTAGGTGAGAGGGCTGTGACAACTGGTTTAATGGACTGACTTGGAAAAAGACAGATCTTCCACTTTATTTCAAGTTTATTTTCAAGATAAACACTGTCCATAGTTTACAATAAACATAGCATGTCTTAACATAATGCTAAGCATTAAACAGATGTATTTTATTTAGGGCCACATTTGAACAAATTCTAAAAGTACAATTTATCGCAATTAGCTATAGAAGGCTTTTCAGTTAATTGAAATTGTTTCAATGTTTGACTGCACTTAAAAATAACTTCATAAGTTACTGGGGAACTCTTCTACACATCATTACTTTACAGTCCACTAGCACAGAAGTAGAGGAAGACACTAATGTTTGTTCTCTAGCTTCTCTAATGGTTCATAAGATACTGTTAGAGGATAATTCATGCTAATTATTTAGATTTCTATAATTTGTAAAATAAGAGTTATTAAATAACTACACATTTTCAATTGGGATATTCAAACAATGTGAAAAGTTTGTTTGTTTGGTTTCTTTAGCTTGAACGCTTTAAAATATTTTAGGGTTTATTAATGCTAATTATGCAAGTGAATACAAATGTACACTGATCAGCCATAACATTATGACCACCTGCCTAATATTGTGTAGGTCCCTCTTTAGCCCTGAACCTTCGAGGCATGGACTCCACTAGACCTCTGAAGGTGTGCTGTGGTATCTGGCACCAAGATGTTAGCACCAGATCCTTTAGGTTCTGTATGTTGCGAGGTGGGGCCTGGATCGGACTTGTTTGTCCAGCACATCCCACAGATGCTCGATTGGATTGAGATCTGAGGAATTTGGAGGCTAAGTCAACACCTTGAACTTGTTGTCGTGTTCCTCAAACCATTCCTGAACCATTTTTGGCCAATGCTGTCAGGGAATACCATTGCCATGAAAGGGTGCACATGGTCTGCAACAATGCTCAGATACAGAGGGGAGAACAAGTATTTGATACACTGCCGATTTTGCAGGTTTTCCCACTTACAAAGCATGTAGAAGTTTGTCATTTTTATCATAGGTACTCTTCAACTGTAATTGACGGAATCTAAAACAAAAATCCAGAAAATCACATTGTATGATTTTTAAGTAAATAATTAGCATTTTATTGCATGACATAAGTATTTGATACATCAGAAAAGCTGAACTTAATATTTGGCAGTTTTAGAGATCATAAGTTTCCTGTAGTTCTTGACCAGGTTTGCACACACTGCAGCAGGGATTTTGGCCCATTCTCCATACAGACCTTCTCCAGATCCTTCAGGTTTCGGGGCTGACGCTGTCGCTACAGACTTTCAGCTCCCTCCAAAGATTTTCTATTGGGTTCAGGTCTGGAGACTGGCTAGGCCACTCCAGGTACTTTAGATGCTTACTGAGCCACTCCTTAGTTGCCCTGGCTGTGTGTTTCGGGTCGTTGTCATGCTGGAAAACCCAGCCACGACCCATCTTCATTGCTCTTACTGAGGGAAGGAGGTTGTTGGCCAAGATCTGGCGATACATGGCCCCATCCATCCTCCCCTCAATACGGTGCAGTCGTCCTGTCCCCTTTGCAGAAAAGCATCCCCAAAGAATGATGTTTCCACCACCATGCTTTACAGCTGGGATGGTGTTCTTGGGGTTGTACTCATCCTTCATCTTCCTCCAAACACGGCGAGTGGAGTTTAGACCAAAAAGCTCTATTTTTGTCCCATCAGACGACATGACCTTCTCCCATTCCTCCTCTGGATCATCCAGATGGTCATTGGCAAACTTCAGACGGGCCTGGAAATGAGTTGGCTTGAGCAGGTGGACCTTGCGTGCGCTGCAGGATTTTAATCCATGACAGCGTAGTGTGTTACTAATGGTTTTCTTTGAGACTGCTCTGGGCTGATCCCTCACCTTCCTCATGATCATTGATGCCCCATGAGGTGAGATCTTGCACGGAGCCCCAGACCGAGGGAGATTGAGCGTCATCTTGAACTTCTTCCATTTTCTAATAATTGCGCCGACAGTTGTTGCCTTCTCACCAAGCTGCTTGCCTATTGTCCTGTAGCCCATCCCAGCCTTGTGCAGGTCTACAATTTTATCCCTGATGTCCTTACATAGCTCTCTGGTCTTGGCCATTGTGGAGAGGTTGGAGTCTGTTTGATTGAGTGTGTGGACAGGTGTCTTTTATACAGGTAACGAGTTCAAACAGGTGCAATTAATACAGGTAATGTGTGGAGAACAGGAGGGCTTCTTAAAGAAAAACTAACAGGCCTGTGAGAGCCGGAATTCTTACTGGTTGGTAGGTGTTCAAATACTTATGTCATGCAATAAAATGCAAATTAATTATTAAAAAAATAATACAATGTGATTTTTTGGATTTTTGTTTTAGATTCTGTCTCTCACAGTTGAAGTGTACCTATGATAAAAATTACAGACCTCTACATGCTTTGTAAGTAGGAAAACCTGCTAAATCGGCAGTGTATCAAATACCTGTTCTCCCCCCTGTTGGTGGTACGTGTCAAAATAACATCCACATGAATGTCAGGACCCAAGGTTTCCCAGCAGAACATTGCCCAAAGCATCGACCCTTGTCAAAGTTGCTCAGATCCTTACACATGCCCATTTTTTCTGCTTCTAACACATCAACTTTGAGGACAGAATTTTTACTTGCTGCCTAATATATGCCACCCACTGACAGGTGCCATGATAACGAGATAATCAGTGTAATTCACTTCACAGTGGTCATAATGTTATGTCTGATTGGTGTGTCATCATAGTACTTTTAAGAATTTTAAGTTAAGATAGCCTTATCATGTGAGACAAAGTTTTGTCTCTAGGTTGAATGTTTCAAGAAATACGTTAAAGATTGAACAAGGAGCCTCTTGCTACACAAGCACCAGTAATAATGGCACAAATACAAAAGACTCAGAAGATGAAGCCTCAGGTTCCCATGATTGCATCCAGGTTAGAGCTATTATGCATGCACCACATGTTGAGGGACATCAATAGTCCATCCTTCAGGGGCTTTCTTAAGCCTGGGATCTATGGGGACGATCCCGTTTTTAAGCAAATCCCTTATCCTCCAAATTCCATCTAGTGTCCCACTGTGCAGCTTTAAACTTCTGACCTAAAAAGTGGATGTGCAGAAAAAAACTTTTCTTACTTTAAACTTTAACTAAACATTATGAAAGTTGCAAAGATTAATCATTTTTACCTCAGCGGTATCATTCAGTAAATTCCTATAACATATTGACCTAATAGTTAAACAGCATGTATCTGTCACTCACACTCCCACACAACTGCAAAGCCTGTTTTTGACCAGGAGTGAGCAAACTAAGGCCCGAAGGCCAGATCTGGCCTGTGAGCCATTTCGGTACAGCTCATGATAGGTACTTATCAGGGGCCAGTGGGCAGAGCTGGGGGGTTGTCAGCTGACATGGTGTACCTGGGCAGGCTTGGCCTGGCTATAAAGGGTGTCCACATCAGCCACCACCCTCTCTTCCCCAACTGGCAGGCTTGCCTCCACCACCTTTTGTTTCTGATCTGTTAGTACTATACAGCATCCCACACAACACATTTTCCATTCATCCATTCTATGCATTAACTACTGATCTTACAGATGTCCATAGCTCACTATGTTGTTGTATATATTACTTTAGTTCAATATATTTATTTTTTAACATTTGGATCATGTGTGGTCTATCTTATGTTACAAACTCTGAGCCAGGTTATAAAGTTAAGGCCCGTCCGATTAGACATTTAGCATTTTGGTTGTAGTATAGTATTGGTAGTGGTGGTTGTTTGTACATTTGGCTAATTTGCTTGGTTGGCATTTGATTTGGTCTTCCTGTTTTTGCAAGGTCAGCTTGGGGCACTGTGTAACTGCGGTAATTATTGCCAGTTTGGGTTCAGCTGTGTTGTTGCAGTTTTTAAAGTTCAATGTGGTGTTAATTGTTTGGCTTCTGGGGAGATTTTTTAGCATATCACACTTTTTTGTTTGTTTGAGCTTTACGCCTTGGCCAGACCAGATCCGCCAGTTGTGTTGTGTATGCAATGTTTTGTTGTAAGCCCTTTCCATTTCGTTACGCATTCTTTTTTTATTTACCACACATCTAAAAATAGACGCTGTCATGTGCCGTCACCGGTTACCCTGCCCTTTTCAATTTGTCAGACGATATTTATTGAGACATAAATGCTACAAATAATGCAGGTAGGAAGATTTCATCCGATATTCGGTTACCATGTCAGTAACTATAACTTGTTGGCTAAACAAAAGTTCTGAACGTTTTGTTATCCTACAGTAGCAACTGCACGTTTGTCAACTTGTGTCTGCCACTTGGGGATAACTTGCTAGCTAGTGGCTACATAAAAACTCTGTTCTAGCTACAGAAGCTGTTTAGGCAGTTTGAGTGTGTGTAGAGCAGTGTATTTGGCAGCTTTTTAGTTTGTTTTAGTCATTACAGTAATAATAATGTAGGCCATACTTTTTACAAATAATATGTAATATATTAGCAAACATATTCACTTAATTTTGTTGTCCCAGCACATGCTGAAGGTCCTGGTTTGAGGGGCCAACACGACAACATCATCCGCAAAGAGCAAAGACGAAATTGTGTGGTCCCCAAACCTGACACCCTCCGGCCCCTGGCTGCGCCTAGAAATTCTGTCCATAAAAATTATGAACAGAACTGGCGACAAAGGGCAGCCCTGCCGGAGTCCAACATGCACTGGGAACAAGTCTGACTTACTGCCGGCAATGCAGACCAAGCTCCTGCTTCGGTCGTACAGGGACCTGACAGCCCTTAGCAAAGGACCCAGGACCCCATATTCCCGAAGCACTCTCCACAGGATGCTGCGAGGGACACAGTCAAATGCCTTCTCCAAATCCACAAAACACATGTGGATTGGTTGGGCAAACTCCCATGAACCCTCCAACACCCCGTAGAGGGTATAGAGCTGGTCCAGTGTTCCACGGCCCAGATGAAAACCACACTGTTCCTCCTGAATCCGAGGTTCTACTATCGCCTGTATTCTCCTCTCCAGAACCCTGGTATAGACTTTCCCGGGGAGGCTGAGAAGTTGACAGTTTCCAGATTGATTAATGCACACTTTTTGGCGCACGAGTAGGAAAAATCCAATACATAAAATGCATCCACAAAGAGTATGCATGGTGCTGTATGTCTTTGCATCATAACACACTTGTTCATTGGAAATCAGTGAACTTCCATTGTTACGCATATGCATTGGCGCATTTGGTCTGGCCAAAGAGTTAGGTTTTAGTTTGGTGGATGCTGGAAGGTATACCGTTTTTGTTCCCTGTGCATGTTGGTCTACAGTATATAGTCATTTGTATGTGCCTGATGCATAATTGTTGGAGTTTGGTTAAGTGCTGGTATCATGCATTTGGAAAGTATTCAGACCCCTTCACATTTTCCACATTTTGTTACATTACAGCCTTATTCTAAAATGTATTACAATGTACTGAGTACATTGTTGAAGCATTTTTGGCAGCGATAACAGCCTTGAGTCTTTTTGGGTATGACGCTACAATCCTGGCACACTGGTATGTGGGGAGTTTCCCCTTTTCTTCTTTGGAGTTGCGCTCCTGCTCTGTCAAGTTGGATGGGGAACATCAATGCCCAGCCATTTTCTGGTCTCCAGAGATGTTCGATTTGGTTCAAGTCCGGGCTCTGGTTGGCCTACTCATTGACATTCACAGACTTGTCCCGAAGCCACTCCTGCATTGTCTTCGCTGTGTGCTATGGTTCATTGTTCTTGTTTCCTCCAGACGTGAAGTTTGGGATTCAGTACAAAGAGTTCAGTCTTGCTTCCATCAGACCTGTTTCATCAGACCAGAGAATCTTGCTTGTCATGGTCTGAGCATCAAACTCCAAGCAGGCTGTCATGTGTCTTTGACTGAGGAGTGCCTTCGGTCTGCCCACTTTACTATAAAGACCTACAGAGATGGCTGTCCTTCTGGAAGGTTCTCTCATCTCCACAAGATAATTATGGGGCTATGTCAGAGTGGGCTATGTCAGAGGCTATGTCAGAGTGCCTATCAGGTTCTTTGGTCTTTGGCCAGCTTAAGAAAGAATGGTTGTGTTTCCAAACTTCCGCAAATTTAGAAGGCTTATGGAAGCCATTGCGTCATTGGGGATCTTCAATGCTGCAGAACTTTTTTGTACCCTTCCCCAGATTTGTTCCTTAACACAATCCTGTCTTGGCGGTCTGTGGACAATTCCTTTAACCCCATTGCTTGATTTTTTATCTGCAATGCACTGTCTACAGTGGTACCTTATATAAACAGGTGCCTTTCCAAACCATGTCCAATCAATTGAATTTACCACAGATTAACTCCAATCAAGATGTAGAAAAATCCCAGGGATGATCAAAGGAAACAGGAAGAACCTGAGCTCACTCCTAGCAAAGGTTCTTAATACATATGTAAATGTGATATTTCAGTTTACATTTATTTTATACACTTGCAAAACAGAAAAAAAAACAGGGTTTGCATTTTGAGTTGTGAGGTATTGTGTGTACATGAGAAAAACATACATTTAATCCATTTTAGAATAGGTCTACAACATTCCAAAAAGTGGAGGGGTCTAAATACTTTCCTAGATGGAACTGTAAATGTGCTGATCATCAATGTATACAGTGGATATATAAAGTTCTACACACCCCTGTGAAAAAGCTTTTTGTGATGTGAAAGAATGAGACGAAGATATATCATGTCAGAACTTATTCCACTTTTAATGTGACCTATAATGTGAACAATTCAATTGAAAAACAAACTGAAATAAGTGTGACAACCCTCTTATAACTGGGAATGTGGCTGTGTTCAGAATTAACCAATCACATTCATGTTAACCAATCACATCATGTTAAATAGAAGTCATTACACACCTGCCATCATTTAAAGTGACTCTGATTAATCCCAAAGTTCAGCTTTTCTAGTAGGATTTTCCTGCCATTTTCTTAGTTGCATCTCAGAGCAAAAGCCATGGTCCGCAGAAAGCTTCCAAAGCATTAGATATACCATGGAACACAGTGAAGAAAGTCATCATGAAGTGGAGAAAATATGGCACAACAGAGACATTACCAAGAACTGGACGTCACTCCAAAATTGATGAAAAGACGAGAAGAAAACTGGTCCGAGAGGCTTCCAAGAGGCCTACAGCAACATTAAAGGAACTGCAGGAATTTCTTGCAAGTACTGGCTGTGTGCTGCATGTGACAACCATCTCCCGTATTTTTCATATGAATGGGCTATGGGGTAGGGTGGCAAGAGGGAAGCATTTTCTTACAAATAAAAACATCCAAGCCTGGCTAAAGTTTGCAAAAACAAACAACAAGTCCCCCAAAAGCACATGGGAAAACTTTTTGGCCATAATTCCAAAAGGTATGTTTAGTGCAAAAACAACGCTGCATATCACCCAAAGGACACCATACCAACAGTGAAGCATGGTGGTGGCTGCATCATGCTTTGGGGCTATTTTTCTTCAGCTGGAACCGGGGCCTTAGTCAGGGTGGAGGAAATTATGAACAGTTCCAAATACTAGGCAATTTAGGCACAGAACCTTTAGATGTCCTTTAGAAAGCTGAAGATGAAGTTCACCTTTCAGCATGACAACGACCCAAAGCACACATCCAAATTCACAAAAGCATGACTTCACCCGAAAAATATTTTGGAATGGCCCAGCCAGAGCCCAGACCTGAATCCAATTGCACATCTGTGGGTTGAGCTGAAGAGGGTTGTGCACAGGAGATGTCCTCGCAATCTGACAGATTTTGGAGTGCTTTTGCAAAGAAGAGTGGGCAAATATTGCCACGGCAGGATGTGCCAGGCTAATAGACTCCAACCGACTGAGTGCTGTAATAAAATCAAAAGGTGTTTCAACAAAGTATTCGTTTAAGGATGTGCACACTTATGCAACCAGGTTATTGTGAGTTATTTATTTATTTATTTTTTTCCTCAAAGACTTCAGTTTGTTTTTCAATTGAATTGTTCACGTTATAGGTCACATTACAGGTGGAAAAAGCTCTGACATGATTTATCTTTGTCTCATTATTTTACATCACAAGAACCTGGCATTTTAACAGGGGTGTGTAGACTTTTTATATAGCCTTACTTCAATCTTTCAGTATTTTGTGTAGCCTATCCTTGTTGTGTTTTCTGTTCCTGGATGTTGTACCACTAGGAGTACCTATATTGTCTATCCCTGCCAGCACCTTTACACCAGATATTCTGATTCTAAATATCAGGCTGCTAATCAAAAGTAATTATTTCACTTGATTATGGCAGCATGCTCTAATCATAGGGATGGATAGAACTTTGTTTTTAAGTGCTGGGTTTCGAGTACAAAATCTCCCAGGAGCTAAAAGGAAAACCATCTGGACCATCCTTGGGAAATAAAGTGTTCGTTTTGTTATCAATGAAAGAGGAATTTTCAGTATTTTCAGCCATTTTTGTCTTCAGATTGAGTTCATAGCATCTCGAAATGTTCTGTACCACAAGATAGGTACACTTTATTCAACATAATTTAGAACATTACATGATAAGAGCGTGATGAATAAGAGATGTATTTATCTCATGCTTCTCTACCAGATGAGGCACATGTGGTAAATTGGACTTGATTGGAAATTCTATTTCAATTTCGGTAGTACCTATTAATACCACGCTGCTCTATTATATATAAGTCTCCTCCTACTCTTTTCATGTTGTGTTCCACAAAATTGAGAAAAACTTGAATTGACCTGTTTACATGAAAACATTTAAACAGATGAGATTATAATTAATTTTTTTTTACCTTGGATGAGATTAGAAAATGTTTATATGCAGAATGTTTTAAAATGTGTAAAGGCAGAATGTGAAATGTAAACATCTAAACAATAATCTGGGCCTTAATTTGCCACAAAACATTCCTGATACCTGGGCTGGAGTAAAAAATAGACAGATGGAGCTGGACAGATTCAGGTGGGAAATTCAGGACTAGAAGGTTACATTTTGTTCATTTTCATTAACATTCTAACAACTTATTTTGGTCTGCAGCATAGTATAATAAGAGCATTGAGAACAACATAAAACGGTCTTGACATTTTAACCACCCTTGTAGCAACATGATTATTTCTGCTGTTAATAAATATACCAGAAAAATAGTGAGTAAATTGAGAAATGCGAAGCATATACAGTGCTGTTTGAAAGTCTGAACCCTACAAGGATGGTCATTATTTTTGTAAAATTAAATAATAAAATCCTTATGTAATCCCACATTTGTAATAAAGACTACTAAACAAATTAATATATTCCTTGTTTTTTTTTAACAAACGTGGTTGATTTAACAACATCTTAGATTTCATGAGCGCAGAAATGTTCATTCAGTATCCTGTTGCACCTCCATTATCAGTGATTATTTGGAGTAAACGTCTCCTATAGTCATTAATCCATCACTGACATCTTTTCGGAGGGATTTTTGCCCTGTCAACTGAGTTAGGTTTGATGGGTGTCTGGGGTGCCTCTTGTCTGCTTCAGGTCCTGCCACAGCATCTTTATTGGATTAAGGTCAGGACTTTGACTTGGCTAATCCAAAACACAAACCTTCTGTCTCCTGAGTCATTCTTTGGTAGATTTGCTTGAATGCTTTGGGTCATTGTCTTGTTGGAAGACCCCGTTTTTGACCCTGTTTCTTGACTGTTGGAAATGTTCATTTGGTGGACTGACAGTGTTCGAATCTTTTTGAGATGGCTGTATAACTTTCCACAGACTGATGTGCTCTCACTACAGTCTATATGTTATCCTTTGAGAGCTTCTTTCCTCTTGGCATGGTGTTTTGCATTTACCTGTATGAGTAACACTTAACTGACCAGGGGCCATATTCACAAAACATTTTATCTTACCACTAGGAGGACTCCTAAACAGCACTAAAAATTCCTATCTATGAGTTTCCTCTTTAAACCTATTCACAAAGCTTCTAAGACCAACTTTTACTAAGGACTGGGAAGAAGTCTTAAGCAAAGAGAAAGGGCGGGATTGATCCCTTTGCTGTGGATGATGTTGTGTTCCACGAACAAGTTTACTTACTATGCCCACAGCGATTGGCTGATTGGGGATGTTCTCTGTCCGTGAACTCATCATAGCAATACTGTAACGTTGTGTCGTTGCCATATTGAAATAAAGATATTAAAATAATAATGTAGGCCAAGTGTCACTGATTAAACATGAAACCAGTAATGATATACTGAATAGTCAAGATATGTTCTGCTAATTGTCAGCCTCTTACATGTCTGGCAGCTCGTAAAGAAATGTGTGTTCAATCTTTTAATGGTGCAATAATTAATGCAATTATGTGTCCCATCTATAGCAGCAACTACACTGGGTGGTCCAGCTATGGCCATGAAGTTGGCTTTGTTTCGTTGTATTTGGTGAATGAGGAAACCAAATGATTTGTCGGCCGATATGGGGTCTGGGGAGGGCATTTATTATTTGATGTAATTATTCTACTGCGTTGTTCGTCTGTGCTGCATATCTACATTTTCCCTTTGGCCAAGTAGCGTAGAGTTGTCACAACCTTGATGTCCAATGTTATTGGGTTGTTTCTGTTTGTTGGTGAAGTGACTGCATCAATGACTAGCTCTACTATGATCATAATACCTTCGTGATTAAGGTTATACCTTTTAAAAAGCTCAGTATCATTAAATGTTTCTAAAACCTTTTAGGATTGTTTGTGACTTGGTCTTATTGACTTAGGAGTACTCGACTACTCCTAACATTTCCCAGATTTAGGAGCTGGTTTTGGCGCTAAAACGCTTTGTGAAATACTCTTAGGCCAAAAATGTAGGAATCCCGAAGTTAGGACTGACACACCCATTTTTTTTAAAGAGTTACTCCTAAATCAGCATGTTAGGAGCTACTTTTAGCCTTAAAATGTTTTGTGAATACGGCCCCAGGTTTCTTGTCTCTATTCATCAGAGTCCTGCTCAGACACTTTCCTAAAGATCCCTACATTGATTGGTTAATTTGGTACCCAATTATTGACCCACCTGATCCTACTTACCTTCTAGATTTAACTAATGCAACTTGGGGTTCACTTCATTTTGCACATGCGCTAATTATTTTTGAATAAAGTTTTTCTACTAGACACGATTTCCTCTACACTAACATGGAATTGGTAACTATAAACCTGTTATGTCAGAAAAACCTGTTATGTCTGGGTCGCCATGGGCGACCCAGACATAACAAAGCCATATTCACAAAAGCCATATTCACACACACTCTTTTACAGGTGCCTTTGGTGTGTACTTATCCATATTTACTAATTTGGTCAGATTGCAAAGATAAGATACTCAGTAAAGATTGGTAAAATTTAAACAAAATAATTTTACAGGAAAGTATTAGCTGCAAACCTTGCCATTGTGTGTGTGTGTGTATGTACTGATCAATCCATACACTGCGTGCACAATTATTAGGCAAGTAATCATTCTGATTGTATCATTATTTCTATGCACGTTTTACAACTCCAAATCATAATAACTAGAATGCTCATTGGATTTAATCATTTTCAGGTCATAATTGTGTTGTAATGAGGGAGGGTGTGGAAAAAGTGAAACACCTTATATAAAGGTGTGCTTAATTATTAGGCAGCTTCATTACCTCAGGTAAAATGGGCCAAAAAATACACTTTTCTGACACTGAAAATTAAAAAATTCTATAAGTGCCTTTCAGATGGATGCAACACTCTTGAAATAGCTAATCTATTGATGCATGACCAAAAATCTAACGTTTTGTTGCGAATAGTCAATGGGGCGCAAAAAACACATGGAGAAGAAGGCGCAAGTTAACTGCAAAAGACTTGAGAAGAGTGATAAGTGAAGCTACCAGGAAGCTATCCACCGTATTCCAGAACTGCAACATACCTGGAGTGCTGTAAATATTTTTGAAGGGCCAAAATTGTTATTTAATTGTCATTTGGTGTTACTTATTTGTGACCCTTACTCTAAAAATTTAGAATAAACAAGTGAGTTGGGAGAAATTGTTTTTATAATTTAGTTGCCTAATAATTGTGCACACTAATACATATATTCCCCTGAGAAAGACAAAACTCACTTTTCCTTTGTTAAACATTCAGGTTTGAGGTTCAATTATATTTTGGATTGACTGACAGCATTGTGTTTGTTCACCAATAAATGAATCCTGAGGAATACAATTTGCCTAATTATCGTGCATACAGTATATGTTGAATTTCCCAAAGACCCTATTGGCAATAAGCAATCTAAATGTGTTGCTAATCTATCTTAGATGCAAGATGGCTGATTTGAAGAAATATAGATTACATTTATTTTATCAGGTCTGCTCATCATAATGCTCCAACATTTATTGTAACTGGGTTGGAGAAGGTCCTCCTATCGAAAAGCTGACTAACAGAGTTATCGACCTGAACTGAGTAATTATGAAAGAGCAGGGAACTCCTGTAGTGAAGTTCTCAACTTATTTACTTTACTAATGTGTCCTTTATGTGTCCCTTATAAGGTGTCAATATTTTTCATTGTGAATATGTATTGTGTTGAAGCTGGTTACATAACCATGGTTATATTGCATCATGGCAGGAAGATGGGTAAATCTTAATAAGGCTCCTACTAATTGGACTTGGGTAAATGTCACAATTTCTGTCCTGGAGACAGACTGTTTAAAATATGTTTGGGTTTTTTGATCATTCCAAAATGTAAGTTTTTTGTATTGGCATGTTAACAAAGATAATCCCCCGAAAAGAAGCATCGAATTCTGTTTCATGTTTTTACTGAAAGAAGGCAGTGTATCTTGTGTGTGTGGAATAGATGCTTTTGCATGCCTTTTGCATGTCTTTACATTTTGGTGACTAAACTGAACATGCAGTGGTTTCACAACTACTTGGAAAGTAGTTCGCTTTATAATTGTACTATAAAAGAGACCACAAATAACATATTGTAACATTTTCTGTTGGTGGTCCCCTAAATATCTGAATGGGTTATCTGATATGAAAAAACACTTCAAATAAAATGTGCTCTAATACGTTTTAGCCATTCAATCAATCTTATCCAGAGCTACAGATGCTTCAGGAGCAATTAGGGCAGCATTTCCCAAACTAGGCGTCATGATTTGAAAATGGGATTTCAAGAAAAACTGGGCAGGACGAACATCAGTGAACATTTTATTTTACCAAGATCATACACAATTATTGCCTTATCTTCCTTGATGCATTTTAGACTATGTACAAAGGAATACCTTTTCAAATATACAAATGGTTTTGTCACAAAAACTGTTCTGATAAATTGCAAATTAACCTGTGTTGTTGTAGCATGTGTATACCAGCCAACAACTCGCAGATACAGTGCAGGTGGAGTTGTTTACATGTTCAGACAAACATCTATCTTCATATCACCAGAATAAAAACCTTAATGGAATATATATGGAAAAGGGCATCATGTTCATAACACTGGACTTGTACTACTCTGTGAAGTTCATCCTAACTTTTTTCTAAAATTACTTATCCATGTTCCAATTCTTGACTTTACCTAGCACGTAAACTGAAGAAGATTGGACAACTAAAGAACCCGGAGGAGGATCTATCCAATCAAGGCCCCACTGATGCCATCCAGTGCTTTTCTCCCCATTCTGGCCTGAGCATCCATTCCCAGCTGGTGTTCCTCAACATCTTGGAATCAATTGAGCCAGAAGTGGTTAATGCGGGACATGACCATGGCCAGCCAGACTCCTCTGCAGCGCTGCTTACCAGCCTCAATGAACTAGGGGAACGCCAACTGGTCAAAGTGGTGAAGTGGGCTAAAGGCTTGCCAGGTCTATTACTGTTACTTGTCATATAAAACATATTTGCATGTCGCCCTTGGCAATTTTAATATTTAGAATTTATCATTTGATATATAACAAAATTTCAGTTGCATTGCAGAAAATTGGGAATTGAAGGGAAGAATATAAACAGACAGATCAGACATAGGTTTTCATGAGAATTAAACTGAAATTAATGATCGCTAACTATTTTCATATGCTTAATTTTCTTCTTAGGTTTTCGTAATCTGCATGTGGATGACCAGATGGCAGTCATCCAACATTCATGGATGGGCGTGATGGTGTTTGGCTTGGGATGGAGGTCCTACAAGAATGTCAATGCCAGAATGCTTTACTTCGCACCAGATCTTGTTTTCAATGAGTATGTGAAGACATGTTATAGTCATTTTAATTATCAGAGTGAATCATATTAATACTAGGCCAACAACTCAGAGTGTTACACATTTAGTTGCTGGAGATTTCCTCCATTGAGTTGGCTCTTGGCTGTCATAATAATTATTATAATAACAAATTATCAATAATAATAATAATATAATATTTGTCTTTCATCTGTCCATTTGTCTCTCTGTCCTTGTCTCTGTCTCTCTTCATTTCTCGCTCTACCTTTGTCTTGCTTTTAGTGTGTGTCTGTCTCTCAAATTAATACAGTATACCTAGAATTGATTGTGCCTTAAGCCTGTGCTTCATTTTCTTGTTTAGTATTATTTTGTCACATGGAAATCCTAGGGTATATTTTATTTTTTAGCATTTTATTCACTATGGTGCCAGAGGTGTCAGGAAAGTTTGTGATATTTAGTTCAGATCTGAGGTGGTTCAGAGACATGAAAAGTATGTAATTACTGAGGAGTCTTCACTGATACAACTGTGCAGAAAACTATGGAAAAACTATTATTGTAGCAGTAGTGAACCACCCTTATTATCAATGATCCATTTTGTTAAGATGCTAAGAACATAACCTTATATTACTGTGAACTGTCAGTCTCCAAATGGTGTGGTAATTTGATCTACAATGCCTTTCTGGCATAGAACCACAACATTAGAAATCATGTAATCAAATCACAGAAGCATTCCGTACCATTCTATGCGCTCATGTGTAATCAGAAAGTATACCAAGCAACATTTTCAACCAGCAAGGCTACTGGGAAGCAGGTCAAAGGTCATATGAGCATTTTTTTCTATAGAGGTGAAGTATGCAATCAATGCAACAGTGTCACATAAGGGTTTCACCCTTCTCTTCTCACTTAAATTCCCTGTATCCAGATCTCTGATAACAACACGCTTACAGATTAACCCTCTTTTAATATATTATTTGAGTACTTGCCCACCACTTTGTGGTCTTTCATTAGGTCATTTTCATTATACTGTATTTTTCCCTTATGCACACAGACCATTCTATTCTCTGTCATCCCCAGCCGTCGGATGCATATCTCCAGCATGTTTGAGCACTGCATCCGGATGAGACATCTCTCTCAGGAGTTTGTGCTGCTGCAAGTCACTCAGGAAGAGTTCCTCTGCATGAAAGCCCTGCTCCTCTTCAGCATCAGTGAGTTTTGCTGCCCAGCCCAGAGCAAGAGATCCATTTAAAGACTGTAGAAAGCATAACATTGTGTATTGGTTTCAAGCAATGTCCTACCATTTTTATGATAGTGTAAAAAGAATGCCATAAAAGCTAAGGTAGCGTTGACTGATGAATTATAAACGGTTGAGTAATAGAGATCCAAAATAAAATTAATAAAACATAACATTGCCTGTCTTATCTACAGTTCCCGTTGATGGTCTTAAAAGTCAGAAGTACTTTGATGAATTGCGGCTGACCTACATCAATGAACTGGACCGTGTCATTAACTATGGAAGGAAGTCCAACTGCTCTCAGAGGTTCTACCAACTCACCCGTCTCATGGATTCCCTTCAACCGGTGCGAGAAAATATGCATCTTCAGTAACTAGACATTTGTTCTAAGTGATGACGTTATTCATTTGTTTTACATAGCAAAAGTTGAGAATATGACTATAATGTATCTTTGTTTTTTCCTTCCTTCATCTTTCCAACCCCAGATTGTGAGGAAACTACAGCAGTTTACTTTTGATCTGTTTGTTCAGGCTCAGTCACTGCCCACCAAGGTCAACTTTCCAGAGATGATTGCTGAGATAATCTCAGTGCATGTGCCAAAGATCCTGGCAGGCTTGGCCAAACCTATCCTATTCCACAAGTAGCAGGATTTGCAATCATCCAAGAAAATCTGATTTTATCCAAGTTGCCTCTGTAGACTTCATCTAAGGCTCTGTGGTTTTCCCCTTCTTTTTTCATCCTTTGCTATCTTTCTTTAGTCTAAATGCTCAATGTACCATTTTAAAAACCCTTACATCATTACAGCACTTCAGTCACTTATCCAACATAATTTTCATAATTTTCTCCAAAGGGCATCAATATTCTAGCATTTATGTGAAGAATTGGCAGGTGTCACCATGTTGACGGCCCTTACTGCCCTATATTTCAAGAAAAAGTCTGAAGTTACCTGAATAAAGACAAAACTAAACAAATGTATAAACAGTTGAACATATCTATGCTTATATTTGCTTTCAGATTGTTCATGAGAGTTATGTAAACTATTTTTATCAAAAGGAACATGGAAATAGTCGTTTTTACATACTCTCATAGGGCGTAGCAATGAGTTGGGAGGATCAATTTACCTGCTTCTGACATTGGTGGCCCCCATGTTTCTCTGCACTTGCAGTATCAACTACATTTGTTGAACAGTACATACCACTTTCTTGTTTGCTATTTAGGCAGTGAACAAAAAATTATTCTCATGGTCCTGTCATACCATCATCTGTTAATGGGAAATGTTTGAATAATTCTCCCTAAAGTGACTAATTACAGACAGAGAGAGCAAGACAATTGTGTATAATAACTTTTCAAACATATTGAAAATGGCAGGTAGCCTAGCAGTTAGAATGCAGGACCACAAACTGGAAGGCAAACAAACTGTCAGTGTGCCCTTGAGCAAGAGACCTGGGTTTGCTTCTCACTCCCTCTAAATACAATTATATTTAGATATGTTGTAATATCAAACCTGCTATATTTTTTGTCCCTGCATGTGATTTCAAAGAACTCTTACTTCACACATGATGAAAATATGCCCAGGTTAGTTGGTCAAACTGAACATACTCATACTCTCTCAAAATGCTTTTTCTAAGATTTTCATTGCCTGAATATTTATGGCATTTCTTACGTTATTATCAAAACTCAATAAGATGCACGCTACACATGATTGAAGACATTAGAATGCTTCAATCATTATTAAATACAATGCATGCCAAATTTGTTTGTAATTGTAGGTGTACATTTGGCAAGTTCAGATCAACTATGATAGTTATTGTGTTCAGACTAATCTCTTAACTACCATTCTACCTGTGAAAGCATGTTAACACTGTATCAGTTTATAGTCAAATGTTTCTGTTATTTTCCAGATGATCCATTCATATCTTGCAGTTACTGTAAATACCAAAACAGGGTTATTGCTGTTGTTTCACTTGCATAAAATGCTTTATCAAAGTAACATACGTTACACCAAAAATATTACTTTATATACAATAATATATTCAGTACAGTCCATAAGTATTTGGATAGTGAACAAATTTGTCTCCGCACTCCATAACATTGGATTTGAGAGGTTAAAGTGCAGATTGTCAACTTTCATTTGAGGAAATTAACATAAACTGTTCACAGTGTAGGAAGTACAGCCCTTTTTATACTTAGTACACCCTCATTTTTCGGGACAAAATGTAATCGGATGAATTAACAATCTTTCCAAAATGTGTTAGTTGCAAATTCTTTGCATTCGACCCATAAACATCACCATACGCTGGGTATCTTTCCTGGTGTTGCTATGGCCGGCCTCTACTGCAACATCTTTTGTTCTTGTTTGTTTTAGGGGAAAGTTTGCCTTCATTCTCATCTTAAAGGAAGTGATGCGCATGCGCAGTTGGACTCATTTCAGGTGATCGACTTGGCCACTCCTTCTACTCATTCTAACATTCTAAAATGTTTGGCCTTGAAAAACTCCTTGGTTGCTTTAGCAGTATATGGTTCATTGTCCTGCTGCAAGGTAAAGTGCCATCCCATGAGTTTTGAGGCATCTGGTTGTGTCTGAGGAGACGATTTCAGTACTCTTCAGAATTCATCCTACTGCTGCTGTCAGTAGTTATATCCTCAATGAAAACTAGTGAGCTAGTTTCAGTGGCAGACATACATGCCAAAAACAAAACATCCCTTCCACCTTATTTCACAGATAAGTTAGTAAGCCAGTTCACTTTTTTCCCCCACACTTTCCTTTTGCCGTCACACAGGTACATGTTAGTATTTGTCTCTTCTGTCCACAATACCTTTTTCCGAAACTCTGCAGTCTTGGTATTTTTAGGCCATTCTGTTTTTGAGCCTCTGTAGTTTGGCTGGTGAGGACCTCTGCAAATGGAAGTGGCTTTTACATCCATGCATACCTCTTGGAGAGAGTTCCTGATCTGTTAAACGGGTCTACAATGTTTATTCTTCATTATGTTGTGTTTCTTCTTTATGTATTTGGTTATCTGCTGTATTGGACTTCATTGGTCTAGTAGGTCATTTGCCATAGCTGAGTTAACCAGTTCTTTCTTTTTCTTAATGTACCAAACAGTTAATGTTGACATACCTAATTATTTGGCTATGTTTTCTGATCAATTGATTCTGAAATACCTGCCTCATGATGGCCTGCTTGACTTGCACTGACACTTCTTTGGTCCTCCTGTTGTAAGCACACAAGGAAATTTCTAATTAAAACAGTTGCGAATCCAATTGTCCAAATACTTTTGGTACTCTTAAACTTGGGGAATATGTACAAAAGGAGCTTTTGTTTCTAAATTGTTTATTTAATATGTATATCTAAAAAATAATTGTGTTCTCAACATCTGGTGATCCTCGAGATTGTGTGAAGAAAAATGTATTTGCTGTGGATAAACTTGAAGGACTAAATATGCTGGAGAAGAAAGGGGTTGTCAGAATACACTTTGCGTTTGACAGCAACAAGCACTATGCTATTACTTACCTATTTAAAAAAAAATAAACATAGCTGCTTAATTACAATATGTATGGCACCAGACTGAAATCAAGGCCAAGACTTCTGTGCTTGATAGAACATTTTAATTTTGTCTATATATAGGCCACACCAAACTAACAACATTTAATAATTACTGTAATCAATTAGTGTTACACTACAATGCTTAAAAAATGGCATGAATTAATTTTCATTCTACACCATAAAAAGGTCAGAGGACAAATAAAGACAGAACTTGAGGACAGTACTCTTTCTTGTTGTTGTTTTATCATTATCTTTATAAATAGCAATAACATTCCTCGTTCACAACTGTTGCACTTATTCTTAGGTGTATGCATGTGATGCATGCAAAAATGTAAGCTTTACAACTCCAGCCTATCCTGGGCATGCAGAAAACAAGTTAATAGTGCTCTTACTAGCTCTTCAATAGCTTTTGCATAAATCTAAACCAATTTTATACATTGTGACATGAGCCTCTCTATAATGAATATTACTGTCAATTTATACCATAATCAAATGCATTTATACAAATGTTGCTTGTTTTTGTTGTGACAAACTTTTGTTATTGGCCACCATGAGTCTTGTAAACGTATTGCAATAATCTAAAGAAATCCCTCCTAGAGGTTCAGTTATTCGCAGTTAGTGATGTGTGTCTCTTAAAGATAACTCATGAATACATTTTAATGTTTTTGTTGAGGCGGTTTAAGTTGCGTGGTGTTAGTGGGCCAATAAACATTGTACTGAGTTTTGTGAGACTTGTTGTCTGGATATTTTTTTTTTTTTTTTTTAGACTTATCCTCAAAAAATAACCAATCCCTTCAGTTTGCCTACCAGTATGAGGCAGACAGACATTATTTGAAGTGTAATCAGGTATGAATAGGATAGTTACTGTCATATTACGGCAATAAGTATCTTTTTTACACCGGTAATACATTTTGCCAGTAGAATATTTTGTTTCTGACATGCACACAGCCCATATTCAAAGAGATTGGTTATTTCTGAGGCCACATTGGGCTACTTATTTTTTCCATACTTCAAAATTAAATCTCTCCAAATTCTTGATATTCTTTCTCTGGGCATAGCCACATTTTAGGCTAAATACTTGGTAAAGTTAATGATGCCGTTGACCTAAACAAGTGCGCCAAGACCACTGGAAGCAAAATAGCCCGTAACATCAAAGATCCAACACCATTTTTCACAGTAGGTTGGGGTTAGTTTCTGCATTTGCATCTTTCTTTTGATGCAGAACCCACTAATGATGTTCTTTTATTTTCATGTAATCCAGAAAAACTAAGTGACCATACTTTGCTACACAGCATTGGCATTTGGTATGGAACCATTGGAAAACAGAGTCACCACCATGCCAGTAGTGGATTTAACAGCTTAAGGAAGATGAATATGCAAAAAGAACGCCTTAACATATTTATAATATTGAGGTGGATCTTTGATGTTGTGTGTTTATTTTTTGTTTCAATACGATCCTGGGGCTCTTATTGACAAGGTCTCATTTTGAGGATCAGTTCCAGTTGTCAACTTTCTCAGTAGACAGGGCAAGATTGCCCAAGCCTAAATTTAAACACACGTGCAGGGAGAGACTTTTTGGACAGTCTAGTGAATACAGTCATAGCAGTATCATCTCAACAATATTCTCAGATAAATGTATTGCTTTCAACATGAAAAATACAAAATAATTTGCTAGAATTTTAACAAGACTACATCACTTCTATTGTACATCACTTCTATTGTAAACGAGATATTGTAACGAGTATGCACATTTTTGAATGGTTTCGTTGTCACTCAGAGAAGTCCATCTCTGTCATCAGTAATATGAAATAGTGCCAATATTCTACTGTCACTAATAAGGATTATATTTATTTGAAAGTTACAAGAAAGGCGAAATCTTATAGTTGCTAAAGAAATTGTTAAACAACTTTATTTAGAGGCATTTGAAAGTAATTTTATCTTTCTGGTTATATTTCTTCTATAAATCGTTGATGTGTACTCACATTTGAAAATACAAGCAATTCTATTTTCAAAATTGAGTGCATCTCCCAGAAGGTGAGATCCAGACTTTTCTTGAACATTCAAAATGACATTCATTTTGGACTTAATTATAAACATGTTTCCCATACTAAATGGTTATGATTTAAAAAATTAAAACTGTACGAAGGCTCTGCACACGGGCTTCTCATTTTCACAGTGGGAAATTTGTACATGACAACAAATGTGTTATTCATTAACTCATTAAAGGGTTTACCAAAAAAGCAATGTAGCGTAACATTTCATAGAGATGTTTTACCTTCTATTATTTTAGAATGATAAATTCTTCAATTGAAGGTAAAGGAAAAATTGCAATGAAGCCCACATTACTGAACTTGAATTCAGCTGTAAATTTGTCAGTAAAATAGATGGGAAATTAAAACAATCCTAAATGTATTTTAGTTTAAACTTGTAGTTACCATCCTATGACAGTTTTGTTAATCATATTACCTTTTTTTTCAGATTAAGTTGGAAAACAGGATTGCTATATCAAGAAATAAGCAATTTCCTCTTATTGAATTTACTTTCAATGTACCAACCTTGAATCACAATGACAAAAGGTATGTTGTCATACTGAGCAATTTAATATTCCAGTAAATTACATCACAGGAATATTAACTTGTCAAAAGGGACATAGCTATATGTATTTATAAACTATATTAACCTGGGTAGTTGTAAATAGTAAAATTTGTGTACATGGAAAATTTTCCTATGCCTGTTACATACAATGTAATGGCTTAAAACTGTTCTAACAAATCAATTGTTAAAGCTTTTCAACTATCTTCTGTAATATTGACAATTTCTGTCGTATTGGTTCAACATTTTTGAGTGATAAGTGCAAGCTTATTGAACCATGTAAAGGTTTTTGAAGCAATTCTGACTATCAAAATGGTGTTACAATGTTTGAAAGTTTGTAGTATTTTTACAACGTTTGTTATGTGATATGACTCCTACTGAATGTCATTATTTAAGAATGACACCCCGCAACCGTAATCTGTACATTTATTGTTTTCCACTTTCTTAGTTTGTGTAAATTGGATTTTAATTGTTAGTGCATTTTTGAATATCATTAAAAAAAAAAACATTGAATGTGTTTGTTTTACTTATTTTAATTTAAATACTGTTCAATGTTAACATTTGTTGTATTTTTCAAGACTCTCTGAACACAGAACCAAATCTGTTGTGCACTAGCTAGTAAACTACTCATTCTTTTTGGTTAATGCATGATTCCATATGCGTTATTTCATAGTTATGATGTTTTCACTATTATTCGACATTGTGGAAAATAGTAAAAATAACGAAATAGCCTTGAGTGAGTAGGTGTCCACACTTGACTGGTACTGTATGTGTTGGATAGGTCTCTATCAATCTAGGAAACCTAGATTTTGCAATTGTATTACTCTATTCATTGCATAAGAATTCAAGCTGCGTCATCAAATTTGAAGAGGATTTCCAGTGCATAGCCCTTTAGGTCAGTTCACTGGTTATCTATATGATTCTGGTAAGTGCTCTAACTTGAAAATTCCAGAAACTTTGATCTTCCTTTTTGCAAACAATTCCTTGGTTGATATAACTGTGCAGAGTATTGTCAAGTTGAAAGGTGAAATCCTTTAATTTCAGCTTTCTGGCAGACGGCAGCAGGGTTCCTGACAAAATATCTTGATATTTGAAGCTATGCATTGTCCACTCTATCCTGACCAGAGCCCTTGTTCCTGCCAAACAGAAGCAGCCCATAGAATGATGCTGCTGCCACACTGCTTGACACTAGGTACTGTGTATTTTGGATGATGAATTATGTTTCCTTTGCACCTAACATATATTTTGGGCCACAAATTTCGACTTTGGTCTCATCAGACATTGGTTGTATCTCAAATAACAAACTACATACTATGTACTACAACTACATACTTTGTGGGTGATGATGAAGTACGTACTGTTTAGTACACTATAGGTAGTATGCCAGTATTGGGACCAATTGGGACATAATACCTCTTAATAAATTTGTGTCTCAACGCTAAATAATTTTGTCGCATATTAACAGGACGCCATGTTTGAATATTTTGCTAGACAACATTAAGCATAGTGTTAAATTGACAAATGTTTGTTGTGAAAAGTTTACTTCTACTACAAATTGCATCTATGAACTGAATGGCTTTTCCCACTGGCTGTTTTTATAGCTTACAAGCCAGTAATACCAGTATATCTTCAATTAGAATTGAGCCCATGCTAGCTAACTTTACACTTCCAAGGCTTTTTCATTTCATGGCACAACAACGTTTGTTTTTTTCTTTTAGAATGACATTCTTGCAATAACTATCAATATAGGTGACGATAACTGACATTTTCGTGATGTGAAAACACAAGAGAATTGTCAACACCCCTCATCTTTTACTGCACAAGGGGTTGGGGTCTATTTTACTCCAAAAAGCATGTACAGATTCATACTTCAAAAATCCACCAGATATAGTACACCAAACTCGGAAACTTTTGGCATACTATTTTCACCGTACTGTGGTTTGGGACATACTAAGTTTCTGGCATACCACATAGTATACACAGTATGCGATTTGAGATGCAGCCAATGACACATTTTTCCACATGGTTTTGGGAGACTGAATGCTTGGCTATCTCTGCAGTAGGCAGCCAAGAAACCTTAATGGAAGTCCTACAGCAACAGCTGATTTTATTTAGGACTAATCAGAATCACTTCAAATTATGTCAGGGGATGGCAAATGTAACTTTTGAATTGAAATGTGATGGATTCAATCTGGATTTACGGTTACAAAACCCAATACAAACACAGATCTGAAAACGTATAGAACCAAGGCATTGACAGTGATCATTTCAATTATACTTTTTTAGAGAAATTATAAATTTATTTTTTACTTATAGACTAAATTATATTATATATTTTATTTTAATTATATAAGATATCATTAAAGGTGAAACAAGACTGACATGATTTGTCCGTCCGAAATTATAAGTAATACTTTTTAATATCAACTGTATGTCACATTAATATGATATCTCAGTGAGTTTGACTAACAGAATTTAGGGGGGTAACCCAATGTTGTAGTACTGGAGCTCACATCAGCTTGTGAGCTGCGGGGGAGTGTGTGCAGACAGGCAGACTTGCTCGGCTCCAGCTCAGATAATGCACATTGCACAAGCAAATCTGTTTCTAACCTGTACCAGCCTTCTAGTTAGCTACCCTTTGTACGTTTAAGAAAAAGAAACCTAATCTACAAGTTACATTATTCAGCTGCAGTCTACTGCTACATTTGCCTCTCCCTATGGATAAGTAGTCAGGCTTGATTTTGTTGTCTTGCTCAACCTTCGCACTTTCCACACCGCATCCCCCTCTCACACTCAACCCTGGACCTCACTGCCATATAGGCAATCAACAAGCAGTTCTGAAAAATACTTATCCATTGTCTTGGGCCATACAGGTAATCTATATTAGCAATAGCTTCTGTATATTACTGTGAAACAAACATTTTATTTTTTGTCAAGAATGCAAAACAATTTATATGTAAATGTACTGACAGTTGGTTATAAAAGATCCAACCTCTGTGTTGAGAAAAGCATGTTTTACCATCAGTTTGTTTCAAAGAGAACAAAAACACTACATTAACAACTAATGGTTTCTTGTGATGCAAAATTGTATCAACCTATCTAATACTTAGGACAGGTAAGATTTGAAAGTGCATTTCATGCTCTCACAATTGTAGCCTACTTTCTTACCTACAATGGTGATTTCTGCTTTCATTGTTCTGGGTTTATTTTCAAACATTTTACAAGAAAATCCATTTGGGGGCCAAATATCATAATGTGTAAAAAGTATATATTGGTGAAAAACGTATATAAAGTGTCTCAGCAAGGTGTTTGGCCACCATGAGCCACCAAATCAGCTTCAACGCACCTTGGCATAGATTCTACAAGTCTCTGGAACACTACTGTAGTGATGGAAACCCATTCCTCCAAAATATCTCTCATTTGGTGTTTTGATGATGGTGGAGAGTGCTGTCTAACACGTCGGTTCAAAATATCAAACAGGAGTTCAATTGGTTTGAGATCCAGTGACTGTAAAGGCCATAGCAAATTATACACATTTTCTCACTCATCAAACCATTCGGTGACCCCTCATGCCTTGTGGATGGGGACATGATTATCCTGGAAGAGACAACTTCAATCAGGATAGAGATGTTTCACCATAGTATTAAGGTTATCAGAATAACTTTAGAATGATTTATAGTGACCCTTCCTTACCCTATCTATGTTGTACCCCTGAACATTGAGTAGTGTTTTTGCTGAAAGAGTAGTGGGTTGGATTGAAACTCATGCTGCATCATTACATGTGCACTAGAGGCAGTGGCTTAGACCACTAGACCACTCTAGGCACTCATTCCTGCAAGTTTTATAGTTCTTTGTCCTCTTCCATTTAGTGCTGAGTTTCCTGATAAGCGCTTCATTGACTACTTTCTACTATACTACTGGGTTATGTGGGTGGTTCAACCGCAAAAAAAGCTTACTATAAATGCATATTTTGGTCTGAAACACCTCTCTGACAATCACAAAGATGTAGGGAGACTGAAAAAGTTGAAAAAAATCTTTCTCAGATCTTCTGAAGTGTATAGAGTAAGGTATGTTCCAAGGCAAGCAATATGGTAGCTCACTCACTCGATCAACATTTTTAAAAGGCTGTCAAATAATTTCATGCTTTCTTTCTTGGAGAATCAGGCAAAAAGAGGATGTGAGGAATCAAGGAAATGCAATTGAGATTCTGATCTTGTTTGGTCCATTTCTCACCTCCCTCTCAAAACACTGGGGTAAACGAGTGAATGTTATTCCCCTCCGGCTCCTATTCACCGTCAAAGAGATGCAAGGTGTGATGGGAAAAGAGACATGGGAAGCAAGCATATAACAGCTAGGAGAGTTTTAGATTTTCTTGATCAAATTGTAATGGTTTATGTCAATATATCAACTATGTAACTAGAATGATGAAATGTCTATGCCACAAATCATGGCAAGGTGACTTAGTGAAATGTATACCCCTGGAATCCCTATTGTCAGGTTATTGTGAAAATAAATGCTTAAATTCCTCTGATCATCACACCATTAATTTGTTACATAGCATTATTTGAACCCATATGATTCAGACTTGAGCACTCTGACTAGAACTTAAACAGCCGTAGACAATAAACTCATGACTCAACTATTGGTGGCTGGGACTTAATTCAGGTACCTTGTTTAGGTTTTAATAGTCATATGCATAGTGTACCAAGCCAAACTACATAACATTATAACTTGAAGGTTTCTACTCAACATCTACACAACATTGCAAAAACTATGGTAGAAATGATGTAATAATAATTAGTGCTGTCAAACGGTTAAAAATTATCGCGATTAATCGCAATTTTAGATTGTGTTAAAATGTTGCCTTTGAAACACACTTTTCTGTTTAAGAAGCAGTGCATTATGGCTGATACATACCATTTTTTATTGCGAACTATGGACAGTGCTTGACTTGGAATTCAATAAATGCAAGTTGTCAATGCCCTTTATTTAGTGTAATATACATACAATGTCGTCCATAATTTACCACAGTAACAGGCAGCATCTAAATGTAGCCTGGGTAAATCTAAACAGAATCTTGGCATCTCATATTTTATTCTTGATTAACGCACCAAGGACAATATTTGCTACATTAGGCTATGGTATAAAACACACATCAGCCCCTCTTATCTGGACAGCTACATGGTGTGCAGCCTTTCAATCCATTGAATCACACCTAAACTGGTCAACTTTAATTGATGTTTAGGCAGAAATGTGGTTAGACCGGGGTTCAGGTGAATGCCTGTACACATTAGATTTCCTGAAAGATGTTAATCACAATCAAATATTTCATAAAGTATCCCTATTACATTTACTGGAACAGGCAATGGAATAAGTTATTCGGTGGCTATGTTATATACAAATATTAAATCAGGTTACATCTGTAATTCATGCAGAGCATAACTGTTTGTTCATTTCACTATAAGAATATGCTTTGGTGGAAACATTAACGCTCAGATACGTTAACGGCGACTAAAGAACAGCGTTAAGTGTTTTAAATCAATCGCACGCGTTAACGCGTTACTTTGACACCCCTAATAACAACAATAGCAAAAAAGACAGCACTGACCACATGTGGTAATGTAGTTAATATTTTTATCAGACTATTCACACAGAGAGGATGCATGGCAATTTGTAGTGTGTAGGCTCATGTATGCGCATTTGAACAGAATTGGTCTGCTTTGAGCTGAAGTGAAAGGGGTTGTTCTGCTGTATGCTTTCTTCAGGCATTGTTTTGCATAGATGAATGGGTGCACTCCACTTTCTTACACATTAGCTCTCCTTTATGCAGATGACACATATCTGTATACAACAGGCTCCTCACTGAATATTTTGCTGTCCACACTACTACATAGATTAAATAATGTACAAAATGGCTTCTTGGACATTCATCTACTCTTCAAACACTAAATGAATGCTCTTCAATGGGAACCAACCTCAACATGCATGGCCTTCAAATATTCTGATTTTGCTTGGTCATTATGAAGTATTGTGTACAGATTGACGAGTGAGAAACATAATCCATTTTAAAATAAGACTCTAAGATAAGGGGTTTGAATACTTTGTGAATGCCCTTTATATAGTGGCACTCAAAAGTTTTCACCCCCTTTAGACAGGGTGAAGACCGCTTATGTCACTTATACCTAGAACAGGCCCTGGGTTGCTCCCTTAGAGGGGTCACTGAAAATAATTACAAAGTTATTCTGTTTTGTCACCACCATCATCGAAACACTAAATGGAAATGGAAGGAATATATTTTAGAAAAATTGTGTTCCATCTCTCCAGTAGTGATCTACAGGATTTGATTGGCCAACCTGGGCTCAGGGGAATACTATTTTACATAAATCCATGGCACCTGAAGTAATATGATATGTTACGTTAATTTACATTACAATGTGCTACCAAAACGTATAATACATTTCGAACTGGTTAAAACGTAACATATTTTGTGAACGCTATTAATGTTTATCACATGTTACGAACGGCAAATGTATCATATGAATGGTACAAAAATATTATGAATTTGCACAAAATATCCAAATCGTGTTTTGAACCAGCAATGTTCAGCTCTGCAAATGGGTGTCCTACCCACTGCTACACACAGGTATTTAAGGGGGGACGAGGAATGGACTTACCAAGGTCGCTACAATATGTCATACATGCATGTTAATGTTAGTCAGGTTAACGTTAGGTATCACAGCACTGGGGTTTAGGTTAGGGTTAAGGTTTGGGTTAGAAAGAAAATCACTTGTAACATATTGAACTTGTAACACCACTACTCACGGCCTGTATCAGGAAGTTCCTATTTGGAGTAGTGGGTAGCGCACTGGTCTCCAGAGCTAAAGGACTTGGGTGTGAATAACTGCCTACAAAATCATTTAAAAAAATCTGGAATATTACTCTAACGTAATGTATCTTATGAATTTGTTTTTCAAGTATTTACCTATAAGTCTAACTTATTCCTGAGCCCAACAATTAACAGACACTTTATGTTGATTTTCCCTGTAATTTGTCCCCCATCTGTATATACACATAAGTAGGTCTCCGAACTTTTGACTGTAATTGTGTGTGTATATATATAATATACATATACTCATAATTGTTTTTTTCACTAATCTGTATTGTGATGTCTTTGAAACCTTGCAAGAAAGACATTGCCACAAAGAGGGATAACAGTTGCTGGTGCTTTCTTGCAATGTGTACCCACACTCAGGGCATAAATGACATAAGCGGTCATTTGGGCCCCCAAAAGGCTAAAGCTGGCCCTGCCCACACTATAGGTAAACTGCCTGTGAAAGAACTTACCATGTACATGTTGGCCTTTGTGACACTACATACAAAGTAGGACAAAAACATGCATTCATGTTGGAGTGTTGTATTAATGACCATACCAAAACAGAAAGCTGCAAACACATGGTTTATATAACAACAAAAACAAGAAGAGCTAATCATTCAAATAAACCAGTAAAGATGTTAAAACTGAGATCTGTAAAGGAGAAACAACGCCACTGGTTGCCTGACATTTAGTAGTAAGGGGCCAAGCCCTGAAAGTCTCTAGATTAATCTCTAAGCAACACATCTGTATCTAGGGCCAAGGACGTTACCATTCTTGTCACCATAAAATTGAGTTACTGACACAATCTTTCTGTCCAGCCTTGTGCACGTTATACAATGGAAGAGAACACTGTGGGCTATACTCAGCTGTCTCAGGATGGGTTGTGATCAGTTGGTGTCCCATTGGTGGTCTGGTACTGCGCTTAGTTATTTACTGCCTGGTTGGTCCTCTCTGGTGTAATCTTTGGACAGAGCCAAAGTGTCCCTAGACCCTTTACACATTCCATGTTTCTTTGTGTTTACTTCAATGTGATAGAGTTTTTTATTTTTCAAACAAATAAAACCCTTACTCTTCAGATAAATTGATTCATAAGACATTTGCACAGTACTGTACATCTAAAAAAGTGGCAGCATTCTGTACAGTAGTTTGATCATTATTTGTGACTTTTCTATAATGATTAGTAAAATAGGACTCTCAAACTTAACAAAATGAGTTATGATACTGACCACATAAGAATTCATTTGGTCTATTTAATGCATCATAAAGGGAAGGAGTAGCCTCCAAACAGTCCAATCATCTTCCTCAGCTAAAACATCCTCAGGACCTGCCCCTTTTGTTCTCAGTTTTGCATGAAGACACACATTAACAATCCGGCATCAGTGCCGATCCAATTCTTTCTAGATCTAGTCCACTGAACCAAAAGCTGTGGCGCTTCTTAAAGCTTCTGCATCTCACATTCGGCACGTTTTTTCTCAGGCAACACTTAACAAATAACAATTATCACAGTATTCCACATAACAGAGCCAAATATAATAACATAGTTTAATGTTACTATAAAACAAAAACAGCACTGCATTTTTCACTTGTGACCAAAACCTGGCAAGATACTAGGTAGTCTTGCTACAATGATTTTAACACCAATCAACTCTAAAATGTGTTCAATGTACATCATTCAAAACAATAATTTACACTACTTAAGAATAACACTGACTTATTCAATATCTAAATGCACATCACCCCAATGATTTCAAGTGACTGAGATCAAATGGATAGTAAGCAAAACATACAACTTGAGTTATACAGTGGCTCTCAAGAGTTTTCACCCTTCTTGGAATGTTCCACATTTTGTGTTACAACATGAGATGAAAATGAATCAGGGGTTTTTGCCACTAATCAAGCCCCAAAAAAATCCATAATGACAGTGAAAATGTTAATCAGCAAATTGTTGTAAATTGATAAACAAAAATAAAACAGAAAATTATTGACTGCATAAAAAAAGTCAAGTAATGTGTTGAGTTGTCCACCTGTGTGTAATTAAGGTGATTTCAGGTTAAATCCACCCGTCTCTGGCAGGTCCCACAGTCAGTTACATCAATTCATAATAAAAACCACATCATGAAGAGGAAAGAACATACAAAGCAAATCCAGAATAATATTCTTCAAAGGCACCAGTCAGGTTTAGGATGTTTCAACATTTCCAAGGCATTGAGTATCCCCCAGAGCACAGTAAAGTTCATTACTAAGAAATGGACAGAATATGGCACAACTGTGAATTATTCTAGAACAGGCTGTCCTCATAAACTGAGTATCTGGGCGAGAAGGGCACCAGTCAGGGAGATAACCAAGAAGCCTATGGCAACTCTAAACTTGGGAGACACTGTGCATATTGCCCGGGTGCTTAAGAAAAACGCCTTTATGGAAGAGTGGCAAAAAGGAAACCATCTCACATCAGATCTCGGCAGGAGTTTGCCAGAAGGCATGTGGGAGACATGGTGAGAGAAAGGTCCCCATCCAACTTGATGGAGCTTGAGCAATTTCGCTACATGTTTGACTTTGACATTATGGACTCTTTTCTGTTGATCAGTGGCAAAAACCTTTGATTAAACTCTGATTTCATGTTGTAACACATTCAAATGTGGAAAAATCCAAGGGGGGTAATTTTTGACAAGACTGAATGCAGAGATTTAGTTTTATGCCAACATTTTATTACAAGCAAACCATCAAAAGGTGTGCCTGGGGGAGTTGACAGCCATGGGGAGATCAAAGGGAATCCCCACTGAATTCACTAACACACACCTGAAGAAATTACACAATTGAAAAAATAACAATGTACAAAGAAAATAACTTAGTGTAAGCAGTTACCATACCATAATTTGTTGACTGTTAAAAGTCACCTTCCTGATGGGAAACCCCTCTGGACAGATCACATGCTATTATATTTGTTCCCCTAAGCCTATGTAAAATAATGTGACTATTATTCAATGTAACAGACATTGATACAGCTTTGATCTAACCATATTAAATGAGCGCCATTTGTGACTGAACCGTGATCCCTATGAAATGAATCGAGACTACGTGTAGAGAATAAACACATGCATAGAACGTTCTGCAAATGTGCCAACTCTTTGGAAAGCTCTCAATATTTGGTTCCGCCGAAATACAGATACAGAAAAATACTAGAGAGACATTCATTTTAACTGATTAAGTTAGGTACAACAGATTTAATTAAGAGAATTACATATAAAATAGCTTCAGAAGCTTCATTGTGAGAATAGTGTCAGAATAATGAGTGGATAGTAGACCTACCCAGTTGGAATAGGATGCATACATACTTGTTTACATTAACTCATTATAGAGTTGGTCCCATAGAACACGTAAATATTGATCGGGCTGCCAAAACCTCCAAGTTCTGAATCAGACAGGGACATCTAAATGTATTATTTAACAAACACATAATTTGCAATATCTAGATCGGAGCTTCTTAATTTTCAAGTTAAATAACAATACATTAACTTCCCTTATAGCAAAAAGATATTCAATGAGAATGAGTGTGCTGACATTCTGAGAGCACTCCTTTTCCTCCATTCCAGTTGAGTATGTAGCCATTGTCCAAATACTCACTGCAGTTCCACAGGTCAGTGACAAGATCGGAAAACGTAGCAACAGATTAATCAAGATTAATTCTAAGGAAGAAAAAGAAAATGTTTTACCAGAAAGAACACTGTTCATAAAAAAAAAATATTTAACACTTATGGGAGGACCTTAGCATTTAGGAGCCAACGAAGTTCATAAAAGCTGAGCAAGGCCTTTAAAACCAGGGATATGTATTTGAAACACAAAGTATTTGCCCCATCGGCATTGTTAACACATTTTTCACACTGAAGTTGAAAAATGGGGTTACAATTTCTGGGTTACAATAATTAATAGAGTCTAAGACAAAAAATGACAAAGGTTTGTAGGTTGCTCGTGTTAAGTAATCAAACAAGCAATCTTCAGGTTTGAAAGAGTGATTGATCTTTACATAATAATTTACAATACATTTTAGTTTACATTGGCATGTACCACAAGAAGAGATTGTTGTGGGCTGGATATGTTCACACAGATAATCCTGTCTCAGTTGTCACTTTTCAGATATCTTTTAATACGTTTTCATAACCGATCACCTCTGTTTCTGAAACAGCACCAACACATCCCACCCAAAAGTAGCAAAATAACTGTGATGTTATCTATGCAAACAAAATATTACAAACATAAGCATTAATCTTGTAAGTATATTTTGTGCATTTATAAACTGTTAATGAAGAGATGTAATATTGGCTCACTATTTGGCAACCACTAACCAACAATCATGCTATTTTGACCAATGCCTTATATTGTTTAATAATTGTTTTATAATGTATTTATAAATGCTGGGGGGAAAAAATGTGACTGCAAGAACTAAAACCCATGTGACTGCAAGATGTTAATGAATAGCCTGCAAAATAAATAAATCTTCAAACTGCAATAAATGGAGTAGTCTCCATTTCTGTTAGGAGCTTACACTACCATGAAAAGTAAAATGTTGATATTGCAGAAATCACAAAAATGATCTACTGACACAAGTACTATTCAATCCCTTTTAGAAAATATGTCATTGTAAAAGGCCCTTAATCACTAAGGAGCTCACCCAAACAATCATCATATCTTACCGTCATACCTCCTCTTTCACATTGTGCAAAGAAGATGCAGGAGGTGGTACAGATGAGCTATATAAAAAACAGCAGAACAACAGGTTAAACATGAGATATGCATGAATATCAGAATCTTTATTTAAATACATCAAAAGATAAATTGGTAAGTTCAACCTTCCATAATCTAGAAGGGGAAACAATGCATTTACAACTTTAGATAGCCTTTGGAACTAACTAGATCACTAGCTAGCTTCACAATGTGTGGTTGGAATTTTTATAGCCCATCCTTTAACCACGTTGTTTACACGTTCTAGGTAGCTAGTTGCACCAAACAGTGACGTATAGGTAAGTACATAGTAAGTTAGCCACAATAGTGAAATTCTAGTTTTGCCCTCACAACCATAGGTGGAAATCCCGGGGGTGACACAACCCCACCAACCTGGGGAAAACTATGATTAGTCCCACCCAATACATCACCATAAACATAAATATGTAATTTTTATAATATTAATTGCACGCAGTGAAAGCAATTGTGCTCATTATAGACACTTAATAGAGCATTTTAAGTTTCAAAAGCTTGCAACGCCCTGTCATTTGCCTCAACAATGGTTTGATCCACTGCCCCCCCCTCCAGCCCTCAGCCGCACATCGTGCAGGTACTATGCGAGTGTAGGATCTGACAGAGTCTGTTGTTGGTGATAGACTTTCAGTAAGTAGTTCAAACAAAAGATAAGTTAGACATTTCTTTACTTCTACCACTCACAACAGCAAAACACATTTATAGCTGTCACCAGCCTTCATTTTCGCTGCATTGAATTACAGTCACATTTCCTTAGTTAGCTGTTAGCTGACGTTTGCTAGCAAGCTACAGTAACATCAACCAGTGTTTGCAGCTGTTTGAATTTGAATCAATGAGAGAACCTTGCAATACAATGTATGTAGTGTTCCATAGCTGGCAAGGTGACAGTGTTCATGTCTACCATCTGAAAGGCACACAATGCACGTAGCCAACATCCGGTAAGTTAGTTTTATGTTGGTTCACACACAATAGCTGAATTTGCAGAGTTACAGTAGCGAGCAAACTAAAACAGTATTACAGCACTACTTTTTCTGTCCCCCTCAAGAATGTAATTGTCCCCTCCAAACTTGATATCAGACTTTTGCCCCTGCTCACAACAAAAGTTCTGATACTTGGATATATAGCATATGTGTGGGACAAATACACCCATCAGCCATAACATTATGGCCACCTGCCTAATATTGTGTAGGTCCCACTTTTGAAGCCAAAACAGCCCTGTCCCATCGAGGCATGGACTCCACTACACCTTTGAAGATGTGCTGTGGTATCTGGCACCAAGAAGTTAGCAGCAGATCCTTTAAGTCCTGTAAGTTGCAAGGTGGGGCCTCCATGGATCGGACCTGTTTGTCCAGCACATCCCACAGATGCTCATTTGGATTGAGATCTGGGGACTTTGGAGGCCAAGTCAACACCGTGAACTCATTGTTGTGTTCCTCAAACCATTCCTGAACCATTTTTGCTTTGTGGCAGGGCCCATTATCCTGCTGAAAGAGGCCAATGCCATCAGTGAATACCGCTGCCATGATTGCACATGGTCTGCAACAATGCTCAGGTAGGTGGTATGTGTCAAAGTAACATCCACATGAGTGGCAGGACCCAAGGTTTCCCAGCGGAACTTTGCCCAAAGCATTACCCTGCCTCCTCTGGCTTGCCTTCTTCCCATAGTGTATCCCGATGCCATGTGTTCTCCAGGTAAGCGACACACACACACCCGGCCATCCATGTGATGTAAAAGGAAATGTGATTCATCAGACCAAGCCACCTTCTTCCATTGCTCCATGGTTCTGATGCTCATGTGCCCATTGTAGGCGCTTTCAGCAGTGGACAGGGGTCAGCATGGGCACACTGACTGGTCTGCGGCTACGCAGCCCCGTACGCAACAAACTGCAATGCACTGTGTGTTCTAACACCTTTCTATTAGTACCAGCATTAACGTTTTCAGCAGTTTGAGCTACAGTAGCTCGTCTGTTGGATCAGATCACACGGGCCAGCCTTCGCTCCACACATGCATCAGTGACCCTGTCGCCAGTTCACCACTTTTCTTTCCTTGGACCACTTTTTATAGGTACTGACCACTGCAGACAGGGAACACCCCACAAGGGCTGCAGTTTTGGAGATGCTCTGACCCAGTCGTCCAGCCATCACAATTTGGCCCTCAAAGTTGCTCAGATCATTACTCTTGCCCATTTTTCTTGCTTCTAACACATCAGCACGGAGGACAGAATGTTCACTTGCTGCCTAATATATCCCACCCACTGACAGGTGGCATGATAACAAGATTATCAGTGTTATTCACTTCACCTGTCAGTGGTCATAATGTTATGGCTGATCGATGTACGTCCAAAAGCTTGCTGTTCAAGTCCATATCAGCCCATGTATTCTTCCCTTGCTAAAAAGTATTGTCTATATTTGAGTTTGGGGCTGCCTACCGGTGACCAAGGTTCAATACCAGTCTCTACCCTTTGTGTCTTTCTCTTCTTCTATATCAATTTTGAATAAAATGATTGCAAAACCCCTCAATAAAAAGTAAAAAGAAGTGTGTCTCCTTCTGGTGTAGTGGGTCACAATAACAAGGCTGAGGGCAAGGCATCACAATGCCTGTAGTGAAGCTGAATTGTTAGTTTAGTAAACTGTTGCATTTCAAACAATTTCCCTAACGTTCTGTAGCCACAGTATCGAGCCCCAGCTAGCACATGCTAGCAATGAGGGAAATATACTAGCTAGCTGTAAAGCTTGGCCAAATGGATTTATATATGGTCTAATTTGTGCATGTTCTGTTTAGGTGTGACACCTTAAGAGAAAGTTGAGCTAGCTAGCCTCAACTAAGCTTTAGCCACAAATAACGTAATGAATACAGGTATGGTACAGGTATGTTTTTTTTTTTTACCAAGTGCTACTCATGACAATGCCTTTGACGAGCATCATGACGATGCTTGTTAAAATGTAACTAGGTGAAAACTATATGTATCAACTAATCAACGAAAAAAATACATGATGTTTGGCACAACCAATTTAAGTTAAAATGTGCTAGCTGGCTCTATGTTAGCTAGCAACATCAATTTTGCGTCTAATGTTATATTCCAGTGGTTGCGGGCTAGCTAATTACCAAGAAGGTGAGGGTATTTGACTTGAAGAGAAAAAAGTACAATTCTTGAAGATTTTGAGGTTTCACGTTGTTTATTCATTTTCATTCTTACAGTGTTATTTTTACCAATTCAGTTTGCTTTGTCATCTGCCTAAGTGCAGAAAACAAGTGTTAAAGTGTATCACAAAATGCCTAAGTCATATCGATAACTCTTCTATACATTTATATAGTTGCCCACCAAGGCCACGGGAGGATATTATGATCAGGGGGTGCTGACAATGGATTGGCGTGTGGTGGTACTGAACAGATATCAAGCAGATGGGCAACACGTAATAACACATGGACAGGTCGAAGAGACACATTGACAATGCATAGAGACTGTGCAGAAACTAAAAGTGAATTTTGGAACCCCGTCTGGGGTGCTGAGACAATTTTGGGGTGGCTGCTGCACCCCCTACACCCCTACATCCCTGCGGCTATGGTGCACGCCACTACTGAAAATCATTGTCTAGATGCTTTATTTATTTATTTTTTACCTTTATGTTACAAGGTAAGTAGACAGAGACCACAGTCACTTCTATAACCATGACCTGTTTAATATTTTCAGGGGAGGAGATAAATGAGACCATTAGATATAGACCAAGTAGGTATAAGGTGCTATCTAGCCTCCCTCCCTGTGACCAAAAAGGGGAAAAAACTGCTTTCTTCAGTTTTAAGCTTAGTTATAAGGAAACAAGGAAATAGGCAATGCCTTTTATCTGTGACCATTTAATTTGATCTAAACATGTACTGCATTAAACCTTAAAAGTTAATGCTAAGTATCCTACATAATATTTGTGAAACATGAGTATTTGACACATCAAAATATATTTTTGAAACAGGTATTGTAATTTGGGACAGTTCATCATGAGTTAAGAATGGTTGATGTTGTACTTCAGGACAATTCAGGGTGGTCACAAAAAATACATTATCTCAGGCCCTGATTTCGGTTGGTCAAGAGTGACATATGATTGCTGGTGTAATTGTGATGTAGAAGCACTTAAAGCCAGTCATTGTTATGTAGTTGTGTTGCTTTTTGGTTATGTGGTGCATTGATACAGGAAGACTGTGTGAGGGACTGTCTAACACAGCAGATACATACAGTTAAATAATGAGGTACCAGCAAATGGGGAGTCAGAGATATTCACAGAGAACAGATTTTGTTTCAACAGACAATACAAATGTCACTGCATTCTACAACTTTATAAGCTACCTGATCACATAAAAAACATAATAAAAGTTATGAATTGTTATGAATACCAGGTCAGAGTAGGCAACAATGCCTTAAGAGTCCAGTTAAGGGAATGGGATTGTGCATATAAACCATATCTTACATGCATGTTCCAAATCTTAATTCAGACCCTAGGGGTGTTAAGTTTTTAAATAGACGATCCATTTTATACACACTTTCAGTTCCCCTCCTCCGCTCTCTGCGATCTTTACAGCATGGATGAATGCATGAGACAAATAAGTTTGCTATTGTTTAGTTTAGCACCTCCCACCTTCCCCTTTTGTGTCCTTTCAGCATGGAGTAAGTGCCTTTCAAAAGTATTCAGACATCTGTCATATTACAAGCTGTAAATTGACATTTTGTTATGTTTGATATTTTATTTTGATGTACTCAAACTCAATTATAAGGTAAGGTGTAAGGTAAAATTACATCACAAAACTATAGGTAAAATATGTTGCTTGAATAAGTATTCAACCTCTGTGCTGTGGAAGCTCCTATTTTACACAGATTAAAGAATTAGACAAAACTAGGACACAATTACCTTATCAGATCTTCACCTGTGAACCACTAAAGTTACTGTCACATTTTCTGCACAAAGAAATACACACTGATGAAGGATAATCGGTCAGGCTGTGAATATGAAGGAACATTTTGAAATCTTTAAAGTATTATCCAGCGAGATAGGAAATAATCCAAAGCATTCATCAGGAAAATTGTATAAAATAAAATGTAGGTGTTTTGAGCAATGTTGGATCAATAATTCAGAAGTTAAAGCTGCATCACACTACACAGGCAATGCCTTTAAACCCATCACTTTTACAAGAGACAATTACTTTGAAGGCGCTAGAGAGTTCAATGGCTGGAAGAGTATTAATGGTGCACAAGTCAACCATAGCAATAGCTTTGCACAACACTGGCTTGTATGGGAGGGCAGCCAGACAGGAGACATTACTCAAAATGTCCATCTAAAAACAATGAAAGTAACCCATCAGCGATTTGGGAAACATTTTCTGGTCAGAAAGACCAAGGAAAACTCAAAGAGCTATGTGCAAACGTAACATTGCCCATACCTCAAATCATCACTAAAGTTAAGTACGGTGGAGGAAGCATCATGCTATGGGGATGCTTCTCATTAGCTGGGACTGGGCATCTTGTTAGAAGAATGGAGTAACATACAGGGATATACTACAAGAGAACCTTCTTCAGCCAGTTATAAAATAGAGATTGGGAGAAAATAATGATGCCAAGCTCAAGGCCAAAACAACATTGGAGTGGCTCAAGAACAAAAAGGTGAATGCCCAAGTGGCCCAGTCAAATTCCCGATATCTTAGTCCCATGGAGAATCCTTGGCACCATTTGAAAATGTCAGTCCACAAGTATCAATCATCCAACCAACATGAACAATCTGAGGAAAATCTGCCATGAAGAATGGGCCAAAATCAATGTGATATTGTGCAAAGCTGGTACACACCAAACGCTAAAACTTAAAGCTGCTATTGCAGCAAATGTTGGCCCCACCAAATGTGAACATGTATACCTATGCTAGCAATATATTCCAAAGAAATATTTCCCAACATGAAACTATTTTCACCTTACAATAACTGATCAGTGTTAAGATATTTTTTTTATTTAACCTTATATAAGTTTAGGGCTATCAGGAGAGGTGTACTGTGAACATGTTAGTGACTTGGTATAGATTATGTGGAAAGGCTGTCATAAAGAAGGGGATGATTGAAGGAAACTATTTTTACACCAGAAATAAAGGACTTCAAATTGGCATAACAACCATAGGAACCATTATTTTTTATCAGTAATTCATCACAAATTCTTGCATGAAAATCCGGGGACTCGGGGCGGTTAATATATAATATTATTTCATATTAATTATCTATTTTAATCCATTATATATTTTTTTCTTTCTTTCTGATGTGTGGAATAGGTTGTGTACACATTCATTTCTAGTGTGAATGAAACAACCAAATGTGAAAATGATTAGGGTCTGAATAATTTTGCAAGGCACAGTAAGAGAATACAATGATTTTCTAGATGTAAACCCAATTTACACCACTTATTATTTAAAATGTGAGGTTGGCCTCAGTGTTTAGTGTGGTACAAAACAACAGCCATGACATCTGTGCCTCAGCTTAAGTATGCCAGAACATTACCAAAAAAAATAAGAAAATGAAACGAATGAGCTTCCTTTAAAGGAGACGCTAAAAAAGCTGTACTTGAAAAACCGCATCTGACATTAATCACATAAAACGTGAACAGTATGTACCATAATCGATTGGGGTTCTGCAATTTTGTGTTTTCAATGTGACTGAACATTAGTTTTTCACATAGATAATTGTTATTTCGTTTGATGGAATTGCTCTATTTTGGAGAAATGCCTGTCCCTTAAACAAGAAATGCCTGTCCCTTAAAACTCAGCGCTAAATCTAGAAAGAGAATTGTGAAAGAAGCTACAAAAAGAAAGACAATTACTTTGAAGGAGATAGTGTTCAGAGGCTGCGAGTGGTCTCAATGCTGCTCTGTATAAAAATTGCCTGTTTTGGACGGTGGCATAAAAAGCTGATACTCAAAAAAGACCATCTGATAGAGAGACTGCTGGGATCTGGGAAATGTTTTGTGGTTGGATAGGTAAAACTCAAAACGCTGTCTTGGTCAAATTAAAGGAAGACTGGACAGGGAAAAATACAGGGAAATACTGCAAGAAAATAAGGCCTTATTAAAAACTGCAGTTCACCAAAGGGTTGGGCGGTATGAAGGTAAAATGTTAAACCACGTTATTTGAAAATGTTTTAATTACTTAAAAAATTTGAAGTAAATAACCAACTTTTAATTACCACATCCTAAATGATTGTAATATAGGCCGACTGTATACCGTAGTATATATTAATATACACTGTACGCTCTCTTGCTCTACTATCTTTCAGCTGCCATAAAAGGAGCATTTGTGGTGTTTCTATGAAAGACAGTTATTAATTAGATTATTACTTATATATAAAATGTGCCAAAATATATATTTGTTAAATATGCATCCATACATCTAGCTACAATAACGTTAAGTAAAATCATTGATAACGAGGCAAATCAAACATTTGACTCGTTATCAAACTTTAGAATTCAGCCATTGCAAAATGTTTTGTTAATAATTGAGATTGTCTCTGTGAGAGGTATACTGTATAATTTTGTAAATTAATAAATATTCATTCATTCATTCAACTTCTTCCGCTTATCCGGGGCCGGGTCGCGGGGGCAGCAGTCTAAGCAGAGATGCCCAGACTTCCCTCACCCTAGACACTTCCTCTAGCCCTTCCGGGGGGACACAGAGGCGTTCCCAGGCCAGCCGGGAGATATAGTCCGTCCAGCGTGTCCTAGGTCTTCCCCGGGGTCTCCTCCTGGTGGGACGGGCCCGCAAAAGATGCCCAAGTCACCTCAGCTGACACCTCTCGATGTGGAGGAGCAGCGGCACTACTCTGAGCTCCTCCCGGGTGACCGAGCTTCTCACCCTATCTCTAAGGGATCGCCCAGCCACCCTGCGGAGAAAGCTCATTTTGGCTGCCTGTATCCGGGATCTTGTCCTTTCGGTCATGACCCAAAGCTCATGACCATAGGTGAGAGTAGGAACGTAGATTGATCGGTAAATCGAGAGCTTCACCTTGCGGCTCAGCTCTTTCTTCACCACGACAGACCGATACATCGACCGCATTACTGCAGAAGCTGCACTGATCCGTCTGTCAATCTCCCGTTCCATCCTTCCCTCACTCATGAACAAGACCCCTAAATACTTAAACTCCTCCACTTGAGGCAGGAACTCTCCACCAACCTGAAGTGGGCAAGCCACCCTTTTCCGACTGAGGACCATGGCCTCGGATTTGGAGGTACTGATTTTCAACCCAACCATTTCACACTCTGCTGCAAACCATCCCAGTGCATGCTGAAGGTCCTGGTTTGAAGGGGCCAACACGACAACATCATCCGCAAAGAGCAGAGACGAAATCGTGTGGTCCCCAAACCTGACACCCTCCGGCCCCTGGCTGCGCCTAGAAATTCTGTCCATAAAAATTACGAACAGAACCGGCGACAAAGGGCAGCCCTGCCGCAGTCCAACATGCACTGGGAACAAGTCTGACTTACTGCCGGCAATGTGAACCAAGCTCCTGCTTCGGTCGTACAGGGACCTGACAGCCCTTAGCAAAGGACCCAGGAGCCCATACTCCCGAAGCACCCTCCACAGGATGCCGCGAGGGACACAGTCGAATGCCTTCTCCAAATCCACAAAACACATGTGGATTTGTTGGGCAAACTCCCATGAACACTCCACCACCCTGTAGAGGGTATAGAGCTGGTCCAGTGTTCCACGCCCCGGACGAAAACCACACTGTTCCTCCTGAATCCGAGGTTCTACTATCGGCCGTATTCTCCTCTCCAGTACCCTGGCATAGACTTTCCCGGGGAGGCTGAGAAGTGTGATCCCCCTATATTTGGAACAGACCCTCCGGTCCCCCTTCTTAAAAAGAGGGACCACCACCCCGGTCTGCCATCCCAGAGGCACTGTCCCCGACTGCCACGCGATGTTGCACAGGCGTGTCAACCAAGACAGCCCCACAACATCCAGAGACTTGAGGTACTCAGGGCGGATCTCATCCACCCCCCAGTGCCTTGCCACCGAGGAGTTTCTTGACCACCTCTGTGACTTCAGCCTGGGTGATGGACGAGTCCACCTCTGAGCCCTCATCCTCTGCTTCCTCAATGGAAGACGTGACAGCGGGATTGAGGAGATCCTCAAAGTACTCCTTCCACCGCCCGACGACATCCTCAGTTGAGGTCAACAGCTGCCCACCTCTACTGTAAACAGCGTTGGTAGGGCACTGTTTCCCTCTCCTGAGGCGCCGGACGGTTTGCCAGAATCTCTTCGAGGCCAGCCGATAGTCCTTCTCCATGGCCTCACCGAACTCCTCCCAGGCCCGAGTTTTTGCCTCCACAACCACCCGGGCTGCAGTCCGCTTGGCCTGCCGGTACCCGTCAGCTGCCTCAGGAGTCCCACAAGCCAACCAGGCCTGATAGGACTCCTTCTTCAGCTTGACGGCATTCCTTACTTCCGGTGTCCAGGCACCGGAGACCTTATGGCCACAGCTCAGAGCGGCCGCTTCGACAATGGAGGTGGAGAACATGGTCCACTCTGACTCAATATCTCCAGCCTCCCTCGGGATTCAGTCGAAGCTCTGCCGGAGGTGGGAGTTAAAGATCTCTCTGACAGGAGACTCGGCCAGACGTTCCCAGCAGACCCTTTCAGTACACTTGGGTCTGCCGAGTCTGTCCAGCTTCCTCCCCCGCCATCGGATCCAACTCACCACCAGTTGGTGATCAGTTGACAGCTCCGCCCCTCTCTTTACCCGAGCGTCCAAGACATATGGCCGCAGGTCAGATGAAACGACAACAAAGTCGATCATCGACCTACGGCCTAGGGTGTCCTGGTGCCACGTGCACTGATGGACACCCTTATGCTTGAACATGGTGTTTGTTATGGACAAACTGTGACTAGCACAGAAGTCCAATAACTGAACACCGCTCGGGTTCAGATCAGGGGGGCCGTTCCCAATCACGGCCCTCTGGGTGTCACTGTCGTTGCCCTTGTGGGCGTTGAAGTCCCCCAGTAGAACGATGCAGTCCCCAGTCTGAGCACTTTCCAGCACCCCTCCCAGAGACTCCAACTCAGGGTCCTTCCCCGCCAGCGAGGTGACGTTCCACGTCCCTAGAACTAGTTTCCGTGTCCAGGGATCGGGTTGTCGAGGCCCCCGCCTTTGACTGCCGCCTGTTCCTCTATGCACCGACCCCTTATGGTCCCTCCTGCAGATGGTGAGCCCACGGGAAGGTGGCCCCACGTCGCTCCTTCGGGCTGAGCCCGGCCGGACCCTGTGGGGAAAGGCCTGGCCACCAGGCACTCGCATACGAGCCCCAACCCCGGGCCTGGCTCCAGGGTGGGGTTACGGTGGGGCTACGCCATACTGGGTGACGTCACGGTCCTCTACAAATTCTACACATTGTTTTTATCATTAAAGGGTTTTGAACCGCTCTTAGTCTGACCCGTCGCCCAGGACCTGTTTGCCTTGGGAGACCCTACTAGGGGCATATAGCCCCAGACAACATAGCTCCTAGGGTCACTCGGGTACTCAAACCCCTCCACCACGTTAAGGTGGCAGTTCATGGAGGGCAATTAATAAATATGTGAAGGGCATTAAGACTCCAGTCCTTTAGACGGATGCATTACAAGTTTATTTTTGTCATCAGGAGACAGCTATGACGTAATTTGCAAATGTGCATTGCGGTGTAGCAAAGATGGCACCCTCCAGCTCCAATGTTTTTTTTTATTACCCTGGTAATTACATATACTGCAGTAATATTTTGTGACGCTACAGTATGATGGTATAAATGAAAAAATGGATACCGCCCAACCCTAGTTTACAAACACCAACCATCCTATACAACCTGGAGCAAATCTGCCATGAAGGAGTTAAATACTTATACTTATAATGTTATTTTGTCCTCACAGATATTTCTAAATATAAAACTAATGTCACTAATTAATTTAAATGTCAGTGTCAGTAAAAAAATATATCAAACAAAGTGGGAGTCTGAATAAATCCAAGGCGCTATATATAAAGATGTCTGACATCATTCCAAATGTAATGTTTAAACATGTTTATTGGAAAAAGAAACATGTAGGTCTGTGGTTGAAGTTGGCAGCTTATTGGGAAGTAGAGATTAGTTTCAACATTAACTTAAAATCATTCAAGAAATCTCTAACCTCGTCCTAAATCCAACTTGTTTATAAAGCTGGAACTACGACATTTTATTAAAATCCTAAATATTTAGAAAAGACACTACTCAATGTTTAAGAGCAGGATACTTAGTTAATAATTTAAGTGAAATCCTAATTCTTTTATTAGCAATTATCAGGAAGCATTGTGTTTAAACATATTGGCTTTGTAAAGATGAGGCTTTGCCAACCCTGGCTGTATCTACTGAAATCTCAAATCTAACATGCATATCTTGCTTACTTGCTCAACAAAAGCATTTCATTGGGCATAGGGCTGCGTAGAAACAGTTTCATTTAGGACTCACCTTCCAAACTGCCTTGAGGCATTCTCAAAAAACTTGGCTTTGGAAGCAACGCTGAAGAAAGAAAAATACAAATTAATCTCAGATGATCCCAGTGATATGCTGAGCTTTAAAGCCCCCCAACACCACCCACCAAACATAGAAAACGGTTTATGGGCAACACTTGAAAAATGGCGCTCAGAATTCAAGACTAGTACAGAATGGCGCACCTTGTGATCTCAGTAAATGTTACAACAATCTCATGGACATTGTGGGGATTCATTACAATGCATTAAATGTTATTTTCTTTTCTTTAGCTATGTTTTGTTCACAACAAATCTAAAATTAGAGCATTGCACTGCATACTTTTTGAGAAATAAATGCAGCAGGCATAAACATAATACTTGAAGTGTCATTGGTGTATAGCAAAATGGTTGTTTTTGCTGCTGCATTTTGATGTCAAATTAAACCTGATGCTGAAATTATAATGAAGAGTAGGACCTAAAATGACTTAAAAAGGACCTAAGGACCTAAAAAAGAAGATAAAAAGTAAGCTCTCAGCAAACACTGCAATTTGTGGTTGCGCTCTTGATTAACAGTCTGGATACAGTGAGAACAAGTATTTGATACACTGCCGATTTTGCAGGTTTTCCCACTTACAAAGCATGTAGAAGTCTGTAATTTGTATCATAGGTACTCTTCAACTGTGAGTGATGGAATCTAAAACATCTAAAATTCAGAAAATCACATTGTATGATTTTTAAGTAATTCATTAGCATTTTATTGCATCCATCCATCTATCATCTTCCGCTTATCCGGGGCCGGGTCGTGGGGGCAGCAGTCTAAGCAGGGATGCCCAGACTTCCCTCTCCCCAGACACTTCCTCTAGCTCTTCCGGGGGGACACCGAGGCGTTCCCAGGCCAGCCGGGAGACATAGTCCCTCCAGCGTGTCCTAGGTCTTCCCCGGGGTCTCCTCCCGGTGGGACGGGACTGGAACACCTTCCCAGGAAGGCGTTCTGGAGGCATCCGAAACAGATGCCCAAGCCACCTCAGCTGACCCCTCTCGGTGTGGAGGAGCAGCGGCTCTACTCTGAGCTCCTCCCGGGTGACCAAGCTTCTCACCCTATCTCTAAGGGATCGCCCGGCCACCCTGCGGAGAAAGCTCATTTCGGCCGCCTGTATCCGGGATCTTGTCCTTTCGGTCATGACCCAAAGCTCATGACCATAGGTGAGAGTAGGAACGTAGATTGACCGGTAAATCGAGAGCTTCGCCTTGCGGCTCAGCTCTTTCTTCACCACGACAGACCGATACATCGACTGCATTACTGCAGAAGCTGCACTGATCCGTCTGTCCATCTCCCGTTCCATCCTTCCCTCACTCGTGAACAAGACCCCTAGATACTTAAACTCCTCCACTTGAGGCAGGAACTCTCCACCATCCTGAAGAGAGCAAGCCACCCTTTTCCGACTGAGGACCATGGCCTCGGATTTGGAGGTTCTGATTTTCATCCCCACCGCTTCACACTCGGCTGCAAACAGTCCTAGTGCATGCTGAAGGTCCGGGTTAGAAGGGGCCAATTTTATTGCATGACATAAGTATTTGATACATCAGAAAAGCAGAACTTAATATTTGGTACAGAAACCTTTGTTTGCAATTACAGAGATTATATGTTTCCTGTAGTTCTTGACCAGGTATGCACACACTGCAGCAGGGATTTTGGCCCACTCCTCCATACAGACCATCTCCAGATCCTTCAGGTTTTGGGGCTGTCGCTGGGCAATACAGACTTTCAGCTTCCTCCAAAGATTTTCTAATGTGTTCAGGTCTGGAGACTGGCTAGGCCACTCCAGGACCTTGAGATGCTTCTTACGGAGCCACTCCTTAGTTGCCCTGGCTGTGTGTTTCGGGTCGTTGTCATGCTGGAAGACCCAGCCACGACCCATCTTCAATGCTCTTACTGAAGGAAGGAGGTTGTTGGCCAAGATCTCGCTATACATGGCCCCATCCATCCTCCCCTCAATACGGTGCAGTCGTCCTGTCCCCTTTGCAGAAAAGAATCCCAAAAGAATGATGTTTCCACCTCCATGCTTCACGGTTGGGATGGTGTTCTTGGGGTTGTACTCATCCTTTTTCTTCCTCCAAACTTGGCAAGTGGAGTTTAGACCAAAAAGCTTTATTTTTGTCTCATCAGACCACATGGAGGCCCAGACCGAGGGAGATTGACTGAACTTCCATTTTCTAATAATTGCGCCAACAGTTGTTTCCTTCTCACCAAGCTGCTTGCCTATTGTCCTGTAGCCCATCCCAGCCGTGTGCATGTCAACAATTTTATCCCTGATGTCCTTACACAGCTCTCTGGTCTTGGCCAGTGTGTAGAGGTTAGAGTCTGTTTGATTGAGTGTGTGGACAGGTGTCTTTTATACAGGTAACAAGTTCAAACAGGTGCAGTTAATACAGGTAATGAGTGGAGAACAGGAGGGCTTCGTAAAGAAAAACTAACAGGTCTGTGAGAGCTGGAATTCTTACTGTTCTGTAAGTGATCAAATACTTATGTAATGCAATAAAATGCAAATTAATTGTTTAAAAATCATACAATGTGATTTTCTGGATTTTTGTTTTGGATTCCATCTCTCACAGTTGAAGTGTACCTATGATAAAAATTACAGACCTCTACATGCTTTGTAAGTAGGAAAACCTGCTAAATCGGCAGTGTATCAAATACTAGTTCTCCCCACTGTACGTCTGAGACGGTTTGAGTTTGACGGTCTACTCACTACGAGGCCGGGGTATCCTTGCTGGGGGCTGCATTGGGGCTCTTATGGGATGCAGGGCATCGGCTAGGGGGGTCAGGTGGTCTGGTAGGAGGTCTGCAGATGGCCGGCTTCTCAGCCGGAGACCTTATTTTGGTGCTGTCACCGTCGTCTGCAGTAAAAACAATGACAAACTTATGGAAATGGTACAATGTAGTATCAAATGAAAAACCTAACACCTCTTCTTATAACACACAAAATGGAATCCGCATCACATACCAGCCACATACTGTACAAATTACGCATAAAATAAATAAAACCTTTCCTCAACTAACAAATTATATCTGTGGACATTGCACACAGTATATCTCAATCTACAAATACTAGTTCATATTCATCCAGAGACTACCAAAGTGTTTCAAATTAAAGGCTAAATAATCTGCAACACCACCAATGTCATTTATATAATTAAGTACCCTTGTGGATTAGCATGTCGGAAAGACGCACAGAGAGATGAAAACAAGGAACACAGAAGCTGCATAACAAACTTGCTATGCACTTCCAGGCAAATCACCACTTCACCATCTTCCCTCTGCTAGCTGGAAATTGAACATAAACTGCAACATAGAGGGGGTTATTTTGACAATATCCCCTTGAGGCCAGATGTCTTTTGGTTACATTTCCTCCATACTGTTTTTCCAAGAGGTCTCCATAAAGAAGTAGACATTAAACATTTTATTTTTATATTCTTTCTATATATTGTATTAATTAATGAATGACACATCTGTGGAAATCCATATCCTTATTGTCTATATAATATGCAGCTGATGGAAAAATAGCAAGTATATATTTGCTGTTTTAAACATCAACTATGTTATTATTTGATGTTATGTCTATTTACAAAAATGTAATAGGTAATTGGGAGTACTTATTGACTTGTTGAACATGGTTTTAAAAAAGGTGATTTATCTAGGTCTGCTTTACGGAATGTGTATGACCAGACGAAGATCCCATTTGGATCAAAATGTTTTTCTGTTTCTTCAAATAATTTAATTATGGAAGCATACCAGATTTGCAGACATTATTTTCCCCAGAGTCCCCTCTCAAAGAATCTCATATTTTAGAACGTAGTGGTGGCAGACCTACTTCATCTATTATAGGATTTCATGATAAGTTGACATGTTTTGATGTGCTACTCTGGACTAGATTAAATACATGGAATGGCATAGGAGAGGTTTAACTACAGATTGTTTTCCTACCTTCTCTGATGACCGCGGCACTACGAGGAGGAGGCCTCCTGCCTTGGAATGACTGTGCTCGGTTCACAGTGACTAACTCTCCATTGGCTGTTGCTGCTGTATCTGGTCTCTGACATCCATCCTGTAGTTTTGTGACTATTTCAGTAACCTCAGAATCTGAGTGTCTGTCCTGGCGGATGGAGGGTTTGGGAAGGAGGGCTTGCCTCTGTGGAGGGTCCCTAGTGAGCCGCAGAGGTGCGGTGATGGATTTCGTCCTCTGGAGAGGTGTGGGGCTCGTTGGATTGAGCCCACCACCATTCAGCCTGTCAGGTCTGCTGTCGTTTTGGCTGCCGCAATTCTGCTCATCTATGTGACACAAACCTGGGAAAATAGTTAAATCAACAAATTGAATGGAACAAATATTAAGCCCAGTCATATATTCATGTACTACCCTTTTTTCGATTAGTTTTAGTGTTAAAAGTATGTCAGTTATTTTCCACAACATGCATCAGAGGTTGCTGTCACATGCAGTATACTATACATGTACTTAAATAATGTTATGTCTATACCTGGAGTATGTCTGGTCCACCCATGTTTTACCTCTTGAAATATAATATATACACACAAAATTGATTTTTAATGAATAAAAACAAAGGACCACACAAACCAAGGTACTTTTGAATTTTAATTAGAATTCGGATTCATTCAGGCATTCTAAGAATGATAAAAGCAAGTCTAATCATAATGTCCAATTTTATTTAATGATTGCAAAAATAACAAAGCCTTTTATTTAAGCATTTATAGTAAAAATGTATAAAAGATTATTTATAAAATTTTATTTCGCATTTGTTTTTTACTAACAATATATATATATATATATATATATAAACAAGAGGAAAAATATGTTTTAAAGAAGGGGAGAACCTTGCATATAACAATTATGTATTAATCTAGGAGAAGAAAAAGAGAAAAAAAAAACTTTTTATCATCTAGTCATGTTGTTGGCCAGGATTCCAGAAGAACATGCACTATTCAAATGCTGCAATGATTTAGACAGGTGGTAGTTACTTGTCATGCAAAGCGGAGCTGGTTACTTTGTAACTGCAAGCAGGAACTTGGAGCAATAAATAAAATACCAAACAATAAAGGGAGGACATGCTGCAAGTGTTCCACATCTATCCACGCCACAGTAAATTTAAGAACTTAATCACACACAGACAAATAACAAAGTTACAAGATGTATAAATTACATGATTTAGCCTGAAGCAATAACTTCCATTCATTGAGCACACAAGATCTCCAACTGCCTCTCATTGAGTGCAGTTAACAAATACAATAAAGGCCGAAAGAGGTCAAAGTAAGCCAACATCTGTTCTGGCCACCATGCAATTTTTCTGTATGTTCATAGTTTCCAATAAAAACAAAAGGGTGAACAAGACTTGATTTTTCCTATGTAAATCCATTTCTAATAAGAGAACGGGGAATTTTTTTTAATCTATGCTAGCAATTCGCCATGAGTACTTAACATTCACACATCATTCTCTCAGCTCAGAATAAACATAATACTGTAAATCATCCTACATATTTCAACACTGTAATACTCTTAATATAATGATCTGCATTTACAGAACAAGGGACGATAATGCTGGTGATGAGAATGACGACGATAATCAAACCAGAGGCAGATAATTACTCTCAGTGTTCTGGAACTGGCCAAAATTAACTGCTGGGTAGATGCGGGGCGGTCTCTTGGACATGGTGATTGGTTGCCGTTTCCTTGGGGTTATCCTTGGAGGTGGCATGGGTGGGGCTGTGGAACTCTCATCTGGGGCACTGCAGAATATCTGTAATCACACCAACACATCCAAAAGGACATTGTATAAATTATACTACTATGTAAAATACAAGGAAGGGGGGGTCATTGAATCTTTTATTTTCACCTTGGTGTAGTCCTCTATGAGAATTTCAACAACAATGTTCTGGAACTTTATATCCAACATGGCTGCCACAGTCTCTTCCTCTGCCCTCATCAAGGTGGGGCCAAAGATTACACCCATGTTGGAGGGAGTCATTAAGTTGTCTCCACTGTTACTGCAGACACTGTCAAGCAGAATTCAGATGATTTTGTAAACAACATGACCTCCAAATAGGAACAAATAACTATCAAAGAGCGAAAGTTAATGTATGTTAAAATCTATCAATAACTACACAATACATTAGCTCTTGCATTTCAATCACAATAAATAACCATTGTTGGAATATTAGACAATACATTTCCATTTTAAATATAAAAAACAAACACTCTGCATAGATGCAAGAGTCAGTCAGATACTGTACCCGTCTAAACAGACACCAGTTAATCCCTGGCCACAGGCAACATAACACCACAGATATGCAATTACACAGCACTAAAAGCTGTAAACAACTTGTTAAACTGCATCTGTTAGAAGGAAGGGCACAGAGGTTGCAGCACAACAGCGGCACGTCATATCAGGTTAGCTCTTACTTGACCAGGTGCTGGATCAGTAGGTTTAGCATTTCCCGATTCTTCTCCGGGAGTTTGTATATCAGAGAATGGATAGCACCCAGCCGGTTGTCTAGGTTCTCTGATTCTGAGGGACGAGAAATACTTTTCACATGAGCAATCATTTACATGGCCCTCAATAATGATTTATCTGGACATCAATGCTTTTAGGCAATGTATTTAATGCTAACTTTACATTATGTATATATAGCAGGGATGCCATCGTATATCCATAATCATTGTTAAGTTAATCAGCAAAGCCTAATTCCAGTCAAAGAATGTCAAGGGCCCAGTTCCACACCTGCAGCTGAATTATGGTCAATGTGAAATGAGGACCGTTTAAACAATAGGACTCATGGGGCATAGAGGGTTATCTCAGTTGAGGAGATTGAAGACAGAATGCCAATGCATTAGCATTGAATTACACCATGTTCAAACACAATATGGAGTACAACACACTCAATTTGATACTGTGGATCCATTCCATGGAGAAACAGATCAAAACAAAAGTACTTCAGGAAGCAAATGACTACAAGTATGATCCCAGCAACAGAACATGGTAAGATATCTGGAGTTGATTCTAATTGACCAGAAAGATCTAATAAAAGCAAAGGCATGATGCCATTATGCTCTTTTTCTTTGTTATGGCTTTTTTATGAAAAGAACACACAGCTGTTTTGTGTGACTTATTTTCCATACAAGAAAAAAAGAAATAGGGGTTTCAGTTAAATTTACAGTAATGAACAGGGAGTATGTTTTTTCTCTTCCGTTTTATAGCTGAAATCCAGCCTGTTGAACTTCAGCGTGAACTCACTCTGATGGATAATAAACACAAAATGAATGAACTCTAGAAAGAACCTTCATCAGACATACAACAAGATGTGGTAGTAAACAACCTGTTTCTTAGCTCCCATGGCAAACTTGTTAAATCTAACGACTTGGCACAATGGGGTCAGCCAAGCTGTGTCTGAAAACATGCCCCCACATCCGATTCAAAGTCCTGGTGCTCCCAAAGTATCTCCAAAATGACAAGTATTTTGGATCAGTCTAACACAATTTTTGGTTAATACATGACTCCATTTGAGTTATTTCATAGTTTTGAGGTCTTCACTATTGTTGTAGAATGTGGAAAATACCCTTGAATGGCATACAAATCTGATGACAATTGAAAATAATCATCCGATTTGTGAAAAACTGTTTATTAAAACATCTGGACTGTGACATGCAAGATATCTGTTATTCATTGTATGTTCATTAATATCCTAAATATGCTATCCATTTCCTTTCTTTGTGCATGCTTACATTCTTGGATATGTTAAAGATACTATAGCACATTGTTTAAGGTGACATAGCTGAAAGTGAACAATGGTTAACGAGAGCCCACAATCATGCTTTGTAAAATAAGAAAGTAAAATGCAGTCACAGCGATCCACTACAAGAATATAAAAAGATGCACTCGGAATATAAGTCAGATCTTTGGACCTGGTTAGACCTAAAAAAAAAAATGTTGCTGTAGTAATGGTGCAACCGCTAACAAGTCTGCACTCTCTCTAAAGCACTCGGCTTCTCAGTAAAAGAAGAATGTATTAATTCTGGGATTCTACTTTTCCTATGCCCACATTGATCACAGGAAATAACTGTCGCATATGCATCCAAATTGGTCACACTTTAAAACCCTGCCCTCGTGAAAGTGTTTCTCTCTTTTCTAACATTAAGTATGAAAACCCATAAAGTCTTACTTGCAGCTAAGATGAGGTCCCTGTTGAGACCATAGGTCATTAGAGGCTCAGTTAGATTCCTGTGAAAGAACACACGATCAGGTAAACAAGTACAGAACAAACACACTCACAGCATATCCTAAAAGACCTTTTAAAACAAATACTACTCAAGTGCTAATGCACTTTCAGCATTGGCAAGTGCCACTCAGTCAGAATGAATGACAGTGCACTGAAACATTTCTCCTTATCAAAACTTTCCTTCAGAAAGTAAAATTACTGTTGTGCAGTTGTTAAAACATTAGAGACCAAAGGCCTTGAGTAAGCCTTCAAACAGCTGCCTGACCTCTTCTTGGTCATTCCTCAAAGTGTGGAGAGACGACCTGTGAGTATATCATCATGAGGGGTATTGGGGGAGGATAATATCCTGGCCTTGAAGACAAGAGACCTTGTCACTGAGTACTTAAAATAACAAACAATTATACTAGGCAAATGGAGCAGAGAAAAACCTCAGCAAGAACAGAAGATTGCAACTGTAATATCCTATATGTACAGTAACAGGGAGAGACACAGGGAACAAACACTGGGTGAGTGTTCAGGACCCTGGAAGGTGTTTATTAACAAAATCACAGGAGGAAACTTGGGAAAACCTCAAATCAAAAGGCCAAACTGCAGGGCAAGAGAGGCTGCTTAATCGGTGGCTGTTTTGGGGGTGTGGGTGCTGGCGGCAAAGTTGTCCAGGTCTTGATGCATGAAAGCATCCCCAAACAATGACACTGCCACCATCATGCTTCACTGTTGATATGAGGAAGGCAATGTTTGGGTTCACCAGACATAACAGGGCTTATGTCACGCAAAACGCTCACTTTGACTAATCTGTCAAAAGAACATTATTCCAAAAGTCTTTAGGATCATCCAGGGGCATTTGGGCTAACCTTAGTTATTTGTTTTCTTAGTGGTTTCCGCTTTGCTACTCTGCCATGAATCCCATTTTTTCCCTAGTATCATTCGGTTGATGGACTCATAACAGCTAGAATGAGACAAGCCTGCAGATACTTGGATGTTGTTCTACGGTTCTTTGTGACTTCCAGGATGACGGCACGCCTTGCTTTGAGAGGTCTTTCGCCGGACAGCCACTACTGGGAAAATTCATGCTTGATCATTAACCAAAGAAATCAAACACCTGACAATAATAATCAAATTAACTGGGGAGGGCCATAACATTCACATGACTGACAAAAGCATTTTTCATTTTGTAGCATACCAAAAGAATGAAAGAAGCACTTAGAATCCCTCAATATATTACTACAATACCCAAAAACATAGGTCTTCAGCCCTCTCCTGGGGACCCCCCAGCCATTCAATCAATTACATCCCAGAGCTAGCTCACCTGAATCAACTTATTAACTAATTAACAAGCCCTTACCTGTTGAATCACGTGAGCTATTTCAGGGCAAAAACTAAACTGTGAGATGGCTGGGGGGTCTCCCCGCAACTGAAAATAGTAAGATATCTGGAGTTGATTCTAATTGACCAAAAAGATCTAATAAAAGCAAAGGCATGGTGCCATTATGCTATTTTTCTTTGTTATGGCTTTTTTATGAAAAGAGCACACAACTGTTTTATGTGACTTATTTTCCATACAAGAAAAAAAGAAATAGGGGTTTCAGTTTAATTTACATTAATGAACAGGTAGTATGTTTTTTCTCAGATCAAATTTCGATGTGACCACTAATTCGAACTAGTGACACCCTGTGCTAGCTTGGGAGCCTGTAGGTAGAGAATAATAGAGTGTGTTCCTTGTGACAAGTGAAAAAGCAGCATGATAAGAACCAGAACAGCATTGGATGTACTTCAGAAGACATATCTCAACATCAACTGTCCCATGTCCCCTCAGAGATGCTGCTATGAAGCACGGCCTTAATCACAAATTGGATATTATGAAACTGGGGAAAAAATGGGGTGTAACCTAAAAATACAAAATAAAAATAAAGGGCATGGAACTGCAACAGAGCCCTCTATCTACACATCTTTATATGGCACTGAATAAAAAGTAAAATGTATTGAATTAACCAGTGTTTACAACTTAATCCACACGGTAGCAGGTAGAAAATCCCAGGAACCATTATTTAATTGACAAGATGTTTCCAACAGAATATTCCATCCTTGCTGTTTCAATCATTCCTCATAAAAAAGTCATAAAAAAAAGAGGAAAGTGGGTCAAAAAATGTTTTTGTTTGAAAACTGAAATTGAGTCTGGAAGGAAAGGAAACAGTGAGAGTAATATAATCTGAATGGTGAGGAAGGTATGGCTGAAGACACTGAATCATGAGAAAAAAGGGAGAGGGATTTGTCAGTGTGGATGTTGATCCAGATCTGCTGGGTCTTGTGGGCAACCTATAAGATTTCTATGAATGGTAACACACCTGAGATAAAACTTCATAGCACTGGTGATAGTTTTTATGTCCCAGTCGCCGCTGTGGAAATCCACATCTCCTGGGCATTTCTGGTCTAAAGGAAAGAGTAGTAGGTGATTAACAAAGCCATTTGATATACTGTATCTGGGACTGTATTGGTCTAGTGAATTAAAGTAATTTTTTCTGAATTTGTCTCAAAATCAAGTAAATATTACATGTAAATGTCCTTTGCCATTATTCCAATAAGGAGGGTTTCTGACATGGATATAATATTTTCATGAAATTTGGCATTTGCAAAAGCACTCTATCATTCCTTCTTAGCAGTAAGGGAATTATCAACAAGTCCATCAATTAGAGATACTTGCTTGTTAATGCTTGTTAATTGTTTTTCAAATCCTGTATATATATTTCAAATATTGGGGAAATATATCTTAAACATTATAATCTTCTACATGCTGCTGTTTTTTCTATGCATTCCTAATTTCCAACTCAACAGAGAGAGCACAGATGTTGACTGGGAAATTTCCTCACCAAAGAAGGCATTTAGAAGCTTCTGCACTTGGATGTTGCTGCCAACAGTTCTGTACACTCCTTCTTGTGTGATTCCTATAAAAGAGAGAGTGAGATGAAGGCAGAGTGGGTGGGGTTGAGGTAAAAGGAAAAGGGGGAACTTACTCAGGAGAAATTGGTAGCAGTGGAAATGTACAGGCTGTTCCTCGTGGGGAAAATGGACGTAGCAGACAACAGCTTGACAACACTATTCTATGTCACAGCCTCTTCCAAATAAATGATTTGCTTCACTGTTCAAGTGGATGGCTGGAATTTATGTTGTCATATGAGGCCTGCATATCTTACTGGTTGTGAACGATAAGAGGAATAAATCACAGTGATTGTGCCTCACTAAACTCCTAAATACAGTGTATATGTGCTTAGTTAAAGCAGTGCCAGTAAGAGCATTAGTATTAAATTAACAGAATGCATGGAATCTAAAGACTTGAGTCTTTCGCAAGATGCTGGAGAAATGGCAGCAGTGAAATGTGAGAAGCCCAAATTGTTCACACTTGATGCTACATGTGAATACAATCTGGCTGGAGTAATAATTCTGTTTCATACCTGAAGGCAGGATTCTTATCAAGGTACGCAATAGTACTGGTTCATTATTAATAGTTCAATGATGTAAACAAATGAAACAGCTAATTTAGTGTGGACTAAAGTGCTCTATTTATTATTATGCCAAAGTTATGTTTTCCTGGCTGGATGTCACATTTGAGTCAGAGTGTTTTTATTTACTGTTGGCCTCTGGTCAGAAAGTGAATATGGGATGGCAATGAAGCCTTTAGTGACTCTCATTGCAAGTACGACTCATCTCTGCCCTCTATAGGGCAATGAAGCAAAATGACTAGACTATGGCAAAACTGGTATGAACATTGATTGCCAGCATGCAAATAAGAAACATATGGTGTGGACTAGAACTTTCTGATACCTTTACCTTTAGTTTCAACAAAGTTGATGCATTTTCTCACAAACTTGAATCCAACTTCATTCAATTCCACTAAGGAAGACAAGTAACAAACAGATTTCACAATAAATGGAAAAAACATATGGGTGTACAATGAGATTTATAGATTTTCATTAATAAAGAAATGAACACTGGTAATGGTACATACTTTCAGCTTGCTTGTGAATTGGGGAATGATAAATCTGGAATGAAATGACAATGTAAGACACTAACAAACTAATATATATATGGAGCTTTTTGGGGCCACCATGATCCGTATAAATAACACTGAATATATATAAATGTATATAGATCCACTTTAATAATCATACTGTTATCAAAACCAAAGTAAAACATGGAAGATTATGATTATAAAACACTACAGGTCCATACTTGCAAACATTAGAAATAGTCAAAATATATTTTTATCAGGCAATACATTTTTCATATTTTCACATGATTAAATGCTAAATGCTAGCTTTAACTACATACTTCTAAAATATTATTTCCAGTAAAAAATTCCTCAACAGCTATTTACAATTGCTTATGTAGTTGGAAGGGAACAAACACGTAAAATGACACCATCTAGTAAATGTGCCAAAGGTTTTTTGACTTTTAGATGAATAGTTCACAGTCCAGATTTTAGTTTGTATCGAAACACACTTTCTTTGAAATGTAGAATTACATGCAATTACATTATATAAAATAACTGGTGTTGTATTACTCAAGAATGTCTTGGTTGTTTGTATGAACAGCACATAGTAAAGCAGGCTCCCTGGTTCTGGGATGGTTGCTTACTGCAGTAACAAATGCATTTTTGTGCCTGACTTTTTGGGGCAGGTTGAAAAAGAGCCAACGCCTGCCTGGTCTCACATGCCATGAGACTAATCCAATACCAGAAGGACAACAGGCTGAGAAGCAGACTATCAGATCAACTATGAAAACAAAAACTCCTTGCATTCGTATCCAGGGCCGTCGTTAAGAATCATGGGCCCCCTGATAATATATGCTTGGTCCCAGTCACTCATAAACGACATTGATATTATTATGATCAGTGGGCCCTGCCAAGTAATGGGTCCATAAATAATTTCCTCCTTTTCGTGCATTAGTGACGGCCTAGACCGTATCGCACAAAACAAATATTGCTGGTAATATATCTGGAGAAGAGAAGGCCAGCCTTTTGGATCCATCACAGAGGTTTCGAAGACCAAACTCGGTCAATGAAAGTCCTCAACCTGATAGATTGTCTTTAAGACCAAAATGAATCTCTCAAGCAATGAAACATATGCAGAAGTGCACTCTGTCTGCTTATGGGTACAGAGTTGGGGGTTCAATACTGGAAATGTCAGACACTCATTACAAAGTGTCTAGGTCTAATTAATATTTTTAATGTAAATAAGGACTACATTTAATTTAGAAACAGCATATTCAGTCTTGTGGATAAGGATAAAATACGAATAATCAAGTTGTTTTGGCCTATGGACAAGACTAAACAGGGCATAATGCTCCCAAATATGCTGTGAGACCTGGAATTGTAAATCAGGTGCTAAACTACTGTAGTCAACATGCCCTGCTAGTGCATAGACACATTTCTTCAAACCAGCATCTTTTCAGTTACTCATCCAAAGCTCTAATCATTAGGCTATCTGCCACCTGACAGCTACTAGCTAGGTAATTAGCTAGTTATGCAGTCTAGCTGGAAATATTATAAAACCATTTAAAACCATTTTTATTTCAGTGTTTGAAAAAACATCAAATAATGGTCAGCATTTGGATGTCGTGGTGACATGATAATTAGCTAGTATTACTGCCCTCAGAATGCACAATGACATGCCTGTGCAAATTATAAGGAACACGTGTTTTATTATACTGCTTGTTGACAATGAGTTGCTTCACATTTGGTTGTTTAATTTCAGAAGTAGATAGGTGGCCAACAATTTCTTATTTTTCAAAAAATATTTATTACAAGGTGGACATTCAAAATAAAGCTAATATTACTGATAACCCTCTGAATGTCACCGTGACAGTTTAGCCAATGGAAAGGGGGATGCAAGGCCACAGATATACAGTCATTTGCCAGATGCTTTTACATAGAGCAACTTAAAGTTGCAAGCATCATTCTCCACCATATGAGCTACAGTATGCCAATCCTTGGTGGATATGAAGGTCAAGATTTTTGATAATATGATACAACAACAATCTTCAGTCATTGCCAGCTGGTCAGGCTAGCACAGGGTTAAATGTGCAAATTAATTTAAATGTTTTCAGATACTGGCAAGTATGAAACCAATTAGAGTACAGACTATAGTGTTTTCACAAACATTTTTTCCCCATTTGATATTTTAAAATATAATTTGGCCACCAATATGGATTTTTGTAGGGCTACCTTCCTGAAATCTAGCACCTTTTAGGAGATCAGGCTCTTGTAAGATTCATTTGTTGTTGGCTAAGGTATGTGTGCACTTCCATCCCGTGCAGGCAAACCTTTCTGATTGAGCGAGCAGTGTAATAAGCAGCATAAGGGCATCTCTGTTTGACTATAAAAATCTACCAAGCCTAAGGTCCAAACAACCAACCAGTCAACTAAATGGGGTCAGACTGAAATATTGTATTTAGTGAATAGAAAATTTGTAAAATGTCATCAAGATGAGTTATGGCTGGAACTTTTATTAAGTTGAACAATCACTGCTCAAAAAAGTTTCATGACATTAACCAAAATGTACGCTACTTGAAAAAGGACCTATAACCATTGGACCATAGGGACTTCATGGATTCTCCAGTAGGAGGCAGCAAAGATACTCACAGGCTCTTTTCCATCCATGGCCTCCATCCACAATTTCCTGTTGGCCTCTGAAACAGCCTGGAGTGTGACAGGTGTGTTTCTATGGTGAGAGGAAGAACACTCATAGTTAGGACATGAATAATATTGAATTGGTTTGACAACAGTGATGTTAATTCAGATCTGCAGTCCAAATCCATTTCTGTTAAAAATCTATTTGAGTTTTTGAGTGATCAACTTTTTATGAGCTGGTGGCAAAGCTCTCTCTGTTTGACATAATGTCAGGGCTTGGCCCTCTGCTGTGCATATTGAATGCCTTGCTTGCATAAATATAAGTTCACGGTGTTCCCTTCCCTGAAATCACTCAGTTTGCCATCTGCTTACAGCAGTATATAGAGCTTGCTGCCAAATGATTCAGGCTAGAATCCTCTCTGTACCCACACACTTGGTGTCCTTCTACAACACCTGTTCACCTCACTGCAAAAAACTGTTTATCCCACAAGGCATGATTCATTTTAAACAAAGTCTACCTCATCTCAAAGTCTCAAATGTTTATACTAACCTCTCGTAAGTTTCGATTTCAAAGCAGAAGCGTTTGTCTATGGACTCTGTCTTTCGGCGAATGCAGGATTTAAGTTTCAGCTCTGTGGCGGCCTGAAATAAACCGTTTCAGTGAGTATGAAAAGGCAGAAACAAAGAGGAATAGATACCAATCAAATACAAGAGTTTTTGAGAGACAATATGAACAGATCCACAGGTGAGTGACCATTTGAATGTTCCAGACAAAAATGGGACAAATATAACCCATTGCGTGACCTACCTGCTTGGTTGCAGGTTTTGGTTCAGAAGGGACCATGACCAACAGCTTGCTGTCTTTGTGATACTTGCAATAATACTTCACCCATGAAACACCCAAGGCCCCTGGGAGAGCAGGGGGAAATAATGCATGTGAGGGATTATTCAATTCAACTTGTTGATAGGAATGTAGCAAGTGAAGGAGCAAACTGTTGCATGCACACTTACAAGCGAAGTGAAGGAACAAACTGTTGCATGCACACTTACATCTCTCCTGTGAGTACAGATAGCCCTCAATGGTTGGCTGGCCCTGCATTTTGACAATCTGTGATGGATGCTTCATTCTGTTCATCAGTTCCTCCATCTCCTCTCGGGTGCTCTCAAAGTGGTTCCGTGTCTGCACATCACACCAAAACACACGTAGGGCCATTTTAGACTGTTATACTGTATACTTCATGGAGCATACAGTCACCATTACCTATCGCCACCATTGTTAGTCATCATCACTAACCGGCATTACATTCTTTAACGTTGTTAGTATAATTGATAGTTACTCACATTCTGTAAGCTGAGCTGCAGCTCCTTCTTATAGGGCATGAAATCCTGAGTCATCTCAACAGTCAGGTTGTTCAGTGTTAGGATACTATGAAGAAAGGCCAGCACCTGTCCGTTGAAAACAACACAACATACAAACATAATTAGTATTATTTTAATCATTAATATACGGTCCTGTCACTACATTCAGCACATTCATTTTAAAAAGAAAACTGCTGACAGCACTTAAGCTGAAGGCACTTTTTCACTGTTTTGCTTTAAAATGTATTAACAAATCTAGCAATAAGGGAATCTACGGAGTAATATTGTGGCGTTTCCCTTGCCAGTCATAGAAACCATAGAACTATAACTATTGCCTATGGCTTTCATCTGGATTTTTTATTTTATTTATGTCTGCATAAAAAGAGCACACAAAATAATTTAAAATGCATACATTTGTGAACACCTTAATCAACATTATTAGTTATTTAAATAGTATCTGTGCATATGACTGAGAAGATGAGGACTTGGTTGTATTCCTCAATCTGTTACTGTATGCCATTTTGTCGGCCTGCAAAAAAGTATGTGTGTAGGCCTAGGATTAGTTTTTTATCGTGGACCTATGTATTTCATGTTTTAGGTGTGTTACAGTTATCCAGCACACATTTTCTAAGATCTCTAGTCCTGACATCATTGTCAAAGATTTAGTGATGCATCCATCCACCAGAGGAAGCCAAAACTGTTTATTAAAGACACAACATTCGACTGCATCGTTTCTCAAACAATTGCCTGCCACACCGAGGCATATCCCGGCTGAAAATGTTCCACTGACTACATTAACACTTTCTTCACAGAACCGAACTAACGACAATAATCAGCAATGTCTGCTAAATATTTAGGGTTTGGCACAGACAGAGTGCCCTTTTACTCCCACACAATTGTTTGCCTCTATAATCCTCACAAACAGGGTGGAACACATTAAAGGGGACTTCTGCCAAATCACAATTGAACATACTTATATATACTATTCTGTTGCATTTCAGTCACTACAAATCATATACAGTGGCTCTCAAGTGCTTTCACCACCTTTCAATCTTTTTACATTTTATTAATAGCAAAATGGATTTATTTTTTGATATTTTTTTGCCTCTGATATACATAATGTTCCATGTCAAAATGAAAAATAAAATTAATTCAAATGATGCAAACTATTTACAAAGGCCAAAATTTTATCATCATATAATTCTTTCCAATCGTCCCAAACGGTCTTAAAATAGAAAATAAAATGGCATTGAGTATTGTTGAGTTGAGCTGACAATTTATTTGGATTGTTGAAAATTAGAATAGTGAAGAGAGAGGAGGAGAAAATGGGACACATTTAAAAAATGTAAAAATATAAATGCAAGTGGACCACTGAGTAGTCAGCCCATTCTCAGGAGTATTACATCCTATTCTATATTTTTGAAAGGTCTTCTCAAGACCTCTGATTGTCCAGCCCATTCTCAGGAGTATTACATCCTATTCTATATTTTTGAAAGGTCTTCTCAAGACCTCTGATTGTCCAGCCCATTCTCAGGAGTATTACATCCCATTCTATATTTTTGAAAGGTCTTCTCAAGACCTCTGATTGTCCAGCCCATTCTCAGGAGTATTACATCCTATTCTATATTTTTGAAAGGTCTTCTCAAGACCTCTGATTGGCCAGCCCATTCTCAGGAGTATTACATCCCATTCTATATTTTTGAAAGGTCTTCTCAAGACCTCTGATTGTCCAGCCCATTCTCAGGAGTATTACATCCTATTCTATATTTTTGAAAGGTCTTCTCAAGACCTCTGATTGTCCAGCCCATTCTCAGGAGTATTACATCCCATTCTATATTTTTGAAAGGTCTTCTCAAGACCTCTGATTGGCCAGCCCATTCTCAGGAGTATTACATCCCATTCTATATTTTTGAAAGGTCTTCTCAAGACCTCTGATTGGCCAGCCCATTCTCAGGAGTATTACATCCTATTCTATATTTTTGAAAGGTCTTCTCAAGACCTCAGATTGGCCAGCCCATTCTTAGGAGTATTACATTCCATTCTATATTTTTGAAAGGTCTTCTCAAGACCTCAGATTGTCCAGCCCATTCTCAGGAGTATTACATCCCATTCTATATTTTTGAACGGTCTTCTCAAGACCTCTGATTGTCCAGCCCATTCTCAGGAGTATTACATCATATTCTATATTTTTGAAAGGTCTTCTCAAGACCTCTGATTGGCCAGCCCATTCTCAGGAGTATTACATCCCATTCTATATTTTTGAACGGTCTTCTCAAGACCTCAGATTGTCCAGCCCATTCTCAGGAGTATTACATCCCATTCTATATTTTTGAAAGGTCTTCTCAAGATGCATCCGTGGGTTTAAAAGAAATGAGTATATCCATATGACAGGGTATGAATGTATTCTTTCCCAATTGATATATGTATTTCAGCTCTTCCTCCAGTTATGATTTAAGTTATTCTGGAATGAGTTGACTGACTCAATGCATCATATAGACAGAATATCACTTAGCTTGATATTTTGGCATGTCATTGTTGATCAGAGCCAAAAGGCCCTTCACAGAATTGATAACATAATGTGCATCCCAACCACTACCCAGAAAACAAAAGTGTTACACCAGAACCAACGACTGTCTGACGTTGCCATCAGATGTTAAGGAAAGTATCCACAATGCTGACAGCAACTGCACTGTTGCTGTATTTCAGCTAACTTCCACAAGTTGGGAGCAGTTAAATTCACTGTAAGTTATCTAATTGTAAATCTAAATATCACGCTGCTTGTCAAAACTAAAAAAACAAGGTGCTAAAGTATGAGCTCCACTATCAAGTCTCTACTAAAGACTCATCTGTTCAGTACGGTCCATGATGAAGTGTAGTCTGGCCCAGGGGTGTGAAGGTGAACGGAAAGGCGTGATACTGTCCACCCTTGCTGTCTTGCCAGGTGGGCTCTCATCACCACTGGGATGCCCTTTCTTCAATGCCATTTTGGGGTGGAGTCACTGGCTTGTTGTCCCTCCGTTGCGCCCACTGGGCAATTGAGGTGAACTCTGTTGTTAATACACGTCCCTCATTTCAGGGTGGTTGCAGTTGGTTGGTGTCCCTTCGGTTGATGCTTGGCAATGGGGGTGGATTGATTTCCTGCCTTTTGGGCCCTGTCTGGGGCCTCCCCCGGATAGGGCCACAGTGTCACTGGACCCCACTGTCTCAGCCCCGAGGTTTTACGCTGCTATATTAATGTGCCGGGGGAGTAGGGTCAGTTCTCCTTCTCCACTGTAAATCCTGTAAATCTAAGGAATGCACACTAAATGTTCTTGTCTCTTGCTCCGTTCAAACTTAGGAGGACATGGGGACTTTGCCCACTCCTCCCGAGTACCAGGCTCTAAAGACTTGTTGCTGCCACTGTCCAAAATCCTCCTAGCTGTGTTGAAGATCAAGATGGTACCTGACAATTCCAGCTGCCAGTCTGATAACCAACCCCCAAGTCCCCCCCCTCCACCCGGTTCCTCTCCAGGTTTCTGCCTAAATTTTGGCCCCTCTTAGGGAGTTTTTTCTAGCCACTGAGCTTCAACACTGATGTTGCTTGCTCCTTGGGTTTCAGGCTGGGTGTTTTGTTACAGCACTTTGTGACTGCTGATGTAAAAAGGGCTTTATAAATACATTTGATTGAATGATAAAATGCTAAAAAGGATATTCAAATAATTTAAAGGTTAGGACAAGGGCAATGGCTTAAAAAGTAATGCAATCATATATATTACGTATGACTTGGAGCTGTATAGTTAGATTTTGGGTCAGCCTTTGATGTTATAGATCATGAGAAAAAATCACTTATGCCTTTACATCACCTAAAATCCCAAGATTCACTTATCCAAAAAAGCTCAGAAAGTGTTCTTACATGTAAGCTTCTCTAATGTCAGAGATTTAAAAAGCAGTGCCAATTTCTACAAACAATTTGCCACTTGTGTTACAAGCTAGAAGGTTAATGCATGCTGATGACTCCTCCGCACTTTCCATGTCACATGCTGCCAGTGAGCTCTTGACCACACACTGGTTTAAAAACGATGAGCACTGTATTTAGTTCAAAACATTCTCTGAGAACAACAGGGAATTACCCTTAGAGGGTATGGCCAGGTGGCCAGCTGAGGAGGTTATACTTGTAGGACTAACAGTGGGGTGGGGCCAGATGTCATGGTGAAGTCATATTGACAAAACTGTTGTTCAGATGGAGAAAAATCTAAAATTGTACTAATTGTGAATGGTCTGGTTTAGTAGCGTGCTCTGGTGTGTCAATTAAGGAACTATCAAACCTACAGCTGACAAAACAAAGCACCGCGCATTGGTCTTAACAACACAAACAAAGCTAGAAAATGAGCATGCATACTTTGTTAAGAACTGATAAAGATGGATTGCATCTGTTCTAGTTTTAATGAGAAAAATAATTTGAGACTTACAAGACAATTAAATGACATATAGCACATACCCCACATGACATGCCACCAGTGGTCTCTTCAGAGTCTCCAAGTCAGAAAGAAACTCACCACAGGACTTCTGATGACATGGCTAGTTTGATTGCACTTGAGCGTGGCTACAAAGCAAAGGTCATGTCTTTGTGATCTCGGCAGAGGATCTCGAAATGTGCGGCATGGAGGGTTGGTCGAAGACCCCACCAGAACTGTGTGCCAACATTGTTAGACTTCACAGGACAAGGCGCAATGCTGTTAGCCACTCAGAAAAATGTCAAACTACTCACTTAAATGTTTTAGGTATGTGAAATAATTGTTCCGTAAAATGTATGCAGCTCCCTCTTATTTATGAGCCCAAAACACGGCGCAGTGTTTGTGCTATTTATTTTTCCATTCCTTTTTGGAATTTTTTGTGCCAATACCTAGAGTTGACTGTACATCATTGATTACAATATTTTTGGACTAAAATATGGAGAAATGAGCCTAGGGATGATTTGGCTGCTATGATGATAATATGTGTGTGGGACAGGGGCATTGGGATTTCACCTAAACAAAGGGAAGAGTTCCCCCTACTGGTTCTACAACACCTTTCAGCGGCATCTGGTCTCCTGGTCCAGTAACCGACCATGACTGACCTTAAAAACCTTTAGAGGCAAGCCAGCACTAGGATGCATAATGCTTTTAAAATGACCGGCGATAAAAGTTTACCCACTTTAACAGAGCTTGAATAAGGCTGTTCTCCACACTCACACATACTTTACTCACAACCCATGTCAACATATTTTGTGCAAGGGACAAGCAAAGCATGGTGTTGTTCCTTTGTGGACCATTTGGATAATAAAATCATTGACCAGATGTTTTATTACTTTTAATACAAACAAATCTTTTGATTTAAAAAATTCTTAAAACAATAAATAGTTAAGATGGTCAATCAAGCTACTGTGTGCTGTACCTTAAGATACATTAGGGCTAGGTAATAATTGTGGTACAAACCATTTATTTGGCCTTGAGGCTACTCTCAAAAAACACACTTAAATAACACGGAAAAATATATGAAAGTAGGTCAACCAAAGCTTCAGGCATATGTTTTTTAAGTGACTGAAACGCAACAGAACGGTGCTGGGAGGTTCATGAATACTTCAAGAAAGATCAAGTAGAAAACTGAGCAGGGAAAAGAAGACATGCATTCAAGTGTGATATCGACACATTCCCCTGTTCTTGTGAGAATTGTAGGGTGAAACAGAAGTCACAGAGGTGGACCATTGGTCACAATTTGTTATGGAATAGAATACACAGGTAGTATATTCAGCCCTGTCTGTGTAGATATCCATGCAGCAACAAAGGGAATTGTAAACAAGAAGACGGAGGAAGACTCACAGGCTCCACCACATCAAACTTCTTCCTGTCTTGCACCTGCTGGATATGGTAAACATACTCCACTGATGACTCATAGAAGTTTACCTTCTCTTTTTCCAGCAGCTCATCAGCCTGTTGGAAGAATAAAATAGGGATTACAAAAGCAGATGGTTTCCAATAAGTCTTTAGATTTGTTCTTATTAGGTAATCTATGTTGATGTGCTTGAGCTAGTTGAGTTATCTAAATGAAATCTAAAGAGCATTATTAAACATCAATCTCATTTCCTGAACAACAAAGCCCCCCTTTACAGGAAGTGTCTGAGTGATTTCCACAAACCTCTTGCAGCTGAGTTTCCTTCTTCTTAGCAGACAAATTCAGATGCTTATCTAACTGAGAGTAATACTTTTCACTCTCTTTCTCAAACCTCTTCCTTTTTTCCTAAAGGAGCAACAGAGATTAATCAAATAATAGGACAATAATAAAAAAATAACTTTGGAATGATGTTAACATAATAAAATTGACTGTTAAAAATGTGACAACAAGTACATAACTGTAATAGATCAGTGACAATTAAAGTTCACCAGAACACTACTAGAACTTTGATATTTTCATGGAACTTCATAGAACTAGAGGCAACAGCACAACAACCCCCATAAAGGGAATGGTTTTGGATGTGGTGGCCACAGACAATTGCTCTCTCCTTATCCTTCCTGACTGATTCTTCTCTAGTTTTGCATCTTGCTAGTGGCCTTGTCACTACTGGTAGCATGAAGCGGTACCTGCAGCCTATTCAGGTTGCAGAGGCAGTCCAGTTCCTCCAGGATGTCACATCCATATGTTACAGTTTGCTCTGTCTCCCAGTACACTATCAAGAGCAAGGAAGAGATACCAGGAGACGGGCCATTACATGAGGATTGCTGGGCCCGACATCCTCTAGTGGGACCTGTGCTCACAGCCTAGCACTGAGCAGCTTGACTGGCATTCGCCAGAGAACACCAGAAATGGCAGGTCCAACATTCGTGATCCGTTCTCTTCACAGATGAGAACAGATTCACTCTGAGCATGTGACAGACATGAAAGAGTCTGGAGACGCCGTGGTGAATGTTATGCTGCCTGCAAATCCAGCATGACCGGTTTGGTGATGAGTCACTAATGGTTTGGGGAAGCATATCCCTGGAGGATCACACAGACCTCCACGTGCTAGCCAACAACACCCTGACTGCGGTTAGGTACCGGGATGAAATCCTGAGACCCATCGTCAGACCTTATGCTGGTGCAGTGGACCCTGGGCTGACCCTCACGTTCCCCAGACCTGAATCCAATTAAGAACCTCTGGGATGTTATGTATTGGTGCATCCACCACCGCTAAGAAGCGCCACAGACCGTCCAGGAGCTCCCTGATGCCCTGATCCAAGACTGGGAGAAGATCCCCCTGGACACCATCCACTGTCTCATCAGGAGCATGCACAGACATTGTCGGGAGTGCATACAGGCAGAACTAGGCTTGCCTGGTTCCTTTTCCAGTTTTTATTAAGGTTAATTTAGTTATACTAATGTTATATAGTGATTTCACAAGCTAACAAACCCTTATGCCTCATAGACACCTACAGCGTCAATCCTTAGTATGTATTTGTCTGTGTATGTGCACAACAGACGTTCAAATTTCACCAATTCGTACAACTTCTCACATACAACTTGATGAATATGTTCAATAAATGCATGCAACATACAACACTCTGCAACTGCAACACAACGATGAGAATTTTCAGGTAGCCTTTGACTTTTTGCACAGCATTGTATAAATACAAACAAAAATAACATGCTATAGAAAATGTTCTGATCAGTCATGCTAATGAGCAGTCTAATGACCATGAGCACTCACCTCAACCTTGTTCAATTAGACAGTCCTGACAACACGTTTGGAAGGCTAAGCATTTGTTTCAGCTTGTGTTTTAGCTAAGATTATCTGCAGTGATTACAGATGCCAAAGCGGTCCAGAAAACAACCAATTTGGCTACCACAGACATGTCAAAGTTTAAGGCAAATACTAAAATGTGAAACAACCGAGAGGCCCCAAGGAGAGGTTTGGGAAACCTAGAACTAAACCATAGTTGATCTGGCAGAAGGGCACTCAAAGTGTTGCTAGGAGAAAGGGATTCTACCCCTTCTACTAAGAAATATATTTAGTGCAACGATCGGTCTACTATACAAAGGCCTACTACATGATAAATCTTAAATACTAGTCCAAACTAGGTCAACAGACCAATTGTATGAGAAAAATGGAAATCCATTCCTATAACCACTAGCCAGTTTTCCATATGCATCTTTCAAAACCAGATCCCGGGTTCAGTGATTATTTTCCACTGTCAGTCTACAGGTTTCTAAGTTCAAAACATGTGTTTCCACCTAGCGTGTGGTTACTACAGCATTTGTAATGACATTGGCTATTTATGAACTTAATGAAACTCAATCAACCTTCATTGCATTAGGAGCAAGCATAGCATAAAATGCGGACAGTTTATGGTGGCACTGCTTATGTTTAACTGAATGCCTTACTGTATAAGGATAGGGTCATGGTGAGCTTTCCGCAAACTTTTTACAGCATGCAAATCTGGAGTGTGAACATGAGTATAGTTTATATTATGAACTGCCAAAACTCTGTTTATCTCTGATCTATTTAGAGGAAAACGGTGCTTGCTGCAAAATATGGAGCGAACTGGTCAATGAAAAGTGGCTATACTCAACAATCCAATCAAACAACACATAATAGTCAAATGCACACATTAAAATATCCAAAAACCTATTCTAAATGAATGAATAAAAAGCTCAATATAAACTCACTTTTGTCACTCCTATCTGCTCCTTGCGAAACTTCTCCAGTGGCTTGATAAGCAGATCACAAGCATTCTGTACCTGAATGAAATAAAACATTAAATCGTGTGTGTTTTCTGGGCCATTTGGCAAAAACATGTAGGCATAACAAGAACCCAAGTTGGGCTATGATAACGTGTAAGAAAAAGGGATCTATGGAATAGAAGTCTTGCACTTCACCAGCCGCAGCTGTTCTTCCCTTTAAAAAACAGCATCCACTTTAAAAACATAACAGCTGTGAAAAACAGCATCCAGAAAGCCCAGACTACAGGACTAACTGCTTATCATCGCACAAAGATTCTGCAGTGTCATTACATAATTATGTTTAAAGAGGAAACTACTACAATTCTTTACAGGAAGCCAGTTCCAGTTTCTCGTATTTCAACATCTGGTTTCATCAAGAAACAATAAGGAGCTGCTGATAACCCACCAGCATCATTCGGTCATCCTCCACTTCCTGTAGGAGACCAGCAAATTCATGGAAAGATCCCGCTGTAAAAAAAAGTATATCAATACAAATTAGGCATTTGGCAACTAGAACACACATGTACATAAAACATTATATAATCCTAACAACAATATCATGTGTTAAAGGCATTCTAGTTGTATGCATTTTGTAATGTCACATAAGACTGTATAGCCTGTGCTAGGTAACCATACTGTAGATAGATGTAAGACCTGCTTTATTCATGGGAGGAAGTGAAATCAATAAAGGATTCAAGTGTGGAGAAATCTTTCAATTCCTAATTCCAGGTCAAGCACACTAAAATATAGTCAGTGTTGCCAACCAGAGCCCAGGGGGATAAAGATGACTAGAACCAGAAAAAGCTATGCAGAATATGACTCTGTTATGACAAATCAACATGAACACATTAACTTACCAATGTTTATTTCATCATCTGTCAGAAAATCACCAATGAAGTCAAACTGGAATACACTGAGTGTCTGGGAGAACTTCTGGACTGCCACTGAATAGCCTTCATAAAAACACAGATAATATACTCTATCAACTTAACAGCAATATCATTACACATGTATTAAGTTTATAAGAATACAGTGCCCTCCATAATTATAAGCAAACATTTGTTTTCTTCTTTGTGCTGTCTTCCAAAAGTTTGGACTCAAGTTAAACAGTTACTATACAGTTTGTATGGTTTCACCATTTAGAAATTAATACATTGTTTATGTTGTCTACCTATTTCAGGGCATTATATGTATTGCGACAATTGGTTTGCCATGTGTTTCTGGTAAGGTAGTTGTGTTCAGTCATTTCTTTCAAGCACATCTGCGCGGTCCTTGTCTGGTTGTGATTCTAAACTTTGCATTAACCTTTCAACTCTGTTACCGGTGTCAGTCAAAATCAGTACCAAAGCGTAAATGTAAGTCAAAGCCATTTTGAGTCTTAAAAATCCTGGTAGGCCAAGAAATACCTCTGCAGTAGATGACAGAAGAATGCTCACCACAGTGAACAAGAAAAACAACAAGGAGGTAATCGTGGTTGTTTCAGCCACTATCATCTGCAGAGAACTTCACCAGCAGAACTAAAGAGGCTAAACTGTCAGGGGCAAACGACTAATAGCCACAAAAAAGGATGGCAATGTTAAAGATTGCTATAAAGTACCAAAAAGAGCCTGCAGAGTTCTGGAAAAGATGAGACACAGACTAACGTTCCCGAGTGATAGCGAGGGGAAAGTGTGCAGTTATTGCATGTAAAGGATATGCAACCAAATACCGAACATAAGTTCTTAATTTGGACATTATTGTAATCCTTCCCAGTATGTTTGGTGTACAGATAAAAAGTTTTCATTTCTAAATGGCGAAATTAATATGTACACAAATAACATTAAATAAGAGCTAAGAGTCTATACATTAACCTCATAGCAATTGTTATATTTTGAGTAAGCAGCCAAAAGAAAAACCAAAAATGCTTACTGTGACAATCATTTCAAAGGACACTGTATATTAAGGTCAAACATAGATGGCATTGATATCCATATAAGCCTTATTCTGATATTTTTTTGTCAACATAGTGTACAATACACATGGAAAACATAATTTGGCCAGGAAGCATCTTTCCCCCACATGTTTCTACGTCATTCCCATTGTTCTGTTCAAGTTCCACTTCATTGCTCCAAACTTAGTTTAGTACCTGGATCTGGTCAACCCTTCGATCAGAAATTGCAACATCACTTCTTTCGATTGCCTGAAGCTTTGGTGTGCACTCACAAGTGTCAATTCCCAGAACACGGATGAGAGCAGGTCTTGTTAAACACTGCATTAGTAGCTTATGTTGTTTTGTACATTATATATATACCCCCCTACGTAGAGCACCCCCTCGTAGGACCCTGGGCTAATCTGGGCTAATCAGGACTGAAGCGGTGGTCTCCAAATGATCAATGCATTTCTCCTTGCTAGGTGACGGTGCACCAAGTCCAGAAAAGAGGAAATGTGTGTGTCATTTAAATGTGCCATTTATGTTTTTATGTAAAATATGAATGTGTAATTTGTTAATTCCCTTCCCTTGAATCATTAATGATGTTCAATATGTTCCACACGTTGGAAAATGTGCTATATTTTAGTCTTACTGGCTCATCGTTATCAAGGGGGCCAATCATTTTGGAGACTGTACCTCAACAACAAACACTTTATTCAAGTGACCCCCCGTTATCACCAAGGCAGAATAAGTGACATAGCCTCTACTCAGCACTGCATCCCTCTGTACAATGCCAGTTTCTGTTTGAGCTAAAAAGACATTGGGGAATTGAGCTACAGAATTAAATCTTGGTGGGTCAAACAATGCAAATACTGTTCCATTTATTGGGGTCCACAACAAAAGTCTACAACATTCATTCAGAACATTTAAGAGCTGAGGTTAAGTATTAGCAGAGTGGTACTTTGGCGAAACACTAAGGCTTGCCTTCAGGTATATTCTGACAATACAGAAGGCATCAGCCTCTGTACGTAAACACAATGGCAAACATTGGTCTGCAAACATGATTTGTGATGTCTGCTCCCTTGACACACACTAAGCATTAACGCATGGATAAGTTGTGAATTGGTCAACAAACTACCAGCCCAGAAGAACTACAGGGCTGGGCCCACACTTGACACTGGCAGTTTCTTCCTGGCACTGCACCACACATTTCTTTTATGATATACAATGCATGTAAAAGATTGAGCTAATGAAAAGATCAATAAATAAAGATTAAATAAAATTGTAATAGTGGTTAAAAATGCAAAATCCATTCACACACACACACTTTCTCCCTTGAACAGTCAAGTGCATTTAAGTTACATTTCTGCTGATAAATCCGCAATGAAAATGTATTCAAACTTCAGATTATCCATGGCCCACCAAAGGTCCAGAGGAAAACAGCAGGACTTCCAAAACCATACCCCAAGGAGCTTCCAAGGCATACCAGGATTACACCTATCTGCCACTTGGGTAACCAATACCACCCCACAAGAACTACATGACTGGGTCCACCGCAGACAGTTTCTTCCTGGCACTGAATCTCCCATTTCTTACTGTACTTGATCAGGATTCACAATTACCACTTGCCAGGATTACACAGCTGTGCCTTTCACCAGGTCCTACCAATCAGACAGTTGCTTTCTAGATGCCTACACTCACTATCATGCTGCTGAGCTAATAATAATGGAGTGAGCACGTTAGGAGAACGGGGATGGTTGCTTGGTCAAGTTCTTCATATGTGCAGGCTGTCGGAAACCTACCCAAACCACCACACACTTCCTACTTTGTCTCATGTAATACATAAAACAATATAACTGTTCTGCTAATCTAAAGTTAGTATGGTTTTAAATTAGTTTAACGGGTTATGATGAACTCCTTGTGTGCGTGCTTGCATCATAACAGCTTTTCATAACAGCATAACACATTTAGTAGTATATCTATTAAGGTTAGAGCATAGCCACTCCCCAGCTAAAAATTAAATCATGATAGGCCAGTACCCATTGGCATGAGTGATTTGCATAAAGTTGCAAAATGCATTGCCCAACAAGCCATTCGCTTGCCACACTTAATTTCATTGAAATGAATTAAGCCATCACCCACAACGTGATCAGTGTACACATGGTAAAAGCTAATCGGCTCTCGTTGACCATGTCTCATTAATACTATCCCAGCTGCATTAAAGAAAACACTTTGGCAGACCAAAAAAACATTAGGGGCTAAAGCCCCAAAAGCCAGGGTCCTGACTTGGTTCTGGGACATTATTAAAGTACTGTCACATTATTTGAGGTAACCTATTTCCACAATTGGTCTTTTCCAGCCATTGTAGTCACCAAAATGCCAGAAATATCATGGTGTTTCTTTCGTTGTACAACTACGGTAAAAAAAAAATTTAGGGGCACTTCACCCCCACATTCTGCTTCACAGAAGTGAGGTGAGGCGAAGGTGATTGGCACAATTTTGTTCAAACAGCAGCGACAGCCCCAAACTGGCTTGGTTGTGTAGCCTATGCTTTGCTTCTACAAAGCGGTCAGCTGAGAAAATTCTGTAATCAATCTGATTAATGCTTGCACCACAGAAATGTTCAGTTGTACAGATACATTTTATATTGTGTAACGCTTAAGTTGGAATGTAAAATGAACAAGTCCATCTGGAAAAACGAGTAGGACTCAGAAGTTGTAAAAAGAGTCTCTGTTCTGTTTTGCATACAGGGAACAAGTATGTGGTGTTCTCTTTCTGCGCAGAGTTGTGCACAGGTAGCCCTGATCTTTGAGTCATTTGTTTGACAGACAAAAAAAAATCCTGGACAGGTAAGGTTCATGCCAAATTTAAATGTTTTTCATTGTAACTACTGAGAGACAGTTTTACTATTAGACCCAAGCACATTTACAAAGAAATTAAACAAAGGTAAAGACACAGCAATGACCCTACTAGCACTGCCATGTCAACTGATGGTAAAATGCGCAGCGAGGAAGAATCATTACAGCCTTGCTAAGAATATGGTCTGGACATGTGTATTGATTGTCAAACTGTTATGAATGTTTACCTATCTAAATAGATAGGCATCTCAATTGCTTATTGATGCCTAGTCTGTATGATTGCAATGAAGCAATCCATTCACATTCATTGCTCTGTGAACTTGGACTGAATTGATGAAGCATTGTACAAGTCCAGGTGTCATATGACAGAGTTTACACAAGTTCATTTAAACTGTAGCTACAGTAAAATGTCTATCATATGTTTTGAAATAAATCGGTAACACTGGTTAAACATTTGTGGATGACAATCATATGATGTTCCATTCTCATTAAGGTGAAATAACACTTGAATGTACAGTGGCTTTGGAAAGTAGACAGACAGCTTCACAAATGTGCGTGCCAACATAGACGCAATACACCTTAAAAATAAAGGGAAAATACATGTTTAGAAATGTGACCACTGATCTCTCATTTACATAAGTATTCAGACCATTTGCCATGACACTCCAAATTGACCTAAGATGCATCCTGTGTCCTTTGACAATCCTTGAGATATATCTAGAACTTGATGTGAGTACACCTGTGGCAAATTCAACTGATTGATCATGACTTAGAAAGTCACCTCCATGTGCATTCAAAGGTCCTACACTTTGAAGTGCATGTCAGAGCAGAAACTCAGTCCAAGGAGATCTATGTACACATCAGAGATCTGGGGAAGGTTGTAAAAAATAAGTGCTATAGCATTGGCGGTTCCCGGGAGCACAGTGGCTATCCGGCCATCTGGCCAAAGTAGGCGACCAACAAGAAGGAACCAGGTCAGGGAGGTGACCAAGGACCCCACTCTACCAAGACTTGGACACAAAATACTCATATTAAACTATTTTACAAAACCTACCGCCTACCAAACCTACCACCAAATATATTAAAGTATTAAGATGTCACGATGTTGGGCCTCTAGGTATAAAAACTCAGCTTGCACTGTTGTTCAAGTACTAGTATTTAGTAAAATGTTCAGTGGAAATTGATAACTGTTTTAATGCATAGAGGAATAACTTTGCAAACAATGGTTTTGTTTTGTATACCTGAAGTTAAAAAGTTAAGTCTTTGAGTGCATTGTTTGATTACTGTGTGCCTGTACCAACAATTATTTTTATATCAGTTCTTAAGTAGCTTACAGTAGTTCAGTTCATATCCAGTTTGTGAATATTACGTTGAGTAGGGTACTACCTGGATTTAAATCAATTGGTTCATAGTAGGGAAATGTAACAATAACTAAATATGGGTGTCTGTTTTAACTTTCAGAGATTAATTTGGGCAGGGTCATCCTCTCCCTATTTTACAACACTATTGAGTATAAATCTTTTAAATGACAGAAGAGTATTCTTTCCACCAGTCAAGCTCTCTTCTGGGCCCTGCATCAGCATATTTAATCAGATTATCTAGTGCTCAATTGAAAGCATCAAGCGTTGTTTCTGGAGTTTATAAAGTTTAATGTAAATTGTGTAAAAACATGAAGTCTCCTCTCCTACATGGAATGCTATATATTGTGTGCACCACAACAGAAAATAGTCCCAGAATATATAGTGAATAGCAGAAGAAACAAATACGCTTACCTTTGATTGCACTGATTACATTGTTGCCATCTTTGATTACATCCTTCAGAAATTTGCTTGTTCTTTCCAATTCTAATTCATAGCATTTTAGTCTCTCTCTAAAATCCGGACTATCCCCATAGCAGTCGCTGAACTCAAGAGGAGGATGCCCCATTGCTTATTTGGGGAATTCTGTGCAATATCCTAAATGATGGAATTAGAATTATTTAAATAAACGCATCGTACAACAGCAGAAGAATAAAATGGTTTTCCAAATTGACAATTGGGAAGCCTCGAGAAATGAATAACCCTCGATCCGTTGGACCCGTGTAACGCAGTAATTGTAAAGTTTCGTGTGGCATTCATTCATTAGATTAATAAAACGCGATTATTCTTGTTCTAATGTTTCTTGGGGCATATCGTTTTTTGTTGTCGATATTTCCATATCTTCTTTACGGTATTTTTTTGTAGTTGCGTGGGCTGAAAGAGTAAACTGAGAAAAGCTGCCACGGCCTTGAAGGCACTCCTCTTTCATAAGCATATTTTACTTCTTAAAGGGACAACAACAACCATATCTCGCTGAGAGTCTTGTGAGCAACAATATTTTAAATTAAAAGTGGCCAGAGTAGTAGCAGAAATTGTCACAAAGCTTGTTTTTTTTTTAGGAAAATGTACCTCTGTTCTGTAAACATTAATAGAAAATTATATTTGTTCATATTTAAGAGATATTTAAAAAGAAATGGTTGTAAAACCTGTTCCAAGGGCAGAAATACAGCCAATGCTGCAACACTGAATATGAAATACATAATGCCTCATAGTGCAAAAACTGCATGCCACAGTAAATGTACTGTAGGAAATACTCAGGAGAGTGTGTAGAATATGGTGTCTAATCATGGAGCACGATATGCAGAAACTGTTGAATCAACTCAACCTTGCAGTCTTTTATAAAATCTCAGCACAGAGAAAAATACCTTTAAAAATCTTGAATCACAATCCAACAGCATGTTCAGACATTAAAGATAACTTTGCAGCTCTCATTATTTCTACAGTTCAGAGGCCTGGACACACTTAATTTTTTTTACATTGTGGCCAATTGTGGGGTGGAGTAAAAAGCCAGAAAAACTTGCAATTACACAGTACCCCATGATTTGATACAGTATTCTGACACTGGACACTCTCCTGAATATTTCCTACAGGTCACTGACTGTGGTAAATAGAATAGTTGTTTCATTATTATGCAATATGTATTCCATATTCCATAATTTGCATTGTGGGCAATTGTTGGGTGGAGTAAAAGGCAAGTAACACTTTGACACCATATTCTGACACCATATTCTGATTTTACACACTCTCCTGAATATTTCCTACAACACAGTTACTGTGACATGTAGAATAGTTTTTGCGCTATTAGGCAAAAAGTATCCCTTGTCTATATTGTAGTTTGGGGTGGGGTGGAGAATATTGTGTTGTTGGATTTATAACACAATTCCTGTACAAAACTGATGGGCATCAGCAAATTAACAAGAATTTTGTTTTTTATAAATTAGTTGTGTTCTGTATATTAACTTAACAATTTCTCAATGTGCTCCACCATATATTGTTATTTACCTTATGCAAAACATTATTTAAATAGGAATTGTGTTTAGTTATTTTTTCCACTTAGTCATTCTTTTTTAAATATATTTTCAGAAGGTACAGTGAATCTGCAAAATATGACAGATTTAATTTGGGGTTTTCCCGCGGACCTTTATTTTGAAGGCAACATACGAAAACCAAAATCCGAATAGCTAATGTTGCCTGCATAACGCTAATATATTTCTGTTTGTTTTTACTGACCCGAATCTTTTCCAGTTGTTCCGTAAAAAAACTACTTTCTTGAGTCAATGCGTAATTTTTTTATTACATTTAATATCGTTCACCAATAGCCGCGGGAAGGTGCTAGCACATAGCATTGCTATAGGTTCATTCGGTGCCACAATGGGTGCGCGCATGCGTCAAGCCTATCCTTGAATACAAATGCACTCACGCTTGATAAGGCCCTACAGCTGTGAAGCATCATCTACACCTTATATTCACTGATTTTCTGCTCTTCACTTATTTCTGTGTCTGGCGTGTCTGTTTTACTTGCTTTTTACTAGTGTAGCACATGTTTTCATACCTTTCTTGGCACACTTTGCAATCCATTACTGTACAATTTAATGGTCCATCTTGGGACATTTCCCTGGGCAAGTGGCGGTGCTTTAATGGGTGCGATGGGTGCGCGGCACCCATGGCAGCCAATCACAGGGGCACCCAGAAAGTTTATCTTATGGTTGAAAAAAGTATGGCAAGCATAATAAATTAATATTATGATACATTTTCTACATACTATAGGTGATATTGAGCAGCAGAAGCAAGATAAAATGGATAGATCTGACGTAACAATGACAGGAGCAGCATCGCGGCTTATAGTGAAAGGGGATTACAATTATGACCCAGGTCTAAAAGCAGCTAGCAGCGAAGTTTTGTAACTGCAGGTACGTTTTGTTGTAGCCTAATAACAGGTAGCAAGATTTTTGCCATGGGGGGGTGGTGATGGGGGGGTTCTCCGCGGCTAAGTTACGCACCCTTGGGAGAGAACGCTAAACTCCGTCACTGCCCCAGGCATTGTTGTTTGTCACTGTGAGGTTGTGGTCTGTTTTCCATTCTGGGCTGTCTAAGTCTGTGTGATTCCGATCACTCTCAGTGCCCGGTCGCTCTTGTTGATGAATCTTTCTTCTGCTGTGTTTGTATTATGTCATGGGCTCCTCTGCTGGACTCGGCTTATGCAACCGTGTAGGCTTCCCCTGGTTGAGCGGGGGTTTCGGTGGCTGACTATGAGTCCTGTGCTGTTTCTGTGGCTGGTTCATGTGGCTTTCCTTGGGTGTGGATGTGACAGATTCCCCCCAGGGGGGGGGGGGGGGGGGGGGGGCACCTTTTGGGAACCACACCGTTCGAGCCACTTTGAAGAGCGGTTCTGAAATCAGTGAATACAGATATAGCTAGGTATTTTATAGCATGGGATGTGGGACTCCCAGTTGCTACACGTCTGTTGGGCCTTTTCAGGCATGACTATATTTGTATTCACAGATATACTTGTGTGCATTGTGGCACCCAATAGACATTACCCAAGGCTGCGACCAATGGTTTAAGTTGAATCATTCACTAAAAAGTAATATTTTTAGTGATTCTCTAGTCATTTAAAAATAGAGCTATTAAAAAAGAACATCCACATGACTAATATATTATGAAACTAGAGATGCCTTATTGCTAACATTCTAGGTAGTGGGACCAAATTAAGGATATCTTCAAATGACAATGAATAAAAATGGAAAGTAAAGTGTTGGTCATGTTTCTATAGCTGAAAAAGACCCAGACATTTGCCATACACAGAGAGAAAAAAAAACAAAAAAATATTGCTCATATCTTTGTTTACATCCCTTGTAGGGAGCATTTTCCCTTTGGCAAGTTAATCCATGACATCACATCACCTTTTTCTGGTGCACCTTTTTCACTTAGCCGTGATATATTGGCCATATACTGTACCACACCCCTTCTTGCATTATTTCTTACACATAACACGGCTATTAGAAAATCAGCATTCCAGATCCGATCCTTCTGGTTTATAATAACAAAAAGAAAGACATAGTAGGACCCTCTTTACATAAACCCTCATTACTTGCCAGCGACCAGCGTTTATCACGAGGGACTGGCGTAATGTTGGTTAAGCTGAAGGCGTTAAAAGGCACGTCAATGCAGCCGCAAGAGCCGCTTGCAATGTCGCAGTCTTACCAGCAGGTCGTTTCAGACTCAGCCATTCTCCCGGATTCGGTTTGTTCGTTTATTCCCAGCAAGGTTCCTACAATTTTCATGAACGCTGCGCAAGCCACGTGACTTTCTGGTCAAAACATTGGTTACACGTTTCATATCCGTGTAGTCAGAGAAGATGGCGGAAGTTGACGAGTCAAGTAAACCTATGGTAAGAAATGAAGTACATCATTTAACTGTTCTTGTTCAACATTGTATATATTATTTATTATCTTGCATACCATACGTGAATGTTCTAGTCAGTGTTTCTGCTGTTGATATGCTATTCAGTTGAGGGAGCAAGGCAATGTTGCAGTAAGCTACCGGTATGAAGTTATAGCTAGCAAGCTAACGTTACCGCTCTGTGTAGGTGTAAACCAGGTCTTTGGGGACCCATTGAGTGTTACTGTAGTGCTAGCACAACTAGCTAGCACTTAACGTAAATTGAAACGATTGCATTAACGCTATTGTGTTCGGAAGATCCGTTGAGGGAGAAAGGTTAGTTGGCTAGTGTCTTTAATTGTCTGTCTAATCTACTGTAGATAGCAAAAATTAGAAAAAAAGAGTGTTACACAGCTACTGTAGCTGGCTAGGCTCCATCATGCAATGACAACTGCACCCTGACCAAATGTACAATGCTAAGAATCGGTTGTAATATAATGATCAGATTCATGTCTGACTGTGTTTCTTATATCCAGTTTGCAGGCCTGTCAGATGTGTCAATTTCAACAGACATCCCTGTTGAGGGAGAGATCAATGTCCCTGTTGGGACCTCCAGTCAGGATGATGAATACTCCACACTGGATGAACCTGTCAAAGACACCATAGTAAGACTTCTTATTCTACACAATTGCATTTAGCTTTTAAACATACCTTTTCTCTGTTACAAGTGTTAAGTGGTTAGTGCTTTTTAGGTGTGGTTGAATTCTGTTTGACAATTAAAAAAAAATACACACATTAAATTCAATATAAAATTGTGACATTAACATTTGTGGCACTGTTTGTGCCCATTACTCCAGTGTTCATCAAACATAATTTTGTTAATCAACCACATAATATTATGTTTGTGCTCCCATTATCTATGCAGCCTAGCTATAGAAGATGGCTAGCTAGTAGCGATAGGCTGGTTAGTTACTAACTACCTAATGCAACAGCAGTGTTTAGTACACTTGTTTAGTACATTTGTGGCCAAACGGTCTGACACTATTTAGTTATTTGGTTATTCAAAGTAGATAAGGCATACTTTTAAGTGGGACTATAAATCCTGCCTTACTCTTATATTATGTATAGTCTATGCTACTGTGGTTGTGCAATTGAAATATTGCTCTGTGTCCTGGTGTGCAATGGATACTGGTTATTATAGTTGATAACTTTTTATAGACTGATATTTTATGAGTCAAAATACCCATAACTCCTTGTGGCACAACTTCAAAAGTCTCTTCATATCTTCCATAGGTCCACTTCAAATATGATGTGTGTTTTGTGTAGGCTTACACCACCTTGCCTTTTTGATGTCTGTTTAAATATTTATAGGACAAGGTGGCTTTTATCAATAACTTTGCCTAGATTTAGAAAAAAAAATTGTGGAATGCCAACTAGCTGCTGATCTGGCTCTCTTACAGAACCACTGTTTCCATTTTGACGTCAATTGCAGGGCATGATAGCGGGAACATTCTCAGAACAGGAAAGTTAGCGGGAAAGTTTCCTTCCAAGCAAAGTCTGATCAACTTTTAATGTAGCAAGAATATAGTATATGTCACATGTAAAGAAATAATAGGATTGTTTAGCTTTTATTCTTTAAATAAGCCTTGGTAGTACATGGTATTTTAAACCTCTTTTCCCTTTTCATTTACAGTTGCGAGATCTGACGGCAGTGGGTAAAAAGTTTGTTCATGTGATGTATCCTAAGAAGAGTTCAGCATTACTGAGAGACTGTAAGTACTATACATCACTTATACACAGTTTACTCCAAGTAAATCTATGAAAAGTACAGGGAAATGCATACAGTTGTGCTAATAAGTTTGCATACCCTGGCCGAAATTGTGATATTTTGGCCTTAATTTTGAAAATATGACTGATCATGCAACACATTTTTTAATTTTATTTAAGGATAGTGATCATATGAAACCATTTATTATCACATAGTTGTTTGTCTCCTTTTTAAATCATAATGATAATAGAAATCCCCCAAATGGCCCTGATCAAAAGTTTACATAACCTTGAATGTTTGGCCTTGGAACAGACACAAGGTGACACACACATGTGAAAATGGCAAATGAAGGTGCATTTCCCACACCTGTAGCTTTTTAAATTGCATTTAGTGTCTGTGTATAAATAGTCAATGAGTTTGTTAGCTCTCACATGGATGCACTGAGCAGACTAGACACTGTGCCATGGGGAGCAGAAAATAACTGTCAAAAGACCTGTGTAACAAGGTAATGGAACTTTATAAAGATGGAAAAGAATATAAAAAGATATCCAAGGGGGCAATACAGAGTATTAAGAACTAAGGATATGCAGACTTTTGAAAAGGGGTCAGTTCATTTTTTTCTTTGTTGCCATATTTTGTTTTATGATTGTGCCATTCTCCAAGGATATGCAAACGTTTGAGCACAGCTGTATGTGCTAGTAGCTATAAATAAATTGGATTCTGTGTCATAACTGCACAATGCTTAAATGTGTATGGCTGGAAAATGTACCTCACTCAGAGATGAAACATGCTGTCAGATAATTCCAACTTGTATATAGGGAAGATTGAACAACAGCACATTTTTCCAGTAAGCTGGCCTTTTTACAGCCATTTTGGAATGCACAACAAAGGATAATTTGTCAAATTCTAAACGGGTTCACATTCTTAATTGAACCAGTTTAGCTTTTTGTGAGTTTGTCAATGATGTCATTAAGTTGGCCAGACATACTGGATTAGGGACTAAGGGAGTGGCTATAGGTGACGTCGGCCCCTTGCCCAACATCATTTATGAATTTTAGAGGCCCCTCCCTGTCTTTACCATTTCTGGAAATTCTACACATTTCTCCAAGAAGCAGATACTTAAAAAACAGAAAAGGAATGTGATAAAAATGGTTACCACCATCTCTGGATTCGGACCCGGGTCTTCCATGTGAGTGGCTGTGTCTTGAATTAAGCGCTACACCACGGTGCTAAACGTCTGTACAGTGTCGGTATAGCATCTCGACATTAGATCTTTTTGTCATGCGTTAACATCATGCCAAGTTTAAATATTTAGTTTCTTATTAAGTTTACCTCCACTACAAAAAGCAGCTATGTAGTGTATGGCTTTTCCCAATGGCCTTTTTAAAAGCTTATTAGTCAGTAATAGGCTTATTAGTATCAAACTTAGTACTTGAACTGAACAGCTATTTCATGGCGCAAATGTGTTGGTTTTTCTTTCATTCGTGAATGACACTGATACAATAACCATCACTATAGGTCACGATAACTTACTTTTTCATCAAGTGAAAAGACAAGACTTTCATGGAAACCCCTACTATTTTACTGCCCAAGGGGTTTTGATCTAGCCTATATTACCACAAAAATCATGCTTGAATGCGTAGTTTGAAAATCCATTGGAAATAGTCATAGTATAAACTGTTTTATTTTAGGCCTACTATAACGTAGCTACTGAAGGTTATAGCCAGCGAGTTTTATCTATACAAATCCTAATGCATAATTTGCTTTGACTGTAATAAGATTTGAACACGGGACCTATTTAGTCTCTGGTCCATGTCTCTAACCACTACGCTATTTAAAAAGAGTGAGTCGGTCAGTCAGTCATCTAGTTAGTTAGTTAGTTCTTACCATAGCCCATTAGCAAAATTATATGTCACACACTGTTTGGGATATTTTACAGATAATGTTTTTAATTTATAGAGCTTGTACTGTAATATTAACTCTTAATATTAATTGTCATGCCTATAATACTTTTTTTGTACCCTACAGTATACCGTAATTGCAGTGGTCGGCCCATTTAATAGCTAGTATGAGAATGTTGTTCAAAAAACATTATGACAAAAGAAAAATAAAACATTTGGAAAGAAAAACCTACATGATCGTTGTTGGCTGTATTAATAATTTGTTGTTCCAAACTACATTTACTGTCATCGTGTGGACTTTTTATTTTATTTTTCATAAATGTTGCGGGCAACGATTAAAAACGACGACAAGCAATTCTGGAACCAAAATGTCTGTCTCCCTCATTCGGTTAAGAGAAATCTGATGTGTTCAGGGAATCCTCAATTGTCTAGCCATCTTTCTGGATTAACCCTCTGGTGAGATGGCGTTTTGATTAATTATACAGTTTGTATTTAATTTTTTTTTGCCTAAACATGGTTTATTATTATTTAATGATTTTGTTCTTCCAACATAAGTATTAAATGTGTAGCTTTAACTAACTTGAATTTATTTATCAAATTTTGCGTAGTAAAATCTATCTGTTCTAATTGTCTGATGTTCTGTTGTGTTTACTTTTATTTCCTAGGGGACTTATGGGGCCCGTTATTGCTCTGTGTGACACTTGCTCTGTGAGTACACTATTTGATGTTTCAAGTTCTTTGTGAATGAAAAATGACTGGTGAAGGATGTATTAATTATTTCTGTTTGTTTTTAGGATGCTTCAGGGGGGTTCAGTTGACAGTAAGGAAGATGAGGGGCCCCAGTTTGCAGAGGTGTTTGTGATTATCTGGTTTGGATCTGTCATCATAACCCTGAACTCAAAGCTACTGGGAGGCACAATGTACGTGTCCTTTGGGCAATCAGTTCCAAATGTCTTGCTTTTAATCAGTATGACGACAGAATCACAAGTCTCACTAAAACTTTATTATTGGAATTAGAAAAGGTACATGCCATGGACAAAATTGTTAGCACTCAAAACCATACATTTTGCACATCCTTTGCATATACATTAACAAAGATCCTTAAACAGTTCTTGTAACCATCAGTAAGCTTCCTGTACTTCCTCTACTGGCAACTTGGCTTACGCGGCAGCAGCAATCCGCTCCAGTCCGGCAACCTTTAGGGGTGCCCTTGCTACATGCTAATTTTGGCTCTTGCTGAAGTTCAGTTGTGGTTTGTTGTGTCTGACTTTCAGCATTGTTTATTGTGTTTCTGAAATCCACAACATTTTTTGGTTTTCAACATTTTGACAGTGGCACAGGCAGCAAAATATGTTGTTGAGCTGTAGGCACCTGCACTGTAATTGAAGATCACCTGTTGCGTAACTTTAATGGGCCAATTCACGCCATTCAAGTTGGTTTTTAGCAATTTTGTGATGCAAATCTAATCTCCTGTGAAAGTTTTTTTTCTGCACTTTAAACTTATGAAATCAAGTAGAAGGTTGTGAATATTTAAAAAAAAATTCAATAAGATAAACTTTAGTTACTTCAAATATTATACAGATATTACTGTATTATATTGAAATGAAATGGTCTGCCTAAAAGCTGTTTTCCTTTCTCTAGATCTTTTTTCCAGAGCCTATGTGTGTTAGGCTACTGCATCATGCCCCTGACCGTGGCAATGATTGTCTGTAGGCTGGTGTTGCTGGGTGGATCTGGAAAAGTCAGCTTCATCATCCGACTTCTTGTTGTCACAGCGTCATTCAGCTGGTCAACGTTTGGTAAGCAGTTCCACATCTCTGTTCTGTAATTGTTTAGATGACTTTGGGAATTTAATAAAAATGTAAACAAAATGTGGCAATGTCTGTCTGAGACAGGTCTTGTAGTTGGAGTGAGACCCACATCTACTTATGAAATGTATAATAAATGGGATAGCGAGCCTAGCTGCGATTAACACAGATAGCAAAGTCTTGCTGCTAATCTAGCAATAACCCTAACTAGTTGTAGGCAACCCTCCACTCAGATATACTTTTACAAAAAAAAATCAGAAATACAGTTGTCTATAAAAGTTTGCATACCCTTGGAAAATTGTTAATCTACGTACTATTTGTAAAGAAAACAACATGAGTTAGCAGGCAAAATGCATGTCTTTTATTTCTTATGGGATTCACATTAAATTGTAGGTCATAACAAAATGGTACAATCATAAAACAAAACATGCCAACAAAGGAAAAAATTAACTGACCCCTCTCCAAACATAGCGCTTATGACTATAACCATAAAGCTCTATTTCGGTCTCGTCACTCCAAATTACAGTGTGCCAGAAGCTGTGAGGCGTGTCAAGGTGTTGTCGGGCATATTTTAACCAGGGTTTTTTGTGGCATTGGCACAGTAAAAGCTTCTTTCTGGCAACTCGACCATGCAGCTCATTTTCGGCTTATTGTGTACTTTGAAACAACCACTCCGACTTTTTCCAGAGCAGCCTGTATTTCTCCTGAGGTTACCTGTGAGTTTTTCTTTGTATCCTGAACATTTCTTCTGGCAGTTTTGGCTGAAATCTGTAATGGTCTACAGTCCCTGACCTTGGCTAGGTATCCAGATCCCTGAATTGTCCACTTCTTAATAAGTGATTGAACAGTACTGACTGGCATTTGCAAGACTTTGGATATCTTTTTATATCTTTTTCCATCTTTATAAAGTTCCATTACCTTGTTACGCAGTTCTTTTGACAGTTATTTTCTGTTCCCCATGGCACAGTTTCTAGTGTGCTCAGTGCATCCACATTAGAGCTAACAAAATCTTTGACTATTTATACACAGACACTAATTGTAATTTAAAAAGCTTGAGGTGTGGGAAATTCATCTTTAATTGCCATTTTCATCTGTGTGTGTCACCTTGTGTGTCTGTAACAAGGCCAAACCTTCAATGGTATGTAAGCTTTTGATCAGGGCCATTTGGGGGATTTCTGTTATCATTATGATTTAAAAAGGAGCCAAACAACTAAGTGATAATAAATGGCTTCATGTGATCTGTGATGTCACAGTTTTTGTCAGGGTATGCCAACTTATGAGCACAACTGTATTTCTTAACACACATAAGACAAAAGATGGGCCTCTGAAATGTCTCAGCAGTAGAAGACAATAGACTAAAGGTTTTCAGCTGTTCCCTGTTTCAGAGGATGTAGTGTTTGTCTCCATACAGTACCTGGAGGATTGACAATGTGTCTTAAGAAAACAGAAGTTCATGTTCAGCCCTGCAATGACAGACAAATATTTGCTCCTCAATGTTTGGAAATAAGCTGGGACGTAAATCAGTATTGACTGTCCCAAAATCATGGCAGAGAGGGAGTTCCCTACTGTCCCATGTAGTATGGCGGAAATCAAGGGTTATTGCAGCAAACCTAACAAGGGACAGAGCAAGTCAATTTGGAGACATGAAAGATGTTCAGTTGAAAACAAATGCGTTTTTAAGTGTGTTCCGCCTGAGTCTGACAAACCAATTGGCTTAATGGGTTGTTTTTATAAGCCAAATCGATCAAAATGCGTGTAAGTATGGTGTAATTAATTATTATTATTATTTTTTTTTCAGTATAAAACAAGTCAATGATAACTCATGCTGTACTTAACATTCTGTGTATGTTTTTCCAGCCTCTACAGCATTCTTAGCAGATAGCCAGCCTACCAATCGCAAGGCTTTGGTGGTGTATCCCGTCTTCCTTTTTTACTTTGTTATTGGATGGATGATTCTAACGTTCTCACAGTCCACATAACTCTGGAATTAACTCTAAACTGAACTTAACACAATTATTTGCAATCGAAGGATATTAATCCACATCTTGTCGTTTGTGAAAACTGGCAATTGTGGAGTTTTGGGAGTATTGTAAATGTAAAAAGTGAATGTTTCTTTGGTGGAAAATGGGAAATGTTGATATTGAACATAGTGCACAGTGCTTTGTTTCTTATTTTGTCTCCATTATTACTAGACTTTGCTATGAAATGCAGGGAAGTACAATGCACACACCAGAGTCAAAATCAATCCCTGTAATTGTGTCAGGAAAGCATATCTGCTTGATTTAACAAGCCTTCTATGTTTCACATCACTTCTCTAATTAGTTTCCTGACTTGTACAATATCTCACTACAATAATATACATACATGTTCAATATACATATGTGATGGTGATAATTCGTAATATGTACATTAGCAGTAATAAAGGAAACCTTGAACTTTATTATTTTTGAGACTATCTCTTGCCATTTAACTATTCCAATGACTAATGTGATGCCCATCTGTATGTATAGGCAACTGCAGCTTGCTGGATATTGGCTATCATTTTATTTTCAACATGGCTTGAAATAAGTTATTTGCTTTATTCTGGATTATTTTTCAAGTTGTTTGATCATGTTAATAAATTAGGATTTGATTATCCAGTATGTAGGTGGTTGTAGTTTACATATTTTATTTTATGTATTTCTTTCTGGGTCAATATACAGCTCTGGAAGAAATTCAGAGACCGCTGCACATTTTTCATTTTTTTCTCCAAAAAAGTCAAGAAGGAATGTTTTGAGTGAGGAACAGAAAGGTTATAACTTTTTTGGTAAGGAAAGAAAAAGGTGCAGTGGTCTCTTAATTCTTTCCGGAGCTGTATTTATAATATCCTGTCCTTTGTTAGTAATAGAATGTGATTCTATTAAAACAAAAATTCTGAAATAAACTATTCTTGAAAACCTGACATATTCTGATTGTGTTTTAGTTATGCAATATGCTACAAGATCAGTGTTGTTCAGATTCCATTCAAGGTATCTGTGAAGCAAAGTATACCAGTTTAATATTATTTTCATCAAATGTATTTGTAATTTCTTTGGGTCTTTTTGAAAGAAAGGTTTTCACTAGATCATATATTTTTCTTTTTTCACAACCCCTAAAATATGTTAAAATGGTGGTGGATGCCCTTATATATTGTCTGTAAGAGGAAGTTCCTATTTTACACAAAGACTTTTTGCAAGTCAACCATGCAATGGTTGCATTAAGAAAATGTGCAGAGTTCTGTTTAAGCATGTATGTGTGTGACAAGGATCTGTCCCGGAGATCAATGAAAACATGCCCGTGAACTGGCCTACAAGCTGCCTGAGCAACATCATAGCATAATATAGCAGCATCTTCCCGGACGTTGGTGGAGGGTGCTTTTTCCATAATGTTTGAGCAGGTTGAGGTGGTATACCTGCTCCTGATCTGTTTCTGGACCCGGTGGTGCACTCTACGATGGTGTATGGCCCCGGCCAGATGGTGAGGTATTTGCAAGCAGTGGTGGGCATCAACGCTACCACTTTGTCCCCTGGCTTGATCTCCCAGATGAAGTAAGCATAACGTAATTGTGTTACCTCAGAACGGGATGTGATGCGTCCTCTAACTCTACTTATCTGTCTCTGCTATGCCAGAAGTTGTATCCTTCACTAGTGTAACAGGACCAGCAAGTACAAGAAGACTCCACAAGACAGTGAGAGAAAGTTATAGTTTTTGGAAGATTACCATTCATTATATCAGCAAAAGATCTGGACTTAGTCTAGATCACTTACATAAATAATGGGATCACCTTGACAGACCACTAGCACTCTGTTGGAAGGACGACCCATTTTTGACCGCTGTGTAAAATGTTAATCAAAACCGAATGCAAAGATGTGCAAATAATTGTATCCCTATATTCAGTAGAAAATACCACACAGACAACATATCAAATGTTGAGACTGAGACATTTTAATTGTTTCTTGAAAAATATATGCCTACTTTGAATTTGATTCCAGCATCATGTTTCAAAAAAGTTGTGACAGAGGCAACAAAAGACTGGAAAAGTTGTGTAATGCTAAAAACTAAACCCGGTGGAATATCACACAACCTATTAGGTAAATTGGCAGCAGGTCATTAACGTGATTGGGTATTAAAAGATCATTCCAGAGACAATGGGTCTGTCAGAAGTAAAGATGGGGAGGGGTTCACCACTTTATGAAAGACTGCATGGGCAAATAGTGCAACCATTTAAGAATAATGTTTCTCAACCTAAAAATGCATAGAGTTTGAGGATCTCATCATCTACGGTACATAATATCATTAAAAGATTCAGAGAATCCTGAGTAATCTTTGTATGCAAGGTACGAAGTTGTAAACCAGTAATGGACCACTGTGATCTTCGGGCCCTCAGACGGTACTGCATTAAAAACACACGATTCTGGAGTGGAAATCACTGCATGGGCCCAGGAACACATTGTCTCTGTACATCTCTGCATCCACAAATACAAGTCAAAACTCTACCATGAAAAGAATAAACCATGTATAAACAAGACCCAGAAACGCCTTAAACGAGGTCATTTAAGATGGACTAAGGCGAAATGGAAAACTGTCCTGTGAATCTGAAAGAGAAACAGAGATTTATTGTCAAGTTTCACAACAAACAAGGAATTTGTTCTGGCCGTTGGTGTGACAATTTATACAAAAGGAATAAGGAAAATAAGAACAGTGGACTGAGAATAAAAATAATAGACAAAATATGTGCATTAATAAATGACAAAAAGGGGGGCTAGACTCATCTAGCTGAGGGTTGTGTGTGTATGTGGGAGTGGGTTATAGATTCATCTAGCTGAGGGTTGCGTGTGTATGTGGGAGTGGGTTATAGATTCATCTAGCTGAGGGTTGTGTGTGTATGTGGGAGAGGGTTATAGATTCATCTAGTTGAGGGTTGTGTGTGTATGTGGGAGAGGGTTATAGATTCATCTAGCTGAGGGTTTTTGTGTATGTGGGAGAGGGTTATAGATTCATCTAGCTGAGGGATGTGTGTGTATGTGGGAGAGGGTTATAGATTAATCTAGCTGAGGGTTGCGTGTGTATGTGGGAGAGGGTTATAGATTAATCTAGCTGAGGGTTGTGTGTGTATGTGGGAGTGGGTTATAGATTCATCTAGCTGAGGGATGTGTGTGTATGTGGGAGTGGGTTATAGATTCATCTAGCTGAGGGTTGTGTGTGTATGTGGGAGTGGGTTATAGATTCATCTAGCTGAGGGTTGTGTGTGTATGTGGGAGTGGGTTATAGATTCATCTAGCTGAGGGTTGCGTGTGTATGTGGGAGAGGGTTATAGATTCATCTAGCTGAGGGTTGTGTGTGTATGTGGGAGTGGGTTATAGATTCATCTAGCTGAGGGTTGCGTGTGTATGTGGGAGAGGGTTATAGATTCATCTAGCTGAGGGTTGCGTGTGTATGTGGGAGAGGGTTATAGATTCATCTAGCTGAGGGTTGCGTGTGTATGTGGGAGTGGGTTATAGATTCATCTAGCTGAGGGTTGTGTGTGTATGTGTGAGAGGGTTATAGATTCATCTAGCTGAGGGTTGCGTGTGTATGTGGGAGTGGGTTATAGATTCATCTAGCTGAGGGTTGCGTGTGTATGTGGGAGAGGGTTATAGATTCATCTAGCTGAGGGTGTGTATACGTGGGAAAGGGTTATAAATTTGTCCGATGAAAGTTGTGTGTGTATGTGGGGAGTGGGCTATAGTCAATTTGGTTTCGGGGGCATGTTTATGAGGCCTACTGCTGTAGGAAAGAACTGTTCTTAGGGCGAGAGGTTTTGGTCCTGATAGACCTCAGCCTTCTCCCAGAGGGGAGAGCTGTTAATAGTAAATTTCCAGGGTGAGAGGGATCAGCCCCAATCATTGCCACTCGCCTCCGTGTCCTGGAGGTGTGGAAGTTGTGTAGAGACGGCATATTGCAGCCAATCACCCTCACTGCAGAGCAGTGATGGAGGAGGTCAGGATGGATTCTATGGTGACAGTGTAAAAATGCATAGCTGTTGGCAGGTTGAACTTCTTCAGCTGTCACCGGAAGTACATCCTCTGCTGTGCTTTTTTGTGGTGAGTGGTGATGTTCAGCTCCCACTTGCAGTACTGGAGATAGAAATGTAACAATACTGTACATTGTTCTGTTGTCATGTATTACACACTGTGTGGGTATAGCATTATCCCACATAACATTCCTTGGCCAGGCCCAGAGCACATTGGGAAAACAGTTTTTTATGTTAATAACTTGTCTCAGAGAGAAAACCCAGTTCCTATTAAGCTCTGCCCACATCATCTCCCTTTAAATCTTTACAGAGGCAGTCCATATAAATACTATATGTAGCCCCCTGCTCTGTGTGTGTTGCAGTGCTTATAATATAAAGAAATAGTATTGTATAACATTTCTGTATCACTTAATCACTATTTCACTTAATCACTGTAAGTAGGCTATGTGGGAATCAAAACCTTAGTAAAAACTCGAAACTGATCACATTCCCAGCTGGTCTTCCATTCAAAATAAATTACTGTGCTTTGATTTGATTTGTAAACATCTTTTGCAATAAGATAATTGATTCAATTGATTCAACCACACATTTTTGAATGGAAAAACAAAGAATGCTTTGACTAAGTCATTATTATTTCCAAATACGTATTGCTTGCTTTTGGATTAACTTATAGCTACAATGACTAAATTGGCAGGATTGCATTGTTTTATGTTATAACTCACAGAATGCTGTATGTAATCCGCTACAGTGCTGGTTCCTGACCTTTTTTGGTTACTGTACCACCAATATAATTTTTCTCTCCCCAGACTGCCCCTGAAATGCCACTATGATCATTTTACCAGTTATCCTATGTTCTCATGAGTCTCCTGAGGTACCCCCTACAGATATCCCAAGTAAACCCAGGGTTCCTAGCACCCGTGGTTGGGACCTACTATGCTACAGTATATTACAGTATATTACTTTTTTCACATTACGCAACTCTTACTTCACACTACCCATCATAACTGACCAAATATCTAGTACTTCCATAATCACTATCCCAAAATCAAATGTGATCAACATCGTTTTTCTTTCTAATGAAATGTAACAAATAGTATAAGAAAGAAATTAAAGAAAAAGGTGTTTAGCATGCACTACACTAAGTTCAATTCTCTCTTAGGCATTTGGCTCTTCTCATCTATCAGTCACTATAGATGCACTGATCCATGCCGGGTCCATGGCCTGAGGAAGGGTGGCCTGCTCATTGGGATGGTGGCTGACCTTCATTCTAAAAATAGATCCTCTGTGGTTGAGGAAAGAAGAGTATGGGGGCAGGTAGAGGGGCAGGAATCGTGACTCACCCGAAACCATTCCTGAACCACCTCAGGATGTTCAAACCTAACATTGTCCCACGCATTGACATAGATGACCCCTTCTCTTTGACAGACCAGCTCAATGTCATTGAGGAACTCAATGAGGTGTGCAAAGTTCTATGCTTCATAGTTACATTCTATGCTTCATAGATAGCCTGTGGACTTACCGAGGCCACATTGGCAAAGGTATCATTGTTGTCCACAATGGCCCATCTTACTTTTGAAATATGGATTATTTCATCTTGTTTGTAATATTCATGTAAAATGTGCTTAGTTTAGAAAAAAAAGGGCTTTTTTTGATGATCTGTTATGATTTTGTATTAGGAGTTGTTAAAAATTACATAACGTGAAAATAGTAACAAAAGCTGTAAAATGTCAGTGCCAAACAAATACACGGTGAAACCTGATAAATTCCAAATGTAAACAACAAATAAATAACAAATGTATACCATAGCTACGTTATACTGTAAGCTGTTTTTTCCCATCATTCTAAGTCACAGTCCAGTGCTTAAGTTGAATAGTATGCACAAAGCATCCTTTGGAATTGGTTTATGCTACTGCTGTGATTTACTGTTCCAAGCCCTGCCCATTTCCCTTAGCCTGCCTCTCAACACTCTGCCTCCCAGCTACACCAGTGCTGGTTGTAATGGTTACTGAACAGCGATGCAGGACCCAGGACTTTAGGCCCCAGGTTGAACCTGGCTCCAGGACTTTGGATCTTTCATAGGCCACTTGAATATGGCCTTCTTCAGCTGTTTATGCTCATTGTTTGGAAAGGCAAAAGTAAGATTTTTTTTCTTAAAGATACAATGACTGCAATCTAAACAGTTTTGAAATGAGGATACGCTACGTATTTATGACCATCCAAATATGTTGTCTATTAAAATCCTCTTCTCTTTAAGAAATCAACTCCCAGTAAGCTGAAACATTGCAAATTGTTTTTTTTAGGCACCCGTGTTGAGGTTGTAATTTTCATACAGAAACATTAAAGTAATAGTAACTTGCTACAGTTTCATAGTAGTGGTCTGTGCTGCATTTAAATGACTCCCAAAGTAACGGACATTCCAGGCAGTTGGTAGTGGGTGTAGGAATGAAGTGAATGCTGGCTTGTTCTCAGGGCGCGTGCTCTCTAGGAGTTATATCATAGTTACCGCAGCAACAGGATTCAAAAGTATAGCCTTTTAGAAGTATCCACTTGAAGTAAGACATTTTTGCTTGAAAATTAGATAATGACATAATTTATTAAATAAATTTCCCTACATGTCTTAAGTTTGAATTTTTCTTATACATTTCACTCCAACAGTGTTGAAACTATGATTTACCACAACGTTTTTACTTAAAAGTGCATTATGTAGAAATCTTGCATGGAGTATAATAAAATGTCCAAAATACAACTGCTATAATAGTGGAATGTGTTTTACAACATTTATCACTGGAAAGTAATATGGGTGGGTGCATACAGAAGCGTATTGTAAAATGCCAAATTTCCATTGGTTAACAGAAAGTGCAGTTGCTCACTCTAGACAGTTCACTCAAGTTCTGGTAAAATGAGACAACAAATAATGAATAGTTAAGGCAATCAATGTGACGTCTAAATAGTATATTTTCATAGTTTTCTAAGCTGGTCAAACAAAGAGGAAAGTAAAAGTTGAACTGGAGGGGAGAGTAGTTTTGAATGTGCTGTTGCTGTACTAAAGCTAACTGCCACAAGGTGGAAGCAAATTATGGCTATGCCATTATATCTAACAATGTATTAAAAGCCTACATAATATCACACTTATACAAATAATTTACTGTATTTCATATAGCAAAACATGACCAAGCATCTTAAATATGGACAATTCTTCTTTTTCAGGTGCTGTCCTCATCTTGTGGCTTCAAGAATGCAGGTAAGGTCAAGAGAATGACTATAATTCAGTAAATTATTTAGGAACTCAGCATTGGAAGCCAACTGTATTTGCTCATTCCATAAGGCTTCATTCCCTTTTTGATTGAAAGAAAACCTTTACATTTAAATCACATAAGTCTTTGCCCTTTTCTATTAAATTACAATTTATATATATATATATATATATATATATATATATATATATATATATATATATATATATATATATATATAAAGATTAAGATACCATAAACAGTTTAACAAGTTGATATTGAGTTTAAGACCTACATTGGTATCCCAAAAAAAATAAATGTGACTGAGATTTTATTAGAATGTACTTTATAAAAACAATAACAATAAAGCTGTGCAGTTTGCCATGACAACATTAACTGACTATTTTTATAAGATCAATTACCTACGATATCATTGATGCTGCCATCCCATATAGTCCAATCCAAGTGCCCGGCATCCGGGCTGGTGACCTGGGCTGCTGCTGACATTTACAGATTTTTATAGTGTTCACCATGAAATGTTTAATCAAAACCAGTCTTTTTTTATCTGACATATCAGGTTAATAGTTACCATTTCCATTTCTTGGTTTAGAGGAAATTGTGCATTTCAAAATAAAAAAAACTAAATTAAAAAGGAATCGGTGCAGGTGCAAAAGTAAGTGAACTCAATTTACATTGGTTTAATGTAGATCAGTAGAATCAGGTGGGTAAATAATTGGGTAGTAAGTTAACCAATCACAGGAGCGATCTATAGGAAAGAGTTTGAGTGGGGCTCTGATAAATAGAGTTAAAAGTCCTGGTCTATTTGGTGTTTCCCATTCACGTGAATTCAAAACACACCCTGCCAAGAGGGAAGGAGTTCTCAGAGGACATCAGGAAGAATGTAGTAATCAGTCCGGGGAAGGCAATTCAATAATCTCAAAATGATTTGAGCTCCATCAGTACACTGTTAGGCAAATCATTTACAAATGGAGAGCATTTAACATGACAGCAACTCAGCCTAGAAGTAGATGCCCTTGCAAAATATCTCCAAGAGCCACAAGAAAAGTAGTAAATGAGGTAAATGCCAACCCAAATACAACATCTAAAGATTTGTATTCCTGAATAACTTGAGATTCCTGAATCTCAAGTTACTGTGCATACTTCAACAATAAGACAAATATTTAATGAAAATGGCATTCATGAGAGGGTTGATAGCAAGAAACATCTTGACAGCAAGAAACCAAACTGCTTGTCTGAACCTGAAGGTTTCTGGAAGTCCATTCTCAGGATCGATATAGACCAAAATAGTCCAAAAGTCCTTGTTTTATCAAAACTGCTATGTTTGGCAAACCAGAAAAGGAACCAGGCAAGCCTAATTGTTTCCTCATGGGATTCAAACCCAGATCTTCTGCATGAAAGGCTGTGTCTTTAACCACTATACCACAATGCTATATATTTGCCAAGTGTCAGTATAGCATCTCAACATTAGATAATTTTGTCACGCATTAACATCACGCCAAGTTTGATTATTTTGTTAGAGACCATTAAGCACAGTTAAACTGACTAAAGTTAGTTATTAAGTTTACCTCTACCACAAATAGCATCTATGAACTGTATGGCTTTTGCCACTGGCCATTTTAACCGCTTGTTAGCCAGTAAGAATCTTACTAGTATTTACTAACTAACTACTTGTTATTGTCATAAGAATTGAGCAATTCCTAATGAGACTGAAGAGACCAGCTCCGCTTACATGGTCCGGCAAAAACAGTCAAGCATGGTGGTGGGAATGTCAAGATGTAGGGCTGCTTTTCCTCCTCTGGACCTGGTTGACTGCACGTCAGATAGACCAGGAGAACAGAAAATCAGAATCAGGAGATCAGTCAAGGAGCTAAATCTGGACAGAAAATGGGTCTTCCAATAAAATAACAACTCAAAGCATTCAGAAACATTCTCCGGCAAATCTAGAATGGCTCAGGATAAAGAAGATGTATGTTTTGAAATGCCAAAGTCAGTCCTGACCTGATTCCAATTGAAATGCTGTGGTAGAACCTGAAACTGGCAGTACATTCCAGACATCCTTCCAACCTCAATAAATTGGCTGAGCTCTGTAAGGGGTGTGCTTATGTACATGGCATATTTCAGTAGTTTGTTCAATAAAACCAATTAAAAGAATTTCAAAATTATGGCATGTCATCTATTATAACTTAAATCAAAAACATACCTAAATGTGGAGAAAGTGAAGAGGTCTGAATGCTTTCTGAAGGCACTGTACGTACAGACTTAGCATGTCTTTTTATATTGATGAATGCTTGCTAGTGCTAGGTTAGTGTCTATTTTCACATGTGCTAAAATTAAACCAATTGTATATTGTCCCACTATTTATGGGGTGCGCTCCTGTTCTTCTCTTTTAAGTAACTATATGAATCAATAATTATTTTGAGTCAGCAAGCTTAAGAGATACAGTACGTTTAAAGAGTGTAATAGCTATTTCAGAGGTGTCCTACATTTACTAAGTAGCTATATACTGAAGCTCTGAATGACTTCAGTAAAACATTATAACTTCTAAATTAAGGCATTTTAAGTATGAAGAATAAACAATTGCACTGTCACTTAGAGATAGAAAGGAAGCTAAGAATATAAAATATTGTTTTAAGGCTCTGTTAAAGTTTGTGAATGCTTGTAATTCACCCCCTCACTTACTCAAATGGTATGGCCTTCCTGGAGGGGGAGGGGTGTCTGAGGTGGGAAATTTGTTCAAGAGGAACCAGATGGTTTTCGGCATGAATGGGGTCAGGAAGGGCAGGTTCTGTTAGGCTGGTACAGTTGTTCGCAAATAGAAAGTGCCCATAATTTTGGAGTACATGTCTTCTGTTCCGACTTGGTTTTCGTTTGCCTGTTTGAAACTTTCTATTCATGATTTTGTGTAATTCTAACTCTCAATCACTTATGGAATCTGTACTGTTTTGACATCCACCACCAGGCTTTTGTTGGGCAATCTGGGCTTCAATGCCCTTTCTATTTGTTAATGAGTTGTCGGACTAAGTTTCAGCAGCTGCTTGGAAAAAATGGTGAGTATGAAACATCCCCTCTTGTCCATTGTAGCACAGTTGGTAGAGCATGGCTCTTATATTGCGAGTGTGGTGTGTTTGATTCCTGACACCTCCTATGACAAATGTATGTATATATGAATGTAAGTCTCATTGAGAAATTAAGTTATTTTTAGCTAATTCCATTAGATAGAGAGACAACTTACACCAACCTATATATCTATAACAAAAAATCTGTGATAAGGAAAATTCTGCTTATTAACAATTTGAAGAATAAAAGGTATTTTATGGCGCTTATGATGTGCTTTGCAAAAATAAAATTTTCTGTCTTGTACAAAATTGTCTATTTTTAGATTAATTTAACATTATCTATATTTGTCAGTAATTTCAATATATTCATAGTTCTTTTAAATCCATTTGAAATTATACATCATGAAGCTTTAACTTTGTTGGTGGTATTTTATAATGTTGTATGACTAACTCTAATATTAAAACCATCCACTGTGTAGAGAGAATGGGACCTTTGAACTCAGCGTCTGTTCCCTGATGTAACCACACACGCCCAATCCCGATGGAATTTTAATCAAATAGAAATGTACAGTAAGAAAAGTCAGTTGTGTGGGCTTTAAACCATTTGTAATCAATGGCTCACATTGTAGTACTTTGGCCTTACATTACTAAGTAGGGTTTGAAACAATGATAGCCTTACTATTCCTGTTAACAATAGCAATGATTCAGTTTTTAAAGAGAAATTGGAACACAGGGAATAGTGGTTATTGAGAGAGTAAAAAGTCAGTGTTATTACTGTGTTGATGATAAAGTTTGAAATGGAAAGTTGGATTTTGTTGACACATTTTATGAAAGAAATGTGTAAATTATTCTAGTTCAAAATGTATTTCTAATACACCATGGAACTAGTCACAAATGCAAGGCTTTTTAGGCCATGGGTATTTTGTTTCCTTGTTTTAATCATCTTAATAAACATATCTATACAGTAGTCTGAGATGAACATCGTCATAAGATTGCACGTAAAGAGTGGGATATGTAGTAATTGATGCTCTCAGCAGCACAGAGAACACACTATGATAAAATAAGCAGAGCCCCTTGGGACACTCTGGTATAAACGTCTCCCTTTGTGTCAACACTCCCTCCCAGAGCTTGGGATTTCCTGTCAGCCATTAGCCTCTCATCTACACTGACCCACCCTGCTCCACTATGGCTCTCTACTTTTCCGTGGTATCAAATCATCTGGTTCTCAATTTAGGAGTTTAAACAGAAGCAGCAACTCAATTAACAGAGACAACTTTCCTGATCAGTGCTCCTACTCCTTTAACCCAACACTGAGATGTATATCAACCATATTACTCTAGAGAGGGAAACAGCAGTTTGCTCTGTGGCTAATCTTCGCTTCACTTTAGGTAGACTGCATTTGGCTCTGTTATGGAGAATCAAATTTCCTCTGTATAACTTTCTAGTCAACTTGAGAAAGATAGGTTTGCTCACCTCTCACCCCCAGAATGACAGGCTTCTCTTTTTTCATGCACAACCCCTGAATAGACAACCACATTTACATTCTGACACAACAGTCATAAAATCAATGGGACATGCCTGGTCAAAACTCAAGAAAAGCAAAACACATCAAGCACAGCAAGTCTCTTGAAAATGAGTTTCTAAGTCCTTTATAACCCAATATATTGGATATTTTTCACTTCGAAAAGCAGTTCATACTCAATATGATGACAACTGAAAATCATATAATAATTTCAGCCAGTAACACCATAATCTGTATATTGTTTATGAATAAACTGGTGAAACTGTGATATAACTGTGATATGAAACAATGCTTTCAATGTAAAATCAGCTGCCAATTTAATTACATCAGTAATAACATATAGTTATGTTATTCATATATATCTCCAGCACAATGTCTTACTGTGTTTTGTTACTTGTTTATGTCATTTCCAGCCAGATGAAACCTATTGGTCAAATAAAAAATTCACTATGGCTCAAAATTTGGCATGGGTAGGAATACTTTTGGGCTTAACTGTGTATATATGTATAGTTAGGTCCAGAAAATAATTGGATACTGACACACAAGTTTTGTTATTTTGGCTGTTTCCTAGTATATATTCAGGTTACAATTAAATAAGGAACATGGGCTTAAAGTGCAGTTTCTCAGCTTTAATTTGAGGGTATTCACATCCAAATTGGAGGAAGGGTTTAGGAATTACCCTCTTTTTCAAGGGACCAAAAGTAATTGGACAATTGACTCAAAAGCTGTTTCATGGATAGGTGTGGGCTATTCCTTCATTATATTTCTTCATCAAATAAGCAGGTAAAAGGTCTGGAGTTGATTCCAGGTGTGGCATTCACATTTGGAAGCTGTTGCTGTGAACCCACAACATGCGGTCAAAGGAGCTCTCAATGCAAGTGAAACAGGCCATCCTTAGGCTGAAAAAAAAAAATCCATCAGAGAGATAGCAGGAGCATTAGGAGTGGCCAAATGAATAGTTTGTTACATTCTGAGAAAAAAAGAATGCACTGGTGAGCTCTGCAACACAAAAAGGCCTGGAAGTCAATGGAAGAAAACAGTGGTGGATGATTGTATGATCCTTTCCATGGTATAGAAAAACACCTTCACAACATCCTGCCAAGTGAAGAACACTCTCCAGGAGGTAGGCATATCATTATCCAAGTCTACCATAGAATACTTCACAAGAGCAAATCAAGGGTTCACCACAAGATCCAAACCATTCATAAGGCTCAAGAATAAAATGCCAGATTAGCCCAGTTCTGGAACAGCATTCTTTGGACAGATGAAACTAAGATCAACCTGTACCAGAATGATGGAAAGAATAAAATATGGAGAAGGCTTGGAACGGCTCATGATCGGAAGCATACCACATCATCTGTAAAACATGGTGAAGGCCGTGTGATGGCATGGGCATGCATGGCTTCCAATGGCACTGGGTCACTAGTGTTAATTGATGATGTGACAGAAGACATAAGCAGCCGAATGAATTGTATAGGGATATATTGTCTGCTCGGATTCATCCAAATTCAGCGAAGATGATTGGATGGCACTTCACTTTACAGATGGACAACACTGCAAAAGCACCCAAGGAGTTTTCTAAGGCAAAGAAGTGGAAAATTCCACAATGGCTGAGTCAATCACCTGATCTCAACCTGATCAAGCATGCATTTCTCTTGCTGAAGACAAAACGTAAGGCAGAACGACCCACGAACAAACAATAACTGAACACAGGCGCAGTAAAGGCCTAGCAAAGCATCACAAAGGAGGAAACCCAACGTTTGGTGATATCCATGCATTCCAGACTTCAAGCAGTCATTGCCTGCAAAGGATTCTCGACAAAGTTTTAAAAATGAAAATTGTATTTATGATTGTGTTAATTTGTCCAATTACATCTGAGCCCCTGTAATAAGGGGAGTGTGTATGAAAATGGTTGCAATTCCTACAATATTTTTGTTCTACGCCTTGAATTAAAGCTGAAAGTCTGTACTTCAAATGTAGCTTGGTTTTGTCATTTCAAATCCATTGTGGTGGTGTACAGAGCCAAAATTATGAAAATTGTGTCAGTGTCCAAATATTTCCCGACCTAACTGCATATTGATAGACACAGGGTCAAATATCTTTTTACAATTTAGTCTTTTACTTGAGCAACTTCCAGTGGTTAGCATATACATTTTACACTATTTATACTGTTGAAGGTATTTCAATAACTTTTAATTAAATGTCAGGTAAATATTCAGACCCTCTTCAGTTGATTGAAAGGTAGTTGAGTATTTGAATGCATTTTAAAATACTATTAAGGAGGTTTTGGTATTTATTCACATTTACTTCTCATTTGTTGTATTTCACATGTAAAAGCTTTTAGACACCCAGAGTTTGTGTTGGCATCCTGGGGATCAGCCTTTGTTGGTGGCAAGCGTGGAACAGCTACAGTTCATGTTTTGCTACACACCTTTAGAATTGAATAGATACTGCTCTACCTAAGGCACATGGGGTCTAACTAAGGCATATCGAATCTTTTAAGGTGGCAGAGGAAAACGTATTTAAAGCAGTTACATTAATAGCAAGCTTCTCGCTCCATTGAAGATCATTGTGTGAAGCCAGTATGAAAATCCAAAGGATTGCCAGGATGTATCAGAAGTATGCATTTAGCTTGATCATAAACTGAATATAGATTTATCATGATGTTTTCATGTCTAGTGCATTGTGTTCATACGACTAAAAGTCAATTTATTTGAAGGGAGGCCCACTGCCTCACACTTTGAAAAAATCCTGAACCAGGTGGAACATAGCAAGTGATTACAAAACCTTTCACTGTGACCAGTTACTCACAATTCACAAAATATACAAAAATGAAACATCCTAACTGGTTACATCTTCACAACTCTGAGTTAAGTGATATAAACAGCTTTCAAATTATTTCACAAATATTGCCACAGGCGTTAAATACACAGGTACTGGAGCATCACATACAATATATTTTCGGGAGATGTGTCATTCCATTTTCAAATAGGTTTTATTTAGGCAGAAATAAACATATATACAATTGTATCAATGAGAACATGTTGTTCTGTTATGTTAAATGCATTGCATACAGCAACTCCCCACCCAGTAATATCATATCTCATTCACCTAATCCCTTCTCCCTTCCAAACAACTAAGCATACTGATCATACAACTTTTAAACATGGATACAGCATGTACTGAAATTCTGCAGTGCAGCAACAATCTAGAAGACTTACTTAAGCCAACTTCACAGCTGAGTTTCAAATGTTAGGGATCATCTATAACCTTTTTGAACCTCTCACTACATAACATTGTTGACTTTAAAGAAGAGTGATTTAAGCCAGCAAGTGAGCTATGAGGAAGTTCACAGAAATAGAAACCAGTGTTCCAAGCACCAGACACATACATTATTTTAATTAAGTTCAACATAAGACTCCTTTCATTTATCGCATGATACGCTATCCAGTTCAAGGTTTACAAGAGAAAATTTGTTTCGTGGATTTTTGGTATGAATTAAAGGGGATTGAAAGTATACCTAGGCCTATACTTTCCAATGCAGAGTGAGTAGTCAATTTTGTGTTATGCGATTAGCATACTAAGTTTTCGGTCACTTTACCTGCTTTCCTTCTCATCTTTCTCTTTTCTGTTTCTCTTTTTCTTATTGTTTTTAATCTCTTTCTCATTTTATTTCTGTCCCGTTCTATTATTTTCTATTATTTGTCTCCCATCTCTTTCCTTTTTCCTCATTTGGAAATGAAGAAAAATTCCTGAAACTGGACATTTGAGATGTGATAATGTTAGATGTTCAACATCTTTAAGCTGTAGTTAAAAGTCATCTTTAAGCTATAGTTTTTAAGCAAGTTATCATGTTGTGTAAATGGAATTTTGTCAAGGTCAGTAAAACTTATTGGTTATGGTAAATAGAGTTGTGTGTTTTGTTTAACTTGGCAGTAATTGTTTTTTTGTTAGACCTACATTTTTAAGGGAAAAATATCAGTCTCTGTGTCTCTATTACAATGGAATTGTCCACAGACTCAAACTGAGAGGTGGTGTAAATTAACACCGTAGAGAACAAAAAAACAGATGCTAGCGCTAAGCAGGATACTACACATGCCTCAAGACAACAAGTTTAAACAGCCTACCAGCTGCTTCTTTGACTGATTACAGAGAAGAGACAGTAGATCTTTACGAATGAGATGCATGACATTGTATGATATATATTGTATGATTTTCTGCAGTGAGGGAACTTTATGACACACCAATGGGAGATTAGTGTAAATGGCAGTCACTGAGGTTTGTTCTTCAATGTCTTAGATTTTGACTTCCCCATTGGAAAAGCTTAATGTTTCTTACTGACCCCAAAGCAGAGAGGATTGAATTGGTTTGGCAAAAATATGTGCTAGAAAACCATTACTCATGAGGACTTGAAGCAAACCAAGTCTGAATAATGGAAATATGTATTCCGTAGCTATTTTAGTTTCTTGGTTGGCTTGTACTGGTTTAGTATGTGTTCAAAGTGTTAACTTAATAAGACTGCATGTACAACATGCTTTTTCCTGGAGCCAGTTTGCTGTAGGGCAAGGCAGTAAGGAAAGAGAGATATACATGGGAAGGAAGCATGGCTTCCCCAGGGACTCGCAAAGCTCACTCATCATGGCTATCAACTTAGAACCAAGTTTTATTCCACTCAGATAGCAGTCGATACAAACAGAAATACATGAGCATTAAAATGCAATAAAAATGCATGGAATTTACACATGTTTGAACTAAATATGTAAGATGTGAGAGCTGAATGAATGCTTATAAACCAACTGAAAGTTTATTACATGATAGGATATGGATAGATTTTATAGTAATTACTTTGGCAGTTTTTCAGAGATCTCTTTTTTCAGAAAGAACATTTTTGCGAAGACCTGTTTCACAATATCCCTGTTACTGCTGGAGATTCATGCTTACCCTGGTGGAGAACACAGTACAAATAAATTAATGGTGCTTGGGAACACAGGTCTGCAGTTATGATATCCAGTCGGAGCTTGGGGAGCAGGGGACTTAAGGAATGTCGTAAGAATGCAGAGTCCTACAGTGAAAGAAGAAAGACAATTTAGACATGGGTCAAGCCTACAGTAGGCTATAGTAGAGTAAACTGATGCAAGGTTCCTTTGTGTGAAAGGCTGACTAGTTAATGCATGTGAAGAGTTTTCTTTCCACACAAGTACATTTTTACAAACCACATTTATCACAGTACATTTTCTGTTCATGAATCTGTTCTGTTAGAACTGTCTGAATCTATTAGTAATTTCTAACTAGAAGACATATTACTGGTAACTGCATAAATACAAGAAAAGGTTTTTTAAATTAGTGATACCAAGTATGAAAAAAATTAAAACATGAACACACAATTCATAAGACTAATTTCATCTAGCATCCTTTTGAATTGCCCTAGAGACACTAATCAATTAAGTTTAAAATTAAATTGGAAGTAACTTAACATTACAAATGTGAGGTGCTGAAAAACAAAAAAGTTATCTACCTAACTCAGTGGAGATTGAAAATACTGTATTTCTACAGTTAACAATCCCTGGACCGTGTTTTAAAGTTTGTATTTTTGTATTTCATCAGAAAAGTAATCCATGGTGGTAGTTTGTGCAGGAGAACTTTAAAAACAAAAAGTGTGGAATGCATGAATCTATGAGACTTTAAAGAGGGCCACCCTACTATCTGCAGGGCTCATCGCAAAAGAGAGACCTTTGGTCTTAATATGACCTCCCCTGCTAAAATAAAGGTTAAATAAAAACAAAAATACATTTACATGACCCTTTTAAAGAACAATGGTGTGTACTGAAACAATCACCTGTAATAAAGCATAGTGAAATATGATAAACTGTGTTGAGAGGTAGAAGCATTCATATGAATGATATTGCTATAATCAATAACTGGCATGAGAGTCAACTAAATTTCATTTCTTGATAATGTAAGAAATTAATAAATGGAAAGTACATTTTCATCCACAGTTTTCTAACAGGTTAATGTTTTTTTAAAGTAAAGATTTTTTTATCTATCTATATGCCAAGGTATTTGTACGCAGGGACACATTCAATATGAGCACCATTGAAATTTATGAAATCCAAAATTACAGACTCCTTTTGGTTGCTCCTTTTTTATAATTGAAGACCAACATGAAATCAAAAAGAGATCTCTGCAGGGCATATATTGTAGACCGTAGCCCACAAAGAGCCTGGTCAAACAAGGGAGCAATTGCATAGCATATAACACAATGTAATCTGCAATGGGGAAACAGGGTACAACCTTCTACAGACATTTATGTAAAGGGATAATAAAATTGCATCGATGCTTGTGGGACCCCTGTAAACATTTTACTCCTTCTGCAAGTACACACTGAGATCTGTCATGTAACCAATTTTTAAACCAGCTACAAGCAGCCTGATCTAGACTTATTGATGATCATTTATGTATGAGCAATGAGTGATCAACAGTGTTAACAGCTTTTGATTGATGAATAAAAATTGCTGCACAGTGTTTCCTGTTCTCCAGACTATTTATCACTTCATTTTAAACCAACAAAGCAGCAGAGATATCATCAGCGGGTCATCACTGGTGGAGGTTTTAAAAAATAGTTTTGCAAAAGAAAGTCTGTGTTTAGTTTGCCATTATTTTGACTATTATGTCTGAAAGGGATGTTACTGACTTTAAAAAGGGTTGATAGTTGGGACATGTTTGACAGGTCGTTCTGTGACCAAGACGGCTCAACTTGTTGATGTTTCACCACATGCCATGGGTACCATGCAAATGAACAAATATGGGGATTCTAAGACAGTGGCTGGAAAATTTCTTGTAGATGAATGACGATGCACCCCTCCAACCAGACACTTGTAGAATATTTTCTAAGGTGCATTGAAGCTGTTCTGGTGTCTCGTCTTGGCCCAATGGTATAAGATGCTGTACTAGCATGTATTTTGTTTTGTTGTTACCTGTACATTGTAACAATATTTGTCTAGGCATCTTTAAGTGTTCCCTTTTTTCCTTTTCAGAACTGGAGGCTAAAGAAGCTTGTAATTGGCTGCGGGCGGCTGGATTTCCACAATATGCCCAGCTCTATGAAGGTAATCAAAAGATAATCAATGGAATATATAGACTTTACTAATTTCCACAAAATGAATACCCCTGTGAAACCTGTGTTTGGTTAGCACCTCATTACAGGCGATTACAGGGATGTCCTGGTATACGTATAGTGAAATGAAATGAGGTGCATTGGATGCTATATGGGTCATACTAGAGAAGCAGTATGAATATATGGTTATACCACTTCCAATGTCAGTAAGCCATGTGTACTTTTCTGCAAGACAATTCACACTGACATTTCACATTCAGATAGGAATTGCAGCATTGTGGTGGTATTCTTTTTCAAACAAATGTAACAATGTATATATGGTTACCCTTTAAACAGAAATGTTGAATCCAATGTTTGTGCCATGTGCAATTTATACAGATTGTGGTAGACGGGAAGTCTGAGACGTGTCAAATGTTTTTTGTGCACAAATCACATATTTGCTGTGTTACAAGTATTCATGTTTTGGCTATCTCAACTCACTATACCGAAACCAATGCATCTTAACAGGGTGTTATTTCCTTAATAATGGGAGGTGAGAAATACAGTCAGCAGCTTTACAAAGCAAAAAATATTGCAGTCTATATTGAAATGTTTTAAACCTGGCATGACATGGTTAATCCTAACAGTCTTGTCTACAGTTTTGTTTGTCTATCAGCTTGATTTTAAATTGTAATAGGCAGCTATTTCCTCCTATTTATAATCTCAAGAGCGGCACATTTTTGGGAAGAACGCAAAGCTATATTATTACTGATTATTACATTTTACAATGTGCTTAGGCCACTCTTCACATAGGAGACATACTGCATTGTAATTTTAGTCTGCAAATGCTTAATAACAATGTATTTTACCCATCAATTGAGGGCAGTGACTATATGTGCATAGCTGAGTGTCGGGAAAATTCCACTCGCCAACTGAGCAGTCCTTACAACACTCAATGTTATTTTTCTTGCTACGCAAAAGATTTGCTCTATTCTCACAGAAAAGAAACTGCCTCAGCATATTGCTCCATTGTTTTGTTTACATGAATTATTTAAGAAATACCCCATTGAATTTTGTGCTTATGTAGGCTACAATTTTGTTTACTATTAGGCTATCCAAGATGCACTCAACATTAAATAGCATGGCATGTACCTAAATCTAAAGGGTGATGAAGAAAACTAAAAATAACAGCTGAGTTCTACCAGAGCAAAACTGGACAAATAGCTGCCAAGATATTGGAAACCTGCTCTGTACTTAAGCCATATTACAAATGCTCAGCTCCTCACTCCATTCGGTTTCCACTCCACACACATACTCTGGAAGTGACAAATTGTTCAGTCAGACTGTCAGCATGGATGGCTGTGTGGAGTGCAGTAAAAAAGGCTTGACATAATGTCTCTCAATTTTAGTCTTTACCTCAACATATTAGCTCAAAATATGCATTTTCAATAGGGCTGTGTAGAATCTTGATATCCACTTTACCTACTAACTATAATTCATAAACAATACCACAAATACTAGCTATTCAACAGTTTCTAAAGCTAAATACACAAAACCAACATTTATATATGCAGGCTATCAGGCTACTTAAATGTTTAAAGCTTTTTCAAAATTTTTATATTTAAATTGAGTATCATTTTACATACACTAAAGTAAATAAAATGCTAACCTTGAGAACACAGTAGTTGATGTAAATACCAATGTGCCATAATAATTTGCTGTAAATATTAAATCGTTTTTTACTCTTTTACTCTTTAAAACTGCAAAAATGAATACACTAACAGTTACCTGTTGAAATTAGAGACACTCCTACTGACTTACTGTACAGCCTGGAATACATCCGTACCTGCTCAGCCAAATCCTGACACAGCATTATACCATTCAAGAGTCTACACAGATTCTAAAACCAAATAGGATTTTCAGGATCATAGGATTTTCCCAGAATCCTCTCTTTTATGTGGCACATTTTATATTAAAAAGGGCACATGGCTTCAAAGCTTTGCTCTGTTCCTTAACCTTTGCTCCTATTGGTCTATTTTTGTATTAAAAACTTTTGAAACAGATAAGGCAATTGGTTGAATTGGCTATTTTACAGTATGTAACATGTTGCTACAGTACCTTCAGCTAACAGACAGCAGATGTAAGGAAAGCACCCTCACCTAACATTGTAGCATTTGCAAAAGGGAAGTAGAGAGAAACAAAAGCTGGAAATGGGAAGCCTTTGGAATGTTGTGTGACAAACAGTTTTCTTTCTCTAATATCCCTACGCACACAAATTTACCCCTTATATAGCCAACTGCTGTTTTCCTAAAATACATTTGATTTGGAGATTACTTGTAAAATCGTATTTTACTGATTTAGTCATAACTACTTAATACACTATGGATTGCCAAGGTCAGTGTGTCTCTCAAAATGAATATCTTCACATAATGCCCTCTTGGCATTAACAGGCCTCAACCAAAGAGATCTTCCTTCCAAAGAGAGAAATGTATCTAATCTCAAACGTTGGTCATGTTTTACTAGAACCTGATCAAATCACTAAACAGAAAAACCTACCCTAATATCATACAGTAATATACTTTCACATGGCCATTTGCTGTTATTCTACAGATGTTGGTGCAGAGGGAGTCAAGTTCCTGTTCTGATAGTATCTGTAGTATATGGAGCTATACTGCTTTAATAGGATAGTCCTAGACTAAACAATGGTGAAAACCAATCTCTATCTCAAATTTACTATTGAGCTGGTGGGTTACAGTGCATGTCTGAGGGCATCAGGTTATTTGACGAATGGAGTTCGGTTTTTGAATAAAGAGCTAAGTAGCAGTAGCCATAATTTAGTCTCCATTGCCAATCATTTCTAATGTGCCTGAAAGAGCACATTGGTATCAAATCACCCCTGTTAACATATCCATCTCTGTTGCTCTGCAGCGGCACTGTTTCCGTTAGACATCTCCTCTGTGAAGAAAGACCATGTGTTTCTGGACCAGGATTCACTGAAGTCACTATGCAGGTAGAACAAATGCCTAGTACCTTTGACAAGTCTGCATCCTATAATAGAATAAGATATGCCATGCATTATTGCAGCCATGGCCCTCAATATACCACCACCAAAGTTAACATACAAGACTTTTAAATGTTCAATTTTCCAAAAAGTAATTGCCAAAAAAGTCATTTCGTAAGGGGTCTCATTAACCAATCCATCCTGAGCACACATCTGTGGGGAAACCATGCATTGTTAGTTTTGCCAATTATGAACTTCATTTTGAGTGTATTCATAAATGCATGACACAGTGGAATAAGGAAACTGTTAGCCTAATGAATAGGGGAAATATAATTTTAAAATGTGGGAATGTGCAGTATCTCACAAAAGTGAGTACACCCTTCACATTTTTGTAAATATTTGATTATATCTTTTCATGTGACAACACTGAAGAAATTACACTTTGCTATAATGTAAAGTAGTGAGTGTACAGCTTGTTAACAGTGTACATTTGCTGTCCCCTCAAACTCAACACACAGCCATTAATGTCTAAACCGCTGGCAACAAAAGTGAGTACACCCGCTAAGTGAAAATGTCCAAATTGGGCCATTATTTTCCAGCACTGCCTTAATCCTCTTGGGGATGGAGTTCATCAGAGCTTCACAGGTTGCCACAGGAGTCCTCTTCCACTCCTCCATAACAACATCACGGAGCTGGTGGATGTTAGAGACCTTGTGCTCCCCCACCTTCCATTTGAGGATGCCCTACAGATGCTCAATAGAGTTTAGGTCTGGAGACATGTTTGGCCAGTCCATCACCTTTACCCTCAGCAAGGCAGTGGTAGTCTTGGAGGTGTGTTTGGGGTCATTATAATGTTGGAATACTGCCCTGCGGCCCAGTCTCCGAAGGGAGGTGATCATGCTCTGCTTCAGTATGTCACAGTATATGGCATTCATGGTTCCCTCAATGAACTGTAGCTCCCCAGTGCCAGCAGCACTCATGCAGCCCCAGACACTCCCACCACCATGCTTAACTGTAGGCAAGACACTCTTGTCTTTGTACTCCTCTCCTGGTTGCTGCCTCACACTCTTCTGAACCAAATAAGTTTATCTTGGTCTCATCAGACCACAGGACATGGTTCCAGTAATCCATGTCCTTAGTCTGCTTGTCTTCAGCAAACTGTTTGTGGGCTTTCTTGTGCATCATCTTTAGAGGAGGCAGCCTTCTGGGATGACAGCCATGTGGACCAATTTGATGCAATGTGCGGCTTATGGTCTGAGCACTGACAGGCTGACCCCCCACCCCTTCAACCTCTGCAGCAATGCTGGCAGCACTCATACGTCTATTTCTCAAAGACAACCTCTGGATATGACGCTGAGCATGTGCACTCAACTTCTTTTGTCGACCATGGCAAGGCCTGTTCTGAGTGGAACCTGTCCTGTTAAACCGCTGTATGGCCTTGGCCACCGTGCTGCAGCTCAGTTTCAGGGTCTTGGCAATTTTCTTACAGCCTAGGTTATCTTTATGTAAAGCCAAAAAATGTCAGATCCTCAGAGAGTTCTTTGCCATGAGGTGCCATGTTGAACTTCCAGTAACCAGTATGAGGGAGTGTGAGAGCGATAACACAAAATTTAACACACCTACTCCCCATTTACACCTGAGACCTACACTAACACTAACGAGTATCATTACACCGAGTCACATGGCTAATTGAGCCCAATTTGGACATTTTCACTTAGGGGTGTACTCAATTTTGTTGCCAGTGGTTTAAACAGTAATGGGTTGACATTTGTGTGTTGAGTTATTTTGAGGGGGCAGCAAATTTACACTGTTATACAAGCTGTACACTCACTACTTGCAAAGTGTCATTTCTTCAGTGTTGTCACATGAAAAGATATAATCAAATATTTACATAAATGTGAGGGGTGTACTCACTTTTGTGAGATACTGTATGTGTGAGAATACTAATTAATACATCTTCAGTGCATTCCCTTTATGAATTCATGCAACCTTTTCTTATCAGGTTGCAATATATAATAAAATCTGTTACAATAATTATTTTTTCTGTATGTGAATACAGCACAGGATTTTAGTTATTTATACTATTATTGTTTTTGCTTTTAAAGAGTAACATCCTTTTGGAGGTGTATGTGTATGTTCTTAGTATACAAATATATGTTCAGAAAGTGAAGAGGTGCACACATTTCTGTCCTAAATTTTAGACTACTGAAACTCAAGTGAAATGTGATACAGTTAGTTTGACAAATTCTTCCTAAATTACCTTGTTTTTGTAAAATTCGTAAAATATAGTCCTTCAACCCTGTGCAGCTACTGATTTGCTGTGAAAATCGCTCAGTGATGGAATAATGTTAAAACTGACTGCCCACAAAGCCTGCATGCCTACATAATATTACTATACAGTATTTTTGCCTTCTTTAATTATACTTTTTTGGCATAATGTGTGTTATGCCAAAAAAATTATAGTCCTCACCTGAAATATATATGTGAGATCCAAACTGGAAGGTCAAACCGGTAGGCCTACTCCCCTTATCAACACCTACAAGCTGAAAGGCCTATCTAACCAATGACATGTCCCTCTTTCTTGTTGACATTGTTAAGAATTGGGTGACTTTGCAATTTAGCTGTTATCAGAGATAAACTGTTTTTATAGATGGCAACCTTAATTAGCACTCCTCTTGTAAACTAACCAAAGCCATGGATATTTCCCTTGTGTTTTAATTTATTCTCTTTCATTTCCATGTAGGAGGCTGTTAATCTTGAACAAGAGTGCTTCTATGAGACTGAAGGTCCATTTTCAGTGCAAACAGGTGATAAGACATGATCTGTCTGCCTCTTTTTTTGTTCAGGTCAAGCATGGGATCCACTGAAAATTGTTATGTCTCTGACTCAGTTAATCTGAGTGTACTGGATAAACCTTGTATATTATCATTGTTTTATACAGGGCACTAAGCTGACCTTTTTTACAAGGAGAATGTGTGTGCCTAAGTAGTTTAAACTCTTTTTAAAAACTAGTAGTTTATGAATAGATGTATATGTGCAGAATTAAAATTATTTCCACTTCAAAGCTAGATTCCTTTAAGTACAATTATAAGTTACACAGTAATATATTTATCATAAGTCCCCATATATAATTAATAATTAATTAATTTGTTGAAGAATAAAATATGTTTTTGAAAACCCTGTTACGCCAATTGTAACATATCTGCTGCATGAGATTCAGAGAACTCTACGTGGTCAAGCAGTCATCTGTGAAAAATGTATTAACCGCTGTAGTTGAAAATGTTTTCAAAATCTGGAAATTACAGTTAAAGATGCAATACAGGGCCCTGGAATATTTCTTTGTACACGGTGAAGACAATTCTTCACTAACAATTTTAAAATTGTCTCTGATTTGTTTCCCATCTGCTGCAGAGTGAAGACTCTGAGGAGGATGATCTGTGTGCCATCAGTGACCACTGGGCGTTCCAGCGAGAGAGTAAGACGTGGTCACGACTGCGTACCCTCTCCCCACACATCTCCCCAGATGTAGAGATCCTCTCTTCCACCACCCTGCTCCCCATGAAGGCGTCAGCCAGCAGTGAAAGCATTCTGAGTGACGTCAGCAACCTGGAGGCCGGCTCCACCCACAGCAGCAGTAGCCTGAGTGTGGAAAGTGCCAGAGGAACCACATCTAGCTGGGGGAGCCCCTGTAGTCAGTCCACCAGCACGGCAGAGCCCCATACACTCACCTCTCACCATGACTCCCATGGATCCCGGACGCCGAGTGGTGAGGACCAGCCTGCGTCTCCCAAAGACCTGGTTACCCTTCCTGTCAGCAGAGAGAAGACCAAGAGGTGTTCCAAGACCTTCTTGAGGAAAATGGAGTCGTTCAAGCAAAAGGATAAAGAGAGGGAAGAGACTGATGGCCAAGTTATGACCTTTCAACTTCAGCGCCCTCTAACTCGTGGTAGTTTGCATTGCACTCCTAATGAAAGTTTACCTGGTTTGAAAAATAACAATACAGAAGAGAGCAGTGTGAATTACAGCAGAAAGGCCCATACTATATGTCGGAGTACAGCCCGTAGGTCCCCAGTAGTGGACAGAGCTAAGGCTAAGAAAAGTTGGCTCTATCTAGAGGACTATGACATGGCAGAGTTGAAGGGCTGTAAGCAGGTTTGTCAGAAAAGTGGCTACAAAAATGGAGTAGATTGTCTCGTTCATCTGCCAGTGGACCACAAGCCAGGCACATTCCCCAAGTCCCTCTCCATTGAGAGCCTGTGCACTACTTCAACACCTCACAAGCTGGACGAGTGGCAAACAGAGGATGTCAACCTCTCCCTGGGCAGCAGTCATGAATCTGAAGAATTCAACATGTTTCCAAGAATAAGGAACTCATGTTCCTCCATGGGAAGTATCTATGACAATGTGCCTGAGGCTAGTGGCAGTACAGATGAGTTGAGAGAAAATACCTTTGAGCATCTGGATGATATCCTTCAGCATGTCCATGGCCTTCAAAAGAATATTGACCAGTGGTCCAAGATGTTGTGTCAAGAACTCAGTGACAGGCATGATAGGGAGGAGGAGGACACTGTTCAGACCAAGGAAACAACATTCTCCTCTAGCCTCCATTTTGAGGAGCAGTCTATTTCAGATGTAGGCACAACAGTCAGTGACTACGACAGCACAGGGAACTCCATGAATGAAGTCGAGGATGAGGAGTCAAGAGAAAGGAGGGACTCCGGAGTTGGTGCTTCCTTAACCAGACCAAGCAGGTAAACATACATTATTGCAATATATACATTCATGTGAAAGAATAGTAAACCCCCTGGAAACCCCCTGGTCTTTTTTTATTTGGACATGAAAAGTGATCTTCTTTTCTACATTACTGAAATATTAAGGTAACTTAATTTACCAAATTATACTATAAGATTATACTGATATACTGTGATAATTTATTCTTCAAAAATAAAAATAAATGCATTTGTATAGTTTGGTAATAGTAAGAGCACCCCTGGCTTCAAAAGCTGGTGGGAAAATAATGTCATGTAGCTGTTCCTTGTAACTGACTATCAGTATCCTACATCAACTGGGAAGAATTATGGCCCTCCCTTATTTACAGTTCTGCTTCACCTGTCATTTCTGAGAGCTTTCTTGCATGCATAGCCTGCTTAAAGACCCCACACAGCAGATCTGGGCTTTGACTTAACCATTCCATAACCCAATTTTTTTTCTTTTTGAGGCATTCTTTTAAATCTTTGTTTGTGTGTTTTGGATCATGTTCTTTTGCACTATCTATGTAATATTCAGCAATATGTATTTGACTTAATGATGACAAGTTGGCCAGGCCCTGAGGCAGCAAAGTAGCCCCAAACCATAATGCCACCGTCTCCATGCTTTGGTATGAAGTTCTTCTGTTCAAAGGCAGTGTATGAAAGATTGTGTCTGGCATTGTAGCAAATAACACCACCTTTGACTAATCTGTCCAGAGCACATACAGTGAGGGAAAAAAATATTTGATCCCCTAGTGATTTTGTACATTTGCCCACTGACAAAGAAATGATCAGTCTATAATTTTAATTGTAGGTTTATTTGAACAGTGAGGGACAGAATAACAACAAAAAATCCAGAAAAACGCATGTCAAAATTTTTATAAATTGATTCGCATTTTAATGAGTAAAATAAGTTTTCAGCCCCTCTGTAAAATATGACTTAGTACTTGAAGGCAAAACCTTTGTTGGCAATCACAGAGGTCAGATGTTTCTTGTAGTTGGCCACCAGATTTGCAGACATCTCAGGAGGGAATTTTGTCCCAGTCCTCTTTGCAGATCTTCTCCAAGTCATTAAGGTTTCAAGGTTGACATTTGGCAACTCAAACCTTCAGCTCCCTCCACAGATTTTCTATGGGATTAAGGTCTGGAGACTGGCTAGGCCACTACAGGATCTAAATGTGCTTCTTCTTGAGCCACTCCTTTGTTGACTTGGCCTTATGTTTTGGGTCATTTTCATGCTGGAATACCCATCCACGACCCATTTTCAATGCCCTGGCTGAGGGAAGGAGGTTCTCACCCAAGATTTGATGGTACATGGCCCCATCCATCATCCCTTTGATGCAGTGAAGTTGTCCTGTCCCCTTAGCAGAAAAACACCCCCAAAGCAAACATGTCAAACATGTTTCCACCTCCATGTTTGATGGTGGGGATGGTGTTCTTGGGGTCATAGGCAGCATTCCTCCACCTCCCAACACAGCGAGTTGAGTTGATGCCAAAGAGCTCGATTTTGGTCTCATCTGACCACAACACTTTCACCCAGTTCTCCTTTGAATTATTCAGATGTTCATTGGCAAATTTCAGACGGGCCTTTACATGTGCTTTCTTGAGCAGGGTAACCTTTTCCCTCACTGTAGTTCCAGTAGTTTTGTGAAGTTGGTGGTACAACCTCTCAATTAAATATAGGGATACGTTATTTCATATCATTGCATTCTGTTTTTATTTGCATTTTACACAGCATCCCAACTTTTTTGGAAACAAGGTTGTAGATGGCCAGTGGTCTGGACATTTCTCCAGTTTGTAGATGTACTTATTTGGAAATTACTTTGTAAACCCTCACAGACTCTAACTTTATGGAGAGCTGGAACCTCTGTAGTTATTCTGAATCTAATAATTTTTGCTTGTTTTGGTGCACCTGATTAAAATATTTGCCATTTAATGTAATGGTAATGGTAAAGATTGGGGTGTACTAACCTTTTTCTGCTTAAAGAAATTTCAGTTGCTGTATATTGTAATTGCATGAATGGTTTGAAGGTAAAAATATTTTGAAAGATTTGTTCATTTGGATACCTTTATCAAAGAATGTAGTTCAAATATCACTCAAATGTCTATATATCCAAATATATAACAAAAAAGACCAGTCTCCAGGGGGTGTACTTACTTTTCACATACAATTGTCCTTGCCTTCTCCAAATGAAAAAGACATAAAAAGTCCTCCAGAGCATATCCTCCTCAAGACCATTAAATAAGCTTTAGAAGGTACAATGGCTATAGTAGAAGTACAGTTTCATGTTGACAAAATGTATATGATTAGTCTTAAAAACAAACAATTTATACAACATTAAATTCCTTGTTAAAGATTAATAATCTATCATCAACATCACTGTTAAAACAGAGAGGGATTTGTTAAACAATAATAAAATCTGTTTCAAATAATAAATCATGGTCCATTAAATTATGATTCCATAAATCAATGTGTTTGTATTTAATATACACCACATATTTCTATCATTCACCTTTCTTACCCATACATGGTCACACTTTATTTTGAAAATCCCAATATCCATCTGTGTATGTTCTCTTGATAGCTATCCTGTCAACAAACCTGTTGATAACTAACTGCTTGCTAACGTTAGGTTTATGTTTAGAATAAGGATTAAGGTAAGGGTTAGGATAAAGGTTAAGGTTGGGGTTAGTGTTAGTAAATAGTTAAAAGGATATTGATAGTCGGTAGATAATCTGTAGAGAATCTACAGAAACACTTTTGGGACTCTCCCAAAACAGTGTTAACCAATACATTTCCCCTCTCTCTAGGAAGCTACGGTGGCATAGTTTCCAGAACTCTCACAGACCGAGCCTAACTTCAGCATGCCAGGAGATTAACCGCCAGTCAGCCGCTCAACTAAACCTGCTGCAAAAGTTCTCTCTGCTCCGACTCACTGCCATCATGGAGAAGTACTGTGAAGCCAACAAACATGGCTGGAGCTGGTGAGTGCTAGGACCTATAAGGAACTTGAGAGTGGTTAATGAAATATTTATATTATCTATTTTTGCAGTTGCCATGTCTAAAATGCCAGAAGTAAATTAGCACAATTCCTCTCACCTGATCAGCAATGTACAGTCAGCTTATTTTAACTACTCTCACTTGAAAAAAAAAAAACATATGAATAAGCATCAGGCAAAATGGATACTCTTGTCCCAAGTAAAATATAATGAAGATGTATACTATATACTGATCTCCACATCAAAAGATTTAATCTCTACCAATTTTTGGGCAGGTCAATTCCTAAGTTTATGAAGAGGAGTAAGGTTTCTGACTACAGGGACAAGCGGGTTTTTGGTGTCCCACCGATCATCAATGTCCGAAGGAGTGGTCAACCACTACCACAAAGCATTCAGCAGGCCATGCGCTACCTCCGAAGCCAGTGTCTAGAAAAGGTACAGTCACGCTCATCCCCTTCAATTGATTGTGTTGCCTCATGCTACAGTGTAAGAATAACCATACTAGTTTAATATGTATTCCGCTCCAAATGTCTTTGTAATGAGATTTAAGGTACTTGATGATATATACATTATATAAAGAATTATAAAACAATAAAATGAATGATGCTAATACATCAAGGACAATTACAACTATCTTTCACTCTGATTCCTGTGAAGGTTGGCATTTTCCGTAAATCTGGGGTGAAGTCAAGGATCCAGACTCTGCGTCAGTTGAATGAAAACTCTCCAGACCATGTGAGCTACGAGGGCCAGTCAGCCTATGACGTGGCAGACCTGCTGAAGCAATACTTCAGAGACCTGCCTGAACCCGTCCTCACTACCAAGCTCACTGAAACCTTCCTACAGATCTACCAGTGTGAGTCAGTAGTGGAAAAAATGCTCCCCATCCACCCACTCTGGGAAGCTTTGAACTCCCATGTCTGCTTCAAGTTGCTCCTCAGTGCATTACCATTGACTAGAGAGTCTCCTTTGAAAAGTCAATCAGCTTGAAACTGTATCAGTAATGATACTGTACTCTATGACAAACTCCTGATGGGATTTTGCAGGTACAATTAGGATTTATGTAGGTTTTGCAAACATGGCATTAAGTAATCTTCTAGATTTTATGTCTGGTTATACTGTATGGAATGTCTACTGCTATGATTACCTAGTGCATTCAAATGTCATAATTATTTTCATCAGTACTATGCTAAGATTTTAAAACTAACAAAATAAGGATTTTCAGACTCCATGTAAGGTATGTGTCACATTACCATCTTACACATCAGAACAACAGAGATTCCACCGGTGGTGATGTATCTCGTATATATGCTCTAGGTGTTCCTAAGGATATGCATCTTCAAGCAGCCCAAGCTGCTGTCATCCTCCTGCCTGACGAGAACCGAGAGGTACTACAGACGCTGCTCTACTTTCTTAGTGACATTGCCTCCGCTGAGGAGAACCAGATGACGGCTGGGAACCTGGCTGTGTGTCTGGCCCCCTCCATCCTGCACCTTAATGTCTCCAAGAAAGAGGGCACCTCTCCTAGGTATGTATTGGTATGCATGGAACAACCTACTTGTGTGACATTGCATTTATAGTTGTATTTAATTGTGTGCTGCATGGCACTTGAATACTTTAGAAATTGTACTCCGTGTTTTGGACTCTGTCATATTCACTGCAACATTTGGTTTATTCTCTTATACTCCTACATTCATCACTATTAGGAGACAATTGTCCTTTAGTGGCTCTGCTGTTGTTATCCTCATGGACGTGTCAAATCAAAACTATAAACAATGTCTCAGGACTGTGTGGTACAATATGTTTGGCACTTGACTGTTTCTTAACCAAAATGCTCAATATTGACAACATTGTACCATGGTTGAACTCAAAGCCTAAATGATTGTAATGTTTGCTTGCTGTATTCTATCTTTGTGCCAGATTAATCCACCGAAGGGGGGCAGGGGGAAAACTAGACCATAAAGACCTGAGTGAGAACATGGCTGCCACTCGAGGACTCAGCCACATGATTGTGGAGTGCAAAAAATTATTCCAGGTATTGCTCTGAATACATGCAGTCTTTGAAATAACTTATCTTTATTTTGAAGAGCATTAACCTTCAGAGCAACTTTTATCTCTGCAGTACATTTGTATTTGCTTGTAAAAACACAATATAGCATTAGAATTAGTGTTAGGGATAATGTTGGTAGATAGTTAGTTGATAAACTTTAATAAAGAAAATGAATACACGTTAATTAATAAAAATAACTTGTTCTGATGTCCAAAAAGTAATTGATATATTGGGAGATGGGTAGAAGAAATCTCCTTAAGAAATGTAAAGAAACTGGGCATGTTGAAGATAGAAAACGCAGTGGAAGACACAATACATCTGATTAACAATAATTAAAGGTAAAGTCCTTGCAGGTCACAAGGAAATTCAATGAAGTGGTGGCCAGATGGTGAACTCTCCAACTTGCCACATTTTTTTAACTTAATTTTTTTAGTAAGTTTAACATTGCTTCTACTCATCTCTTGAGATATCAGTTACCTTTTTATTGAACAACCCCATTCCCAAAAACGTTGGTACGCTGTGTAAAATGCTAATATAACAGAATGCAATCATGTGCAAATCATTTATCCCTATATTTAACAGAAAATGGTAGAAAGACAACATATAAATTGTTGAAACTGAGAAATTGTTTTTGGAAAAATGCATACAGTGGGGAGAACAAATATTTGATACACTGCCGATTTTGCAGGTTTTCCTACTTACAAAGCATGTAGAGGTCTGTCATTTTTATCATAGGTACACTTTAACTGTGAGAGACAGAATCTAAAACAAAAATCCAGAGAATAACATTGTATGATTTTTAAATAATTAATTAGCATTTTATTGCAATGCAAGTATTTGATCACCTACCAACCAGTAAGAATTCCGGCTCTCACAGACTTATTTTTTCTTTAAGAAGCTCTCCTGTTCTCCACTCATTACCTGTATTAACTGCACCTGTTTAAACTCATTACCTATATGAAAGACACCTGTCCACACACTCAATTAAACAGACTCCAACCTCTCCACAATGGCCAAGACCAGAGAGCTGTGCAAGGACATCAGGGGAAAAATTGTAGACCTGCACAAGGCTGGGATGGGCTACAGGACAATAGGCAAGCAGCTTTGGTGAGAAGGAAACAACTGTTGGCGCAATTATTAGAAAATGGAAGAAGTTCAAGATTGCATTGCATCATCTTCCGCTTATCCGGGGCCGGGTCGCGGGGGCAGCAGTCTAAGCAGGGATGCCCAGACTTCCCTCTCCCCAGACACTTCCTCCAGCTCTTCCGGGGGGACACCGAGGCGTTCCCAGGCCAGCCGGGAGACATAGTCCCTCCAGCGTGTCCTAGGTCTTCCCCGGGGTCTCTTCCCGGTGGGACGGGACCGGAACACCTTCCCAGGAAGGCGTTCCGGAGGCATCCGAAACAGATGCCCAAGCCACCTCAGCTGATCCCTCTCGATGTGGAGGAGCAGCGGCTCTACTCTGAGCTCCTCCCAGGTGACCGAGCTTCTCACCCTATCTCTAAGGGATCGCCCAGCCACCCTGCGGAGAAAGCTCATTTCGGCCGCCTGTATCCGGGATCTTGTCCTTTCGGTCATGACCCAAAGCTCATGACCATAGGTGAGAGTAGGAACGTAGATTGACCGGTAAATCGAGAGCTTCGCCTTGCGGCTCAGCTCTTTCTTCACCACGACAGACCGATACATCGACCGCATTACTGCAGAAGCTGCACCGATCCGTCTGTCAATCTCCCGTTCCATCCTTCCCTCACTCGTGAACAGGACCCCTAGATACTTAAACTCCTCCACTTGAGGCAGGCACTCTCCACCAACCTGAAGTGGGCAAGCCACCCTTTTCCGACTGAGGACCATGGCCTCGGATTTGGAGGTACTGATTTTCATCCCCACCGCTTCACACTCGGCTGCAAACCGTCCAAGTGCATGCTGAAGGTCCTGGCTTGAAGGGGCCAACACGACAACATCATCCGCAAAGAGCAGAGACGAAATCGTGTGGTCCCCAAACCTGACACCCTCCGGCCCCTGGCTGCGCCTAGAAATTCTGTCCATAAAAATTACGAACAGAACCGGTGACAAAGGGCAGCCCTGCCGGAGTCCAACATGCACAGGGAACAAGTCTGACTTACTGCCGGCAATGCGGACCAAGCTCCTGCTTCGGTCGTACAGGGACCTGACAGCCCTTAGCAAAGGACCCAGGACCCCATATTCCCGAAGCACTCTCCACAGGATGCCGCGAGGGACACAGTCGAATGCCTTCTCCAAATCCACAAAACACATGTGGACTGGTTGGGCAAACTCCCATGAACCCTCCATCACCCTGTAGAGGGTATAGAGCTGGTCCAGTGTTCCACGGCCTGGACGAAAACCACACTGTTCCTCCTGAATCCGAGGTTCTACTATCGGCCGTATTCTCCTCTCCAGAACCCTGGCATAGACTTTCCCGGGGAGGCTGAGAAGTGTGATCCCCCTATAGTTGGAACACACCCTCCGGTCCCCCTTCTTATAAAGAGGGACCACCACCCCGGTCTGCCATCCCAGAGGCACTGTCCCCGACTGCCACGCGATGTTGCACAGGCGTGTCAGCCAAGACAGCCCCACAACATCCAGAGACTTGAGGTACTCAGGGCGGATCTCATCCACCCCCGGTGCCTTGCCACCGAGGAGTTTCTTAACCACCTCGGTGACTTCAGCCCGGGTGATGGACGAGTCCACCTCTGAGCCTTCATCCTCTGCTTCCTCAATGGAAGACGTGACGGCGGGATTGAGGAGATCCTCGAAGTACTCCTTCCACCGCCCGACGACATCCCCAGTTGAGGTCAACAGCTGCCCACCTCTACTGTAAACAGCGTTGGTAGGGCACTGTTTCCCTCTCCTGAGGCGCCGGATGGTTTGCCAGAATCTCTTCGAGGCCAGCCGATAGTCCTTCTCCATGGCCTCACCGAACTCCTCCCAGGCCCGAGTTTTTGCCTCCACAACCACCCGGGCTGCAGTCCGCTTGGCCTGTCGGTACCCGTCAGCTGCCTCTGGAGTCCCACAAGCCAACCAGGCCTGATAGGACTCCTTCTTCAGCTTGACGGCATCCCTTACTTCCGGTGTCCACCACCGGGTTCGGGGATTGCCGCCTCGACAGGCACCGGAGACCTTACGGCCACAGCTCCGAGCGGCCGCTTCAACAATGGCGGTGGAGAACATGGTCCACTCGGACTCAATATCTCCAACCTCCCTCGGGATCCAGTCAAAGCTCTGCCGGAGGTGGGAGTTAAAGATCTCTCTGACAGGAGACTCGGCCAGACGTTCCCAGCAGACCCTTACAGTACGCTTGGGCCTGCCGAGTCTGTCCAGCTTCCTCCCCCGCCATCGGATCCAACTCACAACCAGGTGGTGATCAGTTGACAGCTCCGCCCCTCTCTTCACCCGAGTGTCCAAGACATATGGCCGCAGGTCAGATGAAACGACAACAAAGTCGATCATCGACCTGCGGCCTAGGGTGTCCTGGTGCCACGTGCACTGATGGACACCCTTATGCTTGAAAATGGTGTTCGTTATGGACAAACTGTGACTAGCACAGAAGTCCAATAACTGAACACCGCTCGGATTCAGATCAGGGGGGCCGTTCCTCCCAATCACGCCCCTCCAGGTATCACTGTCGTTGCCCACGTGGGCGTTGAAGTCCCCCAGTAGAACGATAGAGTCCCCAGTCGGAGCACTTTCCAGCACCCCTCCCAGAGACTCCAAGAAGGTCGGGTACTCTGCACTGCCGTTCGGCCCGTAGGCACAAACAACAGTGAGAGACCTATCCCCGACCCGTAGGCGCAGGGAAACGACCCTCTCGTTCACCGGGGTAAACTCCAACACATGGCGGCAGAGCTGGGGAGCTATAAGCAAACCCACACCAGCCCGCCGCCTCTCACCATGGGCAACTCCAGAGTGGTGAAGAGTCCATCCTCTCTCAAGGAGTGTGGTTCCAGAGCCCAAGCCGTGCGTAGAGGTGATCCCGACTACCTCTAGTCGGAACCTCTCAACCTCACGCACCATCTCAGGCTCCTTCCCCGCCAGCGAGGTGACATTCCACGTCCCTAGAGCTAGTTTCCGTGTCCGGGGATCGGGTTGTCTAGGCCCCCGCCTTCGACTGCCGCCCGATCCTCTCTGCACCGGCCCCTTATGGTCCCTCCTGTGGGTGGTGAGCCCACGGGAGGGCGGCCCCATGTCGCTCGTTCGGGCTTGGCCCGGCCGGGCCCCATGGGGAAAGGCCCGGCCACCAGGCGCTCGCGAACGAGCCCCAACCCCGGGCCTGGCTCCAGGGTGGGGCCCCGGCTGCGCCATGCCGGGCGACGTCACAGGACACACAATTTTCTTCTTCATTAAGGGGTTTTTGAACCGCTCTTCGTCTGACCCATCGCCTAGGACCTGTTTGCCTTGGGAGACCCTACCAGGGGCATATAGCCCCAGACAACATAGCTCCTAGGGTCACTCGGGTACTCAAACCCCTCCACCACGTTAAGGTGGCAGTTCAAGGAGAGGAAGAAGTTCAAGATGCCTATTTGATCTATCCCTTCACCAGTACACTGACTCAGTTGATTCCATCTATTTGCTTATTTGATCTATCCCTTCACCAGTACACTGACTCAGTTGATTCCATCTATTGGTCTATTTCATCTATCCCTTCACCAGTATACTGACTCAGTTGATTCCATCTATTGGTCTATTTCATCTATCCCTTCACCAGTACACTGACTCAGTTGATTCCATCTATCGGTCTATTTGATCTATCCCTTCACCAGTACAGTTGATTAAGTAGACAATGTTTGATAGCAACAGCTTTTCTGTGCCTAAGGAGTCATGCGAAAAATCTGACATATGTAGCCAGTTAACAGATCAGATATTCACATATCCCTGTGGTCACGCAGATGAAGGTTAGCTTTAAAATAACCAGCAGTTTAATGTTTAACTAACAGTTTGCAAAGGATTTTGCAAACATACATAATTGTATCCTAATTGAGTTACTTGGTCTTTGGTAATGAAGGGCCTACTTTGCATCAGCAACACTGACTCAAAGACAAACAAATAATTCATAAGAAGACAACTGATGGCACGTTTATTCATAGCAACTAGTTTCTAAGTAATCAATAATTTGATTGTTAATCATAAATATAATAAGTAATAAGTAATAAGTATGCAATAGTATGCAATATCATGATCCTACTAAACAGCTACTTCAATTAGGGTACAATCTCGTACCTTATCTCGTATCTTCATGCACAACTGATAAAAACTTAACAAAGGCTGAAAATAGCAAGCTAACTGTGAAGGCTGCAACTAGGGTCAAATAGCTAGCTAGAACATTACGTAAATTGTTAAACGATTTAGCCTAGGCTACTCAAACAAACACCAAAACTTAACATGAACTGTTGAATGTATGCTGAAAATTGATGGAAAGCTGGCAACCTACAAGTTCTTCACCTTGATCTTTTCTGTTCTGATCTCAACATATCTGGGCAAATTACTGAGTAGACACCAATCAGAGGTAGCATTTTTATGATGTCATCAGGTACAGTAGACTTCTCACAAAGTATTTTACAGTATTTTAAAACTACAAAATACAAAACACAAAAGTATTTTGATACAAAATATGAAGCCATTTTCATAAACCCTATCAAATACAAATGACAAAATCCTATTTTGTATTTGAAATACATATTTGAAATACATTTGTCATAAATACAGGTGCATTTGAATACATTTGAATACTGTGGAAAAGTTAATTCAAATCAAGTGACACTTTAATATATTGTAGATTCATTACAGATCAAGTGAAATGTTTCAAGACTTTTTTGTTTCTGTCTTGATGATTATTGCTTACAGCTCATGGAAATAAAAAATCCAGTATCTCAAAATATTAGAATAAAAAATAAACAATATAGAAATGTCAACCTGAGAAGAGCTCTTATCAGCTAATTAACTCCCTGAGCCTTCAGTACACACAACCACAATCATGTGGAAGACTGCTGACTTGACAGTTGTCCAGAAGACACTCATTGACACAGAACATCATTGCTGAAAGGGCTGGCTGTTCCCAGAGTGCTGTAACAAATTATATTCATGGAACATTGACTGGAAGGAAAAGATGTGTTATGAAAAGGTACACAAGCAACAGGGATGACTGCAGCCTTGAAAGGATTGTCAAGCAAAGCTGATTCAAAAATGTCTGGTTGCTTCGAAAGGAGCGGACTGAGGCTGGAGTCAGTGTATCAAGAGCCATTACACACAGACGTGACCAGGACATTTGCTGCAAGTGACGCATTCCTAGTGTCAAGCCACTCCTGAACAGAGACAATGTCAGAAGCGTCTTACCTGAGAAAATGAACTGGACCGTTGCTAGGTGGTGCGAAGTCCTCTCTTCAGATGAAAGTAAATTATGCATTTAATTTGAATATCAAGGTCCCAGAGTCTGGAGGACACAGAATCCAAGTTGCTTCAAGTCCTGTGTGAAGTTTCCACAGTCAGTGATGGTTTGGGGTGTCATGTCATCTGCTGGTGTTGGTCCACTGTGTTTTATCGAGTCCAGAGTCAATACAGTTGTCTACCAGGAGATTTTAGAGCACTTCATGCTTCCATCTGCTGACAAGCTTTATGGAGATGCTGAATTCCTTTTCCAGCAGGACTTGCCACCTGCCCCACAGTGCCAATATGACTGGTAACGGGTTTGCTGCCCATGGTATTACTGTGCTTGATTTGCCAGCCAACTCGCCTGACCTGAACCCCATAGAGAACTATGGGGTATTGTCAAGGGGAAAATGATATACACCAGACCCAACAACAAAGACGAGCTGAAGGCTGCTTTCAAAGCAACCTGGGCTTCCATAACACCTCACAGGCTGATGCCACAGGCTAATTGCCTCCATGCCACGCAGCACTGATGCAGTAATTCATGCAAAAGGAGCCCTAACCAAGTATTGAGGCATTAATGAACATACTTGTTCATAAATGAACAAATCTTTTCAGGTGTTTTCAGTTAATTAGCTGATTAGAGCTCTTCTCAGGTCAACATTTCTGTATTATATTTTCTATTCTAATATTTTGAAATATTGGATTTGAAATACTGAAATCCTGAAATCATCAAGACTGAAATAAAAAAGGCTTGAAATGTTTCACTTTATATGTAATCTATAATATAAGGTGTCACTTTTTGATTAGAATTACAGGGTCAATTTTTTATTTCAGGTTATTCAAATTTTTTGAGATGCTCATGTACCGCCCATCCCTAACCATACAGTCAGGTCTGGAAATATTTGGACTCTGACACAATTTTCATAATTTGGGCTCTGTAAGCCACCACAATGGATTTGAAATGAAACAACCAAGATGCAATTGAAGTGCAGACTTTCAGCTTTAATTCAAGGGGTTGAACAAAAATATTGTGTGAAATGTTTAAGAATTGCAACCATTTTCATACACTGTCCCCTTATTTCAGGGCATCAAATGTAATTGCACAAATTAACACAATCATAAATAAAATGTTCATTTTTTAAACTTTGTCAAGAATCCTTTGCAGGCAATTACTGTTTGTAGTCTGGAACGCATGGACATCACCAAACGTTGCGTTTCCTCCTTTGCAATTCTTTGCCAGGCCTTTACTGCACCTGTCTTCAGATGTTGTTTGTTCGTGGGTCTTTCTGCCTTAATTTTTGTCTTCAGCAAATGAAATGCATGCTTGATCAGGTTGAGATCAGGTGACTGACTTGGCTGTTGCAGAACTTTCAACTTCTTTGCTTTAAAAAACTCCTGAGTTGCTTTCGCAGTATGTTTTGGTTCATTGTCCATCAGTAAAGTGATGCTCCATCCAATCATTTTCGCTGGATTTGGCTGAATCTGAACAGACAATATATCCCTATACACTTCAGAATTCATCCAGCTGCTTCTGTCTTCTGTCACATCATCAATAAACACTAGTGACCTAGTGCCAAACAGTTTATATGGCCACTCCTACTGTTCCTGCTTTCTTTCTGAAGTTTTTTCTTTTGCAGCCTAAGGAAGACCTGTTTCACATGCATTGAGAGCTCCTTTGACAGCTCCCTGAAATTAAAGCTGAGGGATTGCAATTTAATTTACCTCTAACTATTTGGCTGTTTACCAAAATAACAAAACTTGTGTCAGTCAGTGTCCAATTATCTCCGGACCAAACTGTATTTGATGAGATCCCCAAACTCTTAGCAATTTTACATTGAGAAATGTTATTCTTAAATTATTGCACTTTAGAATAAATACAGGGTTGTATTTATTCTAAAGACGTCTAGTGTTGTTTAACTGTCAAATAACAACTTACTGCACCAACATGAAACTCTTTTCTTAGATGGCCTAAGACTTTCTCACAGTATTGTACATACTGTACATGGCAACTGCTAAATATAAATCTCTGTATTTCATTCTAAAAATAACCCAATTGCCCTGTTATTTGGTGACAGATTCCTCATGAGATGATGTTACAGTCAAGGAATTCCTACGTTGCAGCAGATGCCCAGCCACTCCCTCTCCATGGCATGGGCCTGAACATGAAGGGTGAGCCTGTTGATTACAGAGCCTACCTGGAGGATAACATCCAGGCTCTTCTGAGGGAGGCAACAGAAAAGACCAAAGGATGGCACAGTGCCCAGAGCCCAGAGAACACAGAGTTGACATACAAGAAGGTATGTCTTAGTAACGCTGCTACATAGTGATGCTAATGCTTTCTCAAAAAACCTATGTACTACTCAGATCAATTATAGAACAATAGATACCAATATTAGTTTTGCCTCAGGCAGAAGTGCTTCTAGCCATAGCAATTCTGTTTGCCACAAAGGCTGTATAAAGAGAGACAACATGGTAAAAACTGATATCAAGTTTTGGTCAATTTTAATACAATACAGAGGTTAACACAGATGTATGTCCTAGTACAGTTGTGATAGCATCAAGTTACCAGTACGGGTTGCAGCACTATGAAGAACAAAGAGGCCTGACGCGGAGCAGCTGGGAAGCCCTTGGGCGTTTATTATAAATCTAAACACAAACTAAAAAGGGAAAAGAATTACTTGCAGCGACCAAGGGGGTCAACGAGGGTAGCTGAGTGCAGGCCGCAGCAAGGGAAACCTGTCTTTTGGCAGTCGGCTCAGTCTGCATCGCCTTCTCTTTCTGGAACATACAGAAACACAGCCAGCATTTCCTGACTCTCTTCTCTATATTTGTCTGGGAGTCCCTTTTATCCTTGCCCTGACGAGCCCTTATGAACTCCAGGTGTGGCTTGTCGGTACTCTTGGTTTGGGCTGTGTTTAGGGATTAGGGAAAACAGCCCCACTGTTCTCCTATGAGGTACCCTAAGGGAATGGTGGCATGACGCTGAAGCTCCACTTCAGCGTCAATAAAAAAAAAAAAAAGAACAACCAAAACGAAAAAAGGGAATAGACAGTCATTACAGAAAATTATGTAAAGGGAAGAAGAAAGAAATTACACGGTATACAGTCAAATATACAGTATGTCCCCTTGACAAATATTGGAACCAGTGTTTCCATTGCGTTGTTTTTTCAGGGGTGCTCCATTACAGCAAAATTATTGTCACCACAGCAAAAGAAAAAACGAAATAGTGTTGTGTTAGACGTGAATTTAATTTGCTTGGTATGTTATCGGCAGTGGTACAACAATGTTCTTTATGTTATTGAGCTATTGTACTCTTTTTTGCAAGTGTAAATTGAAAAACACTGAGTGCCCTGTCCTCATAGTTGGAGCCAGCTGTTGAATCCAGAATGCTCTATGCAGACCAGCGGAGCAAGAAACATTTGTTCTTCCTGCTGCACGAAACATAAATCACTTCAGTGTACACACCGAGGTACTGTAGGGGAGTGTGCCAGTCATTGGAGAAATGTACGTTCAAGGAACTGGTTGTATGTTTTGCTTGATGATATCAATTAGCTATATTGCTAGGTATTCAACCAAACACAACATTCTCCCCACATTTAGATGTATCGATACTGCTGCCACAATTGTATCTACAGCTCTATTGAGATAGAAACTCTGATGTTAGGCAAAGCAAGCTAGCTAGCAACAGTACTATTTTGCCAGGCTGGCAAGTTGCTCATGCAACATGAACAGTTTTTGTCTGGCATAAAAAAAAGTATTTAAAGCTGCAGCAGCCACAGTGAAAGGGGGAGATGGGAGAGAGTGTCATGTTACAACAAGATTAATGACAGTCTCAATTAAATGAAGTTTTCTATACTTACAATGTCAGCTGTTACTGTGCTAGTTAAGCACTGGAAAATGTGTGTGATTTTACAAGCAGCTATAAACCTTAGCTATCTCATTACCTTAATAAAATTTAAATTAAGGAATATATTTGACCAGGCAGGGAAGAGGCAAAATCTTGATAGTGAGACAGAATGAGGAACAGAATAGAACAAAGGAGAGAGGAAAGCATAACGATGAGGAAATGAAAGAGAGGAGAGAGCGAGCATTTGGCAGTCTGAATTTGACCAAAAGTGGCTTGAAATTGACAGATTTAAACCATGGTTATATAACACATCACATAAGTGGAAATACCGTTAACATGGCTTTGATCTAGTTGTTTTAATCTGTACTGCTCTACTACAGAACATATAGTTTTGTATTGCTATATACACTCACCTAAAGGATTATTAGGAACACCTGTTCAATTTCTCATTAATGCAATTATCTAATCAACCAATCACATAGCAGTTGCTTCAATGCATTCAGGGGTGTGGTCCTGGTCATCTCCTGAACTCCAAACTGAATGTCAGAATGGGAAAGAAAGGTGATTTAAGCAATTTTGAGCGTGGCATGGTTGGGCCGGTCTGAGTATTTCACAATCTGCTCAGTTACTGGGATTTTCACACACAACCATTTCTAGGGTTTACAAAGAATGGTGTGAAAAGGGAAAAACATCCAGTATGCGGCAGTCCTGTGGGCGAAAATGCCTTGTTGATGCTAGAGGTCAGAGGAGAATGGGCCGACTGATTCAAGCTGATAGAAGAGCAACTTTGACTGAAATAACCACTCGTTACAACCGAAGTATGCAGCAAAGCATTTGTGAAGCCACAACACGCACCACCTTGAGGCGGATGGGCTACAACAACAGAAGACCCCACCGGGTACCACTCATCTCCACTACAAATAGGAAAAAGAGGCTACAATTTGCACGAGCTCACCAAAATTGGACAGTTGAAGACTGGAAGAATGTTGCCTGGTCTGATGAGTCTCGATTTCTGTTGAGACATTCAGATGGTAGTGTCAGAATTTGGCGTAAACAGAATGAGAACATGGATCCATCATGCCTTGTTACCACTGTGCAGGCTGGTGGTGGTGGTGTAATGGTGTGGGGGATGTTTTCTTGGCACACTTTAGGCCCCTTAGTGCCAATTGGGCATTGTTTAAATGCCACAGCCTACCTGAGCATTGTTTCTGACCATGTCCATCCCTTTATGACCACCATGTACCCATCCTCTGATGGCTACTTCCAGCAGGATAATGCACCATTTCACAAAGCTCGAATCATTTCAAATTAGTTTATTGAACATGACAATGTGTTCACTGTACTGAAATGGCCCCCACAGTCACCAGCTCTCAACCCAATAGAGCATCTTTGGGATGTGGTGGAACGGGAGCTTCGTGCCCTGGATGTGCATCCCACAAATCTCCATCAACTGCAAGATGCTATCCTATAAATATGGCCCAACATTTCTAAAGAATGCTTTCAGCACCTTGTTGAATCAATGCCACGTAGAATTAAGGCAGTTCTGAAGGCGAAAGGGGGTCAAACACAGTATTAGTATGGTGTTCCTAATAATCCTTTAGGTGAGTGTATGATTGGTATTGCCCCATCCACAAAAAATACAACTATATTTAACTGTATTTAAAATGACATACATTGGGTTCAGAAGACGACCTATGTAACCTTTCCTAATCTTAGTACATTTTTGTGAAACTAACGTTGATCTATCAAGTGACTTGATTTAATGTATATTTTTGTCATCTTCTGTGACACTGGCATAAATGCCTTTAAAACACTGTAAAAGGTTTGAATGCTAAATTGAATGTAAATGTCTAATGTCAATTTCTTGTATTGTCTGGCCCAAACAAATATCTTCTTAATGTTGATGTCCTTCAGTAGTGGTTTCTTTGCAGGAATTTGACCATTAAGGCCATAAACTGATTCACACAGTCTCTTCTGAACAGTTGATGTTGCGATGGGTCTGTTGCTTGAACTCTGTGATCCATTTATTTAGGCTGCAATCTGAGGTGTAGTTACTTGCCAATTTCTGAGAATGGTAACTCTAATGACCTTATCCTCTGCAGCAGAACTAACTCTGTGGCAGTTCTCATGAGAGACAATTTAATCATAGTGCTTGATGTTTTTTCCGACTGCCCTCAAAGTTCTTAAACTTTTCCGTACTGACTGACCTTCATGTCTTAAAGTTGGACTTAAGTTTCTCTTTGCTTATTTGAGTTGTTCTTGCCATAATATGAACTACTACACTATAGGCATAGTGGTGGGCTTCTGTGTAACACTAACTTGTCACAACACAACTTTTTGGCTCAAATGCATTTCAAACAGAAAATGGCATGTATTAGTTTAACCATTTATTGGAGACATTCACAATCATTTCACAGGTCTTGGCTTTAGGTTCTCCCCTGGGGTAACTCACTGCCAACACATGATGGTGTATATGATATGATGGTGATGGTATATGATGGTGGATGGTTTCGCACCTGAATGCTAGTAAGACCAGTGCACATCAGACTGAGTGACTAACCTGACTATTAAATAGTCAGCATGAAATCTGATATTGTGATTTGAGCGATCCCCGGTGTCAGCTGATACATCACTCATCAATGAACACCCTGGTTTTCTGTCTGAACGGTCAGTGCTAATTAAGAAGGAAAGAAATTCCACAAATTTACTTTTAACAAGACACACCTAATAAATGAAATGAATAAATACCCCATGAAGCTGGTTGGGAGAATGGAGAGATTGTGCAAAGCTGTGATCTACTTAAAATTATCGGCAATTTGTCTAATACTTTTTTGGTTGTTTCGTGATTCCATATGTCTTATTTCAGAATTATAATTCAATAATATTATACAATGTGGAAAATTGTAAAAAGAAAGTAATAACCTTGAATGAGTTTGTGGTTAATAATAATACTTTTTTGAGGAATTCTTATTTCTTGGATAAGAATCTTGTTTCTATAAACAACAAAATCAATTCTGTCCATTTTGAAAGGGAAGGCATGTTAGCTAGCTTGTCAGTCCTGAACCATAAGCTCACAGTCCATTTGCTCTCCGCAGGTAGGTGACGGCCATCCCATCCGTCTTTGGAAAGCGACCACGGAGATTGAGGCACCGCCTCAGACTGTGTTGCACAGAGTAATGCGAGAGCGCCACCTGTGGGATGACGACCTGTTACACAGCTGTGTTATCGAGGCTTTAGAGAACAACACAGAGGTTTATCACTATGTCACAGACTGCATGGCACCTCATCCGCGCAGGGACTTTATGGTGCTGAGGTACATATGGCAGGCAAAATTAGTTATTTCATAATTGTTTGTTTTGCTTTTTTGGGAGGCATGGGTAAAAAGAAGAAGCCAAGCATACCTGTTTCTTCTCTTTTCTGAGGAGTTAGTCAACATGTTGGCTCATTGAGAAAAAGAAAGTCTCATGCTGTTAACTGACACCAAAAATGTAATGAATGTTATATTTTGCTGTATTTCTCTCCTAATTAGGCGGTGGCGTTGTGACCTGTCTAGTGGCTTGTGTCTGTTAGTGTCTTCCTCTGTGGACCACGACAACAATCACCTGGAGGCAGGGCTACGGGCAGTGCTACTGACCTCACGTGTCCTTATTGAGTCCTCTGGGATTGGTCGGTCCAGGCTGACACACTACTGCAGAGCAGATCTCAGGTAGGAAACCAGGAATTAATCTATGTATTCATATTAATTGCACACTTTTTTATTAGTTTGATAGCTAAACGCTCAAGTAATTTATTTGCACCTATTCACATGCTTTTGCTGAAAGAAGGAGAATCAAAATATAAAATTCCATGGAAATGTCCTTCGTCTATAGAAGTGTATACTTGAAGGAGAGTTTGATAATTAACTGATTAAATCCACGACATGTTGACCAAAAGCTCATGTAATTTATTTACACCTTTTCATAAAGAAATATATATAATTATGCAACATCGTTTTGCTGAAAGAAGGACACTCTAAATGTAAATGCCTTTTAAATATCCTTTGTCTATAGAAGTGTATAATTGGGACAGAATATCTTATTTGACCTTGTGTTGTGATTTTTCAGGGGACGATCTCCTGAGTGGTACAACAAAGTGTTTGGCCACCTCTGTGCAGTCGAAGTAGCTCGGATACGGGACTCCTTCTGTGTGCTCACAGCGGTGGGAACCGAGACAAAACTATAAGGTCTGAGGCGGCCTGACAGCCAAACTCAGACATGCTTCCAGTGGCTAACAAGGACTCAAATTTAGAGTGCCACCTCTAGCAATATATTACATTTCCGTGACACACTCCAAGGTGTAATCAACAGGGGCCTGTCAGGGTGTGGAATCGCAGGTGACAGTGATGACCCATTAGGAGACATTGCGGAATTATTAGCAATATTTAGAAATCTATTCTAAACCATATGTATTAACTAACACTAACATATCCAAAAGTGCTCAGATGAAAATAAAATATTACATTTCTTTATAAAAAATCCAATGTTGTTAAAGGCAAGCTTAGTTTAGTACAATTTGCTTATGATACTTACATATCAGTTACTGTTTTAATGCTGCTGTGAAAGGAGCCAGACTAAAGTGAGGATGCTAAAATCACATGGAATGTTTTAAGGTGCAACCTGCTTTACACAATGACTCAGGAGAGGTGTTTTGCAACCATCTATGTTTGTACTATATGCTATTTTTTTATGATAAATTCAGAGTTAATATATAATTGACTATTGTGATTAGATGTGTCTCAAATTTCAGAACCAGCCATAGTGTTTATAACATACTCAGGATTTATGATTTAGTTAGTATTTCTTTCAAGGTGGTCCACTTCGTGGGATTCACAAAAAACATTGACACAAACATGACATAAAAAATGACATTAATTGACAAGCACAGCACATAGATAAATCGACTTTACATACATTTAAAATGAAAATAAAAAACTGTTTGAGCAGACCTTGTAATCCATGGTCAAAAAGCACATTGTTCTGTAAACATTTGATTGACTTAGGCACCTTAGTGGGTGGTAGGTTAGGGTATGACTTAAAATGATGTCCTGGCCATGCTTCAGCTGTGTATCCTCATCCACTGTTTGTTTTACTGAAGTGTTTATCTCTATTTTAACAATCAACGATGGACTCTACTCCGGACTTCCTGTAAATCAATCTTTTCCTTTTGCTCCTATCTTTTAAAGTCTGAATGGTTGACCCCATTTCACATTAAAGGTGGTACGCACAGGATTCTATCCCCTAAACTGACCCATTAACAAGAGCTCGAATGCTTTATTGAAAAGTAATCTCCGCACCAACACCCCTAATGTTTTTAAAATATTTTAGGTTCCACAGACAATGGCCAGCATTGTCTGGATTGGAGGGTTACTAATCAAATATGGTGGCCTTGCCTTGTTGCACTCTAGCGACTACCTTTGGCGGCTTGAGTGCCTGTGTGCTCAATCAAGGTAGACGGCAGGAGAGTGGGTTCCTTCCGTGTGTAAGATTTCAGGTGTTGATTTCCTTGTTGAGCATGCAGCATAATGAGAACTAGAAGGGCATTGGATGTACTTCAGAAGTATGCTTAAATCAGCAGTGTAGTTTCACTGCTGATGTGAACATAATTGCAGTTTACAAGTTACAGTACACATTTATGTAATTCATGCGACGCTAGGTTGCATACACCTAATGTGCTAAACTCTCCATCTTCTTCTCCAAATATATTTTCTGTTAATTAGAATAATTTTATATGTAGCCAACAATCTTGCAATATTTTCCATTGACTTTGATGAGGCACTATTGCGGGGAGGATTTAGTGTAGCCTACTAGTGTTTCCACCAACACAGTTTTCTTCTGTCTCGCAATTACAGCGAATAACAGGGGAAAAGACAAGTAAATTGAACTACGACATGCATAGTATTAATAATATATCAACCTGGTCTCAGGGGAATACATAATATAGTATACGTAAATCCGTGCCAGCCGAATGCATAATGTCCACTGGTGACCTACTACTGTATATTCATAATTTTCTTACAAGGAAAAGTTGCCCCCAATTCTTCACTTTTTTGAGGGTTCAACTTTTTCTCTAGTGCAAACATAATTAATGAATTAAAATCCATACTTAGTCAGTTATCTTATTTCCACATAATATAGTTTCTGTCTATTTGACAATGTTTAGTGCATGGTTATATTGCTGAAGAAGATAAAATAATGCAAAAGTGAATGCTGATTCTACAAATGTTCTGACTTAGGCTAGGTGATAAAAGAGTAATGTTTTGTCCCTCTCAAAAGTGAAAAGGCCTGTACGGTGGTCGAACAGAAAGTAGGCGTAAACTGACTAATTTCAGAAGAAAGTTCTTTGTTTCTGGTCATTTAGAGCCTGTAATCAAACCCACAAACGCTAATACTGTAGATACTGAAATAGTCTAAAGGACAGTTTTATTGCCTCTTTAATCAGCACTGCAGTTTTCAGCTGTGCTAACATAATTGCAAAAAGGTTTTCTAATGATCAATTAGCCTTTTAAAATGTTAAACTTGGATTAGCAAACACAACGTGCCATTGGAATATCGGAGTGATGGTTGCTGATAATGGGCCTCTGTACGCCTATGTAGATATTACATTGAAAATCTGCCGTTTCCAGCTACAATAGTAATTTACAACAGTAACAATGTCTACCCTGTATTTCTGATCTATTTTATTTTATTTTAATGGGCAAAAAAAAGAAAACATCTTTAAGAATCAAGGACATTTCTAAGTGACCCCAGACTTATAAGGCCCAAGGGGGTGTGGTATATCGACAAAATCCCACTGCTAAGAGCTGTTCTTGGTTCTGATGCATTGCAGAGTCCCTGGACACAACACTTAACCATGTTATATTAGGAATACACCAAAAAAAAACAGGATGCTATAATAAAATGGTTATCCATGCAATAACAGTAAAAGTTATATGTTATATTCAGTGCCTTGGAATAGTACTCAGAGCTCTAACCAACTCTTTCACACGGCTGTTATATTGGCACTACATTATGTTTGATATTTCATTTGATTTCATTTAAATTGAAAATAAACTATTGAGACATTGGTTATATGTTGGAAAATATTTATTATTCATTTATTTAAAGTTTTCTACAGACATTTTTACAGATGTTTTCTACAGATGGATTGTATAGATGTTAGAGATTAAGTTAGTATAAATTAAGGATATTTTAGGGAAACAAAATAATATCCAAGTGTTTGGAAATCTCAGTGAGCACAGTTGGATCACTTCAGGTCAGAAAGTGGAAGCTTTATCACTCCACCCAGGCAATGCTAAGAAATAGCCGTCACTCAAAACTCAGCACTCAAATAGGCAGGTAAGTGAAATCACAGAGAGGCCTTAAAACGCTTTTAAGGAGCTCAGTGGCTGCGGCTGGAAGTGGAGTAATGGTGCACCACCCAAACATATCTAGGGCTTTACGTAAAACTGGAATACATGGGAGTGTGGAAAAAAATACATTACTCAAAATTGACCATCTAAAAGCATATCTGGAGTTTAGCAAAAGGACTGAGAGTGACCAAGCTGCGATATGGGAAAATGTTCCTACATTTTTTCCTAAATTCTAAGGGCTGTGTGTGGCACTAACCACACATTGTCCATGCTTCAGGACACATGATCCATACAGTATGGTGGTGGTCGCAGCGTCATACTGTGTGAATCTTTCTCATCAGCAAAGACTGGGCATTTTGGTAAAATTTAAGGAAGAATGTAAGGAGAAAAATACATTAAATACTGTGAGAAAACCTGCTTCAGTCCGCTAAAAAGCATAAGCATGGGAGGAAATTCTCCTTTCAGCAGGAACTGTTGAAAACCGTGGGTATTGTGAGAAAATATCTACTAAAACACTATATTGAACTGAGTAATATTTTTTTTTCATTCACAGCATAATTTACTTAATATGCCCAACATATAATCTAGCTCTAATGCAAGAGAATCAAATAGGTTTAGGATCTCCCATTTTAATAAAACAAGCCCTAGCCAGAGTAGGCGTGCAGTGGATCTGGAGAGCAGTGTGCTTAATTTGTTTCGATTGCTGAGTGATGAGTGGGAGTACAGACAGCATAACTTCACTCACATAATCTGGCCTGGCTTTGTCCTGACACAGAACATTAGTTGAGCAGCTCAAAATAATGTGATAGCAGCAACATCCACACAGCCCACCAACCCAGCTATGGTATTCTTGCAGTAACCTAACCACAACAAATGAAGGTAGAGTGACCATACACAAAACACATTTCCAAAAACAAAACACATTTCCAAATGACATTGTTCAACTATTATTTCCCATAGCTAAAATATTTTCTCAAGTTAAACGCAAAGTTTGAAAGCAACCCTGTCAAACATGTCTGTGAGCCTACTAGGAGCACTAATTGCCCTAATCATTTTCCCTCCAAAACCATCCCACCTTTGAAAAATGCAATTCTTTGATTCTGCAGTAATTCAAAAATTCTGTCCAATACATTTCAATGGCAGATACCGTCTGTTCATATCAATAAGGCCTAGCCCAAGCCAATACTAGCTGGCTGAGCTGCTTAGAGACAAACCAAAACAAAACTATATTTTCTGAACTACAGTGTAGTTTAGAATTCTCGCAAGACTTAACAAACCATTGTACTGATGGATTTACATAGAATCAATAATACCTAACTTCCATTTTAAATATTAATTAATTAATATACTTAATCACATTGTTTAGTCTTTACTCTCAATTTACTACATATTTGTATTATACTGCTCATTCTGTAAAGAGTACACAACTAATAAACATTTAAATATTGTTGAATTATTCAACATTATTTAATTATAATATATTTGTACAATACATTTAATTACATTGTGAAACAAATGTTTATTTATTTTTTTTGTTCCTGGATAGTAAGTGTTATTTCCTAATTTCTTATGCCTCAAAAGTATAGAGAATGTCTATTATTCCTGACCAGCTTTGCTTTTGTGACCAGGACAGTGATATTTTAAAATGTACCTATATTTTAAAATGCAAATTGTTGTATTTTCATTCACATAAAGTCAGAAACAAAACAACATATGAATCCAAATGAACATGTATTTCGACTAAAGTAATACAAAAGTGACTACAAAAGATTTTGAAATGAGTAGTTTTTCAAGATTTACGATTATACTGTAAGTTACTTTCACAAATTAGCCCTGAAATGTAGTCTCCCATCATGTTCTCGTTATACCGTCCACACATACCACCCAGGATTATTTCTTTTTATTACATAGTGTTATATATCATTTATGTATGCAAAAGCATTTGTTCACCTGAACATCTGTGTTTTTCATTATGTATTCACACAAAACATTGGTCAATAAATTGGTTTTAAATTACTTCCCATGAGAGAATAATATTGAGTCCTGTGACAGGTAATGGGCTATACACATTCAAGTAAGAATATAAAAAGCATATAATTTGATGAATTCAATTGAGACGACATCAAGTCTTCCAAGCAATAGAGGTGCTAACTGCTCTCACTATGAGGGTAAACCAAGTGCCTATATGTGCCAGAGCCATTTACAGATATACAAATCTGCAGTTACCAAATTGCTTTCAAGGCACCGCATTCCATTAGTCTGAAAAAGGTATAGGGTATAATCTAGTCTGTCAGGATTTGGCCCACACTCCTGCTCAGTAGGGAAGGGTAATGCACAAATAATGTCGGATGCTAACTGCTTTAAAACACCACAGAAGAAGATGAAGAAACAAGAACATAAACCAGGCAAGCCTAGTTTGCCCAGCCCACGATAAGAAGGAATGAATGTTGGTGCTCTCAGCTGGATTTGACCCAGGGTCTTCTGTGTGACAGGCTGTGTCATTAAGCAGCTTCACCACAAAGTACTATGTGTTCAGTGTTCTGCATCCAATAAGTCGAAAATCCACGGTTCTCGAAACTAGTTCCCTACATTAGCTAACATCCAAACCAACAACAGGTATAACAGGGTTGATACATCACATTCAACTCGTTAAATTAGAAAGAGATTACTGTAGGGACTGACTGGGACATACTACCTCTTAGAAAAAAAAATCACACATTAGCATCACACCAAGTTTGAATATTTAGCTATACACAACTAAGCATTGTATTAAACTGATTATTATTACATTTCAATCAGATTGGAAGTTTCTATGACCATTTTTGAAAAATATATTGAAGATATATAGAATTAAATATGTTTCCATTGATTAAATATATAATTTAGCGTGTTTGATTAGTAATAAATCAATAAAGACCTTTTTGACCATATGTGGTATAGTATTTAGCATGTGGATTGGTGTTGATGAGTGTTATTTTTAATACTATGATCTTCTGCTGACATTTTGCAAAGTACCTGGTTTACTTTTTTACCATGGTCCCTAAATGTGGAAGGAAGCCTGAACGGAGGTACGAATTATGAATGTCTTGAATCTCAAATATAAAACTGATTTCACCACGGTTCGGGCAGGTCGTCTTTGCAAATGAGATATAGCTCTCAATCGACCTGCCTGGTAAAATAAAGGTGAAATAAATAACCATAAATAAATACATTTGATGTAGAAAGAGTGCTTGGTTAATAGAGCCATGGAGGCTGGACCAGGTTGGTATTTGGTTAGATGTTGTGTGAGGGTGGCGTTGCAGGTGGATACGGGGGAACAGCCACTGAGATTGAGTTGAGATAAATTAGCATTGGCATACTGGACAAGATTGAGGGAAAGACAGACGGGTGAAGGTAGTAAAGGGAGAATTCTTTATAGAGTACATATGTCTGTGAGGGCAGAAATGGGAACTGGGGAGTGTTGGAGAGAGGAAGTGGTATGGAGCATGTTGTGGTATGGGCACACGCGTTTGAACGTCACTTTGAAAGTTATGGGAAAACAGGATTGTGTGATGAGTGTTTTGTGTTGGAAACATTGGAGCTTGTTTAGTTTTTTTCTGATGTAGATGAGGAGCAAATGTATGACACAGTTCTGGAGGCTAAGAAGGGGTGGGACATGAATAGTGTTCTTGGGGGGTGGGACAGGGAAGGAGGTAGTTATAAAGGAGTTTTCTTAAGAATACAGGAATTATTATAAAAGTATGAAGTAGGAAGGCCATAACCGTTTTCACACTCCAGTGCAGTAGTTGGCGGTATATGCACCTTCAGTTGGATGTGATCTGCCATCCAAAAACAGAAGCAGAAGAAAGACTGTTTAATTCTCAAATCACATAGTTGCATACTACATAGTATGCCAGATTAGCATGTAAGAGGGTTAATATGTCCCAAACCATAGTACACTGAAAATAGTATGAAAAAAGTATGCATCCACATGCTTTTTGGGTACTGTAGTCCACAACCCATTGAACAGTAAAAGAGGAGGGGTTTCCACGATTGTCTAGTTTTTTCATTTTTACGAAAAAGTCAGTTACCATCACCTATATTGATAGTTATTGCATCAATGTCATTCACATATGAAAGAAAAACGAACGTTATTGTACCATGAAATGAAATATATTTGGAAATGTCAAGTTCGTCTTAACATATAAATGCTATTTGTGGTGGAAGTAAACTTAATAGGAAATAGTCAGTTTACTACCCAATCGGTCCCAATACTGGCATTCTACCTTACTATACTAAACAGTACGTAGGTTACTTTTGTAATACGTAGTGTGTAGTATGCAATTTGAGATTCAGACAATGAACTCCGTGACAGTAGGTGGCGTTAAATGCACCTTTTAGTTGGTTGCGAACAAGCATGTATTCCATATTCAGTCATTGGTATTGTCTGAATTTTGCCCCTGGAACGTGTTTTAATACCCACTTTTTATCGAAATTACTCTTGAATATGATCATATTTGAATTGTTGTCAATGTTTTGAGAGGTACATTTTCTTAAACAATGAATAAACTCAATTTATCTAAATTTTGAAGTAATACGTTGGTCTCTTTTATTTTGAAAAATTCCAGATTTTTGTGACCCGGAGGTGTTTCTTTAATGTTGTTCAAAAGACACTGATGAAGAACAGGACTGAACCATCTAGCTAATAGTATAGGAACTATGCCGAAGGTTGTTTCGCGAAGTGTTGTTTGTTCAGACACCCGAGATCGAGAGGAATACGATGACGGAGAAAAGCCCCTTCATGTTTATTATTGTTTGTGCGGTCAAATGGTGTTGGTTCTCGGTGAGTAGTTATAACTATTTAGCGTGGCAGCTATGTAGCCACGTTAGCATCTGTGCTAGCTAACATGTTTCTCTCGCTATCCATGTTTGGTATGGAGATCTTTTAAATGCAAGTATTCCCTTCATAAATTTGGAACATGAGCAGGAAGGTGTATCATTTGTTGAGAATACTAGGCCTACTGCTGAGCAGTTAATATACTACGTCGTAATACAAACACTACCCTGTAGCTACTCTGTTACTACCCTGTAGCTACTCTGTTACTACCCTGTAGCTACTCTGTTACTACCCTGTAGCTACTCTGTTACTACCCTGTAGCTACTCTGTTACTACCCTGTAGCTACTCTGTTACTACCCTGTAGCTACTCTGTTACTACCCTGTAGCTACATTCTCCCCTTATAGAAGAACTTGAATGATGGTTTATTTGGTCTATTTTCAATAACCTAATACTGCTAGCCACATAAGCTAGTTAATGTAACTTCCTTCGTTGATAAGAACCAAAAACCTTTTAGGAACAGACAAACACATAAGCGCCCAGCCAACGGCAAAGCAAGCGAAGGCACACGAAAATGCTAAACGCCTGTTGGCTGTTTGTGTGCCTATGCGTGCCTAACCACAAGCTTGGTGGTTAGAGACATGGACCTGTGCGCACTACATTTTAGATTGGAATCCCCTGCCTTCCAATATGGAGGGTCTTTGTTTATTATAATGAAGCTTTTGGTTAAATTATTTGCAGCTAACTGGGTAGTAAGAATGAATTTGTTGTCACGTTAAAAGAAATTGTATTTGTACAACTGATGTTATTTGCCCTTATTTTTGCAGACTGTCAACTGGAGAAACTTCCCATGCGACCAAGAGACAAAGCAAGAGTAATAGATGCTGCCAAACATGCACATAAGTTCTGTAATGTTGATGATGATGAGAATGTATACATTAAAAGGTACAGGAAAATCGCAACTATTCTGTCTGGTATATAAAACTATTAGCCAGAATGCTACTTAAACACCTTTTGCACAACCAGTCTGCATGAGTTTGACTCCAAATGTGATAAATTAGGCTGACATTGCTCAATTAGAACAGGGACATGTTTCTGAAAATGGCAAATGGGAATGTAGCCATGTAGATTGATATGATTTGTAGTTAAATTTTGCAAAAATTTAATCACAGGGCAGATGGAATTGAACGGCAGTATCGCAAGAAATGTGGAAAGTAAGTACAATATTAGAGTATTATTTCACCTTTTTTTTTAGCGCTCCCAGTTGAACCTCTGGCGGCAGAGGCTATTTGAAAAAGACTTATAACACGATTGATTAATGTTAATGTAAATAGATGCTGTACTGGTATTTAGAAGAGATTTTATGTGGCTTATTTTTTTTCTCCTGTAGTTCTTTAGTTGTTTTCCAAAGTGTCTGAGTAGATCACTTATTTACAACTGTTATTTGTCACAATGTAAAAAATGCAGTAGAAGTGAACAAAAGAGAGAAAACATTTATCGATTTACCTGTCTTCTGTTGATTTCCTTCTGAACAGGTGTGGTCTACTTCTTTTCTATCAACACCAAATAAAAAATACCCCGGTTACATTTATTGTTGATGGAGCTGTTGTCAAATTTGGACTTGGAATTGGAAACACCAGTGTCTACAGTCAGAAGCCTGAGCCTCCTAAAAAAGTCAGGGTGTGTAACAAAATTATACCAGAGTTTTTTTTGTCACTATTTCAGAGCGAATTAAAGGAGAAGATGAAATCATGTGTATTTTGTTTTCATGCTTCATTGAAAGTCCAACAGCTATAAGACTTCAATGATAAACATCTGATAAAAAATCCTTTCTTTGATATTTAAAATTTTCATTATTACTTTTTTCAGGTAATGATGACAAAAAGGACCAAAGACATGGGAAAATTCAGCTCTGTCACAGTGTCTACCATTGATGAGGAGGAAGAAGAAATTGAGGCGGTGGGTTGGCTGTTATGGTGTTTCTTTGTGTCACACTTGAACATGTGGATGTCAGACAGGGTTCTCTTATCAGGGCTCTCGTCAGACTCTAGTGACGCCTTGTGGTAGGATGGGAGTTCAATCTATTGTTTTACGGTGATCCAGTTCATGTCCTTTCAGGAACTTCTTGGTTCAGCAGGTGTGATATCAGCCTCTTGAAGTGCATAGGAGGACCCGTCTTGAACTTTGACTCGCCTATGTAGAGTAGTAACACCATCTATCGAAGATGTTAGGCAGCCATTGTTTTTGTGTATGTGTTTTCTATATTTGAACTTCATTCACAACCATGCACTGCTGTGAGCAAAAAGTCAGGCCTGATGCCACATGGTCTATTCCTGTATTTCCCTGTTTTCCATTGGCCTTACACTTATTGTTAAAAAATATACACAATGTGGTTGACTATCAACATACCGCAACAGAAAAATACAAAATTTAGGAAGAGCAACTGCGGAGAGCTTTTGGAAATCAATCCTTCCCAAAGAACCTAACCACAGGCTTTGGTTATTACATTTTACCACGATACGTTAAGAATCAGCTATTTGTAATTTTGTTGAAGTGTTTAACGTCCTTGAATTGCGCTGTGCATACAATCCTGCCTTCTGCCCCTGCTGTGTCTGGTGGCCTCTCAAATACTTTTTTTTTTGTACAGCTAAGAAAAAGACATGCATTCATAAAGGCAACAACGATAATGCAAATAATATTGGTGATTATGTATTAGTTATAACTGTTCAATATAACAACTTAGCCTTAATGGAATAATATTTTTTTTTTGGGATTAACACAGGAACTAACAAGGTAGTACTAACTATAGTACTTGAAAACAAATCTTGCATTTGTACAACCACCTTAGTTCACATTTCCTGGCTTGCCTTTATCATTTGGAACAAACAGCCAGGCTAGGGAGTGTGTTTGTATGCCCCCCCCCTTGCCTTATTCAAGCTGATAAAAATAATAAGGAATTATATCTATAGGTTGCAAGATAATACAATGCCTTGTCAAATCTGTCAATATTATAATGCAAGATTAAACAAATGAGGCCTACTCTTACATCATTATTGTGTGTTATATAGGAAGGCAATGTCATTGTTTTAAATTCAGGAGAGATTCTGTTTGCTGCTTTTAACAAGTTAACTAATGTCAGTTAATGCATTGACTTATTCTCAGCAATTTACCCCTTCATGAGAACAATGCATTTACACCTTACCATGGATTAAAAAAAAACACCCAAAACATTTTATAATTTGTTTGCTTTTCTTTAGAGAGAAATTGCTGACTCATACGCCCAGAATGCTAAAGTGATTGAGAAGCAGTTGGAAAGAAAGGGGATGAGCAAAAAGAGACTGCAAGAGCTGGTGAGTATTCCAACTCCTGTCATTTGCATGAGCTTTATGATAGGATTTCCGATGGGGGTGAGTGTTTATGTCTTAATTACCACCGCAAAATCCTTAACATTAAGAAAAATCCCTTACTAAAGATGTTTGTCACAAAACTGCTACTAAGGGGTCCTTTACTTCTTTACTGATTAAGATAATGAACCAGTATTGCACAATTATACATTTTTGTTTTCCAAAAAGGGTATGTTTTTTTGAGATTCATGTTTTCAGTACTTTGTGCTCACATCCTTTGCGAGTCACTGAGTCTTTTGAAGTTGACCGCAGAACCTAGCTATAAAATAATTATTCATGTTCTGGCAGCTGATGTATTTTTGTATTATGTTTTGGTAAGTTGTGGTTCTGGTGTCTCTAAGCAGTGTCCTGAACAATAAATCCAACTGGCTAAAATATTACATATTAATATGTACTTTTTTCTATCCACAGGCTGAACTGGAGGCAAAGAAAGCCAAGATGAAAGGCACCCTCATTGATAACCAGTTTAAATAGAGAGATGTAGGAAAGTTGTACATACTTTTTATAATCAAATGTGTATATAGATTTTGATTATTTTTTTGCAACAGTCTCATTAACAGCAACTACCTGGGAGAAACTCAGTTTAACTGCCTTACTCAACAGTAGAATGAGAGCTTAGGGATTTGATCTAGGAATCCGTCAATTACAAATCAAATGCTCTACCGGTTAAACTGCCTGCTGCTTCCTTTATGTATTATGAAGCATTTTGCCTGTTTTATTTTCTTTATAATGTGTATGTCGATTTATAATTAAACATGATGTACTGTAACAATATTTGTTTTTCGTGTTTGTTTTGTCTTGTTGGCTGGGCTGCATTACTTGGAATACAGTGAGGGGAAAAAGTATTTGATCCCTTGCTGATTTTGTACATTTGCCCACTGACAAAGAAATGATCAGTCTATAATTTTAATGGTAGGTTTATTGGAACAGTGAGAGACAGAATAATAACAAAAAGATTCAGAAAAATGCATGTACAAAATGTTCTAAATTGATTTGCATTTTAATGAGTGAAATAAGTATTTGATCCCCTCTCAATCAGATTTCTGGCTCCCAGGTGTCTTTTATACAGGTAATGAACTGAGATTAGGAGCACGCTCTTAAAAGGGAGTGCTCCTAATCTCAGTTTGTTACCTGTATAAAAGACACCTTTCCACAGAAGCAAGCAATCAATCAGATTCCAAGCTCTCCACCATGGCCAAGACCAAAGAGCTGTCCAAAGATGTCAGGGACCAGATTGTAGACCTACACAAGGCTGGATTGTGCTACAATACCATCGCCAAGCAGCTTGGTGAAAAGGTGACAACAGTTGGTGCGATTATTCGCAAATGGAAGAAACACAAAAGAACTGTCAATCTCCCTCGGTCTGGAGCTCCATGCAAGATCTCATCTGGAGTTGCAATGATCATGAGAACGGTGAGGAATCAGCCCAGAACTACATGGGAGGATCTGATAAAATGATATCAAGGAAGCTGGGACCATAGTAACCAAGAAAACAATTGGTATCACACTATGCTGTGAAGGTCTGATATCCTGCAGCGCCCGCAACATCTGAATGATTCAAAGTGGGCATATATTTTTCAAGAAACAACAACATTCTCAGATTCAACATTTCATATGTTGCCTTTGTCCTATTTTCTATTGAATATAGCATTTAAATGATTTGCATATCATGGCATTCTGTTTTCTTAGTACTAAGTAATGTTTTGCTGAGGGGTCATATACTTATTTCCCTCATTAAAATGCAAATCAATTCATAACATTTGACATGCGTTTTTCTGGATTTCTTTGTTGTTATTCTGTTTTACTGTTCAAATAATCCAACCAATGAAATTATAGACTGATCATTTCTTTGTCAGTGTGCAAACGTACAAAATCAGCAGGGGATCAAATACTTTTCCCCCTCATTATAAGTACAGTATAGAGATATTAAAAGCACGGTTGCACTCAATGCTCTATGTAAATCACAACAGGAAAAAATTGTGTTTATGGTCTTAATAGGATTTAACAATAACAGGGTTGTAGAATGCACAGTATCTTTCTAAGAAAATATATGGTAATATTTATATGATCCACTTTTACACAGATAAATGTTTAACCCATTCAAGGCGACATGCACATTCTGAGAGGTTTACGTCAGTTTATTCAGTGACGTAATCCAGTACTGTTCTGCCGTCTTTTGGACCATTAACAAAGGCTGATGTAACCATGTAATCCCCAAATGTTTTATCATGTATTGCTATGTGAGCTGTGCAGTATTTCCAGATGTTAAGAGTTCATGGCAGTTTTAACATGTATATTAATTTTGAGTTTAGGATATCAGCAATTTTTTTATATCGAAAATGTCATGTCTTACACTTTTTTTGTAGTTGGTACTTTACAAAAAGAATTTGCTAATGCCTAAAAAGTGTTGAAAATGGCTATTATTCCCCACAAACTTTGCTTTTGGGGTAGTCATGTATGTGGTGAATTTAGCCCCATATAATCAGAACTATCCCTTTTTAATTTTTAATGACTAACTGAGGGTATGATTGTAATTGTACTTAAAGATTATTCACATACATGATTATGATAGCCAACTATCATGTCCTGTTGCCCAAAGATATTTTGAAAGGCCAAGGTGCTGCAGACACGTTTTGCATTTTTGTCGTCAATAGAAAACTGTTTTCATATTATGTAAATGCTTTTTATATTGAAAATAATATGTAATCCAGGTAAATGTTGTAAATTAAATAGGCCCTTAGGAAGAGGACAGGCGCTGTTATATATGCTGATAGATAACAAATAGATTTTGTGTGTGCTGCCTCATTCTTATAACCCAGTGAAACAGGAAGGCCACAATTACGGTTCCTTAACACTGACATTTAATCCTTTTGTCAGTGTTAAGGAGCATCAATTTTGGCACCTATCCTTTAAGAAATTATACTTATATTATATTATTAGTTAAAATAGTTCTTTTTTGCTGTTTTTTTGGCATAAAATATCTCATTATCAGTGTTCATTATTTGCTTATCTTTAAAGGGTGTCAATCTTTTTGGATGTAACTAGGTATTTTGTGGAGATGAAAACTAAATTGAATGTTAGTGATAGTTTAAACAGTAATCAAACAAGATTGTAAGTGTTTAAGAACCATAACATTTAAGAAAAGAGATACCAGCACACTGTTCTTGCCTACATCACTGTTGTTCTTTTATTTAAAGGTGGACATTTCAGGTATTTGGATGTTGAAATAGACTGCTACAGGGTACACATTTGTTTACCCTGATATAATTTTTAAGGTTTGTTCTATGCTTCAGACAATGGGACGTTTTTTATCTATATCATAGACAACACTTGAAATCATGTGGAAGGGCATGTGGAAGAGGATGGTATTAGAATGTATATTTTTCTGTGTATGCAGATGACAGAAATATCCAGTGTTAGTGTCATATTGTTGCATTGTGCACTGCCTTTGCATTTATAGCTTCCATCTGGTAGGGGGCGTATAATAGCTTTCCTGGCTGGCACAAACCAACTTATTGCAGTGTCTGGAAAATGATTTCACATGCAGTCAGTTGTTTTCTGCATTTTACCCCTACGCAAAGACACTGAGCATATATTTAACCCTAAGGACCACCCTACAATAGTTTTTCACACCTCCTAATACTACCAGCTGATAATTGTTTATTCTAATTGTCTTCCCCTTAACATAGTATGAATACTTTTTAAGCCATTGTTGACCTGAAGTGACATTTTAATTTGGTTTAAATGCCAAATTTTAGAAGCATTTTAAGACTTCACTTTTTTACAGAGACATGAAAGGAGGAGACATCCGTTGAAAGAACAGTGGGCCAGACAGTGGGTTTGAACAGTGGGCCAGACAGTGGGTCAAACCTGAACAGTGGGCCAGACAGTGGGTCAAACCTGAACAGTGGGCCAGACAGTGGGTCTGAACAGTGGGCCAGACAGTGGGTCAAACCTGAACAGTGGGCCAGACAGTGGGTTTGAACAGTGGGCCAGACAGTGGGTCAAACCTGAACAGTGGGCCAGACAGTGGGTCAAACCTGAACAGTGGGCCAGACAGTGGGTCAAACCTGAACAGTGGGCAAGACCCTAACCCATGCTACACTAAATTGTTATAATAAAATGTATTAAACATTTAATGATTAACAATGTTTGCGCATTTTACTTGTGCATTCAGTTTTCCTCTGAAATAAGAGCAGATGGGATGATCAGTCTTTAAGCCACCATAATGTGTGTGTATCTCTGCTTGACTGTCTAAGAAAGAGATACATAAGGTTTTGCTGTACTTGCCATTGGCTGGTGATTGAAAGGACAGGAACAGTAGAGTTCTCTCATGCAGCCCGGTGGAAAGAATTGTTCACTGATGTGGTTAATACGTACACGCACTGGTCTTCAGCATCTGTGACAAATGTCCATTTTAGATGGGGATGCTATCAGGGTCTGTGCTCATCTCAATCAAGTGGGAAGGACACCTGGTTTTTACACACAATCCTTATAATACTTGAGTGATCAGGCCCACCGAGGGTCCACACATTATGATCTAAAGAGCAGGAATTGGAAGAGGATTCATATTCTCCTTTTTTTACTGGGATGGTGAGTCCCTGGGTATTACTATCACACACTATATATGTTAACAGTGAGGTTTTGGAAACATGCATATGTGTGATCTGTCAAGTGGTACAAATTAATGTACTGCTGAGGTTGCTGAGGTTTTCTGCTTCAATATAGGTTTATTAATGTAAAATGTATGTGTTGTAGGCCTACATGATAGGCTAAATTGTATTATGTATTAGTGTGGCTATACCTAAATCAAAGGAATACTAACAGCTTTCATTCCACATGCATTACAATCTTTTCATAATATTAGTTTATCTGTCGTTATGTTTTTTTACTCTGCATTTCATGATGAACGTTGTAGGTATATACACTATTGTTCAAATGTGTGTGGTCACTTAAAAATGTTCTTGTTTTCGAAAGATAAGCAAATTATTTGTCCATTTAAATTAAATTAAATGTATCAGAAATACAGTGTAGACATTGTTAATGTTGCATATGACTATTGTAGCTGGAAACGGCTGATTTCTAATGAAATATCTACTCAGGTGTACAGAGGCCCTTTATTAGCAACCATCTGTCCTGTGTTCCAATGGCACTTTGTATTTGCAAATCCAAGTTTATAATTTTAAAAGGCTAATTGATAATTAGAACCATATCTTAGCCTTGCTGAAAACTGTCCTTTAGACTAGTTGAGTATCTGGAGCATTAGCAATTGTGGATTCGATTAAAGGCTCAAAATGTCCAGAAACAAATAACTCTCTCCTGAAACTCATCAGTCTATTCTTGTTCTGAGAAATCAAGGCTATTACATGCCAATCAACTGGCAGCTTCATTAAATTATACCCACAAAATATCAGTCTCAACGTCAACAGTGAAGAGGCGACTCCGGGATGCTGGCCTTCTAGGCAAAGAAAAGGCCATATCTCTGACTGGCCAATAAAAATAAATGTTTTTAGATGGGTAAATGAACACAGACACTGGACAGAGGAAGATTGGAAAAAAGTGTTATGGACAGACAAGTCTAAGTTTGAGGTGTTCAGATCACAAAGAAGAACATTTGTGAGATGCAGACCAAATGAAAAGATGCTGGAGGAGTGCTTGATGTTTGTCAAGCATGGTGGAGGCAATGTGGTGGTTTGGGGGTGCTTTGGTTGTGGTCATGTGGGAGATTTGTACAGGGTAAAAGGGATCTTGAAGAAGGAAGGCTATCACTCCATTCTGCAATGCCGTGCTATACCCTATGGACAGCGCTTGATTGGTGCCAATTTCCTCCAACAATAGGACAATGACCCAAAGCACAGTTCCAAACTATGCAAGAACTATTTAGGGAAGAAGCAATGAGCTGGTATTCTGTTTATAATGGAGTGGCCAGCCCAGTCACCAGATCTCAATCCTATTGAGCTGTTGTGGGAGCAACTTGACCATATGGTATGTAAGAAGTGCCTATCAAGCCAATCCAACTTGTAGCCAGCAGTAGATACTTTATGCCATGAAATAACTTTGAAATTCATTTAAATATTTGTTGCATCTTCATTTGTTCAGTCCGGAGAGAACAGATACGTTAATAAAATGAATGCTCTTTGAAAAGTACACTGAAAAAATAATAATGTCAGACTAGGCTTACAAGTTAATGAAATCAACTGATTCAAATTATCCTTATTTGTATTTATTTACAAACACTTTGATTAACATTTGATTAGATTTCTCAGCACAGCTCCAGATCCCATGTAGCTCAGTTGGTTGAGCACAGAACAACACCGGAGTTGTCAGTTTGATTCCAAAAGGTATTAATTAAGAATGATCATGCATCCACTCATTACTGTGTTGCTATGAATAAGAGCATCTGCTACATTACTTAAATGTAAATGTTTTCAACTTAAACTGCCAATGGAACAAAAGTATAAAGGGAAACCTTGTTCTAACCCATTACATAAGAAAAGTTGTTTATTTTGAAGTAAATAGACATGTATGTTTTGGATTAGAAGTTCAAGTGTCAGGCCTTTTATGCTCTCCATTGAAGGGCATCCACGTGGAAGTGATACTTCCTGACATTGTGCCCACATGAACTATGTTATGTGAAATGGACCTCATCAGCACCAATCATATCAACTCCTCTCAGACAGTGGGAATGTGAGCTCTGCTATTGACCTAGTTGGGCTTTTAAAGAGACAAAGGCACATTTTGTTTCGAGGACATTTCAGCGTTATGGACATTTTGCTTGCAGAATCACAGTTTTGCTGTCTCACAGAATGGACAAACAAAAGATTAATTCAAGTTTTGATGTGTGGGTCTATAGAAACCATTGTATATGCAAAAAAGTGGACTTCAAAGCCATGTAGGAGAATTTTAACTAGGTAGGAGCATTGTTAATATTAGCCTACATGAAATGGACAAGCTTTTTGGGGGGACTGGACAGATTAGCATGTCTAAAATTAAAACAATTAATTTTAAGAAAAGGCTTGGCTGGTTTTATAATTAATTTATATTGGATGTGATACATTTTCTTTCATTCTTGCAGACATCAAGACTGAATAATGCAGAAGGCACAGTGTAAAGCAACATTTAAAATCACACAAAAAAACTGTCATAACATGAGAAATGTCTGTTCTTAAGCTTATAAAGTTTGTGAGGTTGTGCATCTCAAAATGCTTTGGAATATAAGTGGGACAGCTGTGAGTGGGAAAACAAGCATTGCAAGCCCATTCTAAAAGCCATGAAATATGAACCTTTTTATTTGGGACTTGGTCATCTACTTACATTGGCCAAAATGCATGCAGTTTTCTACATACACTGGTTGATTGTTTATTTTTTTTTTTTTAATATCTTTCATACATACATGCAAATATGCATTAATATTAATTAGGCACGGTTTCATTTGGAGAAAGAGTGGCCCTACTGAGTTTTCCACATTGTATTGTGTTACCAAATTAAATCAAAATAGATTTTTTTTAGGACATTTTGCCATTGATAGAATTGAATCTTTATTAATACTGCATACAAACCTTCTTAGCTTTATACATGCACTGTATGGTTAGGTGTAGACATGCACTATAACAGCTCTACTTGCTCTGAATGTTAATCCAACCATGAATTTGGTGAGTTTATTTTTCACTTTGACATTATGCATTTTTTACTGATCAGTGGCAAACATCCTTAATTATATACATTTGTATTTCACATTGTTACACAATAAATTGTGGAAAAGTCCAAGGCGGTGAATACTTTAGCCACTGTCAGTCCTTTTTAATGCTCAGTTTGGAAATGTTGACATCATGCTCTGATTAACATTCAGAGTGTGTAGACATGTTATAGCAGATGTATACCTCTAACCATACATTGCGTGTATAAAGCAGTACTAGTAAATGTACAATGCCGTATTAGTAAAGATCCACTGCTTCAAATTTTATAAAGCATCAAAAGAAATGTTGCAGAGTGACGACACAGCTATTTCTTCAGTGCCCTGCTGGAAAACAAAATGTTTGGCATTTAGGCTGTTCTGCCCTTGTGTGGAAACCTTTAGAAGGGACAGCGCTGTCCACAGACTCCCACAAGGAATGCCACAATTATTCCATTCTTTCTGACAACGTGTTAGTGAAATCTCAGATTGGAACTGACATTTATCAACTTGGCTATACTGACCTGCAGCCTTTGTTGTTACATGACATTACCTGCTTTCTCTTGAGGTCTTGAAATTTCAGCAAATAATAGCATTCCATACCAGACTGACCTTATGTCAGACTTTGTTAAATTGCACACAAAAAAAAGGGGGTTGCGTTAGATATCTAAAAAAAAACTAAAGAAGAATTTCCAAACCTCTCTTTAGTCTATTAGTTGAAAGTGGAAATAATGCCCCATTTTAAGAAATTATTAAACATTACCGCTTCCAATTTCTTGTCACCTGTGTACTGTGGCCTAAATTAAATAAAGATGTACACTTCAAATAAAAAAGCAAATCCAATCAAAAATGTCTAGTTTTCTAGATATTTTAATTACAACCGACTGATAATCAATGGAAAATGTAGAAATTATAATAAATATGCATTCTCTTACAATGCCTGGAAGCAAATGCAATAAATAAGGTACAAGACTTCATCAACAAAACTGGAACAGAAACAAATAAATATAAACAATAATATAATAATAATATAATTCAAAATAGGGCACAACTTGAGAAAATACTTTTATGGAAAGGAAGGAAAAAGGTGCAGTGGTCTCCTAATTTTTTCCGGAGCTGTATATTATAAAAATTACTAGAACATATTAGATGCCTAGTCAGAGGAAAGAAAAAACACTCTGAAATAAATTACGAAATTTAAAGCAATTGGCTGAACACCAATTGCTGGCAGATTTACAATTTGCAATGGTCCCTTAATTTTAACCCTTCTGTTCTTCACTCAAAACCTTCCTTTTTGACTTTTTTGGAAAGGAAAGAAAAAGGTGCAGTGGTCTCTTAATTTTTTCCAGAGCTGTATGTTAATGCATCCCTACTATAATTATATACAGGACATATCTAGATTTCAATTAACTGGTACCAGAATATATATCTAGCAACAGTCTTGCCCAAATGGCATTAAAAATAAATACATTAATGGAAACATTATTCATATACCAAAGACCGCAAAATCATATTTTTGTATCACATTTTGGATATGAATATCTCAGAGGTCTGAATAAAATAAAATTGATGTGTGAATTAGCTTTGGTGTAGTAGTTTTCTGTAAAAGCCTGGTTTCTACCTGATTTCTGTACAGAATTCAATATTTGAATTGATGTGGAACAATGTGCCTGAACAATCAAGCTTTCAGCAACCCACAGGGATCTCCTTATTACACAGGTAATACAGGAAAATGAGATGGGTCTCTACACGCTGACATCCACTGTGATTGAGATTGCAATGATATACCAATAATCTGTTTTACAATGGCATATAAAGCTGCTCTCAAAAGTATTCAAAAGGAAATCAAAATGGATTTAATAAGGTATTTTTGCCCGTGATCAATAAAATAAAATGTTGGTTTTATTACTAGCCACAGTGTCCTTGCAAAAACTACATCATTATGATGACAGCAAATTCGGAATAAGGTTCTTCAAAACCAACAATCAAGACTTGGATATAAGAATCTAAGTCATGGAATATCACCTTGAGCACAGTAAAGGCCATTATATTAAGACATGGAAAGAATATGGAAAAACTGTGAATCTATATAGAACAGGCTGTCCACAACAACTGAGTATCCAGGCGAGAATGACACTAGTCAGAGAGGCCACAAAAAAGCCTATGGCGGCTCTAAATGAGTCACAGTCTTCAATGGCTGAGTTGGGAGACTGTGCATACTGTAACATGACCCTGGGTGCTTTGCAAAAATGTCCTTCATGGGAGAGTAGCAAAAACAAAACAACTCACATCAAATCTGTGCTAGAGTTTGCCTTAAGGCATGTAGGAGACTCTGAGATTCAATGGTCTGATGAGACCAATGGTTTGATCAGCCTCATTACTAAGTGCTATGTTTGGGGCAAGCATAACACCACATATCATTTTGAGAATTCCATTCCTACCGTGAAGCAAGGTGGTGGCAGCATAATGTTATGGAGATGCTTTTCTGCACCATGAACTGAAAAGCTTGTGAATATACAAGGCAAAATGGATGCAACAAAAGTACAGAGAAATCAAGGATGAAAACCTGCTGAAGTCTGCCATGAGACCTGGGACTTGGGGGAGATGATTCATTTCCCAATTACCCCAAATATACAGGTGGCCTGAAAACAAAACGATCAATGTCCTGGAGTGTCCCAGTTAAGGCCCCGATCTCAATCCAATTAAGAATATGTTGAAAGAGTTGTAAATTGCTGTTCACCAAAGGTCCTCGTCCAACTTGACGAGCATGAACATTTAGAATAAAAAAATATTCTCTGGACTATGGAAGAGTAACTTACAATGACTCTGCTTGAAATGCAGGGAAGGGAAATTGTTGATCAAAATCATCAAATTCTGTATAATCTTCCAGAGAGCTATGCCTATCTATCACAGCAGTATATGGAATGTTCCTTGGACTTCATGGCTTGGTGTTTGCCCTGGTATGCTCTGTAAAATGTGGGAACTTATTTACATAGGTGTGTGCCTTTCTAAGTCCAATTCTAGGTGGACTCCAATCAATTTCTAGAGACATCTCAAGGATGTTCAAGGATTTAGGATGCATCTGGAATATTACGGCAAAGTGTCTGAATACAAACAGTGGAGAATTTCCAAAGCGTTAGATATACCATGGAACACAGTGAAGACAGTCATCATCAAGTGGAGAAAAGATGGCACAACAGCGACATTACCAAGAACTGGACGTCCCTCCAAAATTTATGAAAAGACGAGAAGAAAACTTGTCAGGGAGGCTTCCAAGAGGCCTTCAGCAACAATAAAGGAACTGCAGGAATCTCCCGTAAGCTTCATATGAATGGGCTATGGGGTAGGGTGGCAAGACGGAAGCTTTTCTTACAAAGAAAAACGTCCAAGCCCGGCTGAAGTTTGCAAAAACAAACATCAAGTCCCCCAAAAGCACATGGGAAAATATGTTATGGTCTGAGGAAACCAAGGTTTCACTTTTTGGCCATAATTCCAAAAGGTACGTTTGGCGCAAAATCAACACTGCACATCACCCAAAGAACACCACAACCACAGTGAAGCATGGTGGTGGCAGCATCAATGTGTTGGGGCTGTTTTTCTTCAGCTGGAACCTGGGCCTTAGTCAGGGTGGAGGGAATTATGAACAGTTCCAAATACCAGGCAATTTTGGCATAAAACCTTCAGGCATCCGTTAGAAAGCTGAAGATGAAGTTCACCTTTCAGCACGACAATGACCCAAAGCACACATCCAAATCCACAAAAGCAGGGCTTCACCAGAAGAAGATTAACATTTTGGAATGGCCCAGCCAGAGCCCAGAGCTAAATCCAATTGCACATCTGTGGGGTGATCTGAAGAGGGCTGTGCACAGGAGATGCCTCGCAATCTGACAGATTTGGAGCGCTTTTGCAAAGAAGAGTGGGCAAATATTGCCACGTCAAGATGTGCCATGCTAATAGACTCCTACCCAAAAAAACTGAGTGCTGTAATAAAATCAAAAGGTGCTTCAACAAAGTATTATTTTAAGGGTTTGCACATTTATGCAACCAGGTTTTTGTGAGTTTTTTATTTGAATAATTCACGTTATAGGTCTCATTAAAGGTGGAAAAAGTTCTGACATGATTTATCTTTTTTACATCACAAAAACTGCCGCCCGATCCTCTTCGCACCGGCCCCTTATGGTCCCTCCTGTGGGTGGTGAGCAGTCCCTGCTTAGACTGCTGCCCCCGCGACCCGGCCCCGGATAAGCGGAAGAAGATGGTATGGTATGGTACATCACAAAAACTTGGCATTTTCACAGGAGTGTGTAGACTTTTTATATCCACTCTATGTACGAGATATTTAAGTTTTACATTTTCAATAAATTGGCACAAATTTCTATAGAGGTGTTTTCACTTTGTCATTATGGAGTATTGAGTGTAAATTAATGCAATTTAATGAAAAAATCTATTATCAATAGTTATTCTTTGATTTAGGAAAAAAATACCAAACCCCAAAAAATTTAAAAAGCCTCTGAATATTTGAAATGTCGGGTCTCTATATCAGGTTTTATGATAAAGCGCATGTTGTAATGTAAAGGGCATGTTACTAATTTACATCTGTCACTGTCATCATGATCTAGAAATTAAGTAGATGGAAGCTGATAAGCTGGATGTCTGCATACATTTTACCCTATATTCTCTTCCCTGCTAATGGTGTACAACTGAAGGCTGCAGTTGCCTCCATGTGAGCAAAAACTGTTCAGGTGGTGGTAGTTGTTGGTCCTTATTGACCTGTACTGCCCTGCTGCCCTTTGGATGCCAGAGGAGTCTTTCGAACATGTTGTGACTGGGGTGAGAGGAGTCAGAGAGGATCTTGTCTGTTTGTATTTTTTTTGGGTAATTCAGCTAGACAAAAGCTACTAAGCTAGTATTCGTAAACACAACCTGGAAGTTGATAGGGATCGGCACATCTTATTTAAAGATAATTGGCTGTCAAATTCTGTGGACAGTTTGCGCTGGCACTTGGAAGAAATTATAAAACTGATTGATCAGAGGGTAGTGTTTACGGGATTTGTTGATTTTATGGCATCTGGAGTGCAATCAAAGACCACCTCCTAAGACCAGTTAGAAAAGGCATGTACAAAACAATCAGATTACAGCATCTGACCAGTGACCAAAGGGTTGGTAGATTCAGTCTTGGAGCTGACAAAGGAAATATTATGTAGTGCTGTCCCTGGGCCAAGACCGTAAACCATAATTGTTCCTGTAAGGAACTCTGGATAACAGCAACTGCTAAAATACTAAAATGTTAAAATGTCATTGCCAATATGTAATGATTGTTAACTAGGCAAACCAACTGGCAGCCACCATCCTGACAGATGAAAGAGGTAAAGAATGCAGGTCACTTGTAGGCATTTAGAAATAAATGTGTTTTTGGTCTCACCCTCAGAGCTGCAGTAAATGTTCCATAATTTTTCATGTACCCTTTTCTTTTCAAATGCCTTTTTCACTGAACAGATAGTAGTGTTGTGCATGATGTTATTGCATGAACCACATCTGCTCAGGACACTTGGTAGGCCCAAAGCCTTTTGTCTCATAGTTTAACTAAAGAAATACCCTTGAATGAGTAGGTGTGTCCACATTTTTGATTGCTACTGTATAAATAATATATATATATATATTTCCTATTTGCCTTCAGCTAATTTTAGTTTCTTCACAGTTTCTGACGTCTGAAGGAAAAGCTGTTTAGAGAGAATGCGTTATGTACAACCTAATGTATTCCGTCTGGCCTTTTTATTGGCTTGGTAATATAACTTTGAGAGCTGTGCTTTAATTTGTACTGAATAAACAATTTGGGATTGTATATGCAGTAACGCTATAATTATACCTGCGGGTTGTATTTCCTCAAAGGAAATATAGCAGGCATGGCATCCTAAAACTCAAAATGTGATGGAAATTACTTCCAGATTTCATTGCATCTGAGGGTTCATGGTCTCAGATCATGCTACACAGTTTTATGACGGGCTTCACAAAACAATCTGCAAATTTATTTTAACATCTCTTAGGGGCATGTAAAATAGTAAGTAAGGCATACTATATTGCCATGAATTTGCATTTGCACTTTAAAAATAGTTTTTTGTGCATCTGACCATATCTGTCCGAGGAGCATGTCAAGGCGTGGCAGTCATCTCAGGATTGTGATCTCCACTGGAAATCATGGCATGCGTGTAATGACCACAGCGAATGGGTTTTTCCCTGCCTATTAAGTTCAGAGCATATTTAGTGGTTTGTTTTAGCTGTCCCATTCCTCCCTCTAAATCTCTCTGGATTTTATGAGCTTTACTCCAGCAGAATGTACTATATTCTGGTTCTGAAAATAATGTTTTTAAGTTGTACTCTTATGTTTGAATTAAAAATGTATCTTTGGAGTTTACTATAATGTATATTCTTATCTCTTTAGTGTTTCATTCACCATCACATGACATAGGGCTGTGGAATTTATATGCCATCTTTTAACTTTTAAGCAATACAAAATAAATGCTAAAGCTTGTCTAATAAACTTTCCATTGGAATTAGGAAATTTCTGAGGGCTTGAGCCTATTGTGTCAACAAAAAGATAGGTCATGAGTACAATCCAGATAAGCCCAATTCCCACATATACTTTTACTCTTACTCAGCCAATCTAATACCACAGTCAATCATTTTAGGACATACATATTGACTGTTTGAGATCAATAACATAGCTATGGGTGGGTTAAGAATTAACCACATTTGATTAGGACAAGGGAAATATAAGCAAATACGTCTTTGCGTAATTAATCCACAGATTTACCTATGTGCTCCATTTGTTCTACAAATGAGGTCACAATATCAAAGCTTTTCAGAAATAATTAATATTTCACATTTTTGTGATTTTCTCTATTTAGAGTTACTTGTTTGTTTTTGTCCTGTTGTGTATAGTTCATGCCACAAGGGGTAGATATGGTCCTGTCATTGAGCTAGCAAATCTTCACTAGTATTAATCCTCTGCCAATAACTGTCTTTTACAAAGCATTTAAGGTAGCAACAAAATTCTGATTCAGTATAATCTGCATTTTTAAATGTACAATGTATACACCTTATAGTATGTGGGTGTCTCCTGTCACAGCCACATAGGATCTCCTCCATTTTTTCTAAATCATAAATCTTCCTCCATTTGTTCTACCTAAATCTTCATGAATCTATAAGTGGGAAATAACAGTCCAACTCAAGGTGTCATCAATTTATGTTTTATACTGTAAATATAATTGCACACACTCCCTACTTATATAATAAACTCAAAAATAATGTTACACACACCTAGTTCATTTTTTTTCCAGTTTGTATGTTCAATAAAAATATTAATATTGAATATCAATAATAGAGCAACCCTGTGTTAGTATATATGGATATTAACTTTATTACTTCAGTGTGGTTTTGTTGCACAGTAAATACTGGGCAAGGGCTATTTGACAGAAGGTAGAGGATTCAAGAACCACCATGAACTCACTCTCCCTGCCTGTCTCAGTACACTACGTTCAGAGCCGGCTGCCGACAATGATCAGCCAGGGGTAAATCAGATTGGAAAAGAGGAAGAATGCAAGTTAAACTTTCCTATATAACTAGGCCTACTAGGAGCATAGGCGTATGTGGGGACTTGGGGAATGATGATCCACATCACACAGGATATCAGATTTATAAAAGCAGCATGCTACTACGCCTTTCTAGATATAATCTACTGACCCATAATAGATCCAAATGAAATAAATGGATTGCAATAACAGGGCTTACTGTGCCAAAATTCAAGTGCCACTCAAAATGCAGTTCACACATAAAGTCTATTTTTTTAATTAGAATACATTTATTCATTGCATTTTAGTGTTGTTGGCTAGTCTAGCTATGGAAAATATTGTCCCTAAACAACCTCAATAAGGGAGCCTTTTGAGCTGCATGTCTCATATCTTCATGCTTCTAGACTCTCTGCTGCACATCAACTTCCAGGTTCATGTTTCTTTATTCTTGTGGTTTCATAAAAAAAACTAAATGTTGTGTGCATCATTTCTACAGTAGGTTAACTATTCCACATCTATTTAGCATTAGTTGTTACTATGCGAAAAGAAAGCAGGACTCTGTTGGCCTGTCAAAAGCAAACTGTATTTGTCACAAACTTGATTAACAGTGTTGCTGTATTGAATTTGTAGTATACCTGTGGTATGGTAAGCATAGAGAAAAGTGTAATGTGCATCAAGTAAGTGCCAAAACAACCTCAGAGAGTAGGTGCATGCAAACAGATTAGGGAATGTGGCTTGGATCAAGTACATTATATAGTAAAATTGGTAAAATGACAAATGTTAGCTAGAGAATAAACTTGCTAGCTAGAGAATAAACTTTCTAGCTAGAGAATAACCCTAGGAAAATTAAAACTGACGCTTCAAATGTTTTATTTTAATAGGACCCCTTTTTCAAGTCAATGTTTTCATTCTAGGATATTACCTGTAAATGGTAACCTGTCTAGTTGTTCAACCTTGTCTAGTTAAAACTAAGTATCATTATGCCTTCTCATTGTTGTTGTGATATGAACTATTACCATATATATCCGAAACTTCACACACACTTACCAGGTAAGAGTTACAAGCAAACAAAAGGATGAAACATTGTAATGGCAGTAGTAGTGTTAACCTCCTCACCGTTACTGGAAGTTTAACCGAAAGTCCTAGTCATTGGCTACTCCATTACTAGTCATTGGCTACTCCATTACCCAACATAATAGACTGAAGAATGAATCAGTGATCATACATTGTTCACCTGGGAACCAGGCCACTGATGAAGACAGTTTGGTGATGTAAATATAAAATTGTCTAGTATAGACATATTGTTAGCCACATTGACACCAACGTTATGATAAAACAGTCAGAGGTCACAATGGAAAACATAGCTAATAAACTAACTAGGATGATTTCTCAGGAATCAGGCCCCTTGTAACCACCAACTAGTTTTGCCTTACCATAAGAGGTTTTAGCCAGCCTAAATAAATTTAAGAGGAAAAAAGTGTTCAAAATCAAATCAGAATAAATCAATCAGAGACGTAGCCAAAACATTAGCTGTGCCAAAATCAACTGTTTGGTACATAAGAAAATGTATGAAAATGTAAGTATGTCACAGCCAGTGTAGAAATGCTGGTACTGGATTATGTAATCAGACATTTGGGTTTTAGTCAAGATAGTCTGGTCAATAAACTCCATGACCTGGGGATCAGCCCCTCTCTCTGCAACTGGACTTTGGATTTCCTGACCAACAGACCCTAGTCTGTAAGATAACTCCACCTTCTCCACCTTGATCCTGAACACTGGTGTGCCACAAGACTGTGTGCTAAGCCCCACCTGTACTTCCTCTTCACCCACGACAGTGTTCTTGTACACAGTTCCAACACCATCGTCAAGTTTGCAGATGACACCACGGTGGTGGGCCTGATCAGTGACAAGATGAGTCAGCCTACAGAGAGGAGGTCAAGAGCCTGGCAGCGTGGTATGCTGACAACAACCTGGCCCTCAATGCAAAGAAAACCAAGGAGCTCATTGTGGTTTACAGGATTATCTCAGCCCTGGTCACAAAGGCGCAGCAGCACTTGTATTTTTGAGGAGGCTGAAGAATGACCTCCAAGATCCTTGTGAACTTTTACCGCTGCATAATCAAGAGCATTGTGACTATTTGCATCTCAGTGTGGTTTACCAGTTGCTCCATAGCCGACTGGAGGGTCCTAAAACAGGTAGGGAAAACTGCCCAGTACATCACTGGTGCCCAGCTTCCAGCAATCGTAGACCTACAGCGCAAGTGGTGCCTGTGCAGGGTGCACTGGATCATCAGGGACCCTTTACATCCATACCACAAACTGTTTGTTTTTTGGTCTCTTCATTCCCTCACCAGCAGGCTAAGGAACAGTTTATTTCCATCTACTGTAACCCAGCTGAACTCTGTGACCCAGAGGACTCTGTGGACTCTGAGACCCATCACTAACCATACCCCCTCCTCTCAGGGACCTTGTTGCACTACTCCCTTTGTACTACTCTGACACTACCTTGCAAAGTCTGATAATGAGAGTTTTCAGGTGTTACAGGTGCGTGTCTACCTCACTAATGTTATCCCTACATTTCATTTGCATATGCAACTTGCACATACAATTTGCCTCTTTGCACATTTAGAATTGCCATCGTACTTGCATTTTTACAGTTGTTACATAAGCATGTTTACCTCAGGGATCTCATTGCTGCTATCTCTGCATCCCGGTTACACATGTTACCTTACTCCTTCTAATTGCCTTGTTTGCACATCTAGAATGCCACTTAGACCTGCCATTTGTACCCTTACCACTATTATCCCACTTGTAACGTACACTATACCTACACTGAACAAAATTATAAATGCAACACTTCTGTTTTTGCCCCCATTCATCATGAGCTGAACTCAAAGATCTAAGACTTTCTCTATGTACACAAAAGGCCTATTTCACTCAAATATTGTTCACAAATCTGTCTCAATCTGTGTTAGTGAGCACTTCTCCTTTGCTGAGATAATACATGCACCTCACAGGTGTTGCAAATCAAGATGCTGATTAGACAGCATGATTATTGCACAGGTGTGCCTTAGGCTGGCCATATTCAGTACACCAGGCATTTCATTATTAAAGTGCCATTGTCCCAAAAAGAAGTTGAGACCATTCTTCCAAAATCATGACTGTGCATTCAAAATGTCTCTTTCCAGGACAAGGGAGATATTTTTAATCACATAGCACAGTTGGTCTTGTGGCTCTTGCCTTCCCAGCTAGTAGAAAGTGCCATATATGAGCCATGGCTTCACAGAGAGACTTTCTCACATGGAGTGCATTTTTGATTTATTGATTTATTTTCTTCTCCCTTTTAGTCATTTGGCAAACATTTATCCAGAGGGACTTACAGGGGCAGTTAGGGTTAAGTGCCGTACTCAGGGCCAGCTCTAGGTTTAAGCGACATAAGTGGTCACTTAGCGCCCCTGACCACTTGGGGCCTCCCCTCCCAATTTTGCTTAGGGCCCCCAAAAGGCTAAAGCCAGCACTGGCTGTACTCACAGGAAACTGTACCCATTTTTCACCATGTTGGCAAGGGTTTCAACCAGTAACCTTTAATTTACTGCCCCGATACTTTAAACATTGGGGTATCTGCCTAATGCTCTTATGAAAATGTGAGAATCTGAAGGCTGGTGTCAGAGTGGTTCTGTGATGCACTATACTGCTCATACTAACCAAAATCTCACATGATCAAATATGTTAATGAGCAGGAGTTTGCAACTAAATTTTTTGATGATCTGCAACATTTCTAGATATTGTTTGTTCCTGATAGTAACAGTTAGGACCAGAAATATTTGGACACTGACACAATGTTCATATTTCTTTCTCTGTACACCACCACAATAGATTTACAATGAAACAACAGAGATACATTTGAAGTGCAGACTTCCAGCTTCATTTCAAGGGGTTCAACAAAAATATTATATGAAACGTTTAGGAATTGCAACCATTTTCATACACAATCCCTTTATTTCAGAGACAAATTAACACAATCATAAAATGTCTTTTTTAAAACTTTAATACATCACCAAATGCTGTGTTTCCTCCTTTGTGATGCTTTGCCAGGTCTTTACTGTAGCTGTCTTCAGTTGTTGTTGTTGTTCATAGGTTTTCTGCCTTAAGTTTTGTCTTCCGCAATTGAAATGCATGCTCGATCGGGTTGAGATCAGGCGATTGACATGGCCATTGAAGAATATTCAACTTCTTTGTCTTAAATAACTCCTGGGTTGCTTTCGCAGAGTGTTTTGGGTCATTGTCCATCTGTAAATTGAAGCGCTGTCCAATCAACTTAGCTGAATGTGGCTGAATCTAAGCAGACAATACAGCATCAGAAAAAAATTAAGAGACTACTGCACCTTTTTCTTTCCTTTCCAAAAAGGTTGAAAAGGAAAGTTTTGAGTGAGAAACAGAAGTGTTCAATTTGCAGTGGTCTCTAAATTCTAACCCTTCTGTTCCTCACTCAAAACCTTCCTTTTCAACTTTTTTGGAAAGGAAAGAAAAAGTTGCAGTGGTCTCTTAATTTTTTCCAGAGCTGTATACGCCCATGCCATCACACTGCCTCCACCATGTTTTACAGATGGTGTTGTTTCCTTCGTATCATGAGCCGTTCCAAGCCTTCTCCTTACTTTTTCTTCCCATCATTCTGATACAGGTCAATCTTAGTTTCATCTGTCCAAAGACTGCTGTTCCAGAAAAGGGCCTGGCATTATTTGGTAAACAGACAAAATAACAAAACTTGTGTTTGTCCAATCATTTCTGGATCTACAGTGAGGGAAAAAAGTATTTGATCCGCTGCTGATTTTGTACAATTGCCCACTGACGAATAAATGATCAGTCTATAATTTTAATGGTAGGTCTATTTGAACAGTAAGAGACAGAATAACAACAAAAAAATCCAGAAAACCGCATATCAAAAATGTTATACATTTATACAGGTGTCTTTTATACAGGTAACGAGCTGAGATTAAAGAGACACCTGTCCACCGAAGCAATCAATCAGAATCCAACCTCAAGATCAAAGAGCTGTCCAAGGATGTCAGGGACAAGATTGTAGACCTACACAAGGCTGGAATGGGCTGCAAGACCATCGCCAAGCAGCTTGGTGAGAAGGTGACAACAGTTGGTGCTATTATTCGCAAATGGAAGAAACACAAAAGAACTGTCAATCTCCCTCGGTCTGGGGCTCCATGCAAGATCTTGTGGCGTTGCAATGATCATGAGAACGGTGAGGAATCAGCCCAGAACTACACAGGTGGATCTTGTCAATAATATCAAGGCAGCTGGGACCATAGTCACCAAGAAAACAATTGGTAACACACTATGCCGTGAAGGACTGAAATCCTTCAGAATCCTGCAAGGACCCCTGCTCCAGCCAGCGCATGTCCAGGCCCATCTGAAGTTTTCCAGTGACCATCTGGATGATCCAGAGGAGGAATGGGATAAGGTCATGTGGTCTGATGAGACAAAAATAGAGCTTCACTCACTGTGTTTGGAGGAAGAAGAAGGATGAGTACAACCCCAAGAACACCATCCCAACTGTGAAGCATGGAGGTGGAAACATCATTCTTTGGGGATGCTTTTCTGCAAAGGGGACAGGACGACTGCACCGTATTGAGAGGAGGATGGATGGAGCCATGTATCGCGAGATCTTGGCCAACAACCTCCTTCCCTCAGTAAGAACATTGAAGATGGGTCCTGGCTGGCTGGGTCTTCCAGCATGACAAAGACCTGAAACACACAGCCAGGGCAACTAAGGAGTAAGAAGCATCTCAAGGTCCTGGAGTGGCCTACCCAGTCTCCAGACCTGAACCCAATAGAAAATCTTTGGAGGGAGCTGGAAGTCTGTATTGCCCAGCGACAGCCCCGAAACCTGAAAGATCTGGAGAAGGTCTGTATGGAGGAGTGGGCCAAAAAAGAACTACAGGAAACGTATGATCTCTGTAATTGCAAACAAAGGTTTCTGTACCAAACATTAAGTTCTGCTTTTCTGATGTATCAAATACTTATGTCATGCAATAAAATGCAAAGTAATTACTTAAAAATCCTACAATGTGACTTTCTGGATTTTTGTTTTAGATTCTGTCACTCACAGTTGAAGAATACCTATGATAAAATACAGACTTCTACATGTTTTGTAAGTGGGAAAACCTGCAAAATCAGCAGTGTATGAAATACTTGTTCTCCCTACTGTATATGGAACTTCAGTGTGGCCTACACTTCAGTTTACTTTAACAATATAACAAAATCACAAACTTGGTTACCAAATCAATTTTGTTAAGAAATTATATGAACCATCTTACTAGAAGGATAGCATTGGAGTTTTCTCAATTAAAAAGTATAATAACTCCAAATAAGAGGCAAACTTTTAACCTTAATGGAGAACTTGACTTTACATCAATTGTGCATACACACAGATCTTTGTGAAATACCATGAAGGAGATTGATGCATTTCTTCAAAATGTTCTAACATTCACACTCTGTGGGGTAATAAGGGATCTGCTTGTCAAACTTATCTTAGATAATGTGGAAAACACATATTTATTGTGTGCTTTAAATTATGTTCCCATTGTGAATTTCTGCAACATTTCTTAACAGGTGAAGGTACTTCGTTTGACCTTGTCAATTCTTTTTTGAAAATAATAAATCTAAATTTCAGTCAATGGGATGATGGGAAATCTAATAGGGGATATTGGACGCTCAGATGGAAGATTTGTAGTTCAGATTTTTAGATGGGACACTTTTGCAAGATTTCATCTCAAATGGGGTGAATGTCATGAGTTTACAAATGTGGAAGACTCATTGGCGTCACCTTGTGATTGACCAAAAGGTGCTTGCACTTGTCGTCTCATGGTTGTCAACACATACCGATCAGCCATAACATTATGACGACCTGCCTAATATTGTTTAGATCCCCCTTTTGCCACCAAAACAGCCCTGACTTGTCAAGGCATGGACTCCACTAGACCTCTGAATGTGTGCTGTGGTATCTGGCATCAAGACGTTAGCAACAGATCCTTTAAGTCCTGTAAGTTGCGAGGTGGGGCCTCCATGGATTGGACCTGTTTGTTGTCTAGCCATCACAATTTGGCCAAAAGTTCCTCAGATCCTTATGCCCTTTTTTTCCTGCTTCTAACACATCAATTTTGAGGACAGAATGTTCACTTGCTGCCTAATATATCCCACCCACTGACAGGTGCCATGACAACAAGATTATCAGTGTTATTCACTTCACCTGTCAGTGGTCATAATTTTATGGCTGATCGGTGCATATACTATGTAGAATTATAATACCATTACGTGTGTAAGATATAATTCTATTATTTTGTGCATACATATGCAAAACCATGCCCACACACATATTCATTGGACAACAGTGGCTATGTTTTTCAACATACCAGCCTGGTTTATATAACTTTTGAAGACCATCATCCATAGATGCCATATATGAAGATACATGAACATCTGTCAGTTGGTTGTCAAGTGTTTTTCACAAATTCAAAATGGCAAAAAATCCATTAAGGCAGAGGTAATGAATCCCAAATGCAAATATGTTCCTTGTAAGTGTATGAACTTATCTACCTCTTTTCATTGCTCAAACAGAGGCATCATGGCGAGCTTGCAAATGTGGGAAACCTCAGTAGTGCTGATAAAAAAAGGTTGATTAAAGAATCCTCGCAGTAATTTTTGTCAAAACATCTTTGTCAACATATACCAAGTAAGATTATTATAAAATTATCCTGGTAGGAGATGTGCAAAACCATGACACTGCACCTGTTCAATGGTCAAAAGTGGCCATGTTTTTTACATAATGGCCTTACTGTTATAATTTTAGAAGACCTTGGTCCATAGATGCTACATTTCAAAGTATGTGAAGTTTGGTCGTTTGCTGCCATAGGAGTTGACTTTTACGTTTTTTTAGAGAACATTTTAAATGGAAGTAAATCCATCAGAGGCGGACTTTATGGGTCCCTTTGGCAAACATTTAGAATGTTCATAGTGAGGACCTATGTAACAATTTTAAAGACTCTAGTAAACGGGGTGTGTGTGGTGTGCTTTCAAAACATGTACATTTGCAGGCTTGCGACAGCGACACCATGAGGCCGATTTACATGGCACTGTACCATAAGTTGTGGCCCTAGGCCCTTTACTACCGTATACATTTGGGCCCCTTTGCACCATTTTAACTCATGGGAATTTGCTAAAAATACCCCCTTTTTCCGGAATAATAATAATTATGAACCGGAACAAACACCATAATTACTACATTACTGTGCTAATGGACCCAATTACATTATATGGCCAAAAGTATCTGACCATCACACCCATGAGCTTGTTGTCTCTGTGGGAACTTGTGCCCATTCAGCCAAAAGAGTGAGGTCAGGCACTGATATTGGACTAGATGGCCTGGCTTGCAATTGCCTTACTAATTTATTCCAAAGATGTTCAATAGGGCTGAGGTCAGGGTTTTGTGCAGGCCACTCAAGTTCCTCCACACCAGCCTCGTCAAACCTTATCTTCATGGACCCTGCTTTGTGCACAGAGGCACAGTCTTGCTGGAGACAGCCTTCCCCAAACTGTTGCCACAAATTGGAAGAATCCAATTGTCTAAAATTGTCTTTCTATTCAGTAGCATTAAGATAACCCTAAACTGGAACTAAGGGGCCTAGCCCAAACCCTGAAATGCTGCCCCAGACCATTATCCCTCCTCCACTAAACTTTACAGTAGGCACAATGCATTCCGATTGGTAGCGTTGTCCTGGCATCCACCACACCCAGTTTCGTCCATCAAACTGCAAGATAATGAAGCATGATTCATCACTACAGAGAACATGTTTCCACTGCTCCAGAGTCTAGTGGTGTCGTGCTTTACACCACTCCAGCCGATGCTTGGCATTGCGCATGTTGATGCTTGGCCATGGAAAACCTTTTTGTGAAGCTCCCAATACACAGTTATTGTGCTGATGTTGCTGCCAAAGGCTGTTTGGATGCAACAGATGCCAGTGATGCAACAAATGATAGGCAATTTTTATTCGCTTGCTTACCTGCATGTAGCCCATTCTTGTGGTTGTTCTCAGTGGCGCTCCTGCTAGTGGCTTTGATTGATGCGATGCGTGATGCTGCTTCTAAAATCATCAGATAGTGGTATTGATTGGTTGTCCATGGTGAAATCGTTGTTCTGTGCAAACTACAATGTGACTTTTACACCCAAACGTACAAACAAACAATCTGACTGCTGACCGCAAGATTTTGACAGTAGCAGGGGCACAAAAGCCATGGTTGCCGTTGGGCGTACAATGATTTTTGAGGCATCATGGCCAGAGGATAGACATTCTCCATGGGACAGACCCATTCTTTAGAATATAGGTATCACACCTCAGTGGTCTGTCAGATTTGGGAGAGCTTTGGCAAAGCCGATGTGGATACTTACAAATGACACAACGCTGGTTTGTCTTAATTTTCCTGTGGCCTGAGCTAAACCCAACCCCCCCCCCCCCCCCCCCCCCCCCCCGCAGAACATGATTACTGGAAGAGGAACAAGATGAACCCCTGAGCGATATGTCGCTTTAACAAGATGAGGCTGTCGCTCAAAAACACCAAGGAATAGGAGCAACATCAACAATCCCACCAGACCGGAAACCATAACCCATCTGGAATTCAGCAGTGCAGTTCTCCAGAGAGGTATGGACTTCAAGCCCTCTGATCTTGACTGCACGGCGTAACCCAGAGGGCCGCAGGAATTATTTGAAGTTAGTTTCAAGTTCCCCCACATACTAGAAATTATTTTGGCAAAATGTTGATGTTTCAATCCATTAGCATTATTTAAAAAATGTGTAGGATAGCGACTTTCAGAGACAGAATTAAACGTAGTTACAGTACATTTTAATAACGAAAGCATTCAAGAAAATTACAGCTGTTTTTTATTTCACATTTCTTGGTAGTCAAATCCTCAACAAGGAGGGTCCTAAACAAGGAGAAAGTTTGGACTTTTGGCACAAATAGTTTTTTGCTGGGATTTTTGTGTACAGATTTTGTGTACTACTACTGCATTCACAATGTGAACGATTGGGGGAAAAGTGTAAAAATAAAAAAGATTTGGGGAGGTTGAGTAATAAAATAAAACCAGCCAACAATGAGTACAGTTGCTGTTTCTTTAAGTCTTTTCTTTGCTTAGTTTTCAACAAAATATAATCCATTCATGTGTGCACCTACAGTGGTTCACTCCCAAAAAAGAACAGGTAAATCTAAAATAACCAACACAAACAGTCCACAAGTAAAATAGTTGTGAAAACAAGAGGTGCCAAATTTGGCGGAGATGTCAGAAAAGGTAAGCTTGAAAACCCTCAACTGACATTCTTCAAATAAATGTGTATGTCTTGTACCACAACTGATTGTTGCTCCCCAACTTTGTTTTCTCACTGTGACAGAATGTTCATTTTTCACATAGATAATTATTTCACCAATTTCTTTTAAGAGCTTTATTGGATAGAGAGAAATACAACCCTCTGATACTGCTCTCAGTCTAGGTCAATCCAGCTTTCCCTGAATGAGATGCACGTTTAGAGATCAATTTCTGAACTTACACGACTACATGACTGATATTTTCTGTTATTCCCCTTACCTGAAAATCATGATTAAACTTGAATATTATTGTGGCGATAACTGATTATGGCAGGTATTCAGCATCTTCATGGCTGTCTAATAACAATGGGGTCAATTTGAATATAAAAATAGTTCAACAACAGTTGAGTGGAAAACAAGGTATTTTTAATGACGATTTTTACTGTTTTGTGTCTCTCCTAAACAAATCAAAAGTTTAATTACATTCTAAAGTAGATTTTAATCTATTAAAAGGGACACCCATTCTGTCAGCCACTGGCAAAATCTGTGCACTACAATATATTGCAGAAGTAACCAACCTTCCAGTGGGGGATTTGAACACTTAACCCGCAGAAGAACACTACAAACTGAGCCACACAGTCAACAGCAATGGTACCCAAAATCTCTGGAGAACATAGCCATGCAATGATACTGGAGACACGGATTCTGGCAGCCAGCTGCTGAAATCCGTGTCCCTTTTAATCAACAGTGATTTATCCAGACAGTTTGATTTATCCACAAATTAACTGAGTGGAAAATAAAGTATTTTTAATGAACAGTGATTTATCAAGAAATTACTCAAACTGTTTGTGACATTACATAACTAAAACCTTCAAGCATTTCATTTCATTCTAGATAAGAGTTTAATTTATAAAAACATGTACACCCTTTGTCAGCCACCGGCAAAATCTGTGCCCTGCAATAAAAATCATAACAGATTTCTCTGAAAGTTCTCCCACTGTGGGATTTGAACCACATAGGAGCACACCACTCCTCAAACTGAGCCACACAGTCAACAGTAACAGTACCCAAAATGAATGTAGAAGATATTAATTTACTGTTACTGTGGTAACAAATTCAGGAGGTTGCAGGACACAGGCGGTGGAACAAACAGGTATTTGTTTCTAAAAATGCTTGCCGCAACATGACGACCATAACATGCAACAATGACTGACAAAACACAGTAGGGCAGGAGGAACTTAAATAGAAACATAATGAGGGGGAAAACAAGACACAGGTGAAAGCAATAAGGACAAGGACAGGCTGCATTTAAGAACAAAGGGAAAAAATGAACAGAATAGGCTACATTCAAGAACAAAAGCAACATTCAAACTGAACAAAACAGAACCTACAGAAATTACTCAACATCTACAGTTATGTGTCTTTCCTGCCCCAACACATTCAAGAGTTTTATTTCATTCTAAAGTAGAGTTTAATTTATTAAAAAAGGCCACTTTCTGTCAGCCACCGACAAAATCTGTGCCCTACAATAATTCATAACTGATTTTTCTTAAAGTTACCAACCTCCCACTGTGGGATTTGAACCATGAATCTTTAGAAGCAGGAGCACATCACTCTACAAACTGAACCACACAGTCGACTGTAATGTTGCCCAAAATCTATGGAGAAGATATTCATTCAATGATACCAGGGACACGGATTCTGGCAGCCAGAAAGAGTTCCATCTTCTATATCCAGGCAAATTTCCCCCATAAATACAGATGTGCTTGCCTTCATATAGATTTAATGCCTTCATATAGATAGATGTAGAGCTTTGTAATATTGTCTACACTCTGGTGCAGATATTTAACAGGCCACTGTACAGGTAAGGCTCATCCTATGTAGAGCACATGCCCCTTTGCTCTATAGCAAACTTTTTGTACGTTTGTGAGAGCCAACCACGTCCGTTCTGCATCACATACTCTGACCTGTATCCAGTTTCAGCACAGGCCCTGTATATTTAATAAGTGCAAATATTCTCTCTTGTGCAATGTGCATTATTAATAATAAGTCATTGTTTTCTGTGTTGTTTCAATTTAGAAGAAATGCAATAAGCCCCTTTTTTCCCTGAATGGAAATAATTTTATCATGGCAAATTGTTTCCATGCAATCAACAGCCACACTCACATTTAAAATGCAGTGTTGCACAGACTGAGGCATTTAAATGTAATTGAACCAAAACTTTAATTTCTGTATGCTCAATTGACCCACCTACGCATGTAGGCAGATTTGATAGCCAAACCTGTCTAGGAAATCTGCCACCAAGCTATCCGTGATTTGAAATTCTCTCTATACCTGGCTCACTCACAAAAACATTGTGATAAAATGGGTGTCAGAAGTTTAACTGACATTATGCCCTACTACATCATGTACTAGCTGTGCCAAACAACGTGGATCTGAACTAACTCCACTATTAAGAAGAGTCCCTTAACAGTGAACATGAACTGGCATGTGACACCCTAAAATTAACGAACAATCCTAGCATTCATTTAAACTGTTTTATTTTGCTGTTTATGCGATGAAGAAAAATATACCAAGGTAATCATCAAAGTGGGGATGTAAAAGGGAGGTTTGAAATAAGACATCCAAAAACTAGAAAGAAGAATGTCTTTGTCCTTTCTTACCAAGTGAATTGTGTTAAGATATTAGCATGTACAGCCAGAATCTCAAAGTACCTTACAACTGCTATGTAACCAATTATTTACATATGACAAAATACGAAATTGGTTGTGTCCTTTTTATTTCTTATTTGTGCTGATGGACTCTCGAATACATTTAGGCTTAGTCAAGCTAAAATGGGTAGTCAAACCCCAGTAACCAATTACTGAAGTGCCTATCAGTTTGGTGAAAGCCAATGTTCTCTCAGTGCATCAAATTATTAATTTTCACCATGATTTAACTGTATAACACTACTATTCCAAAGTTTGTTTTCCATGAAAACAAGGTTAACAAGGTTAGAAATAATGATTTTTAATTTAAATAATAATTGTGTCCTTCAAACTTTGCTTTCATCAGAGAATCCTCTGTTTACAGAAATTATAGCCCTGCAGACCTTTGGCATTGTATTTGTCAATTTGTTTAAGTAATCCGAAAATATTTTACCCCATGCTTCCTAAAGCACCTGCCGCAAGTTGGATTGGCTTGATGGGTACTTATGTACTATATGGTCAACCTGCTCCCACAACAGCTCTATAGGGTTGAGATCTGGTGACTATTCTGGCTACTGCATTATAGACAGAATACCAGTTATTCTGCCCAAAAGATCTCCTGCATAATTTGGAGCTGTGCTTTGGGTCATTGTCTTGTTGTAGGAGGAAATTGAAGGATCTGAACTAACTCCTCTATTAAGAAGAGGCCCTTATCAGTGAACATAAACTGCATGTCCACAACACTTTAGTCTAATCTTCCTCTGTCCAGCGTCTGTGTTCTTCTGCCCATCTTAATCTTTTCTTTTAAGATGGGCAGAGATATGGTCTGAGATACGTCTTTTTCTGTGCAATTCTGCCTAGAAAGCCAGCATCCCAGTGTCACCTTTTCACTGCTGACATTGAGACTGGTGTTTTGCGGGTACTGTTTAATAAAGCTGCCAGTTGAGGACCTGTGAGGCTTTGTTTCTCAAACTAGACACATTAGTTTGTTTGTCCTCAGTTTTGCACCAGGGCCTCTCCCACCTCTTTCCATTCTGGTTAGAGCCAGTCTGCCTGTTATGTGAAAGGAGTAGTACAATCAGTCAATCAAATTGATTTATGAAGCCCTTTTTACATCAGCAGTTGTCACAAAGTGCTTTTACAAAACACCTGGCCTTAAACTCCAAGGAGTAAACAACAGTAGTGTTGAATTTCAGTGGCTAGGAAAAACTCCCTAATAAGGCCAAAATTTACGAAGAACCCTAGAGAGGAACCAGGCACAGAGGGGTGACCAGTCCTCTTCTGGCTGTGCCGGGTGAACATATTAAGAGTACAAATTATAATAATTAATAAATGCATGTGGGCTGAGTCCAGAGTCTATTTTAACCTATTCCAGGTCGGAAGCATGACCAGATGAACAGGGTCAGTTATCTTCTTGATCTGCAACACAACCAGGAGGACTTTGGACAGGGACAGCAATGGGTCTTTCAAGCCTGGTATTCCTCAGCCAAGACCTCATGTCCAACAGGCAGGACATTTCCAGATATTTTCCAGATAATTTCCAAATATTGACCACCGGTATTATTGATCACCAGTATAGATGTACTCACTCTACAGTTAATGGTGCATTCCTTTAGAAGCATGATAAAGAGTGTTGTATCCAACTCTTTCACAGTTTGCTTTCATCCTGTTGTTTCTTTGCGTCCTACTTGGGCTGTTCCACCATAAACCAGATCAGTTCTGAACTCGGCAGCTGTCATGCATTGTGTTTGTCTTTTCACCCTACTCAAGGTCCAATTGTCTTTTATTGTCTTGGAAGGGTTAGGTGGAAATTGTCCATGGATACAATGACAAACCCACTGCACAGAACACAACACTTTGAAATCAACTTACAATCAAATTAGAGTGATAATTGCAATCAAAATACAGCATGTGAAAATACACACACAAACTGTCCCCTTTTAAATCCATTTCAAAGAGTGTCATTATTGAAACGTGTTTGTTTTGTTTTATAGTGGTGTGATGTAGGGTTTGGATTTGTTTAGATTGTTAACAGATTTATTTACTCTGTCAACCTTGGGTAGGTGGAGGGAGTCTTGAAGAGCATCATTATTAAAAGTCAGAAATGTGGACTCGAGTCACATGACTTGAGTCCAACCCGAGTCACATATTTTGCAACTTGAGACCTAGCTTGGTAAAAAGAGAAAACACTTGCAAATCGACATCCACTTGAGCATATGTGATTTGTAACTTAATATGAACTTGAGCTGTCTGGCTCGAGAAACTTTTTTTTAGATTTTCCCAGCATCCTCTCTCACATCAGTCTGATCGCGCTGCCGAACACTCACAGACCTAGCGTTCCATGTTCTCAGCACAACAATACTCTACTCTAGTTGGAGTGTCCAGAACAATGTTAGGCTACTCAAACTAAAGCTAGTGTTCAGCTGTCAACATCAGGTTGTCAATTTGGACGTGATAGATAATTAGCATTCAGGGCATCTGGAATGGCTCTGAAAGTCATTAGGTATACGTAATCATCACAGTATAACACCAGTCAGTTAAACTTCACAGATATCATTCTGGCCAGTAAGGAAGCATATTCGATTATGAATCAATGTCAACTGTTTTGGTCCAAATGAAATTGACAGCAGGTGCACTGGAAAGGCAACAGCATGACACCCCCCAAAAAGGGAATGATTTTGCAGGTGGTGGCCATAGACAATTGCTCTTTCCTTATCCTTCCTGACTGATTCTTCATTAGTTTAGCATTTTGCTAGTGTCCTTGTCACTACTGGTAGCATGGGGCGGTACCTGCAGCCCATTCAGGTCGCACAGGTAGTCCAGCTCCTCCAGGATGGCACATCCATATGTGCCGTCGCAAGACGATTTGCTGAGTCTCTCAGTACAGTCTCAAGAGCATGGAGGAGATACCAGGACATGGGCTGTTACACGAGGAGAGCTGGACAGGGCCGTAGAAGGGCATCAACCCAGCAGCTGGACCGCTATCTGCTCCTTTGTGCCAGAGCTCTACAAAATGATCTCTAGAGGGCTACTGGTGTGCATGTCGGGCACTCATGCCACTCCGTGAGAGCGGTATGAGGGCCCAACGTCCTCTTGTCAGACCTATGCTCACAGCCCACCACCGATTGTCATTGATTGGCTTTCACCAGAGAACACCAGAATTGGCAGGTCCGTCATTGGTGCCTCGTTCTCTTCACAAATGAGAGCAGGTTCACACTAAGCATGTGAAAGACGTGAAAGAGTCTGGAGACGCTGTGGTGAACATTATGCTGCCCGCAACATCATCAAGCAGTGGGTCAGTGATGGTCAAGGAAGGCATACAGTGGGTTTTCCCACTTACAAAGCACGTAGAAGTCTGTAATTTTTATCATAGGTACTATTCAACTGTGAGTGGTGGAACCTAAAACAAAAATCCAGAAAATCACATTGTGGGATTTTTAAGTATTTAATTAACATTTTATTGCATGACATAAGTATTTGAGACATCAGAAAAGCAGAACTTAATATTTGGTACAGAAACCTTTGTTTGCAATTACAGAGATCATATGTTTCATGGAGTTCTTGACCAGGTTTGCACACACTGAAGCAGAGATTTTGGCCCACTCCTCCATACAGACCTTCTCCAGATCCTTCAGGTTTCGGGGCTGTCGCTGGGCAATACGGACTTTCAGCTCCCTCCAAAGATTTTCTATTGTGTTCAGGTCTGGAGACTGGCTAGGCCACTCCAGGACCTTGAGATGCCAGTTGCCCTGGCTGTGTGTTTCTGGGTCGTTGTCATACTAGAAGACCCAGCTAGGACCCATCTTCAATGCTCTTACTGAGGGAAGGAGGTTGTTGGCCAAGATCTCGCGATACATGGCCCCATCCATCCTCCCCTCAATACTGTGCAGTCGTCCTGTCCCCTTTGCAGAAAAGCATCCTTAAAGAATGATGTTTCCACCTCCATGCTTCACGGTTGGGATGGTGTTCTTGGGGTTGTACTCATCCTGCAAACACGGCGAGTGGAGTTTAGACCAAAAAGCTTGAATTTTCTCTCATCAGACCACATGACCTTCTCCCATTCCTCCTCCGGATCATCCAGATGGTCATTGGCAAACTTCAGACGGGCCTGGACATGCGCTGGCTTGAGCAGGGGGATCTTGCGTGCGCTGCAGGATTTTAATCCATGATGGCGTAACGTGTTACTAATGGTTTTCTTTGAGACTGTGGTCCCAGCTCTCTTCAGGTCATTGACCAGGTCCTGCCATGTAGTTCTGGGCTGATCCCTCACCTTCCTCATGATCATTGATGCCCCACGATGTGAGATCTTGCATGGAGCCCCAGACTGAGGGAGATTGACCATCATCTTGAACCTCTTCCATTTTTTAATAATTGCGCCAACAGTTTTTACCTTCTCACCAAGCTGCTATCCTATTGTCCTGTAGCCTATTCCAGCCTTGTGCAGGTCTACAATTTTATCCCTGATGTCCTTACACAGCTCTCTGGTCTTGGCCAATGTGGAGAGGTTGGAGTCTGTTTGATTGTGTGTGTGGACAGGTGTCTTTTATACAGGTAACCAGTTCAAACAGGTGCAGTTAATACAGGTAATGAATGGAGAACAGGAGGGCTTCTTAAAGAAAAACTGGTCTGTGAGAACCTTACTGGTTGGTAGGTGATCAAATACGTATGTCATGCAATAAAATACAAATTAATTATAAAAAAATCATACAATGTGATTTTCTGGATTTTTGTTTTAGATTCCGTCACTCACAGTTGCAGAGTACCTATGATAAGACCTCTACATGCTTTGTAAGTAGGAAAACCTGCAAAATCGGCAGTGTATCAAATACTTGTTCTCCCCACTGTATACTTGGTGGGTTGCACAGACCTCCACATGCTAACAGTACTCAGACTGCTGTTACGTACCAGAATGAAATCCTCAGACCCATCATCAGACCTTACGGTGGTGCAGTGGGCCCTGGGTTCCTCCTGGTGCAGGACAATGCTTGACCTCATGTGGCCAGTGTGTAGGCAGTTCCTGGATGACGAAGACATTGATGAATCCAATTGTGAACCTCTGGGACGTTATGTATTGGTGCATCTGACGCTGCAAAGTAGCGCCACAGACTGTCCAGGAGGTCACTGATGCCCTGATCCATGTCTGGGAGGAGATCCCCCAGGACACCATCCGCTGTCTCATCAGGAGCAGGCCCAGACGTTGTCGGGAGTTCATACAGGCATGTGGGGGTCATACACACTACTGAGTTACATTATGAGTTGACGGGATGGAAACAGCCTGGGATTTCAGTTGTTTACTTTATTTTTGGTGTGAGTTTGAATCCTCAATTGGTTGGTGATTTTGGTTTCCATTGACCGCTGTTACGTCATTTTGTTCTCCAAAAATTACACAGTGTACAGTAAAGATGTTGATCTTTAATATACTTTGTTCATCAAGACCTGATGTAGGATTTAAGTGTTCCCCTTCATTTTTTGAGCAGTGTATAGAATTCATGTTTTAGTAAAGTGTAATGCGGGTAAAGGAGACTTTTTTCGTAGCAACATTGCCTCCAATAATTTATGACTAGCATTTATTCATCATGACTGCACCCCTTTATTTTAAAGACTCCTCCACTCTCTGTGTAGGAGTACATTAAGATCACTCCTAGCATACAGATCACTGATTGATATCATGAGGTGCTGAAGGTCGAGACGCTGCCCTTTTTATGTCACAGAAAGTGGTTTATTTTTGTTGCAGTCGCAGCACAAACGTTCATGATATGCATGAGAATTCACAGTGATAGGCAGATCAAACACTCTGTTGTGCTGGATAGAGGGGGCAACTACTTTTCCTTATGACATTATGATGCACTGCAGAGTGTCTGCAACATAAACTTGGCCCAGAAAAGTAATTTCACTTTGAATTTGAGCACCATTCTGACAGCACCAGCCAGATAACCAGACTTTGTGTTATCTCTGCAGGCCGTGTCAGGAAATTTACTGCTGAAAACGTTCAGTGATAATACATTTGTTGCTTACGGTTATTCCTGAAAGTGTTTCTCCCACCTCACTGACCAGATATCTGTGTCTACTATGATTTGATGCTTTCATCAAAGATTAAGAGAGAATTGTCATCTACACCAGGCTATATCTTATCGACATAAATAAGGCTTGTAAGGACAAAAGTGAAAAATATACTGTGTATCAAAATAATCGTGTTTAAATTTCTAGAAAGCTCTGACATTTGAATATTAAATTACTAGTACAATCTCCATGGTTCTAGTTGGTTTTAAAACATTGATTACAGTACTTTTTTCCATACTATCTTCCGATTGGAATACATCATTGGTCTTCCTGTAAAGGTTTTTGGGTTGTTTAGATGTTTGTATTATAAATCTTACATCAAAGTCAGGGGTTGGGTCTCTTCTGAAATATAAATGTTTCAGACAAGAGATGGAAGTTACCAAATTCAGCATTACTAGCATTCAATTTCTTTTGAATTCAGTGAATTGATGCTAAGTAATTCACCCGACTCAGTTCAATGTAGCATATTTCTCACATGCTGAAGACAAGAATAAAGCATAAAAGCCATGAAACTGTAGTACAGGCTAGACAAAGCATCAGCAGGGAATGATACCCACAGTGGCGCCGTTAGGCCTGGGCATCCTGTATTATTGACCCAAATATTTTATGTATGGCCCCGGATCTCAAATTTATCAAAAAAAGAATAATGAATAAATATCCCCAATCTATTAATCTATAATTTCGCAGGATGGGACCAAGTACTAAACGTGACTACTTTATTCTACATAATGTTAATCTGCACAACCACTGTACATTTGGTTCATATGGATAATACCCTCAAATTAAACCTGTCAGTCTGCATGTTAACCCCATAGTCATTATATAATTTAATATCCAAAGTGCTAGAATACAGAGCCAAAAAAACTAAATTGTGTCAGTGTCCAAATACTTCTTGAGTTCACTGTACATAATTACATGTTTATGCTCCAGTAAACTAGGCCTTCTATTTAAACTTGGCAGCGCCCAACCCACATTCTAAATATGGGCGCCCGAAAGGTTGAGATCTTGCAGTCAGGTTTAGATAACAAGGAAGTGAGACTTTGCCTTTCCACTCTTCATTCTGAGCATAGCGAACCATATTCTGTTAACTCTAGCACTGCATTTGCTATGTAAATATGATTTTGAATCTTTTTTTTTTACAATTAGTTACTCAATGGTTCAACATTATCAGTGTTGTCCATCTTTCATTATTATGATTAAGGCAACACTTTAAATCAACTAATACAGAGGACTAAGATCTACATTTGGAAAAAGTACCCTATTGCAAAGAAAATGTCAATGTAAAAATCAAACAACTGAATTAGATTTTATACAACTCTATTCTTAGCTTTGAGGTTAAGGAATAGCTGACCCATTAATAGAGATGGCAGATTTTTCAATGCACTTTCCTGAATCACTGCGCCTGCTGAGAGAGCAAGTATGGTTGTTGGTGCTAGATGTGGTGGTTCCATCATTGCATTCCATCATCTACTGAAATCTTCACGCATATTACGTTAACAGAGTTAACGGAAAATGGTACAATAAACAAACATACAGTGAGCAGCAATTCTGTCAGCGAAAACACCTAGATAATGAGAAAAGTCAGAGAATTGCCAAATTCGTTCAACCTCACAGGATGGCCACAAATAATAAAATAACCACTCTTTACAACAATGGTTTACAGAAGAGAATTACTGAATATGCATCTGGTCAACACATGATTTAAGTGGGCTACAGCAGCAGAAGACCACTCTGGGTTCCACTCAGAGTGGATGGTTCAAAATGAGCACCAAAAAGGATGGTTCAAAATGAATCCATCCTTTTTGGTGTCAAAAATACCAGCTGGTATTGGTAGTGTTTTGGGGTGGGGAAGGAATTTTTGACATACATCAGGCCCCATAATACCAATTGAGCATCACTTGAATACTCCAGCATAACCACGAATTTCATCCTTTTAAGACCTCAGTTTACCCGTTGTCAAATGGAAACTTGCAGCAGAAAGCATGCGTCATCTCAAGCTTGTTCCCCAAACATGACATTGACTTTCATTTAACTCCAATGACCAGAATAATACCCAAGTCTCAATTCAACAAATTACATGAGGTTCACAACATGAATGTGTGAATGTATATGGATTTTATCCAGCACTTGGTTGAATCAATCCCAGGATGAATTCAGACTGTTCTGGAGGCAAAAGGTGTTCCTACCTGATACTAGATAGGTGTACCTAATAAAATGGTAACTGAGTGCATTCCTGAAAAAAACAAACAGGGGCAACTTGCGTGAGGTTTACATTCTTCTGCTATGCATATTTAAATAAAAGACAACACCTGATTATTTCCATAGGAAAAATGTATTTATTAATATGCAATATCAGGTTTTCAAACTTGGCTCATAGAATTTCCATTCCATTTTAACTGGTAATGTTGAACACAGGTTGAAGCTGCATGTGAATGAAAGGCGAAATATATGAACATGGAGCAGATACAAAAAAACACAAATGCACTTGGATTGCTTACATATACATTGAAAGTAATGTGATATAATGAACAGAAATACAATTCTGAAAATAATGACAGAGTTGATAAAGTGAGCAACCGCTTACACTAAGCTTGCCACTACTGCTTAAACTGTGAGTAGGAAAATCAAACCACTTCATTACTAATGTACATATTTTTCTCCTTACTCCAATAAAAGTAACATGGAGTTTAAGTTCACATACTTCTGCTATCATTGTGCTAATCACGGCTGTGATATTTTTCCATTGTGAGTGGCCTGGCCCAGGAGAGGTTGGCTGGACTTGGCCATGTGGTTGATAGCTGAGGAAATGTCTGGGGTTTGAGCTGCTTTCTCATTAGAGAGAGCCATAGATAATATTGTGTTAATCTGCAGAGGTCAAGTCAGCGTCTCCATTTCAACTTCAGGGCTGACGAAGGACTGAGATAGAGCAATGTATGTTGGCCTTATTTATTTCCACAAGTCGCAAGCTCAGCAGATCTCCAATCATGCTGTTCATCCTTCCCCTTGGATACTCACGACTACAGATGGAGTTACTTGATCTGTGAGACCATACAGATAGTTTAAAAAATATTGCCTGGAATAATATACTTAAATCTTCCTATTTAAATCACCATGTTTTTTTTTTTTTATAGATTACTATAGAGCATTTTTAGATTTTCAGATGTGAGCTGATCAAAACATGAAGGAATGAGGTTAGGCATTTAACTGGTTGCTCACCCTACCCTGTTTTACGTTCAATAACAGTTGCATTAATCTCTAGGCGTGACTGTCACAGAGAAAATTTATTAAATCCATAGCAGAATGTCTAGCCCTTCTCTAGGCACCTAATCCAGCATCCTTATCACCCAAAACCAAACAGTCTCTGACTGAGCAGAAAAAACAAAGGAGTGTGGGGGGGGGGGGGGGGTTGGGGTAATTAATATGGAATTAACAGTAAGTCAAAAAAACATGGATTTAAGTCAACATTATGTCAACTTATCTCAGTTCTGAACAAGGCCCAAAGAGATTTGTTCAACATATTGTTGTCTGTTAAAAAAATCTAGATTTATAAAAAAAAAGTATTTTCAAAAAGACACATATTTACAACATTCTGCATACCAAAAAAAATGAATTATAAGTTCATAAATGGGGCTCTAGTAAATGTAAAATTGAAGTTGAACATTTTCACATTTACATTATTTTATGCTACTGAACTACCATAAAATAAACACAAAACAGTAATATACTAGCTGTCACAGGTTACTTATAGCACCACAGGGTGTTGTGCTGGTGTCAATTAAAGATTATAGTGTGGCGTACACATCATCTTTAAACATGGTGATATTATCATTTTATTCAACTATACCTTTACCCAATGACAAACCACACATAACAATAACACAATGCTTGTTAAATATCAAAATAATTGTGATTCTGTTCATCACCATTTATCAGTGAATTACGTTTAGGTTTTTTTTCCTTAAAATGTTTTCAGTTGTGCCCTCTATGAAAGATAGTTACAATATAATTGTGTTTAAAAAGAAATAAAAATGAATTCCTAGACATCATTATCATTTAAGGTTTGCATATTTTATAAACAAAGTATTTTGTAATGTAGGTGACATTGTACAAGACTCTGGGAAGGCAAACATTTATTTTTCTATGGCCTTTAAAGCCAAACAAAAGTGAATGTATTCATATAAACCCCAATTAGGAGAAAATCTTTTTTTGTTTCAAAAGTCCCTGTCTACAATAAATTCTGTCCAAAAGACAGGGAATCTGCTCTAGAGTAATTCTGAAACAAAGCCAAAAAAACTGACAGCACATACTACTCTTACTCTTTCTGTGAAGCATCTTAATAACTTAAAATAATCTCAATGTTATCAGCATAGAAAATATGCATGAAAACACACAATTAGACAATGGGACCCACTTCAGTACAAGACATCGAAACAGAAACGTTTAATGATTCATGATGAAAACTATTTGGTAACACTGTAATCTTCCCTGGGCTTTGATGTTGGAATGGTGAAGACACCAGAGATGTTTTAGTGCCATTCTGTTATGGTGGTACCAATGGTTAAGCTCTTTAGGAGCAAACAAATGTGTCCAAAAATAAAACTATCCTTAGCTACATCCCTATTCATTTCATACTGTGGTAACAATGTTTAAGCTCTTTAGGAATTAAAACATGTCCAAAAATAGAACTATCCTTACCTACATCCCTGTTCATTTCATGCTCTAGCATTGCAAAACTATCACTACAAAATGTAATTCCATATCATTCAATGAACACACACAATTCACTCCAAACCCATCCAATTCTTCTAAAGAACAGACTTTAGGTGGGAGTGAAAAACTCTGCCCCTCTGATAACATCTTAATTGCTTCCACACTTTTTTCTCCTCAAACAAATTTGATCTTGTTATTCTTTTCCACAGAGAGGAAAACTGTGGTCTAATTTAAGACCCTCAAGGCAGTTCAGACAAAGAAGTGACCTGTCATTTTGAAACATATCCTTTGTTTTATTTTATATCCAGGATATAAATGTTCCTTCAGATTTTCTGATCTTTTTCATATACAGAATGAGGCACATTTGTTGCTACCCTCACAATTGCATACCTGACTGTTCAGACATGCTTCCAGAAGTAGAACAGAGGACACCTACTTAACACAACTGTGACCTAAACTGTTGTGTTTGCTTTAGAAAAAAGAAAATAGAAAAACGAAATCACCATGGACAAAACAGATCCCCCTACATGCATCAGTAGAGAAAACATGAAAAAATATTCATATTTAATATAATATTGAATGTATTAACTAGAAAGGCAGTAAAAAAGAAACCCAACGCTGAAAGAGCACACTGTTAAACAGGTAGCTACTGTAGGTGACAAAAACAGTGCATGTAAAGCACATTGTTGTGAAAGAGAAGTTACCCTATGTTATCACACAGTGCCCTTTTCTGTCTCTGGGCAAACCATACAGGAATGAAGTCCATGAGTGACAACCCTAACACAGGTTACTTCGTTTGTGTTGTATATACCCTGATTACAACTTGTCTCCACTGTCAGAGCAAAGGCATCTCAATTCCCTATAGGATCAGCTATCTTCTTAGTCTTCTTAGACACACAGTATAAAACCTTGGATGAATTTAAACTCTAATCAGGAAGCAAACCTGCCCCAAAACCTGCCTTTGGCCTATCTTGAAACATAAATACAATGTTTCAATTACTGTGTCCATGGCAAACATTTTCTTTCTGTTGTTGTTTCACCATTTATAACAAAAAGACTTTTTTAGCATCAGATGGTAGTAAAAGGTAGACCAGAATTCTCACCTACAAGCAAACACACTAAAAATAGTCTTTGCTTCAGACCTTGTAGTAGATGTTAGCTGGACTTTGGGGGGGCATCTCCTGGACTATATAAACTGGATGGCCGTAGTCCCCGCTCACCTTCTCATAATGGGGGCAGTAGTTGTTTTCTGTAGTCCGAAGAGGGATGATGATGTCACTGGGTTCTGAGCCGGCATTCCCAGAGCACTTGGGGCTGGCCAGCGTGCTGAGTGACAGAGCAGTGGTCCGCTGCTGTGTGTGTTTACGGTTCCTCTTCCTCAGCTTAATCAGTAGGACAATGAGGATGATGATGATCAGGAGGAAGATTACACATCCAGCCCCGATGGCTGCAAACAGTGCTGGCTTGGAACCAAAGATACCCTCTACTGAGTTGGACTTGTCCTGATTCATGGTGTCTGCGAATAGAAGAAAATAAAGGAATCAGCTAGCAGTAGAGAATGAGGAGTGACCTACTTGGCATCCTGTCAGACAAAGCTAAACTGCTGATGATCTCAGAAATAAATACATATTTTCACACGATAGAGGTAGAACTCTGTGAGAGTGCAAATGGGTTCTCAGTGAGATACAGGCTTTTACAATTATATCTTTGAAGTAGCTATGGCCTTCCTGACTGTGTGACACCTGAAAGCATGTGCAGTGTCAGTTTTCCTCAGCTAATAGCTCTTTTATTCTTGGCATATATATGGAGAATGAGGAGAGAATTAAAGTTTGTGTGTTTAGTCATTTGTGTGTTTAGTCATTTTGTTAAAAGTGGCTAAAGGAAGAGAGACTATTTCAATGTATGTTACAAGCTAAGAGGGAAAAGAAAACACCAGTCTCTCATTAGACACAGTGAATAAGGACTGAGTCCAATTAGAGTGGCATGCCTATTTCCTGTGTGGTCCTGAAGCCTCCCTCCGTAGCCCTCCCTCCACTATTTATACTCCAATGAAAACCAGTGCTGTCTGCCTGGCAACACAGTTTCCACTAGGGTCAATTCCATTTTAATTCCGGTCAATTAGGAAAGTAAACAAAACTAAATTAAAAATGTTCCTCATTCAAAATGATTGAAGACTACTGGAATTTTAATTTGAATGTATTGAAAATGGTATGACCCAAACCCTGGCTTCCACCACTGTGTATGCCTGCCCAGTGCTGTCAAACCAGGGCCTGCCCAAGCCATTTGGCGGACCTAAATCAGATTGGATTGGAGGGCCTACCACAATAAAGTAAAATATTTCTGTGCCTGTTTCTTGATGGCAAACAGAAACATTTACATTTGTAAGTGAATTTCCTGCAATTCTATAAATTATCCTACAATGGATCAAGCTGGAACAATACTGTCAATAATATCCTATCCACACAAAGCCCAAATGCCAACAATTTAACTATACCTTGATTTATGTGTAGTAGACTCATTGCCAAAAAAGTTGGGACACTGTACAAAATGCAAATAAAAACAGAATGCAATGCAAATAATTAATCTTATTAAATGTTGAAACTGAGAAATATTATTGTTTTTGGAAAAATACATGTCTATGTTGAGTTTAAAGACAGGAACATAAAGATAGAGATGGGGCATGTTTACCATTATGTTGGTTCACCTCTTTTAACAATACTCAGTAACCGTTTGGAAACTGAGGAGATCATTTGCTGTAGATTTGAAAGTGAAATGTTTTCTTATTCTTGTTTGATACAGGATTTTAATCTGCCCAACCGTTTTAGGTCTCCTTTGTGTTTTTTGTTTCATAACGCGCCAAATGTTCTCGATGGGTGACAGGTCCGGACTGCAGGCAGGCCAGTTTAGCACCCAGACTCTTTTACTACGGAGCCATTTTGTTGTAATATGTGCAGAATGTGGTTTGGTATTGTCTTGCTGAAATAAGCAAGGCCTTCCCTGAAAAACTGTGTGCTGATAGGAAGCCGGATGGTCCCTCTTTAGTCTGGAGGAAGAGGCATCCATGATTCCCAAAAATAATTTCAAATTTTGATTATTCAGTCCACAGGACAGTTTTCCACTTTGCCTCAGTCCATCTTAAATGAGCTTGGGCCCAGAGAAGGTGGTGGCGGTTCTGGATCTTGTTTATATATGGTGTCTTCTTTGCATGGTAGAGTTTTAACTTGCATTTGTGGATGCAGCAACATACTGTGTTCATAGACAATGGTTTTTCTGAGTATTCCTGAGCCCATGCAGTGACTGTCATTACAGAATTATGTCTGGTTTTAATGCAGTGCAGCCTGAGGGCCCGAAGATCACGGCCATCCAATATTGGTTTTCGGCTTTGTCCCTTGCATACAGATATTTCTCAGGATTCTCTGAATCTTTTAATGATATTATGTACCGTGGATGATGAGATCCACAAACCCCTACAATTTTACATTGATAAACGTTATTCTTAAATTGTTGCAATAATTGCCCACTCTGTCTTTCACAGAGTGGTGACCCTCTCCCCATCCTTACTTCTGGCAGACCCATCCTCTCTGGAATGATCTTTTAATACCCAATCATGTTACCGACCTGTTGCCAAATGACCTAATTAATTGTGTGATATTCCACAAGGTAAATATTTTAGTACTAAACAACTTTTCCAGTCTTTTGTTGCCTCTGCCACAACCTTTTTGAAATGTGTTGCTGGCATCAAATTCAAAGTGGCCAATAATGGAGTAAATGCTGTTTTCAAATGTTCGAAAATCTCACAAACAAATCTCACACGTATCAGACACTGCACTCCCAAATACTATCTAATCAACGGATCATTTAAATAATCCCACCGCATTTAGCCACTATTGTCTTGAAAGCTAAAACTAACACAATGGTTGTCAAAAATGTTCTGCATGTTACTCTTGCACTGTCTGTTGTAAGTGTTTTATCATCACCTGATTGGAGCTACTGAGCTTTCCTGTGTGCAATCTGTAAATATTAGCCTACCTCAGTGAAAGAATTATATCTGCTGCATTGAAAATGTAAACAGAGTTAGAATATAATTTGGATCCATTTGTTATTTGTTTATAATAGCAACAGCAATATGCTACATTTATCAAAGCCCACGGACAAATACCTTCTTTCTATTCCTTTAATAAGCTAGACATTTCGGTTTGCTTCAAAGTAGCCAAGCCATAATCAGACCAGAACTATAGGCAAATATTTGTAAAGATGACAACAAAAAAAAGCCTATGAAAAACAGTCACGAGTTTATCAGCTGGATCTTAAAGTTAAAAAATGCCAGATATTATTGATGAATCAAAAACAATAATTAAGTTATTTATAGAAATATAAAACCTTGGTCAAGAAATACATTTATTATTTGGTTAATTGGTGTCATGATTATTAACACCCCTGCATTAGTGTTTTATGCTATCCCTTTGCCAACAGCTGATGACCATTGTAGAAGCTTGATTATGTGATTATCTTGATATCTCAAAAATACTTTTGGCATGGAGATTAATTATCAAATTATAGTTATGAATGACCACTTAATTCCTAATGACTCAGATTGACAATTTATACAGCTCTGGAAAAAATTAAGAGACAACTGCAAAATTATCAGTTTCTCTGGTTTTACTATTCATAGGTAGGTGTTTGAGTAAAATGAACAGTTTTGTTTTATTCTATAAACTATCATTTAGAATATTTATTTGTAGAAAATAACAACTGGTCAAAATAACCAAAAAAAGATGCATTGTTTTCAGACCTCAAATAATGCAAAGAAACAAATAAATTTTTCAGCAACTAATGTTTTAACTTAGGAAGAGAAATCGATATTTGGTTCACATTATAGGTCACATTAAAAGTGGAAAAAGTTCTGACATGATGTAGCGTTAAATTAAGGCTAGTTGTGCTAGGGAGTTACGGTCGGGGATTGGTGGCTGGGCGTAAACACCACCTACCTGGACCCCAATGTTTGCAAGTTAAAATCATGAGAGACGTGTGATATTTATTTTCTGTAAGCATAATCTAACCTAAACTGTTTTTGTTGTCTAACCAACCTGGAACCTTAATCTTAACCTCAATCACACTGCATGGGTTATCTAACCTGAACCGCTTTTGTTGTCGAATCTTACCGCTACTGTAGCCTTAATCCTAACCTAAACCACACTGGAGTATTAGCAGTGCTTCCCACCACATTTGGGTGTCAATGTTACCAACACAGGCAGACTGTTCATACAGAACCTATGTGAACCGGAACAAGTACTCAGCAGTCCATACTAGTAACTACTCTGGTTGTAAATTATACTGTTAAGTCTTGGACGAGAAACAAAGCTGTTTGTTGAACAATCAAAGACATTTGTACAATAGATCATTCAATGTTTTAGAAAAATCTGTCTTTATAGGGCTTGGCCAAGTATACTTTCCTTTAGTTTAAAAATCCCCTTAGTAATAAAACACCGGCTATTGTAACTAAAGGAATTAAATATACATTTCTGGCAGTCCAAAAAACAGTTCCACAGGGTTAAATTTTGGGCCCTATATTGTTCACTCTGTATATTAATAAAATCTGTAACTCTGCAAGAAAGTAATTTCACTTTTATGCTGACAACACAGCACTATACATTACAGCACCGTACACTACAACACTATACACTACAACACTGTACACTACAGCACCGTACACTGCAACACTATACACTACAGCATCGTACACTACAACACTGTACACTACAGCACCATACACTACAACACTGTACACTACAGCACTGTACACTACAGCACTGTACACTACAGCGCTATACAGTACAGCACTATACACTACAGCACTGTACACTACAGCACTATACATTACAGCACCGTACACTACAACACTGTACACTACAGCACTATACACAACAGCATCGTACACTACAGCACCGTACACTACAACACTGTACACTACAGCACCGTACACTACAACACTATACACTACAGCATCGTACACTACAGCATCGTACACTACAGCACTGTACACTACAACACTGTACACTACAGCACTGTACACTACAGCACCGTACACTACAGCACTATACATTACAGCATCGTACAGTACAGCACCGTACACTACAACATTATACACTACAGCACCGTACACTACAACACTATACACTACAGCATCGTACACTACAGCACCGTACACTACAACACTGTACACTACAGCACTATACACTACAGCACTATACACTACAGCACTGTACACTACAGTACACTACAGCACTATACACTACAGCATCGTACACTACAGCACCGTACACTACAACACTATACACTACAGCACCGTACACTACAACACTGTACACTACAGCATCGTACACTACAGCACCGTACACTACAGCACTATACACTACAGCACTGTACACTACAGCACCGTACACTACAACACTGTACACTACAGCACTGTACACTACAGCACTATACACTACAGCACTATACACTACAGCACTGTACACTACAGCACTGTACATTACAGCACTATACACTACAGCACTATACACTACAGCATCGTACACTACAGCACTATACACTACAGTGCTATACACTACAGCACTATACACTACAGCACTGTACACTACAGCACTATACATTACAGCACCGTACACTACAACACTGTACTCTACAGCACTGTACACTACAGCACTATACACTACAACACTATACACTACAGCATCGTACACTACAACACTATACACTACAGCATCGTACACTACAGCATCGTACACTACAGCACTGTACACTACAGCACTGTACACTACAGCACCGTACACTACAGCACCGTACACTACAGCACCGTACACTACAGCACCATACACTACAGCATTGTACACTACAGCACCGTACACTACAACACTGTACACTACAGCACTATACACTACAGCACCGTACACTACAACACTGTACACTACAACACTGTACACTACAGCACCGTACACTACAACACTGTACACTACAGCACTATACACTACAGCACTATACACTACAGCACTATACACTACAGCACTGTACACTACAGCACTGTACATTACAGCACTATACACTACAGCACTATACACTACAGCACTGTACACTACAACACTGTACATTACAGCACTGTACACTACAGCACTATACACTACAGCATCATATACTACAGCACTGTACACTACAGTGCTATACACTACAGCACTATACACTACAGCACTGTACACTACAGCACTGTACACTACAGCACTGTACACTACAGCACTATACACTACAGCACTATACACTACAGCACTATACACTACAGCACTGTACACTACAGCACTATACACTACAGCACTATACACTACAGCACTGTACACTACAGCACTGTACACTACAGCACTATACACTACAGCACTATACACTACAGCACTGTACACTACAGCACTATACACTACAGCACTATACACTACAGCACTATACACTACAGCACTGTACACTACAGCACTATACACTACAGCACTATACACTACAGCATCGTACACTACAGCACTGTACACTACAGCACTATACACTACAGCATCGTACACTACAGCACTGTACACTACAGCACTATACACTACAGCACTATACACTACAGCTCCCTCTGTTGAACAAGCTTATGCACACCTGCAGGCTGATTTCCAACTGTTACAAACATCACTTAGGTAGGTTGGTACCAAATGCAAAAAAATACGAAGTATGCCATTTTCTAGGTCACAGAAGGTAGCTTTTCATGAAGGTAAAATTACTACCCTGTATTATTGTTGTGATACAGGGCTCAGCTGTAAAAGAGACCGTGGTCTCTGTTGATTTCTCTGTATAAATATAAGTAAATAAATTAACTGGTTTGTCACCGCCTGGCCCTCACCTGTGTTCCATACGTCCCTACGTGTTTTGTCAGTCAGTGTTTGGATTCTGTTCCTTTGTGCGCTGTTCTGTTTTCAGGTTCTTCTACATTTAATTATTGAAGTCCTTCGTTCTGCTCCTGTGTCCTACCTAAATCTGCAATGGTACATGTTTTTGCCACTTTTAGCTGTAATTACTTAAACTAAACATTGTTGTGCAGAAAGAGTCTCACTCTTCAGTGCAGATCTGCATTAACCCAGCAACATCTGTGGGTTATTTAGCCCAATCTACAGTATACAGACCCTGATGACAGGGATGAACCATTTCAAAGCTGACAGTCGACTCTTGGTCTAACATGAGACCAGAGTCAAATGTGTATTGAATGCAATGAAGCTCAACAGTCTCTGGCTGTCACCACTGCTTAGATTTTCCCACTACAAAAATATGTAGACTGAACAAAGCTAGTTTGTTCTTGGTCACATTAATGAAGCAAAGACCACCTGCCAGTTAATGAGAGAAAGGATGTTATCGTAACACAGAACATTAGCTTTCCTCTAGATCGTCTGAATAATTCTGAAACTAAAATTATTATTTTGGGTGGACTGATTTGAACATTAGCACCGAACTGTAAACCCATGCCAACATCTTAGAATGTTTTTAATCAAACTCTTTGCTGGCTATCTCTCTACCTAGTTAAACGTAGATGCTAAGCACAAATTACTGTATGTGTAATGTGTTTTCCTAACATTGTGCTTAGACTTTTTGTGCTCACAAAGACCTTAAAGAATATGCATGCAAATTGAAAAGAGGTAATACCTCTTTGTATTACAGAGGCAAAATAACATTTTATCTTTCTATCAGTTGAATGATTGGCAGAAGGAAGTAGAAGCATGTCTGCTATATTGAGCAGATGCAGAAGGTATCTGTGCTCATGTGTGAAAATATGGCAATGCTTTAACACAACACAAACCAAGCATTGTATTTAATATTTCGCCATTTCTTCTGACTTAATAGCATAGAGTTAAACCTTCCTACAGTATCCCTGAATATTTAAATATATATATGTTAAAACATCTCATTTTGGTCCTGCTGGCGGCTCTGACAATATTCTTTTGCATGTTTTTCTCTGCTTTCTCGATTGGCTTTAGACCAGTTGCTTTTGTGTAGCAGCCATTTAGCTGTGGAGCTGTGCAGTGTAGACAGGCATGATAAACTGTAGAAGTTTATTACATTCCTCTTTATCTGAGGTATGAAAAATCAGGTAAATAAGACCAAACAGGTTTTATTGGCCGAGCTCGCCTTCGTTTATATGCAGTTAAAGGAATAGGGCACAAACAAAAAGTTTAAATGAAAATATAAGAAGAAAATTACTGCCGAACCATCACATTGAAAACCCCACTGTGGGAAATTTGGCAGCATTTCAGAATGAGAGGGAAGGACATTCTTCCCAGAACATCTGATTTAGTTTTTTCCAACATTACAGCCAGAACTCTAAGTCTCTGTGAAAATGTTCTGGTGACTTAAATCCCAGCAAAACATATACAAATGCATATATCTATAGTCCTAAAACCCCGCTGACAGTTTCAATGGTCTCTGATAATTTTATCTGTGGCTAGATCTTAGCTGAGAAGCAAAGTTTTACATTTTACCTTACCATCCTTAAACACTGTGTCCATCTACATTACTACTCTTGATAATAACTAAAGAGTAGATCAGAGATCAATGTAGCTTTCTCAAACCAGAAGTGAAAAACACAATGCCTTTGTGTGTGTGTGTGTGTGCCCGCCCTACTCTCACTGTGTAACATGGAGACATGCAATAACAGTGGTTTTAAAGTGTGCAATACAATATAAGAAGCAAACTAAAGACCTTTTGCCATTAGAGGCGCAGTGTATAATCTAGAACACTGATAATTAGGAATATAACTTATTTTCCCCAAAGTCTGACAATGCTCACCTTTGTTGGCTGGCTCTACGGCACCACCACTGCCACCCTTCTTCTTATTTGAACTGGTGGTTGTATCCTTCACAGTGTTGTCATGCTCCAGGCTTGGCTTCTCCGTTACAACTGGGTCCGGTACAAACGTGTTTGGGTCTGCAATTTATACCAAGAAAGTTAACAATACTAAAAAACTGGTCTTGTCAGTGTCATTTGTCATTTTTCACTACAGATTTGAAATGGGGATTGTAACGAAAGCCACAGTAATTACGTTGACCACAGTTTGATCAATGTAGTCGATGGCATACATTTCAAATGAATAAAAAATTGTCAAGATGTTGTAATTTAGTCCACATTTTGAGGCATGCATGACGGTATCTGGTGTTCCTTGCCAAATTATCTAGAAATAATAGAAAGTTAGAAATACTATAACTTGTCTCCTGCCAAAAATGCATTATTCACTTTTCAATGGTTCCCCTGTGTCCCAGCAATGTCATACAGAAATCTAAGGGGACTAATCTAAATACACTGACATTAAGTGAAATTTCACAGACTGGAATATCTTTCAAGTGTTCATATTACATTTGACAGCTCCTCCCAAAATTACTTTGAGCTCTTGGAATTATTTTACTTCATTATTTATGGAAAGTTTAAAATGTCCAATTGCTCTGTTGTTAGAATGACACTTTCTAAGGCATTAATGGAGGTCTGTTGTGCGTGCATTTTGGCTACGACAGTATTTATCGAGGGATATCTACTCATATTAATTGTTATCTTCTTATTTTAATAATGTTGCTTCTACAGTGTGCTACAATTTGCATAACCTAAACAGCCCCCTCGATTACAGCTGAGATAACGGTTGTGCCAGACCAGTTGGTGGTGTGCTTGCTGCTACTGCTGAGTGCTTGAATGTGCAGCAACACATGGAGCTGTCAACAACCACCAAATATTCTCCACCCAAACACAATCACACATTTTAACATGACCGCGTATTTTAAAAAGCCATTTTAAACCCATATTAATATAAACATGGTCAATTCAGCTGATTTTCCAACATTGACAGGCTTTGCACTAGCTCATAATACTAACATTTTGGAAGCTTTGGCAAGAAATGAGAGAGGCCATCAAAGCCATGATCTGTGTAAACTACCACCACCACAGCATCTCGTTTCATGGGTGAACAGTCAAATAATATGTTAACGCACAAATTAAAGCACTTAGTGTCCAATAAGTAATACCAGAGTGGTTCAGCATGAGGGGATGGATCAGCTGATTTCAACATGTCTGTTGTTACGCATCCAGACAGTAGTCATATCATCTCCAATTAGTGACATATTTATTATGGCGATATGCCTAATTTGTTCCCACCTTGTCAAAATTAGCTGAACTACAGCAACAGTTAATTCAAACAAACTCTTCCCTCTACTTGTGCAAGTGTTACTTTCCCTTTAAGGCGCCCCAGAATATTAAAAAAATAGATGGCACAATGGTTCCCTAGACTATCCAATTATTGTTTTCTCACATTAACTGAAATCTGTGAAGAATTTAGCAACCAGGACAGGACAGATGGATTTTGTTTGTCCCATATGTCTTTGCTTGTTTGAGGTCAGATTATCTTGGGTCCTAGCGATGTTGATGGAAAATAGGGAGGAGGAGCTTTTCTATTAGACAACAGAAGCTAGCGCCGATACAGCTCTGGAAAAAATTAAGTGACCACTGCAAATTGAACGCTTCTGTTCCTCACTCAAAACTTTTTTGGAAAAAAAAAAAAAGGGCTGTATATTGTGGAAATTTTCTCCTCACAATGGAAAAAAAACAGATGCACCTTTAATAAAATTACTTTGCTAAATAAAATAATATATCAATGAAATATTATTTATATATAAAGGGCTGTATAACCAACTGTAAGTAGCTATTCTCTAATAATATAGTTTTCTTTCTACTGCTTTATGCTTATATTGCTTTTAAGTCATTATGTGTACAATGACACTGTAATAAAAGCTAGAGTGACTACTGTTACCCCTTTACTTCACTTGTTGTAAACCATTTTTATGTGTTGAAATAATGATTGCACTGATATATGGGCCAGCAAGCTGTATTGGTCGATTATAGGCAAAACGCTAATAATCGTCTGATACCGCTTCAAATTTGGCTGATTATTTTAGACCAGTGTGCTTTCAACATTGTCCAATATACTCCAGTAATTTTAAAGTCATGTGCCTTATTGTTTTATTGCTATTATTATTTCTCTGTTCTAGTTTTGTCGATGAAGTCTCCAGGCATGGTATCCAGGCATGGTATAATGTACAATTACAGAAAGTGATTCTGTATTTATTTTAATATAATTTCTATTTTACATTTGTTTATAATTCCACTATCATATTTCTTTTTTTTAGTCTTTTGATAATAAGATATAGAGAAAGATTACTGAAATATATAAACATTTTAATTTAAGTCAGGGTACACAGGTACAGAAATGACATAGCATCTGTTTTGGACTATTATGCTATTTCAATATTGGCCACCTCTATCTGCCAATCATGTTCTTATCGGCGCAGCCCACCCTGCACATTTTTATAATTATTTATCGCTGGTGGGGATGTGCATGGCGGATAAGTGTAAAATGTCTAGGAACTCTTGATCCATTTGTTTGTTGCTTTATTAGATAAGATTTATTAGCACTGTCAATGCTTATTTTAGTTTGTGACACGGTGAGAGACAGTGTTTCCATTTGTTTAACAGGCTGAAATACAGCTCTGGAAAGAATTAAGAGACCACTGCACCTTTTTCTTTTATTTCAAAAAAAGTTGGAAATGAAGGTTTTGAGTGAGGAACAGAGGGGTTAAACTTAAGAGACCACTGCAAATTGAACACTTCTGTTCCTCACTCAAAACTTTCCTTTTCGACTTTTTTGGTGCAGTGGTCTCTTAATTTTTTCCGGAGCTGTATGTGATGAACCTGGACTCTACAAACAAAGCAATGTCATTAATGCTACTGATAGACAGTCTAAGTAATAGGGCAACAGGTATACCTGGGAAATGTTCTCTGGAATGTCCAAAACATTTTCCACAGCTTTTATTTTCTACTTGTCTGAGGGAGTTCATTTGGTATGTGTGAGAACGTGTTTCACAGTGCCGCTGTCTATTATTTGAACAAGAGATTTTATTGTTTTCATCTTTCCAATAAAAAAGTAAAGTAAAAAAAATTAGTGAAACGTCTGAGGCCCGTATTTTATGGGATGAAGTCACTGGGCAACTCTCCACCCACTGTGAGCAGAGGAGTGGGTTATCCCACTGTAAAAGCCTTCTCCTGGGGTGTCTGGCTTTGCAAATAATAGCTCATGAAACGCTCTTCAAGCACTGCAGTCATTACAGTCCCATACAAAGCTTTCATTATCACTCATCCATAGTTATATCCTGCCTGGCTCTATTGTGACAACCTTTTACTGCTTTGCTGGTATTCCAGCCAGCCCACATCAAGGTGCTTACTTACCCTGGCCGACTTTCATGACGATCTTCATGGAAAGGGTATTACAGACCCCTCCTTCCCTGTTCTCTAGGCCCTCCAGGGTCCCATTGGATGTGGCTGTGATGAGAGACAGGAAACAGCATTGAAACATACATAACTTCATCCGCTCAGAATATATGTACAGCTTGATTAAATAATTAAGAGAATACAGATTTTGTGGTGAAGGCTCCACACTGAGCATATCAAAATTGTATACCTGTTGCTGACAACAGGTTTTAAAATGTCTAAACTGCACACTGGCAATGTGTACGGCGACTGTTGCTTGGGCACGAAATAAATACACAGCTCTATATGTTCTTCATGTGTGATTCTTACATCTGTACACAGGGAGAAGGAAATGGATGATGAAAAACCCTTGAGTGGACTCTCTTCTTACTAAGACATGGATGTAATCTGATCCCAAGGGAATGTGGCTTTCAAAACACTGCTGAAATCATAAATGTGAAGAGAGGGAGGTGTACACACTACATAGTCCAACATTTGTGTGTGGTACCACATTTTTACCCACCTCCCCCTCCTCCTCAAAGCTTAAAGAGGTTTTTGTTCTGTTCATTTTGCTGAAGAAATGTACCAAACATTTGGCACAGCAAGTTATGCCAGAAGCAATTACGGGGAGCTACAAATGCCAGGGGCTTAGCTTTCTCTTTCGGCATGCCCTGTAATTAGAGACTGGGTGGCACAGTGGCCTGCAGCCCTTATCTCTGAGCGGCTTTCTTTCATATCAATATCCACTGAGGGGAGCCGAGGAGGCCAGAGCACAGGGGAGGCCAATGGGGTCTCTCTTTCTGTTGCTCCTGTCAGCTCTGCTTCCCAAGGATTTAATAAGTCACAGAAACGGAGTGCAATTGGCACTGTTGGGACAGAAAATACAAAAGAGTGTGAATATGGATCAGGTTCTCAATAATGCTTTCAACCCAGATACAAGGGGGTGGTTTGCATGCCAGTCAAAGCTAGTGCACAGCTTTGCCACATTTGATTCTTTACAGACCTGCACCATGGGTATTCTAACCTCCAGAAACCTATTTTTTTTCTCTCTCTGCTCTATTGTCCCCCTTTACATGGCACTATTGGGACGGTCACCTTATTAACTGGTCTGGATTCCCCCTCTTTATGAGTCATGAATGAGGTGCCATTTAGGAGAGTGTTTGACTAATAAGGTCCCTCTCCAGGATAATCAAAGCCGCTCTCTTTGGAGGCCAGGCACAATGGCAGTGGCCCGGGAAGAGTGGGACATGTGGCAGTGCTCTAGCCCGGGAGAATTTGAGTCAAGGGACCTCACATTGATGACAATGTATTAATGTAACCCTGAACATATTGGAGGCTGTCCAGTATAGCCAACCAAGAGACATTAAAATGGAAAATGATTAATGTAGGTAAGGAGCTTGAGAAATACTGAGTGTTCAGGTGGCTGTTGGCCAGGATTAAACATTGAATCTAGCATTGTCCACCAACAAGCCTTGATCAAAATTGATAATTTTATCAGAATATCTACTTCACCTTTAATTGCACTATCATGCAGGTTACATTCTGTAAGTATGTACTACCAATTGAGAACACGCCAACCTTCTGAAAAGTTAACCTAGAATGATTTGATGAAGCAAGAGAGGCAACCCTCAACACTCTGTAATAATTTGTATTGCATTAAACCACTTGCACAGCTGTCCTGTAGTCCACAAGTCCACATTTGATAGATATTAACACATTTAGTTCAAAGGATAATTTTTGTGATTGAATATGTGGGCTTTTTTATGTTTTGAGGAATATACTATATGAAATAATAGGAATATTATTTGAATATGGATGTGAGAAAAATTACAGCCCTCAACACAAAAAAACCTTGTTTTACATTTTCAAATGGATCCTTAATGCTCTATCAGTGGAAAGTTGAGGCACTGAGTAGGGAGAGCCCTGCTGCCCTAAATTATGTCACAACTATTTGGTTGCATGTGTCTGGGAAAGGTTTTAGGCTCTGACTATATGGCCACGCACAATGTGAGCATGCCACAGTGCTCGCCAGAAGCAGGGCAGAGAGACTGACAGTCAATTCTATCCAACAACACCAAATATAGGCAAAGCTGTTGCCCATAAAAAAAAAAAAACTTGTGGGAAAGGAAATACACTCCAAGTTCAATAACATGATAATCGGGAAAAAAATTGGCCTGAGATTGTCATGGGCTAAGGGAGCCAAAGCTTTCTTTTCTCATCACGCTTCAGTATCCCCCTCAGGCAGATCGGGCGACTACAAGCTAAACTGAGAACACTTGTCAGTGGATAATTTCCTTCTTTGCACCAACTCAGAGGTATTAAACCCTCTCATCAGATACCCCCAGCCGTTCCATGTATCTGATCAACTCAAGAGCTAGCACACCTGATTTGACTTGTCGGTTAATTATTAAGCACTTGATTAGTGAAATAGGTAAGCCATGTCTGGGAGTGTGCAGGTCCTGATTCCGAGCTTATCGGGATTTGCTGTAATAATTACAACGCTGCAAAATTGGAACTTTGGTTTCTGTCATGACAGCAATTCCCAGACAAACGTGCATTACCTAACAGGTTATAATTATTCGGGAAATATTATTGATAAAAAATTGTTTTTGCTGCTCTTCATCGGGAAAATAAAAACAAGTTATGAGCAATATAACGTAGACAGAACTTCTTAAGTTTAATTGTCTGATAATCTGAACTCTTCAGATACATGTCAGCTCCACTCCAGTCTGCATGATCACCAAGTTACAATTCCATAATAACTGTTTAAGTTTTTTTGGTGGTTTGAAAGTGTGGCTGACCAGATGGAATACCAAAAAGTGGGGTTTTCTGTGCTGGCGTCTCTGGTCAATCTCAAGTTGATTTTAGAACATGATTTAAGATGAGGTGAATATTTGAAGATTATTTGAAGATTTGACCTGAGTGCATCTCTAACACCTTTATTGCATGGGATGGTCATTGGTATCGCTTTCTCATGAAGCCAAGTAACCAACCCACGTCTGTCTGTCATCTCTCTGGCTCTCCTTAGTAAAGGTCAGGCCCCCGATAGTTCCAATACATACTTGCATGCAACTGCAACAGGACATATACTGTACTGCTTACTTAAACGTAAGACAATCTGAAGGGAGACTTATTTACTCACTGCATGGCATTGTGGATGAAGAGTGTTTTAAGAGTTGACGTTCTCTGTGGTTTGTCCTACTTTAGTGGATAATAGAATGTAGGCAGCATCTCCAAACATAACTGTCTTTTGGGTTTGTAATACACTATGGGATTTTCCTCTGACTGCAGCCAATATAACATCCCCACATAGACTCCAATACATGCTGTTTAGAAGGAAACCGTATTTGACCCAAAACGTGTCTATGTAGTTAGATCAAATGACAAAATGTGTTGCGAACGATGCGCATCCATGTTACATTTCTGTGCACTGCATATGTCTATACAATGTGGGGACAGACAATTGTTTGCTGAAGAATAACATGTACTCGTGAACCACCATGTGACATACAGTACAAAGACTGTTTCTACTGTAGTTATTGTGTATTATTATTCGGGAATAAAAAAGTACCAGTCAAAATTTTAGACACACACTCATTCAAGGGTATTTCTTTATTTGGGCTATTTTCTATTTTATAAAATGATGGTGAAGACATCAAAAACATATTGGCAAACTGCAATTAATTCAAAATGCAGCTTCACATGTTCTTATCAATACCAAAAAGAGAGAATAAATAACACCTATTTTAAAGACACAGAAAACCATCAAGCGCTGTGATTTTAACTGGCTTTCATGAGGACCGCCACAAGAAAGGAAGACTCAGAGTTACCTCTGCTACAGAGGATAAGATAATTAGGAGTTCCCAGCTTCAGAAATTAGCCATTAACTGGACCTTGGATCAGCCAAAGAAATTGGCTTGAAGCACAGATGAGGAGGTGTGATGGTGTAGGGGTGCTTTGCTGGTAACACTGCCTGTGATTTATTTAGAATTCAAGGCACACTTAACCGGCATGGATACCACAGCATTCTGCAGTGATTTGCCATCCCATCTGGTTTGCGTTATTGCTACTACAATTTTTTTCAACAGGACAATGACCCAAAATGCACCTCCAGGTTGTCTATGGGCTATTTGACCTGGGAGAGTGTTGGTGCTGCACCAGACAGCCTTGCCTCCACAATCATCCATCCAATCTCAAGCCAATTGAGATGGTTTGGAATTAGTTGTATGGCAGAATGAAGGAAAAGTAGCCAACAAGTGATCAGCATATGTGGGAACTCTTTTAAGACTGTTGGAAAATAATTCCAGTTGACCGAATGTCAAAAAGTGTGTAAAGCTGTCATCAAGGGTGGCTACTTTGTACAATCTAAAGTATATATGTATTTTGATTTGTTTAACACTTCTTTGGTTACTATATGATTCCATATAAGTTACTTCATAGTTTTGAACTTGTCAATATTATTCTACAATATGAAAATCATAAAAATAAAGAAATTCCCTTGAATGAGTTGGTATCCAGGCTTCTGACTGGAACTTTATACAACCTTAATTTAGCAGTATTACAGAACTTCCCAGTATTAACTCTGGCCACAGCATTGGCAGTCTCTAACTTTTTTTATAACTATTATAAATACATTTGTCCCAAACACCATCTGACAAGTCCCTACTCTGCCCTGTCTGATGGAAAAATTAGTAATCTGCTTCCTTGGTGATAGGATTTTCCCTCACCCACCTCTTTAAAAACATGGGTCAAAAGGTAAAAAAAAGGTGCAGGGAAAACAAACCAATGCAAACAGTCCACCATAAAAAGACCTTGATGAGTGATGGGCTTAAGGGATTGTAAAGGTCATTGTAAACTCACCCCCCAGATGAGCACTGACAACTACGTTCCAAGGACTACGCCAAGCAGCCCCCATCAGATAAACAGAAGTGGGATTCAGCCTTCTAAGACAAGGACACAGCTACTCCCTGACCCACATCACACAGACACACGGGGGACAGTCAAAACATTCTCAGCTACTATGTCCAAATACAAAATGAACTAAAAAGCTGAAAATTATGGTATTTTATGCCAGGTTTATTATAAATATATATATATTTTCAACATTTTGGACTAACCGTTGTCAAAGAGAAGTTGGGTATGGGCTGTCTTTGCGGTCAGTAAAATATACTGTAAGATGCATCGATTATGGGAAAGGAATGCGAGCATAATTTTAGGGCTTCAAGGGAGAGCGGCTGAGACTGCCCCATTAGATCAGGCACAGTTGACAAGCTTCCTGCCAGAATTAAGCTGAAAGTCTGGAGCGGAGATTTCAGCACTGGTGCGAGATTAAGGCACAGTCAGCCCCGCCAATGATATTAAGGATGACCTTTAAATCCCGGGGACCAGCTGCACCATGGGAGCTAAGGGAGTCCCAGACCAAAAGGAGGGGGAATGTGGCCGAGCCCAGCCGCCGCCACCATCTCCCGCCTCCCATCAGAATAAGACCACATGCTCAATACTCAACATCAAAACCAAAGCAGTGCTTTGACGGAAATAAAGGGAGACACTTTTTTAATTTCTCCCGCTGAAGCTGTCAGCAGGCTTTGTGAAGGTCCCACTGTGGATGCTAGGATTGCTCTGGGTACGTAGAGTGTGCTTGTGGTTGTCCAGACGATTAAATGTGGGTTATGTGTGTTATCTTTAAAGCACATCCGGAACATTTTCCACAAAAGGGTTCAGCCTGGCAATAAACACTCCAGCATGTTAGCAATAATGGAAAAACCCTCAGGTGTGTTTTTACATTTTAACAGCAGTCAAGTGTAAATTGAAAAGTCAACATCTATTTCAGTTCCATTTGACTTAATTTGTGTTGTGTTTGTCTGAGCTAGTCAGAGACCAATGAATTTTGCCCAAATATCCACTTCAACAGGCATAACTGTAATTATGCACTAAGCACATAACAGTCAGGACAAAGACAAGGCTTAATCTGTGCCTTCGAAATCGGCACATCAATTGCTTTAAGATGATTCACAAGCATATTAATTGTTTGCCTTTAGGGAGGCAGCATTCTGACTGAAATAGTGAGATGGAGACCCCACTAGACTCATTTTGGGTCATTTTCTCTATTACTGTTCAGTAAAAACAAAACTCCTGTGCCACAGAGTGATAGAGACAATGCCTTGAAGGCTCCGTTGGGATCTTCCTGCAAGCTTGAAGTATTGTAGTTTACTCAAAGGAAAATAATGACATATTATGCAAGCCTTCAAGGGAAACCAGAAGGATTTAATTGGAAAACGACTGAACTTTGGAAACAAATATTTTATAATACTGAATGCCGCTTTTAAAGATGATTTATTTTCAAGGTCTTACTAAAAGAAGGATTAATGAGGAATACAATGGTTGAGAGGGAATTACATTTTCATTCTTATTCAAGTTGATTAACGTAAAGTGGTATCAAACTGAACGGGATCAACAAGAGTCATAAAACAATTTAAACCGAAAGCTTTGAGAGAAAGAGGACTTAATGGTGATATGATTAATTAAACCTATTATTTTCTGTATGCTTCATACTTCCATGATGAAATCCTAAATGACTTCATAAAACAACATATTGTTGTTTAAGTGGACAGAATTTAGGCGCAAGAACCCACAGGGGGAAAGTTTCTTTTGTTCTTTTCTTTTCCTGTAGAAATCTTGGCGTGTGCAGGGATGGAAATTGCATGTTATGAGAATGGTGTAGCCTCACAAATCGCTTTTCTTCCAGAAGAGAAAAGCTTTCCAGCATTCCAACGCATGCTTTAGTGTTCCTTCAGTCCCCCTCCCATAGGCAGATGTGATATTTAGTATATTGCCAGCTGGATTTTTTACTCTCTGAACTCTTTTTCCATGTCGATTCAAATCTTAAACCCCCATCAAAAATGTGTTTGTACCGAATTGGTGCAAAAAAACAAAAAAAGAAACATTTAAAAACATTTGCTGTGCACTCAGTAAGCATATTTTTCTTTATTTAATTTGAAATCCCTCCTCAGTGTTGTAAGTGTTGTTGCTCAAAGAGAGAGACCGAGATATCACAAATGTTCACCCACTTGGATTTGTCCACATTTTGTTGTATTAGAACATGAAATCAAAATGTTTTAATCATGAGTCCATAAAAGTCCACAAAACGAAAAATTTATTATTTCATATCCATTCACCCCATTTACTATGACACACCTTAATGAGCTGTGGTGTAACCAATTACTTGAATGGAATCCACCTGTGTGCAATCAAAGTGTTTTACATTCTTTCTGGTTAAATACTCCTGTCTCTGGGAGGTCCCACAGTTGGTTAGTACAATTTTAAAATCTACATCATGAAAGACTGAGGGACATCCAAAGTTGATCCGGAATAAGGGTCTTCAAAAGCACCAATCGGGGATAGGATATAAAAGCATGTCCAAGGCACTGAATATCCCTCCGATTACAGTAAAGTCCATTATTAAGAAATATAGCAAATATGCCAAAACTTTGAATCGGTCTATAACAGGCTGTGCTCAAAACTGAGTATCCGGGTGAGAAGGGCAGAGGACCTTATGGTCTGATGTCACTAAAAGCTTTTAGTCTAAGACCTTTTTGGCACAAGCCTAACACCTCGCATCATCCTGAAAAGAACGTTTCTACCATAAAGAATGGTGGTTGTAGAGCCTGGAAGGAGATCCTGGAAAGTTATTAAGATGGGTGAAGCAAAGTACAGAGAAATCATGGAGTCTGAAGTCTGCAAGAGACCTGGGACTTGGGAGAAAACATATTCCAGAGAGATGACTCTAAACATACAGCCAAAGCCACACTGTAGTGGCTTGAAAACAAAAAGTTTAGTGTCTTCTTGTGGCCAAAGTCGAAGTCCGGACCTCAATCCAATTGAGAATATGTGGAACGAATTGAAAATTGCTGTTCACCAAAGTTCCCCATTCAACTTGACAGAGCTTGAACAATTGTGCAAAGAACAACGGGCAAAAATTGCTGCGTCCAGATGTGCAAAACAAGTAGAGACTAATCCAATTAGATGCATGGCTGTAATTAGTGCAAAAGGTGTCTCCACCAAGTATTGGAGGCGAGTACTTACACAATCATTTCATTTTTGCTATGTATTTGTAAAGAATGTAGAAGCATTTAAGCAATAATTAAAGCAATTATTTTGGCATGGTAAGATATCATAATTTTTTTGATGGTCTAAGCTAAGCATTAATGCTGTTGCCAGTCGCGTTTCCACCTATACATATTCTAATAGTAGAATTAACAAACAACTTACATGCTGTGTATGTACTACAGAACTCCTTTGATGAATGTTTTGTAAGTAGAAATCCCTAGCCACCATGCCTATTATCTTATGCATTTGACTCTTACCTGAGTAAATTTATCTCAACTGTTTTTCTCCAAGGACAACCTAGCATCTAATCCACAGGGATATCAAACATTTTCAACTATTTTACCATGAGGGAATGCAGTATATAATGATAACATCAGCAGAAAGTCCAATTTAAGTCATTTTCTTTGACTCATATCAGTGACATACTAAACAAATGGCAGCATGACATATTTCATATTTCAGCAACTCAGAGCTTCACAGGATAAATGACAGAATACTCACTGGGTGTTTGCTTACAGCTTTGTCACAGATGTAATGAAAAAAGGAGCAAAGAAAATTTTGTAAAGGGATGTGGAGAGGAATTAGACATAAAATACCAAACATAGAGAGCTGGTTCATGCAGAACAACAGAACCTGGAAGACAATCATTTTGCCAGTTCCCAAATGACCTTTTCAATGGTCTTTGAAGTCTCAGTAGATTGAGACGTGTACTGTTTTTAAGATATTGCTTCCCTGCCTATGATGAATCTGACAGTACCAACACTGACCTTTTTCATAGTGCCCTTCTGACTTAAATCAACTGTGACTACAGAAACCCTGTACAACATGAAATTATTTCCATAATAGTCAATCAGTTGGCCAGATCTGCAATTAAGAGGAATTTCACATCCAGCTACAAATCCTATTAGCAGTAACACTTTTCTGGTTTGCTCTCATTTTTCTTAACGAAGTGAAAGTGAAAACCACTTATATCTGCAGAGATTTTAAAATGAATTACATTGGTAATTAATTAACCAATTACATTGGTACCAAATTCTGCACTGTAAAAAATACTTTTCCAAGCCATTGTATTTTTTTAATAATGGAAAAAACTTCACCTATCTTAACTGTTTCAATGTTTGTTTAATAACCTGACTCTTGTGGATTTACACTGAAGATTGGCAATGTTTTTCAGATGTTTTTAAAAGTAGTTTTGAATAAAACGCTACAGAATGTTAACCAAAGGAGGAGCCTCTTTAAAGGAAAGAGACATATCAGCTAGCTCACAGTACAGTAGCTAATGTTACACCCCCCCCATCCCACTTGATTATATTTGAGTAGGATTGCAGCATGTTGCTATCATTACAATCCATCTGGATGTCACCATATTGCTGTCTACAGGTGAGTTAACACTGCAAATTGACAATACAACAACACTGGCCCAATATGTTGATGCTTGGGTGCTAGCAGTTAGTAGAGGGAAGTATCCATTAAAGGGTCAGAATGACAGCTAAAGTGTATTTAATGTTTTGATTTTCACAGAAAATGACATTTTAATCAGATAACAACTGATTGAACGACCAAACACATTCATCCCCAACAGACTCTAAGCTGAGCAACAAATACATACATTTGCTCACCATTTAGCCTAACTCAAATAGACGGATCGGTGCAGCTTCTGCAGTAATGCGGTCGATGTATCGGTCTGTCGTGGTGAAGAAAGAGCTGAGCCGCAAGGCGAAGCTCTCGATTTACCGGTCAATCTACGTTCCTACTCTCACCTATGGTCATGAGCTTTGGGTGACAAGATCCCGGATACAGGCGGCCGAAATGAGCTTTCTCCGCAGGGTGGCTGGGCGTTCCCTTAGAGATAGGGTGAGAAGCTCGGTCACCCGGGAGGAGCTCAGAGTAGAGCCGCTGCTCCTCCACATCGAGAGGGGTCAGCTGAGGTGGCTTGGGCATCTGTTTCGGATGCCTCCGGAACGCCTTCCTGGGAAGGTGTTCCGGTCCCGTCCCACCGGGAAGAGACCCCGGGGAAGACCTAGGACACGCTGGAGGGACTATGTCTCCCGGCTGGCCTGGGAACGCCTCGGTGTCCCCCCGGAAGAGCTGGAGGAAGTGTCTGGGGAGAGGGAAGTCTGGGCATCCCTGCTTAGACTGCTGCCCCCGCGACCCGGCCCCGGATGAAGCGGAAGAAGATGGCATGGCATGGCAAATAGAGTATGAAATTCTATGAACAGAAATATATTTCTTGAATGACTATTTTCCATCTTCGGAAACATTGCAAATTGCACTTTTTTTTTTTGGCAGAAATCTATGCTTTCCTTACTTGAACATTAGACTATTGCAATGCGCTTCCCTTCGGTTACCCCCATAAGACACTAAATAAACGTAAATCTTAATAAGAATGAAGGACACAGTGAGGCAAGGGTTCCAAGCTTCACTTAACATTAACTTTAAATCTTTTCCATTCAGCTTTCCCAGGTATTATTTTATTTTTTATGTTTCCTCAATTACAACCTTACAATCATACGGTATGGAAGTAAGGTAAAAGAAACAGTAAGGTAAAAGAAAAATTCTAAAATAGACAGGGTCATTTACAGCTCAGGAAAAAAATTAAGAGACCACTACACCTTTTTCTTTCCTTTCCAAAAAAGTCGAAAAGGAAGGTTTTGAGTGTGGAACAGGTTAAAATAAAGAGACCACTGCAAATTGAATGCTTCTGTTCTTCATTCAAAACTTTCCTTTTCAACATTTTTGGAAAGGAAAGAAAAAGGTGCAGTGGTCTCTTAATTTTTTCCGGAGCTGTATATATCTCCCATCAAAAAGCAATAGGATGAAACAGATAAAGATGCCATGCAGGTAGCCACAGTGAATTCGTTTTGATGTTTCGATACCTGTCAACTTCCAGCCCCGGTTGGGTTTATGAATACATGCTAGCCTTTGTCTAGCTGCATTTTTAAGTTAGTTTTGCTAACAGAAGTAATATTGTAGCCACACAGCTCTGATCTATTTTATACCAAAGCCATAAAAAAATCCCAGTACTGTATATTAATTCCCTCTGTCATCTGATGCTGCAGCTTGCTTTGATGCAGATGTCCTGTTCATCCTTTCAATTTGCTTTATCTGACATAATGACACTGACTATTATTTAATCAGAAGTCAATTACAACTTGCTCTTTAGCACCTTCTGTGCTCATACCAAGTAGTTCATACAGAGACCTAGGTTGAACAATACATAGAGGCCAGATCACTAATTTCAACACTGACCAAGGCCATTAGATCCTGATTACTCTAGAAAGAGTCTTGGTGCTGTCAAACCTCTTCCATATCCCTATGATAGAGCCCACTGTGCTCCTGGAAACTTTCAATTCATATATATTTTTTTATAATCTTCCCCAGATCATATAGACAGTTGTGCCTCTCTAAATATAGTCCAATCAATTGAATTTGCCTTAGGTAGACTCCAATCAAGTTCTAGTAACATCTCAAAGATGATGAAAGGACACAGGATGCATCCGAGCATTTGGATTGCATGGGGAAAGGTTTGAATACGTATGAACATGAGATATGTCCAATAAATGTGCAAAAACAAAGGGTTTTAGTTTTGTCTTATCGGGTATCACGTTTAGATTGATGGCAAAAAATCATATCTATAAAAAATAAAATCTCAGTTCATTGCAAACGTCATGCTATAGCTTTTTTGTTGCCATCAAGGTTGCTGTATATAACACTCTATGTGACATGACTCACAATCAAAAGTTTCACAAAGGGATATATTCCAACAGAGACATTCTGACATATTCCTACATGGCCTGCACAGTATGCATATGAAGAATAATGGTCCAGTTGTTTCTCTTTCTGCCCATCTCGACCCACGTTTTTGCAATGAGAGATTATAATTGAAAGGTCTTAAAACCAAGTTTTATTGTGGAGATGTCATGGTGTGTCAAAGGCAAGATAAAGAAAGGCAGATGACATCATTCCTGGGGCTGTGCTAAAGATTAGAGTCAGCTGTATGAGGAAGCCTCCATGACAAATCTTTGCCTTCCTTTACTGCATCCATTGTGCTGGGGGGAATGGTGCTATATCTGGCCCAATTACACTGTGATTCCCTCCTCAGTGACAAGGCTCCTGCAGCTCTCTGCCTGATTTCTGATTAACCTGATAAGAAGGGGACCTCCAGAGGGGATAACGCTTGGCATTGGAAATGACAGAGAAAAAAATAGGAATAAGGACAATAAAAACAAATATAGGATCTGACAGACTGATGCAGTCCGTCATTAAAATGTAGTAATACCTTCACAGCTGTTTGGCTTGGTTTGTTTTTCACATCAGTTTGAATTACTAGAGAAAGGCATTTTAGTCAAGCTCAGTTAGTGAGCTGGACCAGTAACAAAGACAGGTTAACTGGATTTACAAGGTAAAAACCAGTTTGGCAAGTGGCAAGCCACAGAGTCAAATTAACAAGTGACTAGTCATCCTGTGGAACTAATGACGCATCTGTGATGTTCTGCTTGAATAGCATTTTTCTGCAATATTTTTTCTGTCTAATGGGTTCCAATGTTCCTATAATCAAGGTTCCCATTCTAAACTTTGGAGAAGTTATGTCAGCTGGAGAGCATGCTATGTAAGAACAGGATGAATGAGTAATTGTAATCAGGCCCAGGATTGAAGATGTTTAAAGCTTTGCACAACAGCATGGGCCATATCAAATGGCTTGGAACACATGACTGTATAGTCAGTAGTCACATTTAATTGATAAAGAACATTCAAATGGATTGTTTGCTTAAGATCATACTAAAATATATTTAATTTTCAAACTGTTGGTTCTCTGAAAATCTTGAAGGATTTCTTCAACAGTTTTTAACTAACATTCAATGTTGTCTATTCATACTAGGGCTAACTTTATCAAGCTACTAATGTGAGGTGATGGTGATGTGGTTTTGTCTTCCTTAACTATCTTAAGATGAACAAACTAATTGTCAGATGAACAAACTAAAAGTCACTCAAGAGTGTCTGCTTAATGACTGACTACAAATAAAAGTAAAATGTATAATAAGTGTGTGCTACATTTCAAAAGGTATTTTATACCACTGTATCATCACCCACTCAGATTTTTTTTGCAAACATCATACTTTGCCACTGCATTGCACTGGATGGAATTTCAGACTGTGGTGCCTAGTTTCTACAGACACATGGATTATATCCTTTCCTTCCAAAAACCCAACATGCGCACTCACGTAGGTGCAAACCTCAAGTACTCCATGCTAAGAAGGATTTTTGTTCGGGGTATAGTTTTTTTCTCTGGGAGTATAATCACTCCAGTGTGTTTCTTTCTCCTGCAGCTCAGTGGTCTGGCTGACTGGCCCTGCTGCCAATCGGTGATCAGGCTGGAGTTGACTTCAGGGGGTTATCACTGACGCCCCTCCCGCTGACATTCTCTGACGTTCTGCACAGGGGCACATTGGAAAAGACCCACACCACAGTAGGGGGAGGGCATAGGTGACCAAATCAGGGCTATGTGAGTCACTCTGTGTTTTGTGGGTCTGAACTATGTGGTGCAGCCAGTGAGAGAATTGACTCACTATGTGAGAAAGAGAAAGTATGCAAGTATGCATACAGTCAAAAACCCTTTCCACGTCGGCATAAACAATGTGAGTAAACTGTGCAAAAGGGCATTTCTTTTTCATTTTAGGAAGAAAGGAAGATAAAATGTTAATGCTAGCCTCATCTGCGTATTGTATTCTTTCCTGATCACTAGAGAAAATTAGAAGCATTAGCTTGTGTCTGATTATGTTATGAGAGCAGTATACACCTCTGATAATGAATTATGGCTACTCTCCACCCCACTAAACAGTAAAAAAAAAGTACAGTATGTCATGTAACAACACTTAATTCTGAAAGACAGAGAGCTAAAGCTGGAACAACTGGGTCCCATTACCTTAAAACATTTACATAAAAGGATTAATCTTATCAGTAGACTGATACAAATAGAAAAATGTTTATCCCATTGATTGAGACATTTAGGCATCCCAATTAAATAAAGTGTATGACAAAATGTGCTGTCCAGGGATTTTTCACAGTCAGCTGTTTAAAGTTAACAGAAAAAAACGACCTGACCTCAATGGGGAAACTCTTCAAGGCACTATATTTCCTTTACGTCATAAGAATAACTTAGGCACATAAAACAGCTTTATGTGCCCTTTCTGCAGTCTAAATGTAAACCCCAGGATATTGTCTGGAGAAAGAAAATGAGATGTCAATAAACTGACAAGTAAACTATTAATACAAATTATATTTTAAAATCGACATAACAGAATACATTCCCAGTGGGTTGCGAACATGCACGTGTATTTACATAAATACATTTCCCCTGTCTTTTAAAAAGTACTGTAAAGTATAAAAACCTGTCAGCACACCTAAAATGATCATCTTACTGAAATGTTTGCAGCATTGTTATATCTTTTCAGTTTCCAGCACATTCACCTTTTAACTTTGGGTGTGAGGTGGATTCTACACTTGTAAAAACAAGTACAGAACAGACAATGTACATATAAACTCAGCAGAACATGTAGATTTTTACCGCTAATGATTATATCATCATAATTAGAGTTAAAGTATGCACAACGATTTCTGATATACAGGACAGTTGGATGTCTTCTGGTCAGATATACCTAACACCTAATTATGATTTGAAAAGACTACAAACCCAGTACAATCCAAAAGTGATCAACAGTTAGGGAGATGTTTATCCTGCTCCAGCAACAGTTGCCCATAAACATCAACATATGGTAACATCACAGAAATTACATGTTTTTGTTTATGTTGACATGTTGTAGTCATGAATCTACACTTTTTATTTGTTTGGTTGATACAGATCATTTGATTAATTCTATATGTATATACAGCTCCGGAAATAAATTTGAGACCACTGCACCTTTTTCTTTCCTTTCCAAAAAAATTGAAAAGGAAAGTTGAGTGAGGAACAGAAGCGTTGAATTTGCAGTGGTCTCTTAATTTTAACCCTTCTGTTCCTTCACTCAAAACCTTCCTTTTCAACTTTTTTGGAAAGGAAAGAAAAAGGTGCAGTGGTCTCTTAATTTTTTCCGGAGCTGTATTTAAATCAAAAAGACTTAATGTCTGTAGAAACCAAAACATGGAAAAAGTGTAAATCAACTTCTATTAAATAAACAAAGACAATTTCACCTAGTAGATGTTTGATAAATTGTTTGTTGGCAACTGTTGTTTAATCGGGATAAACGTCCCCATAAATGCTGTTTATCAGTTAGCATGAACCAACACATGATTTCTACTAGTAAATGGTTGCTTATGTTGTGTGTTCCTTTTAAGCCTATAAATCGATAACAGTAGGCTGGCAACATTCTTCTCTTGTCAGTCCTAGCCCTAAATTTCACATGTGGGACAATTTGATAAATTTAAAGGCTTCATAGGTGCAAACAACAACAAACCAATCATTTGAGATTTTTTTCTTTTAATGTTTTATTACTTTTACTATTTACTATTAGGCTTTCTTATGTTTTGGTTGCGACATACATTAGTTCTTAAACTCTTATTCCTTCCATAGTAGAGTTCCAAAAGTGGTGAACTTTTAATTATTCTTTTTTTAATCATTCAAAGTGTTTTAATGAACCATTCACTTTGGGTTGAAAGACATCAGTGAGACTGGTCTTCATGGTGTCATTGATGTTCCAATGTTAGATCTCTGGGCGGATAGGACAATAGCAGAGCTTCTTTCCCAGCCAGCCAACAGTGATGATAATCAAATGACATACCATGTGGATTAGAGGGTTCAGGAAAAGCACACTTGAGCCTGTGAACCTATGGATTCGTGTGAAGTTGAATATATGCTGGTGTTAATTTGTTAGTACCAGTGGGTCCAGTTCAACAAGATGTAACAGAACAAATCAGGCCAATTTGCCCAGGGGTGACCCATCTAACAAATTTTTACTGCATGTGTTATTGCAATTGACCGGATCTTACACAAACAATATTGCCTCAGACTTCGGAGTTGCCTCTGTGTTTGGAGTCACTGTGAGCAGGAAGAGCTTGGCAAGTAGCGGCTGCTCTTAAACACACCGGGTCAAATTATACTCTTGGCCTCTCAGGCATTCCTGCCAAGGACCATGTCCTTATATTATATTTAGTACAATATCAAAACAAACTAAAAATCTGTTTGGTTTAACTGCATTAAGTTTGTTGTCCAGACATGGCACATGGACATTTTAAGATTATAATTTCATTATATTTCATAGTTACAGTATCAATCTAAATACTTTTTTATATTTGAAATAAATGAATTGCAGCTGTTTCTGTTAACTTACTACTGTATATATAAGCAATAATACCCAAAGGATGTTTGGCTGTGTGGCCAATATACAACAACTATGGGCTGTTCTTCAGAACATCATAACGCATACAGCCTGGATACAGACCTTAGCTGTGATATATTGGCCATACAACACAAACCTTCAAGGTGCCTTTCTGCTATTATGAAATATCAATTAAAAGGGTGAAAAGTAATTTTTTTGTCATACAGGTGGTATTCGCTCTGATGTACAAGAGTATTGAGTTTAAACAATCCTATCTGTAATTCAAATCCAAGTATTTTTTTCAGAATTTTTGTCTTAATAATTAAAAATAATAGACATTTGCACACTTCCACAAATCCTCCTAGAGATTATTAAAAAGTATATTCAGAAAGTATATTCAGAAAGATTCACAAAGCTGCCCTGTGAATCTTTCGCAAAAGATAAAATCTTTAAACAACTGATTGGTAACTGTAGCACAAACATTTTTATAAAAGTAAGATGTAAAAAAAAAAGATCTGTCAGGTAAAATGCCTGACACTCACATGTGATGTAGTAGTTGATGTTCCTTTTGAACTCCAGGCCCATGTAGTTTGGACTGAACTCCTGAAACTTGATGGTGAATTTGATGTCCTTCTCAGGTTTGTTGCAGCTGACCAAGACATTCGGGTCCATGACTGTACTGCACTGTTCTGCCTGTTCCTTTCTTACCAGGTACAGTTTGTAAAACTCATATGGTCGCCCCATGTCTGCCTTTGGGCAGATAATGTCCAGCTTGTCCCCGATCTCTGGGTAGATCACCAAGCCCTTCCCATACTGAAATCTGAAAAAGACAAAAAATGACAGAGAAAGATTATAGTCATACCTAGATTGTTGTATCTGTAGCATCCTGAACAGTGACTAATATAGAGTAAAATTTTTGTTCTTTCACTTCACTGAAAACTGTTATAAAACAAATCATGAGTTACTTAATTGTGAGAAGGTTAAGGGAAGCAAGTATTGGTGTTTACAATTCTACATAAACACAGCCAATATTTAAGGGCAGCTATGGGACATGATAGTTTAAATCTGGGGTAGATAACATCAAACACACAGAAAATATTCATGAGCACAGGCTGTTATACGTTAAAACATGTGCATTAATTTACATTATTTCCCTTTTATTTAAAACACTGTAAACAAAACAGATATCGTTTATTTAAATCTTTGCAAAAAACATAATGCTGATAGGAATTAATTTGGACAGAGACCTGTCTTGGTGTTGATTGAGCCAAATTTGTGAGGAGAAAGTACAGCTATGGAACATGCTCTGATGAACAGATATATATCTCTTTCTAGATGATCAACTCTTTATCTTTCACAAATTAATGTTGATATCTTCCCTCTCAACCTCAAAGCAACAGGCCCTGCTGAATTCTATTTGAGGATGTAGACCCACTGATTGCCTTTGTTGCATCATACCTCTTGAATGGGTTATTTTCCCATTTTCTCTTCGTGATAAGGACCCTTAAGTCTACTTTGTGTCATGTTTAACCAGGCTAAATCCAATGTGCGATAAGAAGTAATGTAGGCAAGTGTAATCTGGTATTTCAAAAGTTAAAAAAATGGGTTGTGTTGAATGCATTCATTTTATAAGACCTGTTTACTTAAACTCTAAACAACCATGCTTGAATTAACAAGGAGATGTTGCTCACTGATGATGAAAAAGGTTATGGTGAAGAAGGTCAAGTACAATCTGAGAGTTACCCTTTTGTTTGAATTGTATACACTCTGTTTTGGATTAATTTTAACATTGTTTAATTGACAAGAAAACATCTTTCAAGCCCTCTTAAGGCTCTGGTGGGCAAAAGGAGGTTGGTTAACTTTCCTTGCATATTAAACGGTTCAACAGTTAGCCTAAACATAGCCTGTTGTCTATTTCTGTCTGTGAATCCTTGGTTGTCCAAATATAAAAGCAAACCATACCTATTTGCCCTGGTTCCACTATGGCTATGTTTACACAGGCAGCCTCATTTAGATATTTTTTTTAATCACTTATTTGTTGTTCGACCATTTAGATTAGCTCTGAAAAAGATTTGATGTAAAAAGAAATGATGAGTAAAAAATTAAAATGACTGAAAAAAGATCACAATTTGACTGCCTGTGTAAAGTCAGCCTTCATTTACCCTGTTTCTCTGCATGCTGTAATTGAATCGTTCCCTTTCTGAATCTCTTGTTCGATTGTATTATGTGTGATTATAGCTTTTTGCCATGCATGATGGAACTCATGAGCTCCTCAGGTCCACTAACAGCTTAGCTAAGGTGACGTACTATACTGTACTATAGCATACTTTCACTGTACTGTATATAAAGAAAAATCTGTAGCCAGCACAGCTGTGTGTTGTCTTTGTTTCTCAGACACTGGGGCCTCTGTTTGACTTTAAAACCTGTTTGAGTTTCTCTTATCATCAGGATTCTTCAGGGACTGATCAGATGTCAGGCATTACTTTCCATATTGCCTCCAAAGTGTTTCGGAGCCAATGGAAAGAAATTCTTCAAAGCGTGTAGATAATGCAGCCCTGTTAGCATACTGTCTCAGACTAACACTCAAACCTCCATAAAGCAGCAATACTTCTACTTCTAAAGCAGCAATGTTCTAATTCTCTCTATTTACAGTCAAGGGACCCTGGGAGGAAAAGGTAAAGTACAAGCACGGTACAATGTAATGCCGTTCACTGTATTTGAGGTAGCCGCCAACTACAGCAATGAAACCAGAACCAATTGTATTTATAATTAAAGTAAACAACATAACCCATCGCTGTCTGAAAAACTGACAGACTTATTAACTCTGTCGTTTCTAAGCAGTAGCTCCCTCATCAGTTCACTGTTGGTCTGACACAAACACCTCAAAGTGAGAGAAAAGGAACATTAGCTATCCTTTACACTATAAATGATGTCAAAGCAACTTTGATTAATGGTTACCAATCCACCGGCCAACCAAAATAGAGAATAGTTCACAAACAAAAAATGCAATCTGCCAATTTCACTGACAAAGCTGTATTACTTTTCCGAAGTGCTAAGATGCTAAACAAAAACTGAGTTCAGATTCCAGACTGAACACTAGAAATGACAGGTTATCTTCACGATTAGGAAATGGAGCTCTGATTAATCCATCACATAAGAAATGTGTTATAGAGTGACAATTTAACATGGCAGGAGAGATTATTTTTAGTTATCGTCATCATTGTTAGGGAGAGATATCAACAGAAACGCTATGTAGTGTATTTAAAAGCATAATGAATATTAATGACATTGATTAGCATATTAATCAGGGGTGCTCAAGGATTTCCATTTCATTCAGTTTGGCATTTTAAAGCCCTTCAATGAATTTTCAGTTGACATTTTTCTGCTGGGTAATTAAGGAATTACATATTTACTATAGACAGTGGTGTAATACCGTGCGGTTATCTCCAAATGCAGCTAGTACACTGGCATATTTAACGATATGTATACAATTTCACTTTAGGACGATCCTCGAAAAAGCATTATTATGAGTTTTGAGCATGTTTTTTTCAACATAACTTATTGTTACATAAGAGATTGTATTGTCATGGTTTTATCACAGGCTGAATAAACAATTACCTGACATTTAAATAAAAACAATCAGAGAAAATAGCGGTCAATCTCATACTGGACAGTGATACAATGATGAGCACACTATTGTCTTTAAATTCAATTGTCAGGGTATTCCGGGGCAAGGAAAAGGTCAATATTGAACCAAGGGCATTTACGAAAACAGGAAGAAATAAAAACTCAGCAAACCTAGCTCAGCTGGGCCACGGGTAGAAGTGAATGTAGTGAGCCAGGGAGGGTGCTTGAAGAGCGTCTATTTATTCAATTAAATTGTGTTTGCATGCTGTATTAGTTTTGTCTTGGTTTACTGCTGTAGGTGGTCGCAGACAGCACGTGGTGGAAGGAACGGCTCATTCATTTTCAATGGAGCCTCGGCTGTGAGCAGAATTCTATGTAGGCGCAGACGTCGGTCGTGCCCGTGAACCCTGCTAGCTAAGTGGGAAAAATATACAAATGTCCAAGGATTAAAAACGGAAGCTAACCCATGTTAGCTAGCTTTTGTCAGTGGGGGACAAAATGGAAGATGTACTTCTTCCTACAATGCCTATAAAGCAGAAATGAATTAAATAGTGTAACAGCGTAGTATATAAAATATATAACATTGCAAACAAGCTAACCCTGTTGCCCCAAACTCACTAGCTAACGTCGATGGCAGATGGCTTTGAGTTAGTTGAATGGACCGGGTCCAAACAAAATATAAGTATTGAAATTATAAGATCTTGCTACTTCGCTATTTAAATGAAACATGTTTTTTCGATACGCTTTTTTTGTTGTTGGAGAGAACATGGTTGCCATCCATCATCAACTAGCTTTTTTCTGACCGACTTTCCCAGTTAAAACAGTGTGTTTGTTAGGGAGTACATTGTATGCATCCATCACATCAGCTAGCCGTTTTTTACATTTTTATGACCAGCAGTCCTAGTTACATTAAGGAAGGGAATTGGGAGTTTTATTCTTTTCTTCTAGTCACGAAGTACAGTTGTCTGCCTTTCCTGCAACAACGGGTGTAGCTACAGCGCAATTTTCGCGGCATCATTACATACGTCAATTACTGTGACATATGCATGTTGAATGACATTGTAATCCCTACGTGTAAAACAATGTATACGAAAAGAGTAAGTCAAGATGGTTAATATTCAAGTGCTGATTGGCTTATTCCATGAGTTTGTATTATTTAACATGTTATCTTTGAAACGCTAAGACCCCAACGACGTTTCATACCAGTGGATTTTAGCCTTGTATTTCAAAAGCTGGTAAATTGGACCATATTTGTGGTGAATGTTGAATTCCGATGCGGCTGCATTTTCCCTTTGGCTTGTTTGCTTGGTTTACTGTATGTTGCTATTGATGCTTGTAGCCAGCTTATCCTCAACTAATCTTTATTTTCCCCAGCCACACTCAATACCCGGTCTACTGGGTGGCAGTCTGCGTCTCTAAACACTATGCTATTTAACAATGGGTAGTCAGTCAGTCACTCACTCACTCAGAGACATTCACTCTACTTGCCCGGCTCCGCTTACGCGGTCCGGCAAAAAGAAGATTGGATTTGATTTCAATACTGAGCTAATCCTCCATAACCAGGTTGCCTCTCATCTCTTGCCTTGCGTTTCCATCCTGGGCCTGAAAGGCCTAACGGGCCCCAGGGATCTTGTTAAACATAATTAGGTGCCACACCAACACTATCTCAGCTTCACATGCAAAATAATATATACAATTTACTTGGCTGCAGAGAAGAAATAGTCCCAGATACATAATTGCAAACTGCTGCACTTAACCTTAAAACATGGCCCCTTAAAGACAAACTCACTTATTAAAGTTAACACAAATGGAGCCGACAGATTGTTGAAGTGTTGTTTAACTCGTGTTTTAATGCATTGAAGCTGCCAGGGTGGTGGTGTTGTTCAAGTCTTGATCTATAGTCTGAACTATTCATGAAGTAGTCTATTCTGCATTCATCACTCAATATAATCTCCTTAAGACAAAACAACATAGTATTCTTATAAGAAAACATCTCAATCGGTCAAGATTGAGTGTGTGAACTGTCAAACCTATTTTATTGATTGTGTTTAAATCCTCTATCTGCCTTGAGAAGTTACTTTATATCCCATTATAAATACCACAATCTGTCGGTGACATACTGCATACTTCTATATAAGTTGACATAAATAAATAACCATTGTCATTTTATTCTGTGTGCTAGTGTCTCATCTAAATGGAAATTTCTCATGATGTTAAGCCATAAAAATATTAATTAGCACATTTTATTTCTAGTCCATATTGTAAATATTGTCAGACCAATCAAATAATTTTGCTCTTATAATCATATTTTGAGAAGTAAAATGTGGCTATACTGTATATAGATGTTAGTGCAGGTTATTGTCAGTCTGTCTACAACACCTATCCAACATCACATCTTGAGACTAATCGTCATTGGCACCTGGTACCAGTGATGAAAACACCACCGTATGTGGGTCCATTACATTTTTCCTCCTTTTTTGATGGAACAAAAAACAAAATGTGTTGTACATTTAACGCAGTTTAGCAGGGATGCACTACGTGATCTGTCCTGGCTGGTTGTTCAACACACTTGTTAACATATCTTTTTCCATGCCCCCTCATTGCCTCTTTTTCCTCCCACGCTTTGCCTGCTAAAAATGCTTTATACCTCATGCCAGAATGTTATGCTAGATTCCAAAATATAAACCAATCCCTTATTAGAATCCTTTCCAAAAATGTATTTTGTTTATAAGCACTTTAAAACAAGTCCAGGCTATTGTGAAATGGTAGCACCTTCTATATACCAGCAATTTGCCTTTTCATTAATGACCAAACATGACAAATGATGGGTGTGAAATGACTGAATCAGCATATAACATTTGGATAATGTTGTACATTAAACAAGCAAGTACATTTATATTTGGTATGTATTATTTTGTCCATAATAAATAAGAACTTCTCAAGATGGGGGAAGTGGCCTTGCAATGTTTATTAGAAAAAACAGTTACTTCTTCTCACCATGGAAGAACCTTGATTTTACCACTCTGCCATTGCTTGCTTGTGCATGGAAGTCTAGTGAAGATATCATACTACTAAATTGTTTGGTGCTCCAAAAATCCAACTCTACACACTTGCACACATATATATTAATTGTGGAACGGCTTGTTGTGTAGTCCCCAAGCCTGTTTGGGTTAGGAGCAATAAGCACTAGATTGAATTATGAATTACAGTGCATACACAGGTGGCTGAGAAACCCTTGCAGCCACCACAAGGCAGGGGGGCCCTCACACCCCAAGGGCCCGCACTGCATAGCAAAAAAGAAGGCTGGCCTATATAAAAAAGAAAAGGCAAAAACCTTTAAGGGCAAGAAAACTCTGCTCATTGAGAGCCCCTAAGTTTTGGCTCCCAAGTAAAGGAAGCCTGTGAAGTAGGCTACATAACCAGTTTTCCTCCCCCTTCCAGATGAAAAAATTGGGCTAAAAAGATCCCTGAATCTGGCAACAATGGCCTTCAGTATCTTACGTGTATTATGCTGCTTTCAAAATTGCTAATCATTATGTTTTGATAGATGATGGTAGATATTAGTAAAAACAAATGGGCAAGTGGTGCTCAAAAGCCCAGCAATAGTATTGTCTGAACAAGCACGCGTAGAACACACAAAGATTCCATCCTAATTTAGACAAACCAGCGATTAAGCTATCATCAGCACCTCCACAGAAGAAAAACTGCCACCTCCTGTAGCTAGCATCCGCAGGTCTTCACCAGCCACCAGCCTTCCCAATGCGACATCAGTGTTAATTTAGTCAACAAAAATAGTGAGGAAAATATTTGTTAAATACCCATTTGTCAGTGGCAGTTGAAAGAGATGATAATTGACTAAATAGAAACGGAAAAAACTAAACAAAAAATACTTTTCATTTTTGGTTGACAAACAAGACTAGACAAAATTATCTTTGTGAGAATAGTCAAATATAACTACCATAGTGGGATAGAAGGATTTTGGAAAAAGAGGTTCTCAGTGTTTTTTTTTTCATGATGCGCTTTGAGATCTGAAAGTGCATCATCCTAGTATATATACGCACAGGCAAATACTGTGTTTTGGTGTTTTGAGATGTGGGTATACCCTAAATTGTTAATTATCAAAATGTTTTTTAATCTTCTGTTCTCCCCATGTTCTTACATTTCATACTAATATTTCCATCCATGTCAATTAATCAATTAAACTGCTCAAAAAATAACGGGTGTGCAATATGCAATATGCATTTGTGTGCAAATGCAATATGCATTTTCCACTGGCGAATTACATTTTGGGAATTTCACACTTCCATATTGTGCACAATGCTGTGCTAAAATTAGCCTAAATATGCCTAATTGTAGGCAATATCAACATTGTAGCATTATGATAAGTTCCACTGGCCTTATTTGATATGGTAATATGTTTATGCTACTATAGGTTAATGAGGCCATAATTGTGATAAACATCATGCCAAGTTTGAATTTTTCGCTAGACACCATTAAGCATTGTGTTAAACTTACTAACGTTTCTTATTAAGTTTACCTCCTCCACAAATAGCATCTATGAAATGTATGGCTTTTGCCACTGCCCGTTTTAACAGATTATTAGCCAGTAATAGGCTTACTAGTATCTAGCTTACAACTTACTACTTAACACAGCTAAATCTATTTCATGGCACAACATTTTGGTTTTTCTTTCATTCGTGAATGACATTGATACAATAACTATCAATATAGGTGACGATAACTGACTAAGTGAAAATACGAGAATCATGGAAACCCCTACTCTTACTGCCCAAGGGTTTTTTATCTAGCCAATATTACCCCATAAATCATGCACAGATGCGTACTTTGAAATCCACCAGAAATAGCTGCAATATAAACTTTTTTTTTAGGCTCACTATAATGTAGCTACTGAAGGTTGAAGCCAGCTAGGTTTTTGTCTATCCTGACCCAAAAGGCATGCATAGATGCGTCCTTCGAAAATCCATGAGAAATATTCACTACATAAGCGTGAACTGATTTATTTTAGGCTTACTATAACACAGCTACTGAAGGTTGTAGACAGCAAAGTTTTTATCTATCTGGAACAAATCCTAATGCATAATCTGTTTTGACTGTGACTAGAACGCGGGATCTATTGGTTGTAGGTCTGTGTCGCTAACCACTACGCTATTTAACAAGGGTCGGTCGGTCAGTAAGAGAAATGTTTTCTTCTTGGTCGGCTCCGCTTAAGTAGTCTGTTAAAAACGAGTGCCAAAATTAACAGTGCGCGACATCACTGCCTGGGTCCAGGCTGTCCATGGTGTTGATAAATAGCTATATAGTGCTGTCCGTTAATTGTGCTGATGCAATTGCGCTTTTTTATTTCTATATTTTCCATTACTGAATATGTATAGATAGAGGTAGACAGCCATCAGTCTATTGATGTAGGAGGCACTGGTATAAGCTAATAGATGGAGATACATTTTGAGGGGTTCGGCGGAGGGGCCTCGAGCTCAGACATTGCGGGGAGGCCTCTGCAAATCCGGGCAGCCCCTGACTGTATGCATACAGTTTTTCATAAGCCATGTGTAGTTGTAACCTTTCTCCCCTTTCAACTTATTTTTATTATTGAAATCTAGACAAAGCATGTGAATATCTTTGGCCACAGCTGTATGCCATCTTCACTTACATCTTTCACCAATTACTGTTATGTTGTTTCGATGTATGACTGTCATGATATTGAATAGTTCAATGAATAAATGGCACAATAAAAATCCATAATCAGTCAGGGGAAGTGAAGTTGAATGGCAAGGCACTGGATTAACAAACCATCTTTGCCGTCTTTGCATGGCAGGCTCCTCTCTTTCCACTGAGATATCCTTTCTCCAATCCTACCATGGAAGCTGAGTCACTAGCTTACTCATGTTTTCCCATGCTGTCCTTAACACTTCTACAATGGAAGAGAATTCTGTGGACCTTGTCTCAGTGTGGTTTGCGGTCGGTTGATGTCTCTTTGGTAGTCTGGTGCTTGGCAATGTGGGTGGAGCTATTTCCAGCCTGGTCAGCCCTGCCCAGGGTTATGTTTGGATGTGGCTACATTGTCTTTGGACACTCCACTGTCTCAGTCTATCGTATGAATAGGTTCAGTCTGTCCTGTCTCATTCCCTTTATTTTATTTTTTTACATTGCATTCATTTATGTGACGGGGTATTAAGTTGAACCTGATTATGTGAGAAGAGATGAGTCAGAAATCCCACTCATCACTCCGAGAGGAGTTGTTGCCCACCTCTCCATGCCTTTCCAGCATCTGCAGCTCCAAATTCACTCCATACATTTTCTGTTGAAAGTCATGGATGTATGTATGTCTGTATAAAAGTAACACAAAAATTGACAGAAAAAGCTTTATACTGCCAGTGCCGAGTGGAGATATTCCTAGACATGAAGATTTATGCCTACATTCCCAAATTGGTATATTAAAGTGATGTCTGCTAGTGGAGTCAGGGGTTTTAATAATTTTGCAAGGCACATATAATTATATACAGTTAGGTCCAGAAATATTTGGACACTTACACTGACAAGTTTAATAATTTTAGCTCTGTACGCTACCACAATGGAACTGAAATTAAACAACCAAGATGCAATTGAAGTGCAGACTTTCAGCTTTAATTCATGGGGTTGAACAAAAATATCCTATGAAACGTTTAGGAATTGCAACCATTTTCACACACAGTCCCCTTATTTCAGGGGCTTAAATGTAATTGGACAAATTAACACAATCATAAATAAAATTTTCATTTTTAATACTTTGTCTAGTATCCTTTGCAGGCAAATGCATGGACATCACCAAACATTGGGTTTCCTCCTTTGTGACGCTTTGCCAGGCCTTTACTGCAGCTGTTCTCAGTTGTTGTTTGTTCATGGGTCTTTCAGCCTTAAGTTTTGTCTTCAGCAAGTAAAAAATACATGCTTGATCGGGTTGAGATCAGGTGATTTACTCGGCCATTGCAGAATATTTCACTTCTTTGCTTTAAAAAACTCCCGGGTTGCTTTCGCAGTGTTTTGGGTCATTGTCCATCAGTAAAGTGAAGCGCCATCCAATCATTTTCGCTGGATTTGGCTGAATCTGAGCAGACAATATATCCCTATACAATTCAGAATTCATCCGGCTGCTTCTGTCTTCTGTTAAATCATCAATAAACACTAGTGACCCAGTGCCATTGGAAGCCATGCATGGCCATGCCATCACACTGCCACCGTGTTTTACAGATGATTTATGTTTGGATCATGAGCCGTTCCAAGCCTTCTCCAAAAAAAAATATTCCCATCATTCTGATACAGGTTGATTTTAGTTTTATCTGTCAAAAATAAATACTTTTCCAGAACTGGGCTGGCTTTTCTGTTCTTGGTTTTTGGCATAGTCTTATCTGGCTTTTCTATTCTTGAGGCATATGAATGGTTTGGATCTTGTGGTGAACCCTCTGTATTTGCTCTTGTGAAGACTTCTCTTTATGGTAGACTTGGATAATGATACGCCTACCTCCTGGAGAGTGTTCTTCACTTGGCTGGATGTTGTGAAGGGTTTTTTCTTTACTATGGAAAGGATCCTACGATCATCCACCACTATTGTCTTCCGTGGACATCCATCCCTTTTTGTGTTGCAGAGCTCACCAGCGCGTTTTTTTCTTTTCTCAGAATGTACCAAACGGTTGATTTGGTCACTCCTAATGTTCCTGCTAGCTCTCTTATGGATTTTTCTTGCAGCCTAAGGATGGCCTGTTTCACTTGCACTGAGAGCTCCTTAGACCGCATGTTGTGGGTTCACAGCAAAAGCTTCCAAATGTGTATGCCACACCTGGAATCAACCCCAGACCTTTACCTGCTTATTTGACGAATAAATAACAAAGGAATAGCCCACACCTGTCCATGAAACAGATTTTGAGTAAACTGTCCAATTTCTTTTGGTCCTTTGAAAAAGAGGGGGCTGAATATTAAAGAGCTGTAATTCCTAAACCTGTCCTCCCAATTGGATGGGAATACCCCCAAATTAAAGCTGAGAGAATGCACTTTAAGCCCATATTCATTATTTAACTGTAACTTGAATATATTTTGGCAGCCAAAATAATAAAATTTGTGTCTGTGTCCAATTATTTCCGGGCCTAACTGTATATGGCCCAGTTCCCAAAACTGTTTGCAGAAAAATAGGGCTCCTATCAGAAGCAAACCAAAGTAACCTAAGTTTTGTCCTTGGTTAATGAACCCTCTGTTATTCCCCAATGTGAATGGGTAAGTGTGCCCAAACTTTTGACTGGTACTGTATGTGCTTTACAGTACTGTTCAAAAGTTTGGGGTCACTTAGAAATGTCCTTGTTTTCAAAAGAAAAACAATTTTGGGGCCTTTAAATAACAAAAACATTGTTATATTTGGATATGACTATTACAGCTGGAAATAGAAGATTTTTATTGGAATATCTATATAGGCATACAGGGGGCCAATATCAGCAACCATCACTCCTGTGCTCCAATTGCATGTTGTGTTTGCTAAGTAAATTATTTTAAAAAGTGAATTGATCATTACAAAACCCCTTTGCAATTATGTTAGCACAGCTGAAGTATGACATAGTGATTAAAGAACCATTTAGATTCCCGTAGCGGCCTCAGATGGCTGTGTTTCTTTAACAATACTATATGTGTAAATATCACAAAATCTATCTGATAAAAACGTTAATGTATTCCTGTGGATGTTGTCATTAATAAGAAACCAGAAAAAACGGTACAATGTCTTTTGACTTATTTCATTTTTATAATTTCTCTACTCCAAATGCTAGCGGCAAAGCGGCCACAATGTTTTACGTTAGAAGAGGCTGTTTCTATGTTGTTTGGTGATAAGTTGCTCTTTGAAAGCGATAATGGTGTTGTGGGGAGTAAAAAATATACTGCGGATATATGTTTGCTGTTGTCTACATTTGATGCTGTGAAATGTTGATAATTAATAGTAACCATGTCGTGATAACTCCATAGGAGAGCGCATCAGGCGAGCTCGGATGGTTACTTGCTCAGTCTTGGAATTGAAAACCTTGCAGTATTTTGATGTGTAGTCGGCTAACTAGTTGAATATTTTATCGCGTTTCTTCCGATTTCATTCATATATGCAAACTGCAATAGCTAACTAGACCGCTAATTGTCCGCTTCAGTTCGTATGTCAGTCTATATAAAAGTTGTCTGGCTGCAAATGTGTTTCGCTTGTGAGGCGATGATCTGTCGGAGCTAAATAATCAAACAGAATTTTAGAATGCTGCTGTAGATTACTGAGAATTCTCAGTATAAACACATTTCAAATAGATATAGCACATATTTAAGAACAAATAAAAAATACAAGTTTACTTTTAGCACATCATATTTAATTTGACACCAGATCCATGTAACCTCGAAGGACATCATCAATGGACGTCGTCAGGAAAGCCTAACATTAATGGCTCCAATCTTGGCTAGCTAGTCAAAGTGACAGCTCGTTTTTGCATAGTTTGGAGCTGTTCCTCAGGAAATCAATTAAGTGCTGTCCACAGGGTATGGCAAGTCGTTGCAAAATGGAGTGATAACATTCCTTCTTCAAGATCACTTTTACCTGGTACAAATCTCCCACATTACCACCACCAAAGCACCCCAGACCATCACATTGCCACCACCATGCTTGACAGATGGCATCAAACAGTCCAACATCTTTTCATTAGGTCTGCATGTGATGAGTGTTCTTCTTTGTGAACTGAACACCTCAAACTTAGATTTGTCTGTCCATAACACTTGTTACCAATCTTCCTGTGTCCAGAGTCTATGTTCTTTTGCCCATCTTAATCTTTTGTTTTTATTGGACTGTCTGAGTCCCTAACAGGTCTTTAACTGTAAATGTATTTGTAACCGTACTGCATGGTACACAAGGCTTTATACGGTTTGCAAGTGAACCCAAATTAATACATTTTAAAATGTCAAATAGTTAGCTACACTGTGTTGAATGCATCTTCAATAAATCAGATTGAGCTGAAAAAAATATGCAAGGCTCTTCTGTGTAAACAAAATCTAAATTATAATAATTGTTGGTGCCTTTCCAACTGTTTTGTGAGCTAACATCGAGGAGGAAAAGCTAGCTCTACAATGGTAAGTGATGGAATTAATAAAACAACATTGTAGAATGCTCCAGCTTTTTAATATTGTGGAATTTACACCCTTTTAACAACATCAAATTTAAAATAATTTCAAGGCATTGTGGACATTATATTGGGATATGTTTTAGACAAATAATTCAATCTTATCAGTATTTGGTTAAAATCATATTTTTCCATGTGAACTGGCAATTTCAACTTCATCAACAATGTAGACCTGCATGTTTACGGCACAGTCTGTTTTGTGGCATCGTCAAATTATATAGACTCGCTGTGGCTGATACCAAATCCTGTACTTATAGACAGTGTCTGTGCATCCCTAATTGTCAGCAAAAGTATACGTTTTCGAGGGGCGCATGTTTTTCAACTTATGGCACAGTAAAAGTAACTAGTTGCTTGTGTACATTTTAACATTTTATATTAATGGTAAATAAATTAAATTGTTCAGTAAACTATCGTAGTGTAAAACCCTCATTGTCAAACACTAAATCATAGACACCTAGTCATTGAAGACATCAACAATTGTTAACCATCACTTACAGATGCTTCTGCTTAAAAAACAAGCAGTCATAAAGTCCCATTATCTTTCCCACTGCTTGGAGGAACACTTAACCAAAAGTGTCAAATATTTCATGTGTATGAGGACAAAATCAAGCCATTTGGGCAAACTTAAAGAAGCAAGCTCATATCCACTGTCGGCTCTGTTCATTATCAAAGTGTCAAAGAATGAAAAAATTGCATTCTTTTGTTCTTCCCTCATTTGGGTCTCCAACACACTTTGAACCTCAGTTCCATTCAGGCTTTAGAGGAAACAAGGCCTCATTCTCTTGACAATCAGACTTACAAGATGCACCAGTCAGGCATGAACAAGTTGCCATGGAAACATTATGATTTCTGCAGTCCATTTCGCTTACACTATATTTCCAGTCTCCTACCTTCACCACATTTATAATAAAATAATATATAAAGTGTAATTTATTGTGTTTAAAAGTCAACGTATTCCAAGCTTGGGAAGTAATTTAATATAGGTTGGTTTTAAGTTGCATTTAAATCACACAATTGTTCTCATTAGTCACCCAACCCTACACAGACTGAGCTCAGAATACCCCCTCTCAAAGGCACATTCAGACAATGGCAAACTTCACAGCGCATAATTATCACAGTGTTCTGCTTTTCTAATTTTAACATGAAGCACATGGCTTAAACTTTCTCCCTCACATTCACTTACATTTTACAATAATTGAACACAGACTTAATGACTTGAATGCAACCAATTAAAAATCAGCAATTCGTAAGCCATGTAAATGAAGTTTATTTGTTCACATGCTCTAACAATGCCACTGAGTTTTTCTCACAGCCACGGGGAAAAACGAGCTCTCATAAGTGGCACTGCCACACTCGCCCTACCTCCCCTTCTCACATTCCAAGGAGGAATTGAAGTACATGACTTGGCAGAGCAGACCTCTCCAACTCACAATGCCTCTCTGCCGGAGGATTTAAGAGTCGTCATTAGCTTCTGTAGCCACAAAGTCATAAACCCTGCCAATTTCTATAATTTGTTTTCTGAAAAACTACATTTTAACCCTAACCCTTACCTTAACCGTACCAATATATATATATACGGCATAGTATAACATTGTATATTTTGTATACCTATATACACTAAACATTGCATCAAATCTTTTTTTTTTTAAATGACATGTCTGTTAAAACAATTATTTAGATATAGATATTGCTTCCCTGTCCAAAAGTTAGGAAACTACAGCAAAATATTGCTCAGTGCTCATTCTCATACTCTTGTTAACTTGTCATATATAAATTCATGGAAGGCCAACGCCTACATATTTGAAATTATAGGAGCATACTTATACTTTCAAAGGTCTTATGCTTTTCAGAAGCCCTGGGTCCAATCAATGGTCCTGCTACTCCTTGAGCCCTAAAGCTTCAAGTGCCAATAGTCCATTCTGTAGATGGTAAACATTCCAATTTTAATGTATTGTAATGCTATATATTTTAGACAGAAACCTGCTCTAGAACTGTCTTTCCATAGATTTAGTTTGGCGTCTGTATCTTCCCGTTCCTGTACTGTACATGTCATTACTATATACAGTGCATATTACAAACCCACCAAGTGAGTAGTAAGACTATTAACCTAACGCAACAAAACAAGGTTGTAGAAAGGATTGAGAGAGGAGAGCACAAAGCAGCAAAAAAGGTCTAATTGGAAATACATTTTCTTTTTACTCTCACCTTTCATGATCAACAATCCAATCTATTGGCCTAATGGAATTCAATTTTTGGAAAGTTTATTGTTTTGCTATGTTTTAACTTTTTGCAAATTTTTACTGGTGAAATACAATCAATCAAAATATCAATGGGGCATATGTCTAAGTGGTGTCAACATTGTAAAAAAGTAACAATTCTGACTAACACTCACCTATCTACAATGAATTCAAATCTAGGTACAAACATAACCGTAGTAAATTTCTTTTAAAGAGTCTAGAGAGATAATCATGCCAGAGTCAATGGAAAAAGCCCAACCACAGACCCTGATCTGCAACCCTGTTTCCCCAAAAATTGTGATGCTGCGTAAAATACTATTTAAAAAAAATGCAATGATGTGCAAATAATGTAACCCTGTATTTAACAGAAAATAATACAAAGACATCATATCAAATGTTGAAACTGAGAAAACTCTTTTACTACGGACCCATGCTGTAATATGTGCAGAATGTGGTTTGGCATTGTCTTGCTGAAATAAGCAAGGCCTTCTCTGAAAAAGATGTCATGGCAGCATATGTTGCTCCAAAACCTGTATATATTGTTCAGCATTAATGGTGCCTTCACAGATGTGCAAGTCACCCATGCCATGTGCACTCATGTACCCACACACCATCACAGATGCTGGACTTTGAACCGGGCATCGATAAGCCGGACGGTCCCTCTCTTCTTTAGTCCGGAGGACGCGGCGTCCATGATTCCAATAATTTTTTTAAATTTAGATTTCAGACCACAGGACAGTTTTCCTCTTCACCTCATTCCATCTTAAAGTTGCTCGGGCCCAGAGAAGGCGGCAGTGTTTTTGGATCTTGTTTATAAATGGTTTCTTCTTTGCATAGTAGAGTTTTAACTTGCATTTGTGGATGCAGCAACGTACTGTGTTCAACATACAATGGTTTTCAAAAGTGTTCCTGAGTCCATGCAGTGATTTCCAGTACATAATCATGTCTGATTTTAATGTAGTGCAGCCTGAGGGCCCGAAGATCACGTCCATCCAATATTGGTTTTCTGGCTTTGTCCCTTGCATACAGAGATTTCACCAGATTCTCTGAAATCTTTAATGATATTATGTACTGTAGATGATGAGATCCCCAAACTCTTTGCAATTAATGTTGAGAAACGTTATTCTTAAATTGTTGCACAATTTGCCTGTGCAGTCTTTTACAGAGTGGTGAACCCCTCCCCTTCTTTTTAGAAAGACTCTTCCTCTCTCTGATGCTCTTTTTACACCCAATCAAGTTACTGACCTGGTGCCAGTTAACCTAATTAGTTGTGAGATGTTCCACCAGCTGTTTTTTCCAGTCTTTTGTTTCCCCTGTCCCAGCTTTTTTGAAATGTGTTGCTGGCATCAAATTCAAAGTATATATACTTAAAATTTCTCAGTTTCAATATTTGATATGTCGTCTATTTTCTACTAAACACATAGACTGACAGAAAAGCGTTCCATACTGATATGTCCTTAGGGGAAAATGCTCCTTATGTGGTTTCCTTTGGGCATCTTCCTCTGGGATATGTCCTTTTAATGAGGATGTATCAGCATGGGCTTGTGGAGACGAGGATGCCATGATGAGATGTAGTGTTATAAGGTGCAGGTGAAAACAGGCTATTACCTAAGATTGTAGATGTGAATGGGGTAGATTAATGCTAAATATATCTGACATTCATACCCGGTTACTTGATAAGAGTGGGAAAATTTTTTCTGTAAAGTGGAATATATATGGCTGTGTGGAACATGGAAATAAATCACCAATTTGCCACAGTTAACTACTATACAAGCACTAGCTACATGGACATACATAAGAAACTGTCAAACACACTATTCTGTGTTTGGATTTAAGTATAGTATCTGTCTGTGACAACAAAGCAAGAAAAATCAACCCAAGAAACCATATCTGTCTGTGACAACAAAGCAAGTAAATTCAACCCAAGAAACCGTATTTAAATATCATCCTACACAGCTGAGTGGCTGCCACTCCTAAGATACACCCACCTAAAACCACCATAAAGCTAATTATGATATTGTCTCTACTGTTATAACCATACAAGGCAATGGTGGCTCCTGACTAGCTGAAAAGTGGGGGCATTGCAGATGGGCAGTTAACTTATAAAATGCTCTGCAGCTCGAACTATGTGATCATCACCCTCGCAGCCGTCATGAAAAAGACTTAAATCTAAAGCTATAATCGCACATAATTTCAACACTCTCTGATACACCGGATGTTCCTAGATTTCTGTAGAACACTGCAGTTGCAGCATTGTGTTGCAGAGGCAGTTGCAGAGCGATTTGTGTGTTGCATGGACTGCTTTTCACAGCATTGTTGTTGTTCTTGTGTTTCTCACACTTCATACTGTATGGGATTCCACAGATTTAATTCCCATTAAATTCCCTGCTTCTGGTGTGCCAGAGAGAAAGGTCGCACTGATAATGGCTCCGCATTCACCATGTACTTCCTTGCTTATTACTGTTTTTATTTCTGTTCATGCTGCACTGTCGCTCACACCGTATGATCGACAAGTACTTTTGGATATTCGTTCATCATTGAACACGGACCTTTACACAACTCCCCGGAGCGACTGATGCAATTCCTTTGTTCTGCCGCCGACCTGTTTACCAACACGCAGACGGAGGAGAAAGAAGAGGGGCAAACGTGCCGGTGTCCTATGCAGATCTCAGACGAGATACTGCAATCCCCCATTTAACACGCAAATGTTCAATCCTTGGACAATAAAATGGACAAACTACACACACAGATTAACTTCAGCAGGACATTGCGAACTGCTGTGTGCTAGCGTTCCTGGAAACCTGTCTGGATCCCTTGGTGCCAGACTCGTGTGTCACCCCTGCTGGCTTTTCTATCTACTGGCAGGACAGAAGGTCAGAGTCAGGTAAAAGTAAGGGCGGAGGGGTCTACATTATGGTTAACTCTCGTTGGGGAATGGATGTTGAAGTGCACTCAACACACTGCTCACAAGACCTGGAGCTACTGAGCGTAAAGGTTCAGCCCTTCTACCTTCACAGCAGTCTATATAACCCCGCAGGTGGATAAAATGCACACACTGGAAGTCCTATATGGAGTAATAAAAGTGTACCATTTACCAAAATACCCCCAGCACATTTACTCTTCTACCCGGTGTGATCAGACTCTTGACCATTGTTATTCACAAATACGAAATGGTTACAAACCCCTCCCCTGCCCTGCATTCGGTAAGGCGGATCACACATCAGTTTTGCTCCTCCCATCCTATAGACGCCTATAACAGGGCAAACCAGTTTTCAGAAAGTTCAACGCTGGAATGATGGATCCATTACTGCTCTCCAGGACTCCTTTGAAACAATGGACTGGCAGATGCCCTGTGCTGCAGCTGATGGGGACATTGATGAATACACCCACTGTCTCAACAGATATTCTCCAGATGGATCGATGATGTCGTCCAGAGGGTCAATGTCAGGACTTTCCCCAACCAAAAGCCCTGGGTAAATGGTAACGTCCGTGCTAAGCTCAGAGCACACCCCTCTGCCTTTAGCTCTGGAGACGCGGAGGCTTTGAGGGGATCCAGATATGACCAATAGAAGGCTATGAGGGATGGGAATAGAGAATACATAAGTTGGATAACTACCACAGCTCTGACCCCAGACACATGTGGGGTGGACTGTGACATCAACTTGCTCCCTGACAAGCTCAACACCTCCTACGCATGGACTGAGGTGACCAACACAATTCCTCTAGTGTGGCTTGCTGAAGACCAGGATGACTACACTCTGTACCACGGTGACGTGAGGAGAGTTTTTAAAAAAGTGAACCCTCTGAAGTCACCAGGGCCAGATGGCATTCTAGGCCGTGTCCTCAGGGGAGGCGCTTACCAAATAGCGGAGGTTTTCACGTCTATATATAACCTCTCCCTGTCTCTGTCAGTAGTCCCCTCTTGCTTCAAACAGACCACCATCGTCCCTGTACCGAAGAAACACCTGACTGAACGACTAAAAAATCTCACCAACTTCTACAGGTGCTCCATTCATAGCATCCTCTTAGGTTGCCTGGTACGGCAGTTGCTCTGCTGCAGACCGCAAGTCCTTACAGAGGGTGGTAACGTCTGCGGAACGCGTCAACGGCTGCCATTTCCCCTCCGTGCAAGGAATTGATGAATAGACACACTGTCTCTGTGAAAAGTACACAATGCCTGAGAAAAGTATGGAACATCATCAAAGATCGCCAACCACGCAGGCTATGGTCTGTTCACACTGCTGCCATCTGGTAGACACTACCAGAGCATCAGGGCACGCACTTCCTGACTCACAAAAGTTTTCTCTCAGGCCATAAGGCACCTCAACCAGCAACACTGATCCATGATCATACAGATCACACCTATAGGGTACATTTAATGAGCAATAGAATATTCCTTTGCATGTACAGTACAATTCATAAGCACATTACACTCATATGTATCTATAATTTTCAATACTGTACTTCTACCATATTGATAATACTCCTCATCCTACTTTTTCCAAAACTGCTGCTAGTTTACATTATGTATATTATTGCCAGACTTGCCATATCTATAACTTCAAAACCACTACCAATATTACTGCAGCAAGTGTATATTGTAATGTAAAATGTTGCTTTACTTTTTTGTCTGACTATATTTTTGCTTATATATTCTTCTTCTTAACTCTCACTACGTAGTTGTCAAGTGCGATGTCACAAAATGTTCATTGTGCAGGATGACGCTGTGTTGTTTAGTGCATTTGATAAATAAAACTTGAAACTTGAAATATTTTACCAAGTTTGAAAGGCTTCTTGCAAAAAAATACAGTGGGCTTTGTTTTTCTTTCCCTTCAAAAGATTTAAACCACACAGCATATTTGCTGTTGTCCAACCATTTCTGGTTGAATTTGCTTAACAGCCAGGCTCTACTGTAACAGCCAGTCTCTTCTATAAAGCTAGCTAAATTATATAGCGTGCTACTAGCTAGTTACAGTACCTTACAAGCAACAATGTTGGGAAAAAGCAGGCAACCGTCACGAGTGTCTTGCTTACATCTAACATTCTGAATGAAATTGTGGTTCCTCTGTATGCGACCAGAGCTAAAATGCGTTCACAAACCACACATACATTTTTGCATTACCTCTTCACAATGCTAACAGAACGTAATAAATACAGTTAGGTCTGGAAATATTTGGACACGGACACAATTTTCATTGCATTGGATTTGAAATTAAACAACTGATATGCAAGTGAAGTGCAGACTTTCAGCTTTAATTCAAAGGGTTGAACAAAAATATCCTATGAAACGTTTAGGAATTGCAACCATTTTCATATACGCAGTCCCCTTATTTAATGGGCTCAAATGTAGTTGGACAAATTAACACAATCCTAAATAAAATGGAATTTTTTAAAACTTTTTAAAAACTTTTATACATTTCAGAATTCATCCAGCTGCTTCTGTCTTCTGTCACATCATCAATAAACTCTAGTGACCCAGGCCCATTAGAAGCCCTGCATGGCCATGCCATCACCATGCCTCTCCCGTGTTTTACCGATGATGTGGTATGCTTTGGATCATGAGCCATTCCAAGCCTTCTCCATACTTTTTCTTCCCATCATTCTGGTACAGGTTGATCTTAGTTTCATCTTTCCAAAGAATGCTGTTCCAGAACTGGGCTGGCTTTTATAGATGTTTTTCGTTTAGTCAAATCTGGCCTTTCTATTCTTGAGGCTTATGAATGGTTTGCACCTTGTGGTGAACCCTCTGTATTTGCTCTCCTGAAGTCTTCTCTTTACGGTAGACTTGGATACTGATATGCCTACCTCCTGGACAGTGTTGTTCACTTGGCTGGATGTCGTGAAGGGGTTTTTCTTTACCATGGAAGGGAACCTACGATCATCCACCACTGCTGTCTTCTGTGTTGCAGAGCTCACCAGTGTACTCTTTTTTTCTCAGAATGAAACAAACTGTTGATTTGGCCACTTCTAATGTTAATGCTTTCTCTCTTATTGATTTATTTTTTTTTTGCAGCCAAAGGATGGCCTGTTTCACTTACATTGACCTACATATGGCCCAGTTTTCCAAACTGTTTGCAGAAAAATTGGGCACCTATCAGAAGCAAATTGAAGTAACCTAAGTTTTGTCCTTGGTTAATGAACCTTCTGTTATACCCTACCCTATAACCAGTGTCCAATTATTTCTGGACCTAACAGTACTTTTTTAAGAGCTTTAAAAAGAGGATATAAGACAATTGAATGAGTGACACCAGTGACAACTGTGAAAATTAGTAGTCTGTATCTCTGGTTCTCTGTGGAAATTACACATGATAGCTTGGAAGTCTGGCATTAAGCAACCTGAAAATCTTTGCCATGTGCAGTACATTTTTCAGAAAGCACTGTTTTATCTGCTAGCGAGTTAAGATCTATGCAATGTATAATCTTGCACACGCAATATTTGGTACACCCTTGCTATAAAAACAATGTTGCATAGATTGCCTTGGTAGCTAGCTACAGGATGTGCATAATTTATGCAATAAAGAAACAAAAACAAAACAGCTCAGCTAGCCAACGCCAAGCATTCCTTCGTTACAACAATGTAGTAGATGTAACTGGCATTGGAAGTGGGTGGCATAATTTTATATGAACAGAGATTAACGTAAATGTCTTTTTCTTACTGGCCTAGATGGGACAGTTGGCCAAAACACTACTGGTCCAAAGAGAATGTCAACCCAGACACTGACGTTTTTTAAACTTGTATTGCTCACCAACCCGATGATGAACAAACGTATGAGAATTGACGCGGTAGGTGGCGTAAAACAAGAATAAAACAGAACAGAACAATGCTACAAACGGAACAGAATCCAATCACAAAAACCCATAAGATACACTAGAAAAAGAGGGACCCAAATAGAGACAGTGATCGGGAACTCAGGTGAGGGCAAAAACAAAACACAGGTGTCCGTGTTCAAAACAAGCTTGCTTGGACGTGACACTTTTTTATTAAACATTTGAGACTAGATCCCTTTCTGAGTAAATAAAGTAAATGTAGGCTGTGATTCAACTGTCCAGATAAATGAAAGAATATATGTAAAATGAATAAAAAATTTTTTTTACTTGAGGTACATAAAACATTGGTTATAGACAGTCTGTTGTATTACTTGTGAGGCACAGCTGAGTTATATTTTACTGGACTGATGTTACCTGTATTGGGTCACTTAGCAGAGAGCAGCCTCTAACCATACCTAAACACTCCATCCCATCCTTGAGACTGACCAAAATAATGAACCACATTCTATGTAATACTGGCGTTTTCTCCTACGCAGACACTACACATTTTTACCAGTGTACCATGCAAATGTTGGAGGGGCAGCATTGAGTGTTTTTTGGAAAATATAAACAAAGTAGCATTGTCAGTGAAGACTGCTACTCCTCATCGAGCTGGTTACTGCACTTCTATATAAATTAGCCTACAATTTCCCATGTTAATTTGCACATTTTGTTTACTTTGTTGAAGTTACACTGGAACCCACGCTAAACCCTCTAGTGGATATATACTACTTGGGGGACTCACACCGTCTGCTATGCTGGTTGTAGCGCAAATTACGACTGCCATAAACAGAGAAACTAAAGTAACTGATTAAATAACACGCACGCCACTGTTATTAAATAATCAAGCCTATTGACAATATTACAACAGTGCTGGTTGGCTGTCATGCAGACTAGGTGCTGTTTGCTGGCATGGTCGGTCAGGGACTGTTTTCAGTGCACATTTGTCCGCTCTAGCCGGGAACTTAGGACGAACGACAGAGAGCATCTGAGTTCCAAGTCGAAACAGGTAAATATTTTTTATGTTTTATTGATACCAGTGTCACGATCATTAGGGTGCAGGACACATCAAGATGCAGAGGTTGCTTGAACAAAAGGGCTTTCAAATACAGACTCGACAAAAACACAAGACTCAAAACGGCAGCAATACCAGCAACAAGATCAAGCAACAGCAACAATTACCACCTAGAAACACAGGGGCAGGAGGAACTTAAATAGGGACTAAACTAGGCGTTAACAGGGAACAGGGGATCAGACTAAACAAGACAGGTGAAACCAATAAACCAAGGGGAACCGATCGGAACATAGAAACCAAGAAACTAGAACAAGGCATCGAACATAGAAAAATAACCAGAGAGCCACGCGTCACGTAACTGATCAACTCATTGACTGGCCAACAGTGCGCGCAAAGAGCTTGCTAGTTTTATTAGTCCCGACTTGACCCAGGTCAATGAGGCCATCGTTATTGTCGAGCCCTGCATTTCATGGTGTATGTAAAGGTGTTGACATTGCTGAATAGTCCTAAATAACTAAAGATGAAATCACTCATAAAAAGATTAGATCTTTGCTGTATTTGTTGACAGTTTCTCTCTATTTTTAGGATCTCAAAGTATTAACTACACGCATGGATGTAGCATAAAATTCTGGGCCCTGTACATAGGCGGTCTCTGAGGGCCCCTCCCCACTTTATTCAAGATTCAAACATTTTCGAGGGCCCCTCTACACATTAGGGCCCTATATACTTAGTACCCCTTTTCCCCCCAGTCCAACGCCCCTGACTACACGCGAGGAATGTGATCGTATGTGGATACGGCATCTTCAGACATGAATAACACGGCTACCCGCTGCACAGGCACCAACCGGGAACAGTGCGAGAAGTGTGGGAAAAGTAGGATTGCAAGGCTTTATCGTGTTTTTTTATAGCGATATACTTGAACTTTATATCTAAATTAATTTATCCGTTTTCTATGGCCCATGTACAGAGAAATCTTGAAATTAAAATATGATGAAAAAGTTATCGGCCAATGAAAGATCCACTTGCCGAAACACGTTTTACGGGTCACTTAGTTTCTGACCCTGTTTGAGCCAGATGGTTACTGCTTGTCATTTGCTTAATCATTGGCTTAATAACCAAATGGACATACAGGGCAGGTTCAGTTACCCAAACTTATGTATAGAACAAACTTACAATTATTCACTTTTGTTTAGATAAGTATTATGAAATAGCTAACAAAATTGTCTTAGTAAATTACTTCACCTTTGTGGTAATTCCTTCACAGACTCAATTAAATAATGACTTTTTCCTAAATACTTGGAAATTATTAATGTTGTGATTTTCTAAAACAAGGGAATGGTTCAAACTAACCCTTTGGCTCACTCTCCCATACAAATCAATGGCGAAAATGGGACGCACAGCTTTTTTCCCACTTTTGTCCAAAAAGTTCTGCACAATTTGACTAGTTCAAGCCCTGCAGCACAGAAACAAGTCAGTGCTAGTAATAAGTCTGAATAACACATATGGCCCTAGGGTGGTTCCCATATGGAAAAGCATGGCAACAGTAGCTCAGGATGAAACCTGCCAGCTAGATAAGATATATGATCAAATTGAAGAAACTGTGAGCGGTATTAAGGTTTTAATTTATTCTGTACCCCTTTGTATCTGTGCTCAATATTTGTCTTTCTTTGTTAAGAAATGAACCATTACAACTATTGTTCAAGCCTCAATTTGACAAGCAAAACATTCCTGGGGCAGGTTCCCCAGATACGTCCATGAATTCTGCCCATGTTCACATCACCGTGGTAAAGAAACAATGCCACAGGTCAGAGGAATGGGAAGATGAGCCTGGCTCCTTCCCCTTTAGTTTTGTCAATGAATACAGTATGTGATGGGTAACTTTAATTACGTTTTTGATTGGGGGAAAAGTATCTCAATCATTCAATCTCACTATGAGCAGTCAACTAGTACATTCAATTAAAGAATAATTTAACCTTCAGACTCATAAGAACATACTCCAATTACATTGGCAAGATTCACAGCTTTAGGCTGCATTATCAATAACTAATATGATTCATAGGATTTCAAAATCTTACTCTACATCACCTATCTGAGAAACAAGTCAGACAACCATTGGCAAACAGTGTCAGACAGCAATTGACTTAATTAAGACTCCTCAGAATGTAGGTGGAATTCCTGCACTGCATTGTTTACCAGTGTGTTTTCATGAGGACCATCTCAGAGTCACTGGACAGGTAACACGTTGAGAACTGATTAACCTCTGCCCAACAACTAGCAAATGAACAGGATTTTTTTGTCGATTTACATGACTTTAGTTGTCTCTGAGTCACATGTCAATGTTTGTTGTAGGGGACTCATTAAGTCCTTCACCTTTGGATTCAAGATGGGATGTGTGATTAGTTGATTTGATCAATAGGCTACATTGGCATGAATCACAACCTCTACCCTGTGAGAGTAATCTGTAGCACTCATTTACCATTAGTGAAGATGGAATGTATTAATCTGTCAGTAAGAGCTGATATCAAAGCTGCCGTCTCCTTGCAAAAATGTAGACAAGTAAGAATGTGTGGAGCCTAGCAAACACATCTCTTAGGGAAAAAGCCCCACAGGCTCACAAGCTCCTGGTCTAGAGCAAGTTGAAACATCTATGACACAACAGCCAGGTAATTGTCAAGACTTGTCTTGTGAATGACTGCATTAAAACTGTTTATTTTCTAGAGTAGCATTACACAACTTAACAATTAAAAAGTAAAATCTAAAGGTTTTAACCAAAACTTACCAAACATACACACGTGTACATGTCATTTCTAGGTCTGACCACATTTGCATTCTTCTCTTAATAAATTATCTCACCAAAGAAATTGCTTTCAATCCACGCATGAGAAAAAAAATGAGGTGATAGCAGACAAGGGACAAAAATAACTCAATGACGGCCTATTATTTAGAAAGACAACTCTGTGACTTGAGAGTAACACAACTTTTACCATTACATTGCTACTACACTGCCGTCATAGTGAATTTACATATGTATTTCTAAATTGAGGGCGTAGCCTGTCATCATATAAATAACTAAAATGGACCCACTTTGTATAACACTGTTGGTCTAGTGCACCATGTATATAAACGCAAATAAAATATCCACCCAAGTGTTATCTGTGATCAAGGTTGACACATGTCTCACATGTTCAATCTGTTCAGTTCCACCACGCAATCAACTATTATCACTGCCCCTTGATCAAAACGTCTTCCTTCAATGAAAAACACTTGCCATCTGCATATTACTGTAGAAGCTATTTACTGTATCAAAGAAGGATTTCAAGGATTTCAGAGACAGACAAACAGAGAACAATGGTAAATACCTTATTAACACAATGTAATCTCAATATTAAAAACACACTCAATGGAACGTTCAGTCAGAAAACTACAAATACAGATGTCTATTTGTATGGGACATACTACACACATCATTACATTTAAATTGCTGATTAAAAAAGGCAGATCTTTCTCTTGTGAAACCAGAGTTTCAACAACAGTTAACAGGAGCTGGAGCTGTTCAAACAAAGATGTTGTGATAGGGTTGGAACAGGTCTTCTTTAGTGCCAGAGGGGTGTAATACCGCTCAAGTCTAACAGACTGAAAGTTGACAGTCAAGTTTTCATTTTTTAAGCAGGGTTGCTCCCTTTTTAATCATAGTGTTCTCAAGACACCATTTGTTTTGGTTTCTGAAAACAGATGACTAATAGCTTAAGACACCAGGAGAAAAGACATGCTATTAGAGAAGCTATATTATCACCATTAGTACCATCTGCAATAGATACTTGCCCTTAATCTCACAAAGATCGGCCATACTGACACCGGAGCCTCTTATACCCACCAAGTCTTCCCTTTTGTAGAGACAGCTGCAACCTTGCCTTGCAATGTGACTGTGTACATGCACTGTTCCTCCAGAACATGGATACAAAGTGGTAACTGTGTTTACACAGACACAATGTCTGATCACACAGCAAGTTTCCTCTTTGGCAACTTTCTTCCCAGCAAAAGTCTCGATGGTACATTGTGTATGACTACTTGATCCTTTTTATTGAGGTTTAGAAATTAAATTATATTCTAACCATGTGATTTTTTTTCTTCAATTTTTATTGTTTGCATTGCATTCAGCTCTGGGTCTGATTTCTACACACAGAAAACGACATGTTGAAATATATTTTTATATAAATGTGTGTGTATATGTATAAGTGTATATATGTGTGTGTGTGTGTGTGTACGTGTGTACGTGTGTGTGTGTATATATATATATATATATATATATATATATACCCTGAAACATACTTTTTGGGAGCTAAACCAGCCTTTATTCAAACATTGCTCTAAGGAGATAAATGCTGACACATAGTAATAGCACTAGCACTAGTCCTGAAGCTGGCACCCCTAATACCAGGACAATGAGGGCTAAGGTTTTCAGTGCTTCCTCCTACTTCTTTCCGCAGATTATTCAGTTAGACTTAATTTGAGAACACTGGCATTGATCATCACAGCTTGCCTAAAATGGCAGAGAGTTCTATGCTTGGACGTTCTTCCGTGTATCAAATAAATAATGTTTAAGCTACCATAAAGGCTATTTTGTTGGGATGAAGCTGTGGCGTGTGACACAGCCTCGTCATCAGTCACATCCTTGTTGTGGTGACCTGCAGCCACACTGTAACCTCACTATAGGCAGACAATGGTACTTTCGCCCAGTGGAGTACCTGTTTTAAAGACAATGCCAATAATTTTAATGTGAAAGGACACACTGGGAAAAATTTCAATATGGCTTTGTATTGACTTTATTGTCCTCTTTTCTTGTTGAAACTTTAACCTGACAGCTTACTCTCTAAATAATTGTCTTCATAGTCTTAATCCTACATTGTTATGCAGAGGAGTAAAAAGTACAAAGTAATAGTACTCGGCTGTGTTCACCGGTTTTGGGAAGTTCCTAAGGAAGAGCTAAATGAGCAGGCTAGCAGAGTTCATACCTAACCAATGTAAGTGATAATTTACACTCTTCCTTTTTTTATTGATCATTGGTTACTTTTGAACTCACTTTACCTGGTTACTTAGATCTTAATTAGATACTTAATGTGGTGAACACAGTTGAACCCAGTTGATTACATTTACTTTGTACTTTTCACACCTCTGTTGTTATGCCTAAAAGTTTTCAATAATCTCCATTGTCTCTGAAGGTCAGATAAAAAAAAAAAATTGTGGGTGATAAAAATATGATATTTGTATATTTGTCTGTAACTCAGCAATCAAAATGCTTATTAAATGGACATTAAATCCCCTTTTGCTTTAAGCTGCTTTTGATTTACTGCAGCATAATAGAAGAAGCATTTAGCTCGAAATCACAGTACAACCATATATATATCACTCTGTGGACTTTAGTAAAGTCCACAGAGTGAAAATGTAGTACTATAAATCATTTTGTATGGGCTGTCTATAGTAATAAACTGTCAGAAATGTGAGAATAGGGGGTTGTCTTTTCTCCTTCTGTGTTGCACAGATTCCTTAGCAGCCTCCTGTAAAAAGTGGGAGAGAATGCTTCCCGGCGTGGGGCTATTGAGCTGGCCTCTCCAGCTGCCAGGGCACTCGGCGGTTTGAGGGTCCGCCAATCCTAGGGAGCTGTTGCGTTAACAGCGTGACTTTTAATCCACCCCCCCAAATTGTAGTGGACTAGGGAATCCTTTCATGCTGGTTATTCACATAGCAAAGCCTCAAGAGGGCCTTCGAAGGGCCCCAGTGGAAAGGGTTAAAGGTGGCTTGGAGAAAGCTCTGGATTGCAGACGCATTGGATCCCTAGCCTTTGTACAATGACTGCCTGACAAAGAAGTGAGGACAACTTTAGCAAAGCTCAAGGCAGCTCTCATTTGACAAGTACCCTCAGATATCGAGAAAAATCATGATTACGTATTTTGAATTAAGTGGCTGTTGTCTATTTGTCATTGTCAGGGCCTATGATTATAATCAGTCTGTTTAATGCCATTTACTTTTTAAACAATTTCTCATTACACACAGTGAAGATTAAAGGGTCTGTTTCATAATTAAAACTAAATGTATTCTTGCAAACAGTCCATCTGGCGCAATGACACACTTACGGAGGACTAGGCCCAGCAGGACCACAGCATCAACCACATAGTCAAATCTGCTCTGAAATGCCGGTTCTAATGGGCTTTGGAATGGCTGTCACACCCATCTGTTCCAGAGCCAGGGACTAGATCTGGAATGCAGGAAGACATAAAGGGTTTTCCTACTTTTTTCCTCTCCATGAAGAAGATCAAACTGCCTTCCCTGTTAGGGATCTTGTTCAACGGGATAGGTGTAAAAAGAAGTCTGATCCAATCACAGTCTGTGTATAATGTCTGCCTATGTAAATGTTTGTGTGTTTGTGTGTTTGCATGCACCGTCTTTGAAGTAGTGGGTATTACAACCCTGATTACCAAAAAGTTGGCATTCTGTATAAAATGCTAATAAAAACAGAATGCAATGATGTGCAAATCATTTATCCCTATGTTTATTTGAAAATAATACAAAGACAGCATACAACATGTTGAAAATGAGAAATGTTATTGTTTTTGGAAAAATACACGCCCATTTTGAATTAGATGCCTGTAACGCGTTTTAAAAAAGGTGGGACGGGGCATGTTTACCACTGTGTTGCATCACCTCTTCTTTTAACAACACTCCATTAGTTTTTGGGAACTGAGGAGAGCAATTGCTGGAGATTTGAAAGTGAAATGTATTGCCATTCTTGCTTAATATAAGGTTTCTGCTGCTCCCCCATTTCGGGGTCTGCTTTGTCGTATTTTTAGGTTCATAATGTGCCAAATGTTTTCAGTGGGTGACAGGTCTGGACTGCAGGCAGGCCAGTATAGCCCCAGACTCTTTTACAACGGATCCATGCTGTTGTAATAAGTGCAGAATGTGGTTTGGCATTGTCTTGGCATTGTTCAGCATTAATGGTGCCTTCACAGATGTGCAAGTCACCCATGCAATGTGCACTAATGCACCCCCATACCATCACAGATGTTGGCTTTTGAACTGTGTGCTGATAACAAGCTGGATGGTCACTCACCTCTTTAGTCTGAAGGATGCAGCGTCCATGTATCCCCAAAATAATTTAAAAAATGTCTTTGTCAGACCACAGGACAGTTTTCCACTTTGCCTCAGTCCATCTTAAATGAGCTTGGGCCCAGAGAAGGCGGCGGAGGTTCTGGATCTTGTTTATGTATGGTTTCTTCTTTTCATGGTAGAGTTTTAACTTGCATTTGTGTATGCAGCGAAATACTGTGTACACACACAATGGTTCCTGAGCCCAAGCAGTGATTTAGACTACAGAATCGTGTCTGTTTTTAATGCAGTGCCACCTGTGGGCCCGAAGATCACGACCATCTAATATTGGTTTTCGGCCTTGTCCCTTGCATACAGAGATTTCTCTGGATTCTCTGAACCCTTTAATGATATTATGTACCGTAGATAATGAAATCCCCAAACCCCTTGCAATTAATGTTGAGAAACGTTATTCTTAAATTGTTGCACTATTTGCATGCATTACACCACTTTTCCAGACTTTTGTTACCCCTGTCCCACCTTTTTTGAAAAGTATTGCTGGCATCAAATTCAAATTGGGCACATATTTTTCAAGAAACCATAACATTTCTCAGTTTCAACATTTGATATGTTGTCTTTGTACTATTTTCTATGTGATTTGCACATCATTGCATTCTGGTTATCTTTACATAGCGTCCCAGCTTTTTTTGGAAATTGTGTTTTACCTTGACACAGTTTTTGTAAATAGGGTTGCAGATCGATTACCATATGTATTTTTTACTGCTGTATTTTTATATACAGAGTAATACTAATAATATTCAAAGTTGTTACAATATTTTAATACAGTCACATTATATTTATTTACAAAGAGCACACAGAGGAAATGTGATGTGGCATTCTAGTGCTGCATAGCAAAAGAGCAGTGATGAAGTTCCAACAGAAATTCACTGAAACATTTTTCCATTCATAGAAAACCTTGCTGCACTGCCAATTATACTGTTTACCATAAGTTACCGGTACAGTGTTGCAGAAAATAATAAGTGCCTGGCAGCGGTCAAGCAATGACTCTAGATAGTCCTGAGTCTCAAAACAACAACAAAATACACACAGTTAAGCATTATAAATTGATTGCACATGTTAAAATGTTCATTTTGGAAGACCTATCTGTAACAAAAATTAACTGCAAGTTTGTTGACTATCATGTAACAACAACATGCATGCTAACTAACAATGTAGTTGAGCCAGGCAGTCAAACCTCATATTAAACAAAGCGTAATACGATTAGAGATGGTTCTAATCAATGCACTTCACAGAATGTTGAATATGTTACACCAATAGACAGCAAACTAGCTGCTGTTACAAATTAGCTACTGTATTACCTCCTCTGCATGCTGCAATGTGCGCAGCTGACCAAAATGAGCCACTGATTAGGAAACATGTTAACAGGCAGGCAGACATATTTTTCATACATTTTAGGCAGTATTTTAATAACTATTGTCATGCAGTTGGCAAGAGTCTAAAATAAAGATTGAGCGAGATTTTGTATTTACACTGCACTAGCTGCAGGGGGTGTCTATGTGGAAAGTGTTGCATGTTATCTCAAAAACTTTTTTCCCATTTAAATTATTTTTTAACAATGTATAGCCAATGCAAACCTCACAACAAGTCTTGTTTATCTGAATAAAACCATTATAAAGAGGCTCATTGCTTGGCTAACCACAAGCATACAGTATGTGGAAATATCTAAATCTCACAGTTGGTTGTTAGGGCAATGTGTGTGCGGAGTTCCAAGGCAAAAGTGTCTGGTGGAATAACCATGTGTGAACTATGCCTCTGATATCTAACATCTGTTCCTCTCCTTGTGCTCCACAATTCCCATTCTGTACTGGAACATCTTTGCAATGTTGGTACAAGCATGAACTAGGCATGTAGAGCAGACACCCTCAATCATCCCAATCCCAAGCTCTTGATTGCTGAGTTCAATGAATGTTGTAGTTGACTTGTATGGTCATGGATTGAGTGTGCCAAACAGTGTCATTCTTGTGGGATTTAACAATGACTACTCGGCCATAAATATGAACTCAATGTCTTTCAGTCAACTGTATTGTATGTAGCAGCTGCATTGAGACATCGAAAAACACATGTATCCATTTTCTCATGCAACTCACTTATCTTAAATTTATAACCGAAATCACACACAACTGGCTATTTGATTTGATGAAAACCACTGACGTACTGTGCATTTAATTATGTCCAGAATTTTGTTTCTCATTGTCTATTCTCTAAATATGGGCACATAATGTTGCTTTGGGATCCAATCTAATAAAATGTGCAACCAGTGGACGTTAATTAATAAAATTAAAGAGTTTGTCCCATACAAAAATACTGTATAACATTTCCTTGAATATTCCCTTTTATGTATTGATTTAAACAAGTAACAAGAAGATAGGAATAAATGGCCTACATGAAAAATTAGAAACAACCCAAAATAAATGCTCCAGTCTTCATTTCAAAATGTCTACAGCCATGCCTTGTGTTTAACAATGGCATATACATATATACTTTTAAAAAATGGCTGCGATGTCTGCAAACAGCAACCAGCATCAATATTGTAGCTCCATTCACTGCTTTCTAAAAGTGGAATATTGGAGTGCCTAATGACATAATGCTTTTACTTTTTTTCTTGAACTAAGCCATCCTGAGGTTTCTCTTCTTTTCTGATGTGTTCTGGGTTTCTGTTTTATCAGAAACAGCGTGAAGGGATGAGTGCTGGAGGAGAACAAAACCACTCCTGTGACACTTCTCAAAGGAATCCCTTTCTTGTGTAAACTACGTCTGAAACCTAGAGAGCAAGGGCATGGGTGGGTTTATTAAAGGCTTGGGGGTTGGCACAGCCTATTTAAACAATGACAGAGTTAATCTCTAGACTGTCACTTTTATTCACTGGAGCATTGATCATGATGGCACAGTCAGGCACAGCTTGAGCTACTCCACTTGGCTTTAATGTATTAAACACCCAGGACACTCAATATCTGTTCGATTTATCATGCGGTCCAGCAAATGTCTATTTGGAAGGCCATGTGATTTTGTGGAAATAATTAAAACATAAATCAATAGCAATGTTCTCTTCTATGATAGACATAACCACATACAGTCCCTGCAGACAGCTATCCATCGTGGAAGGTCGTAGGTCTTTTCACAGAGATTATGAGGTTTGACTAATTTTGAACTTTAATAATACTATAACTGGGTGGTTAAAACATCAACCTTCTGTCTCTCCCTTCTTTTTTGGGGCCCCACTTGCTTTTCCTTGAGGAATTAATAAGGGATTTGTTGAATTACCTAAGGCTATAGAGTCTGATTTCAAGATAGTACAGGTAAAGAGTCTGATTAGGGTCTGATTACCTTAACTGGCAAAGGTAATTCAGTAATCCCTCATCCAGTTGGCGACAGATTAGCATTTTAAGACATTTTAAAATATGTATATGGAAATTGTGCACATTGTTTGTTGTGTGTTTCCATCAAACAGGCTTACTAACGTAATAAGATAATAATATATAATTACATTTTTTCTAATGCTTTCCTGAGTCATGGAAGAGGAAGACCCAAGAACCTCATCATATGATTCATATGCACATTGATATGATGGTTACTCATTCAATATATCAACAATATATCTACAATTAAAATCCAGTTAATTGGTGAAGTGAGGATGAGTATGTTTCCATAAAAAAAAAACATTACAAAACCAACACACAAAACTATCACTGTTAGTATGAGCAAACAATCTATTGTATTTCTCATGTGCCAACAGTTTAAAAACAGCGTTGACTGGACACCACCTGCTTGGGTCTGTCTGATACATACAGTAACTCATAATCTTGTGAAATATAGAGCAGAATTACAATGCTATTGCTCTTGCATGGGAGAGAGGTAGCAGTTGAATTCATAAGATTGAATTAATAAGATTTAGAAGTGATGGGTCTCAAAAGTAGAAAAAGCATGCTACTGTGCACAGTAAATCTATTGGTTAAAAACAGTATTTTCTCGATGTTTGTGCAAAACAACTGCCAGCATAACATGAGAATTTTGACACCACACTAAGTTTTTGGGTGAAAATGTTGATATTAGGTATATTTTGTAAGGCAAAAAAGGTGCTCCATGAAAAAAATAAACTAAAAATCATTGTAACAGTTTACTTGGAAAGTCAATCTGTAGATGCTTTACAGACTATCTACAGGTGAGAGAATGCCAGTGGACTTTGATTTGATTATTTCATACTAGAACCTTTAATTTATACATTTTATTATAGATTTCTTACACATATAGTCTGAAGTAGGTAAAACAAGGGTAATAATGTACAGCTACATTTTTAAGTAAACAAAAGCAAACTCATGTGCCTCCTGCAAAACTAAAAAGCAGATACAAGAAAGGGGATTTCTGGTATTAGGTTGGGCCTAATTGTAATACCAATTTGGAAAGTATGCATTATAAAACAATATTATACGAATGCTTAAAGACAAAAATCTTAGTTGAGCAACAGACTATCCACTAAGCAATCGTCTAGTTGCCTGAATTGGATCAGCTCTAGTAAGGTAACTTTAGTTTCATGTTGGGAAATAATTGTTTGACAAAAATGTAAGGGAAAAAATATGTTACTCACATAGGTATTTAACCTCTGTACTGTGGAAGATCCCAGTTTACACAGATGAAAAGAATTGGCCCAAAAAAGGACACAATTACCTCACCATTCATCTCAACCTGTGAACCATTAAAGTTTCTGCCTCACTGTTGAAGGATAATTGGTCAGGCTGTGAATCTTATGTCAAATGAAGACCAAAAACATTCTACAGAAGTTAAAGATGGAAAAATACAACTGCATAGATTAGGAAAAAGGTACAAAATAAGATCCAAATGTTTTGATATCCTAGTAAGCACTGCTGGATCAATAATCAGGAAATGGAATGAAAAGAATGTCCCTCAAAACTTCATGCTCATTACTCAAAAAGTACATCTGGATTTTGCCAGAAGGCATGATCATGACCCAGCTGCAATGTGGGAAAATATTTTGTGGTCAGATGAGACCTTTTAGGCCAAAAAAGGTAAATGCCTTATCATTACAGTGCAGGACGGTGGTGGCAGCATCATGTTGTGGGGATGCTTCTCATCAGCTGAGACTGGGAGTCTTGTTAAAAGAATGCATGGAGCAAAACATATGTAATACTGCAAAATAGCCTGCTTCAGTCTGTAAAAAAGTGGCTTTGGAGTGGCTTTGAAACAAAAGTGAATGTGCTACAGAAGCCTAATCCGTTCTGATCTCTATCCTATTTAGAATATGTGGTACTATTTGAAAAATATAGTCCACAAGTTTCATCCAACCAACCTGAACAACCTAGAGCAATTGTTTCAAGGAGAATGGGCCAACATCACCCCGACTCTGTGTGCAAAGCATGTATATACCCCCAAATACTTAACTGTTATTGCAATGAAAGGTAGCTCCACTATATATATATTATAAGTAATAGGGCTCCTGAGCCCCTTTGGGGCAAGGACCCCAAAATATGTGTTGGGGTGAATACTTATGCAAGCAATTAAGCAGTTTTTTTAACAATTTTTCAGCATTTCAAATAAAATACCAAAAAGCATGACATTTTGCAGTATCATGTAATTAACATTAACTACCATTATTTCAGTAATATCAGAGAATTGTTCAAAGGTCTGAATACTTTTGCAAGGCATTGCATTGGACTGAGATTTAATTACTTTTCATTAAGGCTGGGAATTGCCAGGTTTCTCACAATATACTATCACAATACTTAGATGCCTATCCAATATGTATTTTAAATCTTACAATTCTATAATATAGCTATGCTGTACCAGAATCATATTTATAATTCAATGCTGAAAATATTTTACACTGTGTGGGCCATACAATGGAAAAAGTTAATGTTTAAGATTTAGCCAATGGAAAGGCTACATGATAACTTGGCTCATTATAGCTCTTTGCTAAAATCACCAGATGGCAGTGATTATTTCCTGTAACAAAACGTGTTTCTCCACAAAGCAATGATTATTTTATTATTTTAATCGGTGTACCCAACCAGCAGAAGGATATATATATAACCTTGAATTTGGAGATTTACGTGCAGCTCTCTTCAGAGAGATTTCTTTTTATTTTCACTTTTGGTATATACTCACTCTATTTTCTATATTGGCACCACAATACCACTGTGATAGGGAGTGTTCAATGAGAATTCTTTTTTTTTATCAATAAAAGTATTAAAAGAATATTACTCTTTTTTATTTAATATGGAGTACAGGTTATGAAGCTAAAATACTGGAGTTTTGTTGCAGATAGAACCAACTAGAACAACAAAATTATACTACAATTTTGTCAAGAAAAACATAAATCTCTTGTTGTGCCCTTGACCAATTGTTTAATTGTTCCTGGAAGTTGCTCTGGATAATAAAATATGTTAAATAAGTGCAAGCAATTCGAATGTACCTTAAAAAGAAGTTGGTTCTAGTAGTTATCTACACCACTACATGGCAACTAAGTAATTAACTACTACCTGTATTTTAATTTAACTAACACTACAAATTTAGTTCTGAAATTACATTTCTAGTTGGACTTCATTTAGTTAACTGCTCCCTAGCACATTTGCATCGTGTCTAGTGTTTACAGTGCTAAGCATTTTATAAAGTTCCTTACTTTACCAAAAGCTATTCCTCATGTCCCCAATAGGTATCTTTGCTTTTCTATGCTTTTCTATGCTGTATGTTTGTTCTCTGTATCTCAGTAGCCCTTTCCTTGCATTTCAGTGTGACTCTTGATTCATGTTATTACATTAACATGAAAAAGGACTATCCAAGCCTGAGGTCTGGTACTGGTGAGAAATCAGCAGTTAGTGTGGTTGAAGTTCATAAGACTCAATGTGATTGGCCTGATCATTCTAAAAGTACAAATAATGGTGACGTGCCATAAAGCATAATTTTAAGAAGTCCAAAAGTTGTGAAAACCCAGTAGCTTTCCTCACTTGAAGAGTATTTTAATCTAAATATTAAATAATACCAAAAAAGGTCAGACATAAGTATCAGCAAAGTAGCAGTTGATTCATCAATATTATATACAGTTTAGCTATATGCATAGTCAGCCAAATACTGAACACTGACAAAGAAGGGAAGTATCCCATCAAGAAAAATGTGGAAATCATTTAATTAAAAAAGAGAATTTGTTCTGTTGAACATTCACAAAACAGATAATATTGTATACTATGACCCTTTGCATAAATGTATCTTAAAAAATGTAAGAGCCGATCTGCCAGGGAATTACAGTGGAAAGCCCTGTTAGCTGCTTTACAGAGTGATTTACCAGCACTAGCATAGGAGTAGTGTTATTCCATATGTTTGTTTCCGACTTCGACATCTATAAGCCTCTAGGCTATCACTTTGAGTCATAAAATCATAACAGCTAACAACAACTCACACAAAGTTCATTCAACTTCCCTAAAAAAAATGCTTGGGCCTGTTTCATTATTAGGCAATATAAAATCACTGAGAAAACATCTTCCACATACATTATTAGGTTTACATATCATCAGACAGCAAAACTACTGGCATCTTTGTTGACATAAAATACAAAATGGCTGCTGCATACCAATTCAGAAACTACAGCTTCTTAGTTTGATCCAATTCCGCAAAATGAATTACATGTATGCATAATTTTTTTTTTCATATATTGTAAAGTAAATCATATGTTTAAGGTTTAAGTAAAAAGCTATGGATGTACAATATATATTTTTGTTTAAATTAAATGTACAACAAATCAGTGTTATCACGCCTGTATGAATGTGACCAACATGATATAAAATCAGCTTTTTAAGTGCCAGTCTACATTCTGGGTGACCCAACTACCAACATTAGGCAAAGCAAAGCAAAGCCACTAGGCAGGAATCAAACATTAACTTACTTGAGAAAGCAGCAACAAACCTATTGTAAATCAACACAACCCTTATTTTAACAACCGTTAATTAGAGATTTGTCTCTGTCAAGACTTACACAAAGTTAGCGTCTTGACATTTTTGAATAGTGTACTGAAGAGTGAACAAGGCAAGGACTAGGCCACATCATTTGACTGCATGTATTACATCAGGAACAATGAAGCTCCTCCATAATGTTTGTTCTCAACATTTCACATTTTGAAGAGTTGATAAGTGTGATTCACCTCATTTGCACAATTGGACAGTGAACAAATGAATAACAGGTAAACATATTTAATGCAAGGAACAGAATGACCTTATTGTACCATGTTATTTAAACGTTTACTTATATAATTTCATGTTTTTATTGAAGTGATTTATCCCAAAAGTTATTTTGTTACTTGGTAAACTGTAGCATTATTAAAGACAGACATAAACTACCTGAAACTATTCATATTCCATTGAAGACTATGTATTGTACGATTATAAGTACTTACAGGGCTAAGTCGGTTTAAAATACATACAAAACATATGGACGTTTGATATATATATTAATCTAGATCACATAACAAAATAACACAAAAGACCAACACATTCTGAAAGCAAAATCCCTGGTATGGTCTAAGGTTTGAAGTGTGTTGAGGATTATGACTTGGCAATGTATCTGCCCTCAAAGCCAGAAAAAGGGTTAGAAAGGTGTCAACACATCCAGAAGAGAGCACCTGAAAACCAACATGAGATCACACACAAATGAAGCAGCAGTGGCCTTTCACTTGATTGTAGAGACTACTGCAATACAAATGCCGAATACCTTAACAGACTGATTATAGGTGATTTTTTTCCTGTCATAGATTTTGGTTGGAAGTTGATTAATGCAGACACTTGTTGTATCTAAATAACTTAATAGCTTACCATGAAAGACATTTGCAATACAATTTAGAAACACAACAATGACTCACAACAATGACTCACACTATCTTATTCCACTAACAAATCATGTTTCCATTTTCCTACGATGCATCTTCTTTGATATTGTTTTACAGCATGATCTTCCATTCAACACTGTGTAACAGTATTAATATACAGCACATCACAGAGCCCTAAAGTTGGGAACATGTCCAGGCGCCAATGCATACTGATTATTAGTAAACTTTATGCATTTGAATCGAATCGCATGGATGTTCAGTGTTCTGTTCAATACATGTTAATACAGATAGAAGTCTAATATAAATTAGAACAAAGACACTTACTTGGGGTTTCGCGAGCTCCAAATAACTGATTCCAACGATTTGGCAACGGGTAACAGCGACCTGCACAATACTATTAAAATCCAAAGGTAGTACTTCCAATTCGTACCGGAGCCGGCCATTTCCACGTTAAGCCTAGTCAGTGAGTCAAAATTAATCAACTACACGTTGAAATCATTCGAAAAAAGCTATAGTTTGTATCTCGCAAAAGGTGCGATCCCAAGTGTCGCATATATATTATGCGAAGGGATACGGTAACGAATGCAAATTACTATGAAATGACTAGCCTATTCCATCACTGAAAATACGTATATATATATATTTTTTTTTATCTTTTAGTTCTGCATAGCCTGTACAAGACAATATTGGAGGTGTGATAATCGTCAGGCTCTTTATTTCATCACCTTACCAGTCAACGTCGAATAGAGGTTTAAGGTAGACTATGATCACGTTCAAACTAACTGACACAACACATTTCTAAACTGACACTGGTCGGAAAAATAATACTAGACTGGGTAACAAGTGGAATCTTTGCCCGCGAACCCTTTCGCTGGAGTACGTTTTGCCGTTGTAGATGCACATTTAACATGCCGACTACAGTTAATGTGACCCTTTTGTCCTTGCTTCATCAAATATATAATTGGTACAGTTGACACAGTATAACTGTGTTATACTAATCGTTGTGTATTGAAGCCGCTGTCTGAATATAAATCCATTTGATTTGATCGACTAAACACGCTTTGACATAAAAAACTGTTTATCTTCGAAGTAGGCTACTCCATTCGTTTAGTAGCAGTTTCCAAAATAGCCGCGATAAAATGCGCAAAATCCGTGTTTACGCTGGGAGTTAGAGTCTCCTTTGCATTAAAATTCCATCCACTTGAACGTTTTTACAGTCTGCCTGTATATTGTGAACACCAACTCATGTTCTAGGTCCGTGCTGAATTGCCGCTTCCTAAGGGCATGACTTGTCTCTTAAACATTATGCCTTTGAGAGTGAGTAATCCAGTTTAGAGTATATAAAATAATGGTATAGCTGTTCAAAAAGTTAAATTTTGTGCCTTTTTAACTAGAACTCGCAATTCATTTTCCAGTAATAGTTCCAGCGCACAGCGCACACCCAACCGACAAAACGATAGGATCCCTTCTCGCACACACTTCTCCGAACATTATGCAACGCTTGAATAGCCCTTGCCTCCCAACCAATCAAGGCTTGGCAGAGTCCTCTCATTATTATGTTGTTCATCATTCCCTCTACGGAAGAGACTCGGACGAAGTCTGAGTCTTTATAGTGGATAAATGGTAATGAAAAGGTTATTATGTTTATCCCTTAATATGCATGGACTATTTATAAATACATATTCGTTGATCGGAAATTGGTAATATGGTGGCCTGGCTATAAACTTGTCTCTGCAATCAACAGATATAGCCTAATAAGGTATTGCCTGTGTAAGGTTTAATTTAGCAGTGCATGGTACATTTACTCTGAGATGTTACTCACTACATTGGCTATAATGTGTTTTGATAGTATAATGTGATAATGTGCTGACTGTTGTAGGTCTATTATGGTTCGTATTACACCGTTGACTGGGTTGCCCTCTATCGGAAGGGGCTGAAACTTAAGCTATTTCAGAGGGGATCGTCAGTCTATTCATGTTCTATTCTGTTCCATTACATCCTAAAACCTTTCCTTGTGGGTAATATATTGCATTCTAAATTAAATTATGGAATTCATCAAAGTAATGGCAGATTATTGCAAAGTCATAACTAATAAAATAACTAGAAATGAATGCTATTAAATGGAGATAATCAGTCAACAATGCACTGATGCTTGGGCCCATGGCTGTTTTCATCATTTGTTTTATGCCATGTTTAGCACTCAGTGGATCTCTACAAAGTAATAAACACCTTTCTGTAGTTTAGTCCAAGTAAGATCTCTTTAATCCAAGTAAGATCTAGGACATTTGCAATTAACAAAATAAAACCCCCACTTTGAGCTGAATATGTAATATTTTGTTTACAAGCACCATGTCTATAAGGAGAATCATTATCATTGTTGGTTTTCTGTTACCTATGAAAGTTTGAAAATGAGTGGTTTTGATGACATGAGGCACAAATACGCGCATACATTACGTTTTTGTGGGGATCATTTTTGGCTTGCCGTTGCCATTTTTATAACCAGTGGCCAAAGATAAGACGCAGACTGCATCTTTATGATAAGAACTAACCTCTCTACACAAACAGTTATAATACATAGCATATTGGTTAGCTTAATGGTTAACCTGAAATCACGGCATTATAGTAAATTGTGTAGAATCTTTGTTTATTCCCTTAAGGTATGCATGTCAACAATTAGAATAAAGGACAAAAACACAAAATGGTCTGCATTTGAATATTAAACTCATGGAAAATACCATTCATACATGTAGTGAAGGGGTATTAAGATGTAGCCTAATAGGGAACTGTCATGTTGCCAAATGCCATCAAAAGGTTAATTCCCAGGTGTGCATCCTGTGGTTTTGCCCTTGAAGAAAAGCATGGCTGCACTGAATTTAATCAGATGTATATTATAGTTGTTATTCTTTTTTGTATGCATTTCAATTGAAGCCATTTCAAATGTTTACATTTTAGTGATTTAATTTACAGTAACCACACAAACCAGTAGTAGTAAAGTACACCTAAGTCAATGAAGTAGCTATCAGCCACGGTTTGTAGAGTTATTTCAGGTTTTATATATATATATATATATATATATATATATATATATATATATATATATATATATATATATTATTATTATTATTATTATGATTATTTATTATTATTATTTTTAAATATTTTTTTTTACTGCAGACATCACTGTATGCGGTCATATCAGACTAAATTCAGGTACTTAATGGTGTGAATAGACAGTCCAATATTACAGCTGGCTGATTCCACTGACTAGTATACAGTATATAATATTTGTAGAGGTTTTTAATGGACTCATTCATGTGGATCTATGCTACACTCTGTTGGGATAGGACCACAGTCACTACCACTGATTTATGTTGGGCGTGACCACTGAAATTGTGAGTCCTCTGATTGTAAGACATCCGAATGATTGAAACAAAGATATTAAACTGTTGAGATAAAGTTATTGTATTCATTTTGTACATTGATGTGAATTGTGTCTGACTTAAGCCCAATAACATGCCAGTGTTCTATCTTAATACTCATATTATTGTCTGTCATCATTATATACTTCACTAGTCTGTGGCATACTTAAAATGGTCAGTTTTGAATGTATTGCCTTGTTGGTGCAGTTAGTCACTGTTCTTATTTGCAAGTGCTACACAATGGGCTAAGGCCTTAGTGGTCCATAAAAATTGTCAAGAATAAAATAGTTTCAGCAGTATTTTGCCTTAGGTATGGTATAATTCAGAGCACTTCTGAACACCCAAAATGTTAAACTCTCTGACGATTTTTGTAGTCCAGACCTATGCTACTAGTACATGTTATTTTTTTAATATGTTGTTTTTTACTGTGATATTCTTTTCATGGTCACTGCCTGGAAGATACTGAAACATATTGAAAAGGGAACCATATTTGGAATTCACAATCATCAATACATACAGAGAACGCACTGTGAGAGTAGGACACCACACAGGTGACTTACTCTATGGCTCAGCTTTAGAGACACTGAAACCATTAATGTGCCTCAGATGTCACTTGAGGACTCTACTAATGGAATGTAGCATTTGGTGCACTCAACTCTGATGAATCATTGATGATAAAATCTACAATCTATAGCATACACCACAGAATGCAAATATACCATATGTCTAAATTTCTGATTTTCAAAACAGTGGTTTTGTCCAACCCCCAAAAAAGGTTATATCTGGAAAGATACGATTCCAAAGAGCAAGTAAGAAGCACATAATTTGAAAAGAGAACAGTTCAGCATGTGCTAGCTAGAACAAAGTGTTGCAGATGTGGATAAGATTTTAAGTGGGTAAAACTAAAGGCTTGCTGCATTGTGTAGTTCCAGCCTGGGGTCTGTGTAATTATAGGGGTCTAAAATGTGTCATCAATTATTTATAAAACTGTAAGAATGAGCAATTTGCTTGTCGTCCGATATTTATAATGTTCCTTGAAAGGGAGACATTGTGTCCCCCTAATGTTTGATTTTCAAGGAACGCTTTAACAATACCATGTCAACACATTATATAATCAATGATGGGAGGTTTTAATTCGATTTTTATGGAACTACAGGCACAATTATGGTTACTTTTGTGTTTATCTGCTATGAGTATAGAAGCAAGCACTCTCAAGGAGCAAGGCAAGCTTATTGCTGAATATGCATAAACCACAATAGGAGAGAGGAAGAGAGGACTCTTAGGCCTGTAAGAATATAAAACTAACTTAATGTTTTTTTATTTTAACTTCTCTCTAGAAACTGCTTAGGAATATCATAAATCATAAATCATCTATGATATATAACAGAAAAGGCTATTGACTCATGGGACAGAATAAGGACTCAATTCAATCAAACCCACATTGCAGTTTATGCTGTTGCTCTTTTTCTAATGGTCAAACTAAGTCAGAGACTGGTCTTGGGTACTATGTAAAACATACGCTTTCCCGTTTTTTAAATGTGGCTGCTGAATGAGGAATATGTGATCATGAACCTTCATACGTAGGCTAGAGTACAATATGAAGTTGATGGATGATTAGACAATCACAAGGGCATGTAGGCCTAGACATCGCTATAGAATAGTGCTGAGCAAAGTCATTTTATCATAAAACTCTAAAAGGTTGGCTAAAAGGTTGGCTGTGTGGTTGAATCATAACTGTGCAAATTAAACTATGCAGTGAACTCCCAAAGTATTTGGACAGTAACACATGTTTTTTTGTCTCTGTATTCCAGGAATTGAATTTAAAATGATACAATTACCTGGTTTAAGTACAGACTGTTACTGTCTAAATACTTTTTTAGATTTGAGTGTACATGGCATTAAAAATGACATTTAATTTTACACTTCCACTATTACAGTGTTATTTTTATTTAATAGAAATTAATTTACAATAACCTTATCTAGTAATTGTGGTTACCAATGATCTTGATGCATGCAACACTTTCTGGCCAAGGGGTTTGTTCTTTATACACTGTTGGCACAGGGATGAACAACATTTTTGTAAGCAATTCTGATTAGACTAAAATGTTTGATTATTCAAATATCACCTGCAATTTGTCTGAGCGCTAATCAGGTATATTCCCAGAAAAATGGCATGTCTGGATGCCCTAGTTTATCCTAGTTTAGATAAAAAATATATATAGTATATATATAGTATGGCCAATTGTTTTTTTTACCTTAATGCTCTTAAAGTGCCAAATTAACCTGAATTGCTATTCCTAAAGGATAATTCACACTTCCAAAATGTGTTGTGAATTTCTTGGATTGTTTTCAAAACCTAAGAAGATGTCCAGGGAAAGTAATGCTGTAAAGATTTAAATACACTAACCCAAATCCCAATCATTAAAATACCTAAAATGCTCTGTATTGCTTGCATTTGTATTGCTCTCCGATTCAGAGTCAGTCACAATTTAGTCACATATTTTACTCATTGTGGCTGTAGACCAAATATCTCTGGTTTTGAAGGAACCGACGTATATCTGAAAACCTCCTTTTGTCTGTCAGAGAAGAACTGGAGTTTTCTGAAGCTTTGTGCACGTGCAGATCACATTTTGCTTATGTGTTTATTCTCTATAGTCTCTCTACTTATAGAGAACAAGTGGTGAGTTTAATAAAGTTAGATCAAAGTATTCAGGTTGGGCATAGTCCAACACTGGCAAAAGTCATGCTACAATTCAAAACTGACATAGCAAGTTGTGGGAATCTATTGCAGAAAGTATAGGCCTAGATGTAAAAAAAACTTTGGGAATGGCTGAACCACTAAGCAAGAAGATACCTTAGTCATATCCTTTTTAATTAACATCTTTACACTCTATGATTTGTTTATTTAATCTGCTGCCTAGTAATTATTCCAGGCGATTTACAATCCATTGAGACCATTGTAAAGGCAATGGATGAAATGAAGAGTGATTGATTCATAGTCTGAGAAGTGGAAAAGTATCAAAGCATGTGAGTTTTATTGTTTTTGACTCAATCATGACTTTGTCTTTCATTACAGTGCCTCCTTTTTGTCTTCCATTGTAGTGCTCTCTTTTTTCATGTTTTATATAGACATATGTTGTGGAACAAATGCATCTCCTCCTGATGCATCAGCGTCGCACCAATGCTCCTATGTGAGAAAATAAGCACAATCCGGAACCTTCCGGAGCCAGCCATCAGGGCCGGCACCACCACTGCTCAGCTGCCTCCCAACGGAATCTTGTCTGGGGATGTCTTTTTCAGGCCCCTGCATAGCATCTTGGGGCCAAAGGAGACTAAGACATGTCTAAAGCAGAAGCACAATATGGAGCAGCCATAAGGTACGTCAGTGACTCCACTGCTCCCAGCTGCCCTTCATGACACTCTGTCTGAGCAATGCAGAATACAATGGAGGGGAAAGGGTGGAGGGGCCATCTAAGCCCCAGGCATGACGCAGCCATCCCAGGAGAGTGGTTTGTCAAAATAAATATGTTGCTTTCATAAGTATATATAAATGCATGCACATTACAATGTGGGTTGTCTGGTGAAAAGTATTTCTTAAATGTTAGATCTCAGAACTTCAAATTATGGAGTATAACAGCAGGTCATATTACGAATTCTGTGATTGGATGGCTTTCTTGAAAAACCTGACAATCACCTTCCTTTCTTAGGACATCTCAGTGGGCTGTGAGGATGACAACTTTGGGACAGTGGGACACAGGACTGTTCATGGTTAATCAACATATTTCACACCTTTACCACTAAGACACATTTAGAGCTTAGCCCCATTCTCTTGAGAGTTCTATTTTGTGGCAAACATGAATACGAATCCCCAAAGCCCTAGCTGGGAATGCCTTGAAATACCTAATTGAGGGGAGTTTTGCTGAGCTACTTAGCTGTCCTCTTTCTCTCTTGAATCTGTCCCACACTTTCTCACACTTTCTTACAAATCATTACAAATATATAGCAATTGCTGTCCATTACAGCATAAACTAAAATAAGGCTGGATGCTGATTGCTTGCTTAACTAAATACATGAAAAGTATTTCAGTTGATAAGTCTTTTATCACGGATGTTACAACAGCAATTAGGTTAAATGCTGCACTAATGACATGCAGAGTTCCCCAGGGATTAGTTCTTGGACCGCTTCTGTTCTATCTCTATATGCCACCTCTGGGCCAAATTCTACAGAACAACAACATGAACTACCATAGCTATGCCGACAATACTCAAATATATATGGCTCATAAAAACAGATATAGAGCACATCATAAATACCTGGATGAACCAAAATTGTCTACAATTAAAACAAGATAAAACATATTATTTTGTTTGGCAACAAAAATAAAAGAACTAGTATTAGTAAAGAGCTGGATTCTTGGGCCCTAAAAACCAGGGACCATGTGCATAATCTTGGTGTGCTGATAGACTCAGACCTCACATTTAACATTCATATCAAAGCAGTTACCAAAACAGCATTATATCATCATAAAAATACAGCCAGAATCAAGGGCTTGGTGTCCCAAAAAGACCCAGAGAAGCTCATTCATGCTTATATCTAGTAGGGTTGACTAGTGTAATGGACTCTTAACTGGACTCCCCAAAAAGACTGTAAAACAGCTGCAGCTCATTCAGAATGCTGCTGCTAGAATGTTAACCAGGACCAAGAGAACGGAGCACATCACTCCAGTTCTTAAATCTTTGCCCTGGCTCCCTGTCAGTTAAAGAATAGATTATAAAGTGGTGCTTTTAGTTTATAAATCACTGAATGGTTTAGGCCCCAAATGCATTTTTGATATGTTTGAAGAATATAAACTGAGTAGGGCTCTTAGATCCATGGACACAGGTCAGCTTGTAGAGCCTAGAGTCCAAACCAAGCAGTTATGCTGCACACAACTGGAATAAACTACCAGAAGGTCTTAGACATGCCCCAAACGTATCGCTTTTTAAATCCAGGTTAAAAAAACTTCTCTTTTCACATGTCTATGACTGAGCACTTAAACTAAACCACACTGTTTAGCCTTACAGCTTTTATGTTTTTATCCCGTTTTTATTATTATGATGTTGTTTTGATGTTTTCATTTGACAATTTGTTTTTATCCAACTGTATTATTAAATTATTTTCTTTTTCTTTGAAAAGCACATGGAATTGCTTCTATGTCTGAATTGGCTTTGTAAATAAACTTGCTTGCTTGCTAATGTGGAGTCCCCTAGAACAGTTGTTATGGTCCATTTAAATGACTGGTAACATTCACTGTAAACTGAAATCAAAACCCACATTGTGACTATTTGTGCATAGTTTGTATATCTCAAATCCACTTTTGCAAAAACTTTAAAAACAATTTTAACATTTCACTGTAAAGTATTTTGTTCACAAAATATCAACACATTGTTTTCATAAAGGAAAAAAAAGGTTGTCAATTTGTTTACTGTACAGGGAAGGCTCTAGATAGATTTGTGTAATTTCAAATGTTCTAAGCTGATAAAGAGTTGAAAGATACATTGATCAGTCTTAACGTTATCACCACTGACAGGTGAAGTGAATAACACTGATAATCTCATTATCATGACACCTGTCAGTGGGTGGAATATATTAGGCAGCAAGGGAACATTCTGTCCTCAAAGTTGATGTGTTAGAAGCAAGAAAAATGGGCAAGCGTAAGGATCTGAGCGACTTTGACAAGGGCCAAAATGTGATTGCTAGACATCTGGTTCAGAGCATCTCCAAAACTGCAGCCTTTGTGAGGGGTTCCCAGTCTGCAATGGTCAGTACCTATCAAAAGTGGTCCAAGGAAGGAAAAGCGCTGAACCGCCAACAGGGTCATGGGCAGCCAAGGCTCGTTGATGCATGTGAGGAGCGAAGGCTGGCCCGTGTGAGCTGATCCAACAGACGAGCTACTATAGCTCAAATTGCTGAAAAGGTTAATGCTGGTACTGATAGAAAGGTGTCAGAACACACAGTGCAGTACATAGCTCAGTAGTACATCCTACTCAGTGAAGTAGCTATCAGAAAATGATGTGCTAGAAGGAAGACAATATACATTCCTATTATTGCAAGAATCAGTTAACAAAGGCAATGGCGGGGCTGGCTTTAAAATTATTTTAAATAGTGTTTGAAAAGTTACAGTGTTTGCTGTTTTCTGAAAATGGGCATGGGCATGGACCTTGCCTCATGGGAAGTGGATTACACCATTCGAGAGCAAGGACAGAGAATAGTTTTGAATGGGCATTGGGGCCATAATGCCCAGAGGTGGCAGAACGAAGAGCCCAGATTGTGTTTGAGCATTGCCTGAAGGTGGGGGGGAGCTCCTCTAGCTGCCCTGTAAACAAGGACAATAGCATTGAAGTAGATGTAAGCTTCAACTGGAAGAAAGTGGAGTGAGTATATGAGCGGTGTGCCATTGGTGAACTTGGGCAAATTCAAAACCAGAGGCAGCAATCTGCATAAGTTGCAGGGGTTTGGAGGTAAATACCAGAGATTTAGTGGTACATGGCAACAGTCAAAACCAGTATTCCAGGCATGAGATTACAAGAGCCTGGATTAGCACTTCCTTGTGTCAAGTAAGGTTGTCCTTAAGGAATGTTGTAGAACATGAACAAGCAGGAGCGAGTCACCACATTAGCATAGCCAGTTCAGACAGGAAACCTGAATGGTCATTGGTCAGCATTGAGAGATGATCAGATGGTTTACTCCTATCACAATATCACATTTCATAATGTCTATTTAACCGTCAGGTTACTCACTCAGTCTGATGAGTGCTGGTCACCGCCCTTGTGGGGATGAATGATATTACGGGGTTGATGTCATAATCAGTAGTATTGTATGCACAATCATGTGAGTTACCCCAGAGGAGCAGAACCTAACACCAAGACCTGTTGTGCATGTCTCCAATAAAGAGTTAAACTTTTCTGTCTGAACTTGATGTTTGCAGAAAAAGCCAGGGTGTTGTCTGCATCATGGACAAGTTTAGTGTGTGAGCGACAAATTGTCAACCACTTCTTTTCAAGTGGTAGACAATCAGGTGACAGTTGGGTGAGACTTTGTGAAGTGGTTAACAAACCTGTGTTCAGAGAAGAAAGGCGGAGGGCAAAGAAGTAGAAGATTGAAGAGTTAGGAGGAAGTTGGAAAAGAGTTTCCTGGGGTTAGAGAGCTTAAAATTTGATGTGATAGAAAGTGGCATTAACAGCAGATAAAGAGGAAGAGAAGGCAGGAAAACTGGAGTGAAAGGATGAATACATTTTTGCTCAGCTGCCCGAAGCCCTTTTTAGTGAGCTTGGATTTAGCCTTGGAGTAGGACGGGAGGGTTGAGCTGGTCAAGAGGAAATGCAGAAGTGGGCGAAATTGGATCTGGAAATGGAGAAAAGTTTGGTAGAAGAGGCAGGCTAAGGAGACAGCCAAATGATCTAGCAACTGGTAGAGATGATAGGCTAGAGAACAGAGCAAAGTGGAAAACAAAAGGTATTGTGATGGCACATAACCATCTTTACAAAGTATGTTTAGAGACCTGCAGAGGGGTTGCAATGAGATTAGTTGAAAGGCAACATTTAATAAATGCACTGGGAATAGGTGAGAACAAAAGAGGAGCAGAATAAAAGCAGTGGAAATGAATCAATGGACGTCTGACGTCGGGAGGTAATAAGTGAGCTTGAATGGCCAGGTCACATTAACAGCATGGAATTCAGAAGGTTAAACATACAGGTAAAATCTTCATTTTAAAGTAGCCCCGTATCGCCACCATGATGAACAGATAATCTCGGACACAGGGAAAACACATAGCCAGATGAAGAGACAGCAGGAATTAGCAGTATTTTCTAGGCTCTCTGTTAGAGACAGAAGTCAAGGGCCTCAAGCGGAATGTAGGCCGAGATGAAGTCAGCCTTTCGATCACAGATCAACAGTTCCAGATGCTGCCAGCGAGCAGGTATTCCACGTGGGATGTACAGTCTGGGATCACAAGAGAAGGTTTGTGACCTGGAGATGCGGATTGTCTGTATTTTTTAGAGCTGAAAGCACAATTTTTTTTTATACATTATCCATAATTCACTGTAAGATACTCAAGTGGGTGTTGGACCTTCTCTCTTACCTTTCTCGAACAACTACAGAAAATTCCACAAACCTGATGCTTTACAAAATGTTGCTTCAGATGCCTCTGAAAGAAAGCAATGTATTCACTAAAGATTATGTTGATCAGGAATATGTTAATGCAATATTGTAAATGTGTTGAGTGTTGCGTAAATGAGTGTTGCGTAGACCCTTTCTTTCAATCATCCCTACTTAGTTGCTACCAGCTGTGTTCGGAAACATACATACAACTTCTCATAATAACAGCAGTTTAAAAAATAGATTACAAATAGGTCATTTGCCCCCTTCTTTTTCAGGAAAAACACAGAGAACATACTGCATAAAGCATTTTATAATGTGCATCTTGTCCATCCTAAAGTCACATGGACTCTCCATGCGTATCTTGTGTACGTGAACCAGAACACGTCATAGCTTCACGTTCATGTTTAGGAGAATGTGTTGGATTAGATTCATATTCCAGCATGACAAAATGACCAAAAACATACAGCCAAAGCAACAGTGGAATTGCTTCAAAACAAATAGGGTCAAGGTTTTGGAGTGGCCCAATTAAAGCCCAGAATGTGGATAGAGTTGAAAAATGGTGTTAACCAAAGGTCCTCAGCCACTAGGGCAAATTTCAAAGAAGATTCTGGAATAATTGCTGTGTCCAAATGTTCTAAGCTGATAAATGTATTCAAATGGACTTCTAGCTGTAATTTCTGACAGAGGTTCCTCTACCAAATACTGACTAAAGGGGGTGAAATCTTATGCAATCAAAGATTTTCTGCTTTGTATTTGTAATTCATTTACCACTTTTTTTTTATTAATTTTTTACTTTGTCATCATGGACAGTTTTTGTGTTATCAGTGGAAGAAACATCTATTTTAATTTCATGTTGTAACACAATAAAATGTGGAAAAGTGAAAGGGGAATGAATAATTTTGAGAGCCACTGTATTTCTGATGTTTAAATTTTGTGAAACACTCTCAATCCACTTTTACTGCAAATGCTGATATATAGCTCTGGAAAAAAATTATATCTTAATTTTAACCCTTCTTTGACAATAATTACTTTATTTTCATTTTTTTCCTATAAAAAAAACCTAGCTACCTTATGTCAACACTAAAGGTTAGGGAATACTGCATTGCTCATGGTCCGTGCATTAATGGGGATTGTGAAAGTTGTACTGTCACGTTAACTGTAGCTACTTAGGTTCTTGCAAGTATATTGTTTACTGTAGCTTGTTAAATCAAGTACATTGTACAAATGCCACCCCTAAATTTCACTTGACTATTTCAAAAAACATGCTGTCAAAATGATTCTGTGTGATGCTACTGATGACCAACTGTGCACAGCAACAGACGACTGGAGATGGCAGGCCCCATAACAAGACAGGAGGCTGCTGGCTTTGTTAAATGAACAGAATCTAGTTTTGGTAAATGACATTAATCCTTTTTTTTTTAGATGCGCTAGTTTACAGCATCCCTTTTGTGTCAGAAATGTGACTGGTTGTTCCTGACAGAAATGTGACTGGCTGCTCCTGACAGAAATGTGACAGGCTGCTCCTGACAGAAATGTGACTGGCTGCTCCTGACAGAAATGTGACAGGCTGCTCCTGACAGAAATGTGACTGGCTGCTCCTGACAGAAATGTGACAGGCTGCTCCTGACAGAAATGTGACTGGCTGCTCCTGACAGAAATGTGACAGGCTGCTCCTGACAGAAATGTGACTGGCTGCTCCTGACAGAAATGTGACTGGCTGTTCCTGACATTGCCAAATATTAATGAGTCTGACCATTGGTGCAACGTGTAATAAGCAATGAAAAGACGTTCTTATCATATTCTGTCAACAATGCTTTGTTTTACATTTTGGTTATTATTGGTTGGAAACAGCAGAGGCTTTCTTTTGTCAACCCTTCCAAATAACTTGGGCATGGAGCTGGCATCTAGGGGTTGGCATTGAGGTCATTTTTTAGTTAATTCATTTTTCTATTCATATTTGCCGAATGTAAGTTGCCAACATTTCTGGAAAGCATTGTATATATGAATGCAGTGCTATTCCAGCCGAGACTCAAGACTTACAAATATTTGAATTAAGTTCCATTTTTAATATCTCCATAAAATGTGTTTTGCCAATGAAGGCGCATGGTAGACAAAAATGTATTTATGTTTTTTGTTTCAACAGTTATTCAACTGTAGACTGTTAACAACTTTTTCTCATTTTCCCAAAGTTTCATTTCATGGTTATCTGACATGTTAAGTACCTAAAAAGTAGTTACTGGTAATGTTTTTGGTGACGAAATTTGAACATGCAACATGGTGTTGAGAAATATCAGCATTATTATCTGTCTCCTGCATTATACTATATCTTTTGCAACTATACCAAATGTAACATACTAATTTTGGTGTCCCTTTTTATATATTTCACTATAATACGTGTAGTCTATGTATAGTTCATATTTCTTGTGTCTGTTTCTTATTGGAAAATGCAAGGTGCAGCAATTTCTAACCATCACTGACCAGAGTAGGTGCTTCTGACATGCCTCTCCTGTGCCACTTGTTTGACTTGCAATACTAGATGTTCAGCAGCTGTCACAAAATAGAAGTTGGTTGTCAGCCCTGCAAACCGTTACAACTGATGTACAATTAACTGCATAGAATTAACATAGCTTGTAAAAACACTGCAGTGTTCAGTATGTCAGCACTGTGTGCACAATTCACACTCATTACCTACAGCCAGAGGAGTTTGCATATCAACAGTGGAACTAATATTGTGAGTTCAGATAGGCATAATTGCTTAACTGAACACCCACAGTAACTAACAAAATGATAATGCTAGGCTAGAAAAAATTGAAAAACAGTGTGCGAGTGGATGGATTAGATGGATTGGACAACAACATGAACATGACAAAACTCTGTTAGCAGACATGGCTGTTTGCTACAGCCAATGCTGCACAGCTTGAAACATTGCTCATCATTCAGGATCCAAACAACCAGTTTTCTAATCTTCATTATAAACAGCGGGATATGAATCCTGAATGCTAATTAACTGAAAGCCATAGTATTATGAAACCCGGTACCATGGGTACAAGTATGACATCATAAACTTTTTACATTTCTGATTGCATTGCTAAAAGGTCTTAAAAAGCAATAAGGCATCTCTGGGTTTGTTGGTGTATTGCTAACATACCACAACTCCTGTTGCCTTATTTAATAATTTACCAACTTTTTGAGATGTTTGGGCATGTGTTGACTCACTTCAAAGTGATGGTGATATGAGTAAATAATGATTGAGGCACTAGGCCAGGCTCCGAGATCTGTTTGTAAAGATTACGTTAGATAATAGGTTGGCTAGAAAAACACAAATGTGCTGGCAAGTAGACACTTACAAAACACAAGCAAACACACAACAGAATTTTCAGTACGAACAGAAAGCGCAAACCATTCTCATGGTGCTTGAGAGCGCTTGAGTAGTGATGGAATATAAAGATATTTATTTGACATGTTGTTTACCTAAATAACTGCAGGGCAGATGTCCCTTAGACTTCAGATTTAGCCGACCTCCACCCGGGACCTACCCGGGACCTACCCGGGACCTGCCATCCAAGCCCAGGGAATGGAGTGGTGGAGTTCAGCATTGATCAATCATTCTGACGGGAGTGGAGCAAGAACAGAGGGAAGGGCCACCATTTTCTGCATGTTTAATATCAATAAGAGAACATGTGTTATTAAGACCATTGTGCATAATAAGAAATGTTATCTTCTCTGGCATGTTCTGAACAGGGTAATGATTAGCCCGCTAAAGCCAATTCAAGGCATACAGTGAAATAAACTTCCACACAGCTTGCAAAGTCCTCATAGAACTTGAATAAAGTGTACCCAACTGGGCAAAACTAGAAAATAATGTGTTGATTTTCCCAGATTCCCGAGTTCCTGTGAAGAGGGGATTTTTTTCTCCAAAACAGAATAAAGAAGTCCTCAATATCATGCAATCTGAAAGGAAAAGTAACAAGGCTTATGCACTTTGCAAGCTGCTCCAAGGAGTGCACAGTATCAGCTCACTTTGGGCAGGCCAAGACACGCCACAAAACGCATGTAGGCAACATTAACAAGCAAAAAAACTGCCAACATTAAACAATGTAATTAATATTTAATTCTAAATTGGTAACATCCATCAGGGTTTTTGGTAACATTGTAATGTGAACAAATTTTTCAAATAACAGAATTGCATCTTGTTGATGAAACCACCACAATTTAACATGCTTATGTTGTGTGTTTTTAGGCATCAGTTGGATTTTATTCCCCATTTAACCCAGTCACCCATGTGTTGTGAAATTATTTTGGTATAGTTTAAGCATAATTTAGGTTTGCAGCCATTATTGGATTGATTATCAACTGGGCATAATGACTTGTTGGGAAAAAATATATTTATTACAACCTGTTATGTTACAACATTGTGTTCTACATTATTTTGTTTTATTCCTGTCTTAGCCAACATCACAAAAGTTAAAAACTAAACAGATAGAGTATACATTTGTTTATGATACTGTAGATAATATAACTTTCCAGTAAATGTCTCAAAAGTCCAGTAAATTAAAATACTGCTTGTCACATTATCAGGCCCCCCATATTTCCTTGCAAAAACTCTGGTCCAGAAGTTGGTAAAAGGAGGCTGAGACATGATTTTTACCTTGCAAAAAAATTATAAGTCAAATGCATTAATTAGTATGGGGACTAACATTTCATATACCTGCTCAATTCTTTACATACTTTCTCCATATATTCCAGGTTAATGCTGTAGATTTATTTATCTTAATGGACTTTTAGTTGCTTAACAAGGTCTTTGTCAAATGTTTGAGAGAACAGCTTATGTATATAATCTAGAATTGTGTATACTCTATTCATTCTAAGTGGATGGGATAAAGCAGCTTCAGAAAAAGGTACAAAAAAAGCAGTCAGAGAATCACCATGCTCCTTGGGGCAGAGATTAACAGTCTTTTGTGTATGTTCCGGGATGACAGAAGGACAGTGTAATTACTAGGCCTTTATTATCCTAGCCCCCAGACAGTTGTTTCCAAGGCCTCCCCTACACTTGAGTTCAGCAGCATATGGCCAATGACAGAATAAGTGATCTGTATGTTCAAGTAGCCCTTATTCCCAACCTTCTTTAGCTTTTGCTCTTGGGACCTGTGAACGACCAATGTTTAAAGTCCATTTCACTCTCTCATCCTTGCTTTCTATCTGTCTTCTCCACTAATCCAGTTAGCCAGGTGCTGCTTGGGAACTATGAGCGTATACAACTCATAGTAGAGGTCTGATAATTCTCCATACAATATTTATATCCAACCAATAGGATGATTTTCTTGGAATATTTCTGGTTAATGGGAAGTGAACAGAGCTTTAATTTTGAAACAGAGACATTGTATCTTTGGGTCATGGACATTGTAATGCACACAGTTGGCAGGATTATTTTGGGGGGGAAATTATGCAGAGAGGGGATGACTAAGTAAGGTAGGGTGGAGTTGCAGAAAATATTGCAGAGGTTAATGGCTTCTCTGTAGAAATTCAGTAATTTCATGCAAAGAACAGTTTGTGACCTACCATCTATTTTTCCCATAACATTCAATCACCAGATTTTCCCCCTTGTTTGTTATTTCTCATGACTAACTTTATGATACAATTTTGCAAATATCAATAGTGAAAGAATATCAATTTCTTCCACTGGCAGTTTAACCCATCCGAGTCTATTTTCCCGCAGGTATGATTGATTTTGGTCATGTCATCATGTGTTGGTTGATTCCATAAAGTTTTTGCTAGCTCAATTTTTTGTTTAGTGTGTTCAGCAGAATCTTGCAAACCATACGATATAAGCCATTATGGTAACTGGATTACCAGAAAACTGGAGGTGGGGTGCCCTAAGGAGACAGATGTCACTAAGACATCTGTAAATATCGAATGGTTTGTGACATAAACATGTGGTATTCAACAATCAAGCCTTACATATAGCTGAATCCATCAGAGGCGACTGTCTTGTCACATGGACAATCGCCATGACCAAATGGTTGCAGCTAAAACTCATGAATGTTAGCAACCAAAAGCAAAGCTAAGGAGTCAGTACAAAATCACCATCATCAGGTGCACTTACAAATACATTCCTTATAAATGATCAGTTGAAGCTAAAAAATTATCAAATGATTTTCTATATTCAGTAGATTCTTTATAACAATTCTTTATAATGTGGTTTGGGTTTTGGTCTAGGACCAATAATACACTTTGGGAAAATGGACAATGTTTTGAATCCGAGGTTCAGCATAGTAGAACCTCGGATTCAGGAGGAACAGTGTGGTTTTCGTCCGGGCCGTGGAACACTGGACCAGCTCTATACCCTCTACGGGGTGTTGGAGGGTTCATGGGAGTTTGCCCAACCAATCCACATGTGTTTTGTGGATTTGGAGAAGGCATTCGACTGTGTCCCTCGCGGCATCCTGTGGAGAGTGCTTCGGGAATATGGGGTCCTGGGTCCTTTGCTAAGGGCTGTCAGGTCCCTGTACGACCGAAGCAGGAGCTTGGTCCGCATTGCCGGCAGTAAGTCAGACTTGTTTCCAGTGCATGTTGGACTCCGGCAGGGCTGCCCTTTGTCACCGGTTCTGTTCATAATTTTTATGGACAGAATTTCTAGGCGCAGCCAGGGGCCGGAGGGTGTCAGGTTTGGGGACCACACGATTTCGTCTCTGCTCTTTGCGGATGATGTTGTCGTGTTGGCCTCTTCAAACCAGGACCTTCAGCATGCGCTGGGACGGTTTGCAGCCGAGTGTGAAGCGGTGGGGATGAGAATCAGTACCTCCAAATCTGAGGCCATGGTCCTCAGTCGGAAAAGGGTGGCTTGCTCACTACAGGTTGGTGGAGAGTGCCTGCCTCAAGTGGAGGAGTTTAAGTATCTAGGGGTCTTGTTCACGAGTGAGGGAAGGATGGAACGGGAGATTGACAGACGGATCGGTGCAGCTTCTGCAGTAATGCGGTCGATGTATCGGTCTGTCGTGGTGAAGAAAGAGCTGAGCCGCAAGGCGAAGCTCTCGATTTACCGGTCAATCTACGTTCCTACTCTCACCTATGGTCATGAGCTTTGGGTCATGACCGAAAGGACAAGATCCCGGATACAGGCGGCCGAAATGAGCTTTCTCCGCAGGGTGGCTGGGCGTTCCCTTAGAGATAGGGTGAGAAGCTCGGTCACCCGGGAGGAGCTCAGAGTAGAGCCGCTGCTCCTCCACATCGAGAGGGGTCAGCTGAGGTGGCTTGGGCATCTGTTTCGGATGCCTCCGGAACGCCTTCCAGGGAAGGTGTTCCGGTCCCGTCCCACCGGGAGGAGACCCCGGGGAAGACCTAGGACACGCTGGAGGGACTATGTCTCCCGGCTGGCCTGGGAACGCCTCGGTGTCCCCCCGGAAGAGCTGGAGGAAGTGTCTGGGGAGAGGGAAGTCTGGGCATCCCTGCTTAGACTGCTGCCCCCGCGACCCGGCCCCGGATGAAGCGGAAGAAGAAGAAGAAGATGATGACAATGTTTTGCAAACAATTAATAAATTCCATCTTTTGGATACAAAATAGGCAAAGGGGTAAATAATAGGACTTCCAGTGTGTGCATTTTATCCGCCAGCGGGGTTATATAGACTGCAGTGAAGGTAGAAGGGCTGAACCTTTACACTCAGTAGCTCCAGGTCTTGTGAGCAGTGTGTTGAGTGCACTGCAACATCCATTCCCCAACGAGAGTTAACCATAATGTAGACCCTCCGCCCTTACTTTAGATAGATAGATAGGTAGATAGAAAAGCCATAAGGGGTTTTCCATAGCTGGCCGTCTGGCCAAATTGAGTTATCAGGGGAGAAGGGCCCTGGTCAGGCATGTACCAAAGAACCCAATGGGCACTCTAACAAAGCTCCAGTGTAACTGTATTATGATAGGAGAACCTTCCAGAAGGACAACCATCAATCAATCACACCCGGCCTTAAACCTCAAGGAGCAAGCAACAATGGGTCAGCAGAGTGGCAGCTGAAATCATCAGGTATCACCTTGATCTGCAGCACAACCAGGAGGACTTTGGACAGGGACAGCAACAAGTCTTTCAAGCCTGGTACTCCTCAGGTGTGGGCCAAGACCTCATGTCCTCCTAAGTTTAAAACGGCAGTAGACTAGGAACATTTTGAAAATGCATTGCTAAGATCTACAAGGATTTATTGTGGAGAAGGAGAACTGACCCTACTCACCCAGCAAAATAATATAGCAGCGTAAGACCTTGGGGCTGAGATAGGGGGTCCAGTGACACTGTGGCCCTATCCGGGGGAGGCCCCGGACAGGGCCCAACAGGTAGGAAATCAATCCACCCACATTGCCAAGCATCAACCAAAGGGACACCCACCAACCGCAACCACCCTGAATGAGGGCAGAGTATTGCCAGCAGAGTACAGCCCAATTGCACAAGTGCACAACAGAGAGACAAGAATGTGTTCAAATTGTTTTGTTCTAGTTGGATTCTAGCAGCCATGTGCAGCACTAATTGAAGTTTATTTATTGATTTATCAGGGTAAACGGAAAGAAGAGCATTGCAGTAATCTAATCTAGAAATAACAAAAGCATGGATTAGTTTTTCTGCATCAGTTTTTGATAGAAAGTTTCAGATTCTTGCAATGTTTCAAAGATGAAAATAAGCAACTCTTGAGATACATTTTATATGTTCATCAAAGGAGAGGTCAGGATGAAGGGTAACGCCGAGGTTTCTTACAGTTTTTTGGGATACGACCATGTAGCCGTCGACATTCACAGTGAGATCTGCTAACAAAGCTTTTTGTTTATTGGGTCCTAAAACAAGCATTTCTGGTTTTCTTGAGTTTAAAAGCAAGACGTTCTCTGTCATCAACTTCCTAATATCTGAAACGCATGCTTCCAAAGTAGCTAATTTTGGGGCTTCATTAAAATATATAACTGTGTCATCAGTGAAAATTGACATTGTGATTCCTGATTACATCACCCAGAGGCAACATATATAGTGAGAACAATAATGGGCCCAGAACCAAGCCTTGAGGAACACCAAAACATACCTTTGATTTCTCAGAGGATATGCCATTCACACATACGAACTGATATCTTTCAGATAAATAAGACTTAAAACCAGGCTAGAACATGTCCATGTAGCCCAATATGGGTTTCCAATCTCTAAGAGAAGGGAGTGATCAATAGTGTCAAAAGCAGCACTAATATTAAGAAGCAACAGGACGGATGCGGAGCCTTTGTCTGAGGCCATTAGAAGGTAATTTGTTACCTTCAAAAATGCAGTCTCTGTACTATGATGTGGTCTGAAACCGGAGTGGAGCATTTCATAAATGTTATTTGTCTTCAGGAAGGCATTCAGTTGTTGGGAAACAAATTTTTTAAAGATTTTTGAGAGGAAATGGAGGTTAGATATTGACCTACAATTGACTGAATACCAGGCGTTAAGTCCTAATGAAGCCAGTCATCATCATCACCTGGCCAATACCAAGCCTGCGGGGAAGTATGGTGGTGGCACCATAAAACCGTGGTGCCTGGAGACTAGTCAGGATTGAGAGAAAGATGAACATAGCAAAGTACAGAAAGATCCTTAAAGAAAAGCTGCTCCACAGTGCTCAGGATCTCAGGCCACCTTCCACCAGGACAACGACCCTAAGCACACAGCCAAGTCAATGCATCATACATAAGACTCAAGGCCGTAATTGCTTCCAAAGGTGCTTCAACAAAGTACTAAGTAAAGGAGTCTGAAAATATATTTAAAAAAAAGTGTTATTGCTTAGTCATTGTGGTGTATTGTGTGTAGATTAATGATTAAAAAATAAATGTAATCAATTTTAGAATAATAATAAGTGGTCTAAATATATTCCAAAATGCACTCTATATATTTAGCAAGTAGTGAATATGATATCATGGCTATCTGGGCAAAACTTAGGCTTAGTAGTGTTCTATCAAAAAAATCAGTGAAGCAAATAGCATACCATTTTCATATTGACATTAGCTTTTGCTTTCTATAAAGTAGCTTACAATGGCCTATATTTTACTTACAGTTAGTGGTGTTCAATAAAAGCCAGATTTAATGAGACTTTGAAAAGCTTGTTTGACAAGGCTTACATATTTGATTTGGCCTGTAACACCATAAGCCACATACAGCACCTTCAGAAAGTATTCAGACCCTCGAATGTATCCAAATATTTTTGTGTCATAAACCTAATTTATAATTGATTTTATGTTAATTGATTTTAATTTAAACAGAATACCCCACAATAAATGAGTGAAAACAAATGTTTTGAAAATTGTGCCAGTTCATAAAATAAATGCACATAAATACGTATGTACACAAAGAATTTACATAAGTATTTAGACCCTTAGACAGGAAAATCCAAATTGAGCTCAGATGCAACCTGTGTGGCACAGACTGCCTGTATTCTGCGGTGAAATTCACGTTAACCCATTCACAGCGTGTGTAACTAGTCTCTCATCAGTTTCCATCACCTGACTCCCCACTTGTAGACAGGATGATGGACCACACAACTTGTGTTTTGCATGAGTACATGCGGTCAGCTTGTCTGTCAAACTTGCAGTTAGCCACTACTCTTTCACTACAACCTGGATGTCTCTTCTCTTTCAGGCCAGGACAAGGCACATCTGAAAGGGTGGGATTAAAACCGAACAAAAATTCAGTCCTTAATCCTGTTTAATTACAGGTTCATTTGTTTACTGACTGATTGACAGCATCCATGCAAATACATCCTCTCTTGATGACCATGCTGCTCTTTGTGTGAATGCTAACTAGAGCGGTGCATAAGAGCAGCAGCCCTTTGTGTGCAAAGAGCACCATATCACCGGGGTGAGGAGCAAGAGAATGTCTTCACACTCTTAAAGGGGGGCGTAGCCACGAGAGTAGGGGAGCCATGAATGGAAAGACCTTCAATGGCAACTGAGAGCATTCCTTTCAATGAGAAGAGAAGGAGCACAGCCAGCCCTCCAGTTAGCCCCATTTAACTGCGACCAGCCCAGGAAGACCTGGCTCAGTAGTTGTGTCCCTAATTAGGAGTCATAATTCTAAATAACTTAACCTGTCATCTGTGTTCAGGTGATGATGTTACCAATTTGTTTTAAAGTTGTACTTTCTTTCAACTTGAATGTCTGGGAACGCGTTACACTTTTAGGGTGTTCTTTTTGGCTGGTGTCTACTTTTATCCCCATTAATTTTTTTAGAAGCAGCATATATTCTTCCTGGGGGGCTCTGTGTTAAGCTAGCGAAACTGTCAAGCACATACTCAAGTAAATTAAACTTGTTAAAGCCATCACCAAGATATTTTCCAACCCTTGATTTGAGGATTCATAATTTACATGTTTTATATCAGCTTGATTACACTGAAGTAGAAGGGATGGCAACAATCTTTATATTTAAAATCCAGCAAAAACTACAGACAACCCCCCACAGACAACCCCCCACATATTTTAAACTGTATTTAAAATATGCACTAAAGTGCTAATTTCAGGCAATGGTGGTAGAGATATTAAAGTCCAACCAATAGCCACTGAACAAAGTGAAGTGTTTTTTTACCTTGTGTTCAGAAATGGTTTTGTGCAATTTTCTATAAGCATACCTTCCCAACTGCTCAATGATGGTGTGTTTTTTTGTCCTGCCAAATGCATTCACCAGAATAGTCAAGCATGTTCAAGCATACAAGGTTTAACTTGAGAAACCACATTGAAATACACCTGACCATTAAAGGTTTACATTTTTTTGAAGTGATAGAACATTCCGTTTTTGTGTCAGGTCTTTTGTTTAGAAGTATTTATCATGTATGCCCACTGTAGGCCTACTTTAACAAAACTGTGTCTTTAAATCAAGATTATTTGTAAATATCATGATGCTGACAACAACCTCTTTCTGGTTGCTGAAAAGAAATATAACAGGTAATAATAATAGTAATTTTTTTATAAACATTAACAGGACTTATAAACAAACTTGAAAGTTGCAAACTTGCTCCAACTGATTTTTATAGCAAAACACCAGCTTCCAATATCATTGTTTGTCTTGTGTGCGTCTGTATTTTCCTTTTCCTAGAAAGTCTGAGAACCCTCCTTGTGTCCTGAGCTGCGCCTGCCTTTTTTGACCATCGTCTTTTGGATTATCCATTTGGAACTTGCTCAGCTCATTCCGACTCTTGTGCACCGACCTTCTGCCTGCCCATCGACTATGAAAAAGCCTACACCTCTGGTTGTCCTTTTGTTGGATTTATAATAAATATATATAAATATATATATATATATATATTTTGAGGTAATCACATTCTTTTCAGTCCTGTTTATTGTTTGCCATTTACAGTTAATTTTAATTACTTTAACTTTAACATACCTCACTATTACTGGCGATTTCACCTTCTCCATTATCAACAGTTGTGGGCATATCCGGAAAAGATTAAGAGACCGCTGCACCCTTTTCTTTCCTTTCCAAAGAAGTCAAAAAAGGAAGGTTTTGAGTGAGGAACAGAAGAACATATTTTACCTCGGTTTTTTAACACATGGTTGTAACAGCAGAGTTATACGGCAAGACAGTAAATTATGATCTCTGTTTTAACTGCCGAACCACTTAGGAAGGAGTGGCTACTTCATTCTGGGAGGTATGGGTGCAGGATAAACTTTGGCGACTCTTCTTCTCTCAACAATTTTTCTGTTGCCTTTTGGGATACCTGTGACACAGTGACAAGGGCAGTGAGGTTCAAAGTTGAACCTTCTCTTTTATCTGACCAGTTCTATTTTTCATTGGCCCTTTCATCTTTTCCCAGACGATGCTTAATTGGAGGCAGGTGTTCCACGTCAGGGAGTGGCAGCTCAGCTGCTTTCAAGAGCCTCTTTTTGCAGCTCTGGGTCAGATTGTTCTCACAGGGGCATTAGCTCAACATTGATATGGGAGAGGGTGCGTCTGACCACGCCTCAAAGAGAGCATACTCGGGCTGGCATTGGACACTCAGTTGTGATGGCTGTTGGCCATCTTTCACAAGCGCAGCAGGGTCTCCGTGGGCAAAGGGTCTGGAACGGCTGGGGCTCTAGACAACCCTAGAGGCGCCGCTGGCAGGTTGAAATGGGGTGGATATTGTTACTTAAGTTGAAGTCTAGATCTAGCATTCTTTTTGTGGTTTCAGCCAAGTGCAGTGTTGGGATTTCTTTTTTTTATCAATCTCACAATGTCCTCTCAGAGGCTTGACTAAAACTTTAGAACTGAAGTGACAATTATTTGGAAACACATGACGGAAACAGTTATTTTTTTTTAAATAAAAATATAAATCAATAATTGATCTAGTATTATTATATGAATCTAGTGTGTTAAAGCAATTATTGATAATGCTGACATACAAATACACCTTGCAGTACTTTTTTAAAGACAATTCCAAAGCCTTCATATTGAGTACATTTATACAACAAATTAAGTTAATTATTAATCTCTTCACCAATACTATTGTTAATATTTTCTAGAATATTGCAATTGCTCAGGGAATCAAACAGAAATTTTGGAGTTCTGTACGATGCAGTATAACCGGCCAAAATTGTATAGAATTTTTGCTGTGTCATTGCTCAACAAGGGTTGGACATGAATGGCAATTGTAGTGCATTGGACGACTCACATCTTGACATGGACTGTCCAGAGTCACTGAGAGTTGATGCCATGAAGTTGGGCTTTAATCACAAATTGAATCACAAACTCCCCAAACCTCCAGTGTTACTGAATTATTTTTGCTGTTTGAATGTGGATAAACATTTCAAACATGTAATTACAAATGTCTGCAAAAGTAATCTCAATATTCAAAATGTTGATTATTAAATTATTGCTTCATTTGGAATTTCATGTTCAGTATCAACTGAACAGAAAACCATGGACATTCATTATATTTCACATTTAGGTTTATTTGTTGTTTATTGATCATAAATTGTTTATTGATCATTGTTTATCGATCATAAATCCCATTCATCAACGTATACCTTTGCTGCAATAAATAGTGCAATAAACTAATGGATCACTGCATTTCCTAATAGAGAACAGACAGAATATATGTTTAAAATATTTTAAGTTTTAGGCATTGTAAATTGGTAAAGGGGAAATTTAGATGTTAATCCTAGGACCCTAATTATTTGGGTTGAAGTTTCTGTGATGACCCTATGAACTCAAGCATTCCAGACCCAGGCCAGGCTCTAAATGGCCTTAGGATATCCATCTAACTGGACAGAGAGATTCAGTCAGTTCTTGGCTGTGGCCTGGCTGTGTAGTGGCAGCAGTAATCCCTTTCCCCAGTCTAGCAGTGTAAATCTGCTCAAGGCTTCACCCTTGGCCTTATTTATATGCTCAACCAGTCTTTGTTCTCCTTTTAGAGGCTGTGACTTAATATACAGCAGATATTTAGATCAATCTGTCTTAGGGGCTAAGATAAGCAGAGATTTATGTCATAGTGGAGGGCAGGAAAGTGTTCACAGAGGCTTTGATGGGAAGGAGTGGTGGAGGCAGACTGAGCTTTGCTATTGAAAGCTGAGATCACTTGTTGGAGTAATGTTAAGGAATTTGATCAACACTCAAATTGTATCATACATTTCATTTCAACACAGAAATGTCATACAAAAACCGTGAGTGGCTCTGTGACTGTATTGCCTATAAATTCACACAAAAACGCAATAATCCTAAAACTACTTCGAAAGATTTGAAAATACTTATTTTATTAAGTTTTTAATAAAACCAGAAATTTGAAGTTCACACGCTTGTTGCCATTATATGATTACCCGTTCGGCAATGTTTTAACTGCTGAACTGCTTAGGAAGGAGAGGCTGTTTCATTCTGGGCTGCTTCACTGTGGCAGTTCTGGAGGTATAAATATTTCCTTTATCATCTGAATATTGTTATAAATCGATAGAATGAATGCTTCCTGTTGTCATCTACATTTTGCAAAATGACATAAACTTGGTTTGTTGTGACAGTTCTGCCTCAAGGCGAAACTTGGGACCCAGCAGCAGCCCTGTCCAGTGTGTGAGTACAGGGGAATCAGACACAACTGGGAACACCTGGGGAGTTAATGGTCGTTCTCCCTCTCCATTATAAAGCAGGTGTCGGCAATCCCGGGGGAGAGGCAGCAGAATACACAGATAGTGGAGGTTCTACTGACCAGACACACAACAAGGAGGTGTTTAGAGTGCATACTTTATAGGATGTGGTGCCTGCCAATGCATAAGGATGGGATGAAGTTTGTTAGTTTACTTTTTCCCGTTAAAGTGCCGGTTGGCCGGTTGTGTTGTTAATTCCCTGTTCCCTCTTTTGTTCCTCCGTATGTCGACTTGTATTATTCCTTTACCAAAAGACATTGACTCTGGGCTCATATTTTGTTAATTTCTCACCTTCCCGCTCTGATTAAAAGGCTGCATTACTTGGACGTTTTACACTATATGTGTGTAGCTTTGAGTGATGAGTAATCAACATCACAGCTTCAGGAGTCATTTGTTTTAAATAGTTAGGTCTGGAAATAATTGGACATTGACACATTGAATTTGGGCTTAAAAGTGCAGTCTTTCAGCTTTAATTTGAGGGTATTCACATCCAAATTGGAGGAAGGGTTTAGGAATTACAACTCTTTAATATGTAGCCTCCTCTTTTTCAAGGGACCAAAAGTAATGTCCACGGAAGACAACAGTGGTGGATGATCGTAGGATCCTTTCCATGGTAAAGAAAACCCCCTTCACAACATCCAGCCAAGTGAAGGGTTAGGGTTAACCCATGGTAAAGAAAAAATGTTTGACAACATCCAGCCAAGTGAAGAATACTCTCCAGGATGTACACTGCCAAAGATATCTGTCTTATCAAGTATATTTAATGTGTTTTCAGGTAATAAATCTAACCATCCTTAAAATGAGGTACATTGTTCTTAACAAGCTTGAATATACCGCTTGTTTTTAGAAAATATGCCTTGAATATTGTGTAATTTGCCTTTTTCCTTTGGCAGATTATTTCACTTATTTCAAGGAAATATCTCCTCAAAAATAGTTAAATTGTCTTGTTCAATTGGAAACATTGTTTGCAATGTAGGCATATCCTGATCCAAGTCTACTATAAAGAGAAGACTTCACGAGAACACAAAGGGTTCACCACAAGGTGCAAACCATTCAAAAGTCTCAAGAATAGAAAGGCTAGATTAGACTAAACAAAAAACATCTAAAAAAGCCAGCCCAGTTCTGGAACAACATTCTTTGGACAGATGAAACTAAGATCAACCAGTGCCAGAATGATGGAAAGAAAAACGATGGAGAATGCTTGGAATGGCTCATGATCCCAAGCATACCACATCTTCCCACATCTGTAAAACACGTTGGAGGCAGGGTGATGGCATTGGCATGGATGGCTTCCAATGGCACTTGGTCATTAGTGATTATTGATGAAGTGACAGAAGACAGAAACAGCAAGATGAATACTTAAGTGTATAGGGATATATTGTCGGCTCAGATTCAACCAAATTCAGCTAAGTTGATTGGACGGTGCTTCACTTTACAGATGGACAATGACACGAAACATACTACGAAAGCAACCCAGGAGTTTTTTCAGGCAAATAACTGGAAAATGCAGCAATAGTCAAGTCAATCACCTGATCTCAACCTGATTGAGCATGTATTTCACTTGGTGAAGGCAAAACCTAGGCAGAAAGACCCATGAACAAACAACTGAAGACAGCTGCATTAATGGCCTGGCAAAGCATCACAAATGAGGAAACCCAGGGTTTGCTGATGTGCATGCGTTTCAGACTTCAAGCAGTCATTGCCTGCATAGGATTCTTGACAAAGTATTAAAAATGAACATTTTATTTATGATTTGGTTAATTTGTCCAATTACATTTGAGCCCCTAAAATAAGGGGACTGGGTATGAAAATGGTTGCATTTCCGTTTCATAGGATATATTTGTTCAACCTCTTGAAGTAAAGCTGAAAGGCTGCACTTCACTTGCATCTCGGTTGTTTCATTTCAAATCCATTGTGGTGGCATACAGAGATTTGGTGTCCAAATATTTCTGGACCTAACTGTAGATTATTTGGCCTCGTAATGAGCATTCCTATATTGTTTGAAAGTGTATTCAGCCTACCTATCAGAACTTCAAGATGAGCATAGAGCAGAAGCATCCCTACTTCCTTGCTGTGGTGTATATTTGTCAACAAAAGTGATTGTGTATGACTAAAAGAAGGTACAATTCCTGCTATTGCTTCTCTGATGTGTTTAACTATTAATCACTTAACATTCACCATTTGGCATCCCAAAAAACACATTGATAATGCCATGACAGGATGCTCTGGAGTCGAAACATTAATGTGATAACAAAATATTATTAGGAACATACTTATTTAGGCTCTTAGAAACTAAAATGGTTATTTGGCTGTATGTGTTACAGAACTCATACAATAAATCTTTTGAATTCCAGGTACAAACTTTTCCATTTTAATTGAGAATCCTCTATTGACAGTGGTTCCTATGGAACCTAAAAAGAAACACGTACCTCTAAACAAAAAACCTAATTGAAATCGATCAGCCACAGCTTTAAAATCAAAATATCAATGTATTTTCTAGAAATGCTTATTTAGTCAATCAAAGCTCTCCCAAATAGAAAAACGTGTCACTACATGCACATACCTACTTACTTTATAAATGGTCTCAGGACCATAACTCCTGTGGTCTGTTTGTTTTATATGACACAGTAGTCTAGATTGGGTAGAGAATGTGTATTTTATAGGGTATTTGAGAAGTCTCATATCCAATGGAGAGGCCGTGCAGTCATGTACTTATTACATTTTTCATAACAGCAGCAACTTTATGAGTGTCTAGCGATATAAATTCTTCCTTCACAGTGTATTTTAGTGCACCTAAAATGCACAGTATAAAAGACACTGCATACTGTATGAAAATAATACAGATTAGGATATTGTTTGTTATTTTTCTTAGAACTGCAGCCTATTGGACTTAAGTAAACCGCCTTAAGAAAAATTGAAGCTAGTGAGTTTAAAATACACAGTTGCGTCACAGTTCAGAGAGCAAGCCAGTACATGCATCCACAGCATTCCAGGAAAAAGGGCAGTTTGCACAGCTTATTCATAACAATGGACTGTGTTTGGCGGTTGGGCCAGAAAACAACATTGGTACATTAATATTGTGTTGAGGATAATTGTCCTGCTGTGTAAACAATTTATGCTACAGCTTCAGATCATGGGCTGATTACCAGACTTTCTCCAAACAGAATTTTCTGGTAGAGAGCAGAATTCATGGTTCCTTCAATGATTGCAAGTCTTCCAGCCCCTGAGGCAGCAAAGCATCCCCACACCATCACACTACCACCTCCATGTTTTACTTTCGGGAAAATGTTCATGTTGTGAAATTCTTTAAACCTGACATAATGGAATGGGTGCCTTCCAAAAGGTTCCTTAGATGTTGTCCTGTGTGTTTTTGTGACTTCTATGATGAGTTGAAACAGCACCCATAGAGCAATTTTGGTAGGCTGGCCATTCGTGGGAAGATTCACCACAAGTTTTCTCTATTTAAAGATAATGGCACTCACTGTGGTTAGCTTATGTCCCAGAGTCTTAGAACAGGCTTTGTAACCCTTTTCCCATTTTTTTCCCCGATCAAGACATGGTGTGCTGCTTGTTGAGACCTTGTAGCCTACTTCATAGTGATGGTGAGGTTCTGTATAACTCAAATTTAGAAGGTACAAGGCTGGCAGTATTCAAGCCTTAGTGTGTCTACTGTAACTTAATCCAGTGATCAACTGAATTTGGTTAATGGATGGACTGAGTAACTAAGGGAGCAATTACTTTTTCACACAGGTGTTGAATACGTTTTTTCCCTCAATTTATTTTACACTTAATTCTGTTTACACAGCTTCTGTTAGTCTTATTACTTTTTGTAAGAAGATCTGAAACCATTCAGTGTGACATTAAGTGATATATGTAAATCAATATATACACACACAAATAATGTAAATAAACAAAAAAGGTAAACATTTATAATGCTTTGAATGTATTTATTTAATATACACTTTCTTAATATTTTAATAGCATTTAATTATAAAAAAATACTTATACCTATATCTAAATTGGTTTACTTTTTAGTTATATAACACATTTTTCACTCTATCATTTTATATATTTATTGGGCCAGGAAACATTTAATAAAAAACGAACCCAAAAAGTATTTATTATACATAATTATAATAAAACAATATACAAATTTACACCAAATATATGAACTCTAAATGTCCTCTAACTTGCAGATGTTTACATTTCTAATGAACATATTTCCATTGCCACATTATTTCTCCCACATTCTGGTTATGAAAACAGCTCCTGTACTGCAGATAAAAATCATCAGATGTTGGAATCTGATTGCTCTGAAGTAATCTATTAGGAAACTAATATTTCCACCTATGCTCATTACCTGACCAAATAATAGTATTTTTGGAAAGTAGTGTTATCTGAGCTGTCACATCAAACAGCCATCCTCTTTAAAAAAGTGAGAAACCTAGGGAAAATGTTCCTATGATCTAACTCCGAATACAGCTGCAGTATCCTATCATGAATGTTCGCCATGTTGGAGCTAAATATGTGCAGTGGGTCCTGCACAGAAAAGGCTAAGTGTATTATTAGCCTGTGCTCTTGATGTACCACTGCTCAACCAAGGCAAGCGTGCCAAGGGTAAAAACAGCCCCACAGGCAAAGTCTGTGTAATCCAATAGTACAAGTTTACATTACAGCATGCTTTGTTTGTGCCACAAGGCACGCAAAGCCTTCCTGTCTCTCAGACTCAATCATTCATATGTTGACCTGCAAACAACAACAGTTTTTAAAGATGTTGCACTGAGTAACAGGACACTTTTTAAAAGGGCTATCATCTTTTAGAGAGGGGTAAAATGCACTCAGGCTGAAAGATCTGCAATAATCTGATCCCACTACACATTTGAAGGATGCATCCTTCTATTCTATAGTTTACTTTGATGAAAGCAGAACAGGCACAGTGTTGATATATACATTGTGTATGTAATGGACTGAACAAAATATTGAGCACTGGCTCAAAGCTGAATTACCTTTCAGGAAGAAGAATTATATCATTTTTGGGGTTTGAATGATGACATTATATACAACACAGATCCAGGCTGACATAAAACATTGCTGGCAAAATCCATCCAGTATATGAAAAACAGACAAAAAGTCTGTTTCACAATGCTCAAAATATATACCTTGAATATTGTATGGTTCATTTTTCCAGACAATCCTAGCTATGATTTCTACGCATACTATAAAAACACATTTATTTCAGTTAAGTATCAAAGGTAATATAAACACTATAAATACAATGCTGTTGTATTACAATGTTTTCTACAGACCTACACAATGTGCTCAGCATTATTCAAGTGAAATTTGTTTAAATTAATACCAAATACAACAAACAAGGCTGTTGATTGCTTCACATGCCCAAGGTAATGCTTGGTAGAAGCAACTTCGGTAGCCATAACAGCTATACATTTGGAAATCTTGTATGTATTTAACGCTTCCACTTGTAGCAACAATACTGTAAAAGCTATGCACAGCAAATCAACATTAAAACATGCAGACTATGCCTTGAATTACATACAGTCTTAACTTTCTGCATTCAGTAAAGGAAAGTGGCTCAACTAGACGGTTAAGAAATGTATCAGATCTTTCATGTTTAGACACCTGCAAATAGTCTAATTAATTACATTAATTAATAAACAACACTTAAAGAGTGTCAGGACAAGAAAAGAACACCAGTCAGTGTGGAGCAATAATTTGTAAATGTATTGAATGGTAATAAAATTAAATCAAATCAGTACCAGGCATAAGGCTACAAGATATTGTATCTGAATACAATGGATGTTAAAGGAATTGGGAACTAGAGTTTAATGTGGTGGTGGAGGAAAAATCATGGGGTACAATTTGGGACTGCTGTTATCGCTGCCAAAGGCACGTCTACAGTAGGAAGCATTCATTTGTTTTCATGTTTTTTAAAGTGTTTTTGCTTTGTCATCATGGGGCATTGTGTAGATTGATGGCAAAAAGAATAATAATAATCAATTATGAATTAAGTCTGTATTACATCAAATTGAAGAAAGTAAAGCAGCCTGAATAATTAATGAATGTATTTATTTATTTATTTGTTATTATTTTAGAGCACCATTCATTATTTAGAATAATCACGAAGTGCATTAAATAAATAAAAATAAAAAAGAACCATATAAGGACAAGAAAAGCAGGGTTATCAACAAAAAAGCCTTTCTATAAAAAATGTCTTTAGGCCTGTTTTAAATGAGCCCAGAGTCTGTGCTGACTTCAAGTGGTTTAGGAGGGCAATCCAGAGGCTAGGAGTGGTCGAGCTAAAAGCCCAATCCCCCAAGGAGCAGAGTCTTGGGGACGGGGAGGAGCAGGCTATCACTTGACCTGAGGGTGCGGGTGGGGTTATGTAGGGACAGTAGTTCCTTGAATTGTAAAGGGGCACTGCCGTGGATACACTGGTGGGTCAGTAGGAGGGTTTTGAATCCTATCTGGAATGAGATGGGAAACCAGTGCAGAGATGCCAGGATGGGGGTGATGTGGTTATGTTTCTGTACTCTTTGGATCCAGGCAGTGCTGTTTTGGATATATTGGAATTTCTGGAAACTTCTGCCAGGGATTGCAATGAAAAGTGAATTGCAGTAGACCAGCCTTGAGGAGATAAAGGCATGGACGAGTTTCTCTGCATTCGACTGAGTAAAAGAGGGATGGGGTTTGACTATTTTATCACCTCAAAAACATAGCCAAACTCCATAGAGGTGACATCAACCATTATTGTAGTTTCAGAGACTTGGTGACCCCAAGAGTTTATGAAGTTCTAAAATGGAGATCCATGGAGATCCATGGAGATCAGAGTTCCAACCATACTACTCATGGTGTGTTGGGGAAAATATGCTTGGGTCCCCTTCCATGCAGGTTCATTACAGCTCCAGATGAAGTTCAAAATATTTATTATTGCTCTAATAGTGGAGATGGGTATTTTCAGGTATGTGCTAGCTGATTGAGAGTTCGGTATTTGTGTCACCCCATAGTTGAACCAAAGTAAAACTGGCAGTCATGGAGGCCTATTTAAGCGTTCCAAAGGACTCCAAAGGATATTTATTTATTTTTTATCATATCAGTGGGAAGAAATGTAAATCTATTATATTTGGTTTCTAAGAATTTCAAAGGATGCCAATCATAACACAAAACATTTTGACAACGTGCAATGTTGTTCATGGCTATTGGATAATGTTAAATTGCTCAAGATATTTGTTTCTCTACTTGACGGGTTCTCTTCATGACATTGACAATAGTGCATTGTGGGTAGTTCTGAACAACAAAAGTTGTTCATACATATTTTTTTATAAAATATCTATTTTGGGAAATGTAGGTGACTAAATCTAAAAGAAAATGTACATCTTTGAACACACTGCATTTTTACTTTAGTAAGTGAAAGGTAAAAAGAATTAACCTTGAATTAAGAATGCTAATAAATGAACCAGTTGATCGTGAACTATCATGAACGAGCATAATATTGGTAATGCATTTGACATGGTCAGCATTGTCCAGTAGTATAAGTGAGACTAATTCTGTAGTTTACAACAGACTCTGTATCACATGATACGGCACTTTAAAGTCAGACCTTTCGGTCATTCAAGACTACATGAATGCCTTACAGAATTATGAACTTACTCTAAAGTACTCTAAATGCCTTATATCATAGGACACTGTGCTTACTCTAAAGCAGTACTATTCAAAGTTACAGGGGAATTCCAGGGGGTTTGCCATCTTTTAATGTTTCATTGTTATATATTTTTCTTTACCTTAAATGCAGTCTTTTGATGGATATGTTCTGAATATATTCATAATGTCTATTACAGCAAGAGCTATTTTTACAACAGTACAGAATTACAATATATTTATATGCTGCTATTAAGGGTTTCAATGCATTTCATTGCACCCATCATTTGCTGTACGGGAAAGAATAGTTTAGCCAGCAACAAATGTTGCTGCAAAGTATGGAGCCCTATGTTAATGGCTGGGGCTGAAACTTTGCATGTGGATAGTTCCATGAATGGATCCATTCGGGTTGATGCGTCATCCCCTTGTTATAGGCTAGGGCAAACTAAAATTATTTTATGATCTGAATATGAAAACCAGAGTTATTTTGAGCATTGTGAAGTGAAGTTTGAAAGCAGTGAGACAATTTTTTTTTCATTCAAGTTTCAAAGTTCCTGTAGAATTGACATCCAGTCTTAATTATGTTCACATGATATTGTAGTTAAGTATCATCTTACCTACCTTGTTACAAACCAAATACAGCCAATAACTATAGGAAAATTCTGATATATATTTTTTTCCTTTTCAGACATTTAAGCTGATGTCACAGGTATGCACTTTATCCTCATTAATATAAATTATACATCAATGTCACACAGACTACTGCAGATGGCCAATGTGAAAAACATGTTGCCACAGATGTTATCAACAGTAGGAATTCCATGTTAAATACTGGGATTTTCTCTAGCCTTTTTTTCCACTCTTTCTCTGTCCACTGTCTGTGATCTTTTGCCCATCTTTTCTTTTTATTGGCCAGTCTGAGATATGGCTTTTCCTTTGCCACTCTGCCTAGAAGGCCTGTATCCTGGAGTCGCCCCTTCACTGTTGGCGTTGAGACTGGTGTTTTGTGGGTACTGTTTAAGCTGCCAGTTGAGGACCTTGGAGGCGTCTGCTTCACAAAATAGACATTAATGTTCTGTATGTGTCCTCTTACTCAGTTGTGCATCAGGGCCTCCCACTCCTCATTCTATTCTGGTTAGAGACAGAATACTCCAGTTTACAAGATCTTCATTTTGTTTTGCAATTTCTCACATGAAATAGCCTTCATTTCTCAGAACAAGAATAGACTGTTTCAGAAGAAAGTTATTTGTTTCTGGCAAATTTTGTGCCTGTAATTGAACCCACAATTGCTGATGTTTCAGATACTCAACTAGTCTAAAGAAGGCCAGTTTTATTGCTTCTTTAATCAGCACAACAGTTTTCAGCTGTGCTTACATAATTGCAAAAGGGTTTTCTCATTTTAAAATGATAAACTTGGATTAGAAAACACCACATGTCATTGGGTGGTTTCAGACAATGGGCCTCTGTACACTTAAGTAGATTATTTGATGTTGTTTTAATGGTCAAATGGAAACAGGACATTTTGAAGTCACCCCAAAACTTTGAACAGTATTGCAGATAGTAAATGTTTTTGATTCAGCCTAGAAAATCCCAGAAATTGAAAATGGTCAAAATGCTTTGAATAAATTTATCAAAATAGCAATACACATCTGTGAAAAAAACTTTTGTAGCAGTTATCATACTTATAAAAGTAATTAGTTTACTGCCCCTTTTAATTCCTTTAATACATTTATGCACAATATTGCATACTGTATTTTGGAGACATATGATGTGTGTAAAATACCTTTTTGAAAGTTGTAATGATTATACTTCCTAATAGCCATCTACATTATATAAGCATCCATTCTTTGTGTGGGTTTAGGGCATGCGTGTATATGCGCTTAGTCAGTGTGGGTGTAGGTAAAACATTTTAAAGGTAAATTATTTTTATGTACAGTAGTACAGCCTTCTATAAAATTACAATGTATTCCCCACAAACTATCAAATTAATGCTTGCTAATCGTGTTTTGCACAGTAAAATACTCTGTAATATAATCATCCCTGTATGGCATAGTGTCATTGCACTGTATGAGAGAATCATTTAAGCAATGATCAACAATGGCTGGTTTTACATGGCTGCCAAAGACTTGACAGTGGTAATATAATGGCAGGAACGTTCGGATGGATCAAGATACTTTAGTTTTCCGGCCCCAAGACATTTCAGCTCAGCCATGTGACTGCATCTGTCTGTGTGGTTTCATGTCATCTTATTTGACCAACATATCTGAATAATTATTATTTTCATTCACTAATGGCTTGACTAATTAGAAGTAACCACTTAGTCTGGAACACTGGGAATACAACGATTTCTGGTATTTAGAAAAGGAGTAAAGAATATCTTTGCCTGCCTATAGACCAACCTGGGAGGCAGGCAACCTAAAGCGTATCTAATTTCAGTAACATTATGCGAAGGCCAGGAACATATGTTAATCAGGCTGATTGGGTTTAAATACAACTGCCATGTTACCTTTACTGTAAATGAAAATGAAATGAAAATACAAATGGCTAAAATCACTGAAACAACCACAGGTTTAATTGGTAATGATGGTTTTAAGATTTCAGAGATGTCGTAAATGTATGATTTTAGCCTCTTAGACACAAGGTGAATTTGAATTTAAGGCCTTGTCTTTTACTTGAGGGGCTCTTTCGGGGGATTTTCCATCCTTTGAGCGTCATGGTGCTATTCTGGTTGGCACAGGAATATTGAGTCTTACAGCTTTTGACAGCCAGTCTCAGTTTAAAGATTTAAGGATCAGTCCTGTCCACCAAGGGAAAGGGGTGGTGGGAGGGAGGAATCTCAGTTGTGGAAAAGCACATCTCTTTTAGAATTCCTGTCAGGCAGAGCATAGGCTTGGTTACCTTACCAAGGGTTACACTTAGCCTGGAATAATGAGAGAGAGATTCTCACTAGCAGAAAACATGTGTGCCCAAAGGGGGGTTGGGGGTTCTGCAAAGACGAATTGGCTGCAGCTTTTAGGGAATATTTCCAGGGCACTGAGGCTCAGTGGGGGATGGCTTCTGATTGATTGCAGTTCTGTCTGACTTTGTGAAATATGGTCTGGCACCAGGTGATATGGAAAAGAAATGGTCATCAACAGCCAGGTACGGGTGTGCACACAGCATGCAGCATAATATCTCAGTAAACAATGCTGGCAGTAGAAAGGAATGCTGTTTCTTCCCTTCACTGATGAGAAAGATTGAGACTTTCTTCAATTTATAAAATATAAACTATATACTCAGAACATGTATCTGAATAAAAGTCATTTTTCTTGTATCACCATGGGGAAAAGCAAAAAAACTCAAATAAAAACAGACAAATGGTTTTTTGTAACGCCACCAGACGGAGGCAGGTGTTGTGGCTCCAGTTGCGGTGTGCGCCACTCTGATTGACAATGGGGAACAGTAGAAACGTGGTCAGACGTACAGGCTGGGGTCATACACAGAAGGCACCGATACAAACTGAGGTACAAGAGGGCTAGGTAGGTCTCCAGGTCACAGGCAGGCAGAAGGTCAAAGTACTGTAATCCAATGGACGGGCAAAAGCACAGAAAGGGACTAGACTGCGAATCAGAATCAAAAGGTAGATTGGGCAGGAACAGGTCGGTACACAAAATCCAAAACTGTAGCAATCCAAAAAAAAGGCCTTAGTAAAGAAGCAGCGAACTAACAATGAATACCTCACAGTCAGAAGGCTGGGAGTGGAAGAACTAAATACTGGGAGGAAACAAACAAAACAGGTAAGTGACACAGGTGATCAGTATTCTGGTGATTGTGAGGAGGGAAGAGTGATGCGTTCATGTGGAGTGGAAGGTTGCGGTCTAGGAGGTGCGCCGGTTCCCGGTGTGGAATGACGTGAACAGGGCACAGACCTTACAGTTTTAAACTTTCTTAAATCAGGGAAGGAGTATACACAATACATATATAATGTATTTTGTCAGGACCATAATTCCGAAGAATAGTGGCAAAACTGCCTAGTAGGGGATGCAAGAGTAGGTTACCCCCACACTCAGCAAGGAGGATGATTTGGGTTAAACTAAAATTCCTATGGTCAGATGAATCGAAAATATCTATTAGACCAGAAAGAAGGATGTGTATGCAGATAATATCCTCATACCTACTTTACAATATGGTGGTGAATGTTAACTGTAATTTTTTTCTCAAACTGATCCTGGGGCCCTTGTTATGGCATCATGGACATTACCAGGAAAGTTTAGCTGAAAGACGTGATGCCTACAAGGAAGCTTCTAGAACGACAGTTACACTAAGCAAACATCAAATCAGCAAAGAATTGGTTAATCCAGTACACATTTAAAACTTGTGCAGATGTATAAAATTTATTAAAAAAATATTTGAGAACAATGTAGTGGAAAATAATAATCTAGAATATGATGGAAAATTACAATATAGCTCATTACCTGTGATGTGTATTTTATACAACCAACACATATTTTCTTTTTAGTATTGATACATACTGTTTCAGTTTAGATTCAAAGACACTTTGCATTCCACAATCACATCCAGGAAAGCCTTCCACCAACATTATAGTTTTCCTTATAGTTTTTAAATCCATAAAAAAACAATACAATTGTTCAAGACGTTAATGACACCTATCCTCTGCTATCTGTTGAAGAACTAGCCAGTGTAACGGTAGAATCAGGGAGGTGTGGTGGGTTATGCTAAACTGGTAGGCTGGGTTGAGAGATGAGACACAAATGTAAATATAATTGCCTAGCAGCATTAGTGAAAAGAGAAGTAAATGTTTCGAAGGACAAGACAGTGGATCTTAAGGTGATGTAGCCAACCAGGTGGGGTAGACTCTGGTAGAGAGAGGAATGTTGGAAGCCAGATGGAGACTTGGGTGGCAGGAGGTTGGCACAATTAGCCAGGCTGACTGATTCAGTGAGGCTGGTGTCAAGTGCCTATTATTTATGCTGGCCATTTGTTAACGTGTGTATGTGCCACCAAAAGCCCCAGTGCTCACACACTCAAATGGCAAAAATGAGTAATACATCTGTGTGGTTGAGAGGCCTCTTCGGTTTTTACAGAGGAGAGCTTAGCAGAGATAACATGATAATATATGAAAACTCCCAAATGATGCACTGTGCAGCAGTCTAGGATAATTTCCAGATGTTAGTCCATTCACATAAGCCAAAAAGAAGTCAGTCTATTGACAGCCCTCTGTTAAAATGGTTGAAGCTTAAAAGGCATTGGCATTGGGGTGGCAGATAATGTAGTGGTTAGTGTTGGGTCAGTACATTGCTGAAATAACAAACATGAGACAAACACCCCTAAGGGAGATTCAAGTTCTTGTCTCTGCATGCTTTTTAGTATGAGTGCTTGAAGCATATGAACAGTCATTGATCCTGAAGTATCATTAAACTGTTACGTGTAGATTTTTTTCAAATGGTATGTTGAAAACAGCTTTTGCTGAAGCCAGAATCTCTTCTTGAAACATACTAGCCAAATGGGCATGTGAATAACGATATAAATACTGTAGTGTTTGACAGGCAGTGTCTCGAACCCGCTCCCCAGACGGGCACACTACCCTCTGCTCCAAATAGGGACAGCCCATTAGGAGAGGTGAGTAGTGGCCTTATCAAGGTCACTACACTATTTATGTTTCTCAGTTGATATTCTGATCCATCAGACATATAGCAAGCCAGCTGGACAAACATTTACTCACAATTGCAAAAATACCACATATTTTGATCATCATAGAGCTAGCTATAATAGCTAGACAATCTGTAACATTACTAGCTACCAAGCTACTTAGTGGAGAGGGGAGGGAGGACATCATGGGATTGAAGCACTTCGGTAACACTAATAGCGAACAATTCAAAGCAATTCCTTTCACTATCTCGTCAGGCAGTGCTGAGCAGTGTGCAGTGTTTTTTTTTACACAGGGCAGTCATTTCTTTGGACCAGAAAAGTGTATATCAAAAGAGAATGCATGGTTGAGTTCTTTAAACAATTTCTGCCAAAAATGTTTTTAAACTTAATGGAAGTAATGAGCATGTTTTGAAAAATAATCTAAAAATCACCTGAAATCAAATGAACCTAGTCAAATTTACTACATTTGTATCTATGTGGTAGATTCTACCTCAGATTTTCAGACATGGATTTCACTCTAGGATTTCACTCCCAGCATTTAATTGTTTTATTTACAGCCAAGTTGATTACCTTTTTAATCAAGTTAAATATTTATTTTGGAGCCTAGTACCTGTCTTCATGTTGATTCTCTTACAATATTCTTACAAATGCCTTGTACAGCCGTCTGATCCTGCAAGCCTGGATTTAAACGTTAAAAATTTAAACGAAATCAGTCTGGTTGGGCTGTTAATTAGAATGCAATTGGATCGATCTTCAACGAATCAGCAGGCGCTTCGTTCTCGTCATCACCTAGACCAATCTCGTAATTCATGAAAATGTGCTGACTGGCCCACTTAAATGCTAGCTGACTCCAAACTTGAGCCTACTCATAATGACCAGACTGATATCTGGGTAGCGTTTAAATGTAAGCTTGCGGGATCAAGCGGCTGTGCGAGGCTAGTGGTCGGCAGGAATTTTCCTACAGTGAAGAGATGTTACTTTTCATAAAGGTGGTATCACTTGTAACCTTGACAAATACATGCCAATTTTGAAACTGTCTAAATCACATTTTAGAAACTTTGGTGAATGTTCAGCAACGTTCCTGTACTTTAAATGTACACCAATTAGGGTTTACTGAACCTCTTCACAGCTTTATGTTTAGGTAGTTATGCCTGATTCTGGTTTCAGAAGTACCATAATGGCAAGACTGAGGCTATTGAAAGAGATGGAGTTTGGATTGGAGTTTCTTGTATATTGTTTGTCAATGCTATATTTATTTGTTTTACCTAATTTTTCACCCTGACAAATGTCCTTTGATGCACAACTCATCCAACCATTCGTCTTACCAGCTTGCTCAAATCGGATTGTTTCACCTGTACCCTGGCCAGTAACTTAAATGATTACTCCACTCTGGGGCCCACACACTGTATATGAAATACTTTTGAGATACTGCAAACGTATAGAAAATATATATAATCAAGCACTACAAACAAATAAATCAGCGCAAGTGTATTGCACACATCCAGTGCAATGCCTTAACAATAAAATGCTGGGACATTTTAAAATGCTCACACATCTTAGCCTATATGACGTAGAGTTGTAACAAATTAATTCGCCTCCACCCTAAGAACAAACATGCCTGTCATGATGGAATCTCCGCTGTTTTCTATTTTCTTTAAACCACCTAAATCCCTAGTCTTCTGGGACCAATCTTCTCGCAACTTAACATGTTGCATCTATGTGCAAGGTCCTAAGAATGCTGGATTTTCTGGATTACAAGATCACTGACCAATACATTTTCATTGTGAGCAGTGTCTAACACATAAATGGCTATACATCAAGTGGACATATTCAAACCTGGATGATCCAGAGGAGGAATGGGAGAAGGTCATGTGGTCTGATGAGACAAAAATCGAGCTATTGGTCTAAACTCCACTCGCCGTGTTTGGAGGAAGAAGAAGGATGAGTACAACCCCAAGAACACCATCCCAACCGTGAAGCATGGAGGTGGAAACATCATTCTTTGGGGATGCTTTTCTGCAAAGGGGACAGGACGACTGCACCGTATTGAGGGGAGGATGGATGGGGCCATGTATCGCCAGATCTTGGCCAACAACCTCCTTCCCTCAGTAAGAGCATTAAAGATAGGTCGTGGCTAGGTCTTCCAGCATGACAACGACCCCGAAACACACAGCCAGGGCATCTCAAGGTCCTGGAGTGGCCTAGCCAGTCTCCAGACCTGAACCCAATAGAAAATCTTTGGGGGGAGCTGAAACTCTGTATTGCCCAGCGACAGCCCCGAAACCTGAAGGATCTGGAGAAGGTCTGCATGGAGGAGTGGGCCAAAATCCCTGCTGCAGTGTGTGCAAACCTGGTCAAGAACTACTGGAAACGTATGATCTCTGTAATTGCAAACAAAGGTTTCTGTACCAAATATTAAGTTCTGCTTTTCTGATGTATCAACTACTTATGTCATGCAATATAAAGCAAATTAATTACTTAAAAATCAAACAATGTGATTTTCTGGATTTTTTTAGATTCCGTCACTCACAGTTGAAGAGTACCTATGATAAAAATGACAGACTTCTACATGCTTTGTAAGTGGGAAAACCTGCAAAATCCCCACTGTATCTATTTTTTGTTGGACCATGAAAGATTTCAGGGTAGAGTCCCTTCCAACAAGTAAAAAAATTACTCATTTCACCTTTGACCCTGTGGATTTTCCATCCCCCAGTGCAAACACTTAGAACATTAATTGGAATGTATTGTCACATACAATGCAGTAGATTAATTAATTTCAAACTTAGATTACTGCATGAAAGACGGCGGCATTGGCAATAAAATTAGTTCTTGCTAAATCCATGACCCATACCTTTGAACTTTTATTGTACCTACCAACACCGACAGTTTCTGGGCTACTGAAATTGAATTGCTTGAGTGGAATATATATATTCATTTAGTTGTGTCAATGAATATATAACAGCTTGAAATGTTGAACCATCACAAATCAACTGCAGATAATCATGGACTGACTGACTCTGATTGTGTATGTTCCGGTGGTGGTTCTGAAGCCTATTAGAGGAGCTTTGTTGTTTCCACTGACCTCATGGCTTTGGGAGGCCATGTCGGAGAGTTCATTAAAGCCAATCTCTCTTTGTTACTCCTCAAGTAAAGATCAGTCAGTCAATGACAAATGAGGCCAAGGAAGCGACCTCTGGCCAGGAGCAGCTGATCACAGACTCTCCCTGTGAAGGCAACGCCCCCCCACCCCCCACCCCCCGAGCTCTATGGGGTGTGAAAACATGAGCTGAGGATGAAACCAAGCTGATTTACTACATGGGAGGGAGGAGGAAGTCCAGCTCTGTCCGTTAGACGGTGATGGATGTGAGGGGAGGCGATGGGTCAGGTCTGTCCTTCACCCTTCCACTGCCCCCCCCCCTTTCCTCACTGTAGCTCTGGTAACATGAGAATGTATGGTGGCAGGTGGTCCTCCACCACAACAGGTCAGCACAGCTTCTCCAAACAAAGGCAGTAAAGAGTATATCTGTTCATATGAAAAGGAAGAAATAAAAGGACAGGAGAAAAGGGTGGCCCCAAGTCTGCTGAGTACTGGGAAGTGCCCATGAAGACCATGGGGAGTGGAGCAACAGGAGTGGGTGACTGACAGTGGAACTAATATTTGGTGTGACAGCTGATTTGTCAAGATATACTAGCAAGGCAGGACGGTTAAAAAAGTTTGGTAAAACCGGCCAAAGTCATCCAAAAACCTAACCCTGCCACAAAAACCAAGCCACAAAATAATTAATATTGTGGCTTGATTATTAGCAAAATTGTAAAGTCAAAGACATCAGAATATGTTCCCTAGAGGTGGGGAGAATTCCTCAATGTGTGGTATAATGTGTTGCAGTTTACCACTGCAGCAGGCAGAAGCCACTTTGAGTCCTTGTGATGCACTATATACAGTGCAGTCAATACGTATTTAGACCGTGACACTAGTTTAGTTTTTTTGACTCAATACCCAAGCAACTTAGATTTGAAATTAAACAATGATGAAGAGGTCAGAATGCAGACTTCCCAGCTTTATATATTACAACCCCCTCCCATGGAGGAGGCTAAAAGTGAATGAACGAATGTAAGTAATCTTAAATAAATAAATAAATCACATTTAGTACTCTTTAGTAAAATGATTGCATTTTTTCACTGCCTGACGTCTTTGAGCCAGAGCCATTACATGATGCTGGGTATCTTACCTGGTGATGCCCTTTACATGATGCTGGGTATCTTACCTGGTGATGCCCTTTACATGATGCTGGGTATCTTACCTGGTGATGCCCTTTACATGATGCTGGGTATCTTACCTGGTGATGCCCTTTACATGATGCTGGGTATCTTACCTGGTGATGCCCTTTACATGATGCTGGGTATCTTACCTGGTGATGCCCTTTACATGATGCTGGGTATCTTACCTGGTGATGCCCTTTACATGATGCTGGGTATCTTACCTGGTGATGCCCTTTACATGATGCTGGGTATCTTACCTGGTGATGCCCTTTACATGATGCTGGGTATCTTACCTGGTGATGCCCTTTACATGATGCTGGGTATCTTACCTGGTGATGCCCTTTACATGATGCTGGGTATCTTACCTGGTGATGCCCTTTACATGATGCTGGGTATCTTACCTGGTGATGCCCTTTACATGATGCTGGGTGATGCCCTGGCAGATTAGATATTTTGTATCTTCAGCAAGTGAAACGAATGTTCATTTGGATTCAGATTGGGGGATTGACTTAATCAGATATGAACATTTCATGTTTTGGCCCAAAAACGATTGTGTTTCTTTAGCAGTATGTTAAGGTTGACTGTCCTGCTGCAAGGAATGATAACCAGAAACACTCATACAAGGACATTGAGGCATTTAGTTTTATCTGAGAAGACAAGATATTTTTGTACACATAAAAAAGTGAGTTTCCTGCTGGGGCCATGGTTCTCAGCAGGAAACCGATGGAGTGCCTCCTCCGGGGAGGGAATGAGGCGTTACCCCAAGTAAAGGAGTTCAAGTATCTCGGGGTCTTGTACGCGAGTGAGGGAACAATGGAGCGGGAGATTGGCCGGAGAATCAGAACAGCGGGGGCGGTATTGCATTCGCTTTACACACCGTTCTGACGAAAAGAGAGCTGAGCCGGAAGGCAAAGCTCTCGATATACCGGTCAATTTTCCTTCCTACCTTCACCTATGGTCATGAAGGCTGGGTCATGACCGAAAGAACAAGGTAGCGAGTACAAGCGGCTGAAATGGGTTTTCTCAGAAGGGTGGCTGGCTTCTCCCTTAGGGATAGGGTGAGAAGCTCAGCCATCCGTGAGGACCTCGGAGTAGAGCCGCTGCTCCTTTGCATCAAAAGGAGCCAGTTGAGGTGGTTCAGGCATCTGGTAAGGATGCCCCCAGGACGTCTCCCTAGGGAGGTGTTCCAGGCACGTCCAGCTGTGAGGAGACCTCGGGGTAGGCCCAGGACTAGGTGGAGAGATTATATTTCGACACTGGCCTGGGAAGGCCTCGGGATCCCCCAGTCAGAGCTGGCAATTGTGGCTCAGGAAAGGGAAGTTTCGGGTCCCCTGCTGGAGCTGCTGTCCCCGCGACCCGATACGGGATAAGCGGATGAAGATCAGATGAGATGAAAAAAAGTGAGTCAGTTCCAGTGGCAGCCATACATGCCCAAGACAAAATACCCCCTCCACCTTATTTTACAGGTACAACCCCATTTCCAAAAATGTTGGGACGCTGCCTTAAATGAAAATAAAAACAGAATGCAGTTATGTGCATTTAAATGCTATATTCAATAGACAATAATACAAAGACGACATATCAAATGTTGAAACTGAGAAATGTTATTGTTTCTTGAAAAATATATGCTTTGAAATTGATTCCAGCTACACGATCTAAAAAAAGCTAGGACAGGGACAACAATAGACAGGAAGAATTATGTAATACAAAAAATAACCAGGTAGAATATCTCACAGCTAATCAGGATAATTGGCAACAGGTCAGTAACATGATTGGGTATAAAAAGTATGTATGACAGTATGGGGGTGCATTAGTGCACATCGCATGAGTGACTCCCAACATTTTTTAAACATGTTGCTCGCATCAAATTCAAAATGGGCATATATTTTCCTAAAAACAATGATGTTTCTCAGTTTTAACATTTGATATGTCGTCTGTAGGAAACGATTTGCACATCATTGCATATTTGCAATATCCACAGGGTCCCAACTCTTTTGGAAACAGGGATGTAAGTAGGGATGCCACACCATCCTATTCCCATCAATCTGGTACATTGAACACTGTAAGTCAAGTTATAAGAAATAATAAGTATGTATGTAAATGCCCATGGGTTGATTTGTTTCTCCTTTTTTGGTCAAAATGAATGTATCAGGCATTGTCCTGCACCAGGAGGAACCCAGGGCCCTCATGCCACCATCATGAAGTCTGTTTCTGACAGTTTGGTCAGAAACATGCACACCAGTAACCTGCTGGAGGTAATTTTGTAGGGCTTTGGCAGTGTTCCTCCTGTTCCTCCTCGCACAAAGGAGCAGATACTTGTCCTGCTGCTGGGTTGATGCTCTTCTACGGCCCTGTCCAGCTCTCCTCGTGTAACAGCCTGTCTCCTGATATTTCCTCCATGCTCTTGAGACTGTACTGGGAGACACAGCAAACCTTCTTGCGACGGCACATATGGATGTGCCATCCTGGAGGAGCTGGACTACCTGAGTATAAAAATCACATATTTTGCAGATAAAGCTTCCTGCAAACTCATACCTATTTACTCAACAAAATTAAATCAATTAACTAATGGCACTATACAAAAAAATAGAAGAATATGATAGATCCCAGAAATTTTCCATAATCACACATTTCTTTTGTCCTCCAAGGTGGTGCACACCATTTCATTTAGTAAGCCTTTCTTCCTTGCCAGGAAAATCCTTCCACTTGTGATATCTAGAAGCTGATTAAACATCATAACACAGGTGCACCTTGAGCTGGGAGCAATGAAATACCACTGTAAAATGTGCAGTGTTGTCACAAAACAAGGCCACCGATGTCTCATGTTCTAAGGGCGCATGCATTTGGAATGCTGAATGCAACGATGTCTATCAGAGCGGTTGCCCGAGAACTAAGTGCACATCTTTCTTACATAAGCCTCTAGCATCATTTTAAATAATTTTACAGTCCGTTCAACCCACCTCATAATCTCAAACCAAGTGTGAACACACAAGCCCAGGACCTCTACATCTGGCCTTTTGTGATGGTGCGAGGGTAATGAGTGCGTAAAGTGAGGTAAAAAGGTAAAGGAAACAAAACGAACTATAGCATTTCAATAGATTATCTTTATGTTTTTCTTTTAAGGTTTTTAGGAAGCGCACCAACACAGTCAAAAGACAGACAGACAATAATCTGTGAGGTGCGGTGGGTGAACAACTGAATATAAACACGACTAATCAGTGATTGGAAACAGGTGCGTCCTCGGTACACGCAGCTGCCATCACTCTCCTGCCGGTGGTTAGTACACCAGTGAGTTGGGGAGGAAGGGGAGCCGCGGTGCCGCACAGAGCAGACGTTACACTTTTTCCCTGTCTTCTGAATCCTGCCACCCGGACAACTGATGAAACTGCAGGTAAAAACAATAATTGGCTGCACAAACTGTCTGAAAGTCATTCTCACCAGCAGGGTCTTGACCTGACAGTAGTTCTGTATTGTAACCAACTTCGGTGGGCAAATGTTCACCCTCCATGAACACTGGCATGTATGAGAGGTGTAGTCTTCCTGGTTGAATAACATTTATTATGTTGCTTTGCAAACAACAGTGTTTCAGCCCTCCAGGAGCAACATTGAATAGCCCAGCAATACAGGTGCATGATGTTTACCTGAAGTATACTGTGATCATAATAAAACAAATTGCAATTAAGCTCCTTTCTCAATTCTCCTTCTTTACAATAAATAATAAAATGTCCCAACTTGCCAATAAAGGGTTGCCAATTTGGCAGGATCAACCAAAAGTATTGGTCACCAGACAACTTGGGTTGAAGAACAGTCACTTATCTTGTGTTTACTAATTTTGTGTAGTATCATGTAGTAGAGTTCTTAACCACTGTTTCCAGGCATATGAAAAGAAAACATTAGACAAGTACTGCTCTTTATTCCAAAAAGAAAAGCAATGACTTATTAACATATAAATGGTTAAAACCAGTGAAAGTAAATGCTGTTTTTATAGCCTATGTTTTGCGGTCAGTAAAAAATACTGCATCTAGTAAAACCCTTGCTGTTAGATAACAGATTGCAACAGAGTGTCCCAACTTTCCAACAGAATGACTAAGAAAATTACAAGTTAACTTTCCCATCCATTGCCTAAACAACACATCTCAAATAGAAAGGCATTCCTCACATCAGCAGGCTGGGGGTTATATAGGACTTCAAGTGTGGATTGCAGAAAAAATATTGATAATCACCCTCAATGAAAAAAGGTTGATCTATGAAGTAGGCTATTATGACTTATGAAGTGTGTTTTTGTCAGACCCGTGACAAGAAAGGATGGACTGGCAGTGGCCTGTTTGTTCTGCCAACAGGCACACAACTTGGCTCCTTGCCTGCGCATTCCTTTTCTAAAACATCACCTAAAACACGTCTCATTAGGCTCCCAAATTCATCTTTTATTAAATTCCTTCAAAATTTTACAAAAACCATGAGAACAAAATTTTTCAAAGAACAACCCTGATACATACCAGTCAAATGTTGAAATACAAGTTCAAATTATTTGTATTGTACTTAATTATCAAAGCTGATTTCAGTGGAAGAAGAAAATATCAATTAGCTTGGTGTAGCGAAATATATTCTATATTGGCTACATAATATCACCTATGAAAAAATGTCCGGATAGTGGAAACTGCCGAAGGGGTAGTCAGGTTGCTGCACACATCCCTCGATTCCAGAAAACCAAACTCCCAGGGCATTATCTTGCGGTACATGTCAACTTAAACGCCATGTAAATTATTGTGTAAAATAAGGCACAATTTGTCTTGTTTACTCTCCCTTTCCTTGGGTAAAAAGGCCTTCAGTCCTGCTGTGACATCTTAAGCACCTTATAGAGTGATCCTGGGAAGACCATGGGCATTGACGGGCCTGTGAATGACAGTTCCTGCTGCATCTGGGGACACAGTGTGTGACAAGACATCACTCTATTTACCCAACAGCTGTCCTCACAGGGGTCCATGTCATTCTCAAGGGTAATAGATTGCCTGCCTGTCTTACAATGACATAAATCCATCACACAATCATGCGAACAACATACAAAGGCATATTTTTAGAAAGGACAGAGCCCCCCCCCCCGGAATGTTGTCTACCAGAAAGGGTAAATACGGTGAAAATTGTACATTGTCTGAAAATGTGCTTCAGAGTCTTAACACACCAACATGGTAGTATTTTTAAAAAGCTTAATTGTGGTATACTGGCAATATATCACAAAACTCTGTAATGCCTATTAGAAACCAGTTACAAATTAAAAATTAAAAACTGATTTGATCTCTGTTATACCCATGGTATATGGTCTCATATACCACATCTATCAATACCCTTTCATGTCAGCGGTTACACCGACAGAAATGGAAATTGACCAAGGGGATGAGAACTGAAAGATACAAAAACAAACTGGTCCTAATATCAATGTGATTTGAGTATTGTATTTTCTGATAAACTAGTCGAGTCAAGCAACAATATGTCTGTTATTACTATCAGGAATAGCTCGCTGTGTGTTGATGCTAGAGAGGTTCTAGTATTTGTATATTTACAGTTGTGCTCATGAGTTTGCACACCCTGGGAGAAATTGTGAAATTATGGCATATAAAAGTTTACATACCCTTGAATGTTTGGCCTTGTTACAGACAAACAAGGTGACACACACAGGTGAAAATGGCAATTAAAGGTGAATTTAATTTCCCACACCTGTGGCTCATTTAAGATATAATAGACATGTGTTTTACCTGCTCGCTCATGTTTTCTTTACAAATGGTACATATATTACCAATTCACCAAGGGTATGCAAATTTACTAAAGAGCACAACTGTACTAAAGAATTTGCTGAGCATTCATCTATTGCATTTAAAGGACAGGGTGAATTAAAGTGTTTTCCCCAGGTATTTTATAGAGGTTGACATTTCGGATTCCTGACAAAAATGTATTCACAAACCTTTTTCTTATTCTGTCATTTAACGTTTATCTTTGACCCATGCCAAATGTAAATCTTTGGCTGGTCATCGAGATAAACGCTAGTGTATCCTGCAATTTTACATCTGAGAAATCAGTCCACACAGGAAACTGGACCATCTTTAAGCAATGGCTTTAAGGGATGTTGAGTTGGCTTTGAAGTGTCCACATTGTTTGAGATTAAACATCCAAGATAAATATAAGACAGTTCTAAAGCACAGCCGGTTTCAGCTGGTTTTTAGCAAGGGCTCCTTATGCCATAAATCAGTTGCGTACCAGGTGGGAGAGCTAAAAGAAGCTAAAACAAGAATCCTACTAATGAGGCCTTAACATAAACCTGGGATTCTATACTGTCACACAGCATACAGGTCTATTGTCCCAGGGAAAAAGACATCTGCTTTGTGTATTTATAGCTTGTAAAAACTGTTAAGGGTTACACGCAATTGACAGTAAGGGACTACTGTAGAAAAATCTGCACATTAATTACCTAAAAAAATCTTTGGGCAATTTTGTTTTTTCTCCAGTTTAAACAAACTGTATTTCTAATTAAACAAACACTGTGTAAGTGTGACATTTGGGATTGTATGTAGTACATTATTTTCTGTTTGTTACTTCAACAAACATAGATGGTAACAGTTTTGACTAGCCATGGTTGCATCATGATTCAGTAAATGCTTAATAGATCAATAAGAAATAATAGATAGTTATTAGTACATTAAGTTTTTCTAGATAGATAGATAAGCCCAAAAAAAAACATTGTTATTGAAATTAAATACAGGTATTTCATTATTATCCTAAATGATTGAACATTACTATATAAATGGATGGAGTTGCAATATAATCATGTTTAGCTGATAATGATTTAATGATATATTCCCAATGATTTTTCTAAAACATTACTGAGGTTGTTAAGTTATTATTGGAACCCATCCAGTATACTGTAATTGTTTCACAAAAAACATAAATATTTTCCATCACAAACGGGACAAGACAGTTTTGTTTGAAATCATTTAAGCTATTCTGACCAGGCCATACAAAAATGTCCAGTTTGTACAATATTTAGTCTGCTCTATCATCCACTGTATAAATAAATAATGTGAGAAAGCAATCTGTCTCTGCAGATGGTAGACTCGATTAAAGGGCTAGTTAACCTGAGCCAGACATAACAAACTGGAAACAACTCTCAGTTTGGAAGAATCATCATCACTGATGACGCAAAGCTGAATGATGTGGAAGTTAAGACATGATAATTGTCTCTCAGACTGTAATGACAACACATTATACCATTATGTACACTAAAGCAACATGGGGGGGCACTTTTACAATAGGATATACTGTATAGTACAGTACTAGCAACATCAGCATTGTACAGTACAGTACTAGCAACATCAGCACTGTATAGTACAGTACTAGCAACATCAGCACTGCATAGAACAGTACTAGCAACATCAGCATGGTACAGTCCAGCACTAGCAACATCAGCACTGTATAGTACAGTACTAGCAACATCAGCACTGTATAGTACAGTACTAGCAACATCAGCACTGTATGGTACAGTACTAGCAACATCAGCACTGGTGGACAGAATTATGTTACATTTTGTCATCACTTCCACCCTTTTTACTGGTATTTCAATCTGAGCCAGATCTGGAGTTCATGGTAAACAAACGATTTGTTCAGAAAGGCTTTAATTGTCAACTTGAGATGACTCCACCAAAATGTCAGCTGTTGTTTTCTTTAACTTTTTTTCTATTCATTTAATCTATGAATATTTTGATTGCACATGGTATAGTAACGTATTATTGGACAAACGGTATTTAAGTAAAGCAAGTAAATTTCACTTTAAGTGTATTGCCATAATTACCTGATAAACCCAGAATTGATCTAGATAGGCACATTTTATCAAGTGTAGTGATTGTTTTATGGATTAGCAGGTGAGATGGTTTAGCAGGATGGAGCCCATTACAAGGAATTTCTGCCAAAAGTTTTACTGATAATCAACAAGGCAAGGCACTCAAACTGTCTATACAACTTGGAGGTTAGTACCAGGTTAGTACAAGGTTAGTAGGAGGTTAGTATCTTGCTCCATGGTCCAGGGTCTACACGAGAAAGTAACAATGTAGTCAATAGCCCTGCACTCTAGATAATAACAGTAGAGTGTACATGTTATGCAAATAACTTCTTATAGCATACAATACATGACTGGTTAAACAACAATATAACATTGTGTACCATGCTAGCCATTAAATCTATCATGTTTGGCCCTTTTAAACCATGAGGCAACATTACAGCTTTGTAGTTAGCTTTACAAACAATTGTGTGGTACTGTATACTTGATATTACAAGCCAACGCTGTTATTCTATTGCAGCTACTGTATATAAATATTATTATATCATTGTCATTTTGGTTGTAGCTACAACCTTACATTGATTTACTCCAGTGAAATACAGTATATTTTATTTTCTCACTATAGAATATCACTTTCACTTGAATAATGCATTATATGCGGCTAACTATGTGCTAAATAGGCATCTGTTTTGAGACCACCACCAGTTATTTGTGTTCCTTTTAAAGAGAGTTATTCATATTTTGGTTTAAAAAGGTGTCATAATGTCATCTTCATATAAAGCATTTGCAAAATAGACCATTACATTTTTGTGCTGTTGATCATAACAGGTTTTTGCTCTTCAGGGTATATTCTGTTGGAGGTATTGTTTAATAAAAAGAAAATACTTCTCCAAACCATTGTGATCATTTCCCGATCTTCATGCTTTTATCAGTATTTTAACTCCTATATAGAAAAACTAATTGTTGAGGTCTGTCATATAAACGGCTCTTTGTACAGAACTATCAGGGATCTGGTACAAATATCACCATTTGTTTGTTTTTTTTCCTAACATTTCAAAATTGGGAGGACATAGAGTACTGTGGGCATTTCCTGTGTTTTTTCACTAAAACTAAAAATGTCATATGAGAGCCGTAGTGCCTCAGACCATGTCTGGAGTATGAAGAGGGGAGGCCCATTATTACCTTCTCTCACATGAGACGTGTTTGAAAAGCACTGCAAAATAAACACAAGTTAACTTGTGGGAGTGGAGAACTTTAGAGCTCCCACTCTGTCCAGCCTGTCTTATGGTGCCTAGTGATGAATACTGTGTGCCTGGGAAGCCTCTTCAAAATATACAGTCCCTCAGCAGTTCTGTTATTCCCTTCATTATCTCCAGATAAACCATAGCCAGCTGTAGACTGGCCAGCCCTGGTCCAAGGGTGCTTATGATATTGGACATCAGCGATGCTAACAACTATACACATAATTAAGTATTTTATATACCAGATATCATGTAGAGTTGTTTTTATGTCCAAAGAACACATTCAGGAGGAGATCAGGTACCCAGTGAAGTGATTTGAAGGGTTCAGGAATACAACAGAACTCCTTAACGCTCGTATAACTGTGCAAACAGTTCTGAATCTAAGGGATAAAAACACACTCCAACATTGTTTTCTTCTTCCTACTCTCACATTAATTCCTGGGACCTTTTGAAAACAAACAATCTTAACGTATTTGTTTCTGTTAAATTTAAATGTGTCTGCCTCCTGACAGTTAAACCAAGAAAATAAGAAATTAAGTGGATTGACACATGATCAGATCAATGTATCAATTACAAAATATTATATGAGTGCTGACAAATGTAAAGTGTAACATTTTATTTTATAACTATATTGACTACTTTCTATTATGTTAGCAAAATTGTCTTATACGGGTTAAGTTATTTAAATATAAAAGTTAATCTGCTGACTGTTAAATAAACTTACAGTCTGCGCCAGACATCTAGATGAGACAGTATGTGGTATTCGTAGGAAATGTGTACATTGCACATGCAAATAAGCACCCAAGTAGACAATTCTGTCACCTAGGTAGACAATAACTGTCACAGAATTTTCCTGTTTTCCATTCCATATGAGGATGTTTATTTTCCATCTACAGCCTACTTTAGCACACATTCACTGCTCCTACCCACTCTTCGAAACAACATCAGCGTCATATTTCAATAACAGAAGACAAGTCAACCACATACTGTTTTTGACCAAAGGGATAGATTTCAACAAAAAAATATTTTAGCCCAACTTCTGAAATCAGAACTTGAAAACCAATTTTTTAAATAATGTATACGTATGTTTGTTGGAAATATTCCACTTACATTGAACTGTCAATGTACTGTACTGACGTCAACTTGCATAAAGTAATCAACATAAGGGAAATGTTTCATATTTTCACCTAAATCCCCCAATGTTGAATTCATGTTAGTTGACAACTAAGTGTAAATCAAAACAAGATGTTGAAATGTTTTCTTTGCGAAGTGGTAAATTTTTGTGCAGGGTGGTTGGCTGGTAGAAAGGGTTTCAAAGCCTCCTAATTTTTCAATTCATATGTGTACGGGTGTGTGTAGGTCTCAGTTGTCGTAAAAATTACCTTATTGGTCTATATTCCATTGTCTATGAGAGTGTCTGACACTGACTTTTTGGGGCGTCTGTCTTGTTGCCATGATATGCCATGATTTTAATAGTTCATTAGGGTTAGGGTTAGGGTATTTTTCTTAGAGTATGTAAATCAACTCCAACATCCTGTCACATACTGTTTTCTCCACTTCTATCCCACTTTTTCATCTAATCCAAATGTGGTAAGTCTCTTCATTGACTAATGGTGGGTTATTGTGCTGACACAGTGCCCAATGGTTTCTCTCCTAAATATTTTTGGGGTAACATTGGAGACGTTCATGTTAATTGGATTAATAAATGTGTTGCAGTGAAGAAACATATTGACTAGGCAACATTCCTTCCCATAAGGATGTGTTTCTAACAGAAACTTTCCAACACTGCTGGACCATTTCCATTCACACACATATCCCCAATCCTGAAGACAGTTTCCCTGTGCAAGAGTGTGGCAAGAATTGTGGCCCATGTTAAAATAAACAATAACTTCCCCAAGCTATTAAAACAAACAGTCATGACAAAATCAAGTTGCTTGTGAGGTTCAGACCCCCCCCCCCCCCCCCCCCAGAAAACTCTCCGAAGTGTCTTACAGGCAGAAGCCAACATTTTCTAAATATCCTGTTTTCTAACTGCTTACATTACACAAAGTCATTAGTTTGGCCTTACAATTCTAAGCAATTGTCAGTCCAAACTCTGAAAGCCAATCTGAGGTTATTTGCCACAGTGATTCCAACATTCCAAGTGGTCTCTCCATCCTGAATCCTGATCTTGCCCCACAGCAATTGTCATGAGGGCCAAAGTCAGAGCCAAAATGCACAGTGTGCTGAAAATGCCTTTTATTTTATATCAACATTTCATAAAAAATAATACCCCTCTTTTTAATTTCAAATCAGTAAACCACATACTGGCATTTACAAGTAAAGACTTTGAGTGTGGATTCGCATCTTTCCAACAATATCTGACTATTTCATTCCCTTTAAACCCTGTGCTTGCTGGAAAGGGAATGGAGATCCAAAGTTTTTAGCACTAACAGCAGAAGCAGTCTATATGTACCCTAAGGATTTATAAATGTTTTATTATGAATTGCACACTACGTCAGAACATAACATTAGCGTAGTAACGTTTAGCATAACTGACCAGCTGAATTCAGAATGAACTCATTCCCTTTCCGCTCCCCTCCTTTTTCATAAGTGTCCCAAAGCTTAGGAAGTGAAATGATTGATAAAACCAGCTAGTGTTTATGTTTAAGAGGTGACACATACCTATATATTTGAAACTTAGATCACGTGAAAAAACAGTAGTGATTTGTTCATTTGACTTTCAAACTCATTTTATTATGAAATAGTTAAACATGGATTGAACCATTCAAGTCAAAGTGTGTCCCGAAGTTGATGGTTTTATTTGCCACTCATCATTTTCTGGAAGGCCTCTTTTGTTTTGTATTAACAACACCTGACAATGGAGGGCACTCGCAGCAAAAAGGTGGGGACAGGTTTGAGGGAAATTGAGATTCACATTTGCCACCCGAGCTTTGGAATTAGATCTAGAAACCTTTCGGCAACAGATGCTCGAACCGCCAGTGTTGTGATAACTGATACTTTAGTCCGTCAAATAATCAAAATGTTGTTAATATTAAGATTTCTATAGTGATGGTCCGGATTTATTAAGAATCCTTGAAATACCCTAAAATTCAACATGTTGGCTATTGTTGTACCTCTCCTAGATGTCGCTGCGATGTTAGTTGAGGCTGCATGGTTATTTTCAGGGTTTGTATTTGGCAAGAATCAAGTCTCGTGGTTTAAAAGTGCTGAAAATCGAACAAGGAACTTTTGGTACTGAAGCATATAGTAAAACACACAGAATATCTATCTCCTTACAAAGGTCCTTATGTTTAGGTCAGGTCCAACATGGAATATTGAGACATCCTACATCCACTAAGCCATGCAAACTGAGAATGACTCATCCAAGTGGGCTTGCGTGTGCACACACCGTACGTGTCTCTGTATGCCTGGGCACGTGTGTAGGCAAAGAGCCGGGAGGACACAATGACTGTTAGAGTCAGGCCACCATGGGATGAGGCTTCTCTGCCGAAGGTCTCTCCCTGACTAAGAAAAGTCCTGACTCTGATGTTTTTGCAGATGCCTTCTTAGTGGGCCCGAGACTTGGAGGATAGCATGAGCCCTGTCTCCTATGGCCACTACAGAATGGAGTGGAGCAGCCCAGATTTGACTACCTTTGGGCATACCAGCACCCCTCCCATCTCAACTGCTTCCACCACATACAGGCGGAAGTCATTTCCATCAGTGGGAAAATTAAATGGTAGATGTGGAACATCCTGAGGGCTGTGAGGTGATTAAATGTGGAGCCAGGACCAATAGGAGTTTGGGAGTGGTTTTACATTTATTCAACTACTTACAGGACATTACTGACATGATTACAATTTATAGTGACAACAAGCCAAATCTATTCATGGACTTTGATTTCAGGAAGACTGTTTAGTCAAAATAGACTTTGGAAAATGTGAGTAAAATAACTTTGAATGGGCTTCCTGTGAGGCAATCTACAGTATGCACAAACACCCAATGGATTGACCTCACCCTGAAAAGAAATGCATGCTCCTCATCTACTTCTCTCTAAACACAGTATACATGGAATCAACTGTATTTCTTGTGTATTTTATTATAAACTGTCCTTAAACAGCATTTTTATTTCATCTAATGTATTTGCATGTTATTATCCTCCCGTCTGACACAGGCGGAAACGTTTCTCCTTTTTAATAATATCCACACACGGAACATCAACAATGTATGTGTTTGTATGTAAGAAATAATGAGCATTAATAAAATGAAAGCAGTCCGTATAATGAAGACACATTTCTATATAAATTAAGACGAACAAAGAAAACAATGTATGTTTGATTGTTGCTTTTAACAAGCTGAAGCTATTGCATGTTCCTTGTTGGTTTTTAAATTACCTTATGACCTTATCTTTCATGTCTTTCTACATCTTTAATTTCCCAATTGTCAAGTCTTTGGAGATGTAGCAGACATGTAAAGAATAAATGTAAGACTATAAAGAAGTAAGTGGCCTTTTATATTGCTCCTGCTCTGACTTCCCATAAATGGCCAAGTAGAATGAATTCACAAAAGAATTTGGAGTTGGAACATACAATTTCTGTTGTTATATGCCATTTATTTGCAAAACTTTTATTAAAATACTTTTGTAATTAATACATTATATATTTAATATGGCTTTAATACCAATAACTTTTTGGTTTGAGTGAGACGATGTATTCCACTAAAGTTATTATTTCTTTAAGTTATTGTTTTATTAAGATTAGAACATTTTTCATTAGAATTTAGATTTTTGTGCAGTTATACATTTAAGTAACTAATTTATGAATTATTATTGATGTGTGAGTATGAATAAAGTGTTTAGAATGTCCTCAGCAATACAATTTCTTGGATATTCATCACTACATGTAAATCAGAAGATTGAAATGACAAGGCTGGACCCCAAAAGTTTAGTATGTATTTTCAATTTCATGTTCACTAAATATGAGCTTTTACCCAAAAGTGAGGAGATGTAAATAATCTGGTGTACAGTCAATTGTAAAAAAATAAATATTTGATTAAATATTTTCTGGGCTGTAAATTTGGGCAAGCATTTGTAAGTACATTTATAAATGGTTAATATTTGTCAGGGACTGACCAGCTATTGTGTTAATTTGACCAATAAGTCATAACCATTTATATTTTTCATATTACATATTTACAAATGTTTGAAAATAATTAATAGCGTCATTTTAAACTCCATATATACTTTGTGGCTCGGGGTCACATCGGGATTTTGAAATTAAATGAAGGGCCACATTTGTTTTGTAATTTGTTAATCATAAATAATTTGCAGGCCAGAAAAGGGCAGTTATTAAAACATTTATACAGTAGGTCCATTACAATGTCTAAATCATTTAAATTTAGATGAATAAGTATGGGCTGGTGAGTTTTGTTTTACCTCCCTCAAAAAAAATATGTACCTGCCGCGGGCCAGTTGGAATTGCCTCGCAGGCCAGATTCAGGCCACCCACGATATAGGCTATTGACTTACAATGCAATCATCATGAATGCTCACATCATACTTAGACACTCACTCAGCAATTCCTGTCCTCAAGTCCAGAGCCACCAGCCAAATGTATGTCCTAGTCCCTATATTGTTATGCAACATCTTCTGCCTCTCCTCATGCAGAACTGTACCTGCAACAAAAATCGTTCTTGTAAATGTTTTGTCAAAATGGATAAGTACTGTCAGACCACATACCCTTTTAAAAAAGGGTGCATTATTCTGAAGTGTTTCCATGTAATTGTTGGGTAATCTATCTTAATACATCTGACTCCATGGTTTGTAATAATTAAAATGTCCTGAGCCCCATTAATACATGTACGTTAGATGAGCTCTCATTGAAACACCTACTGTTAACAGCTGACCTTTGCAATGTTCAGCATGGCATTCAATGGTATGAATTCTATCTTAGGTCAGGGATGCATAGCTTTTTACCAAAACCTAAATGATAATTTTTTTTGTACTTTTACTATAGATAATTACAATCATCAAGTGATTAACTATCATATGGGGATTTCTGCTCTCTCTATTTAAAAGTCATTTGATTTATTACTGTTGAATATCCTCACCGCTATGCCACCCAGCTATCTGTACACAAAAATGTTTTTGAATCCACTTCCTTAAACTAAAAATACTTTTTCTATTTGTCCAACTCAGACAGGATATCCCAGAAAATTCCCTGTAGCATCAAATTAGCATCACTTCATGTCAGCCAAAACAATCAAACAAAAGAACGGAAAACTTGCAAGTTCATGAATGCATCAACACAATAATAGGAGTGGGTGCTGCATTTTTGAAAGGTGCACTATAGTCACATAAACATTTATCTGAAATACTCCATCTGAAATGTCCCATCTTGTCTACTAAGCCAATCATTGGTTTAGTACACAAAATAAGTGTGACACCTTATTTGTTGGAGCTTGGCTGCTGCCAGATACATGTTTTTTTCCCCGATCACCCTTTTTCCTGCCACTACAAAGCTGTATAAGGTTTTGCTTAAAGACAAACACGTCAGTGCACTGGAAGTTTCTGAATTACATTTATTTTAGGATGCTTAATATTAGATCTTAAATGTTCACCTTCTCAGCTGTCAGTGGTTTATGATTCCCTGTAACATGGACGGTCTGGACAACAACTTTGTATAATGTTTACAAATAATTCTGGAGTGAAGTGAAATCAACAAAAAATAACCAACATACACTATACTTAAACATATACTATATGTATTTATTTAGATATATTAGTAGGTTATGAAGCACAATGATGTTGGCTATTGTTGTACCTCTCCTAGATGTCGCTGCGATGTTAGTTGAGGCTGCATGGTCATTTTCAGGGTTTGTATTTGGCAAGAATCAAGTCTCGTGGTTTAAAAGTGCTGAAAATCGAACAAGGAACTTTTGGTACTGAAGCATATAGTAAAACACACAGAATATCTATCTCCTTACAAATGTCCTTATGTTTAGGTCAGGTCCAACATGGAATATTGAGACATCCTACATCCACTAAGCCATGCAAACTGAGAATGACTCATCCAAGTGGGCTTGCGTGTGCACACACCGTACGTGTCTCTGTATGCCTGGGCACGTGTGTAGGCAAAGAGCCGGGAGGACACAATGACTGTTAGAGTCAGACCACCATGGGATGAGGCTTCTCTGCCGAAGGTCTCTCCCTGACTAAGAAAAGTCCTGACTCTGATGTTTTTGCAGATGCCTTCTTAGTGGGCCCGAGACTTGGAGGATAGCATGAGCCCTGTCTCCTATGGCCACTACAGAATGGAGTGGAGCAGCCCAGATTTGATTACCTTTGGGCATACCAGCACCCCTCCCATCTCAACTGCTTCCACCACATACAGGTGGCAGTCATTTCCATCATTGGGAAAATTAAATGGTAGATATGGAACATCTTGAGGGCTGTGAGGTGATTAAATGTGGAGCCATGACCAATAGGAGTCTGGGAGTGGTTTTACGTTTATTCAACTACTTACAGGACATGACTGACATGATTACATTTTATAGTGACAACAAGCCAAATCTATTCATGGACTTTGATTTCAGGAAGACTTTTTAGTCAAAATAGACTTTGGAAAATGTGAGTAAAATAACTTTTAATGGATTTCCTGTGAGGCAATCTACAGTATGCACAAACACCCAATGGATTGACCTCACCCTGAAAAGAAATGCATGCTCCTCATCTACTTCTCTCTAAACACAATATACATGGAATCAACTTTATTTCTTGTGTATTTTATTATAAACTGTCCTTAAACAGCATTTTTATTTCATCTAATGTATTTGCATGTTATTATCCTCCCATCTGACACAGGCGGAAACGTTTCTCCTTTTTAATAATATCCACACACGGAACATCAACAATGTATGTGTTTGTATGTAAGAAATAATGAGCATTAATAAAATGAAAGCAGTCTGTATAATGAAGACACATTTCTATATAAATTAAGACGAACAAAGAAAACAATGTATGTTTAATTGTTGCT